>NW_027361770.1:11517500-12775000 GCF_039654945.1 Dendrobates tinctorius
TCTGGAGGACGCAGGAGCAAGTACAAGTACGCACGAGCCCTGTCGTTCCTCCGGGATACAATGGTCACCAGAAGGTAAATATTACACACCACATGTGAACAAAAAATGTTTAGATGTAACAATTTTTTTTCAGCCAGGGCCATGCCATGTCACTATTTTAATTGTTTTTTTTTCTCTTTATTCCACAGCACGGTGAGCAGCACTCGGGAGCCTGCACGATTGGACCCTTCTGAGGCGATCCCTGAGGAGACCGGCACCGAGGGACACTTCGACCGCCCCGGTACATCTGCACCTTCCCAGCCTTCCCACACATTCGACCCATCTGTCCCATCCACCAGCACAGGAGCATCGTGGCCGCCTACATTACATGAAGCTGCTGGTGAGGAGATCGCTTTCCCTTTACCCCACCCTTCTGCCCCTGCCACCTCTAGTACACCTGCAGGTACTGGGCGGCAGCGGCAGAGGGGTCAGGAAAAGACTTATGCGCCAGAGTTCTTGCATCTGAATGCATCTTTCCAGAACTGTCTAAAAGTCTTGTCAGAGCAAATCTCCGCAGGCTTTCAGCAGATCAACTCCAGCATTCTGGAGGTGAAGACACTTCTGCAAACCATGCATTCAGAAGCAAGATCTTCACCAAACCACACCTTTTTCAGGTCTGTTGTGGAGCGCATGGAAACGCTCTCTCCTACCCAGCAGATGCATGTAATGCATTCGTGCCACGGTGCTCTACAGCACGTTACCTCCCAACCTACTCCTCCCACCCCAGTAGTTCCTCCACCTGCACCCCCTCCAGCCACTTTCCATCCTCCCCCTCCTATTACATATCAGCCACCTCCCCAGTACCAGCAACCTCCCCAGTACCAGCAACCTCCCCAGTACCAGCAACCTCCCCACTTCCAGCAACCTGCCCCGTACCAAACTCCTTCCCCATACAACTTTCCATCAACATCATCTGCTCCTACAGTCCCTGCCCAACCCTTCACTCCACCGCCCACCACCTCTTCTGCCTCCCACATGTCCACCCATTCTGTAGCTTTTTCCACACCTTCACCTCTAACTGTTCCTTCCCCACCACGATCCCAGTCCTCTCTCCACACACCCAGTGTCGAAGTGTCCCGCAGCCCCTCCAGCAGTATTCCCACCCCACACTACACAGATTTGTAATGTGTGTTTTTTAATAAAAATGCCCATTGGGTTTAAAACCTTTATTAAAAAAGTTTTTTGCAAAAACATTTTACAAAAAAAAAATATTTTAAATAAAAGTTAAATTATCGTTTCACAATGGTTGTCTGTCATTTCTTTCTGCGGCGAACTATGTTTAAAAAAAAGGTTAAATACAGGGTATTTCAAAGGTAAAAAGGTATTCAAAACCAGGTATATAACTGTGGGTAAATTTTAGCTTTTTGCCACAGTTGTGTTCCTGGTTGTGTTTGAAGCAAAGTATTTCACCTAAAAAGTTGTGTTTATTGTTGGTGATTTCCTAACAATGTACACAACTTTTGTTAAAAGGTGAAATACTTTGCATCAAACACAACCAGGTACACACCTGTGGCCTAAAGGTAAAAATAGTAAGACCATGACAAGATAGCCAACTTTGGTTGGCAAAGGTATATACTGTTGGTACAGAAGGTACACAAGTTTGGTTAAGGGCACAAATCTTTCACACTCTGTCATCCTGCCAGTGTACTCTGCCTTGAGGTGACATAAAGTATAGTGCAAAATTGTCCCTCATTACTGAAACCGTCACAGAACTTCTAGTGGTAATGTCCTGGTAATCTTGCAAGGTGGTTTCTTCAGAGGTGTCCTCAATGGAAATGGGTTCCTTGCAGATAACAAAATTGTGGAGTACCACGCAAGCTTTGATCACCTCGTCCACAGTTTCTGTCTTGAGGTTGATCGCAGTCAATAGGACCCACCATTTGGCTGTCAGAATACCAAAGGTACATTCAACCATTCTTCTTGCTCTTGTGAGGCGGTAATTAAAAATGCGTTTTGGTCTTGTCAATCCTCTGCTACCGTACTATTTCAAAAGGTGTTCTGACAGCTGGAAGGCTTCATCCCCTACACAGACAAATGGCATAGGTGGACCAGATGTTTGCGGCAGCGGTCTAGGGGGTGGGAACTGGAAGGTGTTTCCATACAGTTTACGCCCCATGGCAGACAGTTTGAAAACTTGAGAGTCATTGGAGCGGCCATAGGCCCCAATATCAACAGCAATAAATTTGTATTCCGCATCAGCGATGGCCATGAGGACAATTGAAAAATATTTCTTGTAATTGAAATATTCCGATCCTGATCCGGCTGGCTTTACAATGCGGATATGTTTCCCCTCCACAGCGCCCAAGCAGTTCGGAAACTGACACATCTGTTGAAACTTTTCTGAAATTTCAATCCACCTCTCTGTTGTGGGCTCTGGTAAAAACTCTTCAGCTAAGGAGTCCCACAGTGCACGGCATGTGTACTTCACTATTCCAGATATGGTGGAAATCCTGAGTCTGTACTGGAAATGCAGTGACAAAAGGGATTCTCCAGTTGCAAGAAATCTGTGGGGAATTAAAAAACAATCAATTAGTTTAAAATCACAGCATTACATACCAAAAGTCAGCTATAACACTTGGAGATACAAACTACCACCAACAAGATTGCAGTGAAAGTGTGCTCTGATGCGAGCATATCCAATAAATGTGGCTTACCTTAAACTCACCATCAGACGCTCTGCGGGTGAAACAGAGAAGCGGCAATAGGTGTCCGATTTTCTTATGTGGTGTGCAATGCGCTCCACCAAGTAATCAAAATTCTCCATTTTCATCCGAACATATCCAAAAAATTTATCCGGGTTTCGTCTAAGGTCCATGCAGAGTGTAGAATAGACCCCATGCGTCATTCTCTTGGCTGTGATGGGGTGGATCCACAAACATCGTCTACGTTGCCTGATGTGCTGCTGTCTCGCTCTCTCCTTCTCCAGAACAATCACCCTCAAACGATTCGCCTCCGCTGTAAAATCCGCCAAATTCTTCAAAATATTTCCAATCACAACATCCATCTTCGCCAGTAACTTGCTCTTCTCTCCAACCTGCACTTTCTCCTCTACAACCTGTCAAAGAAGGGCTGTAGGAACACGCTATACATAGTTTTTCAGTAGCCAATCCCTTTCGGAAGGCCACAAGGGGCGATTTTAAAAACCGGATCCGGCGTAATCCGTCGAAAAACGGATCGAAAACCGGATGAACCGGATGAGATGGATCCGGTTTTGGCTGTCAAGCCCAAGACGGATCCGGCAGAAAACCGGATCCGTCACATCCGGTTTTACTAAACATTTGCCGGATCAAACGCTCCGGCACGACGCGTGAACGCGCCAGACGCCGAAAACCTGATGTGTGAAAGTAGCCTTAGCGATGCACCAGCGATCCCGACCAGCGATATGACGCGATCAGGATAGCTGGTACATCGCTAAGTGGTCGCTAGTGAGCTGCCACACAGGCAGATCTCACCAGTGACATCGCTGGGGACGGGGGTCGCTACTTACCTGTCACACTAGGCGATCCTGCGTCCTCCCGCCCGACTCCACGCTCGTCGCTCGTCTCTCCACAGGAAACCCAACAGGAAGCTGAAGACGAGAAACGGTCCTGGACCATCTTGCACGATCAGCGATAACCAGCGGGGGAGCAGGTCGTAGGTAAGTATCACACATAGCGATATCGCTAGCAATATCGCTATAACGTCACAAGTTATTGCGATATTGCTAGCGATATCTCTAAGTGTGACAGGCCATTAAGACTCTGAGGTCTCCCAGGATTGTATTGAACCCGTTTTTGAGCTCCTTCATGCAAACATAGCCTTATGACCACAAAATATTTGGGTAGGAGAAAATAGATGGCAATCAGTGTTAATCCCTTTACAACCAGGGGAATTTTTGGTTTTGCAACCCATTTTTTGCTCCCATTTTTCCCAGAGACATAACTTTTTTATCTTTTGGCCAATATGGCCATGTGACGGCTTGTTTTTTGAGGGATGAGTTGTACTTTTGAACAACACCATTGGTTTTACCATGTCGTGTACTAGAAAATGGAAACAAATTCCAAGTGCGGTGAAATTTGCAAAAAAGTGCAATCCCACACTTGTTTTTTGTTTGTTTTTTTTACTAGGTTCACTAAATGCTAAAACTAACCTGCCATCATGATTCTCCAGGTCTTTATGAGTTCATAGACACCAAATATGTCTAGGTTCTTTTTTATCTAAGTGGTGAAAAATAAATTCCAAAATTTGTAAAAAAAAATGTCATATTCTGAGACCCGTAGCATCTCCATTGTTCAGTATCTGGGGCTGGGTGAGGGCTTATTTGTTGCACGCCGATCTGATGTTTTTATTGGTATTATTTTGGTGTAGATATGAACTTTTGGTCACTCGTTATTGCATTTTATTGCAGTGTTGCAGCTACCCAAAAAAATATAATTATGGCATTTCGATTTTTTTTCTCACTACGCCGTTTATCGATTGGCGTAATTCTTTTTATACATTGATAGATTGGGTGATTATGAACTCGTCGATATGAAATATGTGTATATTTGTTTTTTTTTATTGTTTTATTTTGAATGGGGTGAAAGGGGGTGATTTGAACTTTTATATTTTATTATTTTTTTTATTATTCAGTGGAATTAGGCATTAGGTAAGTATAACTGTGTTTATTAAATAAAAAAAGTAAAAGTGATTTGAAAAGATTTTATTCTGACTGTGTGTTTATGAACAATACAACTATAGGATTAGTAATGGATAGGTGTCTTATAGACGCCTCTCCATTAGTAATCTGTGGGCTTGATGTCACCAGACAATACAAAGGTGACATCAACATCACAAACATTAACCCAATTTGCTACCGCTACAGGGCAAGTGGGAAGAACCGGGCAAAGTGCCAGAAAAGGAGCATGTAATAGATGCAGCTTTTCTGGGCTGCTGCGGGCTGCTATTTTTAGGCTGGAGGGGGCAAAATCCATGGTCCTTTACCAGTCTGAGAATTCCAGCCCCCAGCCGTGAGCTTTAGGCTAGTTTTCAAAAATAGGGAGAAACCCCACACCATTTTTTTAAAATTATTTATTTAAATAATTAAAAAATATGGTGGGGGGACACCTCTATTCTTGATAATCAGTCTTACTGAAGCTGACAGCTGATGGTTGCAGCCCCCGGCTGTGAATTTTGCCTGGCTGGTTATCAAAAGTACAGGGGAACCCACACCAGTTTTTTAAAATTATTTATTTACAGCACAAGAGCTGGCTGAGGAATTCTACTGCTCTCACTGTTATTAGCAGCAGCGGGCATCGGCTGATTGACACCAGTTACTGGATGATTACAGCTGCGCGCTCACACTGTCTTTGGCAGCAATAGGGAACCACAGTTATCTGACTGGCGGTGATGATTTCATGCAGTGTTTGCTGCACTGTCACGGTTCGCTGTTATTATTGATTCTTCCATACCTCTGGTGGCTGTAGCGGCCTAGCCCTACACCTAGATTATTAGAGCCTCCTTTGGAAGTTTTCTTTAGAGGAAGGCAGACTTCGTGGTTAATATGATTACAGCTTTGTGATGTACTTTTTGCTAAATACTGCTGATGTATTTTTAGTGGGCTTTCCCTAATAGCAACGTCATCTGTATACATGTCATTATGCCTTTCATCCTTTGTAATCCCGGCACCTGGACAATGTTTGAGACCACTACCTGCATAATAGAGCAGTGTGTGTCTGATCTTAATTCATGTGTGCGTAACACAATTGATTACAACTATAACATCACTCACGCATTTGATGAGAGGTTTTTCTCTCACTTTACTGGTGCCAGGACAGCATTTCTAATGGGCGTGGGCCTAATAGAATTGAGTATGTCCTAACCTGACTAATATGCGCATAGCCCTTTCGGTTATTACAGTAATGTCATCCGTTTTTTTGATGGATCTTCTCTCCTATTGGATTATCGGCGCCTTTTCAGTGTTTCCTGATGGCGCTTGCAAACTATCTACTTTCTATCTTAACGAGCATTTGTGCAGCTTGTTCTATTAAAATAACAATGCTATTTCTGTATCTAATTCAAGTACTTGTGCCTGTTCGGTGGCCAGGGGTGGCGTATGTGACTAGAGTCTGTCTCAGTATCTTAGTTCACTAGCATGTGTGCAGCATGATTTATTAGAACAACAATGGTACCTTCATATTTAATTTAGTTATTCGGGCCTTTGCAGTGTCCACATGCTGCACATATGTACTAGAATTCGTTTCAGTACTATACTTTATTAGCACCTCTTCTAACCGGCGCTTGTGCAGTCAGGTTGTTCATCCTGCCTCTGGTTGATCTGCCCGGTTACCGCCCACATAGCTAGTTACTACAGTTATAGAGCTGTAAACAAGATGATACTCTTCTGGCCTTATGACTCCAAGCGCCTGCGCAGTGATGATGTTTCGTTCTATTACTTCCTTCCATCTGTGATGCATGTCCGGCCTCCTAGACGCCGACGCCTGCGCAGTTGATACTATCTTGCACACGCTGTGACGTCACACGCCGGTACCACGGGATTACAGCCACCGCTATGGACTACCGGCTTTGTCTATTCCTCCAGGTGTCTCCTGCCATTGATCTCTTTATGGTAAGCAGCAGCGCCGCTGCCCCTAATTAAACAATTAAATAACCATATATATTGGCACAGCAGATGGGCAGTTAGTACCCCTGACGAAGCCACCTAGAGTGACGACACGCGTCGGGTTTCTCCATTCTGCCTGCCCCACTCCACATGGGTTTTGTATATTGTTGAAATGCACTTGCGCTGACTATTGTGGGAGGCTATTTTAGCCTATATAATTTTTTCTACTCCCTATGGGCTCAGATTATGTGGGCTAGCTGTATGCTTCATGCCTAGCTTCAAGGCTGGGTATTTATATATTCCTGAAGGGGGTTATCTAGATCGCATTGCCTTTAAGATTTATGCACCTTATTTGGATAAGATATTTCCTAGGCAATATAACTCTATGTGTGGCGACTCATGGTTACCAGTATTAATCCTTTTCAGGTCATGAATTTACTACCCACTATAATTACATATTGATTATTTTCTAACTCTTGTGTTATGATTGAGTCACCGAGGGTGAAAAAACAAAACACAAGCTCAGCCCAGAAAAACAGAGAGGTTGGAATCTAGTGGATTGCAGACCCCTAATCCTATTACACAACTAGCAGTAGCCGTGGAGTGTTCCTACGGTGATCCTAGACACCTCGTCACAGCCGGAGATCTACATAAGCCTAAAGAGAGAAAAGGGAAAAACTGACTGCCCCAGAGCAGACCCCAAAGCAATAGGCAGCCCCCAACATATAATGACGGTGAAGCAAGATGAAAACACTAACACAGATAGAAAGATAGGTTGAGCAAACGATGGGGCCCAAGCTAACTAAAAAGGACAGGATAGAAAAGCTGCTGTCTGCAATCCGAGAAAACCCTGCTAAAAAATATTACTAACACAAGTGATAAGCAAAAAGGACTATGAAGTCACTAGACTTCAAAACCTATATCAGCACTCAGAATATTCTGGAAGCAGAGCAAAAGAGAACACTGATCAAGGAAAAAGAATCCAGCACACCCTCGGCCGGGGATGGCTGAACTCCAAAAAACAAGGTAAACAAAACCAAAACTAATAAGTTCAATAGCAGAGCAAAAACTTATCTTTGGGAAGCAGGAATCAGACTGGTCTCCAAGAATCCAGCAGAGACATCACCAGCGACTCAGAAGGGCATCGGCTGCCTTATATCCAGTCAGAAGTTCCCGTTACCCAGTCACCATCCACCTGATCAGGTGTTTGGTAATCAGCCTCACTACCTTCCTTCACCAGAAGAGGGAGATCCTCGGACACAAAAGACGAATGAACAGATGAGCTCACAACACTCTTGTATGGTTTAATGTCCTTATTTGGGGGAGTGTATTTTTCACACTTTGGCATGCTGTTTACATGGACCTAGGGTTATAAGTACTACTAATTGTGGTGTATTTGGTAGCAGGTGGTTTGCTCTATTACGGGCTCTGTGCAACTTGTATATGTGTCACATGTGTGACCATTTTTAATGTTTTTAACATTTTTTGTGTCTGATTTTCTGTGTCCAATAAAATTTGAATTTTATATGCTATTTCCTGCCTAGGGTGATCCCCTGTTTGTGGCCTTTTTTCTCTCTTTGTCAAAAAATCATTTTTAAGAAAAAAATATTTTTTTTACTTTTCACGGCTCTGCGTTCTAAACTTCTGTGAAGCACTTGGGGGTTCAAAGTGCTCATAACACATCAAGATAAGTTCTGTAAGGGGTCTAATTTCCAAAACTGTGTCACTTGTGAGGGGTTTCCACTGTTTAGGCACATCAGGGGCTCTCCAAACGTGACATGGTGTCCGATCTCAATTCTAGCCAATTCTGCAATGAAAAAGTCAAACAGTGCTCCTTCCCTGCCAAGCTCTGCCGTGCGCTCAAGTAAAATGTTTGTAAAAAAAAGTTAAATGTTAATTTTTTTCCTTCCACATTGCTTCAGTTCCTGAAAAGGGTTAATACACTTCTTGAATGTGGTTTTGAGCACCTTGAGGGGTGAAGTTTTTAGAATGGTGTAACTTTGGGGTATTTTCTGTGATGTACACCCCTCAAAATGACTTCAAATATGATGAGGTCTCTAAAAAAATGGTTTTGTAAATTTTGTTGTAAAAATGAGAAATCTCTGGTCAACTTTTAACCCTTATAAGTTCCTAAAAAAAAATTTTTGTTTCCAAAATTGTGCTGATGTAAAATAATCATCTAGGAAATGTTATGTATTAAGTATTTTGTGTGACATATCTCTCTGATTTAAGGGCATAAAAATAAAAAGTTTGAAAATTGAAAAATTTTAAAATTTTTTGATATATTTATCACTAACATGAAGTACAATATGTAGTGAAAAAACACTCTCAGAATCAGCGGGATCCATTAAAGCGTTCCAGAGTTCTAACCCCATAAAGTGACCATAGTCAGAATTGTAAAAATTGGCCTGGTCATTAAGCTGCAAATTGGCTCTGTCACTAAGGGGTTAATTGTGCACACAGTGTAGGACTGAAAGAATTACACTTCCTAGGCAAGAGCTATCTCTGATCAAAGCATTGTTCACTGTTGAGACTTTATGGAGCTAGTGGTCAGTGTTTAATATTGGGGTTTGCACTTATCCGATATTTATGGGAGATATATTTTTGGCATCATAGTGATGGACGAACATAATGTATCCACTCACATCACTGCAAGGCCATTCCAGCACTTACAACTAAATATCGTGCCGATGGGTGATGCTATTTCTGCCATGTTTCACCTCTATATAAAGGTAACATCGCAATAGGAAACATGATGACAATATATACCACCTTGGACTTCCAGGGGCAAAAATATCCTGAAAGTTGGGGATCTCCTAATCTGCTTAAAGACCTAGCACATCCCACAACCAGCCTCAATATGAGCTCACCAAGGGAAGGTATGTAGGCGTAACCTTGATTTGACAAAAATGAGAGTTTGGGTGTCTGTCATTGTTCATTCTGGAAGACAAAGTTCACTGTGAAAGCGTTTGTCTTTCCTAATCAGAGCGCTTCCCACCATAAAGATAAGAGCGGTTCCTGCAACAACAGATTTATTTCAATCGGCCAGTATAAACGATTGGTGGTAGCAAGTAATAGTTCCTTTTGTGGAGTTGGCAGTGACTATACCGGGAGTGTATATATATATATATATATATATATATATATATTCAGTTAGGTCCATATATATTTGGATAGAGATAACATTTTTCGAATTTTGGTTCTAAACATTGCCACAATGAATTTCAAGCAAAACAATTAAGATAGAGTTGAAGTTCAGACTTTCAGCTTTCATTTGAGGGTATCCACTTTAAAATTGGATGAAGGGTTTAGGAGTTTGAGCTCCTTAACATGTGCCACCCTGTTTTTAAAGGGACCAAAAGTAATTGGACAATTGACTCCAAGGCTATTTCATGGACAGGTGTGGGCAATCCCTTCATTATGTCATTCTCAATTAAGCAGATAAAAGGCCTGGAGTTGATTTAAGGTGTGGTGCATGCATTTGGAAGCTTTTGCTATGAAGGAAACAGCGGTCAAAGGAGCTCTCCATGCAGGTGAAACAAGCCATCCTTAAGCTGCAAAAACAGAAAAAACCCATCTGAGAAATTGCTACAACATTAGGAGTGGCAAAATCTACAGTTTGGTACATCCTGAGAAAGAAAGAAAGCACTGGTGAACTCATCAATGCAAAAAGACCTGGGCGCCCACGGAAGACAACAGTGGTGGATGATCGCAGAATAGTCTCCATGGTGAAGAGAAACCCCTTCACAACAGACAACCAAGTGAACAACACTCTCCTGGAGGTAGACGTATCAATATCCAAACCTACCATAAAGAGAAGACTGAATGAAAGTAAATACAGAGGGTTCACTGCATGGTGCAAGCCACTCCTAAGCATCAAGAATCAAAAGGCTAGACTGGACTTTGCTAAAAAACATCTATAAAAGCCAGCACAGTTCTGGAAGAACATTCTTTGGACAGATGAAACCAAGATCAACCTCTACCAGAATGATGGAAAGAGAAAAGTATGGCGAAGGCGTGGTACAGCTCATGATCCAAAGCATACCACATCATCTGTAAAACACGACGGAGGCAGTGTGATGGCTTGGGCATGCATGGCTGCCAGTGGCACTGGGTCACTGGTGTTCATTGATGATGTGACACAGGACAGACAGGACAGAAGCAGCTGAATGAATTCTGAGGTATTCAGAGCAATACTGTGTGCTCAGACCCAGCAAAATGTAGCCAAACTGATTGGTTGTCGTTTCATACTAGAGATGGAGAATGACCCAAAACATAAAGCCAAAGCAACCCAAGAGTTTATTAAAGCAAAGAAGTGGAATATTCTTGAATGGCCAAGTCAGTCACCTGATCTCAACCCAATTGAGCATGCATTTCGCTTGTTAGAGACTAAACTTCAGATAGAAAGGCCCACAAACAAACAGCAACTGAGAACCATCGCAGTGAAGGTCTGGCAGAGCATCAAAAAAGAGGACTCTGCACGTGGAGATACGGTGGACACTCTCCCACCTGCTCTATTAATGTCCACTAAAACCAGCCCATATTATAGCTTTCATTTAACCCTCCAAACACGTAGTGTGCTAGAGGAAGCTATTTTGGCTTTACATCACTGACGCCATTATGCACAGTGACACGTATATCCCTTCCATCACTTCACTAGTGACTCTGTCACTATATATATATATATATATATATATATATATATTGTGAGACAGTGACCGGCATTGTTGTGGTGAATGTCCAGTATGTGGCGCAAAGGAGGAGGTCTTCTGCTTAGGTCACTCAGCCCTGAGCTAACTGGGGCATCACTGCTTTTTACCTCTTCCATCAGGTCACCTTCTTTTATCTCTCTGCTGGCCATTTCTCCCATGGTCTTTATTGCCCGGAGAGCAGTACTTCCATTTGTGCCTATGTCCTCTATTAGCTCCAGCTTGAGGACTTCCAGTCTTAAGCAATCCTCTTTGCCTCTCTATACCGTGAGTTGAAGGTGATGGCCATCATCTTTCTATTTCCTGCAGCTCTCTGTTGAACTGCTCCCTCTCAAGTCTTGGCTGCTCTACCTCTTTCAGGTACGTCACACGATACTCCAGGAGCATCTGGATATTTCCAAGGCTCCCAATGGATCCGACAACGAGGAATGGAACCATCCCATCTTCACCCATGGCCTGGGCTTCGTCATCAGCCATAATCCTCACTCTCATCACACAGGAAATATTCACCATCTCCTGCATCACTATCCCAAGTCGTCCAACGACCCTCCTCACCAGCCCTCTAGACACTTGAATGATGTCTTCTACAATGCCCCACTGTCTTTGAGCTTTCCTCGCACGCTCTAGACATTGAGTGGCTTCCTTACTCCTCAAGAGGATCCTCTGTTTCATGCAGAGGCATTCTAGGTGCATATCCTTCGAGATATCCACCCGCTTCACTTTGACTTCCATAGTCGACAGTATGGCCAACTGTTGAGTCTGTCGTGCCAGTACACACTACACGCTTCTATTGCCTTTCTAAAGGCCTCATGCACATCCTTACTGGCACACGCTTCTCGCATGTCTTCAGGTACCTCTATTATGCCCTTGAAAGCTGAAGTCTCACCTTCTTGAACATACCTCCTCGTCCAGCGCAGTTTTCCAAGACATCGACGTCCCTTGTATGGCCATCTGTGTGGCACTTCCCTTGCTGGATTTCTGCCTCTGTGGAGGCCCCTTCTTTGGTCAGCCTCTCCAGCTCACTCTCCTTCATTGCGATCAGATCGGGAGAGCGCAACAGTTTGATTTCCCGGCCATCCATGGATTTCTGGAGCTGGGCATTGAGGCAACAAAGTCTGATAGCACATTTTTCACAGACAGGAATGTGGTGACAGTGACGATGTTTCAGGAGCATTAACAAGGCCCTCTCGATGGGTAGGGCAAAGTGATATGGGCGCCCTGTCTCGAGGCCCTCGGTTTAGGACAAGTGCTCAATCCCACAGGTTTGAACAGATATTTATATATATATATATATACTCCTTAAGCTTGAATTGGAGGTGTATATACCGTACGCTCACTGTGAGTTCCCCAATAACTGTCTTTTTAGTGGAAGCAGCCGTGGTCTTGTCTGTCACTCATCAGTCAATTGCGTAATTGTCCTGACAGTTGGAGGCAGTGGAATTGCATCATGACAACTGGTGACAGAGGTGGTATATATGCTATTCCTCTTCCTGTTATCAATGACACGACGTATTACATATTACTGCAGACATTGTTTTACATTATATGTACTCACATTTTCTACACTGAATATCTGTGGTCTTACAATAGACTGCAGTCAGCATTTACTACACTATTTATATGCCAATCAAATGTCCATAGAGCAAGATACACAAACTAATAATGCCCAGAAATAGATTATTTGCAATCAATAATAAGCATAAAAAGACAAAGCCTGCTAACAATAAGCACAAGCATAATCTCTTTACACAAGTCAATAGTCAGTCAAGACTTGCACATATATCTTAATCAAAAATTACCATATACAAACAGATGAAATGCAATGAAAACACTGTAAAAGAGATACCAGAGCCAACTGGAGGTGATCAGCAGTCTGAACAAATGTATAATACATCATGAATCTGAACACGAACTCTGTAAACAGACTGACAGCAACAGAACGCAATGCAGAAGATAATACTTGTGAACAGACCACACACCGATGCCAACTGCAGATAAGTAGATGTCTAGCTGTGTCACACAGACAAATATTAAGCTAAGAAAGCTGTAAACTAAACAGAGAACAAATAGAAAAGCGAGTACCTGGGAGCAATCTTCTTCTGCCGCAATGGTGGCAACCTTAGCGAACATTTCAGCAATTTATACTCTTGTTTTCTGTATTTTTGCACAAGACTGCAGGTGATATCTACAGTACCACCTTATCTAAACTCAAAGACTTATCGATATGTATTTTCTGTGGTGTTACATAGGACTGGAGGTAATTTCTAACACATTATCTGTCCAGAGAGATTTAATGCTGCATGTTATCTGTGGTGTTACATAGGACTGGAGGTAATTTCTAACACATTATCTGTCCAGAGAAATTTTATGCTGCATGTTATCTGTGGTGTTACATAGGACAAGAGGTAACATCTACAGTTTATCATGCAACTTTCACAGAACAGAAAAAGGGGCTAATCATTGGGCAAGTTTTGACCACACCCCTAAACCCCCCTGAGCCAAGCCCAATTACGATTTCTTTCTTCTGTGGCAGGAGGAGATGTCAGTGGAGTGCGATAATTATTGTCTTTTTGCATCCGTTTTTATTTTTCCCTTATTAGATGCATTTTTGGTGCAGATATGAAGCAGCCTTTTTAATATTTCTTTATAAGGCCTGTTTCACACATTCGTTTTTTGGCATCAATCAAAATCCGCCAATTTCCAAAAAAATGGATCCGCCAAAAAAGGGGCGGATCCGTTTTTTCCCCCATAGACTTACATTAGTGGCGGATCTTGACTGACGGTCGTCTGTCACACCCCTTTTTTGATGGATCCGCCAAAATTTTTCGGTCTCCCGGGCAGATGGGACGGACACTGCAACGTTTTTTTGACTTGATGGTCCGCTATTTTTAACTGCGCCTGCGCAGAAGCTTTCCTCCAGGAGCACTTTTAACCCTCAACCGCCGTTCCGGGACCGAAATACAAAAATCTCTCTCTCTCCTTTTTCCAGGCAGCGGTTCCTTTAAACTTCAGCTGTCACCAGATCCTTCAAAACAACGGTCCGGTGGCACACATTGGTGTGATAGCGGAGACGGGTCCGTTTTCCTCCATTTTGACGGATTGCAACTGACATCAGAAAACGGATGTGTGAAACAGGCCTAATACAGAAAATCTTTGACTCTGCACTTAAAAATGCAACATTCTTTTTACATATGTTTTGTCAGGCACCACATAAAAGCCTCTACAGAAAAAAAGCATCAAAACTGCAGAGTTCAGCAGCATCTTTAGATACACAGGGGATGCTGCTTTCATGAAATCGCTTCCTCTTTGCTTGGACAGTTAAATGCAGCAAAATTTCTGATCAAAACAAGCAGCAAAACAAAGATTGGATTATTGTGTTAATCTGTTTCCCCTAGTCCAACAATATGGGGTTACTATGCCCCTGTGCGCTAACGGGACAACATGGAATATTTGTTGATTTTTAGTAGTCAGACCCCCTCATCTCCCCCAGGATAAAGGGGGAAGCATCCCAGAAGCCATCAGTTTAACAGCACAACATTAATAACACATAATATACAGGGTAGGAGCCTTGTGCTGCTGTTGGAGTAGGGGAAAACAGATTAACACAATAATCCAATCTTCTCCTATGTCCACAGCAGCACAATATGGGATCAAGCTGGTATTCTTTATTTGGGAGGGATTGAAAATGAGTCTAGAATAGATATGACAAATGTGGTAGATAAAGCAGAGGAAGCTTCTAACCTATAGTATTTAAAGAAGGTCATCGGTGTTGGCCATGTAGTCAAGTGACATATGTGGTCAAAAGATACAGAATCCCTCTCAGCCTGGTTAGTAGAAACTGCCTAGTTGAATGGGCAGAGGTGAACTGGGGAGATAGAACATTGGTATTTTGATAGCACAGCCTAATGCAATCACAAATCCATCTCGAAAGGGAAAGCTTTGAGGCCTTCTTCCCCTTGAACTTTCCTAAATGAAGTATCAGAAGGTTTTCATCCTTTCTGAATGAGGTAAACTTTTAGACATCTTACGATGTCGAGAGTTGAGAGATCTTCTTCCTGGGATGATGTGGCTTCAGGAACATAAGCTGGATGGGAGATCATTTGTTTCAGATTTTCTGATGACGGAATTTTTGGTCTGAAGGAAGGAAGAAATTTCAAATTAACCCTATCCTGTGTGAATAAAGTGTAGGGTTCCAGGGTTTCAAATGGTGGCTTTGTTAACTGTTTGAGTACAAAGTCGAGGTCGCACTAGTTAAATGGTTTAGAAATTCGAGGTCTTAGGCTGGGGTCACACAAATCTACAAGAAATACGGTCCATACTTTCCATGCGTAATACGGAGAAATGTCCCCTAAATAGTGATCCGTATGTCATTCGTAATCAAGGTGTGGTCACGTATTTTGTGCATGTAAGCATCCGTATGTATCTGTATGGCATCCGTATGGCATCTGTATGCCGAGATTTTTTCGCAGGCTTGCAAAATGGACATATAATGGATCCCTATGACAGGTTAAAACCCAAACAAAAGAATAGATATATACACATAAAATACATATTGTGAGAATCATGTGGGAATAGTGGATGAGGGCAGGTATATCTCGCCCAGATTCCTTTCCTATGTGGCCTAGTCTGGTCAGTATCGCACCTGCTTACTAATGGATAATGGGAGGTGGATATAAAAGGATGCAAGGTGGTTGTGTGAGTGTCTCAGCCTGGGAACACAGAGAGCCTGTCTGTGTGAGAGACACACGTGAGTGGAAGCAGTGCCCACTCCAACTGTGGTTTGGCTGGACGGGAGAAGCCCGCCAGTTGGTAGTTAGGTTGTCCATTGTTTAGTTAGTGCCGGACAGGCAAGGATTTGTTTTATGCTTTATTTCCTTTTGCATTGCTTTCACCATTAATAAACCTGACCCAGGGTCAGTTATACACGAATCCCAGCTCTGCGCCTGAGTTTCATGCTGAACGCACATGACCTTTGACCCCAGCAAAGGCGATCCCGGAGTGTTTTATCACATTGTGGTGGAGAATGCGGGCATCACGTTGCAAGCATGAGCATGGAGGACGTGGTGAAAGCGCTGGTACAGTCCACCGGTGTCCAGCAAGAAGCTAATCAGGTGATGATGGCCCAGCTGAAGGAGTTGGTGGACATGACAGCTACTGATCGTTCGCTTCTCCAGCAGGTGGCGCAGCGCCTGGCAAGCCTACAGGAGGTTAACCTGGAAGCCGAGTCGAGAGTGATTCACATGAGTCGGTACTGGCAGAAGATGCCGACCGAAGATGACACCGAGGCATACCTGACCACGTTTGAACGGACGGCGGTGCGAGAAAAATGGCCGAAGGCACGATGGGCTGGCCTGATTGCCCCGTTTCTTTCCGGTGAGGCCCAAAAAGCGTATTATGACTTGGAACCTGAAGCTGCGCAGGACTTTGACAAATTGAAATCCGAGATCTTGGCCCGGCTGGGAGTGACGACCGCTGTCCGTGCACAGAGAGTGCATCAATGGACTTATCAGCCGGATAAACCACCGCGGTCACAGATGTTCGACCTGATCCACGTGACGAAGAAGTGGCTACAACCCGAGGTGTTGACAGCGCCAGAGATAATTCAGAGAGTCGTCATGGACAAGTACCTGAGAGCTCTACCGCCAGCCATGAGGAAGTGGGTAAGCCATGGAAATCCTACGATGGCAGATCAACTGGTGGATCTGGTTGAACGTTACTCCGTGGCGGAAGGACTCCGAGACGACGCTACCCCACCTCGTTCTTCATCATCTCCACGGGGAACCGGTAAGACTGTTCCAGGGAGTAGGGGAGATGGAAAAATCCCTAAGACAGTGGGGGAGGAAAATGGGACTGCCCGCACTGCGAGGCCGAGAGTAACGAACTATGGTCTAAGCAAGGGGCCCGTTAGGTGTTTCCGCTGCCAAGAGATGGGACATATTGCTGCGAACTGTCCGGTCACTACTGAACCCATGCAGTGCGACGTCACAGACTCTAAAAACCGCATGTCTATGGTGGCACGGGTAGTGAGTGTGAATGCCGGTCAAAAAGATGTGGAAAAACATTTGTGTGATTTAACTGTTGATGGCAAAAATGTGGTGGCATTGTTAGACTCGGGAAGTGTGGTGACTCTGGTGAAGGCCAGTCTGGTGTCAGCCCCGACTGGACCATCAGACAAATTTTCTGTAACGTGTGTGCATGGAGACACCTGTTCGTACCTCACCGCGGTCATATGCATTACTACTTCCTATGGGTCTGTGCAACATAAAGTGGGACTCGTCCCGGCGTTATTGCATGATGTTATCCTGGGCCGGGATTTTCCCCACTTCTGGCAATTGTGGGAGAATCAGTTGATGCCCTCGGGTAATAGTGTACATGATTCTTCTCCCAGGGCACGTGTGGGTCCCGAACCCCTGGAAGAGGTCTCCCCGGAAGACTCGGGGGAAGAGTCTGCTGGAAATGACCTACAGTTCCCGTTTTCAGTCATGGCGGGTGATACGGAGGAGACCGGGGAAGAGGAGGAGGCCGACAGCCGTCCACCTCCCCGTTTGCCGGATTTGGAAGTTCAGAAAGATGACTTCCAAAGCGAGCAAATAAAGGATCCTACCCTTTCTCAGGCTAGGACAAATGTAAAAGTGATAAATGGGGTACCCGTTGAACCTGGCTCTAGGCTGGCATATCCTTACATGGTTCTGGAGAATGATTTACTCTATCAGATAGAGAAAAAGGGGGAAGATACGGTGCAACTATTAGTCGTGCCAAAACCCTACCGGCGGCAGGTGCTGGACCTGGCCCACGGACATGTGATGGGAGGTCACCTGGGAGTCCAGAAAACCACCAAAAGGATATTTCACTGTTTTGTTTGGCCAGGCATGCATCACGATATTCGAGTATATTGTGAGTCTTGTCCTGACTGCCAAGCCTCTGCACCTAAGCCCCGGTTCTGTAGCCCTTTGGTACCCCTACCTATTATTGAAGTCCCGTTTGAGAGGATTGGGATGGATTTAGTTGGGCCCCTTCCACGGTCTGCACGTGGACACCAACATATCCTGGTCATCTTGGATTATGCCACTCGTTACCCGGAGGCCATCCCTTTGCGTAACACGTCCACCAAGACGATTGCCAAGGAACTGGTGCATGTGTTTAGTCGGGTCGGTATACCAAAACAGATACTCACCGACCAGGGGACCCCCTTTATGTCCAGGGTAATGAAGGAGCTCTGCCGATTGTTACAAATTGAACCGTTACGCACATCCGTGTATCACCCTCAAACAGACGGGTTGGTCGAACGGTTCAATAAAACTCTGAAGCAGATGCTGAGAAAGGTGATAGACAAGGATGGGAAGAACTGGGACTATTTACTTCTGTATTTGTTTTTTGCCATCAGGGAAGTACCCTAGTCTTCCACGGGATTCTCGCCTTTCGAGTTATTGTACGCCCGACGTCCTCGCGGACTGTTAGACGTTGCAAAAGAAACCTGGGAGGGTCAGGTCACTCCGTTTAAAACAGTGATAGATCACGTCACACAAATGCAGGACCGTATTGCGGCTGTTATGCCTATCGTCAAAGAACACATGATACAGGCTCAAGGAGCCCAAAAAAGAATCTATGATAGGGGCGCCAAGATCTGTACGTTTGCACCCGGAGATAGGGTGTTGATCCTGGTCCCCACGGTGGACAGTAAGTTCCTGGCAAAGTGGCAGGGCCCCTTTGAGATCAAGGAAAGAGTTGGTGAAGTAAACTACAAAGTATACCAGGCAGGTAAACGGAAACCTGAACAGATTTATCATGTAAATCTGATAAAGCCCTGGAAGGATCGGTCTGCCTTGTCAGCGGAGCTGGCCCATCCTGTCTGCTCGCATACCGTACCGGAGGTACGGGTTGCAGAGACTCTCTCGGAGCGGCAAAAGACGGAAGTCAGGCAGTTTCTACTTCACAACCAAAAGTTTTTCTCAGAAAAACCCGGGCAGACTATGCTAATGAAACATGACATCGTAACGGAACCTGGTGTCACAGTTCACGTAAAGCCCTACCGAATCCTGGAAGCGCGCCGTGAAGCCGTTTCCCGAGAAGTGAAGGCAATGTTAGAGTTAGGAGTCACTGAGGAATCGCACAGTGCGTGGTCCAGCCCGATTGTGCTAATTCCTAAACCGGACGGCACCATCCGGTTCTGCAATGACTTCAGGAAACTGAATGCGGTCTCAAAATTTGATGCCTACCCCATGCCCCGGGTCGACGAGTTAATAGATCGGTTAGGAAAAGCCCGGTATATTACGACCCTAGACCTAACAAAGGGGTATTGGCAGATCCCTCTGGTGGAGGCTGCCAGAGAAAAGACAGCATTTGCTACGCCGGAATGTTTATTTCAGTATGTGTATATGCCGTTTGGACTGCACGGGGCACCGGCGACCTTCCAGAGACTGATGGATCGAGTCTTGAGGCCACAAAGGCGGTATGCTTCGGCCTATTTGGATGACATTGTCATTTACAGCTTGGACTGGGAGACTCATCTCCAGAAAGTACAAGCTGTGATTGACGACCTCTGGGAGGCAGGTCTAACCGCGAACCCCAAGAAATGTCACATCGGGCTAGAAGAAGCCCGGTATTTGGGGTATGTAATTGGGAGGGGTGTTGTTAAACCCCAGGTTGATAAGATTCAGGCGGTTCAGGACTGGCCACAACCTGTCAACAAGAAGCAGGTGCAAGCCTTCCTGGGGATCGCCGGTTATTATCGCCGGTTCATACCCAATTTTGCAGCCATCGCTACCCCCCTGACGGATCTTACAAAAGGGAAAGACTCCGTCATGATTAAATGGAGTTTAGCGGCTGAAGAAGCCTTCCATAGCCTAAAACGGGCACTTTGTTCTCAGCCCATACTGGTGACTCCGGACTTCCGCAGTGAGTTTGTGGTACAAACGGATGCCTCTGATACCGGTATCGGGGCTGTACTCTCACAAGTGAGGGACGGAGTGGAACACCCAGTCCTCTATCTCAGCAGGAAGCTGAATAAACACGAGCAAAGGTATGCAGTCGTAGAAAAAGAGTGCCTCGCCATTAAGTGGGCTCTAGAGGCCCTCAAATATTACCTGGTGGGCCGAAAGTTCAGGCTGATCACTGACCATGCCCCTCTCAAGTGGATGCACTTGAACAAGGAACGGAATAGCCGGGTGACCCGGTGGTTCCTTGCCCTGCAGGCCTACACTTTTACGGTGGAGCACCGCCCAGGGGTACAGATGGGAAATGCAGATGCCCTGTCCCGAGTGCACTGTTTGGTGGGTGTCATTGCTCGACCGGAGTGGTCTGAGCAGAAGGGGGGGATATGTGAGAATCATGTGGGAATAGTGGATGAGGGCAGGTATATCTCGCCCAGATTCCTTTCCTATGTGGCCTAGTCTGGTCAGTATCGCACCTGCTTACTAATGGATAATGGGAGGTGGATATAAAAGGATGCAAGGTGGTAGTGTGAGTGTCTCAGCCTGGGAACACAGAGAGCCTGTCTGTGTGAGAGACACACGTGAGTGGAAGCAGTGCCCACTGCAACTGTGGTTTGGCTGGACGGGAGAAGCCCGCCAGTTGGTAGTTAGGTTGTCCATTGTTTAGTTAGTGCCGGACAGGCAAGGATTTGTTTTATGTTTTATTTCCTTTTGCATTGCTTTCACCGTTAATAAACCTGACCCAGGGTCAGTTATACACGAATCCCAGCTCTGCGCCTGAGTTTCATGCTGAACGCACGTGACCTTTGACCCCAGCAAAGGCGATCCCGGAGTGTTTTATCACAATATATATATATATACGTCATTGAGACACATGTATATATATATATTTACATTTCATAGAGTTCTACATAGCAGAATAGCCGCTAATTCAATTGCTGGCTTCTGTAAAATCATTCCCAAACCCGACATGAAATGACACATGGTTTACATACAGTAAACCATTTCATTTCATGTATTTTTTTTATATGTCTCTGACTAATAATCGAATTAGGGTTTGTGTGTAAAATTTGGGAAATCTAGGTGTTAAATTAAGGGGTTAATTCGTTGGAAAAAAATGTCTGTGTGTGTTTTTTAACCGTTTAATAGTCTATGGTTAATAATGGATAAGTGTCTAATTTACACTTCTCCACTATTAATCGGCTTAATGTCACCTTCCAATTGCAAGATGACATTAACCCATTAATATTAACCCATTAGCCACCACTACAGGGCAATGGCAATAGAGAGGATAAGTGCCAGAAAAGGCGCCTCTTATAGATGAGCCTTTTCTGGGGTCTCTGGGGGCAGATTTTTATAACCGGGGGGCGGTTAAAAACAATGGTCTCTCTCAATGCTATTAAAATCTGCCCTCACTCATCTGCTTTACCTCTCTGGTTGCGATTTTGGAGCCCACGCATTTTTTCCAACGAATTAACCCCTTAATTTAACATCTAGACGTCCCACATTTTACACACAAACCCTAATTTAATTATTAGTCAGGGACATATAAAAAATACATGAAATGAAATGGTTTACTGTATGTAAACCATGTGTCATTTCATGTCGGGTTTGGGAATGATTTTTACAGAAGCTGGCAATTGAATTAGCAGCCATTCTGCTATTTAGAACTGTATGAAATATAAATATATATATATATGTGTCTCAATGACATGTATATATATATATATATAAGTATTCTGTGTGTATATATCTATTTTTTTGTTTCTTTATTAAACCTGTCAGTGTGATTTTACTGTATCGTGCACTGAATTGCTGGCTTTTCTAAAGGACACCGGGTGCATATTTCTCGCAAGTCACGCATCTGGTCCGTGTTTAATGCATTTTTTTGCGCAAACATAGACTTGCATTAGCGTATTACAGATGGAATACGCTGACAATCGCAGCATGCTGCGATTGGCATGGACCGTAAAATACGCGCGAGAAGTATACCTCTGATTGGAGCTACGCCATAGAGATTCATTGGTCCGTGTGCAATGCTTGACTTTTACACCTCTCACTCATCCGTATTTCTCTCTAGTGTGACCCCGGCCTTATTCTTGAAATGACCTTCAGATAATCCTTGATCTCTGATGATTCTGCAAGGTGTCTTCTAAGTTAAACACAGCAGAAAAATATACCAGAAGGTACTAATACACATTATGTAAATAGTATGGTATATATCTGCATGAAAATTGAATGGCAAACCATTCGGTGATCAAGTGGAAAAAAAGTGCTAAATCCGTGAGGATAAAAATACAAAGTGGGGCAGGAAATATAGTACTAGTAATAAAAACATTTATTTTTAATGGGCAGTTAATAACATGGTACACACAAAGACCACACCAAAGTATAATAAAAGATAATAGTAGATACAAAATATTTAAAATTGACCCACAATAGTCTGTGATATATATCTCATATATGTACCCCAATCGGTATGCAATACACAGATACAGTATAACCCAACATACAGCACCAAGGTCAGCAGGGCTCCAAATCTCAACAAAATATCAAAGTGAAAAGATCATAAAAAAAATAAAACAGAGTGTATATAATATATACAACAATATAATGTGACCTTAGTGTATAAAGTGCTTAGTGCCGACTCATAAATAGAGTAGTGTAAAATACCACGTTTTGCCAGTCCATCCTTAACTCTGCTGCCTGACTAATTCATCTCTCTTCGCTACTCCTCCGTTTCTCCCCTCTGCAAATCTCTTCACTGGCTCCCATTCCCTTAGCGTATCCAATTCAAATTACTAATACTGACCTACAAGGCCATTTATAACCTGTCTCCTCTATATATCTCTGAACTAATCTCCCGATATCATCCCTCACGTAATCTCCAATCCTCCCAAGACCTCCTTCTCTCCTCCTCACTTAATCGCTCCTCACCCATCCGCCTCCAAGATTTCTCCCAAATAGCCCCATCCTCTGGAATTCCTTGCCCCAACACGTCCGGCTATCAACCACACTTGGATCTTAAAGACGGAACCTGAAAACCCACCTCTTCAGGAAAGCTTACAGCCTGTAATGATCCCCGCTGCCTCCTCACCACTACTGGAGCTACCGCCTCACCATCACTGGAGCTGCTGCAACCTCCCAACCTACTGTCTCCTTCCCCACCATCCTGTAGCATGTAAGCCCGCAAGGGCAGGGTCCTCTCTCCCCACTATATCAGTCTGTGATTGTTAGTTTGTTTACTGTAAGTGATATCTGTAATTTGTATGTAACCCTTTCTCATGTACAGCACCATGGAACCAATGGTGCTTTATAAATAAATAATAATAATAAATAATAATATAATAACATAACAAATTAAAATATATTAAATTAGTGAGACACAGTGACCACAGTGCAAAATATAAAGTGCTAAGTGCAATGGACTCCCAACTGGCAGTAGTAAAAATATATATATAAAAAAGCAAAAGAAGAAAAGGAGAAATATATTAAATAAAAATAAGAAATAATGAAACATTATATATAATAATATATATAATTAAAAATTAAAAAAGTAATAATAATAAGTCCATCAATCTTCATAATATTCTTCACTTGTCACAAATAATCCATCAAATCGTAATACAGCAATCAAGAAGCTTGACAGCGATGCCACAAGGAATAATCACACACGAACATCCAAAAAAGTGGCCATGTCATGAGATGCTAAAAAGGATAAAATAATATTAATATACATATTAATATAAAAATGTTTCCTATAAATAAAATATAGAATAAAAATAAAGATAAAAAATAAAAAGTAAAAAATAAAATGATAAAAATAATAACGATTCAAGTGGGCAATAATGTTTTGCAAAAATGGGGCAAAGCTAATATTTTCATTAAGATCTGTAGGGGAAATCGTATTGAGGGTCCCGATCCACAAAGTCTCCATTCTAGCTAAACTTGTACTGATATTTTCACCTCTTATGTGTGGTTGTATCATGTCAATACAGGTAGCAGGGATGTATTGCATTGATGATGTATTTTAAAGTGTCGAGGTAGTGTCTTCAGTTCAGTAATATCCTCGATATTTTTTAGCAGCCTCAATTCCTAGAACGTGTTTTCACACTCTATCTTTTAACTGGCGTGTTGTTAGGCCAATCTAAATTAATTGGCACGGGCATGTGGCATAGTTTATTATGGCTTTTGAAGTACAGGTAATTAGATGTCTAATTTCATATGATTTGTGATTTCCTGTATCTGTGAATGTCTGTGTCCGATTAATATTGGGGCAAGCCACACACCTACCACAAGATTTACATCCATAAGGAACTTTACTACTAGAGAAAAATGTAATAGGTTCATTAGTGTAATGGCTGCCTACTATTAAGTCATGCATATTTTGAGACCTCCTATATGCAATTTTGGGTCCTTTACAGACATAATGTGAAATCACTGGGTCGGCCTGTAGAATGGACCAAGATTTTTTTTAAAATTGCAGCATTAACTGGGTTTGACCATGACATTGTGTGATGAGCCTCATACTTGGGTCCAGAGTAGAATACTTTATTAAGTACAGAGTTTCTTGTCTTGATGGCTTTATTATAGGCCCTCTTAATAGAGTTATTACGATGAGTAAAGATTTTAATACAATCCCTAAATATCCCTGTCATAAAAACATCAGTAAGGATGAGAGAGTGGCCCTTGCACGTTAAAAAAGTTTGCAGGATGTAGTATTTAAACCATCTGACAAAGGAGGAAATATAGTTGTGTGGCCAAAGTTGATGTATGAAGCCAAAGCTTTCCACCATTTGAAAGATATCAAATATTAGAAAAAATTAACTTTCAATCCTCTCAATAAATTTAGGTCTGAACTCTTGGCCATTCTACAAACAGCTCGGGATGATGAGATCATCTCTAAAAACTATTTTCTGCCTTACAAATAGATGAACCTACTATCCCTACCTTGCATTTTTTACCAAAAATCAAACAACTCCACCAGGAAGAACTATGATATCTGGCTGTAACAACTATCTGGAGTATGTGAACAAATACATTGCCTGGGAACTTCAATCTTTGGTATGCGAGTTACCATCTTATATAAAGGAGAGCAATGATTTTCTGAAAAAAATAGATGGACTTCACATTGAAGCAGATACCCTGTTGGTAATGTGTGATGTTGAGTCATTGTATACCAACCTCCGCCATACCTATGGGGTAAGAGCTTCACAATACTTTTTAAATACATCAAATATCATTCCATCTAGGAGGTCTTTCATTGCACAGCTGTTGCAGTTTTCGCTTTCACAAAATTTCTTTTCATTTAACGGGTCCTTCTACCTGCAGCTCCAGGGCACGGCGATGGGGGCGTCCATTGTGCCTTCATATGCCAATTTGTTCCTGGGGCTGTGGAAGAGGGACCTCTTCCTGTCAGATTATTTGACATCAATGGACCGTGTCCTTTTCTGGGCACGGTACATTGATGACATTTTCATAATCTGGCAGGGTAACAGTGAGTCATTAAAAGAATTTATTTCAATACTCAGCAATAACCAATTAAATATACATTTGACATATCATTTTGATTATACCTCTATTGAATTTTTAGATATCAAAATTAAAAGGGATCAAACAAATTGCTTACAAACTGATTTATTTTGGAAACCGACAGCTGTCAATGTGCTCCTACATGCATCCTCATCACATCCCCCAGCAAGTCAATACCAATAGGTCAGTTTTTAAAAATCAGGAGGATATGTTGAGTGATTCTGATTTTGAAAGAGAGGCGACAATATTAAAAGCCAGGTTTATTGAACAGGGTTACAGTAATCGCTCTATTAAAAGGGCCTATAATGGAGCCAAATGTACGTCAAGACAAGATACTCTGTAATCAATAAAGTCGTCTACTCCGGACCTAAGTGTGAGGTTCATCACACAAGATCATGGTCAAACCCAATTAATGCTAAATTTTTAAAAAAAATCTTGGTCCATTCTACAGGACGACCCAGTGATTTCACATTATGTCAGTAAAGGACCCAAAATTGCATATAGGAGCTTTCAAAATATGCAACACAACCTCGACACTTTAAAATACATCATCAATGCAATGCATCCCTCCTACATGTAATAGGTATTGACATGATACAACCACACATAAGAGGTGGAAATATCAGTACGAGTTTAGCTACAATGGAGACTAAGTGGATCTGGACCCTCAATATGATTTCCCCTACAGGTCTTAATGAAAATATTAGCTTTGCCCTATTTTTGTAAGCCATTATTGCCAACTTGAATTGTTATTATTTTTATGATTTTATTTTTTACTTTTTATTTTTTATCTTTATTTTTAATCTATATTTTATTTATAGGAAAGTTTTTTATATTAATATTATTTTATACTTTTTACTAGTATCTGGTTGGCCACTTTTTTGGATGTTCATGTGTGATTCTTCCTTGTGGCATCACTGTCAAGCTTCTTGATTGCTGTATTATGATTTGATGGACTATTTGTGACAAGTGAAGAATATAATGAAGATTGATGGACTAATTATTATTATTTATTTTTTACTATATATATATATTATTATGTATAATTTTTCATTATTTCTTATTTTTATTTTTCATATTTTTCCTTTTCTTCCCCACCTCCCCCCTTTTTCCTCCCCACTATGGGTCCTTTACCCTTTTTCCCCATCATTCAATATTTTTTATTTCTATTATTATTCACTAGTTATTATTTATTTATTAAATATTTTCTTATATAATATAAAAATGTGATTTCACATTAGATATGTGCATTATATATTATGTATTGTCTATTTCACTTTTTTAATCCATTGTTGGATATTATGATTTCTTTTTATATTTAATATGTGTTTATTTTTATTTTTATTTTATTTTTCATTTATTATTATTATTTTCCCCCTTTTTCTTCTTTTCCCCTTTTATTATTTTTTAATTATTATTTATTTTTCATTTTCTGCACCATCTACTTTTATTTCTTTATATCTTTATATATTACACATCCCTTCTTTATTCTTATAAGTAGTTATTAATCTAGCTTATCCATATAGTCCATCTTCTGTTTACATCTATTATTTATAATTGATGAGGATAGCAGCCATACGCATGCGCAGTTCAGTGCTCTGGCCAGCGTCCCGCTCCCTGCGTCTCTATGCTTCCATGATGCCGGGTTGCGATCACGTGACCCAATGTCACTGGTCACATGATGCTGGGGCAGAGAACTTCATGGGCCTCCTGGTGCTCTTGCATCAGTATCGCTTCTATTCCACCAATGATATCTGGGCCCCACTGGTATATAAACATCCGTTTCTTGTTTGAGCGACACACCCTGATGAAGGAGCACTTCCGAAATGTGCGTTGGGGCACGTACTGCACCATTGTTCTTCCTTGGCCCTACTAATAAGATAATAATTGTTTGTTTTGATCTTTGATTTTTTTCTCTGTCCCCTGTTAGTTACCTATGATAGCGCAACAACTTGGTCAGTGATTTGGATAACATGTTTGCCATAGTGTATGACCCAAAGGTGTGCACATTATATTTAGACCTTGCGCTCTGTATTTAGGATCCTATTCCAGCAGCATATAGACATTGGATTATATAGAGCATTTGCTTTTATATATATATTTTTACTAATGCCAGTTGGGAGTCCATTGCACTTAGCACTTTATATTTTGCACCGTGGTCACTGTGTCACAAAAGCTTTTTTGCACTATAAAAAAAAACATTAAACGCTGCATCAAATCTGCACCAAAATTGCATAAAATAAGGAGGAAAAGGCATAAAGAACACAGGAAACACAATCGGAGGAGATTGTTATTGCATCGTGTGGTGCAGACACCTGCAGAAAACAAGCAGTAGAAAAAAACACAGCATTTATACTATGTGTGAACATACAAACTCCTTGAAGATGTTGTCCTTGGTGGGATTTTGAACCCAGGACTCCAGCACTGCAAGGCTGCATTGCTAGCCACTGAACCACTGTGCTGCCCGTGTGTGAACATGGCCTCAGCGTTACAATTTTCATTAAATTTTATATGGGTTTAATGGAGAAAAAAATCAATCACGCCATTTTTATTACACCATTCACTGATCATGATAAATAATCTGATTGCTGTGTTGCACAGGCCACCAAATATATCTGGTTAAAAGAAGGTGAGCTGTGATTTATTGCTATAAGCAAGTTTTCCCACTTGACAACACCTCAGCAGACACTGACATGGTAGGAGAAATCTAGCATCCCCGGGCAAATAAGCTCCCAGCCATTGTCTGCCCCCAGAAAAGAGCAGAGAGCACGACAGAAATGAATCCCCCCTCCCGTGCCCATATCCCCATCACACATCCTCCATCCAATATGCACATCTTCCCGCTTAAAGGGCTCATTGGTATGGAAGTTAGGGCAATTCCACTAAGTGCTCTGGTTATGACCCCAGGCCCCTCTTAAAGGTATCTCCAGTATGGAAGTGAGGGCAAATCCCTCAGCGCTCTGATTCTGACTCCAGGCTTCTATTAAAGGGATCATTGGTATGGAAGTCAGGGCAAATCCATCCAGCTCTTTGGTTCTAACCCAAGGCCTCTCTTAAAGGGATCCCCTGTATGGCAATTCCACTAAGTGCTCTGGTTATGACCCCAGGCCCCTCTTAAAGGTATCTTCATTATGGAAGTGAGGGCAAATCCCTCAGCGCTCTGAATCTGACCCCAGGATTCTATTAAAAGGATCATTGGTATGCAAGTCAGGTCAAATCCACTCAGTGCTCTGGTTCTGATCCCATGCCCCTCTTAAAGGGTTCCCTGGTACGGAAGTCAGGGCAAATCCACTCTGCGCTTGGGTACCGACCCCAGGCCTCTCTTAAAGGGATCTCCGGTATGGAAGTTAGGGTAAATCCCTCAGCGCTCTGATTCTCACCCCAGGTTTCTATTAAAGGGATCATTGGTATGGAAGTCAGGGCAAATCCACTCAGCGCTCTGGTTCTGACCCCAGGCTGATGGGATGATGTGGGATATTAGGGGGAGCAGTCCGGTGGCTCTGGCTGACGGGATAATGTGGGATATTAGGGGTAGTAGTCCGGTAGCTATGGTTGACGGGATGATGTGGGATATTAGGGGTAGTAGTCGTCGGCTGTGATAGGATGATGTGGGATATTAGGGCTAGTTGTCCGATGGCTCAGGCTGACGAGATGATGTGGGATATTAGGGGGAGTAGTCCGGTAGCTATGGTTGACGGGATGATGTGGGATATTAGGGGTAGTAGTCCGGTGGCTTTGACGGGATGATGTGGGATATTATAAATCAGATAAATATTTTGCCCAAATAAATAGGTACTTCCAAAAAATGCATGGAAACCCAAAAAGAAAAGGAAGCTTTTTACCATAAAAAACAAAGTTTATTTTAAATTGGTATGTGCAACAATGCAACTCTTTTTTTATAATAAAAACAGAGTTTATTAATATACGCAACAATGCAAAAAAGAGTAGAAGTGGGGAAACACAAATACAAAAAAATGCTGCAGAGATAATTTTATGGCATGGATAGACTAATTATTTTTGTAGCACATATTGTTATAAAAGACCGAAATAAATGATATTCTTAGTTCAAGGTGCATAAAAAGCCTCCCAAAAGTATATATCCTATTTCAAGGCCTAAAAAGAAGCAAGAGAATCCCATCCTTTAAATAATATATAAAGTGCAAATGCATAAATTAAGTGAAGTCTCATGTAGTGGAGCAATATTTGTGCAACAATTGATAAAACTTATACAATGATAGAAGTTCCCAGACAAAAGTTGTCTATTAAGGAGTTAAATTCCATAGCTCAAAGACATAAATATAATGCTCAAATGCTGTGCTACTATTGCCCAAAAGTATCTCATAGTATGGTACCTGAGACTATAGTCCCTAATAGGAAAAAAATTTGCTACAGCAACAGTGCAAGGAAATAAATATGTTAAATAGAAAGGTCTGCTCTGTATCCATACCTAATGGCAGCAAACAAATATTGCTCCACTACATGAGACTTCCATTTATTTATGCATTTGCACTTTATATATTATTTAAAGGATGAGATTCTCTTGCTTCTTTTTAGGCCTTGAAATAGGATATATACTTTTGGGAGGCTTTTTATGCACCTTGTACTAAGAATATCATTTATTTCGGTCTTTTATAACAATATGTGCTACGAAAATAATTAGTCTATCCATACCATAAAATTATCTCTGCAGCATTTTTTTGTATTTGTGTTTCCCCACTTCTACTCTTTTTTGCATTGTCGTGTATATTAATAAACTCTGTTTTTTATTATAAAAAGAGTTGCATTGTTGCACATACCAATTTAAAATAAACTTTGTTTTTTATGGTAAAAAACTTCCTTTTCTTTTTGGGTTTGGATGTGGGATACTAGTAGTCCAGTGGCTCTGGCTGATGGGGCGATGTGGAATATTAGGAGTAGTAGTCTGGTAGCTCTGGCTGACGGGATGATGTGGGATATTATAGTGAATGTGGCTATGCGGAGTTGGCAGAGCTCTACACTCAGCTTTATATATATAGATATAATCAGTAGCGTAGCTACCGGGGGGGGGCAGAGGGGGCGGTGGCCCCGGGCCCCGCGCTCTGAGGGGACCCACCCGGATTTACGCTACTGTAAACTGTATCTGCGGCAGAGCAGGGAGAATCGATCATCTCCCTGCTGCTCTCTGCCGCAGCCGCTATGTTCTCTTCTCGGCCACAGGACCTGTGATGAGGTCACAGGAGGGGAGGAGTCAAGGTCACATGATCAGGGGCCTCAGTGTATGCACTATGCAGGACTCTGCTGTACTGGTTGTCATGGTGCGCTGGATGAGAGGAAGTTTATGTGTGGAGTCAGGAGGGGTTTACAGGGTGCATGTAGCAAAGCCATGTGTGTATGAGGTGTATGGAGATGAGCCATGTGGGTACGAGGTGTACGGAGTGGAGCCGCGTGTGTACGAAATGTACGAATCGGAGCCGTGTGTACATGGTGTACGGAGCAGATCCGAGTGTGTGCGAGGTGTAGGGAGCGGAGCCGCATGTGTACGAGGTGTATGGAGCGGAACCGTGTGTGCTCGAGGTGCACGGAGCAGAGCCGTGTGTGTATGAGGTGTACGGAGCAGAGCTGCGTGTGTACAAGGTGTACGGAGCGGAGCTGTGTGTGTACGAGGTATACGGAGCGGAGTCGCGTGTGTACGAGTTGTACAGAGCAGAGTTGCATGTGTATGAGGTGTACAGAGCGGAGTCGCATGTGTATGAGGTGTACAAAGTGGAGCCGTGTGTGTACGAGGTGTGCAGATCGGAGCCGCAAGTGTACAAGGTGTACGGAGCGGAGCTGCAAGTGTATGGAGCGAAGCCACGTGTGTATGAGGTGTGCAGATCGGAGCCACATGTGTACGAGGTGTACAGAGCGGAACTGCGTGTGTACGAGTTGTATAGCGCAAAGCCGCATGTGTACAAGGTTTACGGAGTGGAGCCATGTGTGTACAACGTGTACAGAGCATGGCTGCATGTGTACAAAGTGTGCGGATCAGAGCCACGTGTGTACATGGTGTACAGAGCGGAACTGCGTGTGCATGAGGTGTATGGAACAGAGCCGCATGTGTACGACGTCTATGGAGTGAAGCCATGTGTGTACTGAGTGGAGCCGTGTGTGTGCGAGGTGTGTGGAGCTATGCGTGTACAAGGTGTATGGTGGGAGCATTCATACCTCCCAACCGTCTCGATTTTGAGAGAGAGTCTGCCCCGGTCGGGAGCTTACTTTTCCCACGGACACAGGAGTACATAACAGAGCCCAAAGGAGCACGTAAAAATTCACACATGACATTCCACCGGAAGTGACGTGCTGGAAGCTGACCGGAAATTAGGTAATTTTGGGAGGAGATTGTGACGGAACCATGGAGGCACTTCAAGGAATGCTTCAGATCCATCACCGTCTCCTCCGACAGCGCGGACAGCGGGAATGCCTTGGACTCGAGGATGTCGGCCATGTGAGCAGATCATGATATGTCCTGCACCGGGAGGCTCAGGTGGGCACTACAATGGGAGCTGGTCTGCTATAGTATTTTTATGGAATCTTTCTCTCTCTGTTTCTCTCTCTCTCTGTTCTTTCTTTCTCTCTCTGTTCTTTCTTTCTTTCTCTCTCTGTTATTTTTTCCTCTCTCTAATCTTTTTTTCTTTCTCTCTCTCTCTGTTCTTTCTTTCTTTCTTCTTTCTTTCTTTCTTTCTCTCTGTTCTTTCTTTCCCTTCTTCCTTTCTCTCTCTCTGTTTTTTCTTTCACTCTGTTCTTTCTTTTTTCCCCTCTTTCTTTCTCTCTAATCTTTCTTTTTTCTCTCTCTAATCTTTCTTTCTCTCTCTCTCTGTTCTTTCTTTCTCTCGCTGTTCTTTCTTTCCCTCTCTCTGTTCTTTCTTTCTCTCTGTTTTTTTCTCTCTTTCTCTGTTCTTTCTTTCTTTAATTCTCTATAATTTAGCCTACTTCATATAGAATTATACAGCCTCCCAAAGAATATAATGTAGCCCCTTCAAAATATAATGCAGCCCCCCTCATAGGGTTTCATGCTGCCCCCCTCATGGGGTATCATGCTGCCCTCCCTTATATGGCATATCATGCTGCCCCCCCTCATACGGAGTATCATACTACCCCCCTCATACAGGGTATCATGCTGCCCCCCATCATATGGGGTATCATGCTGCCCCCTCCTCATGCGGGGGATCATAATCATGCAACCAGGACTCACTATATAAATGAAAAAAAAACTATACTTGCCTCTCCTCCTCGCTCCCACACTCATTTCGGCGGCGGCCCTGCTCTGATGTCAGGAGCAGTGCTGCAGTCAGACCGGCACACAGCAGGGATGCGATGAAGTGACATCATCGCGCACCCGCTATGTGTCAGAGGAAGAGGGTAATGATGGGAGAGGGAGCGTCATGTGACGCTCTCTCTTCCATTATTGCGGCGCGCACTGGGGGGCCACACTGACACTGCAATAATGGACTATATATATTATATAGATTATTTTTGGCAACAGCGAGGTCATCTGCTGAGGTTCTCTGTTTAGTTGCCCACTCAGAAGTTTTGCGCCCCCCTGAACTAAAACCCTAGCTACGCCTCTGGATATAATCATTATAATTTGTTATAACTAACCGTAGTTAGTTACTATGCCCGGGCAGCGCCAGGCTCTTCAGCTAGTTCTTAATAAAAGCGCATTAAAATGGACGCTGTAATTGTTTTTTATTAAATTTTAATAATGCTATAAGATAAAATTCTGACTTTTATTCTCCCTCTAGAGTACAAGGACATACAGTAGAAATACATTATGTATAGATGTTTCTCTATGACCTGTATTATCTGCCTGTGGATTCAGGGCCAGCACTGTAGGTTCAAATATACAATATTCTCCAACTGATGTCACTTGAGTCTGTGGCTCATGGCTTTAGCTGTTGCCTACAATGATGTAAATTGTGCTTTAGATTCACAAGATTCACAAAAAGGAGAAAACTACAATTTTGAAATTATTTTTAATATTTTTTAGCAGTTTTATAGGAACCAAAAAATCTGACTTTTTCTTCACCTCTAGAATACAGGGACATAGAAATACACTGCTATGTACAGATATATCTCTATTTACTTTTAATGAAACTGTGATGTCAGAGTCTGTAATACATCTCAAGATTACCAAATTATCTTGTGTTAATCACTGTAGCTTATGGCTCATAGATTTAGCTGTGGTCTGCAATGCAAGAGTCTGTGTGTTTGAGTCCTAGACAGATGAGAGAAGCCATGTCATTTTCAGGCATGTATGCCTACGGTAGGCAGACAGCCAGACTTAGCAGACTACGTCTGTGTGTCTGCCTCCAGTAGGCGTACATGCCCGAAAATTATGCACGACAAAGCGCATGTTCACTATGCCGGAATGTAATGTGAAATCACCCTTACTATGGATTGTAACCTCTTAATGCCCAGGCGGTTTACATTCTTGATACTTCATGTTTTCCTTCCTGTCTTCCAAGAGGGATAACTAGTTTACTTTTCTTTTAACATAACCATTTTTAGTTTTTACTCATAATTTTTGTCCCATCAGGCGACTGCAATCTGAGCTTGTCGGATCTCTCACACTATGTACTGTAATACCACATTATTTCAGTATATAGTGAAAATATAATCCGCTAAATTTCACTATATGGCCGGGGTCACACTTGCGAGTGAAATGAGAGAAACTCGGGCGAGTCTCTCGCATCGCTACCCAGACTTGAGCGTTTAGCTGCATAGAAATACCTGCAGCCGCACACTACGGTCCCGAGTGCCGGGTATTGATGCGAGAGTCTCGCGCAAGTTTCTCGCATTGCTCTAGCAAGTGTGACCCCGACCTATGGCTGAGCTTCACAGTAATACTTAGAAGGTAGTGACAGATGCATTCAGCAGGCCCCTTAATGCCCATGGTAATTCCCCGTGATTGCGTCACAGTCACAGCGAATGAGAGCCGGCATAAGTTCCATTTAAAAAACGCTGGCAGAGATTTACAGCAGCATTTAATTGATTAACAGATGTGGACAACTGCATCTCTTAAAGTCAGATGCTAGCTTCACACCTGCCCCATTGCTCCGTGACAAACATAATCATCATGGCGCATTAAGGGGTTAAATCCTTAATGTTGGGCCTTTTTAAGACTTTATGACTCTGCATGGTAATAACTTTGAAATGCATGCACATAGTGATGAGCGAATGTGCTGTTACACAGCCAATATATATGTGGAAATTGCCTGCCAATCACAGCAATGCTGAAGCCATCTTTGTAGTGGCATTACTGTGATTCGCTGGCCGCATTATCTCATCAGAGGTTAAAAAGTAAAGGTGTTGATATGTTCGGCATACTGGCGCTATTGCACAGCTCAGGGACAGTTCTCATTGGGGGTTGAGAGTAGTTGTCTAGGCCTTATGTGCACAGTTTTAGGAGCCATAGTCCTCTTGTAGTGATACGTTGCTGAGCCATCATACTAAAAGTCCTTGTAAGGGATAATCTTGTATCTTGCTGTTCCTTTGGGATACGTTCTGCATATAGCTTAGGGACAGTTGCTGCAGCGGGGATAGTGGCTAAATTCAGGGCTTAGACTTTGCATTCCTTTGTTAAATATATACAGTAGCTGCTACAGGTGACCACATTTCTTTTGTCATCCGTACAGTTTAATCTGCTTTGTGTGAAATTACAGTGGTTTGAAATTTATTATTATTATTATTATTATTATTATTATTATTATTATTAAAATAAAAAAAACACTTGGCCTGCTATAGGTGACCATGTTTTTTGTCCTAAAATTGACTATTGTCCTCCATACAGTTTAACCTGCTTGCTGTGAAATTACGGTGGTTTGAAATTAAAACAGACAAACGCTTAGCCTGTTACAGGTGACAAAATGTTTTTTGGCCAAAAATTTACTATTGTCATCCATACAGTTCAAACTGCTTTGTGTAAACAGATGAGCAAATTAAAGATTCTACTTATGACCACATTTTTTTTTATTAAAAAGATGTATTTTCAATTAACCAAGGAAACTTTCAAGAGTGACCCTAGGAAATGGATACTTAGGGTCTCTGTTCCAGGGGCAGTTTGAGGCCCTTCTCCATTACTTAAGATTGACATAGCGTGACATATAACTTCTCAATATGTATCTACCTGGATCACATTTTTGTTTATTCACCTGATATCAAATCATCCATTCTACATGTACTCCAAAGACTCAGAGACAATTTTTTATTTCCTAAACTTGAAAAATATGTGTTCTTGGTTCAAGAAGTAAATTTCCTGGGGTATATTTTGTCCACTAAAGGTTTACAAATGGACCTCTACAAGGTTCAAGGTGTTTAGGAATGGGTACAACTCAAAACTCTGAAGGCCTTGCAGCGTTTTGTTGGATTTGCTAACTACATACCATAAATACCGTATATACTCATGTATAAGCCGACCCATGTATAAGCCGACTCCCCTAATTTTGCCACAAAAAACTGGGATAACTTATTGACTCGTGTATAAGGCGAGGGTGGAATCCATAGACTATGCCCCCATATGCTGCTCCATAGTTTATGCCCCCAAATGCTGCTCCATAGAATATGCCCCCATATGCTGCTCCATAGATTATGCCCCATATGCTTCTCCATAGTTTATGCCTCCCATATCCTGCCCCATAGACTATGCCCCCATATGCTGCCCCATAGAATATGCCCCCATATGCTGCCCCATAGAATATGCCCCATATACTGCTCCACAGACTATGCCCCCATATGTTGCCCCATAGGATATGCCACCATATGCTGCTCCATATAATATGCCCCCATATGCTGGGAAAAAAAATGCCATACTCACCTCTCCTGGGTCCATCGCCGCTGTCTGCCACTTCTTGTGTCAGTGACTGTTCCGCCAGCAGAGGGGCGGCACCCCCTGCTGCCTAAACGTCACTGACACAGGATGCAGCAGAGACAGTGGTGAGCAGCGATGGACCGGGGGACAGGTGCATATCACTATACTCACCCATCCTGCCGGGGTCTCTGCAGCCTCGCTTCTCCACTGTTATATGCGCATATTCATGAGTGTAATGAGCAGTACCACGAGACCGCTGAAGACAGGAAGGGAGACAGTGGAGAAGCGAGGCTGCAGAGACCGTGGCAGGACAGGTAAGTATGATCTCTGACACCCCCACTCCCCCTCCCCCGGCGACCCCCAGGTATATGACTCGTGTATAACCCGATAGGGAGACTTTCAGCCCCAAAAAATGGGCTGAAAATCTCAGCTTATACTCGAGTATATACGGTATATATAAAATTCCAAGATTGCCAAACCACTTACTGACTTGGCTAAAAAGGGGGCAGATTTGGTTCATTGCAAGAGTGAGGCAATCTGTGCATTCACTGAGTTATAGGATCCTTTTTTCTGTGACCTGATATTGATTCAGCCCAATAATAATAATAATAATAATAATCAATTTTATTTCTATAGCGCCGACATATTCTGCAGCACTTTACATTTTGAGCATCTAGTGATGAGTGAGGGGGATAGGGCTCATACTCACTTGTGAGAGACTCTCGCGTGAAACCTGGCACTGCGCCGGCACTTTGACCGGAGCATGTGGCTGCATAGAAATACATGTAGCCGCACGCTCTGGTCCTAGTGCTGGCGGCAGTGCCAGGTTTTCATGCGAGAGACTCGCACAAAATCGTGCAAGTCTCTCGCAAGTGACTATGAGCCCATAAGGTTTTATCCTAATCAAGTATTTCAGCGTGCTCGACAAAATGCTTGAGTTGCCGAGGCTGCATGTCTCACAGCTGTTCGATAGCCACAGCACATGTAGGGACAGCCTTTTTATTAGGAAATCCCTGCATGTGTTGCAGCTGCTGGTGGCGCCATCTTGCTGGAGAAGAAAAAAAATTCCTCCTCCAAGATGGTGCCACCCACGCCTGTTCAGCAGCAGCTCTCAGATCACAGTTATAGATACACCAATAGCTGCTACTGCGCAGGCGCAGTGGGCGCCATTTACAAATAGATTTTTTTAGCTGAATAACATGAAGAACAGGTATTATTGGCACATGAAACATGCGAATATGGTGCAGCGCAGGTGCACCTTCCTGCAGAAGGTTTTTTTTTACATATGTACAGATATTTATTATGCAAACTAGGGGGCAGTCTGCATTATCAATATGTAATCAGAGCACTACATTTCCCAGCCCTGCCTTAGGGCGCGAGAATCTCATTAACACAAAACTGAAAATAAAAATTAAAGAACAACCATAAGATGGATTTCATCAACCAAGGTATCACTGTAATCAGTATAACGACGCCAACCTGACACTGTCTGTAGGTTACTGTGCACAATCCTGCTGACAGGTTTCCTTTAAGTAAGTTGTTTATCAAACACATTGTGTCTATATGGGATTCTGGAAAATATTGCTTTTTAAATTCTGGAGGGCATTCTGTAGTAAAATTAATATTGAATTATCATTTTCATCAGCTTATCACCCAGAGACCAATGGGAAGATTAAACTTGCCACCCAAACACTTGAGAAATTTCTTCGGTGTTAAGTCTTTCATCATCATTCTGACTGGGTGGAACAGGGCCGCCATCAGGGCATTACTGCCCTGACTGGCATGTGGCAGGATCATTGGGACAGATGGGGCAGGATGGGGAGATCCTGGGAGCCAGGAATGAGATACACGGGGGCCAGGATGGGGGACATTATTACCATTACAGCTAATTAAGGGATATTATTACTGCGGTGATGTATTTATTTTATTTTTGGAGTATATTGTTTTAAATGGGGAGGCAGTCCTGTTACTGTGCAGAGTGATACTATGTTGCCTTTTTTTCTTCATTTGGTGTAGTGTAGAAGTTGGGAAAAAATAAGTAATGTCTTCTGCAAGCGGTGCTCTAGATAACTGTGTTATTTCCTGCAGAGACGAGCCCTGGCCGGAAGAAGTGACGTCGATCTATGCTGGATGAAGATAGAAGACTTCACCTAGAGGCATCACTGGTGGTGAGTCAGTGTGTTACCTATAGTGTGATACTATACACTGTACACTATATACAGCGGTCCTGTGTACAGTGTCACCAGTGATCGCTGTATTACCTTTACACTGACACTGCATACTAAGTACAGATCTCCTGTGTATAATGGCACATATGGTGATATTAGTATTGTGTTTTTTTATAACTGATCAGTATTGTAGTATTCAGTCACAAAGTGATGGTAATATGTGGTCTCGTCATGGTGTGGTGGTATTTGTTCCTTGTATGTGATATTATTCGGTCACTGTGGTTTTAATATGTGGTCTAGACATGGTGTGGCAGTTTTTGTTCTTTGTATGTGATATTATTCGGTCACTGTGGTTTTAATATGTCTGGACATGGTGTGACGGTTTTTGTTCTTTGTATGTGGTATTAAAGGTCACTGGTAATATTGTGCCTTGTCATTGTACGGTGGTATTTGTCCTGTGTGTGATATTATTGATCATTTTCAAAAATGTAAAAATATACCTATATTGTATTGCATATTTTAACAAATGTTTAATAGGTTAGAGTAGGGCCCGGCCAAAAGAGTCTACCGTGTCGAGGTGGCGGCTTAAAAAATCTTTTGGCCAAAACAAAGGCTGCTGGTGCTGGCTATATGTGTGATCTGGTGATGGGAGCTTTTAATGTGTGATTGGTGAGAAGTGGAGTTTTTCCAAAAGAGAGAGGTGGGACTGTGGATAGTTCGAGGGGTGGAGCAGGGACTGAGGTGGAGCCTTGGCAGAGTCTCAAGGGGGCCCCAAAAATTTTGCCAGTATGGGGCCTCGAAATTCCTAGTGGCAACCCTGGGGTGGAAGATCTGCTGTTAGCCCAGTTTGCCATTATTAATAAATATCAAGAATCCATCAAGACATCTATGTTTTTCTGTAATCTTGGGTATCATCCACAATTGGTTCCTTTGCCACTTCTGAAGTTGATACTCCAGACACTAGTAAATCCATAGACATTTTCAAGTTTCTTTGGTCTGAAGTTAGAGAAAACCTGAAACAGTCAAAGGGTAGACAGACCTCTTCTGCAATAAGAAGCACAAAAAAAAGCCAAGCTTTGCTATTGGGACAATCTGTCGTTATCCACTAGATATATCAAATTCAAGATTCCCTTCACTAAGTTGGGTCCCAAATTCATTGGCACGTATGAGATAATTGTGGTTGTCATTCCAGAAGCCTTCCATTTGAAACTTTCCCCCTCCTTCCTAATTTCCAATGTTTTTCACAAAGCCTCACTAAAGATATATCTGCTTAAATTTATTATTCTTAGTATTTCAGAGAACAGCTGTATTTTTTCTTGGAATTACTGTCTTAGCCAGGACAATGTGCACAAGGGCTTGCATGTGCTGGTCAGTTTTTCTGTTTGTATAAAGGACTACATGGCAGCAAGATTTCCATCCTCTAGTGATAATCTCCTGCTACAAAAGCAGCGAGTTTTCCAAAACTGCAGCACGAAACCTAGTAAGTGACACATCACTGGAATCAGGGCCTCTGTTTCTACATCATGTAGCTCTCAGATTAGGTGGCAAAAAAAGTTGACTGCACCTATGCACTGTGACATCGCCTATGCTCCTTGATATATACAGTTATTATAGTGGTTTGAAAAAACCACTATATTGTAATCCGAACGCTGCTAACTTCTTCTTCTTTTTCTGCTTCTTCTTATTATTATTCAGTTGATTTTCCACAATTAATGCGGCCCGAACTGCTGCACGCACAGACTCTGTTGAGGTGTGGTTTCGAAGCCAGCGTCCACAAGTGGTGTGCTAAGTAATTTTCATGTCGATCGGATTTGTAGTTTTTGCGCAATTTGCGTTTGAAAAAGCATTTTCCTCAATGCATTTCAATGGGAAAATGTTGCTACAGAGAAAACATGCCCTGAGGCGATTCAAATGGCAGTTAAGCTCATTGATATGCACAGGCACACCCAGTTACTATGCCAACGCCTATGAACTATACATGACCCCCCAGGACAGAGTTTCCGGCGGATAATATCAGCTCTTAAAGCGAAACCCACAGCACAAATGCAAATCTAGCTTTGTCACATGACGCATGCCCCTGAGAGTGAATGTGCGCCAAAGTGGATTTAGAAGCCCAGTGAGCCAAACTGGCTCTTAAAGGGCCGACGCGCCAAAGTGATTCTTAAAGGGCCGGCACACCAAAATGAGTCTTAAAGGACTGGCGCACCAAATCGAAAGCTGAGTGACCCCAGGCTCTAAATCAGAGGCTGAGCCACCCCTGCCTCCAAATCGGAGGCTGATCGACCCTGGCCTTCAAATCGGAGGCTGAGCCACCCTGGCCTCCAAATCGGACCCAGAGTGGCCCCGCTCACCAAATCGGACCCAGAGGGGCCCCGCCCACCAAATCAGACCCAGAGTGGCCCCGCCCACCAAATCAGACCCAGAGTAGCCCCGCCCACCAAATCAGACCCTGAGTGGCCCCACCCACCAAATCAGACTCAGAGTGGCCCCGCCCACCAAATCGGACCCTGAGGGTCCCCACCACAAAATTGGACCCTGAGGGGCCCCAGCCACAAAATCGGACCCTGAGGGATCCCGTCCACCAATTCAAGCACTGAGGAGCCCAGGCCACCTAATCGGATCCTGAGGGGCCCCACCCACCAAATCAGACCCTGAGGGGACCTACAGGCCAAAGTTGCCCCTGAGAGGCACCCACAGTTAAAACGGATCCTGAGTTGAAAGTCTTGCAGGGGCAGCAGGCAAGTCGCTCTTAAAGGGGCAGCCCAGGCACCATTTCAAAGCACTATCTGTACTTCCTTCAGGAAATACACATCTAGTTATTATTATTTTAGGGAGGGCAGGGAAGTTAAAACTTTTGCTATCAGCCTCATGGTTTGTATATATAAGCCTGCCTCTAATAACTAACAATTCTGTGGTGAATATAACATTCCTATAAAACTGGAGGAACACTTGAAGCCATTTAACAGTACAAATACTGTAACTATAAATAATATTTTACTCTACAGTATCTATAAGGAAACTAATGAGGTTTCCTTTTCTGCAGAAGTCAAAGACGAACTACGCCTCTGAGAACAGAGGACAGAATTTCCTGTGAATTGTTGGCTCTGTCAATTAAATAATTGGAGAAATAAGATCTGTCCATTCATAGCTGCCCTTTGACAAAAATATTACCAGTCATTGTCATATCCAACATTTCACTACAGCCTATTAAAGCTGTCACTTAGTGACTGAAATTCTATTTTCTGATGATAGCGGAGCTCTCAGTATTGTGGAGGATATCGAAAGTTACAATCTGCTCTATAACCTGACTGTGTGTAACCGTCAGCGACTTTTCACTATATTCTATGTATAAAAGTATGCGCTACTCTGATAGTCTTCTTTATTCAAAAGCATCACTGTTTCTTTAAAAAAATAACAGCGTACAATGAGAAATCATTTCTATGAAAGGATCACGGCAGAGTTCAAATAAAACTAAACCAGGAAGATACAGACACAAAAGTAAAGGATGTTTAATAGTGGAAAATAACCAAATTATACACTTCTGGATCAGACCATGAACGTGGTAGAGGTGGAAATAGGTGGTGGACTTTACACTGGAAAGTCTGCAGCATGTTATAGTATCAACTTTATGGATGATTATTGAGGAAATCTGCAGTGGACATCGTCCGACACAGTGAATCTGAAGTCTGCAGAATAGCAATTTATGCTTTGGATTTCACCTTTTGTAATGGGGGTGAGGGAGAGCAACATCATTTTGCAATAGACCTTTTTTAGGCTTTATGCTTGATAGAGGTTAGTATTTTACTAATCTGCAAATGTTTGGTTTAGGCTTATTAAGGAAGATTTACTAAAGTATTCTTAATATTAAGATAGATTTGAACCCCCTCCCGACAGAACAATTTTTTCCTTTTTTGTGCTTTCGTTTTCTCCTCCCTTTATTCTGTAAGGGGGTAAGATATAATATCTTTCATGCTTCCCTTCCCTCTGATTGTCTTCAGTTCCTGATGTTTACAGATGCGTTTTATCATAATTGCCTGCGGTGCTGCTACATGTATAACTATGTATTACCACTCATTGCTTATGGTACTGCCACTTGAATGTGTTACCATTATATAGAAAACTGTCATATATTGCTTTGTATTCCTGTGTTATAGTATTGCATATATATTATGTGTCCTTTGTACATGTACAATCAGGGAAAGTTAGTGCATCCTTCTTGGGCCAGTAGAGGATGGCACTCTGATTACATAGTTCCCCCATAGATCGGAGAGTTGTAATTCTATAGAGGGTTAATTGTAGGAGGGGCTGCTGAAAGTTAAGGTTAGTGATGAAGGGTGGTTTAGACAGACGCGGCCAGGGCGTCCAAGTGTCCACATTGGTTATAGGCCCTGACAGCTCGGCAGCCACGTTACGTTTTTAAAGCCCACATTACCCACGGCCACTGCATGTCTTAGCAGTGGGTCAGAACAGGAAAAGGAAGATGTGGCGTCTTACCAATACTTGTAGGGCAGAAGTTTGCTGGTCTAAGGAGATGAAAGGAGTTGGAGCTTCGACGAGATCGGTACAGATGGGCTGGATGCTTCAAAAGGGGGCCAGCAAACAGTGATTGATGAGTTTGTGTCTGGGGCAAAACAGGCTGAAGGAAATGTCATTATAGTGAGGTCAGGCCAGGAAGAAACTGGGAAGCAGTTTAGTATGGTCCGGTCCGGGCGTGTACTGTACAGAAGTGACAACAAGCAAGGGAAAGATGAGAAAGCAAGCAAATGTTATAATGTACCCACTGTGGATGTAATGTGCGAAATCCTAAGTAAAGAAAGTGTTAAAGTTGTCTCGGACTGTGTCTCCATTGATGGGGGTCGCCTAGAAGAGGGACCATTATGGCCTGGGAAGTGCCCAGGTGAAGCTGGATCTGGAGATGCAAGTATGCCGAGGAGAAGAGTATTGTTTCGTGTAGGGGAAGGACTGGATGCAGCTGCCACCAGAATACAGGTCACGACTGCAGTCCTGTCCCTTCCTTACAATTCCAAGAGTCATAGTTTTTTTTTTCCATCGCAAGAGATTGTTTTTTGCAGGACAAGATGTACTTCTGAATGAGCCCACCCATTTTATTATGTGATGTAATGAGAAGCAGTAAAAAAATTCTAAGTGTGACGTAATAGCAAAAAAAAAATGTGATTCCGCAACAGATCTTCGGGTTTTATATTTAACAATTTTATGGCAAAACTAGCTGAAGAGCCTGGTGTTGCCCAGGCATAGTAACTATCTGTGGTTAGTTATAACAAATTATAATGATTATCCTCCATCCCATAATCCAGTGCCCATATACCCATCATATATATCTGCCATTCCATAGTCCCATGCCCACATACCCATCATACATATCCTCCATCTCATAGGCCCGTGCCCATATACCCATCACACATCCTCCATCCCATAGTCCCATGCCCATATACCCATCATACATATCCGCCATCCCATAGTCCAGTGCCCATATACCCATCACACATCCTCCATCCCATAGTCCCGTGCCCATATACCCATCATACATATCCTCCATCCCATAGTCCAGTGCCCATATACCCATCACACATCCTCCAACCCATAGTCCCGTGCCCATATACCCATCATACATATCCTCCATTTCATAGTCTCGTGCCCATATTCCCATCATACATTTCCTTCATTCCATAGTCCTGTGCCCATATACCCATCACACATCCTCCATCCCATAGTTCCGTTCCCATATACCCATTATGACATTTTCTTCGCCATGGCAACCATTCTGACATCATCATCACCATGGCAACCTATTATGACATCATTGTCACCATGGCAACCATCATGACATAACCGTCACCATTGCAACCTATTATGACATCATCGTCGCCATGGCAACCATTATGACATCATCTTCGCCATGGCAACCTTTATGACATCATCATCGCCATGGCAACCTTTATGACATCTTCGTCGATACACACACACATACACTCGTTTTTATATACTGTATATTGATTGACCTAGCATTATGATTCTACAGGTCAGTATGATTATGCAGACAGCAAAAAATTGTGCAAGTTATTACTTGAATACATAGAACATTCAGACCTTCTGACCAAAAGATGAAATATACATGGTGAATATTTGATACACAAATATATGTAAAACAACTGATAAAATGGCTAACTCAATTGGTTAGAGAGTTACCATGAGCAGCCATTTCCGACTCTCTTACACATGACCACAGTACGGAGACCATTGAGTGAAGCAGTCTTCAGTACCCTCCAGCTTCATTCAATGTCTATGGGGACAGCAGAAACAGAATGGGACCCACATTTTGGTATTTGATGTGGTCTCTGTGAATAGATAATAGATAATAAATGTTGTTCATGGGACTTAATAACTAGATAGAAGAAATTCCATGTCAAATACTGTATATCAAGGGCACACTAAAATTGAGTTTGTGTTACAAGGTTAAAATACAAAATAGCAATTTCTGTACATACATAAAACAGCACTTTTTTGTTAAAACCTTTTAGTAATCCTTGCTTTACGGTGAAAAGGGTTACTGCATAACTGACATAAACAAGCTGTCAATGCGATGTCTATAAGGTCTGAACAAGCGTAACACACAGCATAAAGGGATTACTAAATAAATTAATGCTTTGCCGCTGCCAGTGTTGATTCCGGAGAGGTTTAGTGTCACACGTATCATAAAAGTAAAGCTTCATACTTCAGGACTTTATTAGCATAATCTGTGAGATTCTTATTTATGATATAGCAGCATTTTCAGCCTTATATTCCTGGCACTTTCATCAAGAACTAATAAGTTTACTGCTTTGACAGTTCGGACTCAGAAGAAAAAAATTGTGCAAGGCCTGCATTGGATTTTCTTTCAACCCAAATGTAATACTACTTATACATGTCGGTATCTCTTCTCAAATAAAGCATAATAAAATAAATGTAAAATATTTCCTCTGAAATTAGGACTTTCTTTTGGTCTTTGCAGACTATAAAACTAACTAAATATAAGTGTAAAGAATCAAACGCTCCATAATCCTTCTGCAAACTAATCTTTGTTAATGAAAGTATTTCAGCTTGCACTTTGCTTTACCCCAGTATTGCATGAATGTCTTGTTCTTTGTTATGGCAGATAAACTAGAAATTTACTATTGTCCAAGCTGTGAGGCATTGAGGGGGATCACATGCGAGGGTCGATATGTGTCCCCCAGGATGCAGACGGAGTCCTATTAAACCCACTGGAGTGCCTTGTGTTCACAGCGGAACGCCTGTGAATCCCAAGGCAAAATAAAAGAAAGAGTGGATTGGGACCAAGTAGTGACTCAGTCAGATTTTTAGGAAACCCGCTAAGGGCTTTTATTTTTAGAGGGATTTGCAGGTTTGGTAGTGGGGCAAATCGCTCTTTCCACAATAGGTTTTGGAAGTGGCTCTATGGCCACAATTCCATTTAAAGTCTGTCAGTTTTGCTTTGGGTGCATCAGTTTAGAGTTTGCAAGCTGCAGAGCAGGTGGCTCTATGCAACCCAGGTCTGTGTGGAGCTAACACGGAACCATGGAGCTCAAGGCAGCTGATGCACCCAAAAGACCTGGCGGTGCCATTGTCCATGGCAGCAGGTTTTGAGTTCTGGACTGTGTCTATGGAAACGCGGCTGTTATCCAGAGGATGTCACTCCGATATGTGTCTGAAAATAAAGACACTGTTTATGTTGAACTTTCTGTGGTCCCTGCCTATCTGTCACACTGCATCAACCCCGCTGCACTATAAAGCATTATTAGTTTCAATATAATGAAAGCATTATTGCACTCTTAACCCCTTCATGGCCCTTAACGGGCCAATTTCCATTTTTGTTTTTTCCTTCCCTTCTTCCCAATGCAATAACTGTTTTATTTTTCTGTCCATATAGACATATGAGGGCTTATTGTTCTGCAGGTTGAGGTTGTACTTTTGAATGATGGCATTCAAAATATACATAGTGAACTGAAATTGGGGAAAAAAATTCAATTTGCTGTGAAATTTCGAAAAAAAGCAATTCTGACATTGTTTTTGGAAATTATTTTTAATGACCTTGCTATTTGACTCTCATAATCAATATGATTACAGCAATACCCAACACGTCAAGTTTATTTTATTATTTTAGTGGTGAAAAAAAAACATTTTTGGGCTTGTATTGCCATTTTCTCAGAAAATCAATATTTTTATTTTTCAGTCAATGGAGCTGTGTGATGGCTTACTTTGTGAGGGGCGAAACAATGTTTTTATTAAAAAAGTCACTTCTTTCCCAAAATGGTATCAACTCTTATTACAGCCTTTTTTGTTGAATTGCGACAACCAAAAATTTTATTTTTTGTGGTTTTCATTTTTTTTTATTTGTACTGTGTTTACCGATTGGGTTAATTGTTTTTTTATTTTTATAGATCTGACTTTTCTGATCTAGGTGAAACCACATATGTGTATTTTTAATTTTTTTTTAATATCTTTATGTTCAATGGGGAAAAGGCATGCGATTTGGACTTTGTTTTTGTTTTCATATCTTTTCACTGTTATTGTTAGACTACTTAAGGGACTTGAAGATGTGATCATCTGATTGATTGTGCTATATACAGCAATGCCATAGCATATCTGCGTATAGCAAAAAAAATCAGTCTCTTTCGTAACACAGCCACAGGCAAGGTTTCAAAGAAGCTCTGTAATGACAGGCACAGGCTATCCGCGATCACTTCATGGGTGTGCCAATGAGCTGAGAGAATGACGTGTACACATGGCAGTGGATGTTAAATGCCACTGTCAGATATTGCTATGTGTAGCAGAAATACTTATCTGCAATGAACCCTGACCACGGGCCAGCGGTCATAGCAGATCGGCAATGACAACCACAGGAATCTCGTGCAGACCCTGAATTGTCCTGCCAACCCATTGATGCCCCGTGATCATGAGACAGGGGTGGCAATGGTTTGAGCTAGTGATGTGTGGAAGCACGTGCAATATAAATGGTGCTGTCAGCTGTCGAGATTGACAGCAGAATTTAACATATTAACTGCAGTGGGTGGATCACCAGTCTACCTGGGGCTGTTAGGACTCATACTCACTGGTGCGAAAATTGGATGAGTGCAATCCGATTAAAAATCGGATTGCACCCTGACTAATGTTAGTCAATGGGTGACATCTCATTTGCGATATTTTTCTCAGCTGAAATCGGACTGAGAAAAAAATCGCAGCATGCTGCGTTTTGCTGCGATTTTCAGGTGAAAATCGCCAATGCAAGTCAATGGGTGCGATAAAATATCTGACAGCACTCGCACCATGCGAGTGCTGTCCAATTTATAGGCACCGGTGTCCTTTGAAAAAAGCCGGCAATTCATATGTGGCTACTGTACAATCACACTGACATGTTAGAAAAGAATAGATAGTATAGATCTATACCCATAGAATACACAGATATATATGTGTCTGTCACTGACATGTATATATCTATGTATTCTATGTGTATACATCTATTCTATCTATTCTTTTTTGAGCTGTCAGTGTGATTATACAGTAGCCACATATGAATTGCCGGCTTCTCTATCTATCTATCTATCTATCTATCTATCTATCTATCTATCTATCTATCTATCTATCTATCTATCTATCTAATATAAATACATATATATGTGTGTGTCACTGACATGTATATATGTATTTATATTAGAAAGATAGATAGATAGATAGATAGATAGATAGATAGATAGATAGATAGATAGATAGAGAAGCCGGCAATTCATATGCGGCTATAATCACACTGACAGCTCAAAAAGAATAGCTAGAATAGATATATACACATAGAATATAGAATACACAGAAATATACATGTCAGTGACACCAACACATATACATGTATTTATAATAGATAGATAGATAGATAGATAGATAGATAGATAGATAGATAAGCCGGTAATTCATATGCGGCTATACAGTAAAATCACACTGACATGTTCTAATACAAAAGATATAATACATGTATACACATAGAATAGGTGTATGCATATATACATATATATTTGGAAAATCACAATGACAGCTTCCAAAACACTAGATATAAATAAACACATAGAATACATACATACTGTATATATACACATGTCAGTGACACACGCACATATATAATATAAATATATATTCATAAAATAATATATACAGTGGGGCAAAAAAGTATTTAGTCAGTCAGCAATAGTGCAAGTTCCACCACTTAAAAAGATGAGAGGCGTCTGTAATTTACATCATAGGTAGACCTCAACTATGGGAGACAAACTGAGAAAAAAAAATCCAGAAAATCACATTGTCTGTTTTTTTTTCATTTTATTTGCATATTATGGTGGAAAATAAGTATTTGGTCAGAAACAAGCAATCAAGATTTCTGACTCTCACAGACCTGTAACTTCTTCTTTAAGAGTCTCCTCTTTCCTCCACTCATTACCTGTAGTAATGGCACCTGTTTAAACTTGTTATCAGTATAAAAAGACACCTGTGCACACCCTCAAACAGTCTGACTCCAAACTCCACTATGGTGAAGACCAAAGAGCTGTCAAAGGACACCAGAAACAAAATTGTAGCCCTGCACCAGGCTGGGAAGACTGAATCTGCAATAGCCAACCAGCTTGGAGTGAAGAAATCAACTGTGGGAGCAATAATTAGAAAATGGAAGACATACAAGACCACTGATAATCTCCCTCGATCTGGTGCTCCACGCAAAATCCCACCCCGTGGGGTCAGAATGATCACAAGAACGGTGAGCAAAAATCCCAGAACCACGCGGGGGGACCTAGTGAATGAACTGCAGAGAGCTGGGACCAATGTAACAAGGCCTACCATAAGTAACACACTACGCCACCATGGACTCAGATCCTGCAGTGCCAGACGTGTCCCACTGCTTAAGCCTGTACATGTCCGGGCCCGTCTGAAGTTTGCTAGAGAGCATTTGGATGATCCAGAGGAGTTTTGGGAGAATGTCCTATGGTCTGATGAAACCAAACTGGAACTGTTTGGTAGAAACACAACTTGTCGTGTTTGGAGGAAAAAGAATACTGAGTTGCATCCATCAAACACCATATCTACTGTAAAGCATGGTGGTGGAAACATCATGCTTTGGGGCTGTTTCTCTGCAAAGGGGCCAGGACGACTGATCCGGGTACATGAAAGAATGAATGGGGCCATGTATCGTGAGATTTTGAGTGCAAACCTCCATCCATCAGCAAGGGCATTGAAGATGAAACGTGGCTGGGTCTTTCAACATGACAATGATCCAAAGCACACTGCCAGGGCAACGAAGGAGTGGCTTCGTAAGAAGCATTTTAAGGTCCTGGAGTGGCCTAGCCAGTCTCCAGATCTCAACCCTATAGAAAACCTTTGGAGGGAGTTGAAAGTCCGTGTTGCCAAGCGAAAAGCCAAAAACATCACTGCTCTAGAGGAGATCTGCATGGAGGAATGGGCCAACATACCAACAACAGTGTGTGGCAACCTAGTGAAGACTTACAGAAAACGTTTGACCTCTGTCATTGCCAACAAAGGATATATCACAAAGTATTGAGATGAAATTTTGTTTCTGACCAAATACTTATTTTCCACCATAATATGCAAATAAAATGAAAAAAAAACAGACAATGTGATTTTCTGGATTTTTTTTCTCAGTTTGTCTCCCATAGTTGAGGTCTACCTATGATGTAAATTACAGACGCCTCTCATCTTTTTAAGTGGTGGAACTTGCACTATTGCTGACTGACTAAATACTTTTTTGCCCCACTGTATATATATAATTTATATGTAATACATATATATAATCTATATTTATAAACGCCTTATCGTGTCTGTCTGTAACCGAAATCGCGGGCCGCTGATTGGTCGTGGCCGCCATGCCCCCGCCAGGCCGCAACCAATCAGCGACAGGCGCAGTTGTTTGTAACGGTAAGCTGCGCCTGCCGCTGATTGGCCGAGACCAATCAGCGGCAGGTGCAGGCCTTAATCTTTAATAAAGAGAATTAAAATAAAAAAAGTTATTCTCATCTTCCGACGGCCTCCTCTTTCCACGCGCCCGGCCTTGCGTTTCCAGTAATGCTTTGCGGCTTAGACCGCTGATGAAGTCACTCTCGCGAGAGCGAGAAAGAAGACCGATGTCACTCTCGCGAGAGCGAGAAAGAAGACCAACGTCATTAGCGGTCTAAGCCGCAAAGCATTACTGGGAACGCGAGGCTGGGCATGTGGAAAGAAGACAGGAGGCCGTCGGAAGGTGAGAATAACTTTTTTTATTTTTAATATTATTTTTGTACAGGGCCGCGGCAGTGATTGGCCGAGGCTACAGGGCCGCGTTGCTGATTGGTCGAGGACAGAGGGCCGCGACGCTGATTGGTCGCGGCTACATGGAAAGGGGGGTGAGGGGATCGTGCATACCAGGAAAGGGGGTGAGGGGACCATGCATACCAGGAAAGGGGGGTGAGGGAACCGCGCATACCAGGATTGGGGGGTGAGGGGACCATGCATACCAGGATTGGGGGGTGAGGGGACCATGCATACCAGGATAGGGGGTGAGGGGACCATGCATACCAGGATTGGGGGGTGAGGGCACCATGCATACCAGGATTGGGGGGTGAGGGGACCATGCATACCAGGATTGGGGGGTGAGGGGACCATGCATACCAGGATTGGGGGGTGAGGGGACCATGCATACCAGGATTGGGGGGTGAGGGGACCATGCATGCCAGGATTGGGGGGTGAGGGGACCATGCATACCAGGATAGGGGTTGAGAGGACTATGCATACCAGGATTGGGGGGTGAGGGGACCATGCATACCAAGAAAGGGGGGTGAGGGGACCATGCATACCAGGATAGGGGGTGAGGGGACCATGCATACCACGAAAGGGGGATGAGGGGGCCATGCATACCAGGAAAGGGGGGTGAGGGGACCTTGCATATCAGGATTGGGGGTGAGGGGACCATGCATACCAGGATTGGGGGGTGAGAGGACCATGCATACCAGGACTGAGGGATGAGGGGACCATGCATACCCCAAAAGGAGGATAAGAGGACCATGCATACCAGGATTGGGGGGTGAAGGGACCATGCATATCAGGAAAGGGGGTGAGGGGACCATGCATACCAGGAAAGGGGGTGACGGTGAGCATACATACCAAGATTGGGGTGTGAGAGGATCATGCATACCAAGAAAGGGAGGTGAGGGGACCATGCATACCAGGATAGGGGGGTGAGGGGACCATGCATACCAGGATTGGGGGGTGAGGGGACCATGCATACCAGGATTGGGTGGTGAGTGGACCATGCATACCAGGATTGAGGGGTGAGGGGACCATGCATACCAGGATAGGGGTTGAGGGGACTATGCATACCAGGATTGGGGGGTGAGGGGACCATGCATACCAAGAAAGGGGGGTGAGGGGACCATGCATACCAGGATAGGGAGGTGAGGGGACCATGCATACCACGAAAGGGGGGTGAGGGGGCCATGCATACCAGGAAAGGGGGGTGAGGGGACCTTGCATATCAGGATTGGGGGTGAGGGGACCATGCATACCAGGATTGGGGGGTGAGAGGACCATGCATACCAGGACTGGGGGATGAGGGGACCATGCATACCCCAAAAGGGGGATAAGAGGACCATGCATACCAGGATTGGGGGGTGAGGGGACCATGCATATCAGGAAAGGGGGTGAGGGGACCATGCATACCAGGAAAGGGGGTGACGGTGAGCATACATACCAGGATTGGGGTGTGAGAGGACCATGTATACCAGGAAAGGGGGGTGAGGGGACCTTGCATATCAGGATTGGGGGTGAGGGGACCATGCATACCATGATTGGGGGGTGAGAGGACCATGCATACCAGGACTGGGGGATGAGGGGACCATGCATACCCCAAAAGGGGGATAAGAGGACCATGCATGCCAGGATTGGGGGGGTGAGGGGACCATGCATACCAGGAAAGAGGGGTGAGAGGACCATGCATACCAGGATTGGGGGGTGAGAGGACCATGCATTCCAGGATTGGGAGGTCAGGGGACCATGCCCACCCTGAAAGGGGAGTAAGAAGACCATGCATACCAGGAAAGAGAGGTGCGAGGATCATTATCCAAAGTTCAATGACCTCAGATTCACAAAGAGGAACATGTCCTTACATTGGGAGAAGATGCAAAACCTGCATTCATATAGAGACCAAAGACAAAATCCAAATTCCCAACATACAGCAGGACTATAAGATCCCCGGGAAATTCACATGTTCCTCTTCCAATGTGGTGTATTTAATTCTATGCAATATATGTCCTGTGGGTGGCCTCTAAGTTGGAGAAACAGGACAGAGACTGAGAGCAAGGATGAGGTCTCATCGTCATACAACTACAGACAAAAAAAACCCATTTATCTGTGGCTAAACATTTCTGAGATCCAGGACACAACATAGGCAATATGAAAGTTGTCATTTTAAAAAGCAATTTTAAATCACAGAAACATTGGAGGGTGTGGGAAAACAAATTCATTACAATCTTTGATTCTATTCACATAGGACTCAATTTGTCAGACGGTTTATGGCCCATTACCATATCTGAGCTATTTCCTCCAAGTAGCCCATTGATCTCACAGAACTTTCACAACACTTATGTAATTGTACCTAATTAAAGATACTCTCTTCAAGCTCATTGTTTGTTTATTGAAATGTCCATGTATCACACCAGCATGTGCTTTAAACTGTTTATAAATAAGGTTTCTTCAAATATTTTGTTATATCAGCCTGATGAAGGGACGTAAGCAGTCCCGAAAGCTTGCTTTGTAACATCATTCACTATTATTTGTTAGCCATTAAAAGGTATCATACCCAAAAGATTCCTATTTTGTTTCTCTCACTGAGGGCACTTTATATATTTTTTTCTACTGGCTAACATGGTACCAAACCACTTTTTTTCGTTTTACAGACATTACTGACACTGTCATCATTGGGACTCACAATCTAAATGTACTATCTGTTTGTCTTTAGAGAACTAGGGAGAATAAAAGGAGCCAAATAGTGTCCTCAAAAGTAGATACATAAAATTGATTTCTATTTAGTAAATACAGACAACAATATCAAAAATTAGAAAAACAGTGAAAATGCAGAAAACCTAGCCCTGGTTAGCCATACCCTCATAAATACTCCATATAATATCAACAGGTAGTTGGTATTAACCCCTTAACGACCGCCGATACGCCTTTTAACGGCGGTAGTTAAGGGTACTAAAACCACAGCGCCGTTAATTCACGGCGCTGTGATTTAAGTGAATAGCGCCCCCCAGTGTCGGATTTTCTCCGGGGTCTTGGCTGCCATGAATCGGTCGGTTTTTACCGACCCCGCTTTTGCGATCGCCATTATTAACCCTATCGCACATCAGAGGAGAGAGAAATAGGGTCCCCGATCCCCCCCGGTACCTCTCCGTGGCCATCCGTCCCCTCCCGGTGGTCCCACGTCCCGCCGGCGTCCTCCGATGGGTGCCGCCATCTTGAAAATGGCGGGCGCATGCGCAGTGCGCCCGCCGGGAATCTGCCGGCTCCGGCTGGCAGATTCCATTCATTATTTTGATCACTATGATAAACGATCATAGTGATCAAAATAAAAAAAATAGTACATAACCCTCTGTTTATCACCCCCTTATATAGGCAAATATAATGAAATAAAGAAAATATTTTTTTTTTCAGTTTTCCATTAGGGTTAGGGCTAGGGTTAGGGCTAGGGTTAGGGTTGGGGTAGGGTTAGGGTTGGGCTAGGGTTAGGGTTGGGCTAGGGTTAGGGTTAGGGTTGGGCTAGGGTTAGGGTTAAGGTTGGGCTAGGGTTAGGGCTAGGGTTAGGGTTAGGCTAGGGTTAGGGCTAGGGTTAGGGCTCGGGTCATGGCTAGGGTTAGAATTAGGGTTAGGGCGAATTAGGATTAGGGATTAGGGTTGGGATTAGGGTTAGGGTTGAGATTAGGGTTAGGGGTGTGTTGGGGTTAGGGTTGGAGTAAGAATTGAGGGGTTTCCACTATTTACCAACTTTGGGGGTCTAAAAATTAGGGTCTAAAAAATCACTTTTGTGGAAATAAAAAAGACTTTATTTTCATGGCTCTGCATTTATAAACTTTTGTGAAGCGCTTGGGGGTTCAAAGTGCTCACCACCACACATCTAGATAAGTTCCTTAGGGGGTCTAATATCCAAAAAGGGGTCACTTGTGGGGGGTTTCCACTGTTTAGGCCCATCAGGGGCTCTGCAAACGCAACATGATGCCCGCAGACCATTCCATCAAAGTCTGCATTCCAAAATGGCACTCCTTCCCTTCCGAGCTCTCCCATGCGCCCAAACAGTGGTTCCCCCCCACATATCGGGTATCGGCGTACTCAGGACAAATCGCACAACAACTGTGCAGGTATGATTTCTCCTGTTACCCTTGTAAAAATAAAAATTTGGGGGCTTAAAGATCATTTTTGTGGAAAAAAATGGATTTTTTATTTTCACGGCTCTACGTTATAAACTTCTGTGAAGCACTTGAAGGTTCAAAGTGCTCACCACACATCTAGATAAGTTACTTAATGGGTCTAGTTTCCAAAATGGGGTCACTTGTTGGAGTTTTCCACTGTTTAGGCACATTAAGGGCTCTCCGAACGCAACATGGCATCCGATCTCAATTCCAGCCAATTCTGCGTTGAAAAAGTCAAACGGCGCTCCATCCCTTGCGAGCTCTGCCGTATGCTGAAAAAGTGGTTTACCCCCATATATGGGGTATCAGCGTATTCAGGAGAAATTGTACAACAAACTTTGTGGTTGATTTTCTCTTTTAACACTTGTGAAAATAAAAAAATTGGTTCTGAAATAAAAAAATTTTTTAAAAAAGTTAAATGTTAATTTTTTCCTTCCACATTGCTTTAGTTCCTGTGAAGCACTTAAAGGGTTAATAAACTTCTTGAATGTGGTTTTGAGCACCTTGAGGGGTATAGTGTTTAGAATGGTGCCACTTTTGGGTATTTTCTGTCATGTACACCCCTCAAAATGACTTTAAATATGATGTGGTCCCTAAAAAAAATTGTTTTGTAAATTTTGTTGTAAAAATGAGAAATCGCTGGTCAACTTTTAACCCTTATAACTTCCTAACAAAAAAAAATTTTGCTTCCAAAATTGTGCTGATGTAAAGTAGACATGTGGGAAATGTTATTTATTAAGAAATTTGTGTGACACATCTCTCTGATTTAAGGGCATAAAAATTTAAAGTTTTAAAATTGCAAAATTTTCTAAATTTTCGCCATATTTCCATTTTTTTCATAAATAAACACAAGACTTATCAAAGAAATTTTACCACTAACATGAAGTACAATATGTCACGAAAAAACAATCTTAGAATCAGTGGGGACCCATTAAAGCGTTCCAGAGTTATAACCTCATAAAGGGACAGTGGTCAGAATTGTAAAAATTAGCCTGGTCATTAAGCTGCAAACTGGCTCTGTCGCTAAGGGGTTAACGTAAGCATGTAGGTTAATACAAAGAGAGCATCAGCATATGTAATGGCTGCTATCTAATATATAAAGCTGAATGTGTGTGTGTATGTTTGTATGTATGTATGTCCGGGATTGGCATGTGAACTGTCGCAGCTACAGCCACAAAATTTTGCACAGTCACACGTCTGGACCCCAAGGGCTTCATAGGCTATGTTGTGAGGCGAAATTTTAACCCAGCGCATTCCAATTCACCAAACAATTTTGCCCCTAGGTACATAATGGGGAAAAATTGTATGTATGTATGTGTGGATGTCTTGGATTGGCATGTGAACTGTCGCAGCTACAGCCACAAAATTTTGCACAGTCACACGTCAGGACCCCGAGAGCGTCATAGGCTATGTTGTGAGGTGAAATTTTAACCTTGCTCGTTCCAATTCACCAAACAATTTTGCCTATTATTCTTATCATTTCTATGGTGTTATCGTCCTTTGGTAAAGCTGGAAACAACACAATTTATTACCGTGCCGACACAGACCACCCTCTGACACAGACTGCAGGGGAGCCCAGTATCACACAGGATAGGATTAGATACACGGCTCAGCAGGCAGTATCACACAGGATAGGATTAGATACACAGCTCAGCAGTGAGTATCACACAGGAGAGGATTAGACACATGGCTCAGCAGTCAGTATCACACAGGATAGGATTAGATACACGGCTCAGCAGTCAGTATCACACAGGATAGGATTAGATACACAGCTCAGCAGTCAGTATCACACAGGATAGGAATAAATACACAGCTTAGCAGACAGTACCACACAGGATAGGATTAGATACACAGCTCAGCACACAGTATCACACAGAATAGTATTAGATAGACGGCTCAGCAGACAGTATCACACAGAATAGGATTAGATACATGGCTCAGCAGTCAGTATCACACAGGATAGGATTAGATGCACGACTCAGCAGCCAGTATCACACAGGATAGGATTAGATACACGGCTGAGCAGTCAGTAACAAACATGATAGGATTAGGCACACGGCTCAGCAGTCAGTATCACACAGGATAGGGTTAGATACACGGCTCAGCAAACGATATCACACAGGATAGGATTAGATACACTGCTCAGCAGTCAGTATCACACAGGATAGGATTAGATACACGGCTGAGCAGTCAGTAACACACGATAGGATTAGATACACAGCTCAGCAGAAAGTATCACACAGGAGAGGATTAGGTACACAGCTCAACAGACATTATCACACAGGATAGGGTTAGATGCACAGCTCAGAAACCAGATGTGCCAAAGGAGAGGACATTTTCATTCCAAGAATTCCACTCATTCCATCGGATTTGTTTTCTGATTTTAAACGCCTCCACTTTCCAGTTCAAACAGAATAGGATTAGATACACAGCTCAGCAGTCAGTATCACACAGGATAGGATTAGATACACGGCTCAGCAGTCAGTATCACACAGGATAGGATTTTATACACGGCTGAGCAGTCAGTAACACACATGATAGGATTAGGTACACGGCTCAGCAGTCAGTATCACACAGGATAGGGTTAGATACACGGCTCAGCAGATGGTATCACACAGGATAGGATTAGATACACTGCTCAGCAGTCAGTATCACACAGGATAGGATTAGGTACACGGCTGAGCAGTCAGTAACATATAATAGGATTAGATACACAGCTCAGCAGAAAGTATCACACAGGAGAGGATTAGGTACACAACTCAGCAGACATTATCACACAGGATAGAGTTAGATACACAGCTCAGAAACAGGATGTGCCAAAGGAGAGGACTTTTTCATTCCAAGAATTCCACTCTTTTCATCTGATTTGTTTTTTGATTTTAAACGCCTCCAGTTTCCAGTTCAACTGCTATTTGCAATGTCCATTAACAATGCTCAGGGACAGTCCTTGAAAGTAGTAGGGATCGATTTGCAATCTCCATGCTTTTCTCATGGTCAACTTTACATGGTCTGTTCAAGAGTTGGAACTGCCAAAAATCTGTTCATCTTTGCACCGAAAGTTAAAATCAAAAATGTTGTTTATCAAAAGGCTCTTGAATGAGTTGAAAATATAATACTATCAATACTTTGGTAATCGTTTAGTTAATTTGTGTTGCAAATCCGTAGTGTTGAATATATGATGGTAAATGTTTTTATGTGCAATAAAATCATTATAATTTGTTATAATTAACCACAGTTGGTTACTATGCCCAGGCAACGCCGGGCTCTTCAGCTAGTAGTAAATATAAATTCCATAGATAGAGCCATATTGCACAATTCCCAGTATCAAAAAGTAGCAACAAAACCTGTTAAGGGTTAATAAAGTGCCCAAGCTTACTGGGGGGAGAGAAGGCAGGGAAGAAACTGCTTCCCTGCCTTCTCTCCCCTGGTAAGCTTGGGCACTTTATACTGGGAATTGTGCAATATGGCTCTATCTATGGAATTTATATTTGCTATGGCAACCATTACATATGCTGATGTTCTCTTTGTATTAACCTATATGCTTACCTTAATACCGACTACCTGTTGATATTATATGGGGTACTTATGAGGGTATGGGTAATCAGGGCTAGGTTTTCTGCATTTTCACTGGTTTTCTAATTTTTGATATTGTTGTCTGTATTTACTAAATAAAAATCAATTTTATGTATCTACATTTGAGGACACTATTTGGCTCCTTTTTTTTCTCCCTGGTTCTCTAATTGTTATTGGAGCTGGTGCTTGTTTGCCTGGATTTGGAATGTGATTTCGGTCTGCCCTTCCAGTCCTTAATGATGTATTTGGGATTTTGTATTTTATCTGTATGTCTTTGGAGTGTGAGTAGAAAAGTAATTACAGGGAGTAAACCCTCGCAAACAAGGGTAGACCATGCGAATTCTTTGCAGATGCTGTCCTTGGTGGTGTTGTAACACAGGACTACAGCACTGCAAGACAGCTAATGTTTTTGCTTTGACAACTGAACGATTCTATGGTTAGAAGGCTGTCACTGCGATTCAAACTGTATGCCTCACTGCTGTGTTGGGAAAAACCACTGTCAAGTTTATATTCCAGCATATTTTGATACTGCAGCATGGGTGCATCTCTTTCTAGGGAGGGAAGCAACAGGCAAAATTTACTTTTCCATTGTGGCTAGCACAGACTGGTAACCCAGTAGTCAGCACTATTTGGCATCAAAACTATATGGGTAACAATCATGTTTGTAGATACTGCTGCAAGAAGGCGCTCATGGGTCGGTCTATTTCATGCGGTCTAACTCCACAGTGTGTTGATGGTGGTATATCACTCAAGCTTTCTTCCTACATCCCTCCTGACAACCACAGACAACATAGAGGGTACCAATACTGTATCATCTTCATCTCCTAACTGTTGCGCATCCATCACCTCTTACTTCTCGTCCTTTTCATGGTCCTTCACCATTTGTTCCTCCCATGGCAAATGTCTGTGAGACAACAGACATAAACTTATAGATATTGCTAACCCTAAAGGTATCCTCCTCTGCTCCCTCCTCTTTCCTCCAGGATAACCACCTCCTCAGCCACACTATTTAAAGTGTGCTTCAGCTAGTAGATGACAGTAATAGGGATACTGATGACGGCATCATCACCGCTCACCATCTTAGTAGCCATTAAGAAAATGTACAGAAGGGTGCAGAGGTCCTTCATCTGTATCCAGTGCGCAAGTGTGAATTGCACCACATCCATATTGCATTGTGCCAGGCTATGAAAAATGTCATCCTGCACCAGGTCTCGGTGCTGCTGCCACAGTCGCTGCAACATATGCATAGTTTAATTCAGGGGCAGACACTGACAGCTTGGGGCCCCTGTGCAAGAAATGTGTCTGGGCCCCCCTCCTTTTATGGCGTCAAAGCTACATGTGTATATACATATATATATATATATATATATATATATATATATACTGTATATTGATATTGATATTGTATAGCCACACACACATACATGTATATATATTACATAGTCTCCTTTATTATGTATATTGCTGTCCCTTACACAGTGCCCTCTCTTATGTACAGTACCGTCCCTTACATATTGAATTATATAGAGCCCTATTTTTTATTACATATCGTCCTGTCTTGTTAGCTGTATAATGCAATGATGGCTGATGGAGCATGGGAAAGCTTCCGTTCTAATGGAGGAGCTGATGGACTGGTAGTTTGGTCACCAGCTGCTCCATCAGCAGTCATTTTATATCTAACAAGAGAGGGGACTATGTAATAAAAGAGGGCACTGTAAATAACAAAATTAACAATAATACGCTATGTAAGAGACAGAACTATACATAACAGCAGAGGAAGCTATATAATAAGGGACGGCACCATATATAACTAGAGAGGATGGTACGTAATAAGGGGCATGTTATACATAATAAAAGAGGAAACTATGTAACTAAGGGTGGTGTTATACAGAATTAGTGAGTACACTATATACTAAGGGACTGTGTTAGACATAATAAACGATAACGTCTTCCTCCACCTCCCCCTGTTCCTAAGGCCAATATAAGTCCCCCTTCCTAACATCCCAATCCCCCACACCCCTCATTGTCCTCCTCCCCTCGCATTCCATTATTGTCCTCTCCCCTACCCAATCATTGCCCTCTTCAACACCTCCATCATTTTCTTTTCCCCACCACTATCTTTGATTTCTCCCCCACCACTCCCATCATTGCCCATTCCACCATCTCCATCATTTCCTCCTCCTCCTCCACCACCCCCATTATTGCCCTTTCCACCACCAGTGCATTCTCCCCCACCACCCCATCATCATTTCTTTTTTCCCCACCCCATCATTGCCCTCTCCATCACCCCATCATTGCCTTTTCTCCATCACCCCATCACTGCCTTCTCCCCATCACTCCCGTCATTGCCTGCTCCATCACCCCATCACTCCCATCATTGCCTTCTCCCCATCACTCCCATCATTGCCTTCTCCCCATCACTCCCATCATTGCCTTCTCCATCACCCCATCACTGCCTTCTCCTCATCACTCCCATCATTGCCTACTCCCATCATTGCCTGCTCCATCACCCCATCACTCCTATCATTGCCTTCTCCCCATCACTTCCATCATTGCCTGCTCCATCACCCCATTCCTCCCATCATTAACTTCTCCCCATCACTCCCTTCTCTCCATCACTCCCATTATTGCCTTCTCCCCATCACTCCCTTCTCTCCATTACTCCCATCATTGCCTTCTCCACATGATCCCATCAATGCCTTCTTTCCATCACCCCTCATGGCCTTCTGCCATTACCCCTCATGGCCTTCTCCCATCACCCCGGGCATCATGGCCTTCTCTCCTCATCACAGTCTTCTCCTCATGTCCGCATCTCCTCCAGGGCCAGGTTCCAACTACACACAGACACAGACACACACACACATACACACATACATACACACAAACATACAGACATACATACATACACACACAGACACACACAGACATACACACACACAGACATACACATACACACACACAGACATACACATACACACAAACACAGACATACACACATACATGCACACACAGACATGCACACAGACACACACACAGACACACACACATACATACATACATATACACACATACATACACACATACACACACAGACATACACACAGACACACATACATACATACAGACACACATACGCACACATACATAATACATACACACAGACATACACATACACACAGACATACACATACACACACAGACATACTGTACACACATACACAGACACACATACACACAGACTTACACACACACAGACATACACACATACATACACACATACACACACAGACATACACACATACATACACACTGACATACACACAGACACACACGCATACATCATACACACATACATACACACACACACACAAGTGACTGACTGACCTGCGGCTGCAGCCACCATCCGGCTGGCACCACAGGCACAGTGAGTGAGACAGTCTGTCTCCTCCTCTCCTCCCCCACAGCAGCAGCGCAGCACAGCGTGACTGACGCTGATATCATCTCACCTCAGGGCTGGCTCCTCTCCTCCTTGCACCTGGCGCTCCACATGGCTAATTTGAATAATTAGCCATGCAGTGCTGGAGGCAGGAGGGGCTCCCTCTCCCCCGGGGCCCCCATGCAATGCATGGGCTGCACGGGCGGTAGGTCCACCCCTGGTTTAATTCTACAGTGTGGGCATATCGCATATCAACCGGTTAACCGTTAGTCCGAAAGATCTCGTTTCCAACTGAAGTGGAATGGTGGAAGTCAGCATGACAGTGGTTTCTCCAGCAATGTATCAAGGCTGGGACAGTGGTGGAGGAATTGCTGTACCATCGGGTTGAGGATGCGAACCATGACACGTGTGTAAGGTTGGCCCAGCATAGGGCTGCCACCAGGTTTGCACCGTTATCGCACATGGCCTTCCCTGGCTCCAGGTTGAGTGTACAGAGCCATTGCTCAAACTTGACATGGATAGCTTTCCACAACTGTTGATCTGTATGACTGCGATCTCCAAGGCATATTATTGTAAACACTGCCTGATTACAGTGAGCCCTGGCTGCACAGTATGGAGATAGGGAAGGGATTCTCTCTGCAGTGTTGGAACATTTGTTTAATTAAGGAAGAGGATGAGGGCACAAGTGGAGGCCCTAGAGGAGGTGGAGGAGGCACAAGCACTGCAGGAATTATTACTTACAGAGATTTGTTCCGCAAGCCTTGGGGATTCCAAGACTTGGTACCTAGTGACACCTTAGTGTCTACTGCTTTAGTTCTCCAATCCCTGTTGTCCATTAGTTTAGTTCTCTATGTTCTGGTGTTACTTTGCTTATTTTGGCAATCATAGCTGTTTAGTAGTTTAGTTCTCCAACCCCTGTTGTCTATTATTTTAGTTTTCCATCTTATGGTGTGTAGTGGTTTAGTTCTACACCCCTAGCTGTTTAGTAGTTTAGTTCTCCAATCCCTGTTATCTATTAGTTTAGTTCTCCATGTTCTGGTGTTAATTTGTTTAGTTCTACAACCTTAGCTTTTTAGTAGTTTAGTTCTCCAAACCTCTGTTGTATAGTAGTTTTGGTATACATCTTAAGGTGGGTAGTGTTTTTTTTTCTCCATCCCCATGCGTCCCAAGGTGTCATTGTTGAAATGCACTCTGGCAGATATAGAATTTTTCAAGGAACAGGTGATGTTGTCTGTGATTTGTTTCTGTAGCACAGGCACATCTTTCTTAGAGAAGTAATGGTGACTGGGCAACTGGTATTGGGACTGCAATGGCCATCAGCTTTCGGTAACCATCTGAATCCATAAGGCAGAAAGGCTGCATTTCCATGGCCAACAGATTGGAGTGGACATGCAATAATCACAGAGATCACAGGCCATAAGTCGTATAGAAACAAGCACTGTGATCTTAGTAGCAAATAACTCTCAGCTGGCCCCTATCGCCCAGACAATGACACGATTGGGTCACGAGTCATCCAAGGAGGCCGCAGGCTGTTCACAATAATTAGTTCTCAGAAAAGTAGTAGTGACCGTACAGCTTATCCATGTCCAGATTACAACACATGGAATATGAGTATATCCCACTGTATGATCACTGCTAACTCCACGATAACCCTACACTCCTCGCTGCCAACAATCCTGCTTTTTAGAGTTGTGATGTGGGGGAAAGAAAAGGTTAATTGGGGTGCCACCACTGAGGACTGTACTGTGTGTGATGTAAAGTTAGAGGAAGAGGAGCGAGGCCACTTGATGCAGCGCTTGCCATCCACTGGAGTACATGTTCTTTCTGGTCCTCATGTACAAAGCGTACCATTGTACGGCTGCCAAAGAAAGGGAGTAGAGTTGCCCATCCAGTAACAGAAGTTGTAAAAATGCTGTGCAAATTCTGACTGCAGCAAAACAAACTGACTTCTCATCCCTCATATCATACCTGTCTCACAACCCTAAACAGCTATTCAGTACTTTTAATTCTTTCCTGCATCTACAAGTTCCCTTCCCTTTCTGATCTCATCTCAGCTGAATACTTTGCCTCACCACCTGTAAACATGACACAATAACGTCCCACCTCATTCCAAACTTTACCACAGTCTTCATCACAAGCATAACCCACCTCTTCAACCTGTCACTAACAACTGGTGTCTTCCATCCTGATTGAAACATACCTTGATTACACCCATCCTCAAAAGGCCCACCCTTGACCCATCGTCTGTGTCTACCTTTTGCCCCATATCATTTCTCCCCTATGCCGCCAAACTACTGGAACATGTCCATTTTGAACTTTCCTCTCACCTCTCCTCTTGCTCCCTCTTTGACCGCGTACACTCTGAGTTCAGACTGCACCATTCCACTGAAACTGCCCTGACTAGAGATGAGCGACTTTGCCTTTTTTAGGGTCGAGTCGGGTTTCATGAAATCCGACTTTCATAAAAGTCGGGTCGAACGAAATCGGCCGACTATAGGGAAAAGTCGGAGGCTGACTGAAACACGAAACCCAATGCAAGTTAATGGAGAAGCAAAGTCGGCAGGGAGTGGAGGAGAGTAAACACACCTACAGTGACCATTTCAATGCCAAAAACATCAATTCTTATTACTGAAGCTTGTCAACCTTAATTTACTTCATAATAATAGTTACGCAGTAAAAACTGGGGGTTATTTGGCTAAAGTTGTGGGGGGGTATGGCTGGCTCCAGGTTTTCGTGTGCCCTGGGCCAAAGAGTGTCACTGCACCCCTTAAACACATACCACAACTCATGATGCTCCGATACGGCACAGAAATATAGGTATAGTACAATGACAAATACTTCACTGCTTACATGACTGATCTATTTTAAATTGTACAATAGCTCAAAAAAAGGACAGTATATTACTCCATACAGTATTATGGCCACCACATTGTGCACCATACAGAATAATGAGCCCCATATATTTCTCCATACAGAAAAACTGGTCACATATAATGTTCCATACAGTATATGATGAGCTCCACATAATGCTACAGTATATGATGGTCCCTATGGACGATGCTCCAGTGTGTTATGGGCCCAAATAATGCTCCATATATAATGGACCCCATTTCTAATGCTCCAGTGTATAATGTGCCCCATAGATGCTGCTCCAGTTTCTGATCTGCCCCATTTAGCATACTCCAGTATATGATGAGCCCCATGGATGATGCTCCAGTGTATGATGGGCCCAAATAATGCTCCATATATAATGGGCTCCATTTCTAATGCTCCAGAGTATAATGGGCCCCGTAAATGCTGCTCCAGTGTCTGATGTTCCCCATTTGGAATGCTCCAGTATATGATGGGCCTCAATATAATCTTCCTACTATGGTATACATTTTCTGGCGTTGCAGTTTTTGGTCCACGTTTTTGGACAGCTACGGGCCTGCCAGATAACCGCTGCTGCGATGTCAATGCCTGCTGTGGATCCTTCTCCTTATCTGAACTATTGCCAGTGCCACCCTCCTTCCCCAATGGATGCCAATCCAGGTCAAGAACTGGGTCATCCATCACCTCCTCTTCAAAGTTACCTGCACCTTCCTCTTTTCCTTCCTCTGTGTCACCGTGTAAGGTGGTATAGTATGCAGGAAGGGGCACCTGAGTTTCATCAGGGTCAGATTCTGGCTCAGTAGACACCGAGGGCAATGTAGTGCTCTGGGTCAATGTACCAGCAGAATCATCTAGCAGTGGCTGTGCATCAGTGCACTCCATGTCTGATTCATCTTGGACTGGGGAATTCAGGATTTGACTGGATAACCCAGGCATGGTATGTGAAAAGAGCTCTATAGAGTAATCTGAAGTGTGGGCTGCCACATCCTTAACTTTTGGTGGGGGTGAAGGACACAAGGAAAGGTGTTTTTCTTGACCAGAACCCTGCACTGACGACTCCGTGCTTGCAGGTTTCGAATGTTCAGAAGAGGAGGCAATAGAGCAGGTGGCTGTTTCGGCAATGTACGCCAAAACCTGTTCCTGATGCTCCGGCTTTAAAAGCGGTTTTCCTACTCCAAGAAAAGGGAACCTTAGAGGTCTTCTTGGGCCAGACGATGACGCAGGCTCAACACCTCCTGCCTTAGCTGCTATTGTGATTTTGCCAGAACCAGTCAATGCACCACCACCATCAGTACCAGCCACGCCCCCCTGCCCACGTCCGCGGCCTCTTCCACCATACTTCCTCATGTTTGGGAAAATGTACCAAAAATACCGGCAGAGAGATGGTACTGTATGAGGAGTGTCAAGCTGTGTAAGGTGTATTAAAAACATTAAATCTACGCATATATTTTGTTAGTCACAGACGCTCTCCCAGTATGTTTTTGACTGTAATCCAACAAGCAGATATATGGTACTGTATCAGAAGTGTACAGCTGTATACGATTTTTGTGTAACTAACAATCTCCGTATATGTATTTACGGAGTGTCACACACACACACGCTGACTCTGTATAGGTGTGACTGTAATGCAAACAGCAGATATGTAACACTGTTTGGGAATCGGACGGCTCAATACGGTGTATGGAGAAAAGGAAATGTCCGTATATGTATTTATGGAGTGTCACACACACACGCTGACTCTGTATAGATGTGACCGTAATGCGAACGGCAGATATACAATACTGTTTGAGAATTAGACAGCTCTATATGGTGTCTTTATGGAAAATTGTAAATCTCTGTCTATTTTTATACGGAGTAACACGCTGTCTCTGTATAGTTTTGACCATCATCAAACAGAAGATATACGAAACTGTTTGAAAAGCGGACAGCTCTATACAGTGTAGGTCTGGAAAAATGGAAAATCTCCTCGGTTTGTTTTTCCAGAGTCACACACAGCTTGTATTTGTCTGTGATACCAGCCGGTACATGGTAGTGTGTGAGGAGCATACACCACTATACGGTGTCTGTATGGAAAATTTTAAATCTCCATCTATTTTGATGCGGAGTGACGCATGCTGTCTCTGTAAAGTTTTGACCTTCATCAAACAGCCCATATACGAAACTGTTTGAAAAGCGGACAGCTCTATACGGTGTAGGTCTGGAAAAATGGAAAATCTCCTCGGTTTGTTTTTCCAGAGTCACACACAGATAGCTTGTATTTGTCCGTGATACCAGCCGGTACACGGTAGTATGTGAGGAGCGTACACTGCTATACGGTGTGTGAAAAAATGAACGCTCGGTAACTGACCAGAACAAAATAATAAAAGTTGGAGTGCTTTGAAAAAAGCAGTTTGAACAGCAGTGTGCACACAGCAATGCAGCTAGCAGGTAGCCTTAAAAGGCAGCCTAATCACCACCAGCGCTGCTGCACACAACAAAAATCCCCCCCTTTCACTGCACACTAACTGTACAGTGAAAAGCGCTATCAGCAGAAGCTATTTTTTTTTCTTCTTCCCTGCCTAACGCTCTCCCTATTCAGAATCAGCAGCAGCACCTCTCCCCATTCTAAGATCGGCAGAAGTAAGATGGCGGTCGGCGGTCACGGCCTTTTATAGCCACTGTGACGCCACACAAAGCCAGCCAATCACTTCAATTCCCTTCTCTAAGATCTTGGTGGCCGCTGCCCATGTCATCGCATTGCCCACAGTATGCGTCCTCCATCATTGGCTGAGAAAAGGCGCTGGAAGCATTATTTTAAACGAGACTTTGGCACTCGGATCGGTGACCTCATGGCCGACCTCACACTATGGTCAGGTTTCGATCGGCGAAACGCGACTTTAGCTAAAGTCGGCGACTTTTGAATTTGACTGACCCGTTTCGCTCAACTCTAGCCCTGACTAAAGTCACCAATGACCTACTAACCGCCAAATGAAAGTAATGAAAGCTTGTCTTACTCCTTCCTCTGGACCTGGCATCTGTCTTTTACACAGTGGACCATTCCCTCTTACTACAGACTTTCTTATCTGTTGACATAACAGACTTGGTCCTTTTCTGTATCTCCTTGAACCTAACAGCCAGGACATTCAGTGTCTCCCACTCACACACCACCTCATCTCACCCCCTATGTGTAAAGTGTCCACCAAGGTTCAGTTGTAGGACTGGGAACTATGCTTAGAGGGTGCACTCATGCACTACATCCCTCTTAAAGGGACCTCTCGCATCAACCTAAGGTATTCCCAACCTATAGCTGGGCGACACATTCTATTTAAGGCTTCTCCAATATGGAGTTGCCTGAGCTACGTTGTTAGTTTGCTTTGCATTCTTGCTAGTTGTCAGGTTCCTCGGGTCTGCCTGTCTACCCTGTACCTGTCTGCTCTTACCTGTCTGTACCTGTCTGCTCCTACCTGTCTATGCTCTTTTGTCCATCAATCGGTCCAGATCGCACCTGCAAGCGCCCATTTGTCTACCACCCGGTCCAGCCCGCACCTGCCAGTGTTTTTTTGTTCCTCATCTGGTTCCATCTACACCCGTGGTTCCAGAGTCCCTACAGTGCATGCCTGAATTTTTCATTCCTCCTTTGGTCCGTAGCATCTTACCTGCTGTAGGGGGTCAGCTGCCACATTCTGTAGGTCAGTTATGGAGTACCTCCTTGGGCTACTTTTTTTGGCTGCTGCCTCTTGTCCAAGTAGGGATTTGGTAGGTCACCTAGTTACCCCCCTTCCAGGCTTACAGTCTCCATTTGCTGTGTTGACTGTGGTGGAAGAGGTGATGGTTCCCGCTATACTAATTCTACTTTATTGCAATTGGTGACACTTTGTTGGTGCCTGCCACTAATTTTTGTAAATGTGTAGACTCCTGGTTGGGTCTCCTTCATGCGTGTTGCCTGTAGCAGTAGATATCTGAGACTGTCAGGCCTCCATTCCCTTCCACTCAACTACCCATGTTACTATCCTTACATTTTTCTGATAATGGTAGTCTACAAGACTGATATTTGTAGTCCAGTCAAAATACGAAAAAAAAATCCTTTACCCTGAACAAATTCCAAGAAAGCAGCTTATTGTTTTTTTTGGTAGTATTACATGTAGGGAAAAACATACTAAAAGTTTACCAAGATAGGGTTACCACAAAGGGTCCAAATGTGACGTCAAAGAATATGGCCGCCAAAGCTGTAAAATGTTAAATGCGACTCGCCTTTCAGTGTCTATCATATTTCTTTTACAATTACTACTATTATTATATTTATTATTTAGCGATTTATTTATCTTCTTTTACAGAGCTGAGAATGATGGAAAGTCAAGAAACTTGCCCCTTATGCAGCCATGAAGTAGAAGATGACGGAGAAAGAGTGGTGATTGGTGCGAAAGGAGCTGAAGGGATCAATAAAGCCAGTATTGAGAGGGGCGTTAGCACTGTGGTAGCTGCTGGAGCAGTGGTGCACAAGAGATGTCATATGAACTACATAAACAAGAAGCAAATAGACTTGCATAAGAAAGCTACTTCCGCTCATCGTTCACCTGCCAAGAGAGGTACACGGGTGTCTACTGGATCCTATGATAGCACGACGCAGTGTTTGTTCTGTGGACATGAAGTGGTGAAGACAAGATCTAGTAGTGAATTCGATGACTATAGCTTTGTTAAAACGGATGGATTTGTAAGGTCCATCTTGTCACATTGCAAAAAGCGTAATGATGACTGGGCAATCACCATTCAAGGAAGAATCGCATACTTTGGGAAGGACTTACATGCTGCAGACTGTCTATATCATCGTTCATGTGACATTAACTTTCGGACAAATTATGGAATTCCTATTTGTCATACTGGTGGATCTACTACAAAGAAACAGCGGAAGGTAGGGGGCCTATGAACATGGACCAAGAGCAAGCGTTCTTGAGAATGTGTGCATTTCTCGAGGACAATGATGAAGAGCAACTGACTGTCACAGATCTTGCAAAGAAAATGACGTAGTATCTTGTAGAAGGAGACAGTGCTGCCTATAATAATAAATGGCTGAGGTATAGGCTGGAGGAGAGGTATGGTGATTCGCTATTCATAGCAGAGTGTGAAGGGTTGCCTACCATTGTAACGTTCTGTGAAAAGACCAGAATAATCCTGAGGGACTATTTCTGTAGTCAGGAAATGGATGAAGAAGCCCAGAAGAGAGCCATCATAGAGACTGCGGCCAAACTAATCAAGAGCGATATCAAGTCTAAGATCCTATCTTCAACCGATGAATATCCGAAGACTTCTTCGCTTGAATGTCAGTCTGTCTTAGATTATCTCCCCCTGAGTTTGCTTTGCTTGCTTGAAACCCTCTTCGTTGAAAAGGACATTCACAGGAAGGTCGCAAGCATTGGACAATCATTTGTTCAGGCTGTACGTTCCAGGGCTGTAGTAGCTCCATTGCAGCTTGGGTTAGCAGTTCAGCTCCATCATCATTTCAGGTCTTGATTTCTTGTAGACAGTCTCTCAGCCATGGGATATTGCTCATCATATTCGGAAGTTCAGCGATTCGAGGAAAACGCTGCCGCTTCTGTTGGCCAGGATGTACTCGGTGGTACCATAGACAGACTGGATACGGCACTGCCGTTCGCTGCGGACAACGTCGATCATAATATCATCATGTTAGATGGGAAGGGGACTTTCCACGGCATGGGGATGGTAGCTACTGTGACTCCAGGAAGGAAGGTCAGTCGCTCTGTTCTCATACGGAAGACTGTGGACTTGGAGATAGTTGAACAAAGTAGAGTTGATGTAAGGGAATACCGTTTCGCAAAACACAATCACCGAAACATAAAATTCAAGCCCTTGCCATTTCTCGACACCATTGACCATCGTGTTGATGTATTGTGGGAGATGTCTTTACGCTTCAAACAGTCTGCACCGAGCTAGAATGGAATGATGCACATTTTACATAAAGACTGTGATCATCCGGGGTCATCTTCGGTAATCTTCCTGCCCATCATTGACATGTATTCCGGAGACAAGTCATGCATCTTCTCTACTCTTGAGTATCTGTGCAACCTTGCTGATAAACACCGATCCGCTGCAGTTGTTACATTTGATCAGCCACTCTACTGGAAAGCGTCAGAAGTCAAACACGAGGTGCCTGAAGACAGCCCAGTTCGAGATGTTGTCCTGATGCTCGGGAGCTTCCACACATTGATAAATCTTATGGGTGCCATAGGAACGTTGATGGATGGGAGTGGAATCAAAGAGATCTTGGGAACAATTTACAGTGACAATGCTGTGCAACACATCATGACTGGAAAAGCAGTTCAGCGTGCAGTTCGTGGCCATCTCCTCCTTGATCAGTGTCTTACTCAGCAAGTTGCAGACAAAGTACTTTGCGACCATGCCAGTTTTTCAGACCTGTTGCAAGAACTTGAGCAGTTGTATGCTCGGACACTGACAGGGGAGAGTGACTTGAATTCGGTCATCACTTCTACCTGCCTTAGTGAAATTGTCCACCTCTTGTCCACCAAAAGAAATGGATTATCCGCTCACTCTTGCACTAGTAAACTATGGCTGAATTACCAACAGATGGTTGGAATTGCAAGGGAGCTTATCGAGGCCGATCGTACAGGATCCTGGCAGATGCACCTTCATGCTGTAGCCGAATGTTTGCCCATTCTTGCAGCTGCTGGGCATGGGAACTATGTGAAGGCCGCCTACCTTTACCTCCAGTCTATGACCACTCTGGAACATGACATGCCATCAGTCTTCCATAGATTTATGAATGGCTTGCATGTTGTAAGGCGGACTGATCAGTACTGGGCAGGCCTGGGTTGCGACCTAGTCATCGAGCAAGTTCTGATGCGCTCCCTAAAAACTGCAGGAGGACTCACCAGAGGAAGTGGAATGTCCAAACATCAGAGGGCCTTGTGGACTCTGTCTGTGCCAGTGTCCTCTTCCTACAGTGATGCAATGCAGGGTTTCACTTGCCAGAGCTTTGTCACCAGCGAACAACACAAGGAGGCAAGAACGTCAAGGACAAAAAGAGATTGTGAAGACCTGGAGAAAATTGCAGATAAACTCGAGACCTTTTCACCTTTCTCTGATGAAGTGTCTCTTCGCAACATTATCACTGGTGTCAATGCAAATAAGGATGTGAATGTCCATAACCTGTTCACCATTGGCAGAGAAATAGTGGTAACAATGGAGGGTCAATCACTGTTTTCAGTTAAGTACAAGCGGTCAATGAAAGCCAAGACCCTGGCATCCAGTGAGGCTATTGACGTTGCTAAGGACAAAACAATAGACCCCGCTCTTTTGTTCCAAAGGTTTCTTCTGGTGTCTGAAACTGCTGATCTTTCCCTTGATGAGGTGATGGCCTATGAACTTTAACCATACCCACCATCCCTCTTTGAGGCAAAACATCTCTTACGCAAACCAAACAAAGCACAACTGATGGCTGCTATAAAAGAACAGAGTTCAGATGACGCAGTACTCAAGGATATACCAGAAGTGGAACATTATGTTCTTGATGGAGGTTCTCTTCTCCATCGACTGAAGTGGTCAGAAGGAAAGACATATTGTTCAATCGCTGAAGACTATGCATCTGTCACACTAAAGCACTATGGTAAGGCTACGATAGTATTTGATGGTTACATTGGAGGACCAAACACTAAGGACATTACCCATCAGCGACGGCACAAAAAACGAACAAGTAACAAAGTGAATATTGCTGAAGGAACGAAATTTGTCAGGAAAAAGAAGGACTTCCTTTCGAATGTGGAGAACAAACAGTCTCTTATCAATCTCGTTTCACAGCGCATGAATGAGAGAGGTTGCCACGTAATACAATCAGAGGGGGATGCAGATGTGGAGATTGTTAAGGCAGCAGTGTTAATGTCATCCAGCAAAAGTACTAGTCTCATTGGCAAAGATACAGATCTTTTGGTGTTGTTACTTCATCACGCGTCAACCAGCGATGGCAACAAGCTTTATTTCTACTAGGATAAAGGGAGTCCTGCAACAGTATACGACATTAAGGTTATGAAGAAGTTCCTGGGAAACCATGTCTGCAGCAGTCTTCTGTTCCTTCATGCATTCACGGGTTGCAATACCACTTCTGCGGTTTTTGGAATCAGAAAAAAACTCGGTCTACACAAGGTTTTGAAGGGAGACTCGGTCTTAAATAGCTGTGCTGAAATCTTTTCCACACCTAACAAAAACAGAGCTGAGATTGAAGACGCTGGGTGTAAAGCGATGGTGGCATTGTTTGGGGGCAAACCTGGAGACAATCTGTCAGCAATGAGGTATTCTACTCTCTGCAAAAAAGTTGGTTCAGCCAAAATCTTTGTTACACCTGAACGACTGCCACCGACCTCCTCTGCAACGAAGTATCATGCCCTTTGGAGTTACCTCCAAGTGATGCTTTGGATGGACAATGGTGAGGCCATGGACACTACTGAATGGGGATGGGAATTGCAGAACAACAGTCTAGTTCCAGTGATGATGGATACTTCACCCACGCCAGAAACACTTCTGAAAATAATTCACTGCAATTGTTCTCGTGGTTGTAGTACACTTTGGTGCACTTGCAAAAGACACGGACTTACCTGTTCACGGGTATGCGGACCATGTTAAGAAGGGCATTGTGACAATATGAGTGAGGAAGCAGTGTCTGCTAATAAAAATAGTGACTATTGACCTGACATGCTTATTCATTGATGAAGTAGGTCTTAAAATGCATTGTGTATTAATTCTATAATTTCTAGAAATGTACATATATGTCATGACGTCATTGATGACGTCATGACCTTGCCTGTCCATGTAGTTAGTATAAAACTTTGTATAAAAATTGTTATATGAAAATATATAGCATACAAAATGCAAACTCTTCTGTAACCTAAAGCTACAGCTTTGAAATAGGGAAATATTCGTTATTTTTAGTGCGATGGCTGTCATCGTCTTATGACGTCATAGTTAGGACCTTTGTGGTGATCAATTTTTGTAAAACTTTTAATATGTTGTTCCACACAAATAATAGTAATAAAAAAAATCATAAAACGTTTTCTTGGAATTTGTTCCGGGTCAAACCGTATTTTGACTGGACTATGACACCTGAGTGTGGCTCAGCATGAAAGCAGGTAGAGGTGTTGCATGTGGTATCAGGGCTCTCAGCAAAGGGGCCCTATACCGATCCCTCACCCACCTTGTCTTACTGTGACGTTTAATTGAAAGCTGTAAATGCTGTCCCAGACCCCGATACCTCATGCCTGGCTGATTGCTGCAGTGCCATGCTAAAATCTGTACTGTGGGTGAATTAAGGCCACCTTCCGGGTGTCTGTCCCTCATTTGATGTGTTTTGGCAGCATTTGGGGCCATTATAAGGTGTTGTGCATGCGTTTATTTTTGCCTCCCATTGAGGTGAATGGTGCTCGGTTATGTTTGGCAAATATTCGATGAATTAATCAGCGAATTTTGCAAATTCGGCAAACGTAATCTGAACCAAATATTAAAATATTCGCTCCTCTCTAGTCTTTATTACCATCGGCGCATGGTGAAACCATGCTAGCATGGGACTTCTGGCTACAGCTAGGCATGGGATGATCCAGCACATTGCATGCGAATCATCCTAACAGGCCAAGTTGCTGTTGGAAGTCCCAACCTTGATTGGACATGATAAGATTGCAATGAACGTCGTTATGTCACAACTTTGCCGTGATGTTACAAAGTGCATACCCAGAAGCAACTTAGGCCTAGTCATGCACTCTAGACGGGGACATCCAGCCACATCTAAGTCTTTTATGTCTCTGCGCATGCTAGTTGCAAAGTTACAGCACCAGACAGTCTGTTACACCTCATGACGTATGCTATTGTCCAGGAATTCTGGGCCTAGGACAACCTTGTACATGAGCAGAGTTATCCCAGGCATAATTCCAAATGGAAGTCCTGACCCTAGCATGAAGATGCAGAGCAAGTTGGTGATGAGATGTGTCAAGGACAATATGAGGAGAGCAAGCAGTGGAGGTGGCTGGAGAAGACAGCATTCAGGTGAGCATTATTTTTTTCACATTTTGCCGACCATTCCAAGTTCAGTTTTTGTCCCCTTTTTGAATATTGGCACAACATTTGCCATGAGCCAGTCATGTGATACAGACCCTGTTATTATGGAATCTTTAAAGATTGAAAATAGTGGTCTATCTATGACTGTGCTTAATTCCTGCAGTACAGTCACATTCAATACAACTCAAATAATATCGTGCAACTCTATATGATATGCATTTTTTATTATCATTTGTATATCATCTTTAAGATTGGGATACCAATATTAGAAAGTTTCTTTTAACATGTATAGTGGTATGGAAGGGAACTGCAGAAGCCTGACACACTAGTCCAGGAATTCAGGTTTATTGATACACACCTAAAGACATCCATTTAGATGATCATATTCATGTATGTGCAGACCAGTTGCCTAAGACTAATGAGAGAATGTTCTCTCCATAGCTAGACACGGGCATTCAGGCTAACTGGGCATTTGCAAACTATTGGCATGTAAAGTACGAGAGGCTTTTATTAAAGCAGGCAAAAATGTTCTTTTTGTTCTATTCTATACATTATATTAAACTCCAGTTATCTTATTTGGAAACGTCAGACTCTCACAGATAGCTTCCGCTATCTAAGGTAGTTATCCAGACCGGATTATTAGTATTAAAGAGATGGATCAATATTAATGAAATTACATCTACTACAATTATCGCCTTTTGAAATCTTTATGGCCAGTTGCTGTTATCTTGCTAACTGATGTTTATAATATCATTAATTATTTTCAGAGGTCTTCAGCCAATTACATATTCAATATTTGGTGCTGCTTTGTGCTCCAGTTATATACTTAACCCCTTACCTACAATTGACGTAATATTCCGTCCATGTGACCATGGACCTAATTACCATGGACGGAATATTACGTCATCGCGATCAGCGGCGCCCACGTGGTGAGCGCCGCTGATCGCGGCCGAGTGTCAGCTAATTATCATAGCTGACACCCGGCACAATGTGTCAGGGGCGGTCACGGACCACCCCCGACACGTTAACCCCTTGCACACCGCGATCAAACGCGATCGCGGTGTACCGGGGGTTAAAGGGAAGCATCGGCAGGGAGGGGGCTCCCTCCGTGCTTCCCTGAGCCCCCCACGGCAGCGCAATGTGCAGCGCTGCTGCGGGGGGCTCTTTCCCTACAGGCCCCCGGATCCAAGATGGCGACGGGGGCCTGCAGGGAGCTGACTTCCTCACTGCCTGCAAAGCGCAGGCATGAGGAAGTCTGCAGCAGTGCCTGTGACAGATCGCTGATCTGTCACAGTGATCTGTGATGTGACAGATCAGCGATCTGTCACAGGACAGTGATGTCCCACCTGGGACAAGGTAATAAAGTAAAAAAAAAAAAAAAAAAAGTGTTAAAAATAATTAAAAAAAAATCGCTAAATAAATCAGTAAAAAAAAAAAAAATATTCCCCAATAAATCCATTTTTTCAAAATAAAAAAAAACAAAAACAATAAAAGTACACATATTTGGTATCGCCGCGTCCGTAATGACCTGCCCTATAAAACTGTCCCATTAGTTAACCCCTTTAGCGAACCCCTTAAAAAATAAAAATAAAAAACGAAGCAAAAAATAATGATTTATTATCATACCACCGAACAAAAAGTGCAATAACGCGCGATCAGAAAGACGCATATAAATATCCATGGTACCGCTGAAAACGTCATCTTGTCCCGCAAAAAACGATCCACCATACAGCATCATCCGCAAAAAAATAAAAAAGTTATAGCTCGCAGAATAAAGCGATACAAAAATAATTATTTTTTATATAAAATAGTTTTCATTGCAAAAAACCGACAAAACATAAAAAAACGACCTAAATGAGGTATCGCTGTAACCGTACCGACCCGAAGAATAAAACCGCTTTATCAATTTTACCGCACGCGGAACGGTGTAAACGCACCCCCCCAAAAGAAATTCATGAAACGCTGGTTTTTGTTCATTCTGCGTCCCAAAAATCGGAATAAAAAGCGATCAAAAAATGTCACATGCCCGAAAATGGTACCAATAAAAACGTCAACTCGTCCCGCAAAAAATAAGACCTCACATGACTCGGTGGGTCAAAATACGGAAAAATTATAGCTCACAATATGTGGTGATGCAAAAACTATTTTTACAATATAAAGCGTCTTTTAGCGTGCGACAGCCGCCAAACATAAAAACCGCCATAAATAGTAAATCAAACCCCCCGTTATAACCCCCTTAGTTAGGGAAAAATAATAAAACTAAAAGAAAATGTATTTATTTCCATTTTCCCGCTAGGGTTATGGTAGGGTTAGGGCTAGGGTTAGGGTTAGGGCTAGGGTTAGGGTTAGGGTTAGGGTTAGGGCTAGGGTTAGGGCTAGGGCTCAGATTAGGGTTAGGTGTGTGTTGAGGTTCGGGTTGGAGTTATAATTGGGGGTTTCCACTGTTTGGGCACATCAGGTGCTCTCCAAAGGCAACATGGCGTCTGATCTCAATTCCAGCCAATTCTGCGTTGAAAAAGTCAAATGGTGCTCCTTCCCTTCCAAGCTCTGCCATGTGCCCAAACAGTGTTTTACCCCCACATGTAGGGTATCAGCCTACTCAGGACAAATTACAAAACAACTTTTGGGGTCCAATTTCTCCTGTTACCCTTAGGAAAATAAAAAATTGGGGGCAAAAATATAATTTTGCGGAAAAAAATGTTTTTTTTATTTTCACGCCCAGGCGTTATAAACTTCTGTGAAGCACTTGGGGGTTCAAAGTGCTCTCCACACATCTAGAAAAGCTCGGTGGGGGGTCTAGTTTCCAAAATGGGGTCACTTGTGGGGAGTTTCAATAGTTTAGGTACATTAGGGGCTCTCCAAACGCATATGACACCCGCATACCAATCCATCAAAGTCTGCATTCCAAAACGTCACTACTTCCCTTCCGAGCCCCGACATGTGCCCATACAGTAGTTTTCTCCCACATATGAGGTATCAGCGTACTCAGGACAAATTGGACAACAACTTTTGGGGTTCAATTTCTCCTGTTACCCTTGGGAAAATAAAAAAATGGGGACTAAAAGATCATGTTTGTGGAAAAAATACGATTTTTTTATTTTCACGCCCGGACGTTATAAACTTCAGTGAAGCACTGGGGGGTTCAAAGTGCTCACCACACATCTAGATAAGTTCCTTGGGGGGGTCTAGTTTCCAAAATGGTGTCATTTGTGGGGGGTTTCTACTGTTTTGGTACATCAGGGGCTTTCCTAACGCGACATGGTGTCCGATCTCAATTCCAGCCAAAAACGTCAAATGGCGCTGCTTCCCTTCCGAGCTCTGCCATACGCCCAAATAGTGGTTTACCCCCACATGTGGGGTATCAGCATACTCAGGATAAATTGCACAATATCTTTTAGGGTCCTGTTACTTTTGGAAAAATAAGAATTGAGGGTGAAAAGATCATTTTTGTGGAAAAAATATGATTTTTTAATTGTACTGCTGTACGTTATAAACTTCTGTGAAGCCCTTGGGGGTTCAAAGTTCTCACCACACATCTAGATAAGTTCCTTGGGGGGTCTAGATTCCAAAATGGTGTCATTTGTGGGGGGTTTCCACTGTTTTGGTACATCAGGGGTTTTCCAATCGCGACATGGTGTCCGATCTCAATTCTAGCCAAAAACGTCAAATGGCGCTGCTTCCCTTCCGAGCTCTGCTATGCGCCCAAATAGTCATTTACACCCACATATGGGGTATCAGCGTACTCAGGACAAATTGCACAATAACTTTTAGGGTCCTGTTACCCTTGGAAAAATAAAAATTGGGGGTGAAAAGATCATTTTTGTGGAAAAAATATGATTTTTTAATTGTACCGCTGTACGTTATAAACTTCTGTGAAGCCCTTGTGGGTTCAAAGTTCTCACCACATATCTAGATAAGTTCCTTGGGGGGTCTAGTTTCCAAAATGGGGTCACTTGGGGGGGTTTCCACTGTTTAGGTACATCAGGGGCTCGCCAAACGTGACATGGCGTCCGATCTGAATTCCAGCCAATTTTGCATTGAAAAAGTCAAACGGCGCTCCTTCCATTCTGAGCTCTGCCATGCGCCGAAACAGTGGTTCCCCCCACATATCAGGTATCAGCGTACTCAGGACAAATTGCACAATAAGTCTTGCAGTCCAATTTCTCCTGTTACCCTTGGTAAAATAAAGAAAATTGAACCTGAAGTATTTTTTTTGTGAAAAAAAGTTAAATGTTCATTTTTTTTTTAATATTCAAAAAATTCCTGTGACGCACCTAAAGGGTTAATAAACTTCTTGAATGTGGTTAAGGGGTGCAGTTTTTAGAATGGTGTCACTTTTGGGTATTTTCTATCATATAGACCCCTCAAAGTGGCTTCAAATGTGAAGTGGTCCCTAAAAATAAAATGGTGTTGCAAAAATGAGAAATCGCTGGTCAATTTTTAACCCTTATAACTTCCTAACAAAAAAAAATTTTGGTTCCAAAACTGTGCTGATGTAAAGTAAACATGTGGGAAATGTTATGTATTAAGTTTTTTGTGTGCCGTATCGCTGTGATTTAAGGGCATAAAAATTCAAAGTTGGAAAATTGCGAAATTTTCAAAATTTTCGCCAAATTTCCATTTTTTTCACAAATAAACGCAAGTTATTTGAATGCAATTTTACCACTAACATGAAGTACAATATGTCACGAGAAAACAATGTCAGAATCACCGGGATCCATAGAAGCGTTCCAGAGTTATGACCTCATAAAGGTACAGTGGTCAGAATTGTAAAAATTGGCCCGGTAGTTAACGTGCAAACCACCCTTGGTAGTGAAGGGGTTAAAATAATGTTCATAGGGTAAAAGTTAATTTCCTTTATTTTTCAAGTAACCTGGAGATGATTATATTGCTGGACTCTTTACGCTGAGGAGCTGCATAATAATCTGCAAATTAATGTTTATTACTGAACTCTTAGCTCAGAGAGGGAATATTGAAGCATGGTAAAAATATTTTAGAACAACTGATTTGGCAGGCACGGTACTGTATAAGGAATGTGCATCTGACTGCAGAGCCCCCATGGATTTAATTTAGAAAGGAACTCTGTGCAGTGCCTCCCCCTCCCACTACTCCCCTCAGGTGAAGCGAAAATTAGGACGCCCAACTGACCAACAGGAAGAGAGAGGAAGGGGCGTCCAGCCACATCCTCAGGGGTTAAATTCAGGTGCTAGGGCCGGGGTCTTCCTCTTCCTCCCTGGCTGATCCCTAGAAGCTCCAGCCTCCTCTACAGACCCGGTGGCGATTTCTGGCAGGCGCTCTTCCCGTTCATTGCGCCCATCAGAGCAACTTCATGTTGGCGGTGACTCCACCTTTTCACACCGTCGCTCCCGGGCTGATGCTGCCGCTGCTCCCATCCCCGTTTTTTTCCCCATGCGCCGTCATGCGTAGGCCGCAAGCCCGGACGCCATTACTAGGCCTCGGGTGTCTAACCAGGCCCAAAGCCCTGCTCACTTCTGCCGAATGTCACAATACATCCGGCGCCCCGCCCATTGTCCCGTCCACTCCCATTACCAGGCCTGACTCACCGCAGGCACTGGAGACACGCAATCAGGCCCCAGCTCCTGCAGCAGGCATCGCTGCAGGACTTTTTAATGCTTTATCCGCCAATCACCGGCCAGTGCAGTGGTTAGCCCCGTTAGCGTCGGACATCCGACTGGCCTCCAGGTCTCGGAACCGGGAGTCCCGAAACAGGCCCTCTGAACACACTTCTCCATCCCACCAACAAAACCTGATCACCAATGTCTCCCCTGTGGGTGCAGCATTGCCGCCCGTGCAGGATGACATGAGATCAGGTTGCAGAAAAAACAATGCTGCTGCCGAGCGCGCTGTCCAGACCAACCCGACCGTTCAGCGCGCTCTGCTGCAAAAACAGTGTGAAACACGTAAAACAAGCACAGCACACTATACACCGCCAACCCCCCCCAATGGCCCAATCACACTCGTTGCACTCCACTTCATTGGCGGATAGAACGCCACCCCCATCGCTACGCACTGCACTGCCTGAACTCACCCATAGCCTTCAAAATAACCCTGTTCCACTGATTCCAGAACCTACCAACCGGCATACACCAAACCAGCACATGACCGCTAACCATCGCGGTCGTAGTTCCATACGCCGCAGATCTTCAATCCCCTCCTCAGAGGATTCCAATTGCCATTCTCGCTGTCCCTCTGTCTGTCGCTGTTCCCATTACAGGCAAAGGTACAGCTCCAGCAGGAGCTGCCACAGGTCACGCTCCTCAAGATGGCACTCATCCTTCACATCGGGACGGTCCAATGCATTCGAGGGTCGTAGCAGGCATTCTTGGGCATCCAGAATACGGCGCATGAGATCTCCATCCCAGACTGCCAGCCGGAGGGTTACTTCTACACCACTGGGCCTCCAGCCAGATCATCATTCAGGAATGAGCCGGGGTGCCGCTATCATCAGCAACATATCTGCCTCGGGCACACGACAGCCATCGGTTGCCATGTGCTTCATAATTGTCCACAAGCCGAGGAGATCCATCACATCGACCCAGTTCTTTATCAGAAGCAGGAGTCCTGCCACATTCCGCTGGACAGGGGATCTCTGAGCCATCACAGGCCACCAGCCATGAACAAGACATCGCCACTGCGTGAGCCGGAGTACCTCCATCACCAGGAGACACTCGATCGGCGACAGACAGCAGGGAGTTTTGTATAATCAGCAAGCTTAACAAAGCACACAACGCAGAGGAGAGCGAACTGGCATCTGCCATCATGGCGCTAGTCGTCCACTTAAATCAGCCTGGAGGTCAAACTGTCACCAGGAATATACCTCAATCAGCTAGTCTACACAAAGATGCTTTTTTCTGCGGAATTAGTCTGCTAGGTACACACATAGACACAGAGACAAAAGAAAAAATCTGGAATAATGACTATGTAGACATATGGTCACTCTTATCAGCAGACCAACAGTAAGGGTACCGTTACACCTAGCGATGCACCAGCGATCCCGATCAGCGATATGATGCGGTTAGGATCGCTGGTGCATCGCTAGGTGGTCGCTAGTGAGCTGCCACACAGACATTTGTACTGGAGGTTGAGCATGCACACCTCCGCTCCTCTGTGGAGCACAATTTCTAGGATTGTTTTCTGCATTGTGGTGGGTCCCAGGAGTCAGATCATCTCTATAGCTGTGTGCGGAGATCTTCTTTTTCATTTTCGGAATAGCCCTTTCTAAGTTTTTGTTAAGCAACTTGAAATATGACATATTTTATAGTTTGGAAGGGCGGATGACTGCACAATCAAGAAATGTTTGTTGCAAACACATTTCAAGTTCCAACACACAGATCTGCTTTACAGTTTTATTACATGAAAATGGAAGGATATTTTTTTAGCAAGACTATTAACAAAGATGATTATATTAATTGTGGACAAATTGGAGCTAATATAATAATGAGTAAAAAGATAGACAATGTTTTAAGGAGGCACATTTTTAAAATAAAAGTTCCCACAGGCAAGGTTGCATCTTAGCCAAATAGAGAACATTGACTGAACAAGTAACAAAATTGCTGGATGCTGATTCCAAAAACTAGAATTTGAGATCTCCAATGACTATCACATCAGAATAAAAAATAAAAATCTTCCCATGAAATGTGTATGTCTGAGTCCAAGGTCCATTCTACTATTTTGTTAATGCGGTAACAAGGCTTCTCATTTTTTTTCAACTGAGAACTCATTAGAAAGACAAAACAATATAATGCCCCAAACTAACTAGATCACTTGTGCTGGACCTCAATATTAATAACTATCAAACATATTAATCCTATCTTACTCTTTTCCTTTTTTTTTTCTCTTAAACCCAAAATATTAGAATTAATACAAAAAGAGTCGACTTTGCTAAACTCAATATTGCGGCAGCCTTAGAAATAATTGTACAATATATGAACTCTTCTATGAAAGCTAAGTCATCAAAATCTAGTTGGGACCTCACTGATTATGCCAGCCTGACAGTTAAAGACGCACCAATAGTCCTCTGTGCTAGGAAAAATAATTATTTTTTATATAAAATGGTTTTCATTGCATAAAAGCGCCAAAACATAAAAAAGACATAAATGCGGTATCGCTGTAATCATACTGACCCAAAGAATAAAACCGCTTTATCAATTTTACCACACGTGGAATGGTGTAAAGGCCCCACCAAAAGAAATTCATGAAATGCTGGTTTTTGTTCATTCTGTGTCCCAAAAATCAGAATAAAAAGCGATCTAAAACAGGCACATGCCCGAAAATGGTACCAATAAAAATGTCAACTCGTCCCGCAAAAAATAAGACCTCACTTGACTTGGTGGGTCAAAATATGGAAAAATTATAGCTCTCAAAATGTGTTGATGCAAAAACTATTTTTACAATAAAAAGCATCTTTTAGTGTGTGACAGCTGCCAAACATAAAAACCGCCATATATAGTAAATCAACCCCCCCCCGTTATCACCCCCTTAGTTAGGGAAAAATAATAAAATAAAAAAAATATGTATTTATTTCCATTTTCCTGCTAGGGTTAGGGCTAGGGTTAGGGCTGAGATTAGGGTTAGGTGTGTGTTGGGGTTAGAGTTGGAGTTAGAATTGGGAGGTTTCCACTGTTTGGGCACATCAGGTGCTCTCCAAACGCAACATGGCATCTGATCTCAATTCCAGCCAATTCTGCTTTGAAAAAGTCAAACGGTGCTCCTTCCCTTCCAAGCTCTGCCATGCCCCCAAACAGTGGTTTACCCCCACTTATAGGGTATCAGCCTACTCAGGACAAATTGCACAACAACTTTTGGGGTCCAATTTTTCCTGTTACCCTTGGGAAAATAAAAAATTGGGGGCAAAAATATCATTTTTGTGGAAAAAAATATGATTTTTTTTAATTTTTATGGCTCTACGTTATAAACTTCTGTGAAACACTTTGGGGTTCAAAGTGCTCACTACACAGCTAGATAAGTTCCTTGGGGGGTCTAGTTTCCTGAATGGGGTCACTTGTGAGGGGTTTCAATAGTTTAGGCACATCAGAGTGTCATGATCCATGCTGGATCATGACAGATAAAATGCACAAGTAACCTTTTTTTCTTCCTTAAGCTGTGGTGCTTAAAGATAGTTTTGCCCCCGGTTGCCATTAGGGTCATTGCACTGTGGTGGTTTCAGTTCTAGTTTTGCCCTCGGTGGCCGTTAGGGTCATTGCACTCTGATTTCTTTAGTTTAGTGCATGTGATTATAAAGCAGGTGTGATTGCCCTGGCTCTGCTATAAAAGAGTGTCAGGTGTTACAATCACTGTTGGTGATAGTGGTCATTTCCAGCCAACCTTGGTGGAGGAAGGAGCTAGAGAGAGTTCCTTGCAGTACAGTCAGAGTCCTAGTGTGGAAGGGGTCACAGAGGGGATTTCCTTGCAGCTCTGACAGAGCTTGGTGGCAGCTATTCAGGAGGAAAGCTGCATTCTGGTGGTGGACTCTGTTGCTGGGAGCAAGAGCAACAGAGCAAAGCTAAGTGGTGTTTCCCTGTTTGTATTTTTCCCTGGTGTGTATTAGTACAGCAGTGGGGCCAGTGCCTGCACCACCCAGCTCCCTAGCAAGGGATAGGTGTAGGGTGTGCTAGGGTGACAGGTTCCGGCTCGTCGACAGGTGAGGAGCCTGTATAGGGAACGTTAGGAGTGTGAGGGATACTGACTCAGGGGAGTGCAGGAGGTCTCCACGTCCCCGTTCCCTATCGCAGGGCCCACCGTTGTAACTGTTTCCCCTTCCCCATGTCTTGTTGTTTTAGTTTCCAGCCTGCGGGTTGTGTCACACAGGACAGTTACATGTGCCGTGTCTTGTTGTTTTAGTTACTGACCTGTGGGTCGTGTCACACAGGATGGGTCCACGTGACACAGAGGCTCTCCAACGTGACATGACACACGCAGACCATTCCATCAAAGTCTGCATTCCAAAACGTCACTACTTTCCTTCCAAGCCCCTTCGTGTGCCCATACAGTAGTTTTCTCCCACATATTTTGGGGTCCAATGTCTCCTGTTACCCTTGGGAAAATAAAAAAATTGGGGACTAAAAGATCATGTTTGTGGAAAAAATATGATTTTTTATTTTCACGCCCAGGCATTATAAACTTCTGTGAAGCACTTGGGGGTTCAAAGTTCTCACCACACATCTAGATAAGTTCCTTGGGGTGTCTAGTTTCCAAAATAGTGTCACTTGTGGGGGGTTTCCACAGTTTAGGCACATCAAGAGCTCTCCAAACATGACATAGCGTCCGATCTCAATTCCAGCCAAAAAAGTCATATGGCGCTGCTTCCCTTCCGAGTTCTGCCATGCGTCCAAAAAGTGGTTGACCCCCACATGTGGGGTATCAGCGCACTCAGGACAAATTGCACAATAACTTTTGGAGTGTTACCCTTGGGAAAATAAAAATTGGGGGTGAAAAGATCATTTTTGTGGAAAAAATATGATTTTTTAATTGTACGGCTGCACGTTATAAACTTGTGTGAAGCCCTTGTGAGTTCAAAGTTCTCACCACATATCTAAATAAGTTCCTTGGGTGGTCTAGTTTCCAAAATGGGGTCCCTTGTGGGGGGTTTCCACTGTTTAGGCACATCAGGGGCTCTCCAAACGTGACATGGCATTTGGCTGGAATTCAGATCAATTTTGCATTGAAAAAGTAAAACGGCGCTCCTTCCCTTCTGAGCTGAGCCATGTGCCGAAACAGTGGTTCCCCCACATGTCAGGTATCAGCGTACTCAGAACAAATTGCACAATAACTTTTGCAGTCCAATTTCTTCTGCTACCCTTGGTAAAATAAAAAAAATTGGACCTGAATTAATTTTTTTGTGAAAAAAAGTTAAATGTTCATATTTTTAAAACATTCAAAAAATTCCTGTGAAGCACCTTAAGGGTTAATAAACTTCTTGAATGTGGTTTTGAGCATCTTGAGGGCTGCAGTTTTTAGAATGGTGTCACTTTTGGGTATTTTCTATCATATAGACCCCTCAAGGTGACTTTAAATGTGATATGGTCCCTAAAAATAAAATAGTGTTGTAAAAATTAGAAATTTCTGGTCAACTTTTAATTCTTATAACTTCCTAACAAAAAAATTTTGGTTCCCAAATTGTGCTGATGTAAAGTAAACATGTGGGAAATGTTATTTATTAAGTTTTTTTGTGTGCCATATCTATGTGATTTACAGGGCATAAAAATTCAAAGTTGGAAAATTGCTAAATTTTCAAATTTTTTGCCAAATTTCCGTTTTTTTCCACAAATAAACGCAAGCTATATGAGTGAAATTTTACCACTAAGATGAAGTACAATATGTCACGAGAAAACATTATCAGAATCACTGGGATCCATGGAAGCGTTTCAGAGTTATTACCTCATAAAGGAACAGTGGTCAGAATTGTAAAAATTGGCTCGGTCTTTAACGTGCAAACCACCCTTGGGGGTAAAGGGGTTAACACAAGCCCAAATCATTCAATTATGTACACAAATGTTGTACTGATATCTCCATAACACTGTAAAATAAAAATATAGCTTCATGATATTTAATGAAAAGGAAAAAAACATTATACAAAAATAGATAAAAGCTGGAATACAAAGGAAAAAAATGTCCTGGTTTTCAGGGTCTACATTGGTTCAGTCTAAAAGGGTTAAAAAAGAGTTGAAAAATGTAGGGTCAAAAGGAAAAGGAAAAAAAATATTTATATAGCTAAAAAGGAACATGGGAGGTTGTGCTAAGATGAAGGTGTTAGTATAAGAAATTAAAATGTGTTGCTGCAGTTTTAATTATAGTGTATGTACAATGCTCATTAACACTGCAGAGTATCATGGATAGCATATGCAGTACGAAGTGATAATTTGTATTGTCACACTTGCCTCCTCACACTTGTCTGCTTTCTGGACTGCATATTGCAATTGTCTAAGCATCATGCAGGGTTAAAATGTAATGCATGTTTACATACGCATATAATATATATTTAGGTTAACACACAAAAAAATAGAATAATGGTTGTTTCCTTCCCAGGAATTTTGTGGAGCAATCTTTGCAAGCAAGCATTTAGCTGTGCCTGTTAGTGAAAAAAAATGCTTTTCTGCTCACACAATGCATTTTTGAAAGGGCATTGCTGCTGTCTTCTGAAATACCTTTTCTGCCATTCTCCCTCATTGATCTCTCAAGGGATCAAAAATCAAAAAACAAAATGGAATACATGAAAAAATGTCTGCATGCTGAATCTGTAGATACATATACAGTATACTGATAGTTATCTATATGCTTGTTATAAGGTTTACATTTGGAAACTTAACAGTGTCCTGATGTGATGTCAGCTGCAGTGACTTGTAAAAGTATTCATCCCTTTGGCTGTTTATCTATTTTGTTACATTACAACCTGTGTCTAATTTTTTTTGTAATCCAATTTGTCTGTGATCTATCAGCACTAAATAGGTGGTGAAGTGAGAAAAATATAGGCATAAAATAAATTTGTGGGATCAAATAACTAAAAATTGGAATGCGCATATGTATTCACCCCTTTTGCAATGGAGCCCCTAAAAACTTCTGGTTCAAGCAACTAAATCACATGCTGAGTGAAAAGAAGTTCACCTGTGTGCAATCTAAGTGTCACATGGTCTGTCAGCATATACATACATCTTTTCTGAAAGGCCACAGAGGCTGCAAAACTATTAAATAAAAAACACCACTAACTAAAAAACACCACAAAGACCATGGAGATCTCCACACAAGACAGGGACAAATGTGTTGAGAATTACATGTCAGGGTTGAGTTATAAAATATGACCTCAATCTCTGATGAACTCCCAAAGCACCATCAGATCCATTATCATCGAAATGAAAAAATAGGGTACCACTACAAAGCTGCCAAGAGAGGACTGCCCATCAAAACTCTCAGCTCGGACAAGGAGGACGTTAAACATAGAGACATAACAGCGATCAAAGGTAACACAAAAGGAGCTGCAGATTTCCCAAGCAGACACTGTACTATCTATCCATATGACCACAATAAGCCATACATTCCATAAAGGTGGCCTTTTATGGAAGAATGGGCAGACAAAAGCCTTTACTTACACACAAAAATTCTTAGGGTTGTTTTGAGTTGGCCAAAAACATCTGGTAAACTCCCCAAATGTATAGGGAAAATTGCTGTTTTCCGATGAAACCAAAATTGAACTTTTTGGCCACTGAGGTAAACACTGTCTGGCCCCAACCCAACACAGCTCATCATCCCCAAAACACCATCCCCACAGTGAAACAAGGTGATGGTAGCATCATGTTGTGGGGATGGTTTTTGGAAGCAGGGACAGGAAAAATGATCAGAGTCGAATGGAAGATGAATGGTGTGCAATTCAGGAATATTCGTGAGCAAAATCTGTTTCCGTCTGTCAATGAATTGAGACTCTCACAGAGGTTCACCTTCCAACAAGACAATGACTAATGACCCTAAAGTTACTCTGGAGTGTGGAAACACAAGTGTCAGAGGGTGCCCTCATCCAATGGCCCAGCTGTCTTTAGAAAGACCACAAGGACCAGGGTTTATTCCACTGAATGCCCATACTCCTTTCCTGTAGGCAGAATACTACTGAGACAACACAGAGTGAAGATAACTCTGTGAGGGTATACTTTATTGAACCACCAATAAACAAAAACATATAGGACTAACCCAGCAAATAGACATGATGGGGTAAATGACAGTCTCACCCTTCCACTGGCTCACAGGGATTAGAGCAGCTGTGACTTTGAGGCATCCAGGGCATACTACCCCAACAAGTAGCACACCACTTTTGTCAGGCACCCACAGAGAGGAGGTAACAGCAAGCTTAGGAAGCTGCCAGAGTACATTGAGGTATGTGGCCAAGTGACCTGATTGCCCCAAAATGGGTTCTCCTAATGTCTTTGTGGGTTCAATGATGGTCGATGGAGCAGATCTGTATTTTTCTAGTTGGTGCCATGGTTCCCAGGTTGCTGTCCTGTAGAGTCTGACTGGAAACAGAAGAAGTCCCCCATTATACAGCTCACAGCTCTTATTCAGGTGTTCTCCTCTCATTCTTCGAGTGCTCACTTAACCTTCATATTTTGTGCTGTAATGTTTGCAGAACAACAAGCTGTATGGACTGATATAAGTAATCAGCTTATTAACAAACACCAATTGTTCATTTAACCTGCACCTTTGTCCCTCAAGGACAGCAGAACAATTGGCTGCAAGAACTGATACAATAGGTAGTCAACAGCCATTCAACAAATCAACAAACATCAAGTTAACTTACAATAAGAGGGAACGTTCAGTCTCATATGAACAATAGTTTATGTTCCAGGTCCAACCGTTTTATACGTCTGGCTTAATTAAGAATGAAAGTGGTGTCGTCACAATGTGTAAATGTTTTGGAGTGGCCTATTCAAAGCCCAGACTTTAATCCAATTGAGAATTTGTGTTCAAAGTTGAAGATAGCTGTTCAACAGAGGAAACCATCTAATCTGAAGGAGATTGAGAAGTTTTGCCTTGAGAAATTGGCAAAAATGCCAATGGCAAGATGTGGAAAGCTTATAGAGAATAATCCTAAGTCACTTGAAGCTGTAATTGATTGCAAAAGAGCATCTTATTGTTTGCTCTTTGACCCTCTATTTTGTTTCTGCATTTTTACAGAAATACTTTCTAAGATATATTTGTTATTTTTTTATTATATTTTGGGAGCTATGGTTGCAACTTTTGTTACAATACCCCAATCCTTAATCTGGTCTCTATCACTCAACCTAGCTGTATGCCCAAGTGTATCATGCTCACAAATCCTCGCCCACCCCAGCACACTCCAACCTATCACTCATTCAGAAATCTACAAGCCATTAACCTTCAGACTCTTTCAGACACCCTACAGTCATCCCTGTCCCCAATCTCCTCTTTTTCCTGTCCTGATCTGGCTGTTGATCACTACAACGACACGCTGAACGTCGATGGAGAAAAATCCACACACCAGAAGACTTCATCCACTTCAAATTTAGGTTAAGAACCTATGACTCTGCCCTTCTCCTCGCCAAAAAGACCTACTTCACCACCCTGATCTCCTCACTAGCCAACAACCCCAAGAAACTCTTTGACACCTTTCACTCCCTCCTCAGGCTAAAAGCACAAGCCCCTATCACAGACATTTGTGCGGATGACCTGGCCTCCCACTTTATAGAGAAAATAGATAATATCCGTCAGGAAATCCGCTCCCAGCCACAAAGTGCTGTGACACCCATCCCTACCTACATTTCCCCTGGCTCACTTTCCACATTTGAACCCATCACAGAAGAAGAAGTCTCCAGACTCCTCTCTTCTTCTCGTCCAACTACATGCACTATCAACCCTATTCCCTCACATCTCCTCCAGTCTCTCTCTCCACTCGTCAAAACTCACCTAACTACAATCTTTAATCTCTCCCTCTCCTCAGGCATTTTCCCATCTTCCTTCAAACACTCTATCGTTCCTCCATTACTAAAGAAATCCGCTCTCGACCCATCCTGCACAAACAATTGCAGACCAGTCTCCAATCTCCCCTTCATCTCTAAACTTTTGGAGCGCCTAGTCTACTCCCACCTTACCCGTTACCTCTCTCCACTCACTCCCTCTTAGACCCTTCACTGTCCTACATTCGACTGAAACTGCACTCATCAAAGTTACCAATGATCTTCTGACAGCAAAATGTAACGGTGAGCACTCTCTGCTCATTCTTCTCGACCTTTCTTCAGCTTTCGACACTGTTGACCACTGTCTCCTACTCTATAGGCTCCAGTCACTAGGCATTAAGGACACCGCTTTCTCCTTTTTCTCTTCCAATCTTTCTGACCGCTCCTTCAGTGTTTTGTTCCCTGGCTCCACGTCATCTCCTCTTCCTCTTGCTCTCGGGGTACCTCAGGGCTTAGTCATTGGCCCCCTTCTCTTCTCTCTCTACACGGCCCCAATTGGACAGATCATCAGCAGATTTGGCTTTCAGTGCCATGTTTATGCTGATGACACACAACTATACACATCATCCCCTGACCTTACCAAGGTGTACTACAAAACGCCAGTGACTGTCTGTCTGCAGTCTCCAACATCATGTCCGCTCTCTATCTGAAACTTAACGTCTCAAAAACTGAACTTCTTCTGCTCCCGCCATCTACTAACCTCCCTGAATCTGACATTTCCCTCTCTGTGGGTGGCACCATAATAGCACACCGGCAGCAGGCACACTGTCTGGGTGTTATGTTTGACACCAATCCCTCCTTCATCTCTCATATACAATCTCTTGCCCGCTCTTGCCACTTACACCTAAGAATATCTCCAGAATCCGCCCTTTTCTCACCATGGAAACAACAAAACCCCTCACTGTCGCATTGATCCACTCCCGCCTGGACTACTGCAACGCTCTATTAATTGGCCTCTCCGTTACTCGACTTCCCCTCTCCTGTCCATACTTAATGCAGCAGCCAGGGTCATCCACCTGGCCAATTGGTATTCGAACGCATCCGCTCTTCACCAATCGTTACACTGGCTGCCCATTCATTATAGGATCCAGTCAAAGTACTTGTTCTTACCCACAAAGCTCTTCACAGTGCGGCATCCCCCTATATCTCCTCCCTCATTTCTGTCTATCGGTCTAACCGACCGCTGCGCTCTGCAAACGACTTTCGACTAACCTCTGCACTAATCCGTACCTCCCACTCCCGACTCCAAGACTTCTCCCGCACTGCGCCAATCCTCTGGAATGCCCTACCCCAAGAAATTAGGACTATCTACAATTTGCACAGTTTTAGGCGCTCCCTCAAAACGCATCTGTTCAGAGCAGCCTATCACGTTCACTAATCAAAGTAATTTTATGTGTAAGTGTGCATGTGCAGCCCATTCACTATCTTCATCTATCCCTCTCTCCCTCAAGATGGCTGGTTCATAATTACATCATTGTAAATACACACCTGTACTTTGCATCTCCCCCACCTCATTGTAGATTGTAAGCTCTCACGAGCAGGGTCATCTTATTTTGCTTTAATTATTGCATTGTTATTGTTGTTACTTATGACTTGTGTTTCGAAACTGTTAAACTGTAAAGCGCTGCGGAATATGTTGGCGTTATATAAATAAAGAATATTATTATTAGTAGTATTATTATTTACTTATAATTTTTACAGGTCTGCAATGGTAAAATTGTTTGCAAAGTAGGAGGTGATTTTATATACTTTTGATCATTGAACTCGGTAAAAATATCGAAAAAATTCCATCACGTATAGTTTTTTTTTATAAACACTGAGTCCATAGGCTATTTCTTGCAGCATACCTTGACCCCCTTGTGTGACCTTTGGTGGATAATTTTGGTGTCATTAGATTGGTTAGAAATATTTTTTTCATGGTACAGAAGCAGAGAAATGAAAGACTGATGTTACTGGGCTGATAGAAAAATTTAACATTGAGTACAAAGTGAGCAAGTAGAGACTCTTTTTTTTGCTTCATCCAAAAAAAGGCTGAAATCTGTGCTCCTGCACATTGGCAGCAAGTATGCGTCAGTGCCTATAGGGCATTCTTTGCACTTGAAGGAAAGCTTTGAGAATTTAGACTTTATTCTCTGGAAACGTAAGTATGAGGATCAAGGCTGGCCGATGTTTTGTCAACTATGTTATAATCAAACACTTTCAACATCTTCCTTAGTTCAACTTGAAATATTCATGGTGCATTGATATTTGTATATTGCTATAGGTAGAGGAGGAACGCTTTTTTGATTCTTAGCTTGCTGAAGTACATCCTGTCCTGCTTTCTGAGTCTCTTCCTCTTGCAAAACTACTTGTGTATTGCAGCCTTGGCTCCATCTGCCCATTGTCTGGAACAGTTTTTTATCATATGTTTCTTTATTCGGGCCAAATGGCAGTAAAATATTTTTATTTTGTAGGCAGAGGAAGGGATCTAAATTATAGTTAATAGCTAGGAAAATATCTGTTAAACCTTCTGCAACACTGATGGTCCTGTTGTTCACATCCGTCAATTTGCTTTTAGGACAGTAGCGGTGATGTATCTAAGTATGGCACATCCTCGCTGCTATCATGCAAACAAAGGATTGGTGTGGCAGGAAATGTAACCAGTAATAATCCTTATGTTGAATGTGTTTTCAAGGTAACATAAAATGGGGACATGGCCTTTAATAAGGGTAAGAGTGTATGTTAGTTTGGTCTGTCTCTGCTTTTTTATGCAATGGACTACAAAATATGGTAAATGCATAAAAGTCCTCTAGTCTGGTATTTAGTTCATGTATAGCGTTCACATGCAAAAGTTTTATTTCACATGCTGAGATTTTGATGCTGGCCAATAGTGGAGTTAATTGGACACTATTTAGGATATTGGAAATATCACCCTAAGATCCAATAATAAGAGGTTACCCTTGTTAAGGACTCCCTAGGTGTTATATTCACATGAGGTGCACATCAAATTGGAATAAATCCATAAATCCATTGTGCAGTTGTGCTCTAAAGTTTACATACCCCGGCAGAATTTTTGCTTTCTTTGCCTTTTTTTCAGAGAATATGAATGGCAACACCAAAACTTTTTCTCCACTCATGGTTAGTGGTTGGGTGAAGCCATTTATTGTCAAACTATTGTGTTTTCTCATTTTAAATCATAATGACAACCCAAAACATCCAAATTACCCTGATCAAAAGTTTGCATACCCTGGTGATTTTGTCCTGATAGCATGCACAGAAGTTGACACTAATGGGTTTGAATGGCTACTAAAGGTAACATCCTCATCTGTGACCTGTAACAAATGCCAGGAAAATTGTTCGGGATGCAAATAAAAACCCACAAATAACATCAGCTGAAATACTGGATTCTCTGAAAACTAGCGGCGTGGCTGTTTCAAGATGCAAAATAAGGAGGCACTTGAAGAAGAATTGGCTGTATGGTCGAGTCGCCAAAAGAAAATGAAATGACCATGATCAAAAGTTCACATACTCCAATTCTTAATATCGTGTATTGCCCCCTCTAACATCAATGACAGTTTGAAGTCTTTTGTGGTAGTTGTTGATAAGGTTCTTTACTTTCTCAGATGTAAAACTGCCCACTCTTCTTGGCAAAAACCCTCCAGTTCCTGTAAATTCCTTGGCTATATAGCATGAACTGTGCGCTTGAGTCCTCCCCAGAGTGCCTCAATGATATTGATGTCAGGAGACTGAGGTAGCCACTGCAGAACCTTCACTTTGTTCTGCTGTAGCCGATAACAGATTGACTTGGCCTTGTGTTTAGGATCGTTGTCATGTTGGATCGTCCATGTACGCCCCATGCGCAGCCTCCGGGCTGTTGATTGCAAATTTGCCTCCAGTATTTGCTGATAACATGCTGCATTCATCTTTCCTTCAACTTTCAACAAGTTTCCTGTGCCTTTGTAGCTCACACATCCTCAAAACATCAGCAATTCACCTCCGTGCTTTACAGTAGGAATGGTGTTCCTTTCATCATAGGCCTTATTGACCTCTCTCCAAATAAATAATTTATGGTTGTGGCCAAACAATTCAATTTTGGTCTCATCATTCCAAATTACCTTGTTCCAGAAGTTTTGAGGCTGGTCTCTGTTTCTTTTGGCGATACGACCATGTAGCCAATTTTTCTTCAAGTCCCTCCTTATTGTGCATCTTGAAACAGCCACACCGCTAGTTTTCAAAGAGTCCAGTATAATAGTAATCTTTATTTATATTTTGCCAACATATTCCACAGCGCTTTACAGTTAAACAATTTCAAACACAACAGTCATATGTTACAACGTTAACAATACTATAATAATTAAAGCAAAATAAAACAACCCTGCTCGTGAGAGCTTACAATCTACAATGAGGTGGGGGAGATACAAAGTACTGGTGTGTATTTACAATGATGTATTTACAATGATGGACCAGCCATCTTGAGGGGGTGGGAGAAAGATAGAGTTAGTGAATGGGCTACACACGCACACTTTCACATAAAATGGCTTTGATTAGGGAATGTGATAGGCAGCTGTGAACAAATGTGTTTTGAGGGAGCGCCTAAAACTGCGCAAGTTGTGTCTGGTCCTAAATTCTTGGGGTAGAGCATTCCAGAGGATTGGCACAATGTGGGAGAAGTCTTGGGAGATGGGAGTGGAAGGCACGGATTAGTGCAGAGGTTAGTCGAAAGTCATTTGCAGAGCGCAGCAATTGGCTAGGCCAATAGACAGAAATGAGGGTGGAGATGTAAGGGGGTGCCGCACTGTGGAGAGTTTTGTGGGTGAGAACAAGTACTTTGAATTGGATCCTGTAGTGAATGGGCAGCCAGTGTAATGTCTGGTGAAGAGTGGACGTGTCCGAGTACCGATTAGCAAGGTGGATGACCCTGGCTGCTGCTTTAAGGACGGACTGGAGAGGGGAAAGTTGAGTGAGAGGGACGCCAATTAATAGAGCATTACAGTAGTCCAGGCGGGAGTAGATCAGTGCGACAGTGAGGGTTTTTGCTGTTTCCATGGTGATAAAAGGGCGGGTTCTAGAGGTGTTCTTTAGGTGTAAGCGGCAACAGCGGGCAAGAAATTGTATATGGGAGGTGAAGGAGAGATTAGTGTCAAACATAACACCCAGAGAGCACACCTGCTGTCGAGGTGTTATTATGGTGCCATCAACAGAAACGGAAATGATAGACCAGCCATCTTGGGGGGTGGGAAAAAGATAAAGAGAGTGAATAGGCTACACACGCACACTTTCACATAAAATGGCTTTGATTAGGGAATGTGATAGGCTGCTCTGAACAAATGTGTTTTGAGGGAGCGCCTAAATGTGCACAAGTTGTGGCTGGTCCTAATTTCTTGGGGTAGAGCATTCCAGAGGATTGGCACAACGCAGGAGAAGTCTTGGGAGATGGAAGTGGAAGGCACGGATTAGAGCAGAGGTTAGTCGAAAGTCATTTGCAGAGCGCAGCAATTGGCTAGGCTAATAGACAGAAATGAGGGAGGAGATGTAAGGGGGTCCCGCACTGTGGAGAGCTTTGTGGGTGAGAACAAGTACTTTGAATTGGATCCTGTAGTGAATGGGAAGCCAGTGTAAGGCTGGAATCACACATAGCGACTTATCAGCGATCCCGACAACGATGTCAATGTGTCAGGATCGCTGGTGAATCGCTAAGTGATCGCTGGTGAGCTGTCAAACAGACAGCTTCACCAGCAATCAGCACAGGGACGCCGAGCGCGCTGCATTGCTGGGTTCGTTAGCGCTGATGCCATGGATCCCTGTAAAAAATAGAATTAAAATAAAAAATATTGTTATTCTCACCTTCCGACGTCCCGGGCAGCATTCCCACCTCTCTCCACGCTCCGGTCCCAGTAATCCTTTGCGAGAATTACCGTGATGACGTCCGTTCTCGCGGGATCGCGAAGTCTCGCGGTCATTCTTGCAAAGGCTTAATGGGACCGGAGTATGGAGAGAGGCGGGAAGACTGCGCGGGACGCCGGAAGGTGAGAATAATAACAATATTTTTTATTTTCTTTATTATTTTACACCTGATCGCTGGTCTCCCGCCTGTCACATGCAGCGATGCATGCTGGCCAGTGGGAGATCAGCGACGAAAGAAATGTCCAGAGGTTTCTTGCAGCGATCAGCGATACCGGCAGGGGGGGCCAGTCGCTGATCGCTGTCACACACAGCGATCTCGCTGGTGAGATCGCTGTTGTGTCACAAAACTTGTGACTCTGTAGCGATCTCACTAGCGAGATCGCTATGTGTGACTGGGCCTTAATGACTGGTGAAGAGCAGACGCGTTCGAGTACCGATTATCAAGGTGGATGACCCTGGCTACTGCATTAAGGATGGACTGGAGAGGGGAAAGTCGAGTGAGAGGGAGGCCAATTAATAGAGCGTTACAGTAGTCCAGGCAGGAGTGCATCATGGTGACACTGAGGGTTTTTGTTGTTTCCATGGTGAAAAAAGGGTGGGTTCTATTGATGTTCTTTAGGTGTAAGCGGGAACAACGGGCAAGAGATTGTATTTGGGAGGTGAAGGAGAGATTAGTGTCAAACATAACAGCCAGACAGTGCGCCTGCTGTCAGGGTGTTATTATGGTACCATCAACAGAAAGGGAAATGTCAGATTCAGAGAGGTTAGTAGAAGGCAGGAGCAGAAGTTCAGTTTTGGAAAGGCTGAGTTTCAGATAGAGAGCGGACATGATGTTGGAGACTGCGGACAGACAGTCATCAGCGTCATCAGCATAAAGATGGTACTGAAAGCCAAATCTGCTGATGGTCTGTCCAATTGGGGTTGTGTAGAGAGATAAGTGAAGGGGGCCAAGGACTGAGCCCTGAGTTACCCCAACAGTAAGAGTAAGAGGAGATGAAGTGGAGCAAGCAAACAGAAAACTGAAGAAGTGGTCCAAATCATAGGAAGAGAACCAGGAGAGAGCAGTGTCCTTAATGCCTAGGCATTGGACCATAGAGAGTAGGAGGTGGTGGTCAACAGTGTCAAAAGCTGAAGAAAGGTCGAGAAGAATGAGCAGAGAGTGGTCACTGTTGCATTTTGCTGTCAGAAGGTCGTTGGTCACTTTGATGAGTGCAGTTTCTGTCGAATGTACGGGGCAGAAGCCGGACTGTGAAGGGTCCAGGAGGGAGTGAGTGCAGAGGTAACGTGTAAGAAGGGAGTAGACCAGGCACTCCAAGAGTTTAGCGATGAAGGGGAGATTGGAAGATTAAAGACTGGTCTGTAGCTGTTTCCGCAGGATGGGTCGAGAGCTGGTTTCTTTAATAATGGAGTAATAATAGTGTTTGAAGTAGGAGGGGAAAATGCCTGAGGAGAGGGAAGGAATAAAGATTGCAGTTAGGTGAGTTGTGACAACTGGAGAGAGAGACTAGAGAAGATGGGAGTGAATGGGGTCAGAAGTGCATGTAGTTGAATGAGAAGAAGAGAGGAGCCTGGAGACATCTTCTGTGATGGGATCGAATGTGGAGAGTGTGTCAGGGGAAATGCAGGGAGGGATGGGAGTCACTGCCCCTGAGGGCTGGGAGTGGAATTCCTGATGGATATTATCTCTTTTCTCTATGAAGTGGGAGGCCAGGTCGTCATCACAAATGTCTGTGATAGGGGCTTGTGCTTTCGGTCTGAGGAGGGAGTGAAAGGTGTCAAAAAGTTTCTTGGGGTTGTTGGATAGTGAGGAGATCAGGGTGGTGAAGTAGGTCTGTTTGGCGAGGTGAAGAGCAGAATTATAGGTTCTTAACATAAATTTGAAGTGCTTGAAGTCTTCTGGTGTGTGAGTTTTCCTCCATAAGCGTTCAGCAACACCTAGAGCATCTCTGGAGAAATTGGGTTTGCAATGTGAACCAGGGCTGTTTTCCTCTGTGCTTGGCGGTTCTGAGGGTTGGGGGGAGCTACTTTGTCAAGGGTGGTTCTAAGAATGTCGTTGTAGTGATGTACAGCCAGATCAAGACAGGAAAAAGAGAAGATTGGGGACAATGATGAGTGTTGGAAGTCTGCAAGTGTATGAGGCTTAATGGCTTGTAGATTTCTGAATGTGTGTTAGGTAGGAGTGTGCTGGGGGCAAGGATTTGTAAGCGAGAAGGAGAGAATGTTGTGATCAGAGAGGGGAAGCGGTGCGTTATCTAGGAAGGAGATTGAACAGAACCAAGACAAAGACCAGTTCAAGGGTGCTACCATTTGTGTGTCATCAGAGGTTGATGGTTGTGTGAGATTCCGAGAGAAGTGGTTAGTGATAGAAGCTGGGATGCAGATGTGGAAGGGGGCTGTTATTGGGGATATAGAAGTCTCCCAGGATAAGGGTTAGGAGTTCTGATAACATGAAGTGTGGCAGTCAGGCAGAGAAATGGTCAAGGAAGTGGGTGGGTGAGCCTGGGGGCCGGTATATTACTGCTACTCTGAGGGATAGGGGACGGAAGAGCCTGATGGTGTGGACCTCAAAAGAAGGGAATGACAGTGATGGAACTGGGGGGATGATCTGGAAAGTGCATTGTGGGGACAGGAGTATGCCAACTCCACCACCAGGTCTGTTTGTGGGTCTCAGGATATGGAAGAATTGTAAGCCACCATGAGAAATGGCAACAGGGAAGACAGTGTCAGAATCCTGAATCCAATTTACAAAGAAGAGAGAAGATATAGGCCACACATTGGGGATCACCAAACATAGGATTTAGCAAAAAATATAACAATCTTTATTTAGACACACAAACCAAAACACCCAATCGTTAAAAACATTAAAATTGGTCACACATGTGACATGAAAATCTGGGCTCAAAATAGAGCCAAACCCTCATGGTTCCACATTCCACATGAAATAACTCAATAGAGAACCAAATGTGTATATAGATAGCATACCACAATATAAAGGCTTTGCATAAAAACTAGTTCATAAGAACAAATGAATGCACATACCATAAATACAAATGATGGCAAATGGTCACAAATGAGTTAAACAGCACTAAGACAGCATGTATTGTGCATACAGTTGAAAATGATTTAAACCATGTAGCAGAGAATATAATATACAGGTAAAAAACATACTAACAAGCCCCAAAACACTATCCAGCTTGAGTAGCCCCTTAATACAATGATATTAGCAACATCCTAAAGGGGTGTGCATGCTTCCCTAAGAATAACTCAAATTCTCACGATTAATCAGGCATGCTGAAATTAGATAGCAATGGCTAACAATAGCGGCCTGCAAAGAATACTGAGCTCAGCTTTAAATTAATTATATAAAAATTACGACTGGTGACGACACGTGTCGGGTCTCAGGACGCTAAGGCTCCACTCCACCTCTGATTCGTAATTTTTATATAATTATATAATATCATTGTATTAGGGGGATACTCAAGCCGGATAGTGTTTTTGGGCTTGTTAGTATGTTTTTTACAGGTATATTATATTCTCTGCTACATGGTTTAAATCATTTTCATCTGTATGCACAATACATGCTGTCTTAGTGCTGTTTAACTAATTTGTGACCATTTGCCATCATTTATATTTATGGTATGTGCATTCATTTGTTCTTATGAACTAGTCTTTATGCAAAGCCTTTATATTGTGGTATGCTATCTATATACACATTTGGTTCTCTATTGAGTTATTTCATGTGGAATGTGGAGCCATGAGGGTTTGGCTCTATTTTGAGCCTAGATTTTCATGTCACATGTGTGACCAATTTTAATGTTTTTAAGGATTGGGTGTTTTGGTTTCTGTGTCTAAATAAAGATTGTTATATTTTTTGCTAAATCCTATGTTGGGTGATCCCCAATGTGTTGCCTATATCTTCTCTCTTCTTTGTAAATTGACATCAATCTTGTATAAGTCTGGTTCGATCCCCTTTTATATGTCAGTGGTGCCCCCTTTTGTGTAATTTAAATAGAATCCTGAATCCAGGTTTCCGTGAGAGCCAACAGATTGAGAGGGTTGTTCAGAAAGTAATTGTGTAGGAAAGGAAGATTGTTACATACAGACCATGGATTCCAGAGAGCACAATTAAAAGGAGATGAAGGAGTGCAACTAATATTAATAAGGTTAGTAAGGTTTTGATGTGAGGTGGGGTAGGGGTTGAGGTTGGACCAGGGCTGGGGAGATTTCCCCTGAGATAAGTAGGAGTAGAAAGTATTTCAGCTGATGTTATTTGTGGGTTTTTATTTGCATCACGAACAATTTTCTGGCATTTGTTACAGGTCACAGATGAGGATGTTACCTTTAGTAGCCATTCAAACCCATTTGTGTCAACTTCTGTGCATGTTATCAGGCCAAAATCATTAGGGTATGAAAATTTTTGATCAGGGTCATTTGTATTTTTTGGGTTGTCATTATGATTTACAAAGAGAAACAGTAGTTTGACAATAAATGGCTTCACCCCACCACTAACCATGACTGGAGAGAAAGGTTTGATGTTATCATTCATATTCTCTGAAAAAAGGCCAAGAAAGTAAAAATTCTGCTGGGGTATGTAAACTTTTGAGCACAACTGTAGATTCACAGCAAAATTAAGTGTAATAAAATTGTTGTTAGTTGTTATGGCATTGTCTCAAAATTGCTATAGACATGAAATTTGAGTGAAAATTCACAACATCATTTTAGTGCTTCTAATTGTTATACAGCATGGTATTAAAGCATTTTTAGCTTTTCTGTTACTGTAATATGCTACAAATTTTCTACCTGCAAATTCTGTGAAGGAATTGTGCAGTGTATTCGCCTGTCATGATCCAGTGTTGGATCTGGCGGTATTAAAAGCACAAGGTGAACTTTTTTTACTTTGGTTAAGTTCAAAGGTGTTTTGACTGTCCCCGGTGGCGGTTGTGGTATTGCACCTTAGGTTAGGTTGCACTTAATTATGGTGCAGGTGTGACACTCTATAAATGGGTCTCAGGGTGTTCACTCACTGCTGGTGATATTTCTTGCTGAGTTGTTGGAGAGCCTGGTGGAATGATGGAGCTGGATAGGAGTCCTGCGCAGTCAGCCAGAGAGAACGAGTGCCAGCTAATGGTGTCTGCAGGAAGGACTGGCATGGCCTGGTGGAGTCGCAGTTTATGGTGTCGGCGGGAAGTGCGGGCATGGCTTAGAGGAGTGGTGACTAGGAAGAGAGTTGCACTCAGCATGTTCGACTTGGTTGCTGAGAACTGGACTCGAGCATGCTTGGATTCTTGGCAGAGGCTGGACTCATCTTGGGACTCTGTGTACTGGACTGCTGCAAGTGGTGATGGACTCTGCTCCCAGGCTGCATGATGGTGACAGATCCAGTTATGTTGATGGATCCAGGTGGAGGGGAAGATGCACGCAGGTGGTGGCTCTGTTGCTAGGAGCGCACGCAACAGAGCAAAGCTAAGTGGTGTTTCCCCTGTATTGTCTCTTTCCTCATGTGTGTTATTAATGCAGTGGTGGGATTAGTCTCCGCACCAACCCATTCCCTAGTGAGGGTTTAGGGTCAAGGTGAGCAAGGGCGTAAAGGTACGCGTGCGGTGACAGGTGCGGAGCCTGTTTAGGGAATGTAAGGAGTGCAGGGACACTGGCTCAGGGGAGCTTAGGAGGTCTCCATGTCCCCATTCCCTATCGCAGGGCCCACCATTGTTAAAGTTTCCCAGGTTCCCCCCTTATTATTTAAATTCGCCGTACTGGAGGCGGTGTTTCCAGAAATGTATATGTTAACGTGTAATTCCTAAATTCGCCAGGTGGAGGCGGTGTATCCACCTGCACGTTCTATTATTTAAATTCGCCCCACTGGAGGCGGTGTATCCAGGGTCACGTGTGTTATGGGTTCGCCTTGCGGCATCATCTGCGACCAGACACACGTGACCATGACATTATCACCAGCCCTACTTTTTTTTCTGGTGAGCTTCGGCCATGTGGAGACCTGTGGTAATTGCTGCCCGGCCTCACTGAGGAGAGTGGGGAGCGGCATGGTGTGTTAGAGCCGCTGCAGCAGCAGTTATCAGGGTCTGGGGCCTCTGCTCAGATAACCAGAGAAACAAAAATGGCGGCTGCGGTCTGGCAAAAGCCCCTAGAGTTGCTGCTGGGGAGCAGGACTTGCTCATGCATGGGGAGGTACCCAGGCAGGTGGGAGGAATGGTGCCCCACGGAGCTGCCTGGTATACCCCGAGGTGAAGGGGTACGTCCCTGTAGTGAGCAGATTGGTGAATAGTCCGCGGGGCTCATGCCAAATCTTCGATGCCGCCCCTCCTGGTGGTGTGGAGGCGACCAGCGAGTATATATATATTTTCCTCCATATTCCTGCGGCTATGGTACTAAAACCCCCTAGAGTCGCTGCTGGGGAGCAGGACGGTTCATGCAGGCGGGCGCACCCAGGCAGGTGGGAGGAATGGTGCCCCACGGAGCTGCCTGGTATTCCCCGAGGTGAAGGGGTACGCCCCTGTGGTGAGCTGACTGGTGTGATAGTCCGCGGGGTTTTACGCCGAATCTTCATACCATCGAAGAAGCCGCCCTCCTGGTCGTGTGGAGGTGACCAGCGAGAGTAAATTTCCTCCATTTCCCGGTCCCCTTCTCCTCCTGGTGTGTGCAGCAGGTGTGCTGCGGGGGAGTAGGGACAAATCTCTACCCTCGCCATTAACCAACCCTAGGAGGCGCAGCCCTCATGGTGAAAGGGTTGGAGGGTGGTGTCCCTTGGTGAATAGTGGGGGTGTGAGTGTGGTGACACAGGGGGACGCCTCTGTTGTCAAGTCCAGAGTGAGTTCACCAAGTTATGACAAATGTATGTGTGCAATAAACGTTCAGGTCCGGACCTGTGTGTGAACGAGCGTGTATATGTGCCACCAAAAATCATCTTGTGGAAATGTGTTGTGGAGTCTGATCAGCTCTTAGCATACATACACATACATAATCTCGTTCCCCAGGTCGGTGCTGTGGAGATGAGTGGTGCCTCCAAAATGAACATGTATTGCCAATACCAGCGGTGTTTGTCATGAACCTGAAGTGTCAGGTAATGGTGGGGTGAACTCAGGATCTGCGCGTCCCCGCTGTAGGTGTTTCCCTAATGAGGGGTAGTCTTGAGGGTCCAGAGGCCCCTCATTAAGGAGGGGGTACTGTCATGATCCAGTGTTGGATCTGGCGGTATTAAAAGCACAAGGTGAACTTTTTTTACTTTGGTTAAGTTCAAAGGTGTTTTGACTGTCCCCGGTGGTGGTTGTGGTATTGCACCTTAGGTTAGGTTGCACTTAATTATGGTGCAGGTGTGACACTCTATAAATGGGTCTCAGGGTGTTCACTCACTGCTGGTGATATTTCTTGCTGAGTTGTTGGAGAGCCTGGTGGAATGATGGAGCTGGATAGGAGTCCTGCGCAGTCAGCCAGAGAGAACGAGTGCCAGCTAATGGTGTCTGCAGGAAGGACTGGCATGGCCTGGTGGAGTCGCAGTTTATGGTGTCGGCGGGAAGTGCGGGCATGGCTTAGAGGAGTGGTGACTAGGAAGAGAGTTGCACTCAGCATGTTCGACTTGGTTGCTGAGAACTGGACTCGAGCATGCTTGGATTCTTGGCAGAGGCTGGACTCATCTTCGGACTCTGTGTACTGGACTGCTGCAAGTGGTGATGGACTCTGCTCCCAGGCTGCACGATGGTGACGGATCCAGTTATGGTGATGGATCCAGGTGGAGGGGAAGATGCACGCAGGTGGTGGCTCTGTTGCTAGGAGCGCACGCAACAGAGCAAAGCTAAGTGGTGTTCCCCCTGTATTTGTCTCTTTCCTCATGTGTGTTATTAGTGCAGTGGTGGGATTAGTCTCCGCACCAACCCATTCCCTAGTGAGGGTTTAGGGTCAGGGTGAGCAAGGGCGTAAAGGTACGCGTGCGGCGACAGGTGTGGAGCCTGTTTAGGGAATGTAAGGAGTGCAGGGACACTGGCTCAGGGGAGCTTAGGAGGTCTCCATGTCCCCATTCCCTATCTCAGGGCCCACCATTGTTAAAGTTTCCCAGGTTCCCCCCTTATTATTTAAATTCGCCGTACTGGAGGCGGTGTTTCCAGAAATGTATATGTTAACGTGTAATTCCTAAATTCGCCAGGTGGAGGCGGTGTATCCATCTGCACGTTCTATTATTTAAATTCGCCCCACTGGAGGCGGTGTATCCAGGGTCACGTGTGTTATGGGTTCGCCTTGCGGCATCATCTGCGACCAGACACACGTGACCATGACATCGCCCAATGTAAGCATAACCCAATAGTACAAAAGTAAATTTACACTGAATACATTTTCTGTATACAAAGCTATACGTTATTGGAAATATTCTTTAAAGTAAATCTGACAGCTGTTTTTTACTACATAATTTGATATCGGCATGAGGAAAGGGACTGAGATCCTGATTCCAGCAATGTAACACTTAAGGTTGTATAGTGACAGAAAGCTGCTAATCAGGGTGGTCATGTGGATGGACTATGAGGCACAAGGCTAGTGGTCCTTAAGTGATCTCCTGCAGATAAAACATTGATTGCATTGAAATGGCAAAGCACAGTCCAGTAAGTGACACATCCCTGGAATCAGGTTCTCTTTCACTACAGCAGTATGCTATAAAATTAAATAACAAAATCCTGGTGTGAAAAAATGCAATTAAACCATTGTTTTTTGGTCTTTGTTAGAACTTGCTACATACCCTCCATCTGATGTGTAATTTATATGTGCATCTCAAATCTTGTTAGGAATAAAAGCTTAAAAAAAATCCATCTTGCAGTTCCAGTACCAACAGAATACTCTAGGCTATGTGATCATTTGGCCATGTTGCCAAACTAGTATTTTGGATTGGTATTTTCCTTCAGTATTTGTAAGCCTAAACCAAGAGTGAAAACATAAAGAATAACTACAGTATAAGGTTATGTACCCACTTTGCAGAAATGCCGCGGAAATTTCCGCAACATTTCCTCACTCCCGCCACATTTTCCCGCAGAAAACAAGCATTTTCAAAGCGTTTTTCACTTGCGGAATGCTTGCGCATTCCAAGCGATTAGCATCGCTTGGAATGTGATAGGTAGGATGTTAAAATAATAAAAAGATAAAAAATATTGTTATTCTCACCTTACGATGGCCCCCGATCTGCTCTGCTGCGCTCCCGGCATCTTCCGGTCCCAGTAATGCTTTGCACGAAGGACCTGAGATGACGTCACGCTTGCGAGAGCACGACGTCATCGCTGTCATTCGCGCAAAGCATTACTGGGACCGGAAGATGCCGGGAGCGTGGTGACAGGCGAGAAGGATTTCGGGGGCCGCCGGAGGGTGAATATATCACTATTTTTTATTTTTATTCTATTTTTTTACAGGATTATGGTACCCAGGGCCCGGAGGACAGTCTCCTCTCCTCCAGACCCTGGGTACCATCCACACATGATCCGCTTACTTTGCGCATGGTGGCCATAGCCACATGCGGAAAGTAAGAGGATCAATGCATTCCTATGGTGGCGGAATCGCTGTGATTCCGCTAAAAGAATGAGCATGCTGCGGATTTTACCACGATGCGATTCCAACAGCGGTAAAATCCAGAGCATTAGCACAGCAATGCGCAATCCCATAGGATTTTATGGGATTTGTTTTCATAGCATTTTTGCAGCGGAAAATCACCGCGAAAACACGAAAAAAACGCAATGTGTGAACGCAGCCTAAATACTATAACTACTTACACCTCTTCTACAATTATGACTCACGTCTGGTGACCCATATCAGGTGATTTTGACACATTCCTTCTAGGTCCAAGCATCCCACAAGCTCCTTTTCTGCCTGTTTTTTGAAGCAATATCTAGTAAAAAATTAATATGCAAATTGCCTCTTCAGAGAGAGAAAGAGGACTTGAACTCTATAGCGCCACCTGTTGGTAGTAGCGATCCTACAAGTCAACCTCGACCCTTTAACGAGTCTTGTAATATGACTTAGGATAAAAGCCAAATCAGAATCTCAATTTGCAGACACGGTGTTTCGTGCTATTGGCCCTCGTCAGTGCAAAGTATGAGAACTGATTTGGCTAGATGAGAGGCTCTGGACTGAGGTCTAAGGGGTAAGGTTTCTCCTTGTGGAGAGTGACATGCCAGCTCTGGCTTGTCAAGGTAAGGAGGCTTATTCGCCGTGCAATGCTCCTCTGGGAAATTTAATATGCAAATTGACTCTTAAGAGAGAGAAAAAGGACTTGAACTCTATAGTGCCACCTGTAAAAAAATATTTTTTTATGGATGGTGACTGAGTGTCAGTTTGTCCCTTTATTTGGATGTCACAATTAATGCGTTTGGTTAGTAGAGAGCCATGAGGTCCGTTTGGCTCGCAGGTGAGTTCTCGGCAAGACTATTTTCCTTACAGCATTCTGATTAGGCCAAGCAATTATTGATCTTACATTGGACTTCAATTTCTGGTTTTGGCTTGCAAGTGCTGATGGAAATACTGATCAATATACTACTGTATGAACATGGCCATGCATAGAGATTGTGTAATAGTTTTTGGAAACTTTAAAAATAACACTAAGTCTGAACAATGAAACCTTATTTTATCCCAAAACTGCATCTGATAAATTACACTTTTAGTTACGTACATAAAAATATACAGTATACGCAAAGTACCAAAAGTATAGTAATAACATTTGTTTTCAATATTTATTAATCTATCTTAGCTACTATATTTCTACAAATAATGGATGCATCAGAATTATAGGTAACCCATATATATATATACTAGCTGAAGATCCCGGCGTTGCATGGGCATAGTAACCAACTGTGGATAGTTATAACAAATTATAATGATTATATTGCACATAAAAACCGTGCATCTAATCCTATCATGTGATACTGACTGTTGAGCTGTGTATCTAATCCTATTCTGTGTGATACTGTCTGCTGAGCCATGTATCTAATACTATTCTGTGTGATACTGTGTGCTGAGCTGCGTATCTAATCATATCATGTGTGATACTGTCTACAGAGCCGTGTATCTATTCCTATCCTGTGTGATACTGACTGCTGAGCTGTGTATCTATTCCTATCCTATGTGATACTGACTGCTGAGCCGTGTATCTAATCCTATCCTGTGTGATACTGCCTGCTTAGTTGTGTATCTAATCCAATCCTGTGTGATACTGACTGCTGAGCTGTGTATCTAATCCTATCCTGTGTGACACTGACTGCTGAGCTGTGTATCTAATCCTATCCTGTGTGATACTGACTGCTGAGCCGTGTATCTAATCCTATCCTAATCCTAATCCTATATATTTTTGTGGTTGATCATTGCATATTTGATCAGTAGCTTTCTTCTACCGTATGTCTTATAGTTCTTGTTTATACTGATCGCGGGAGTATTCCCTCCTCTTTATTTAGTGGTGCCCTCCTGTGCTTTATATATATATGGCTGCTGAGCTGCGTATCTAATCCTCCCCTGTGTGATACTGACTGCTGAGCTGTGTATCTAATCCTATCCTGTGTGATACTGATTGCTGAGCCGTGTATCTAATCCTATCCTGTGTGATACTGGGCTCCCCCTGCAGTCTGTGTCAGAGGGTGGTCTGTGTTGACACGGTAATACATTGTGTTATTTCCAGCTTTACAGAAGGACGATAACACCATAGAAATGATAAGAATAATAGGCCTCAGTTACCACAACTGTCTACAAAGAAAACTGTTGCTGATAGCAACCAATCACAGCTCATTTTTCATCTTTTAAACAGCTCTGGAACAGCGTGGCGAGTTTTGAGTGGCGACTTTTGTGTTTCGACTTTTATGTACCGAGGTTGGTGTATGTGTGGTGAAATGTGTGCTGAGATTGGTATGAGTTGAAGCACGTGGTAGTGTGTGGCGCATTTTGTGTATCTGTTCATATCCCCGTGTGTGGTGAGTATCTCATGTCAGGGCCCCACCTTAGCAACTGTACGGTATATACTCTTTGGCGCCATCGCTCTCATTCTTTAAGTCCCCCTTGTTCACATCTGGCAGCTGTCAATTTGCCTCCAAAACTTGTCCTTTCACTTTTTCCCCATTATGTAGATAGGGGCAAAATTGTTTAATGAATTGGAACGTGTGGGGTTAAAATATCACCTCACAACATAGCCTATGACACTCTCGGGGTCCAGACGTGTGACTGTGCAAAATTTTGTGGCTGTAGCTGCGACGGTGCGGATGCCAATCCCGGACATACACACACACACACAAACATACATGCACACACACATTGAGCTTTATATATTAGGTATATATATATATACATACTGTACATATATTTATCCCTTTATGCACACTGCACACCAGCTGCATATCTCATGATTTTTAGAATTTTATATCTGCGGTTTAATTCAGACAAATCATCCATTCGGCATCCAGTAAGTGCAGGTCCATCAATTATAATTAGCTCTCAACAGAAAGGTAGAATGCATCCATTCTTCAATAAACTCTACCAACAAAAAAACCTTGTATCAGCATTGTGTACAGATTGTCTAGACTGAAGAGCAAGTCAATTAAATTAATCTGCTAATGCTTTTCTAGTTTGATTCGATAACAGACTGTTAGCTTCCTTGGCAGTACGCATGTTCTCAAGGAAAGAACTTCAATTACATCTGGCAATTTCCATCCAGAAATTTCAAGAAAAGATAAATATAACTGTACAAGTAACAGACATTCTGTTGAGCATTCTCATATTTCAAGATAAAGATAATGATGTTTCTAAAACCTAAAATAGAAAATGTTCAATCAATTGAATAGCGATGACATGGAAAAAAAACTAAAGAAAAAAGACTTTTTGGAGGGGGCTGTCCATCCTATAACCGTAATTACGGACCACAAAAACCTAGCTTATATTGAGTCAGCTAAGAGGTTGACTCCTAGACAGGCTAGATGGTCACTTTTTTTTTTCCCGATTCAACTTCTCGATCACTTTTCGGCCAGGATCTAAAAATGTCAGAGCAGATGCCTTGTCACGCAGTCTAGATCCGGTGTCCCCCCGGAACCTCCATCCTCCATTCTTCAGACTGGGGTGGTGGTGGCAGGTATTTCGAATATGTTGGAACGAGAGATTCGGGAAGCCCAGTCTCTTGCACCGCCGGCTAAGTCGGTGGACAAACTTTTTGTGCCAGCTCAGCTTCGCCTTAAGGTCCTCCGGGAGTTCCATGACTCAGGTCTGGGTGGACATCCAGGAATCTCGGCTACCCGGAAGGCCATTGCTAGAGCATTCTGGTGGTCTGCTTTAGCCTCTGATGTTGGGGAATATGTGTCTGCTTGTGATGTTTGTGCCCGTGCAAAAACCCCCCATAACCAGCCGGCCGGGGAATTGGTACCACTGCCAATTCCTGAGAGACCATGGACACATTTGTCCATGGATTTCATCACCAACCTTCCCCCCTCCAAGGGTAATACCGTCATCTGGGTTGTGGTGGACAGGTTTAGTAAGCAGGCACATTTTGTACCTTTGGCAGCTCTACCTAATGCGGAAACATTGTCCAGATTGTTTGTTGAGCATGTGGTGCGGTTGCATGGGGTACCCTTGAATGTGGAGTCTGATAGAGGAGTGCAATTTGTTTCCAGATTTTGGAGGGCTTTTTGTAAAAAGTTGGGTATTGGTCTGTCCTTTTCAGGATCCTGATACATTACACATACACCTTAAATAGCTGTGCAGTCAATAACTATTCCTCCCAACCCCTTTCCCCATACACATTTTTTCTGAATGGGGTGAGTGGAGTAAGCTCCAAAGAACAAAAGAATTGGGAGCGCTGAAATCAAACATCCTTTGGTGAAAGATGGTCATTAGATGGTCAGCCAATCCCAACAGCCAGCATTCATCTAATGTGTATGCTCAGCTACATATACTAGCTCAAAAAAATTAATGAACACTTAAATCACACAACACATCTCAAGATTCATGTTGAAAATCCTTACTGATATAAATTGTATAATTAGTTGAAAACAAAATGATGCATGTGTGGTCTATGGAAACCTAAATTATCACCCAGTTGAGGGCTGAATTTCAAATGATCCAGAATCATCTGAATCATCACAGAAACTTATAATGTGACTGAATAGCATGTATGGCCATCATGTGCCTGTATACACTTGTGACAATGTCTGGGTAAGCACCTGATGAGATGATGTATTGAATCTTGTGTAATCTTTTGCTTCACATGAAAAGGATATCATTGAGCTCCTGGACAGTCTGTGCTGCTAATTGACAGCATCAGGTGCACCGATATATAATATCCCAGATAATTTCAACTAATTTCAACTGGGAAAAGTGAGGGCTAATCATTGACATCAATCCCTTTGTCATCCGAGAACTTCCTACATACTCTGGCCATATGACGCTGTACATTGTGCTGCACCTAAGGAAACCCAGGGCCCACTGGCACTGCACCAACACAAGTTATAATAAGAGCCCTGAGTATTTCATCTTGGTTCATAACATAACTTGAGTAAGGATACTGTTAGCTATCACAGAGTTTTTATTACTCTCCATGGATATGCTTCTACAGACCATCAGCAATATCGAAGACAGCTTAGCAGTCAACATGGTGTCTCCACTCTTTCAAATTTGTCCTATAATTTCTGCGAGAACTTTCATTGCCTCATGTCAAGAGAACAGGATGACAATAGGGGCCTGCCAATTCTTGGTGTTCTATGTTGAATGCTAATCAAGCTCTATTGTGCTGGACTGTGAGCACAGATTTCACTAAAGGACTTTGAGGCCTCATTTCATCTTCATAGTCTGTTTCTGGCAGTTTGGCCAGAAACATGCCCTCTGGAGTTCATTTTGTACTTCTCTGTCAGCGTTTCTACTGTTATTGCAGGAGGAGGAGTCCCCGCTGTGTGCCCGGGGACTGTCACCTAGGTTCATAGGGGGACTGTTTCTGGGGGACATAATTAGGGGACGGACCACAGAGAGTTCTAGAAAGGTTGGGGGAGGAGCCAGCATAAAAGAGGCTGAGGACGCCAGCAGAGGGCAGTCGACGGAGCAGAAAAGAAGGGGCAAGGAAGCTAGAGGGCGCCAGAGAGCCAGAGCCAGAGCAAAGAGGAGAGCAGCAACTGGAAAGACTGAAGGGAGACTCACCGCGGACAGAAGGGAGACGGCACCGAGCTGTCCAGCAGAGAGACACCGACCGTCCGTCCGCACTCCTAGCGGCCGCCACCGCCCGACTCCAGCCAACATCTGTGGCCTGTCCGCTGCCACCGGCGGCCCGCGCAGCTCGGCTCCGGACCACGGCTGCGGCCTGTTCGCCGCCACCCGTGGCCGCCGCTGCCCGTCCCCATCTTGTGGCTGCGGCCTACACTGTTCAGTCCCCGGGCAACGCCGTACCTCCTCCGCCGGGAGGCGCAACGCAGAGGAACTCTCCAGGGGCCTGCTGTGCCCCCACTTCGCCTGGGCATAGGAACACCTGAAGTCTCCGCCAGTTTCTCGTCGGCTGGGCCCAGCAGCTGAAACGCCGAAGCATCGCCGATCACAACTCTGCCAGATGTCAGAGGATAAGTGACACGTTGAAGTTAATATTCAGGACCCGTAGTCGACCATACCGCGGCCCTATTGTGACCGGTCTTTGCCGGGTTAGTCGTGTTCGTTTTACCAGTGTATTCTTGTTTTGATCCTTGCGAGGATAACTGTTGTTAGCTTGTTTGGTTGCTCTAAATAGCCCCTATAGGCATCTATATATATAAAAGTTACATCTTAAAGTTCATCCCGTCTCGTCACTGCATCCCTACCTGCGATTACTACATTATTCCTCTCATAAAAGAGCAAATAGCGATCCCTATGTTAGGTTGATGCCCTTGTACTGTCCTGTCCAGCTTTCCTTGTGTTTCATGCCCAGGAGAATGTGATGAGAGACTCGGCATACCTTTATGAGATGATACTTAAGAGTGTGTCATTCTGCAGGTGCAATTAGCATTAAAATGTAAAGCAATGCATGCATATTAAAAGGGTTGTCCTGTCTAACATGAATAGTCTGCAGCGAGGCTACACCCACTGGACAGCCCTGTCTGTAGACAAGGCGTGGCCTTGCTCCATACATGTATATGGAGCAAGGCCGCGCCCACTAGACGGGTTCTGCCCTGGAGTATGTATAACACATACATCACCACTGTTTCTGGCTCAGAAACTGATGAATCCCTACTGTACATGAGCTGGGAGGATTCATAAATCCGCAGTCGCAAAGAGTGACTGCCTGCAGACTTATCAGTATAGACCAGAGAACCCCTTTTAATGCTGGCTAATCATGTGTGGTAAAATAACATGGCAATATGATTCTCTAGGTCAGCAAAATTGCATACCAACTGGATGCCAAGCTTGTATAGTTTTTTTAAGTGGCAAAAAAAATCAGACATTTGCAAAAAATTGTGGTTCCTGTCTCCATTTAATGAGACCCATACATTTATTTCTCTATTGATTAACTGTATGAAGATTTCTTTTTTGTGTGCGTGCAGAGTTGACCTTTTAGTGGAACCATTTTTGGGTACATACAATATTTGGATAGCATTTTTAATGCATTTTTTGGTGTAGAAGCTCACCATAACATTATCTCATAATATTTTCTAATCCCAGAAAAAAATCAGAGATATGTTTGTGCTGGCTGTCTAACAAAATCTTAGATAAATAGCAAAATAATTATTTTTGTAAAATACTGAATAAAAATGTTGTAGTCAGTTCTTGGAAGAGCTGTGATGAAACTGTCATGTGTCCCATCTGTCTCATTTCTTGGGAGAATCATTGCCCAGGCTTTCAAATGATCTAAAAGAAATGTTGCCTTAGTTTTGCCCTGTAACATGTTTTATCCCTGTATTGCCTGTATCCCATAAAATATAAGCACAGCAAAACGAAAACCAGGTCCAAATGCTTACAAAGGAAACTATGCAATATGTCTACATTATGTGCAGTAACTATTGCTATTATTCCCAATCATATTGCATTCCCAGAAGTTACTGCCAGTTTTCCCTCTGCAGAATCTACTGTAGGGTTAAAAATGTAGCCGATAAAGTAAAAGATAGCTGACGTTAGAGCAGTCTGATTCGCGTACTGATCTTTATCAAATCTTTTCAATTTAAAATTCAACAATTTGTGCGTAAATTTGTGTTAATAATTCAGCAGCACCAAGTTTTATTTGTCAGCCACATGACAGAGCTGCACCTTGGTCACTGTTCACATCGGCATCCTGGCTGATAGTGCGCCCCTGTCTCCTCCCTCTATGCAGAGAACTGCACACACAAATTAGTGCCCATGCTGCTGTAATTCCAGGACTGTGAGAAAGCAATATATCTACTCCGAAATATGGCAATTTATAATCACCTGTTTGGGAAAGGCAGTCATTTATGGCCCCCTCGCCAAGCGTATAGGAACAAGGCTGCTGTATCCCGTATTGGCATATATATGAGGCTAATAAACAGCACTGAAAAAAACTATTAGAAACTTGAAGCCACACTGAGGTGCAAATCCTAACAGGTTTTATATGCACTGGAAATACACTTGAAGTGGAGGTGTAATTTCTGATTTCCATGTTCTCAGCTATGGCTTTGTGAGCCCGTTCATCTAATTAGCTCCTTTGTACCTCACAGAACATTTCACAGATTTTGCTGTGGTGCAAATGGCTGGAAATCTAGAGCATATGCTTCCGCAGTTTAGAAAGAAAGCAATAGATGTAGCAGGTAATAAACAGACGCCTCCCATTACCCGGAGGATCATCAGTCCATCATCATTAATATACAATGGCTTCTTTGCACCTAAAAGTAAATATTTTTTAAATGCAGGAAAGATGTATATCTTTGTACCGTGTTAGCCAGTAGATAGAAAAATATTCAGGATTGAGAGTCCTCAGTAGTTTATACCTTTTAATGGCTAACTGAAAAGATGGTAACACATTGCAAGCTTTCGAGACTACTCAGGTCTCTTCATCAGGCATAGACTAATACAAAATCTGAAGTCACATACAGTGGGGAAAAAAAGTATTTAGTCAGTCAGCAATAGTGCAAGTTCCACCACTTAAAAAGATGAGAGGCGTCTGTAATTTACATCATAGGTAGACCTCAACTATGGGAGACAAACTGAGAAAAAAAAATCCAGAAAATCACATTGTCTGTTTTTTTTTCATTTTATTTGCATATTATGGTGGAAAATAAGTATTTGGTCAGAAACAAGCAATCAAGATTTCTGGCTCTCACAGACCTGTAACTTCTTCTTTAAGAGTCTCCTCTTTCCTCCACTCATTACCTGTAGTAATGGCACCTGTTTAAACTTGTTATCAGTATAAAAAGACACCTGTGCACACCCTCAAACAGTCTGACTCCAAACTCCACTATGGTGAAGACCAAAGAGCTGTCAAAGGACACCAGAAACAAAATTGTAGCCCTGCACCAGGCTGGGAAGACTGAATCTGCAATAGCCAACCAGCTTGGAGTGAAGAAATCAACTGTGGGAGCAATAATTAGAAAATGGAAGACATACAAGACCACTGATAATCTCCCTCGATCTGGTGCTCCACGCAAAATCCCACCCCGTGGGGTCAGAATGATCACAAGAACGGTGAGCAAAAATCCCAGAACCATGCGGGGGGACCTAGTGAATGAACTGCAGAGAGCTGGGACCAATGTAACAAGGCCTACCATAAGTAACACACTACGCCACCATGGACTCAGATCCTGCAGTGCCAGACGTGTCCCACTGCTTAAGCCTGTACATGTCCGGGCCCGTCTGAAGTTTGCTAGAGAGCATTTGGATGATCCAGAGGAGTTTTGGGAGAATGTCCTGTGGTCTGATGAAACCAAACTGGAACTGTTTGGTAGAAACACAACTTGTCGTGTTTGGAGGAAAAAGAATACTGAGTTGCATCCATCAAACACCATACCTGCTGTAAAGCATGGTGGTGGAAACATCATGCTTTGGGGCTGTTTCTCTGCAAAGGGGCCAGGACGACTGATCCGGGTACATGAAAGAATGAATGGGGCCATGTATCGTGAGATTTTGAGTGCAAACCTCCTTCCATCAGCAAGGGCATTGAAGATGAAACGTGGCTGGGTCTTTCAACATGACAATGATCCAAAGCACACCGCCAGGGCAACGAAGGAGTGGCTTCGTAAGAAGCAATTCAAGGTCCTGGAGTGGCCTAGCCAGTCTCCAGATCTCAACCCTATAGAAAACCTTTGGAGGGAGTTGAAAGTCTGTGTTGCCAAGCGAAAAGCCAAAAACATCACTGCTCTAGAGGAGATCTGCATGGAGGAATGGGCCAACATACCAACAACAGTGTGTGGCAACCTTGTGAAGACTTACAGAAAACGTTTGACCTCTGTCATTGCCAACAAAGGATATATCACAAAGTATTGAGATGAAATTTTGTTTCTGACCAAATACTTATTTTCCACCATAATATGCAAATAAAATGAAAAAAAAACAGACAATGTGATTTTCTGGATTTTTTTTTCTCAGTTTGTCTCCCATAGTTGAGGTCTACCTATGATGTAAATTACAGATGCCTCTCATCTTTTTAAGTGGTGGAACTTGCACTATTGCTGACTGACTAAATACTTTTTTTCCCCACTGTATTTATGCACAATACAGCCTAGAAAAAATGCAATAGATAAGACAAGTGACGTGAAGAAGAACTATCAATATGGGAGTGGGAGAAACATAAATATAAACATTGGACCAGTTCATAGATAAGGAGTCCGGATGTTTTATGGTCCTCTTATTGGGGTCTAGTTCTGTGTTGTGATGCCCCCACAAGGTTTTAAAAGGAAATTCCTTAATTGATGTAAAAAGACATAAATCCATGCGACACATTCATTCCAGCACTGAGAGTGTCAAAGTTCGTCATAAATTTGTACTCCCAAACTCGTCTCTCTCTCTGAGAATTGAAGTTACCTTTCAATACCAGTAATTTCATATCCACGCTGCTGTGATCAGGGATACAGAAATGTTTTGCCACAGGTAGATCCATTCTTTTTTCTCTTATTGTGTGACGATGAGCATTCATCCTTGTTCTAAGCTTTTGCCCTGTCTCCCCCACATACAGACCCCCAGTTGGACATTTAGTACAAATAATTAAGTACACCACATTAGATGTAATGCAGGTGAAAGTACCTGAGATCTTGTAGTCCTGATGTGAATTGGGGATCTTTATCTTGTCCATGGTCATTATAAATGGACAGGTTTTACATTTTTTCTGGTTGCAAGGAAAGGTTCCTGCAGCTGTTGGAGAGGACAGGGAGCTTCTGACAATAATGCTTCTTAAATTTGGGGGCTGCCTAAAACACAGCAGTGGGGGGTCTGGAAAAATGGATTTTAATCGGGCATCTTTTTGTAGAAAAGGTTGTAATTTCCGTGCAGCTCCCCTTAGCACCTCCAGATTTGGGTTGTAGGTGACTACTAGAGGCACTCGGTTATTTTCTTCTTTAGCTTTGTAATGTAGCAGGTGATTCCTTGACAATCTGGTGGCTCTTGTAATTTGGTTTTCAATTGTTCTTGGATGGTAATCCTGATTCAAAAAGGTCTTTTTGAGGCGACCAAGGTGTTTGTCTCTATCCATGGGGTTGGAACATATACGATTGTATCTGATGGCTTGGCTATAGATAATAGAGTTCTTTATGTGTTTTGGATGGAAACTGTCCCATTTAAGGTATGTTGGACGGTCGATTGGCTTCTGATACAGGGATGTCTCTATTTCATTGTTTTTTATCTTAATGATGGTGTCCAAAAAATTAATCTCAGTACTGGAGTAGTTGAGTGTTAAATTGATGGTGAGATGAAATTGATTAAACTGTTCGTGGAACGTCTTTAGCTGTTGCTCAGACTCCGTCCAGATGATTAAAATATCATCAATGAAGCGGTAGTAGGCCAGGGGCCTGATGGGGCATGAGGACAAAAAGTCGCTTACAAGCTTGGCCATGAAAAGATTTGCATACTGTGAAGCCATTTTACTTCCCATAGCTGTGCCAGTCTCCTGTAGATAGATCCTGTTGTCAAATTCAAAGTAATTGTGGCCAGGATGGTTCCTTCTGGTAGAGGACCTATTGCTGCTAGTTTATTCAATAGATCAGTTGTGTCCTGAATGTAGCTGGATGTATCCTTCACCAGTAGTTTAAGAATACCCTCTACCCATCCAGATACCTGCTTAGTGAGGGTGCCCACACATGAAATAATTGGTCTTCCTGGATTTCCAAATTTGTGGATTTTGGGAAGCATGTAGAATGTCCCTATTCTTGGAGTCTCTGGTATCAGGTCATCGCCAGCTCTTATGGACTGGTCAGGCAGACAAGAAACCAACTTGTTTAGTTCCTTGTAATAGTCCTGTGTAGGATCCGACTCCAATTTTCTGTAGTAGCGTGTGTCCATAAGTTGCCTGTTTGCTTCCTTCATGTAGTCTGACGTATTCATCATGACTATTGCACCTCCCTTGTCAGCAGGTTTAATGATGATTTCTTTGTTGGTTTTTAAAGACTGTATGGCCTTTCTCTTCTGGGCACTGATGTTGGATGCTTGTCTCCTGTTAGTGTCTATGATTGGGGATTTTATCAAATGTCTGAAGGAGTCTATATATTTATCCAAATGAGGGTTGCGTCCAGGTGGAGGTGTCCAGTCTGACCTTTTCCTAGTTGTTACGATCCCTTTTCCTTCGGTCTGAGTGTTTTCTGAATCTTCTATATCATTGAAATATTCCCTCAGGTGCAGTCTCCTGAAATACTGTTCCATATCACTGCAGAGTTCAGTTTTATCTAGGGCCTTAGTGGGACAAAATGAGAGTCCTCTAGAAAGCACGGCCAGTTCCACTTTGTTGGGTTTATAATCTGAGAGATTGATGACACAGTTAGATGCTTTTGTGTCTGGAATGGAGTGGTTGTCCAAGTTGTCAGGTTTTGGATTTGTTTTGTATCTGTTTGTATAGAGTCCTGAATTGAGACGCAGTCTGTGTAGTTTCTTTTCCTTGTTATGAACCAGAAAGGTCCGTAGTTTGTTGTAGTATTGTTGTAATTTTTGCTCTGTGCTTTCTGTAAGTGTTTTCCTCAGAGTTTCAAATTGCCCCTGGACTTTACTCCTTATGCTGTAGCAGACATGTAAAAGGTGGTTCCTTAGTCTCTCAGAAGTCCTGTGACAAAGGTTTTGTGCATAATGGGTATTGTAGGTATGAAGAATTGGGTTTGTAATGCAGAGTCCTTTGGGAATTAGATTCTCCTTTTTGCATTTAGATAAGAAAAAAATGTCGCTGTCCATTTGTGCACGTTTCTCCAGAAGTTCAGAAATTTTTGAAGGTACGCTGTGCGCACCGAAATGCAGCATGCTGCGTTCGGCGCACACGGTCGCACCTTCAAAAGTGCGCAGCGCATGCCAACATCCTACTAGCGCACGGCCAGCGCACGATCTGCGCACCCCATGCTAAAGATAGGGTGCGCAGATCGCAAGCGTCCATGTGCGATAGTAGGCGGTGATGACCAGATGGGGCGGGCAGGGAGCCATGCGGGGGGCGGGGCTTAGCGGCGCCGTGCGCTGCGTCTAATAAACGCTAGTGTGAAACTAGCCTTGAACAGTAGTTTTACTCTACATACTGGGTATCGGCATGCTCAGGAGAAATTGCATAATTGTATAGTCCATTTTCTCCTGTTACCCTTGAAAAAGTAAAAAAAATTGGGTCTAGAGGAACATTTTTGTGAAAAAAGGTTAAATGTTTACTTTTTCCTTCAGGAAAGATATATATCTTTGTACCGTGTTAGCCAGTAGACAGAAAAATATTCAGAATTAAGAGTCCTCAGTGGTTGATACCTTTTAATGGCTAACTGAAAATATGGTATCAAATTGCAAGCTTTTAAGACTATTCAGGTTTCTTCATCAGGCATAGACTAATACAAAATCGGAAGAATCACATATTTATGCACAACACAGAAAGAAATAATCCAATAGATAAAACATGTGACATGAAGCAGAATTATTATTATGGGAGAGTGATAAACAGCTGTGGCCATAAAAATTGGAATAGTTCATAGATAAGAAGTGTGAATGTTTTATAGTCCTCTGATTCGGGTCTGGTTCTGTGTTGTGATGCCCCCACAAAAGGTCTGAGGGGCAAATTCCTTAATTGATGTAAAAAGACATAAATCCATGCTACACATTGAAAGCCAAAACCTGCCAACATAGACAACCATTCCATTCCAGATACAAAAGCATCTAACGGTGACATCAGTCTTTCAGATCATAAACCCAAAAAAGTAGAGCTCTCTGTGCTTTCTAGAGGACTCTCATTTTGTTCCACTAAGGCCCTAGATAGATGTGAATGTCGCAGTCATATGGAACATTATTTCTGGAGACTGCACCAGGGGGAATATTTCAATGATACAGAAAATTCAGACAACACTCTGACTGAAGGAAAAGGGATCCTAACAACCAAGAAGAGGTCAGACTGAACACCTCCACCTGGACGAAACCCTCATTTGGATAGCTATATAGATGCCTTCAGACATTTTATAAAATCCACCATCATAGACACTAACAGGAGACAAGCATCCAACACCAGTGCCCAGGAGAGAAAGGCCATACAGTCTTTGAAAACCAACAAAGAAATCATCATTAAACCTGCTGACAAGGGAGGCGCAATAGTCAGGATGAATTTGTCAGACTACATGAAGGAAGCAAACAGACAACTTATGGACACTTGCTACTACAAAAAATTGGAGTCGGATCCTACACAGGACTATTACAAGGAACTAAACAAGTTGGTAACTTATCTGCCTGATGAATCCATAAGAGCAGATGACCTGATACCAGAGAGTCCAAGAATAGGGACATTCTACATGCATCCCAAAATCTACAAATCTGGATATCCAGGAAGACCAATTATTTCATGAGTGGGCTCCCTTACTGAGCACTGCAGGTATCTGGATGGGTAGAGGGAATTCTTAAACCACTGGTAAAGGATACACCGAGCTACATTCAGGACACAACTGACCTACTGAATAAACTAGCAGCAATATGTCCTCTACCAGAAGGAAACATCCTGGCCACCATGGATGTGCAATCTTTGTACTCTAATATCCCACACCAGGATGGATTAAATACCTGCAAATTCTTCATGGAAAACATAGGGACTAATGCTGATTCTGTGGTAAAACTTATAAAATTCATCCTCACCCACAATTACTTTGAATTTGACAACAAGATGTAGCTACAGGAGACTGGCACAGCAATGGGAAGTAAAATAGCTCCACAGTATGCAAATCTTTTCATGGCCAAGCTTGAAAGTGACTTTTTGTCCTCATGCTCCATCAGGTCTCTGGCCTCTCCCACTACATTGATGATATTTTAATAATCTGGACGGAATCTGAGCCACAGCTAAAGACGTTCCATGAACAGTTTAATCAATTTCATCCCACAATCAACATAACACTCAACTACTCCAGCACTGAAATTAACTTTTTGGACACCATCATTAAGCTACAGAACAATGAAATAGAGAAATCCCTGTATCAGAAGCCAATCGACCGTCCAACATACCTCAAATGGGACAGTTTCCATCCAAAACACATAAAAACTCTGTTGTCTACAGCCAAGCCATCAGATACAATCGTATATGTTCCAACTCCATGGATAGAGATGAACACCTTGGTCGCCTCAGAAAGACTTAGGGCTACCATCCAAGAACAATTCAAAGCCAAATTACAAGAACCACCAGAATATCAAGGAATCCCCTGCTACATTACAAAGCTAAAGAAGAAAATAACCGGGTGCCTCTAGTTGTCACCTACAATCCAAATCTGGAGGTGCTAATGAGAGCTGCATGGAAATTACAACATTTACTACAAAAAGATGCCTGATTACAATCCACTTTTCCAGACCGAATTACTGTGTTTATTATTATTATTATCATTAATTATTTATATAGCACCATTGATTCCATGGTGCTGTACATGAAAAGGGGTTACATACAAATTACAAATATCACTTACAGTAAACAAACTAACAATCACATACTGACACAGAGGGGAGAGGACCCTGCAATTGTGGGCTTACATTCTACAGGATGGTGGGAAAGGAGACAGTAGGTCGGGGGGGTTGCAGCAGCTCCAGCATTGTTTGAGGTGGTAGCTCCAGTAGTGGTAAGGAGGCAGCGGGGTCATTGCAGACTGTAAGCTTTCCTGAAGAGGTGGGTTTTCAGGTTCCATCTGAAGGATCAGAATGTGGTTGATAGTCGGATGTATGGGGGCAAAGAATTCTAGAGGATGGGGGGATATTCGAGAGAAGTCTTGGAGGCAATTAGTTGAGGAGTGAATAAGTGTGGAGGAGAGAAGGAGGTCTTGGGAGGACCGGAGATTGCGTGAGGAAAGATATCAGGAGATTAGTTCAGAAACATATGGAGGAGACAGGTTATATATGGCCTTGTAGGTCAGTATTAGTAATTTAAACTGATGCGCTGAGGGAATGGGAGCCAGTCAAGAGATTTGCAGAGGGGAGAAGCAGAGGAGAGAGATGAATTAGTCGGGCAGCAGAGTTAAGGATGAACTGGAGAGGTGCGAGGGTGTTAGCAGGGAGGCCACAGAAAAGGATGTTGCATTAGTCAAGAAGGGAGATGATGAGGGCATGCACAAGCATTTCAACAGATTGAGGGCTGAGGAAAGGATGGACTCTGAAAATATTTTTTAGCGGGAGGCGACAGGATGTGGAAAGAGCTTGGATGTGTGGTTTGAAGGACAGGGCAGACTCAAAGGTTACTCTGAGGCATGCGGACTTCCGGTACGAGGAAAGCGTGATGTCGTTAATTGTGATAGATAGGTCAGGTAAGGAAGATCTGTATTATGGAGGAAAGATGATCAGTTCAGATTTGTCCACACTGAGTTTGAGGAAGTGAGAGGAGAAGAAGGAGGATATGGCTGATAGACACTCCGGGATTCTGGAGAGCAGAGAGGTAACATCTGGGCCAGAGAGGAAGATTTGAGTGTCATCAGCATAAAGGTGGTACTGGAATCCATGAGACTTTATGAGTTGTCCCAGGCCAATTGTATAGATTGAGAAGAATAGGTGTCCTAGAACAGAGCCTTGGGGGACTCCAACAGAGAGAGGGTGGGATGAGGAGGTAGTGTGGGAGTGGGAGACATTGAATGTGTGGTTGAAAAGGTATGAGGAGACCCAGGATAGAGCGAGGTCTTTGATGCCAAAGGATGAGAGGATCTGTAGTAGGAGGCAGTGGTCAACTTTGTTGAAAGCAGAGGACAGGTATAGAAGGAGGAGTATAGAGTATTGTCCGTTAGCTTTGGCTGTAAGTAGGCCATTAGTAATTTTGGTCAGGGCCATCTATGTGGAGTGATGGGGCAGAAACCAGATTGTATAAACAGCAAGTTAGATGAGAAGTGGGAGGAAAGTTCTGTGCGGACGTGCTGCTCCAGGAGATTGGAAGCGAATGGGAGCAGTGATATTGAGCGATAGCTGGACATAGCGGTTGGGTCGAGAGTTGGCTTTTTAAGGATAGGTGTGATTGTGGCATATTTGAAAGCAGAAGGGAAGGTACCAGAAATAAGTGATAGGCTGAAGAGATGGGTTAGGGATGGGATAAGAGTGGTGGTGAGGTTGGGTAGGAGGTGGGATGAGATGGGGTCGAGTGCACAGGTGGTGAGGTGTGATTTGGAGAGGAGACAATTAAGCTCCCCTTCAGTGATGTTAGATAGGGAAGTTATGGGGTTTGGGCATTGGTCTGGTATACACAGGGGTGGTGGTGGTTGAACAATGAAGACGTGCGTCAGAGATGAGGGAGGTTGGAGGGGGGAGTGGTGGTCAGAGAAGGGATTTAAAAGTTTTGAATAACTGTTTGGGGTTGTAGGATAGGGAAGATACGAGGGTTGTGAAGTAGGCCTGTTTAGCAGAGGTGAGAGCAGATTTGAAAGTGACTGTTGCCTGTTTGAATGCAGTGAAGTCGTCTTTAGGAAACCCCTTAATCTAAGAAGCATCATTGTCAGAAGCTCCTTGTCCTCCCCAATAGCTGAAGGAACCTTTCTTTGCAACCAGAAAAAAAATGTAAAACCTGTCCATTTATAATGACCACGGACAAGATAAAGATCCCCAACTCACATCAGGACTACAAGATCCCAGGTACTTTCAGCTGCATCACATCTAATGTGGTGTACTTAATTATTTTTTTCTAAATGTCCAACTGGGGGTCTGTATGTAGGGGAGACAGGGCAAAAGCTTAGAGCAAGGATGAATTATCACCCCCACACAATAAGAGAAAAAGAATGGATCTACTTGTGGCCAAACACTTTTGTTTGCCTGATCACAGCACCATAGACATGAAATTACTTGCATTGAAAGGTAATTTCAAATCTCAGAGAGTCAGACGGGTTTGGGAGTATAAATAAGGAAGAGGAACAGCATCCGATCCAGGTGAAAAATTGTATAAAAAATTTATTCTGCCAGTACAAAATACAACGTTTCGGCCATATTGTGGCCTTTTTCAAGTATAACATAGCAGCACAAATAGTGGCCTTTTATAGTGTGGCACAGCCAATCACCATTTCGGTAACACCCATCACAGAAAATCCATACATAAAATACATATAAATACATCCATCAGATACATATATATTCAATAGCACAGTTTATCCAATCGTTAACAGTAATGGTCATATTTATATTAGAAATATTGCAAAAACATTTCATACATAAACAACAATCCCCAAATCAACCCACCAATGATCATGAAGCATCAAAGGTATCCATAGAAATAACACACCAATCACTTGCAGTAATACATATCCATATATAAACCGCCAATCCCTAGTCACATAGTAGTGGCGCCAACCCCAATGGACCAATCATGTGAGGACTCACAAATCCATATATCGGCAGAGTTCCCTCTCCCTCTATGACAACATCAGCCAGAGACACGCTGTATCAGGAGCGCAGTCTAATGACGCGCACCACCAGGTCACGGCGCGCGCGCCGCCCATCACCGCAGGTCCGGTCACGTGACGTCTCCGTCACAGAGCACCGCGCATGCGCGGTGCTGTGCAAGGGATCAGCCACACGAACCGCCCACCGGGGAGGACCGCGCACGCGCAGAGGCCCAGAGCACGCAATCACACACCACACTCCCTCACAAGCCCGCGCATGCGCTGATTGACAAAAATCAATGTACTACCACACTTGAATAAATGAGTCCACACAGATAGGCCAAAATGCTCCCAAACAACGCAGCATATAAAAGACATTTGGAATCAAGGAACCATATCCATAGTAACTTTAATAATATTCCATACTTTACGAAAATCGCATACGTTGCACATTATATAAGGAGCAAAACTGGGATGATTACAAAAAAGAAAAAAGGAAAAGAAAAAGGAAAAGAGGGCACGGGGAATGACAGGCAAGAAATAACGACAAAAATTCATAAAGGACAGCATCCTCTTCGTAATTCAGGACTGTTCAGTCCCCGTGTCCTCCACTCCATCCAAATGTATCACCTATGAACACTAAAAATAAAAAATGAAAAATAAATAAAAAATACAAAAACATTTGATAAAAGGACCATAAAGGCCACATAGATAAGTATATACCCACAACAAAGAATAATGACACAAAGTGAGGGATTAGGTGACACAAATATGTAGATTGTAATCCAAGTTCAAACCCCTTGGTTGTAACATATCAAGAATCGATATCCATCTCAACTCCTTTTTCTTCAACATCTTAACCCTATCACCCCCACGTCTCAATACAGGAACCCCATCTATCACTCTAAATCGTAACTGGTTCACTGAGTGTCTGCATTCTAAAAATGCGTGCTCTGGGCCTCTGCGCGTGCGCGGTCCTCCCCGGTGGGCGGTTCGTGTGGCTGATCCCTTGCACAGCACCGCGCATGCGCGGTGCTCTGTGACGGAGATGTCACGTGACCGGACCTGCGGGGATGTGCGGTGCGCGCGCTGTGACCTGGTGGTGCGCGTCATTAGACTGCGCTCCTGATACAGCCTGGCTCTGGCTGATGTTGTCATAGAGGGAGAGGGAACTCTGACGATATAGGGATTTGTGAGTCCTCACATGATTGGTCCATTGGGGTTGGCGCCACTACTATGTGATTAGGGATTGGCGGTTTATATATGGATATGTATTACTGCAAGTGATTGGTGCGTTATTTCTATGGATACCTTTGATGCTTCATGATCATTGAAATGTTTTTGCAATATTTCTAATATAAATATGACCATTACTGTTAACGACTGGATAAACTGTGCTATTGAATATACAGTATATGTATCTGATGGATGTATTTATATGTATTTTATGTATGGATTTTCTGTGATGGGTGTTATCAAAATGGTGATTGGCTGTGCCACACTATAAAAGGCCACTATTTGTGCTGCTATGTTATACTTGAAAAAGGCCACAATATGGCCGAAACGTTGTATTTTGTACTGGCAGAATAAATTTTTGATACAATTTTTCACCTGGATCGGATGCTGTTCCTCTTCCTTATTTGGACTATTGTTCATTTGGGTCCATGAACCTTTGAACTGGCGTCCACCCCTCCGTTGTGCTGTCAGCTGCTCTTTGCTGTTTATCGTTTGGACTCTGGCGGGCTTGCACCGGATTGAATATGGAAACTACTAATCCAGAGGTGGGTGAACTGGATACTGCCATGATTTTTTCCTATACAGAGGATGATGCGAAAAGGATTTTGTCTGGAGCCCGGACGGATATGTCCTTTTTAATTAAACCTACTGCTGATATGCTTAAAAAGAAATATGAAACAGAAAGAAGGAAATGCATATCGTATGAATTGCATGCTACCACATTATGTGAATATTATAAAGTCCGTAGGATTCCACGTGGTTTAAGACCGCATTTACGTCCTACATTGCTTGCAGATAATTCACAATTTTGCAGTAGGTTTGAGTCTATTACAAATAAGTTTGCATTTGATTTAATGCTTCTGAATGTTGAGTTTCTCCATATAGAGGTTGAATCTGTGAAGAGAAACATTGCCAATTTGGAGCAGCAATTGACAGCTGAATTGACAACACAGGAGGTGGACTTATTTAAATCTCAGTTGGAGGATAAGTTGGTGAAATACCGAGGTGATATAGAGAAAACGAAACGTACGAAATGGTTTTGTGATGCTGATGATTACAGATCTGGTCGTGTTTTCTCATGGCAAATGGGTCAGCAAAATCCATACCCTAGGAGAGATCGACCTTTGCCAATGCGTAGAAGGAGGAGACCACCAGTTAAGGATCAAAGATTTGGGTTCACTACTGCTGAGTCTGATTCAACGGATGACTCTAATATGGGTGCAGCATCTTCATCTTCTATTTTTTTAGGAAAAGACAAGATGGACAATATGACAAGAAAAGTAGGACCCGTCGAGGAGGTAGAAAGCACAGGAGAGAGAGGAATGTCACGCAAAGCACCAATGCGAACGAGGAATATGGAGGTGAAAAAGAGAACCCAGTAACACAGAGAGACTTGGTGGTAAATATCTCGTCGTGTGTGTTATCTGAAGTGGACTATAAAGTATTGTCTAAGGGACTGTCATTTTGTCCCACAAATTCCCCTGATTGGTTTGAAATCGAGTGTGATTTGTTCTCTTTTTTTAGGAGGTTACGATTGGCATCCTTTTTCTCTGATAAGGAAGAAAAATCATGTGCAATTAGTGATGATGATAAGTCTATTGGTTTTATGCTCCAAGGTGTTGGATTATACAGTAAGAGTAATTTTCAACCACCTGTTAGGAATAACTTTGTTGAATCATATATTCAGTTAGTTCAGTTAGTTGAGAGAGATATTGCACAATTGAAGGGAGAGTTTCGGGGTCAACATAGGGGGAATCTTACATACTCTGAAAAACAGGCATTGGATAATCTTTAAAAAAATACTGCTATTACGATAAAAGCTGCAGATAAAGGTGGTGCGGTAGTTGTTATGGATACAGACAAATATAAGATGGAGATTCTTGGCCAACTTTCTGATATTGCAGTTTATGTTAGATTGACTGGTGACCCCACCCCACGTTTCTTGAGTGAATTGCGGCTCTTGGTAGATGAGTCCTTGCTTAATGGACTCATTGATCAGAAGCTATCTGAATATTTGGTGGTGGATGCTCCCCAGACACCAATATTATACACGTTACCGAAAATACATAAAAGTTTGGAGAATCCACCGGGGCGTCCCATAGTATCCGGGAGGGGGTCATTATGCAGTAAGGTTTCGATTTTTCTTGACAAAGTATTGCGACGTTTTGCTACCTCAGCACGGTCTTATATTATAGACACGAATGATTTTTTGCAGAAAATTAGTGACGTTAAAGTTACTCCTCATATGATGCTTGCATCCTTTGATGTGGTTTCCCTGTATACGTCCATTGAGCATGATAGGGGTTTGGAGGCCGTCGATGTGGTGCTGACAGGCTCGGACATGGCGCCAGAGTGTGCACAACTGGTCCTAGCACTGTTAGGTTTCATCCTCAGGAGGAACTTTTTTCTCTTTGGGGATGATTATTACCTACAGTTGCGGGGTACCGCCATGGGGTCCAATGTGGCCCCAAGTCATGCTAACATCTACATGGCGGTATTCGAGGACCGGTATGTGTACAATTCCACCTACTGGTGCCATGTCCGGGCCTGGTGGCGCTACATCGACGATATCTTCTGTATCTGGGATGGTAGTCTGGAGGATCTTCTTGATTTTCAAAATGAATTAAACAATGTATTCTCTGAGCTGAAGTTCACATTGACCTACTCTTATGATCAGGTCCAATTTTTGGACACGCTGGTCTATAAGAAAGATGAGTCTCTATATACTGATCTTTTTGTAAAAGAGACAGATAGGAATAGTCTTTTGGTGTATGATAGTAATCACCCGAGACGGATGGTGGAGTCACTTCCATGGAGTCAGATGTTACGTGTACGGAGGATTGTCAAAGAGGATGATAAGTTGGATTTAAGATTGGACCAGATGTGTACAAAATTTGTCAATAGGGGTTACCCGATGGATCGAGTTAATTCTTATAGAGTTAAGGCTCAAAATATATCGGTGGAGGACCCTAGCCGTAAGCGAATTAAAGGGCCTAGGAGACGTGTTCCTTTTGTCTCAACATTTTGCCCAGTTAGTGGCAGGATTGGAGGTATCCTGAACAAACATTGGAGCCTCTTACAAAAGGGTCTGCCTCAGATATCAGAATTTGTGGACAGGCCATTGCTTTCATATAGACGTGGATACAATCTTAAAGATAGATTGGTAAGGTCAGATATTGGTTCGTCAAAAGTCAACGTACAAAGGACAATATGTCCTCCTAAGATGGGCAATTTCCCATGTTTGGGATGTGCCTGTTGTGGCAATATGTTAAAAGGCGATAGTTTTAATCATCCTCGAACCGGAAAAAAGTTCTCTATTAAAGAGAGGTATACGTGTTCGTCAGGTTTTGTGATTTACTTGATTTTGTGCCCATGTGGGCTTATGTGTATAGGAGAGACCACTATGGAGATTAGGGCCCGTATTAGTAAGCATAAGAGTACAATTAGGACTAAACTTGTGGAGTTGCCGATTCCGAAGCATTTTTTAGAATGCAGACACATAGTGAACCAGTTACGATTTAGAGTGATAGATGGGGTTCCTGTATTGAGACGTGGGGGTGATAGGGTTAAGATGTTGAAGAAAAAGGAGTTGAGATGGATATCGATTCTTGATACGTTACAACCAAGGGGTTTGAACTTGGATTACAATCTACATATTTGTGTCACCTAATCCCTCACTTTGTGTCATTATTCTTTGTTGTGGGTATATACTTATCTATGTGGCCTTTATGGTCCTTTTATCAAATGTTTTTGTATTTTTTATTTATTTTTCATTTTTTATTTTTAGTGTTCATAGGTGATACATTTGGATGGAGTGGAGGACACGGGGACTGAACAGTCCTGAATTACGAAGAGGATGCTGTCCTTTATGAATTTTTGTCGTTATTTCTTGCCTGTCATTCCCCGTGCCCTCTTTTCCTTTTTCTTTTCCTTTTTTCTTTTTTGTAATCATCCCAGTTTTGCTCCTTATATAATGTGCAACGTATGCGATTTTCGTAAAGTATGGAATATTATTAAAGTTACTATGGATATGGTTCCTTGATTCCAAATGTCTTTTATATGCTGCGTTGTTTGGGAGCATTTTGGCCTATCTGTGTGGACTCATTTATTCAAGTGTGGTAGTACATTGATTTTTGTCAATCAGCGCATGCGCGGACTTGTGAGGGAGTGTGGTGTGTGATTGCGTGCTCTGGGCCTCTGCACGTGCGCGGTCCTCCCCGGTGGGCGGTTCGTGTGGCTGATCGCTTGCACAGCACTGCGCATGCGCGGTGCTCTGTGACGGAGACGTCACGTGACCGGACCTGCGGGGATGGGCAGCGCGCGCGCCGTGACCTGGTGGTGCTCGTCATTAGACTGCGCTCCTGATACAGCATGTCTCTGGCTGATGTTGTCATAGAGAGAGAGGGAACTCTGCCGATATAGGGATTTGTGAGTCCTCACATGATTGGTCCATTGGGGTTGGCGCCACTACTATGTGATTAGGGATTGGCGGTTTATATATGGATATGTATTACTGCAAGTGATTGGTGCGTTATTTCTATGGATACCTTTGATGCTTCATGATCATTGGTGGGCTGATTTGGGGATTGTTGTTTATGTATGAAATGTTTTTGCAATATTTCTAATATAAATATGACCATTACTGTTAACGATTGGAGAAACTGTGCTATTGAATATATATGTATCTGATGGATGTATTTATATGTATTTTATGTATGGATTTTCTGTGATGGGTGTTACCGAAATGGTGATTGGCTGTGCCACACTATAAAGGGCCACTATTTGTGCTGCTATGTTATACTTGAAAAAGGCCACAATATGGCCGAAACGTTGTATTTTGTACTGGCAGAATAAATTTTTGATACAATTTTTCACCTGTATCGGATGCTGTTCCTCTTCCTTATTTGGACTATTGTTCATTTGGGTCCATGAACCTTTGAACTGGCATCCACCCCTCCGTTGTGCTGTCAGCTGCTCTTTGCTGTTTAGGGTTTGGGAGTATAAACTCATGATGACCTTTGACACACTGGATTTTTGTCTTTTTACATCAATTAAGGAATTTGCCCCTCAGACCTTTTGTGGGGGCATCACAGCACAGAACAAGACCCCAATCAGAGGACTATAAAACATTCACACTCCTTATCTATGATCTTTTCCAATATTTATGGCCACAACTGTTTATCATGCTCCCACAATGACAGTTCTGCTTCATGTCACTTGTCTTATCTATTGCATTATTTCTTTCAGGGCTGTGTTGTGCCTAAATATGTGATTCTTCAGATTTTGCATTAGTGTATGCCTGATGAAGAGACCTGAGTAGTCTCGAAAGCTTGCAATTTCTTACCATATTTTCAGTTGTTAGCCATTAAAAGGTATCAACCACTGATGACTGTCAATTCTGAATATTTTTCTACTTTTTCCTTCCGCAATCCATTAACTTCTGTAAGCACCTGAAGGGTTAATAAAATTCTCAAATGTAGTTTTGAGCATCTTGAATGGTGCAGTTTTTTGAATGTTGCCACTTTCAGGCACTTTCTGTCATATGGACCCCTCAAAGTCCTTTTAAATGTGATGTGGTCCATAAAAAAAATGGTTTTGTAAATTTTGTTGTAAAATGAATCGTTGATCAACTTTTAACCCTTATAACGTCCTAACAAAAAAAATAGTTTCAAAAATTGTTCTGATGTAAAGCAGACATGTGGGAAATGTTATTTATTAACTATTTTATGGCTCTGATTTAAAGGCATAAAAATACTAGATTAAAAATTGCAAAATTTTCAAAATTTTTGCCAAATTTCTGTTTTTCTTCCACAAATAAATGTGTCATATCAAAGAAATATTACCATTATCATGAAGTACAATAAGTCACAAACAACAGCCTCAGAATCAATGTTATCCATTGAAGCGTTCCAGAGTTATGACCTGATAAAGTGACAGTGGTCAGAATTGAAAAAATTAACCTGGCCAGGATGGTGAAAATAGGCTTCGTAGTGAAGAGTTAAATACATTCTTTGATAAAGGGCCAGGGTCACACGTGCGAGAAACTCGCACGAGTCTCGCGTCTCGCGTCTCAATACCCAGCATTGCCGCTGGCACTCGGGACCAGAGCGTTCAGCTGCATAGAAATACATGCAGCCGCACACTCTGGTCCCGAGTGCTGGCGGCAATGCTGGGTATTGAGATGCGAGACTCGTGCGAGTTTCTTGCAAGTGTGATCTAGCCCTAGAAAGATTTACTGACATTCATTAAATAAAGCATACTGACTATTAGTTACTATAGCCAATTACACACATTGCATTGAAAAGTTATCTGATTAGAGTGGTGGAGCCTACTATCTCTCCATCAGTTGGCAATACTTTTTTGATCTAGTATGACACTATATGACTGCATTCTGTAATATTCTTAAAATGTATTAAGTAATAAGTCTTTCCTTCTAGTGATATTGTATATAATGCTTTGATTAATGGTGTTTTCATATTCAAACAATCCGCTGTTTAAACAACGTACAATCACTGTACCATAAACTGTTGAGGTCGCATGTAAGAAATAATGAGAATAATAATCAGTATAAGTGTCTTACTGGATGCGTTTTCACAGCAAAGTCACTCTGGCATGCAAAAATTTCATGTTTTCAGGATAACCTCCATGCTACACTTAAATTGTAAGGGTACCAGAAAATGTAAATGTAATTAAAAGTGAAGCCATCACCAGTTTTTTCCAACGTAACTTACAGCCACCACCTTTAAGCCCCATGTGACAGCATTCTATAATGCTGCACATATGACTCCAATTCACCCTGCAAGGCATAAAAAGACCTATTGTTATGTTCACCTATGGGGCGGTCTTGTCCCCTTAGAAAAGACTTAAGCCAGGGTCACACTTGTGAGTTCTATGTGAGAAACTCACCCTAGTGTCTCTCCTCAATACCTGGCACTCAGGACCGGAGTGTGCGGCTGCATGTATTTCTATGCAGCTGAATGCTCCGGACCGAACTGCCGGCGGCAGTGCCGGGTATTGAGGCGAGAGACTTGCTGTCATGATCCATTTTTGGATCTGTGTCAGATTCTGGATTCTCTTATATAAACCTTTTTTCTTTCCGGCCATCGGGGGTTAATATTAGTTTTTCCCCCTGGTGGCCGCTGGTGTTACTACATGTTTGGTTAGTCTGAGTCTGCTGATGGTGACCACTCCCACCTTCCTATAAAAGGTCACCTGAGGCATCAGCTGGTGTTGGTGATACACTTCCTTCTGGATACCAACCGTGGCCAAGACAGGAGCTAGCTGAGATCAGAGGTGCTTCTGCTGAATGCTGATATGGTGCCGCACTCTGCTGCTCGGTGCATTGCAGCAAATAAAGCTAAGTTTTGTTTTTTAATTGATTTAACCCTGAGGTGTCTGTCTTATCTTTTCTTTGGTTTTTGGTGCAGTTCACTTTTTTCCCTGTCTCACCTCCTGGGGAGGGGGTGGGGGGTTTAGCTCAGGGCTAAACAGGAGATAGGGACAGGTCAGTGAGTTGGGCCTCACTACCATCAAGTGTACCCCCAAGTTAAGGAAAGTTCAGGGCACCCCCTTAGCCTGAGGGGCAGTTCAGGGGCCCAGGTTCCTCGTACCCTGTTTTCCCTCTACTGCCCCGTGACACTCGCACTCGCAAGCGTGACCCCGGCCTTACTGTGAGTGAAAACCAACCATATTCTTACTGGAGAATAAAAGGGTTATTTAACCCTTACATAATCTTAATAAAAAAAAATTCCCACAGCATCCAGATAGTCTGATAGTATTTATTCCTTCAGTCCTGCCAGTCCATCTAGGTTAAGAGTCCTTGATAATACCCTGAAGAAATTGGTTAACTCTGGGTATGACACAGAAAATCAGGCTAAGCTGAATGGTTGTAATAGTTACAGCACCCCCGATGAAGCCCACGTGAAACGCGCATTGGGGTTGACACAGGATATGCACTGACAAATATTTATATGGGTGAATCGAGCAACTCTTAAACGGACATTTCCTTATTTTTTTAATAGTATATTTTGATACTGATTGTGGTCATTCTATGCTTGTTGCATTTATATTAAATGCTATTTGTGACTTATGTATTATTTTGTCAGCACTTTGCACTTTATTGAGTCTTGGATACTACAGTATCCTTAATGAATTTTACTTAGAGTTTTGCTGGATAGCCCAATCTGGTATTACAGTTGCTGTGTCTTTTCACACATGAGTTTTTGAATGTGCCTTGTCTGTTTTGGTCTGCTAATTTATGTATAGTGATCATTGTCTAAATCCCATTAATAAAGATATATGTTTTTTTATTGTCTTTTGTGGACTCATACTCAGTTTTTTTGTGTAGGAAATATGATTTTTGGAGTGTCCATAGTAATTTTTGCTGGTCTGAGAAATTGGCACATGGCCATCTAAGGTATTTTGAGATGTATCAGTGGATTTTGTTCTTATCTTTGTAATTCAAGTTACTGATAACAATTATTTTATGTTCACTATGCCAATGATGTCCACAGCATTTAACTTGACACAAACTGTTCAGAGCAAACTACAAACATCTGGTCTTAGAGAAGAATCTAAGCCAGTGGATATGTGCTCTCCTTAGCTTGAAAGTCAGTAGTTGACTTATGAATGTTGAGTTCCCAAGGTGATGCACTGGAAATGAGGTGTAATGATGTGAGGTGCAGTGTGATTTGATTTGGGTCAGCTATGGTGTATATTGTGTATATTGTATATTGTACCGTTCATTGTTGTTTATTTGCACCATGAAATGACTACGTGACTACCACAGTAATATACTTTCCCTGAATGGCCTTTCATTATTATAAACAGGACAGTAATAAAAAACAAACCTCCAGGCTATGTAAAAAATAATTCCCCCCACAATGTAAATGAGGTTTATTAGTGAAACGTACAAACTGATTGCAATAAACCAAACAAACAAGAACAATAAAAATAGCACAACACAGTTAATATAACAAATTCAACACAATATGTCACTTTTTTCCTATCATTTTTATTGGGCTTTCAAATATATGATACAAAAAAAATTCAGTAGTAAAGCCTCATTAAAGAATAATCATTGAGGAACAGATAATATTCCCAATTACAATATAAGCCGTAAAGAATAGGTAAATCAAAAATATAATTCAGTGAGTTATAGTGGCTTACATGGGATAAAAGAGAATGAGAAGTCTAAATGTGCTCCAAAATACAATACAAATGCAGATTTTATTAAACCAAAGTCTGTTGTCAAAAGTTGAGCAATTTTTATTATAAAAATGTATCTATAATTGTAAACAAAACGAATAAAATTTGTAATGCCTTGTGCAATTTTCTGTTTTTTCACTTCTTTTTTCTTCCTCTACTTCCAAAAGTCATAACTAGTGTTGAGCGATACCATCCAATATTGAGAAATATCGGATTGGGTTGGATCGGCCCTGGAGCATTGTAATGTATTATACCTAAAGTGAAAGTGAAAGTCCCATAAAGGGACAAGGTAAAAAACAAACATTTTTTAAAAAAATATGTAAAAAAAAATTATTAAAAAATAATATAGAAATTCCCTAAAAAATCCCTAAAAAATTATAAAATGTCACAGGCAAAAGGTAGCAATAGCCCTGTTCACCCGATGCTATGCCACCCGTTAGTAGCGGGACATGCGACGGGAGACACGGTTGGAGCCGGCAAGGTACAGGACCTTGCGTGACGTCACAGTCACGTGTTGAGTCACTTGATCGGCTTAGAAAAAACTGACAGGACCAATAACCATTCCTACGCGTTTCGGAGGCTTACTGCTTCCTTCTTGCCGGCTCCAACCGCGTCTCCCATCGCATGTCCTGCTACTAACGGGCGGCATAGCATCGGGTGAACAGGGCGATTGCTACCGGCCGGAGCATCGCCCGCCATTATTTGGACTACATCAGAGGTTATTATCCTGGAATTTACCTACCTTTTGCCTGTGACCGTTTGTCATCAACGCTACCTTTGGCACTGAGAAATACACCATTACTGGAATTTATTAAAGCAAATCAGGAGAAGAGTCTCCATGTGCTGAATTCAAGACCGGTAATACCGCGTATGGTATGAACAGTCACTTGGACGGTTAGTATGACTCTCTCCTTTTAGTGAGAGATATATCCATGTGTATATAATTTTTTCCATATACCTTTAGGATAAAGAGTTGTTATACCTTATAGATGGTTACTTACTTTTTTTGCAGTGAGTAATTTTATTTATTTATTTATTTATTTATATAGGGATTACTAGCGCATTATTTTAATCACACCCTCTTAGATAATAAGGGGGGTCAGTACCATTGTCTCATTACGGATATAGATTTAATTGTTTGGTAATCACTTTGCAATCCTTAGGGAGACAGACCATTTATATTTGTCAGATGATCACTAGCTGGTTTTAAGAGTGAGAATAATTACTCATGTGGGTATTACTAGCGCAATTACCTCTATATTTTTAAGATATAAATGAGGTATCACTGTGATCGTAGTGGCCCGAAGAATAAAGCTGCCATACTAATTTTACCACATGCGGAACGGAGGGGGAAAAAAAAAAGCATTCCTAAATTGCTGGTTTTTGTTCATTCAAAAAATGAACAGAAAAATAAGAATAAAAAGCAATCAAAAAATGTTATGTGCCCGAAAATGGTACCAATAAAAATGTCAGCTCTTCCCGCAAAAATCAAGCTCGCACATGACTCTGTCGGCCAAAATATGGAAAAATTATAGCTCACTGAAGATCATTTTTGTGGAAAAAATATGATTTTTTAATTTTATGGCTCTATGTTATAACCTTCTGTGAAGCCCTTGGGGGTTCAAAGTGCTCAACCAACATTTAGATAAGTTCCTTGGGGGGTCTAGTTTCCAAAATGGGGTCACTTGTGGGGGGTTTCCACTGTTTAGGTACATCAGGGGCTCTCCAAACTCGACATGGCGTCCGATCTCAATTCCAGTGAATTTGACATTCGAAATCTCAAATGATGCTCCTTCCCTTCTGACCACTGCCGTGCACCTAAAGATTGGTCTTCCTCCACACATGGGGTATCGGTGTACTCAGGAGAAATTGCACAACAAATATTGTGGTTCATTTTCTCCTGATACCCTTGACAAAATAAAAAAAATTGTGTCCAAATAAAAATTTTTGGGAAAAAAAGTTAAATGTTCATTTTTTCCTTCCACATTGCTTCAATTCTTTTGAAGTACCTAAACGGTTAATAAACTTCTTGAATGTGGTTTTGAACACCTTGAGGGGTGCAGTTTTTAGAATGGTGTCACTTTTGGGTATTTTCTGTTATATTGACCCCCCAAACTCACTTCAAGTGTGAGGTGGACCCTAAAAAAATGGTTTTGTAAATTTTGTTGAAAAATGAGAAATCGCTGGTCAACTTCTAACCCTTATAACTTCCTAAGAAAAAAAAATTTTGGTTCCAAAATTGTGCTGATGTAAAGCAGACATGTGGAAAATGTTATTTATTAACTATTTTTTGTGACATATCTCTCTGATTTAAGGGCATAAAAATTAAAAGTTTGAAAATTGCAAAATTTTAAATTTTGTTGCCATATTTCCATTTTTTTCATAAATAAACGCAAGTCATATCGATTACCACTAACATGAAGTACAATATATCCCAAAAAAATAGTCTCAGAATCAGCGAGATACGTTGAAGCGTTCCAGAGTTATAACCATATAAAGTGACAGTGGTCCGATTTCAAAATTAAGGCCTGGTCTTTAACCTACAAAATGGCTTGGTCGTTAAGGGGTTAAACACAAAAATGCCTTGTAGAAAACAGTGATTGATTTTTGTATTCAACTGCTGCATTGATTTCTGGTCCTGATGGTGCTGTTGTGTTTTTTGCAAGATATATTCTTGCGTTAAACACAACAATGCCTTGTGGAAAACAGTGATTGATTTTTGTATTCAACTGCTGCATTGATTTCTGGTCCTGATGGTGCTGTTGTTTTTTTTGCAAGATATATTCTTGCTTTAAACACAACAATGCCTTGTGGAAAGCAGTGATTGATTTTTGTATTCAACTGCTGCATTGATTTCTGGTCCTGATGGTGCTGTTGTGTATTTTTGCAAGATATATACTTGCATTAAACACAACAATGCCTTGTGGAAAACAGTGATTGATTTTTGTATTCAACTGCTGTCTTTAAGCTGCATTGATTTCTGGTCCTGATGGTGCTGTTGTGTTTTTTGCAAGATATATTCTTGCATCAAACACACCAATGCCTGGCGGAAAAACAGTGACTGCTTTTCCAACTGCTGTCTTGATCCTGTTTTCACTCTTTCTCCGGATGATACTGTTGTTTTGGCTGCTACATATATGCTAGCAGGAAACATAACAGTGTCCTCAGGAACAACAGTGACTGCATTGTGTCTATAATTTATTTCTGCTGCAGCATTGACTGTTTGCAAAGTTGTACAGGTGTGTGTGCTGATAATTAAGTTGCCTTAAGTGCATTGTCTAAGGTTTTTTTTTTAAATTTTTTTTCCCAACAGTGAACAAAATACGCACACGTTGGTGCTCGATGAAGGACTGCTTCAACACTGATGTTCGTGTTGAGGGACAGGTTCGGAGTGGTTCAGCGGCAAGGCGCAGAAGAAAGAAATGGCCGGAGTGAGCCTCCCAACCCCCTGGAGGAGGCGTGGGCGGAGGCCAACATGACGGGGGGTTGGAAGTTAGTGAGGGAAGGGGAAGGGTTAAAGGGGAGGGGGAGCTAGGGGGTATTTAAGGCAGGGTCTGGGGGTAGCCCGCCCTCTGTTCCTGTTACCCAGCTCCTGAGCAGTCCCACCCTCCCTCCCATTTTTCTTTTGGGTTGGTAGTACGTGATTTTAGTTTGGGTCTTGGCGGTTTTTGGGGGAGGGGGAGTCCTTGAAGTCGGTGGAAATTGGTTTGGGAGACTCTCTGGGTAGGGTCTCCTTCATTTAAATGTATGCTGGTCGTGATCTGGTGAAAGGTGGATGGGGAGTTTTCCGTCGGAAGAGGGCGGGATCCCCAAGGAGTTTGTGGACAACATCTACTGGTGTGCTGGTGCTCCCGAGCCTGTGGGGTAACGGCTGGGAGCAAATGGTCGGGGGTTGTCCACGATATCTGGTTATTTCACCACGATCTTGTGGCTTCAAGGACTTCTCCTTCCAGGGGTTAATTTCATTGTACTCATGTTGGTTATGATACAATGTTTATTGTTGTGTATTGTTATAATAAAAGGCTGCTGTGGCCATAAAATTCCAAAAAGAAATATCGGTGTCCGTGTATTAGTTGTTGCCGAGGTGGGGGTGGTCATTTTATGGTCACGGTGGGGTTTTGGGGGTAAATCAAGATACTTGATATCCCCGTACGAGGTAAATACTTGACAATACCAACGTCAAGTACCGCTATTATTGAGCTTTCCTGAGACCGGTCCTTGCCAGCAGAGCGTAAGTTTTTTTTTTTGGGTTTATTAGGCTAGTTTCACACTAGCATTTAAACGACGTGCGCACGGCGCCGCTAAGCCACGCCCCCTGCCGGCTCCCTGCCCGCCCCTTCCTGTTATCGCCTCCTCCGAGCGCAGAGGGCTGCATGCGTTATGCGCACCCTATCTTTAGCATAGGGTGCGCAGGCCATGCGCAACTATGAATATAGCGTGCGCTGCGCATTTTTGGAGGTGCGCCGTGCGCGCCGAACGCAGCATGTTGCATTTTGGCGCGCACGGCGCACATTCAACTAAATGTGTCTCAACCTGCCTCCATGTCCATTTCAGAGCTCCCTTCCCCCAGTACTTTTGTCGCCCCTTCTCCTAGAACCCCTTCCTCAACCTCCAGTCGTTCCTCGTCTCTCCACACACCCAACGTATCCCAATCTTCCCCCAAACATCATTCCTAATAAAAAAAAAATTATTTTATTTTTTGTTAAAAAACAAATGTGCAATTGTGCTTTCAAAATATTTGGTTTGGTTACTGTGTCAATCGCCGACTACACACACTGCGCCGTACACTTAGCGTTTTTGCCACCAGATATCTCCATTACTGAGACATGTTTCTTGTGTTCTTGTGTCAGTCTTGGAGATATGTGTTGTCAACGAAACCAATCTACATGACTTGTCTTTTCCACAGCAGTCTCTACGTTCTTGTAATATTGCACAGACTGGATCCAGCAGGGTTCCACAACTACAATCCTCAAGGGCCACCAACAGATCATGTTGTATGGAATCCTCTTTTTTTTGGCTCTTGTGAAGCAGATATCAACAGAGCTATGGATTTCATGACAGCATGATCTGGTGGTGGACCTTGAGGACTGGAGTTGGGGAACACTGCTGGATCCAGCCTGTGCAATATTACAAGAATGTAGAGACTGGTGTGGAAAAGACAAGTCATACAGATATGTGTTGTCCTAAAAACCAAACCCATCTACATTACTTTTCTTTTCCAAAGCAGTCTCTACATTCTTGTAATATTGCACAGACTGGATCCAGCAGGGTTCCACAACTACAGTCCTCAAGGGCCACCAACAGATCTAAGCATAGCAAGGAACCAGAATCAGGATGAGAACAATTCCAGTTCAGCTTCCAGAACCCCAGGAGGGGAACACAATTAAAATTTACATTTACTAAATCTTGTTACCCAGGAGGGTTTTTGTTGCACCAGTTGTGCCTTTTTGCTATCATGTTTTTCCGATAGCACTTTTGTTGCCTGTTTCTACAAATGGAACTGTGGAGATCATAGACGCTGATTGATCCAAAAACTTTTATTGTAAATAGTTGCACCTCTTTAGGTGCCCTTTCTTGGTTTTACATATAAAGAGACTCTTTGCGAAGATATTGTTTTTGCATGGACACTTTTCGAAGAATGATATCTACTTCAAGGGACACTGCAAGAAATCCTGGCTGGGAGCAGTGTTCAGCAATCAGCACCTAACATGAATTTTGAATGTTTTATGATAGCGTATTTGATAATGTTGTGTCTTGTGAAAAGTAAATGTCTTTTATAGAATATTTGATAGAGAGAATTAGAAAAGTTTTTAGATAGACTGTGAGAATTGATTAAAGACTGAAGAATTGAAAGTGACAGGTGACAGGCCAAGAGTAGATGGTTAGTGTCTTGCGTCTAGTAGAAGAGAGAAAAAGAAAAAGAGAATTATTGATAGGAAATGTAATAAAGAAAATGTGTTGAGTATAGCACTTTGAATTGAGAATTGCACGTAAGTAAATTTTTGATACTAAGATAGGAAGTTAACCTGTTTGTAACGTTTAAGAAATGTGCCTCCTACATTAGAAAGATTAGATAAGTATTGTTGAACAGCATTTAAAATTTTTGTGTGTTCCTGCATTGTACATTTTGTTGTCTTACAGCCCGCGGACGTGCTGTGTTTAACGGGGGGTATGTGGCACCCCTGAGGCTTCAGTCACCACAGAGGTACTGCATCTTCTCCTAAGGTGTAGTGCCCCACCCTCCAGGTAAGTTGGGAACTCCTACCAATGCTCCACACCTGCATTCCACACACAGGATAGTTCAGTGGGGCAACCTAACAGCTTTATGCTGGGGGTTAGCAGAGCACCCCTCGTGGAACCCTGCTTCGTAACACGAGATGTGCTGGGAGGCAGGTGGAGTAAGATGATACAAAAGAGTGGGAAGAGTGAAAGTTAGTAGTTAGTTGGTTGGAGGAGAGAGAAGAGAGAAGATGGGTGTCTGAAGGATGTGCTGCAGCAGGTCCCAGTGATCTGGGCTGCTGGCACGAAAAAGACCAGAGAAAGAGACTGATAAGATTGATAACCTAACCTTCCTTAAGAGAGAGAGAGAACAGATCGGAACGAAGAAGAATAGAAGGACGGTGGGAAGCAGGTTGAGAAAGAGAGAGAACCCTTCCAGTCCAGAGAGCGCAAAGGCCAGGGCCCGGTCCCCGAGGTTGATTGGAACTTTATGTCTGGCAACAGACACCGGAGGAGTAGTGAGCCGCTAACGCCTTGCTCCCATCATAGACTTGGGACACAACAGCAACTGAATAGAGAGCCGGGACGCAGTGAGGAGTCCCCGAAGCAGGCTACAGCTGTCTGTCATACAAGTAAAGACTAGGAACACCTAGAGAGAGGCATTCCAGGGTAACTAAGTACTGGAGTGCTTCGCACCTAAAGGTGCATTGGAGGAGTCGTTCAGTAAGGTACATGTTGGCGGAGTGTGGAAGGGAGAATCCTATCCTGCCTGGAGGTTGGCTTGAGCCCTGACCTGGAGAACACGGTACGGAGGCAGGCAGTTGCGTGAACTGCAAACAGTGAGTAAAGCTTTGGAACCGCATACTCTGGTGTCCTCCAGTTATTCCCGCACCACTACACCTGGGTACCAGCCTCCATACCATTCTGCGCCTCTCCTCATCCATTGCACCTACACTGCCCTGGGACTACAGCTCCACCTGTGGGGAGCTATACCGTCTTTGCTGCATCACACCATCAGTCCCAGCGGATCTGCATGCAGCGTTGGTTCAACATGTTACTTGCCAAACACCACGGGTGGCGTCACAAACTATTCATATAAACTTTAACACCATTAACATCACCTCCATTGATATTGGGCGCCCAGGGCCACGGACCGGGTCGCTGCTGCTGTGACACATTCCCGCCTTGACACCGGCCCGGTACCGAGTACCCCGCTGCCCTGGGTGTGCGAGGGCGACCCATATACGGATTTTTTTACACACGTTAATTAAAAAAAAAAACAATTATATATCTGCAGCCTTTGGTTCAATACATGCCATGAAAAAATTACCGCAGCCTTTAGCTAACTACATGGCAGAACTATAATTCTGCCAGATTTGGAAGAGTACATGTCACAACCAAGAAAAATCTGCAGGCATTGGTTTAGCAAAACAACGTACCTTAATGTGACCAGGAGCCATTCCTCAGGAGTAATCGCACGCCGGAGCTGCGTGTCCTGCCTCCGGATGACTTCTTTTACCCGACCAAGCAAATAGTTAAAGGTTTCTTGGGTCATCCGGGTATAATCTGCAAATTTCCCCGGGTTTGCCTGGAGCTTGCTGTAGAGGGTGTGGTACGCTCCACGGCTCTCCCGGAGTTCAATAATGGGATGTATCCACAAACGCAGCCGCTGCCGACTTCGCTGCCTCTCTTTCTCCCTCTGTTCATGGCAAGCAACTGCATAAGCCTGAGCCATCCTCATGCCCAGATCCAAGTCAAAGTCAAAACTTTTCCAGTGCAGATCCATGTTTCTCAAGTCAAATGCAAGCAAATGTGAAGATTTCAGCTGTAAACAGGGGCTATATAAAGAATTTCCATAAGACACGCCCACTGGTGTCCCATTGGTGGAGTGTGTTGCAAGAATTTTTCAATGATTTTTTCTCCTGTTTATTGAAAAACGCTTACAAACGCATAAAAACGCTGCAATTTTTTTGTCGCTATGCGCACAATAATGCAAAAAAAAACCCCGCAGTGTTTACAAGTGTCTGCATGCGCTTTTGACATGCATTTCATGTGCGCTCGATACGCTGCGCAAAAAGGCGCAAGTGTGAAATTAGCCTGAGACATTGCTTTTTCCCATATGCGTTGTAGTTTTGAATTTTACAATTCATGTCACTATTGAATATGCTGAAAAATCTGAAAAACAAAAAAAATTAAAATGCCTCTGCCTGTAGCTATTCCAGATTGCTTAGATCATTGTCTCCATGGTTTGCTGGATGTCAGGCAAGATCTGTCTCAACCAGATATTTATAATCAAGGAGCATTTGCAGATCTTAGGTGTACTTCTCCCTTGTTTTCCACCATCATGGACCATTTCATAGTGGGAAGGGCATCCTATGAACACACCATCTTGGACACCTTGTGTTTTTTTGGTTTATTTCTCATTCTCAGCAGTTATCTCATCATTCACAAGTTGAGCAATCTATTTTGATATTCTAGCCACATTCTTGACCAGGATTTGCTCCCCCTGCAGCCTTACAGCCTTTTAGTTTCAGAGCAAAAAGAGGCCAATCTATTAAGGAACAAAAACAACTGGCACAAGCAGTAACGGCACAGCCCCAGCCGGGACTGGCTGACCACACAAAACTGAATAGACAAAACCAAATCACATGTGATCAATAGCAAAAGAACACTTAGCTTGAGCATGCAGGGACTGAGCTGGAAACTAAGACCTCAGGAGGCAGGAAAAAAACACCAGCAGGGATAGAGGGAGTCGGCTGTCTTAAATCCAGTCAAAAACTCAAGATGTCCAATTGTCCTCCTCATTATCAGGTGGCAAGCATCTGTTAATTAGATCAGCTCCATTACCTCCTATAACCACCAGAGGGAGCCCGGAAAGAGATCTTGTGACCCCTCTGTCAATATAACCAGCTCCACTACCTTCACTAGTAACCAGAGGTAGGCCAGAAAGTGAATTCACAACACAGTACCCTTTGTGCTCAAAATTCATCCTCCACCCACCACTCAAAGTGCATCATTGACACCTGGAACATTGGCACACATGTGTGATTATTTCTTGTGGATCTTCTTTTTATATTATGGTGTGATCCATACTGAGCCTGTGAGAGTCTGTGTGTTACTCTTGAAATATCTATGTAGATCGCCAAATGACCCCAACACTGTATACAGCAGTATGCTTGGGATCCATTCCCCTTTTACTGCTTTTTATATTGTTGTGTAATGCATACTGGGCCACAGAGCGTCTGTGTCGGCCTCCTGAAATAAATACGGAGATTTTGAATGTTGAAACTATACTATATATACCTTTGATTTGGTGATACTGTACCCTTTTTCTACTTTTTAGTTTGTTGTCGAATCCATACTGGCCATGAGGGCGTCTGTGTTTGCCTCCTCAAATATATACGTAGATTTATAATGTTGAAACTATACAATATATCCCTGTTATCTGGTGTTAAAATGAAACACCATGCAGGGCCGGGGGTTACTCAGGACTGGGCCTTTCGGGCTCTTTTAAGGGGGACGTATGTCACGGTGGTGATTGGGACCTGATCTGTGGCCCTGGGTGTCCAATAAAGAAGATGACAGTTCAGATGAGGGGGAAGATGGTATGATAATTAATTTGGAAAAGGGGGATCGTGACGCCACCCGTGGTACTCGGCTAGGATAGCCAACGCTGAAATGCAGATCCCCTGTGCCGGTGTTAAAGCAGACAAGATGATGAAGCTCTCCACAGGCAGAGCTGTATCCCAGGGCAGTTGAGATGGTGTTTGTGAGCCGTTGACAGTGATGGTGAGTGTAGCATGTGTAGCAGGTAAGTTGTTAAAGCCACCAAGGATGCAGTTGGGTGCAGTTTCTAAGTTTTTCCTCAAAAGTTTTGTGCACAAGATGACCCGATTGGTACTGTGTCATCCGAGGGAGGGGTCCGGCAAACTTAAAGGTAGATCAGGAACACATGTTCAAGACTCCTCCTTGTGTATCCTTTCTAGGCCGTGTCTCTGCACTGATCTCTCCCTTCCTTCCTGCTGTGGGCCTTCGCAAACAGTGTCCCAAGCCGGAAGCCACGGATCACACTGAGCGACGTGGGTCATGCTTCAGGGTCCTTTATTCCAACTGCTGCCTTTTTGAGTGTTGAATGCAGCTGCGACTGAGGCACTTAAAGTTACCTCAGCCTCCGTCTTTCTAGCTGAGCCCTGTATTTTTCCACTACCTTCAGGAGCCACCTTCCTCAACGAGGCCTTGTCCTTCCTTCTCCAGAAACGGGCTTCACAGGTGGCTTATTGCACTTCCTGTGCCCCAAGGACCTCTTCCTTCCAGTCTAGGAGCTTGGACAAGATTTTTCTCTCTTCTCTGACCCTCAGCCCTCTCACAGCAATCCTGCTCTTACTCTGTCCTGTCACGGACTGACAACTCTCTAGTACTCTCTAGAAAGATCCATTTACCTCAGACTAGCTCCACCCATCAACTGTCAGCTTGCTCTCTCTGATTGGATGCCCACAATCACTCCACTACCTAAGCTCCTCACACTGTACCTACCTTCCACACTAACCCCCAACACCCTTCCTATTCAGTCTGGGATGAGGCCATCCTCCCGCCAGGTACACACAGAAAGCACTGACTAACATGTGTGTGTGTTGAGTGCAGGGTTAGGAGTCCTGAGTGGTGATCCCTCCTTACCTGAGGGTGGGATACCACACCTTTGGATGAGGTGCAGTACCTCTGTGGCGACTGCACCCTCAGGGGCACCATAGTACCCTTTCTCAACTTTCTATATTGTTGTCGGATCCATACTGGGCCTGAGAGCATCTGTGTTTGCCTCCTGAAATGTATACAGAAATTCAATGTGTTTAAGCTATACTATATATACCTTGTAACTAGTGACACTGTACCCTTTTGCAAATTTTTATATTATTGTCTAATCCATACTGAGCCTGTGACCATCTGTGTCTGACTCATGAAATATATACGGAGATTTACAATTATCCCTAGACTGTAAAGAGCTGTCCGTTTTTGAAACAGTACCATAGATATGCTGGTATTTTTAGTCCATTTTCACAAAAATTATTACGTATGGCGGAAGAGGCCGCGGATGTGGGTGTGGGGGGGGCCAGCTGGTACTGATGGTGGTGGTGGTGCATCTGCTGGTATTGCCAAAAGCACAATAGCAGCTAAGGCAGGAGGTGTTGAGCCTGCGTCATCAGCTGGCACAAGAAGGCCTTTAAGGCTCCCTTTTCTGGGAGTAGCTAAACTGCTTTTAAAGCTGGAGCATCAGGAACTGGTTTTGCCTTACATTGCCGAAAAAGCCTCCAGCTCTATCTGTGTTATCAAGTAAAATTCTGAATTCCCCTGTCCAACATGAATTGGAGATGGAGTGCACTGATGCACAGCCACTGCTAGATTAGTCTGCTGGTACATAGACCCACAGCACTACTTTCCCCTCGCACTCTACAGAGCCAGAATGTGACACTGATGACTCAGGTGCCCCTTCCCGCATACTATACCACCTTACACAGTGACACAGAGGAAGGTGCAGGTGAAAGTGCCGGTTCCCTGAGCAGGTGGGGGGGTCCTACTCGTGGGCGACGGCAGTGGCACAGGGCCCCTCATAGTACGCAAAAGTGTCTCTGCCAGTGGGAAGGCCCACTCACCGTCAGACATACCGTCATACTATGAGGGGCCCTGTGCCAGTGCTGTCGCCCACGAGTGGGCCCCCCATGCTTGCTCAGGGCCACAGCACTTGTAATACTTACCTCTCCCTGCTCCACCGCCATGACGTCTTCTGCCTTTCCTGACAGTGACATTCAGGTTACAGAGCACGATAACATCACGTCTGTATGCCCTCTACCGAAACAGTGCAAGTGCAGAGAGCTTTAAAATGGCAATGCTGAGGAGTCCAGAGTAGAGCAGTGCCCAGTGAGGAGAGGTATTTAATTTTTTTTAAATGTTGGGAGCATTTTTTGGGGAGCAATATGCACTGGAGAATGATATATGGGGCCCATCATACACTGGAGAATCATCCATTTGGCCCATCACATACTGGAGCATTCCAAATGGGGGACATCAGACACTGGAGCAGCATTTATGGGGCCCATTATACACTGGAGCATTAGAAATGGGGCCCATTATATATGGAGCATTATTTGGGCCCTTAACACACTGGAGCATCGTCCATGGGGACCAGCATATACTGGAGCATTCCAAATGGGGGACATCAGACACTGGAGCAGCATTTACGGGGCACATTATACACTGGAGCATTAGAAATGGGGCCCATTATATATGGAGCATTATTTGGGCCCATAACACACTGGAGCATCGTCCATGGAGACCAACATATATTGTAGCATTATGTGGAGCTCATCATAATCTGTATGGAACATTATATGGGACCAATTATTCTGTATGGTGAAATATATGGGGCTCATTATTCTGTATGGCGCACTAGGTGGTGGCCATAATACTGTATGGAGTAATATACTGTCTGGTTTTTGCGCTATTGTAGAATTTAAAATAGATATCTGTCATGCCATGTAAGCAGTGAAGTATTTTTCATTGTACTATACCTACATTTCTGTGCCGTATCGGAGCATTATGAATTGTGGTATGTGTTAAAACGGCGCACTGACACTCTTTGGCCCAGGGCACACGAAAACCTGGCGCCAGCCCTACCCCCCCACAACTTTAGCCAAATAACCCCCAGTTTTCAAAGCGTAACTATTATTATAAAGTAAATTAAGGTTGCTAAGTAATAAGAATTGATGTCGTTGGCATTGAAATGGGCACAGTAGGTGTGTTTACTGTCCTCCACTCCCTGCCAACTTTGCTTCCCCATAGACTTGCATTTGGTTTCGTGTTTCAGTCAGACCCCGACTTTTCCCTATAGTCAGCCGATTTCGTTCTACCCGACTTTTTAGAAAGTTGGGTTTCATGAAACCGGACTCGACCCGAAAAAAGGAAAAGTCACTCATCTCTACTCAGGACCATTATGTACTATCTACAAATAGAAAATAACATTAACTATTTTTCTGGTTTGCAGGAGGCATCAGTTGCACCTTTTCTCTAGGTAGAAACCTAATTCCACCAATTAGAGAATACTTTTCTGAACAGCATGTATTAAAATTCATGTGTTATTCAAAAGTATATCATCCAATATTAAGTCCCAGCAATGTACTTGGATGTTTGACATGTACTTTACACCTTTAAAGTGAGGCTGTGATTCTAACACTTTCTTAAAGCAATGCTTTTATCTGTTGCATCATATCAGGAAAAAAATGTAGCCTTGAGAAATTTATTGGACAATATTTGATTCTCTACACATTCAAAAAATAATAATCAAAATTGAAAAATACTAACAGGTTAATAATTTGAAATCTTTGGATGAAATGGGGTATGTGCACCAGGTTGGTGGTGTCTGTGCCTTGGTAAGGCTGTTTTGATACATGTCAAGAACAGTAAACCAAATTTTTGACCTAAAGAATGTAAAGCATAGTAAGGATGTCGACTAATTATTTAATATATACAGAGTATATCGTTGTAAAATTTGTATATAAAATAGGAAAACAATGTTTAGGAAATTACAACCATGTGCAACTTGCAAAATTTAAGAAAGGTAATTGTAACTGCTCATGTATGTCAAGACAAAATAACATGCCATCTTTCTTCAGATCTGTTTCTCAATTTCTCAATCTGTTTCTTCCAGAGATGACGTCCTCTTCTTTGCTTCCAGTCATGGCTCTTGCGCAGGCGCACTGCTCTGCCCTGTTGAGGGCATAGCAGAGTACTGCAGTGCGCAGGCACTGGACCTCTCTGACCTTTCTTGGCACCTGAGCACTGCAATAGGGCAGAACAGTGCGCCTATGCAGGAAGCACGACAGGAAGCAAAGAAGAGGACATCATCTCTAGAAGATGGGAGACGCCGTACCGGATCGCGACACCCTCCGGACCCGAACCGGACCCAGACCGCCCAGGGTGAGTATAAAATAACTCGTTTTTCTTCTCTTTCAGGTTACATCGGGGGGCTTATCTACAGCATTACATTGTCCCTTACATTGTAATTACCTCATTTTAAAATCTTGGAAGGATCGGGTGGTTCTTTTTAAGTCCTAATATGTAAAACCAACCATACAATTCAAAGAGGATGTACTCAGTTTTTTCATGATTGTATTGTAAGTTGTGAAATATAATTAAATGTATAAACAAATTGTAAAACCAAACCAACTGTAAAACTTCTTGTTGCCTATTGCATCAGACAGCTGGTAGCTACTAATCTAATCTAAAGCTACTACTAGCTTTAAAGGGAATCTTTCACCTGTTTTGGCCGCTATAAGATGCTGCCACCGCCTTTCAGGGCTATATACAGAATTCTATAAAGCTGTAGATAAGCCCCCGGTCCGACCTGAAAGATAATAAAAATAAGTTTTATTATACTCACCCAGGGGGCCGGTCCATTCTGATGGGTGTCGCAGGTCCAGGTCCAGCGCCTCCCATATTCTTATGATCACCATCCTCCTGCTTGCTTCATGGTCCCCGACATCGCTTTCCTGCGCAGGCGTACCTATCAGCCCTGTTGAGGGTAGACCAAAGTACTGCAGTGCACAGGCACTGGGAAAGGTCAGAGAGGCCCAGCGCCTGTGCACTGCAGTACTTTGCTTTGCCCTCAACAAGACAGAGAAGTATGCCTGCGCAGATGTGCGATGCCGGGAGCGATGAAGGAAGCAGAAGGACGGTTTTGCAAGAAGATGGGAGGCGCCGGACCTGGACCTGCGACACCCATCGGACCGAACAGCATCGGACCTTCCCCCGGTTGAGTATAATAAAACTTATTTTTCTTATCTTTCAGGTCGGACCAGGGGATTATTTACAGCATTATAGAATGCTGTAGATAAGCCCTGAAAGGCATCGGCCGCATCTTATAGCGGCCAAACCTGGTGACAGGCGCACATTAATCTAATACATGTACAATCTATAATATAATCATGCACTTCAATTAACCTGAGATGCTTTCACTGTTACATTTAAATGCAAATATAATTTAAATATGTAAATCAAAAGCAATAACAAACATATTTCAAGTGCAATCATTCAGTTTTTTATTTCAAGTGTGATGATTCAGAGATGTTGATGGGGGAAAAGGCAAGTGGGGCACTTGACCCTAAATATAGAGATGAGTCAGGAACAGGACAAGTGTGTCTTTTTTCTCTTATGCCGGTGTTATTTTAAACTATTCCCTCAATGATTAGAGGAATTAATAAACTTTATTAAATTATTTAGAGGTATAGAGAAAGTTCCTAGCTAGCTACAGGGGCTGCTAGATGGTGGTCCCAATCTTCTCTGCCTCGTAAAACTATTCTGGTAAAATAGCACTTCTCTTAATCTTTGAAGTGTTAGTAGAAACACTTGCAGTGTCATCTCCCACCAACACCCATTGCATAATGGAAATTAAAAAATGCCCTACGTTCTAGGCCTATAACATGTGACTCACTAGCTGATGTGAAATGACAAAATTGTAAATTATGTGTGAAATTATGAAATTATTAGTACTTTTAGCTGAGCTTTCACCACCAGCTGCGTAGATCAACTATCAGTCGCCATATTTGTAGACTAAACAGCAGACGTGACTGATAAGTTATATATTCGAATGTTTGTTATCAGTTGTCCCACACTGTATGTAGTTGTGGGAATATTGTTTTATGTAATGTTGTTGTTTTCTGCATCCTTTGTTTTTTCATTGTGTTAAGTTCCCAGAGAAACAACTGCTTACCAATTAGCTGCGCCATTGATCTCTATTTCATGGCACAATGCACAAGTATTACAAAAGGAAATAGAAAAATAAATCAAATCATAAATAACATCTCTTATCTATTCTCTTATCTATTATATTTTCTTCATGGATCAAACAAGTACAAGAAGGCTTTTTAATTGTCAATAAAGCTATCAATAAATGTTGTTTAACTCCTTTTCTGGAGTTTCTTTTTTCTTTTTACAATGGCCAAATACAAATACCTCACCACTCTCCTCCACTGCTCACTTTCCCCATGCAGTCCTCCTCACCACTCACCACCGCTGCTCACTTTCCCCATGCAGTCCTCCTCACCACTCACCTCCCCTGCTCACTGTCCCCATGCAGTCCTCCTCACCGCTCACCTCCGCTGCTCACTATCCCCATGCAGTCCTCCTCACCACTCACATCTGCTGCTCACTATCCCCCATGCAGTCCTCCTCACCACTCACCTCTGCTGCTCACTATCCCCCATGCAGTCCTCCTCACCACTCACCTCTGCTGCTCACTATCCCCCATGCAGTCCTCCTCACCACTCACCACCGCTGCTCACTTTCCCCATGCAGTCCTCCTCACCACTCACCTCCCCTGCTCACTGTCCCCATGCAGTCCTCCTCACCGCTCACCTCCGCTGCTCACTATCCCCATGCAGTCCTCCTCACCACTCACATCTGCTGCTCACTATCCCCCATGCAGTCCTCCTCACCACTCACCTCTGCTGCTCACTATCCCCCATGCAGTCCTCCTCACCACTCACCTCTGCTGCTCACTGTCCACCATGCAGTCCTCCTCACCACTAACCTCTGCTGCTCACTGTCCCAATGCAGTCCTCAGGGCTTTATCTTACCACTGCCACTTATTCAAACTCAGGGCATCCTCATGCTTAGCCAGCACATCTTTGCACCTGTGCATCATCAAGTCACAGCGTATGTTGAGACAACACATCGCAATCGTACGACTCGCATACACTGTGACATTATGAGCTTTGTCTTGGCCAGAAATCATGACTTACACTGTGTTTTGTAAGGTTATCGAAGTTTAAACGTATTCTAAAGAGGCCCAAGGTTTCAGCGAATGGTAGCGGTAAAAAGAGAAGGGGAGAGTGAGCAGCAGAGGTGGCCAGATGGGTCGGCAGTAAGATTTTTTTTTTTACATTTTGCCAGGTTCCGCAACTGACAGCCAGTAGATTGCTAATTTAGGCCGGGGTCAGACTTGCAAGAAACTTGCATGAGTCTCACATCTTAGTACCGGCACTGATGCCAGAACTCGGGACTGGAGCGCTCAGCTGCATAGAAATACATGCAGCCGCGCACTCCGAGTGCCGGTGGCAGTGCTGGGTATTGAGATGCGAGACTCGTGTGAGTTTCTCACAAGTCTGACCCCGGCCTTAAAGAGAGAATTACAACAAATCAACATTCTGGAAAATACGTTTTTTGTGAAATTAGAGTAGAATTTAATTCCACTCACTTAAATTTGTCCTCTAGAAATAAATTATTCCCATCATTTTGAGATGTATATCCAGATACTAACTCATTATTGCTATGTCCACACAGGCTAAACACTTAATGAATCTATATTGGTGCAGTCAAATACTCAACTACAAATAACAAGGTTATACTTTGTATTAAATATGATTTTTTGCTCCCCTTCTTCATAGAGCATAACTTTTTTATTTTTCCATTAACATGGCCATGTGAGGGTTTGTTATTCTTGAGACAAGTTGTACTTTACATGCATGGTTGTACATAGATATGATGCTTTCATCACATGCTATTGCGTTTTATTGCAATGTTGCGGTGAACAATAAAAGCGTAATTCTGGCGTTTAGATTTTTTTCCTGTTAGGCCGTTTACAGATTGGATCAGTTACTTTAAATTTTGATAAATTGGACATTTCTGCATGTGGCTATATCAAACGGGTGTATATTTTGTGTTTTATTTTGATTAGTGCAAAGGGGGGTGATTTGAATGTTTGTGTTTTTTTTCTTTTTTTTATATGTTTTTAAACTTTTTTTTCCTTTTTCCTTGCTTCAAAAATCCCCTTACTTCAACCCTGCTATGTGTGTAGCATAAATCTCAATCTCCTATTAACCCTGGCCACTCACCGGCATTCACAGGAGATTCATAATGATAGGCACGGGGGTCTTCTGCAGACCCCTGGCTGTCATGACAACCCATCGATGCTCTGTGATCACGTCACAGGGGCGCCGATGGGTGGGTCTTGTGACGCGCTTCCAGTTAGCTCATATGCCACTGTCATGTGCAGGTAAAGATCCGGGCCCAGGGGTGGAGCCGCATCATAGGCAGGTAGACGATTTTGGACGCACCTATATGTCCAAGGTCGTTAAGGAGTTTTCAAAGATGGCATAATCACCTTACAATACATTGGACTTAGTGAGAATCTTTATAATCTTTTTCAAAGAATACTTTATCTTCGGCTTGTTTCGTACAGCATCAGCTCTAAGCAAATAAATGTAAAATGAGATGTTCCACATGGGCCTTTTCTTGTGAATATTCACAGCCCACTTTTACAACCTCATAGATGACAGCTTTTAATAGACAAGTGTCTCCAAACAATAAATAAGGTGGAAACCCTGATGGGATTAGCATAGACATTATAGGTAATGAGATATAGAGGAGAATTGTCTGTAATTGTTAAGCAGGCAATAGAGCCAGGATCCTACACTTGGGAGAAATTTCATTTCTAAGCTGTTCAGCACTAATATGGCATTCTTGGCAAAAGTATAAGTTTCATTCAAGCAGTGGCAGCATTAAAAGTAACAAGAAATTAAGAATAGACCATTTATCTGGCATGTAAATAATATTTGTGATATGATCCTTTTCTACAATAATATGCTTTTTACCTGTGCAGGAAATCAGCACTAAGCTGGGATAAAAGTAATTTAGAAAGAATACAATAAAGACATAATTTGAAAAAAAATTTAGGATTCTGGAATATTTTAATTTACAATATCCGTACCCACTGCTGCAAATCTGCAGAGTAGTTAACCTGGATCTGCATTAAAGGGTTTGTCCGATCTTAGGGTACAAGTTTGCAGTCACTATATGCGGCTGCGGACTTGTGAATCCTCATATCATGTGTATTGACAACTGTGAGGACTCTGTGGTACCGGGGACATGAACGTAACTATGCAATTTGCATACATACAGTCACATACCTGCAAGATGGAGCAGCTCAATGTAAGTGCATTGAGTGATGCCAGGTACAGTCTATTCAGTGTGTGGCCAGAAGTATGTAAATCACATACTTGAGGTTATATTAATACCAGCACCGGAGAATCCTCCCAGCACACAGTGCACATGATGTCAGGATTCACAAGTCTGCAACCCCTTTATATCTATGTGTAGACTGACTGCGGAACAATATTTATTTATTTATACCTGCGTAGGTTGCCTGAATTTTAATCTGCAGACTATTTAAGAGGCATTTTACAGGCACAATTAAAATTTTTATGGTGGCTTGGTAAAGATAAAAAAATAAACAAAGCCACACCTATGTCCTGTCACTTATGTGGATCCAGCGTAAGCCGCTCTGTGTTTTTAACAGAACAAAGTTTTTACTATTTAAAGTCAGGGCTGCTCAGATCTATGATTGGTTGCAGTGGTAACGTGACTTCTGCAGCAAGTCATTGGTGACTTCACTGATGATGCTCTGCAGAAGTCACCTGACCGCGGCAGCTAATCACAGGTTGCAGTGGTCTGTCGCTGCTTCAATTGTGATCTCTCCCTTCTGGCATAAATACAGCTACAGAATGTACTGCGCTGGAGCCTGTAAGTACCGGGAGGTGAGTATTGCTTTGTTTGTTGCTTCTATCGTAGTAATTCAGCAGAAAAAATTTAGTTGTGTCTGACTCTGGACAACTCCTTTAAATTTTGAAGGCACATAGAATGCAACGCAGTCTACCATTTCTCATTTTAATAGACCATGAAATGAACTCAATATTAACCTTTATAAGATTCCTGTCACGGGAATGAAATCATGAGATAAGTTTTGTTAATCTACATCAATAGCTTTATTGTCAACCTTGCTGACAAGGAATAACACATTTACAACTAAAATTAGTGGTACGGATCTATAGATCCTTCAACAGTAAAAATGATGCCTGTTTGGCAGTAATCCAATGTGCCAACGCTGAGAAATCAAACTTTGAAGCCACGCGCAGGTTATCCTGGAAGTGCAATGGAAGTGAATCAGTGCACTCAGAGAGGTGGTGCAGGCCAAATCACCCACTGCATTCTGAGAGCAGCATTGGCACTATGGTTTGTAGAGCAACTCTTTGAATGGGAACCTAGTGTCAGTGACACATGTGGGAAAACAGTTAAAGAAGAACAAATAAATAACACTTGGAGAAATAAGAAATAGAAAGGAGCATAATGCACTATTGACTGTCTACATGCTTACTAAATTTATTTTTAATTACATTAAATTAATTTTACATGTTATAAGTACAGGTCAGATGTGCTTGTTTGATATAGAACTGTGCCGAAATTAGCCCACACTATTTGAAGTGATCTAACAAATACATCAGTCCACTGTATTCATCAGCACTGCCTTTAAAGGATCATTAATAATAATAATAATAATAATAATAATAATAATAATAATAATAATAATAATAATAAAAAAGAACAAAGGGTTGTCTCTGAGTTTCTATAACACTATTTATACATACAGTATATCTATGCAGCTAGATGTTTCTGTCTATTTATCATATATGCAGCATTAATGAGTCACTTAAGTGTCATTTTACTTATGCCAGAAACTTTCATGCTACAAAGCTCCTCTTTATACACTATATACAGTACGTACAACTTTAACCTTAAAGCATTTCTTGGACATTTCAGATACCAGTTACGTCTGTCCAGAATTCTTCTCCTTGATCTCTACTTTTGAAGTTCATCATCACCTGTCTGACAACTGCTCACGGGTTACAGTCTCAAAATGACAGTTCTAGAAAAACATTCCAGTGCAGACGTCTCATCCCCTGATATCATCATGCATTGCATATGCATTTCTATTCTACAGATAACTGAAATACTAATATAGATAAAGAATGTTTTTCACAAGTTCCTTATCAGTAACTATTCAAACAATAATCACAAATTATCTCTTCAGCGAAATACTTGGCATCTAGCCAATCAAAGTTTTACAGTCATTTATGCATAAAGATCTAAGATGCACTATAAAAATTCAACAGCCTTACAAACTCATTGACCCCTTCATGACTGGAGGTTTTTCCAGGTTTTGTGTTTTCGTTTTTCGTTCTCTTTCTTCTCAGAGCCATAACTTTTTTTATTTTTCCATCAGTATAGCCATGTAAGGGCTTGTCTTTTGAGGGATGAGTTGTACATTTGAACGACCTCATTGGTTTTACCATGTCGTGTACTAGAAAACGGGAAAAAAATTGCAAGTGCAGTGAAATTGCAAAAAAGTGCAATCCCACACTTGCTTTTTGTTTGGCTTTTTTGCAAGATTCACTAAATGCTAAAACTGACCTGCCGTTATGATTCTCCAGGTCATTACGAGTTCATAGACACCAAACATGTCTAGGGTCTTGTTTATCTAAGTGGTGAAAAAAAAATCAAACTTTGTTAAAAAAAAAATTGTGCTATTTTCAAATACCCGAAGCATCTCCATTCTTCGTGATCTTGAGTTGGGTGAGGGCTTATTTTTTGCATGCTGAGCTGAGGTTTTTTTTAGTGATACCATTTTGGTGCAGATACGATGTATTGATCGCTCGTTATTGCATTTTAATGCAGTGTTGTGGCGACCAAAAAAAACGTAATTCTGGCATTTTGATTTTTTTTCTCGCTACGCCGTTTAACGATCAGGTTAATCTTTTTTTATTGATAGATCGGGCGATTCTAAATGCAGAGATACCATATATGTGTATGTTTGAACTTATTTTATTTGTTTTATTTTGAATGGAGCGAAAGGGGAGTGATTTGAACTTTTATATTTTTTTTCTTTTTTGTATTTTTAAAAACATTTTTTTTTACTTTTGGCATGCTTCAATGGTCTCCATGGGAGACTAGAAGCTGCCAAAACCTGATAGGCTTTGCTATATAGTGGTGATGATCAAATTGCCTCTATATAGCAGAATTACTCACTTGCTTTGAGTGCCATCCACCAGGTGGTGCTCACAGACCTCTGGTTGTCATGCCAACACAATCACATGACGGGGGTCACCGGAAGCACGAGTTAAATCCGCTGTCAGCGTTTGACAGCGGTATTTAACAGGAATGCGATTCCACCCGTGGCTATTTTGGGCACATGTCAGCTGTTCAAAACAGCTGACATGTCCCGGGAAAGATGTAGGCTCACCGCCAGAGCCCATATCAAAGGGAGGGAGTTCGATGTTGGCGTACTATTACGCCTGACGTCGGAAAGGGTTTAATATCTTGGATCCATGTGTCTACATTCTGAATTTGTTTGATCAGGTAAACAAAGTATTTTGAACAACAGTATTGTAATCTTTGGTAGTATGTATTCAATACAATGGTGTCAGAAAACGCTCAGAATGTCACCTAAGGATTCATTCACACATCCGTGTTTAAACACGTATGGGAAAAACTGTATCAGTGTATATGTTTTTACCATCAGTGTGTGGTCTATGTGTTAGTTTTCACCATCAGTGTATCAGCTGTGTCTGTTTTTACCATCAGTGTATCCGCTGTGGGTCTGTTTTTACCATCAATGTGTCATCTTTCTGTCAGTTTTTACCATCTATGTATGATGCATGTGACTTTTTTACCGTGAATGTCATCAGCTTTTTTCACAGATGGATAAATAAATGACACAGTTTTTCCTACAATTTGCAATGTTAAACACGGACAGCACATGGATGGTACACTGATGCCATCTGTGTGCTCTATGTGGTTTTCATGGACCCATAGACTTGTATTTGCCATTTACTGTACATCCATGATGACAAAAAAAACAGACGACCTCTGTGTGTTTTGCCCTGACATACAGTCTATGAAAATACAGACATGTGAACAGCACCATAGATTATAATGGGTATGTGTTGTAGCCATGAAAAAAATGGATAGAACACATACGTGCCACACAGACGTGTGATGCCTACGCCAGAGTTAGATTTCTCACATGCTTTGTCCTTTCGTCATTTAAAAAAGAGATGTCATAAAGTGAGAATTCTAATCACATCCATTCTTATTTTTACAAATTTGTAGTTTGGCCAGTGTGAGGCTGTGAGGGGGATCATATGCGAGGGTCGATATGTAACCCCCAGGACACGCATAGAAGCGTATTGAGGCCACTGGAGTGCATTGCAGTCACAGACATAGTGTGGCTGCAGTGCAAAATAAAAGTGTGGACCTGGTCAAGTTATTTGGCCAATGCAATGTTTAGGAAAACCCATTAAGGGTTTTATTTTTGGAACGAACTACAAGATGGCAGTGGGGTGGTTTGCTCCCTCCAGCCGGGTCTTACAAGTGGCCCATGGCCATAGATTCCATTTAAGAACCCTGCAGCAAAGGGTTTGGTGTGTCAGTCTTGGTTTGCAAACTGCAGGGCAGGTGACTTGTGTGAGGTAGCACGGAGCCAAGGGAAGCAAAACACCTGGCACCCCCTCCCCAGCGTGACACGGTGGTGCAGTCGCCTACGGCAACCGGTCTTGGATACGGACTGTCTTGATGCCCTGACTGCGATCTGGTTGTGAGTTTCGTTGGACTTTAAAAAAGACTTTTGCTTTGAACTTTTATGTGATCCCTCCACTACACCAGACATTTACTAATAGATAAGGAATAGCCTTGGATAAATCTATTCCATTGAACAGAATGAATGGACAACAACAAACCTATAAATAGGCTAAAAATCTTACTATTTGATATCATAAGCGTTCAAGTGAACTGGAATGGAATTCTACTTGAATTTTACATTCCAGAATATCTTATTTTTTTTTTTTTGTAATTTGTTTGACTCAAACTCATGGGAACACACCAGCAGAAAATTGAAAAGAAAAAGTAAACTAATACTTACCTCACTGTTTACCTCTAGCAACCTCTGCTGCTCACTCTCCCCTTTATGGTCCTTGGCACTTCTTCCTACCACCTGCTGAAACCACGGAGCTCTTCACACTAGGCTAAAACATCCAGCTGCGATCTGGCTTGGTATCTTCCTCTGCCATATGCATTGTAAGATTCTGATGTTGTCATGGCCTAATGTGAAGAGGCTCATGGTTTCAGCAAGCAGAAGTGCCAATGACCATACCAAGACATCGAGCAGATGGGGTGGGCATAGAAGTAAGAAGTGAGCTGAGTATCATTTATTTTTATTTTTAATATCTTAGAATTATCATGCTTTAGGGTCTCTACAGACCCAAAGTATAATCAGAGACATTCAATTTGTGGAGAATAATTTCTTTGTGGATCACATTTTCTGATAAAAGCTGCTTGATTTTGTGAATTTGAATTTTGGCAGATCCACTCATCTCTAGTTATCACATCAACTATCAAATCAGAACTGTCAGATTTAATTTTTCCACATAAACATTTTTCCTACCCAACAAAATGAGAATTACATTATTTTAAAGCATCATACATTTTTTCTACTATGAAGCTGCATATTGCCAAGGAACTTGAACTGAAACCATTGTTTTAATTTTTCTTTAAAAAATTAGTACATGTAAAAAAAGAAACTTTCAAATATATCTCAGAGTAATCTGCTTTCTCTGTCAGAATTGATCAGTCATTATTAAAATTCTCAGTTCTGAGGTAAAATCAGTATTCCGTGAAGACACTTTCCCATTACTGAGATAGGAGGTGGCAGTTGGTATGGACACAGTTCTATGCAGATAGGAGGGGGAGGAGGTAGAAGCTTAGCATTTAGATCCTCCCTCTTCCTCCCATCTACATCGAATCTTATCACTATTAGAGATAGGACATGGCATAAATGTATTATAAATTGGGCTGGGAACATAACCTTCTGATATTGAGTTCCCCAACAGACTATTGCAATAATAATGGTGTTGTACTCCCATACAAATTGAAATACAAAAAATATGAAAGGTAGTAAACTCCCCTCACCAAGAAGATGATATTAGAATATATAAACAACAAAAATACTTTATAAACCACAAGCCTATTCGCACCTTCACAACCAGGCCAAATTTTACAATTCTGAGCATGGTCACTTTATGAGGTAATAACTCTTGATGCTTCAATGGATCAAACTGATTCTGAGACTGTTTTATGTGACATGTTGTACTTCATGATATTGGAAAAATTTATTCGACATGACTTGCGTTTATTTGTGAAAAAACAAAAATTTGGCAAAAATTTGGAAAATTTTTCAATTTTTAAAACTTTTTTTATTCCCATAATCAGAGAGCTATGTCACACAAAGTAGTTAATAACTACTATTTCCCACGTCTACTTTTCATCAACACAATTTTTTAAACATCATTTATTTTGTTAGGCAGTTATAAAAATTAAAAATTAACCAGCCATTTCTGATTTCTTAAAAAAATGTACAAAGCCATTTTTTTAAGGACCACATTACATTTGAAGTATCTTTGATGAGGGGTCTATATGACAGAAAATACCCAAAAATAACACCATTCTAAAAACTAAACTTCTCAAGGTGCAAAAAATACATTAAAAAAGTTTATTAACCCTTCAGGTGTTTTACAGGAATTTTTGGATTTTGGAAGGAAAAAATAAATATTCTACTTTTTTCACAAAAAATTTACTTCAGACCCAATTTTCCCAAAGGATAACATGAGAAATTATACCAAACAATTTGTTGTGCAATATCTCATAAGTGCGCTGATACCCCAGTAGTAAAACTATTATTTGAATGCAAGGCAGGGCTCGGAAAGGAAGGAGCGCTATTAGACTTTTTGAATGCAAAATTTGCTGGAATAATTAGCAGACAATATGTCGTATTTGGAGAGCCCCTGATGTGCCTAAACAGTGAAAGAAAAACAAAAGTGACACCATTTTGAAACCTGAACCCTTCAGGGAACTTATCTAGATGTGTGCTGAGCACCTTGAACCCCCAGGTGCTTCAAAAAAGTTTATAACTTAGAGCTATGAAATTAAGAAAAAATCACATTTTTCACATTAAAAAATTGTTTTAGTCGCAATTTTTTATTTTCACAAGGTAAAAGGAGAAAATGTACCTCAACAATTGTTATGCAATTTCTCCTGAGTACGCAAATGCAATTTGGAATGCAAATTTTGATGGAATGGACTGCAGGTGTCATGTTGCCTTTGGAGAGCCCAGATGTGCCTAAACATTGGAAATACCCCAAATGTGACCCCATTTTGTCTCAAGGAATGCACCTAGGTGCGTGGTGAGCACCTTGAACTTCCAGGTGCTTTACAGAAGTTTATAACGTAAAGTCGTGAAAATAAAGAAAAAATAAAATTTTCCCACAAAAAATGTTATTTTAAACCCATATTTTCTATTTTCACAAAGTAACAGTAGAAAATTGAACACATTTTTTGCGCAATTTCTCCTGAGTATGCAGATGCCTTATATGATGTGGAAAAACTACTGCTTAGGAGTATGGCAGGGCTCAGAAAGGAAGGAGCGACATTTTGGAATGCAGATTTTGATGGACTGGTCTGGAGGTGTTATGTTGAATTTGCAGAGCGCCTAATGTGCCTAAAAAGTGGAAAACCCACACAAGTGACCCCTTTCTGGAAACTAGACCTCTCAAGAAATTAATATAGATGTGTGGTGAGAACCTTGATCCCACAGGTGCTTTAAAGATTTTTGCAATGCTGATCTGGGCAAATGAAAAAAGTTTGCTTAAAATTGTTGTTTTAGCCCCAATTATTTTTTCATTTTCACAAGGATAGCAGGAGAAAATAGACCTGAAAACTTGTTATGCAAATTTGGGCTGTGGAAAAAAATATTTACAATTTTACCACGAAAAGCTCAGAAGGGAGGGGGGCATTTGGATTTGCAAGCGCAGCGATTTATTTTGGGGGCAAAGAGCGATTTTGTTTTTCAAGAGCCTTTTTACTGCCAATTAGTAAGAAGCCCCCTATATTTCCATTGACTTATGAAGGACCTAAGTGGGGACCTGCTTTTATTCGTGGATTGATTTGAAGCTTTTGTTTCATCTAAATCAGAGCGATGGGAGATTTAGGGAGGGATCCATTCACTATAATGAGGCAGCAGAGTTACTCTGAACTCCATCTGGACTCTGTTCAGCATTGTCATTCTTTTCCTAGGTGCATAAAACTGTGTTCGATGGCACTTTTATGCACACCTAAAAAGACAGACACCACAGGATCACAGGTCAGTCAGAGTCCATAGTGCCTCCCTCTGCCTCATCCTCATCTTAGGGAATCTTCAGCTAGGGGTTCCATCTGAATCAAGTATTTCAGAGATTTACAAGGAAACCCCAGAGTAAGCCCTCAGAATAGAGCACAGGAAAAATATGCGCCAAGCCTGCTATCTTTGAAATGCAGAATGAACAAATCAACAGTAGGTGAAAACTTGGTTCTATTTATTTTTTATGTCGTTCCTCTTGCAGTATAAGTCATTAGTAGTGTTGAGCATTCCGATACCGCAAGTATCGGGTATCGGCCGATACTTGCTGTATCGGAATTCCGATACCGACTTCCGATATTTTTTCAATATCGGAAGTCGGCATCGGAATCGGAAGTTCAAAGTTGATTGACAGCCTGACGTCATCATGATGCGCGGTGTGTGCGCATCATGATGCGCCGTCATTTCGGGCCTTCCGGGGGTCTCTGCCGGCCTGCCGGGGGGCTGTGCCGGCCTGCCGGGGGGCTGTGTGGACTGCCCGGGGTCTGTACCGGCCTGCCGGGGGGCTGTGCCGGCCTGCCGGTGGTCTGTGCACCCTGTGGGGGTCTGTACCGGCCTGCCTGGGGGCTGTGCCGGCCTGCCGGTGGTCTGTGCACCCTGTGGGGGTCTGTACCGGCCTGCCGGGGGGCTGTGCCGGCCTGCCGGTGGTCTGTGCACCCTGTGGGGGGCTGTGCCGGCCTGCCGGGGGGCTGTGCCGGCCTGCCGGGGGGCTGTGCTGATGTCCGGGGGTCTGTGCAAGCATCGTCCGAATTTCCCACACAGCAATGGCATAAAGTGAGACTAGGGACTTTTTTTTTTTTTAAGTGGCGGAGGAATACAGTGCGGAAGGATACCTACCTTCCGTCATTGGATTCCTGCAGCCCGTAGAGAACGGCAGCAACAGCTGATGCTGCCGTTCTCTACCCAAGATCGTCGTGGGACACACTCGTGGACTGCTTCGGATCGTGGGTGAGTATTTTTGTGGTTTGTTATGTTAATATTTATTCCGTAAAAGACAATGGCTTCGGGGAACAATGTGACAAGTATTGGTAAGTATGTTACTCTATGTTATATGTACTGTATGTCTATGTATGTATTGTATGAATGTATTGTATGTAGTATGTATGTAGTATATATGTGGTATGTATGTAGCATGTAGTATGTATGTAGTATGTATGTAGCATGCATGTAGTATATATGTAGTATGTATGTAGCATGTAGTATGTATGTAGCATGCATGTAGTATATATGTAGTATGTATGTAGCATGTAGTATGTATGTAGTATGTATGTAGCATGTAGCATGCATGTAGTATGTATGTAGTATATATGTGGTATGTATGTAGCATGTAGTATGTATGTAGCATGCAGTATGTATGTAGCATGCATGTAGTATATATGTAGTATGTATGTAGCATGTAGTATGTATGTAGTATGTATGTAGTATGTATGTGGTATGTATGTAGCATGTAGCATGCATGTAGTATGTATGTAGTATATATGTGGTATGTATGTAGCATGTAGTATGTATGTAGCATGCAGTATGTATGTAGCATGCATGTAGTATATATGTAGTATGTATGTAGCATATATGTAGTATGTATGTAGCATGTAGTATGTATGTAGCATGCATGTAGTATATATGTAGTATGTATGTAGTATACATGTAGCATGTAGTATGTATGTAGCATGCATGTAGTATATATGTAGTATGTATGTAGCATGTAGTATGTATGTAGCATGCATGTAGTATGTATGTAGTATGTATGTAGTATATATGTAGTATGTATGTAGCATGTAGTATGTATGTAGCATGCATGTAGTATATATGTAGTATGTATGTAGCATGTAGTATGTATGTAGCATGCATGTAGTATGTATGTAGTATGTATGTAGTATGTATGTAGTATATATGTAGTATGTATGTAGCATGTAGTATGTATGTAGCATGCATGTAGTATATATGTAGTATGTATGTAGTATGTATGTAGTATGTATGTAGTATATATGTGTTATGTATGTAGTATGTATGTAGTATGTATGTAGCATGTAGTATGTATGTAGCATGCATGTAGTATGTATGTAGTATTTTTTTTTTTTTTTTTTAACATTTAACACATTAGCCGGATGATGGGACTACTACTGTCCCATCATTGGCTAATGTGTCAATCACTGTCATGGTAGCAGGCATCGCCAGATGGGACTTGTAGTCCCATCGGACGATGCTTGCACAGACCCCCGGACATCAGCACAGCCCCCCGGCAGGCCTGCACAGCCCCCCGGCAGGCCGGCACAGCCCCCCACAGGGTGCACAGACCACCGGCAGGCCGGCACAGCCCCCCGGCAGGCCGGCACAGCCCACCGGAGCCTGCACAGCCCCCCTGGCAGGCCGGCACAGCCCCCCGGCAGGCCGGCACAGACCACCGGAGCCTGCACAGACCCCCTGGCAGGCCGGCACAGCCCCCCGAAAGGCCCGTACAGACCCCAGAGAGGCTGTACAAGGGAAAAACAGGATTTTTCTTATTCCGATACCGGAAGTCCCATAGACTTGAATGGGACTTCCGGTATCGGAATCGGCGATACCGATACTTTTTTTTAAGATCGTCCGATCCATTCCGATCCGATACTTTGAAGTATCGGACGGTATCGCTCAACTCTAGTCATTAGACGTCTTTAGATCAGTGCGATTACAGCAGTACCAGATTTATATCAGATTTTTTTGTTTGGCTGCAGTTACACACTAACAGACACTTTTTTTTCACAAAAACAACTTTTATTGTTTTATTTTTAGCCAATAAAATATTTATTTATGAGTTCAACTTAACCTACATACAGTATATATATATATATATATATATATATATATATATATATATATATACACACTCACTGGCCACTTTATTAGGTACACCTGTCCAACTGTGTGTTAAGACTTAATTTCTAATCAGCCAATCACATGGCGGCAACTCAGTGCATTTAGGCATGTAGACATGGTCAAGACAATCTCCTGCAGTTCAAACCGAGCATCAGTATGGGGAAGAAAGGTGATTTGAGTGCCTTTGAACGTGGCATGATTGTTGGTGCCAGAAGGGCTGGTCTGAGTATTTCAGAAACTGCTGATCTACTGGGCTTTTCACGCACAACCATCTCTAGGGTTTACAGAGAATGGTCCGAAAAAGAAAAAAAATCCAGTGAGCGGCAGTTCTGTGGCCGGAAATGCCTTGTTGATGCCAGAGGTCAGAGGAGAATGGGCATACTGGTTCGAGCTGATAGAAAGGCAACAGTGACTCAAATTGCCACCCGTTACAACCAAGGTAGGCAGAAGAGCATCTCTGAACGCACAGTGCGTCGAACTTTGAGGCAGATGGGCTACAGCAGCAGAAGACCACACTGGGTACCACTCCTCTCAGCTAAGAACAGGCATCTGATGGCTACTTTCAGCAGGATAATGCGCCATGTCATAAAGCTCGAATCATCTCAGATTGGTTTCTTGAACATGACAATGAGTTCACTGTACTCAAATGGCCTCCTCAGTCACCAGATCTCAATCCAATAGAGCATCTTTGGGATGTGGTGGAACGGGAGATTCGCATCAGGGATGTGCAGCCGACAAATCTGCGCCAACTGTGTGATGCCATCATGTCAATATGGTCCAAAATCTCTGAGGAATGCTTCCAGCACCTTGTTGAATCTCTGCCACGAAGAATTGAGGCAGTTCTGATGGCAAAAGGGGGTCCAACCCGTTACTAGCATGGTGTACCTAATAAAGTGGCCAGTGAGTGTATATATATATGTAATAATTTCCTTCTCAGCCCCCAATGGGGATGGTCTTTTTTGTGCTTTCTAATTCTCAGGTCCTCTACCAGAGGTCTGGGAGTTTAAGGGTTCTGCGCAGGATCTTAGTTGTTCCCAGTGTGAGGGAGCGCCAGGGCCATAGTCATGGCTGAGAATATCGGGTCCTTGCGCGCCCTGGTCTCCCGTCACATGCAAATAACGTCCCACTGTCAGTGTACCTGTTTCTTCATTATCTGCACCTTCAGGGTCTTCTCTACGTTGCTTAAGGCCCCCTCCAGTTGTTTGAGCACAAACAGAGACACAATCCAGTTGCAACTTAAAACGCAGAACTTTACTTCTTTTTTTGCACAGCACATCCTTTTTTGATACAACATCAGCATAGGGTTCTATACAGTCCACATTCTCACCTAGAATTAGGGGACCTAGTCCATATCCTGTGAAGATGTTCCTGTATACAATTCCTGCTACTTGGTTGTTGCGTTTGGTATACATTGTTCCTGCTTGCATTTTGCATCCTGCCACTATGTGTTGGACGGTTTCTGAGGTTTCTTTGCAAAGTCTGCACTTTGTGTCTTGTCTTGTGTGGAAGTGCCTCTTGACAAGGAAATGATGCACAGTAGTGTGTGTGGCCTCCACGTGCCTGTTTGACCTCCCTAGGACACCTGGGCATGCTCCTGATAAGTCGGCGGATGTTGTCATGAGGGATCTCCCCCCAGACCTGGAATAAAGCATCCACCAACTCCTGGACAGTCTGTGGTGCAATGTGACATTGGTGGATGGAGCGCGACATGACGTCCCAGATGTGTTCAACTGGATTCAGGTCTGGGAAATGGGCTGGCCAGTCCATAGCTGCAATGCCTTCATCTTGTAGGAACTACTGCCACACTCCAGCCACATGAGGTCTGGCATTGTCCTGCATTAGGAGGAACCCAGTGCCAACCGCACCAGCATATGGTCTCACAAGGGGTCTGAGGATCTCATCTCGGTACCAATGGCAGTCAGGCTACCTCTGGCAAGCACATAGAGATCTGTGCGGCCCTCCAAAGAAATGCCACCCCACACCATTACTGATCCACTGCCAAACCGGTCTTGCTGAAGGATGTTTCAGGCAGCAGATCACTCTCCATGGCGTCTCCAGACTCTGTCACAGGGCACCAGTGGCGAATTTGCCAATCCTGGTGTTCTGTGGCAAATGCCAAGCGTCCTGCACGGTTTTGGGCTGTGTGCACAACCCCCATCTGTGGTTGTCGGGCACTCAGACCATCCTCATGAATTTGGTTTGTAACCGTTTGTGCAGACACATGCACATTTGTGGCCTGCTTGAGTTCATTTTGCAGGGCTCTGGCAGTGCTCCTACTGTTTCTCCTTGCACAAAGGCTGAAGTAGTGGTCCTGCTGCTGGGTTGTTGCCCTCCTAAGGCCCCTTCCACGTCTCCAGGTGTACTGGCCTGTCTCCTGGTAGCGCCTCCAGCCTCTGAACACTACACTGACAGACACAGCAAACCATGCCACAGCTCGCATTGATGTGCCATCCTGAATGACCTGCACTACCTGAGTCACTTGTGTGGGTTGTAGAGTATGTCTCATGCTACCATGAGTGTGAAAGCACAAACAACATTCAAAAGTGTCCAAAACATCAGCCAGAACGCATTGGCACTGAGATGCGGTCTGTGGTCCCCACCTGCAGAACCACTCCTTTATTGAGGGTGTCATGATAATTGCCAATAATTTCCATCTGTTGACTATTCCATTTGAACAACAGCATGTGAGACTGATTGTCAATCAGTGTTGATTCCTAAGTGGACAATTTGATTTCACAGAAGTTTGATTTACTTGGAGTTATATTCTGTTGTTTAAGTGTTCCCTTTATTATTTGAGCAATGCATATATTGTGGTGTAGTGACCACTGTGTCCGCTAGGGGGTGCTGTGTGGGTGTCCCAGGAGAGAGGATGAGTTGCAGGGTGCTGAATGATCGTTATGTATCCCAAGGTAGGTGGCCATCCCAAGGTAGGTGGCCTTGGGATGGAAGCTTGAATATGTGTGTTGATCAGCAGAGGTACTGCTGAGCTTTTGTTACACTGCGTCAGGGAGAGCTTTCCAGGTAGCTGGTGAGACGGGCAGGACCAGCAACCTACAAACCCACCTAGGGGTGGGTATCTAGAATGCCATAGTAACGTACATGTGTGTGAATGATTGAAGGACCTGTGATGAGGTCATAGCCATGTGATCCGGTGAGCATGGCGATGGACCATATAAGGTGGCCAGGGTAGGTCACATGAGTGAATGTTTGGACCCAGTTGGTCAGTTTGGAAGGTCTCACTGGAAGATGTGTCTGCCTTCCTGAAGGGCCTGTGTGTATAATGACTGCACGTGTCTGAGAATTCCCAGGGGAGGGAATGGACGTCTGCAGTGTGGTGAAGGTAACCATGAGGTAACCCTGACGGGGTGAGATAACTGTGAGGCTAGAAAGCCTGCGTATTGGACATTGCATAACCTTTGTGACTACAGGGTTAACAGAGTGGAGCTCTGTCATGGACGCTATGCTGTTTGATATGAACTTTCTATTGTTTTGGGTTTATGATGCCTGAATAAACCGCATGGACTGTTATTGTTTTATGGAAAACCCGTGCCAGATTTGGTTATTTGGCTGCAAAGCAAGTATCCCCGACCTCAATGACAAGCGCTATCTTACAATTGGTGGAGAATGCTATGGGCAGTGTTGTAGCCTTATTCCTAGGGGCAACGGATGAGAACTGCAAAATTCAGTTGCTAAGGGCAACGTGTTGTGAGTTCATTTTCCCCTTCACCATTGAGGTCTGATGAACTCCCTCTTCTGGTGAAGGAAGGTAGTGAGGCTGATTACAAAGCACCTGAGCAGAATGATGATGACTTGGTGACTAGAATTGCTGACTGGATATAAGGCAGCCGACGCCCTTCTGCCTTGTGGGTGATTACTCTGAGGGATTCTTGGAGACCAGTCTGATTCCTGCTCCTCAAAAGCTAAGTTTTCTGCTCTACTTTTTGCATTTGTGTTTTGGTTTTGTTTTTCCTTGTTTTTCTGGATTTCTGCCTTTCCCTGCTGGGTGAGCTGAATTCCTTTTTGCTCTGTCTTCAGAAAATATCTGAGTACTGATATAGTCTTTTTGAAGCCTAGCGTCTTCAGGGCTTTTTTCCCTATCAGTCTGTTGGCTCTTGTTTTTGAGAGGGTTTTGGCGGATTGCAGACAGCAGCTTTTCTATTCTCTCCTATTTAGTTAGCTTGGGCCCCATCATTTGCTCAGCCTATCTTTCTATCTGTGTGTTTTTTCATCTTGCTTCACCATCATTATATGTTGGGGCTGCTTATAGCTTAGGGGTCTGCTCTGGGGCAGTTTAGATTTCCCTTTCTGTCTTTAGGCTATGTAGTTCTCCGGCTGTGATCGAGGGGTCTAGGGCACCGTAGGAACCCCCCCACGGCTACTGCTAGTTGTTGTTGTTAGGTTCAAGAGTCTGCAATCCGATAGCTGCCAACTTCTCTGGTTTTCTGGACTTAGCTAGTATTTCTGTTTTTGCCTCTTACGGTGACTCATTCATAACAGCAATGGTTCCAACAGCACATGTTGCAGTGCTGGCAATGCTGAGCCAGGAGGGATGACGGTCTTGAAAGCCATGTGATATGCTGACCGGGGATCAGTGGAAGAGACTTATAGGACACCTCTGCGGTAGAGGGGTCCGAGAATCTGCGGGGTCAGCAGGTGACGGTTGTGAAAACCGTGTGATATACTGACCGGGGGTCAGAGAAAGAGACTGGATTGCTATAGGGTGCCTCTGTGGATAAGAGGTACCTGGGAACCTGTGTGGCTGACACAGGTAACGGACAGGTGTCCGAGTTTTACTGACCGAGGTCAGGGAGAAAGACTGTGTACCTGGAGGGTTCAGTGTGCAAGGTCCTGGAGGGTCAGTGTTGGGAGGTTCTGGGAGAAGAATTGGATCCCTGGAGCACGTGTTGTGACCTTGGACCTGGTGAGGCGTGAGTTTTGGGCAGTCTCAGGCGGAGACAGATGTCCTGAAGAGCACCCGCTGAGCCCCTGGACCTGGTGAGGCCGGTGTATTGGGAAACCCTGGGAGGTGGGTCGGCTCCCTGAATAGCACCCAATGCGCCCTGTCTGTTGGACGGTCTCAGGAGGAGACGGACGTCCTGAATAGCACACAGACAGGACACGTGAGTTTTGTGTTGTGTGTTTTTTTTCTTTTCCTTTTCAAGTCAGCTTGCGGTGACTCAGTGAGGTCAAGAAGGTGACAAGCGGCTTGTTGGAGCTCGGCGGGGTTACGAAGGTGACAAGTGGCTTGCTGTAACTCGGCGGGGTTACGAAGGTGACAAGTGGCTTGCTGTGACTCGGCGGGATTACGAAGATAACACCAGCAGCTGTGTGTGAACGGCAGCCGGAGGTGTCAGAGATCAGTGACAGCAGGAGCTGTGGTGGTGCCAACAAGAACTTGTGTGGTATCGTTAAAGACACAAACTGTTTTGGTGTGAACTGTGGTCTAAGGAGACCTGTAGAAAGGATATGGGGAAATCCCAAAAGGGGGCGGTGACCCAAATCGGGGTGGTAACCCAAGAAGTGGTGGAGTCTCAGAGGGAGGCGATGACCCAAATGAGGGTGGTAACCCAAAAAGGGGTGGAGTCCCGAAAGGGGATAGTTGCCCAAAAGGGGGTGGAGTCCTGGGGAGTGGGGGCGGAGCTTCCCGATGTGAAAAGGCTGGTACAGATAAAGTGTTGCCAAGAGTAAATGTTCTATGTCTGTCCTCTCTGCCTGGTGAACTACCCAGCCAGCACGATGCCAAGGGGGTGTGGCCTCCAGATAGATAATGAAGATATAGTTGGTCTGGTCAACCCTGGGAGCCCGGTGACTCTAGTGCGGGTTGCTCCTGAGATACCCGGCAGAAAGGTGGGGGTTACTTGCAACCACGGGCTCACTAACAGTTGCCCGGTCGCCAGGGTAGTCTTTGAGACAGGTTGGGACATCGAGGGACAGGATGTAGCGATAGTCCCGAATCTGTCCTGTCCAGTGGATATAGACTGCGACTCTAGACTGTTCTCTGGCTTGTGGGAAAGGGGAGTTCCTCTACAGCAGAGGGGTTGGAGACATTTCTACTGTTGGGCTAGCAGACATTGAGACGGTGATGCTTGCTAAAGTGGACAAGTCAGTTGTAGAAGTGACCGGAAAAAGCGATACATCTGCCCAACTTACGGAACTGATGTCTCGTGACATGACAGATGGTGGGCTGGGAGATGAGACGACTGGAGTGGACACACGGTCAGAGGGTAACTGGAGGGTTCACTCGGATGATCTGGGTGACTCAGTCTCTGGGGGTGACTGTAGCTCGGAGAGACAAAGGGAGCACAGACTAGAAGAGCTAGAGAAGGAAGTCTCTGAGCTCAAAGGTCACCTGGCAGCGTGGCAAGGTCTGAATAAGTCCCTCAGAGAAGAGGTATGAGTACTGACAGAAACTGTAAGAGGTCTTCTGTGGGAGAAGAACTGGGACGAAGGTTTACAGAGTCCAGGACCAAGTGGTGAACAGAGTGAAGATAAAAAGAAACTGAAAGGTATGGAAGCAGAGATGATCCATATGCAGGAGGAGCTTGCTACTGCAGAGCATGCTAAGAGGCAAGCACAGCAGGAAAGAGATGAACTGGCTGAAGTGATTGCCAACAACAGTGGTAAAGATGCTCTGGCTTTAGAAGAAAAGAGGCGGTTAGAGTCTCGCATTGCTCAGCTGGAAGAAGTGGAGGAAGAACACGGCTACGTTGAATTAGCCAATGACAGGCTGAGAAAGGCCACACTTCAGGTTGACCAAATGAATACTGATATGAATGCAGAACATAGTAATGCTCAGAAGAACGAGAATGCCCGTCAGCAATTAGATTGCCAGAATAAGGAGCTAAAGGCAAAGATTGCACAACTGGAGGAACAGCTGGAGGCTGAAACTAAAGAGTGACAATCTGCAAGCAAACAAGTATGTCGTGCAGAGAAAAAACTGAAGGATGTACTAATGCAAATGAATGAGGAAAGGCGTAATTCTGATCAGTACAAAGGCCAGGCAGAGAAAAATAGTGGTCGCCTGAAACAGCTGAAGCGCCAGTGGAAGAAGAGGAGAAAGAGGCTCAACATGCCAATGCACTGCACCGTAGATTACAGCGTGAACTGGAGGATGCTACAGAAACAGCAGATGCAATGAACCATGAGGTTCATGCACTGAAAAGCGAACTTAGACGTAGTGATGTGCCATTTGTTACCAGACGCATAGACAGGAAAGGAGGTGACGGAGCGCACTGGAGGAGTGTGATGACTAAACAGTGTCTGATGATGCAGACAGACTGTGACTAGAGGGCCCAAGATCAAGGCCGATATTCTGACCGCTGGGGGCAGGGGAGGCCTAACGTGGAGATGAGGCCGTGTGATATACAAAACATACGGAGACGGTTCTCTCGACCTGTTGGGCAAGGTGACATGGGTGCCTGGTCTCGAGATCCCGGGGTAATGTTGTGTGTTCATCCCCACAAGTTTGAACAGAGGGGGGAGGTATGTGGTGTAGTGACCACTGTGTCCACTAAGGGGCGCTGTGTGGGTGTCCCAGGAGAGAGGATGAGTGGCAGGGTGCTGAATGATCGTTATGTATCCCAAGGTAGGTGGCCTTGGGATGGAAGCTTGAATATGTGTGTTGATCAGCAAAGGTACTGCTGAGCTTTCATTACAATGTGTCAGGGAGAACTTTCCTGGTAGCTGGTGAGATGGGCAGGACCAGCTACCTACAAACCCAGCTAGGGGCGGGTATCTAGAATGCCATAGTAACGTATATGTGTGTGAATGATTGAAGGGCCTGTGATGAGGTCATAACCATGTGATCCGGTGGGTGTGGCTATGGACCATATAAGGTGGTCAGGGTAGGTCACATGAGTGAATGCTTGGACCCGGTTGGTCCGTTTGGAAGGTCTCGCTGGAAGATGTGTCTGCCTTCCTGAAGTGCTTGTGTGTATAATGACTGCACGTGTCTGAGAATTCCCAGGGGAGGGAATGGACATCTGCAGTATGGTGAAGCAACCATGAGGTAACCCTGACGGGGTGAGATAACTGTGAGGCTAGAAAGCCTGTGTATTGGACATTGCATAACCTTTGTGACTACAGGGTTAACAGAGTGGAGCTCTGTCATGGACGCTATGCTGTTTGATATGAACTTTCTATTGCTTTGGGTTTAGGATGCCTGAATAAACCGCATGGACTATTATTGCTTTATGGAAAACCTGTGCCAGATTTGGTTATTTGGCTGCAAAGCGAGTATCCCCTACCTCAATGACAAGCGCTACCTTACTATATATATACATATATATATATATATAATTATGTCATTTAAAAAAAATATTTTACATTTTTTTTCACTTTTTTACTTAGTCCCAATATATGACTTTCACTTTCTCCATTCTGCGCATGATCAAACTAACTTCCTAGTGCTTGGTGACCCGGCTGTCACCATGATGACATAGGGACACCATGACAACAGTCGGGACCCTGCGATGACATTGTGGGGTTTCCGATCCAAGGGCAGAGGGACTTTTTTCTCTCTGCCTGCTCCCGAAATGCTACTATAATGTTCGAGTGCAGCATTTAGGGGGTTAAAGTGCTGGGAGCAATGCAGGACCACTGCTAGCACTTACTGCTGGGTGTCAGCTGTCAGAATCACCCAAAGGCAATTGCACACTCACAGCATTTGATTGCCAAAATCGCCTGGACATATCCATCAGTCCAAGATCGGTAAGTACCAGATGACCTGGACATATGGATCCATCCAAGGTGGGAAAGGGGTTAAAGATTAACCAATGTTTTAATTTGTATTTCATAAATCAATAGTACACATAAAAATAAGAAACTTTGCAATATATATTATCAGAGAAATCTGCTTCTTTCTCTGCCAGAATTGATCAGTTGTTATCAAAATTCTCAGTTCTGAAGTAAAATCTGTATTCAGGGAAGACACTTTACCATTATTGAGATAGGAGATGGCAGTTACTAATTATAAGATTCTATACAGAAAGGAAGGAATGCAGTAATCTACCCTCACCAAAAATATGATAAGAGAATATATAAAAAAAATATTAAAAATGACAGAAATAGTACACCATGAGGTCAAGAAAATTAACATAACAATACTGATAATGATAGAGCAGGATGATCCTCACACCTCTATAGGGAGATCAAAATACTATGCACAGATAAGCATCCACAGCCAGTATAGGTGATGTAAGAAATCAAATAGCCAGAATTATACCAAAAGTATATATAGAATGCAAGTGCAAGAAACTTATTATTACAGGATGAAAACTTCAAAATGGTTGGCATATAGATGCATACATTATTGTCAATGGTTCCAAACAAAGTGTCAAGTGCAGCAGAAATATTTCATATTTCAGCAGGCGAAACGGGTGTCGGATCACAGGCAGGTGATCTCCCCCTTCTCTTCTTCACAGGCAGGTGATCTCCCCCTTCTCTTCTTCATCGGTAAGCAATGTTTCTACACTATTGAGGCTCCTTAACATGCACTTCTATTTTAGAAGTTTATTTTTTGGGAATATTTTTTCAACCTTTTGAACTCTCTATTCTGTGATATCTTTTTTGCACTTGCATTTTTTGGCATTCCATATATACTTTAGGCATAATTCTGTTGATTTCATATCTTACATCCCCTATACTTACTCAGGATGCTTATCTGTGCATAGTATTTGTGATCTCCCTATATAGATGTTGGGTTCACCCTGTTCTATTTTTACTTGTATTGTTATTTGCGTGACCTCATGGTGTACTATTTCTGCAATTTTTAAATATTGTAATGCGCATTAATGCCATTAACCCCCCTGAGACAAAGCTACCGCGAAACGCACATCGGGGAGCCATACTTCACAAGGTTGTATGCTTTCTCTTTGTTATACTCTGCTGTTTATATTCCCCTTTGCAGTAGCGGTGGAACTGACTGGGATGGTTCAGGTTGTGATTGTACTACAATGCTTGATATGACATGCTATATTAGCCTTATAGGGAATGTATTTTGATCTCCTTATATTGGTCACAACTGAACATTATACTATCCAGCAGCTCTGAGCAGGAATTCATGTGTAAGCTACTTTTAGTGGCCACTACATGCCATATTTATATATTATTTGGCACTTACTTATTTGGTATTGCTGAGGTTATGTATACCTCTTTCCTCAGATTTTTTGGATATACTTTTTAATACTTTTTAATCTGTTATTCCTGTGTATATGTATTTTGCAATATTTAGGGCTGTCTTTGCAGAGTATATACTAGGCACATACACATTTGTTACAAACTATTGGTCTGGACACTGTGTTTATATACTGCATTATAATATGGGCACTGTTTGATCTTTTTTGTAAGTGCCTTTCTTTATGTTTCATACATATTTGTACACATGTATATTTGCATACGTACCTTGTGTTAGTATATTGGACATATATCTCCTTTTATGCATTTTATGGTTTTGTTACTTTAATAAAGGATATCAATTTTATGGCTTTGTACTTCCTGAGCCTCATTTGATGTTTAAGTTTTAAAAATATTTACAAGATTCCTCCCTGAATTCTTCCTTCCTTTCGGAATAAAAAACGTTAACTCATCCCACAAAAAACAAGCCCTCACATGACTCTGTGGGCAGAGATATAAAAAAATTATACTGTAGCTCTCAAAATATGATGATACAAAAAATTGTTTGCAATACAAAGCGCTTTTTAGTGTGTGACAGCAGCAAAACATAAAAAAAATTTAAAAATAGTATCACGGTAATCGGCCTGACCTGGAGAATAAAGCCACCATATCACTTATACCACATGAGGAACAGCATGAAAAAAAATAATACCAATTCTTCACATGAGGCTGATTTATTCTGTCTTTTGAAGATCACAGTAAGGGCACCGTTACACCTAGCAATGCACCAGCGATCCCGACTAGCAATATGACGCGGGCAGGATCGTTGGTGCATCGCTAGGTGGTCACTAGTGAGCTGCCACACAGGCAGATCTCACCAGCGACATCGCAAGGGACGGGGATCGCTACTTACCTGTCAGACGCGGCGATCCTGCGTCCCCCCGCCCGGCTCCACACGTTGCTCGTCAGCGCCACAGGAAGCGCCGCAGGAAGTGACCGACGAGGAATGGTCCAGCAGCTTCTCGTGCGATCAGCGATAACCAGCGGGGGAGCCGGTCGGAGGTAAGTATCACATGCAGCGATATCGCTAGCAAAATCGCTGCAACGTCACAAAATCGGTGACTTTACAGCGATATTGCTAGCGATATCGCAGTGTGTAAAGGGGACTTATGGCTTGGTGCACATTTATCCTGCACTCTGCGCTGAGCGTTTACACCGGGATTTCTGTGTAAATCTCTGAAATTTGTGAATCAGATGGAACCCCGTAGGTGCCTATATTAAAGCAGATGGAGGAACTGTGGACACCATAAGGCTCTGGAAAAGCTAAATTTCTCCTCCACCCTCAAAAGAAATTCAGCAAATTCTATTGCCATTAGCCATTAGAAAAAATAAAAATTTGGGGCTAAAACATTTTAGTGGCAAAAAATGTAAATTATTCTTTCTTCAACGCTCAATGGTATAAAATTCTATGAGGCACTTGTGGTGTCAATATGATCACTGCACCCCTAGATGAATTCATTGGGGAATTTAGTTTGTAAAATGATTTCCATATAGGGGGTTTCAGTTGTTCTGGCACCTCAGGGGCTCTGCCAATGTGACATGGCACCCATTCCAGCTAAATCTGAACTCCAATATGACACTTCTTCCCTGCTGAGCTTTGCACTGTGCCTCAAAAGTAGTATTCCCCCACATATGGGTGCAATATCTACTGTTGCCTTTATGGAAACACAAAATATGTGGCTAAAAACATTTTTGTGGGGAAAATGTGATTTTTTTAAATTTCACGGCTCAACATTATAAACTTCTGTGAAGCACCTGGAGGTTCAAAGTACTCACCATACATCTAAATACATTCCTTGAGCAGTCTAGTTTCAAAATGGCGTCACTTGTGTGGGGTTTCAACTGTTTAGACACATAAGGGGCTCTCCAAATGGGATATGTTGTCCGCTAATGATTCAAGAAAATTTTACGTTCATAAAGTCAAATGACGCTCCTTCCCTTCCAAGCCCTGCCGTGTACACAAACAGTAGATTGCTCCCTCATATGGGGTATCTGTTTATCCATGTGAAATTGCACTACAAATTGTATAGTGCAATTTCTCCTTTTACCCTTAAGAAAATGAAAAATTTGAAGCTAAAAAACATTTTTGTGAGCAAAGTGTGATTTTATTTTTTTCATGGCTCAATGTTATAAAATTCTGTGAAGTACCTTGGGGTTTAATGTGTTCACCATACATCTAGGTAAGTTTCTTGAGGGGTCTAGTTTCCAAAATGGTGTCATTTTTGTATTTTTTTCACTGTTTAGGCATATCAGGGGCTCTCCAAATGCGAAATGGCATCTGCTAATTGTTCTAGCAAATTTTGCATTCAAAAGTCAAATGGCGCTCCTTCCTTTCCATGCTCTGCCATGCACCCAAACAGTGGTTTTCCCCCACATATTGGGTATCGGAATGCTCACAGAAGAAATTGCCCAACAAATCTGGGGGACCATTATTTCCTGTTATGCTTGTGAAAATAAAAAAAAATTGTGTCAAAATAATTTTTTAGCAAATTTTCCACAGACAAAAATTCCTGTCAAGCAACTGAAGGGTTAATACACTTCTTGAATGTGGTTTTGAGCACTTGATGGGTTCGATTTTTAAAATGGTGTCATTTTTGGGTGTTTTCTATCATATAGACCCCTCAAAGTTACTTGAAATGTGAGGTGGTCCCTAAAAAAAAGGTTTTGCAAATTTTGTTGAAAAAATGAGAAATTGCTGGTCAACTTTTAACACTTATAATAACTTCTTAACAAAACAAAATTATGTTTCAAAAATTGTACTGATGTAAAGTAGACTTGTAAGAAATTATATTTATAAACTAATTAACTATTTTATGTGACATATCACCCTGATTTAGATGCATAAGGTTTCAAAAATTGAAAATTGCTAAATTTTTGCCAAATTTCCATTTTTTCACAAATAAATGCAAGCTATAACAAAGACATTTTACCACTATCATAAAGTACAATGTCAAGAAAAAACAGTACCAGAATTAGTGAGATCCGTTGAAGCGTTCCAGAGTTATTAACTCACAAATTGACAGTGGTCAGAATTGTAAAAATTTACCTGATCACTTACGTGCAAACCACCCTTGGGAGCTAAAGGGGTCGAGGTCCCATCCATTCACAACATATTCCTCATGGTCAACATACGAATTACTCTTTAAGGTTGTTCATTTAAAGAAAAACTGAGAAGGAGTACAGTTAAGCTCATTTGTGTTTAGATCTGGAAGCATAAGGTGATGTAGGGAATTGTAGTTGCTGATTGGTAAAAATGATTTTTCACTGGAGTAACTTCTAGCTCGTTTCTAGACATGTGCCAAATCTCCATAATAGTTTTAATTGATCAGCAACTACAAACCTCTTCCCACATCGATGAAAGGCACAAGGCATGGCAAATTCTTCTTCAATTATGATTTTTTTTTTACCAAGATACAATTAATAACACAACAGCATAAAACAAAACATCAGCAGGCTCCTTTGAGAATAACATTATCACATATACATGTTGCAATAGGCAACCAGTATCGAAGTGCTCATAATCCAGAGGTTGTTCAGAGACACACACAACACAGGAAATGTTTAACACTTGCCATATTCTGTGGTCCCCTGTTGGTATGTCATGCATGGCTTACTACATGCCTTCTGAAGACTAGGGAGTGATGAGTGACCCTTTACTGTAAGAACTTTACTGCCTAGATTGATCTAGGTGGACAACTTAAGTTACTATGTGGAAAAGAGGCATTATGACTACAGTATGATTTTTATCTCTATATATAAAAGTGAATGTATGTATGTATGTGTGTGTGTATCACCAACCAATCACAAAGCATCTCATTTTACCAGTGCTGTTCAAAAGAAGCTGAGCTGTGATTGGTTGCAATGAGCAACAGTTTTCCTTGCAACCAATCACTAAGCATCTCTCATTTCACCAGAGCTGGTTAAAAGTAGCTGAGCTGTGATTGGTTGCTATGAGCAAGTATTCCCACTTGACAACACCTCAGCAGACACTGACATGGTGGGAGAAATCTAGCATCTTCGGGAACATAAGCTCCCAGCCATTGTCTGCCCCCCTGAAAGGAGCAGAGAGTGCATGACAGAAATTAATCCCCCCCTTCCTGCCCATTTCCCCATCACACATCCTCCATCCCGTAGGCACATCTTTTCTCTTAAAGGGATCATTGGTATGAAAGTCAGAGCAAATCCATCCAGGCCTTTGGTTTTGACCCCAGGCCTCTCTTAACGGGATCCCTGGTATGGAAGTTAGGACCGTTCCACTCAGCTTTGTGGTTCTGACCCCAAGGTCTCTTAAAGCGATCATTGGTATGGAAGTTAGGGCAAACCCACTCTGTGCTTTGGTACTGACCCCAGGCCTTTCTTAAAGGGATCTCCTGTATGGAAGTTAGGGCAAATCCCTCAACGCTCTGATTCTGACCCCAGGGTTCTATTAAAGGGATCATTGATATGCAAGTCACGGCAAATCCACTCAGCACTCTGGTTCTGATCCCAGTCTCTCTTAAAGGGATCCCCGGTATGGAAGTGAGGGCAAATTTACTCTGTGCTTTGGTACTGACTCCAGGCCTCTCTTAATAGGGATCTCCGGTATGGAAATTAGGGTAAATCCCTCAGCGCTCTGATTCTCACCCCAGGCTTCTATAAAAGGGATCATTGGTATAGAAATCAGGACAAATTCACTCAGCGCTCTGGTTCTGATGCCAGGCCTCTCTTAAAGGGATCCCCGGTATGGAAGTTAGGACCGTTCTACTCAGTGCTCTGGTTCTGACCCCTGGCTCATGGGATGATGTAGGATATTAGGGGTAGTAGTCCGGTGGCTCTGGCTGATGGGATGATGTGGGATATTAGGGGTAGTAGTCCGGTGGCTCTGGCTGATGGAATGCTATGGGATATTAGTGGTAGTCATCCGGTAGCTTTGGCTGACGAGATGATGTGGGATATTAGGGGGAGTAGTCTGGTGGCTCTGGCTGACAGGATGATGTGGGATATTAGTGGTCGTAGTCCGGTGGCTCTGGCTGATGGGACGATGTGGGATATTAGTGGTAGTAGTCCGTAGGCTCTGGCTAACAGGATGATGTGGGATATTAGGGGGAGTAGTCCGGAGGCTCTGGCTAACAGGATGATGTGGGATATTAGGGGGAGTAGTCCGGCATCTGTGATGGGATGATGTGGGATATTAGTGGTAGTTGTCTGGTGTCCCTGGCTGACGGGATGATGTGGGATATTAGTGGTTGTAGTCCAGTGGCTCTGACCGGATGATGTGGAATATTAGGGGTAGTAGTCCGGTGGCTCTGGCTGACGGGACGATGTGCGATATTAGTGGTAGTAGTCCGGCGGCTCTGGCTGACGGGATGATGTGGGATATTATAGTGAATGTGGCTATGCAGAGTGGGCGGAGCTCTACACTCAGCTTTATATATATAGACATAATCATTCTAATTTGTTATAACTAACCGTAGTTAGTTACTATGCCAAGGCAGTTCCGGGCTCTTCAACTAGTGTCTTATATAGAAGTGATGAAAAGGTTTACTTGCTACACTAGGATTGTAAACACATAAGGTTAGTAAGTCGCTCAGGACAACCTAAATTCTGTATCAAAAGAGGAATTGTCAAATATGTTTGTGTTTTTTTTTCTTAGTGAAATGTGCATTTATGTAGCCAGATTCTTACAAAAAATAAACAAAAACATTTTTTAAACTGCCCTTTTACCATCAAAGATTTTATGGTTGGGTTTGCAAAAGGAATTTTAGAGGCCATTTCCATTGCCTGTCTACAGCATTAGCTGTGAGTGAATTGGAAAATCTGAAAACAGAACTAGTGCAGGAGAGAAGTAAAGCTGGTCTTCCTACCCACCAGGCCAATTAATGCTCTCATCTACTAATATAATATAAAATAATGAAAGATGAACTCTGCAATGAACAAGAGGAGTAATATGTGCAGTAGTAATCATATCTGAATCCTAAAAGCATTATCACATTTTCTGTATGTTGCTTAGTCATACTGCTCAAGGTTTGGCATTTTAGGGAACTTTCCAAATCCCACTTAAAATCCCAAATACAAAGCAAGAAATGAATTCTTTATCTACCTCTTTATGATTTTGGCTTGTTTAAAAACCTCAAACCTACACAATGTAGACAAGTCATATAATCTTTTAAAGCAGATTTCTCGGTACAAACGCCATTATTTAATAAATAATGATCAAAGAAGGCATGGATTCTTTATTTAGGCCTCAGCCAGTCATCCATCTTTCACGTGTTTTATCCACGCTTTTCAAGAATACAGCATATACCCATTAAAATATATGGAGCTGTTCACATATCCATTTACACAGGCAAGTCTATGGGTTCATGAAAATCCCAGACCATACAAGGATGGCAACAGTGTACAATCCATGTGCAGTCCGTGATTAATATTGCAACGGCCAAGAGAAGCTTTTCATTTATTTATCTACTAGATGGAGACCGGATTCTATCGCATCAGGAGGGCGGTGACGCCCTGATGGGGGCAGGCTTTGCCGCACTGAGAATCCAGGGCTAGGCGTCAATATAATGCTGCAACATAGCACTGATAATTTACTACTAATGAATGTGGTCACATTGCGACCCGTAAGTCAACATACGATCTCATTCACTATCATTAGTAGTAATGATGATTTAAGGAGCGCGGTTTTGTGATCGCAATGTTGTTCGGGTTCAGCGGCAGCAGGTCCAGCGGCGGGTGGGCTCCTGGCAGCGGCCAGCCAGTAGGAAAGTCTACGGCTTGCCGCCTGTGCAAAGGCCGCAAGCCGTGGTGTTTCCTGCTGGCTGTGACAGGTGGGCAGGTAGCGGTGGGTCCGGGGGGGTCCAGCGGGGTGGCCAGCAGTGGCGGCGGCAGTGTTCGGGTCTGGCAGGGTGGCCAGCGGTGGCGGTGGGTGGGTTTAGCGGCGGCTGGTCCAGCGGCGGGTGGGGTCCTGGTGGCGGCCAGCCAGCAGGAAAGTCTGCGGCTTGCGACCTGTGCACAGGCCGCAAGCCATGGACTTACCAGCCGGCTGTGACAGAGGTGGGTGGGCAGGCAGCGGCAGGTCCGGCAAGAGGGTCCAGCGGGGTGGCCAGCAACAGTGGCTGCAGCGGCGGCAGGGGGTCATGGCGGCGGCCAGCCAGCAGGAAAGTCCGTGGCTTGCGGCCTTTGCACAGGCCGCAAGCTGCGGACTTTCCTGCCGGTTGTGACAGAGGTGGCAGGTCCAGCGGCGGCGGTGGGGGGTTCCCAGCGGTGTCCCACTGGTGGTACTGTGGAAGGGCCTGGTACCATCAGCGGGTGCCATATTGAAATACCCCTTACTTGGGTATTTCAATATGGCGTTCGGCGTACTTCCTGTCAGCGTGGTGGATTGTGGGATTCGTGGACATCCAGACGGAAATGAAAACATTACAAGGCAATTATGTATATAGATCTTTCCTTTTTCATACACTGATGAAACACTGATGGTGAAAACATGAAACTTCTGTTCTAATTGAGTTGTTGAATTCAAACATCAGGATTTCCGAGTTTTCCAGCTCATTTTTGTAGGTATCAGAGGACGCGTACCAGAACTCAAGCTGAGAATGTGTTTCCTTTTTTGCTGTGTTATTAAGACCTGCCAGTTGAGATATAGTTCTATGAGTTATCTCCAGCTCCTCCCCACCAACCACATTTATTGCTCCTATTATCTGTGTAATGGGATTTTCTGTTTATGGGCGTCCTATGATATGCATCAATATAACTTAAAGGTTATGGAATAGCCAGGCAAAGTCAACAATATGTTAGTCTCATACATCTGTCTTGCTGATATTGTCACTTTTTAATTTCCTGGATTCTCTGCAAATATTCACTGGAGCATCAAACAATTATAGGTGACAGCGGAGATGCAGAATGCCAAGATGGGGATAAATTCTCCCCTTTTCAATTTCCTCTTTTCTTCTCCAGTTTACGACAAGATTAAAAAAAATACATAACAGTTATGCAAACAAAAGAATTTATATTAAAGCAGTGGAAGATATTTCATTAGAGCTTTCTATCTCAGCTGCAATGCAAAATCTGGAATCTTGTTCTAAAAATATATGTGTTAGGAATGACAGCTCACTGCACATGACTCAGTAAGAAATGCACCCAGAGATTCTCAGCAGGATACATCTAATATATCTCCTTTTCCCTCGTTATATGGTTTAACTCAATGTCCACTCAATATATTACCAAATCTGAAAACGTTTATTAAGGCAAGTCAAAATGGTTTAAACTGGCCATGCATAAAATATATTTCATTGCAAACAACTGAAAGATCCAGCTTAACTAGATGTGCTAAGAGCATGATGTATGTACAGTGGCCTGAAAAAGAATTCACCCCCATGGCATTTTCCATGTTTTGCTACCTCACAACTTGGAATTTCACTTTAATTGTTTGCATCAGTTCATGCAAAGAATATGCCTTCAACTGTGAACATTTGGTTCTCTTTATATTGTGAATCAAACAATAAATAGGAAAAACAACTGAAAACTTCAGTGTGCATAACTATTCACCACCTAAAATCAAGACTCTGTTGTTCCTCCTTTTGCAGCAATTACAGCTGCGAGGGGCTTTGGATAAGTCTATAAGAGCTTTCCACATCTTGTTACTGAGATTTTCATCCATTCTTCAAAGCTAAACTGCTCCAGCTCCTCCAAGCTAGTTGGTTTCCTCTGGTGAACAGCAACAACAGTCTGACCACAGATTCTAAATTGGATTAAAGGGGTTGTCCGGGCTTTTCACATAATCTCAGTACATATCTGGGCTGCAGAATTATGACAATAAGTAATTTACTTTGTGTCACTAGTTTGCACGGTTTTCTAGATATTCTGAACAGAACGTCCAAGGGGGGGGTTATAGCATTGAAATGAGAATTAGTCGTAACCTCCTACTCTACTCCAAACATGCCCTCTATAGAAACAACCCCACCCTCCATAGCTACGGGCCCTCCCTGTCTACATGAAGCAGCCCTCATCACACAGTAAGGAATTCTTCCCCTCCAGCAGCCTCAGTGCAGAGAGCAGCTGCTCCTCCCCCAGACACACACAGTTATCTATATCTATGGAAAGTGAAACCAGTGAGGAGGAGGGAAAATCGTCCAGTATTCTAATCTGCACAGGGGATGGCAGTCACTGATGTCATCTGTTGTGTGACAAAGCCTCTGCTGTGTGAAGGAGACAGCTCTGTGTCACTGATGTCTTGACACAGCAGCAGATTTGGTGCAGTGTATATGTGAGCACTGTGTCTCTAATGACACAAATACTGATGGGAGCAGCCTGTCCAATCAGCAGCTGTAACAGTGTGAAGTGTTTTTGGGTGTATGTATGTATTGTGCTGCTTTCACAAATACAGGATCACTGCTGTGTTCTTTCCAATGCTGGAATGATGATAAAGATGAATGCTGGTGCAGTTTACTGCCAGCCAATGAGTGGGCAGTGGGTGGTGCTCTGGTCACTGGAGCTTGCTGGGAGTTTGGTGGAGCTTCACACATACACTGCACCTAATCTGCTGCTGTGTGAAGACATCAGTGACACAGAGCTGTCGCATTCACACAGCAGAGGCTTTGTCACACAACAGATGACATCAGTGACTGCCATCCCTTGTGCAGATTAGAATACAGGACGATTTTCCCTCCTCCTCGCTGCTCTCTGCACTGAGGCTGCTAGAGGGTGAGGATTTGTTACTGTGTGGACGGGGAGGGCCTGTAGCTATGGAGGGTGGGGTTGTTGCTATAGAGGGCATGTTTGGAGTAGAGTAGGAGGTTACGACCAGTTCTCATTTCAATGCCATAACACCCCCCCCTTGGACGTTCTGTTCAGAATATCTAGAAAACCGTGCAAACTAGTGACAGAAAGTAAATTACTTATTGTCATAATTCTGCAGCCCAGATATGTACTGAGATTATGTGAAAAGCCCGGACAACCCCTTTAAGGTCTGGGCTTTGACTAGTCCACTACAAAACATTTATGTGTTTCCACTTAAACCACTCGAGTGTTGCTTTAGCAGTATGCTTTGGGTCATTGTCTTGTTGGAAGGTGAACATCTGTCCGAGTCTCTAAGGCCTCTTTCACACATCAGGTTTTCGCCATCAGGCGCGATCTGGCACTTTTGACAAAAACAGGATCCGGCGAAATGCAATGCCGGATCCGGTTTCCCCCCCATTGACTTGCATTAGCGCCGGATCGGGCCGGATGGCAATGCGTTTCATCCAGTTTTCGCCGGATCCGGCAATGTGTCGCAATCCGGGGTCTGGAAAAAATGGCTACTGTAACGTTTTTTGTCTCCGGTGAAAAAGCCGGACACGCCGGATCCGGCGTGTCCGGCTTTTTCACACAATGAAAGCCTATGAGCGCCGCAATGCGCCGGATCCGTTTTTTTGGGTCTGAGCATGCTCAGTAGCTCTGCCCACAAGACACATATATAAAAGCATGACAGTGGGACCCTCAGCCACACCCAACATGCCACCCAAGACAGCAACCAGGCGCAGGAGAAGGCAGGAGACCACTGCAGCACCATCAGCACCACCACCACCCCAAATGGAGCAGCATGCTGGACAACGGGAGGGGAGTCCAGCAGCAGATGAGAGAAGGTAATTATCAAATCCCCCATTCCTCAAAACTAGGGCCATGGAATATCAAGATATTCAGTGGCCCTTTGTTTCTCTTTATTCAACAGCCGCCCAAGAGATGCAGCAGCAGCAGTGGCAGCACTGGCAGCACTGGCAGCAGCAACAACACCACCCACAGCCATGGAGTCTGGCCAGCAAGAGGACAGCACATCTTCTTCTGGGAGCCCTCCCTCGCATCGTCAGCATTTGACGGTAAGTTTTTTTTCCCAAAATCCATCATCTCTGTAATATATGTATATTCATTGTCTTTTATTTCAAAACAGGAATCACAAGCTGAAGAAGAGCTCCCAGAAGAAGAAGGAAGGGGTGGACAGACACCTGGAGTGGGCTCACAATTGGTAAGTTTTTTGCATCAAACGCAGAAACACAACATCACACTACACACAACACATAGAAAACAATGTTCTGCAGACCACACACAGCAAACAAATGCCAACATCCAAACACATAAATTTTTTTCTTCTCTTCTCCAGTCTTCCCAATCTGGTGCTCGGCCAAGAGGTCCTCGCAGTGCCTCCCAGGGTCGTCGGCGACAGGAACGCGGCGGTCACCAGCGTGTAAGTATAATATTTAAGTTAAATTTTGGTACACTTTTTATTTCATGTCTTAAGTGTGGTGACTAATTTTGCTATTTTTCTCTTTTACTTTAACAGCCTTCACAGCGTGCTCCCGACTCAGACGGTGAGGATGGAGGAATAGATGTGGACCACCTCATCGATCTCGTCAGAAAAAGGGAGCCGCTATGGAATATGGCTGACCACCGCCATGCTGACCTAATCGTTACCCGACGACTCTGGGAGGAAATCTGTTCGCTCCTTGTGGCCCGCTGGGAGGACCTCGATGCTCGGGCCCAGATTAAAGAGCGTAAGCATATACAGTACCGGTTGCTTGATGTAAACCAGTGATTCCCGAACTCCAGTCCTCGTGGTCCCCACGGATCATGTGTTCAGGATTTCTATTTAATATGGAAATCCTGAAAACATGACCCCTGGGGACCATGAGGACTGGAGTTTGGGAAACACTGATGTTGTACACTAACCACTTTGTCCTTTCTCGTTTCAGGGGACAGAATTGTGAAGCGGTGGCGGTCTGTGAGGGATCGTTTCAAGAAGGAGTTCAATAAAGAGATGCGGGCCCCGAGTGGATCTGGAGGACGCAGGAGCAAGTACAAGTACGCATGAGCCCTGTCGTTCCTCCGGGATACAATGGTCACCAGAAGGTAAATATTACACACCACATGTGAAAAAAAAAAGTTTAGATGTAACAATATTTTTTCAGCCATGGCCATGCCATGTCACTATTTTAATTGTTTTTTTTCTCTTTATTCCACAGCACGGTGAGCAGCACTCGGGAGCATGCACGATTGGACCCTTCTGAGGCGATCCCTGAGGAGACCGGCACCTAGGGACACTTCGACCGCCCCGGTACATCTGCACCTTCCCAGCCTTCCCACACATTCGACCCATCTGTCCCATCCACCAGCACAGGAGCATCGTGGCCGCCTACATTACATGAAGCTGCTAGTGAGGAGATCGCTTTCCCTTTACCCCACCCGTCTGCCCCTGCCACCTCTAGTACACCTGCAGGTACTGGGCGGCAGCGGCAGAGGGGTCAGGAAAAGACTTATGCGCCAGAGTTCTTGCATCTGAATGCATCTTTCCAGAACTGTCTAAAAGTCTTGTCAGAGCAAATCTCCGCAGGCTTTCAGCAGATCAACTCCAGCATTCTGGAGGTGAAGACACTTCTGCAAACCATGCATTCAGAAGCAAGATCTTCGCCAAACCACACCTTTTTCAGGTCTGTTGTGGAGCGCATGGCAACGCTCTCTCCTACCCAGCAGATGCATGTAATGCATTCATGCCACGGTGCTCTCCAGCAGGTTACCTCCCAACCTCCTCCTCCCACCCCAGTAGTTCCTCCACCTGCACCCCCTCCAGCCACTTTCCATCCTCCCCCTCCTATTACATACCAGCCACCTCCCCAGTGCCAGCAACCTCCCCACTTCCAGCAACCTGCCCCGTACCAAACTCCTTCCCCATACCAAACTCCTTCCCCATACAACTTGCCATCAACATCATCTGCTTCTACAGTCCCTGCCCAACCCTCCACTCCACCGCCCACCACCTCTTCTGCCTCCCACATGTCCACCCATTCTGTAGCTTTTTCCACACCTTCACCTCTAACTGTTCCTTCCCCACCACGATCCCAGTCCTCTCTCCACACTCCCAGTGTCGAAGTGTCCTGCAGCCCCTCCAGCAGTATTTCCACCCCACACTACACAGATTTGTAATGTGTGTTTTTTAATAAAAATGCCCATTGGGTTTAAAACCTTTATTAAAAAAAAGTTTTTTGCACTTTAAAAACATTTTACAAAAAAAATATATTTTAAATAAAAGTTAAATTATCGTTTCACAATGGTTGTCTGTCATTTCTTTTTGCGGCGAAATATGTTTAAAAAAAGGTTAAATACAGGGTATTTCAAGGGTAAAAAGGTATTCAAAACCAGGTATATAACTGTGGGTAAATTTTAGCTTTTTGCCACAGTTGTGTTCCTGGTTGTGTTTGAAGCAAAGTATTTCACCTAAAAACTTGTGTTTATTGTTGGTGATTTCCTAACAATGTACACAACTTTTGTTAAAAGGTGAAGTACTTTGCATCAAACACAACCAGGAACACACCTTTGGTCTAAAGGTAAAAATAGTAAGACCATGACAAGATAGCCAACTTTGGTTGGCAAAGGTATATACTGTTGGTACAGAAGGTACACAAGTTTGGTTAAGGGCACAAATCTTTCACACTCTGTCATCCTGCCAGTGTACTCTGCCTTGAGGTGACATAAAGTACAGTGCAAAATTGTCCCTCATTACTGAAACCGTCACAGAACTTATAGTGGTAATGTCAAGGTAATCTTGCAAGGTGGTTTCTTCAGAGGTGTCCTCAATGTTAATGGCTTCCTTGCAGATAACAAAATTGTGGAGTACCACGCAAGCTTTGATCACCTCGTCCACAGTTTCTGTCTTGAGGTTGATCGCAGTCAATAGGACCCGCCATTTGGCTGTCAGAATACCAAAGGTACATTCAACCATTCTTCTTGCTCTTGTGAGGCGGTAATTAAAAATGCGTTTTGTTCTTGACAATCCTCTGCTACCGTACGGTTTCAAAAGGTGTTCTGACAGCTGGAAGGCTTCATCCCCTACACAGACAAATGGCATAGGTGGACCAGATGTTTGCAGCAGCGGTCTAGGGGGTGGGAACTGGAAGGTGTTTCCATACAGTTTACGCCCCATGGCAGACAGTTTGAAAACTTGAGAGTCATTGGAGCGGCCATAGGCCCCAATATCAACCGCAATAAATTTGTATTCCGCGTCAGCGATGGCCATGAGGACAATTGAAAAATATTTCTTGTAATTGAAATATTCCGACCCCGATCCGGCTGGCTTTACAATGCGGATATGTTTCCCGTCCACAGCGCCCAAGCAGTTAGGAAACTGACATATCTGTTGAAACTATTCTGAAATTTCAATCCACCTCTCTGTTGTGGGCTCTGGTAAAAACTCTTCAGCTAAGGAGTCCCACAGTGCACGGCATGTGTACTTCACTATTCCAGATATGGTGGAAATCCCGAGTCTGTACTGGAAATGCAGTGATGAAAGGGATTCTCCAGTTGCAAGAAATCTGTGGGGAATTAAAAAACAATCAATTAGTTTAAAATCACAGCATTACATACCAAAAGTCAGCTATAACACTTGGAGCTGCAAACTACCACCAACAAGATTGCAGTGAAAGTGTGCTCTGATGCGAGCATATCCAATAAATGTGGCTTACCGTAAAGTCACCATCAGACGCTCTGCGGGTGAAACAGAGAAGCGGCAATAGGTGTCCGATTTTCTTATGAGGTGTGCAATGCGCTCCACCAAGTAATCAAAATTCTCCATTTTCATCCGAACATATCCAAAAAATGTATCCGGGTTTCGTCTAAGGTCCATGCAGAGTGTAGAATAGACCCCACGCGTCATTCTCTTGGCTGTGATGGGGTGGATCCACAAACGTCGTCTACGATGCCTGATGCGCTGCTGCTGTCTCGCTCTCTCCTTCTCCAGAACAATCACCCTCAAACGATTCGCCTCCGCTGTAAAATCAGCCAAATTCTTCAAAATATTTCCAATCACAACATCCATCTTCGCCAGTAACTTGCTCTTCTCTCCAACCTGCACTTTCTCCTTTACAACCTGTTAAAGAAAGGTTGTAGGAACACGCTATATATAGTTTTTCAGTAGCCAATCCCTTTCGGAAGGCCACAAGGGGCGATTTTAAAAACCGGATCCGGCGTAATCCGTCGAAAAACGGATCGAAAACCGGATGAACCGGATGAGACGGATCCGGTTTTGGCTGTCAAGCTCAAGACGGATCCGGCAGAAAACCAGATCCGTCACGTCCGGTTTTACTAAAAATTTGCCGGATCTGGCGTTCCGGCACGATGCCGGAACACGCCTAACGCCGAAAACCTGATGTGTGAAAGTAGCCTAAGGCCTATTTCACACTTAAGTTGTTTGACGTCAGTTGCAAACCGCCAAAGTGTGAAAATTGGATCCGTTTCCGTTTTTCAACAAACGGATGCAACCGGATCCGTTTCATGAATGGATCCACTGCAGCTGCTAAGTGCCTGAAATTTAAAGGAACCAATCTCTGGAAAAGGAGAGAGAGAGACTTTTTTTTGCTGATTTCAGACCGTTGGTAAGTTTAAACTGCATGAAAGGGAAAATCTTCCGGGCATGTGCAGTTTAAAATAGCGGTCCGCCGCTGGAAAAAAACATTACATTCTCCATCTACTCCAGCCAGCGGGCGCTAAAATTGTAACGGATCCGTCAAAAACGGACGACCGTCAGTCAAAATCCGCCGCTAATAAAAGTCTATGGGGGAAGAAAATGGATCCGCGAAAAAATGGCGGATCCGTTTTTTTCTAAAAACGGCAGCTTTTGACTGACGTCAAATAGCTGAAGTGTGAAACAGGCCTAATCACTGACAGACTGAAACAGGTTTTTCTTAAGAATATCCCTCTATTTCGTATCATCCATCTTCCTGTCTACTTAAACTATTTCCCCTGCCCCTACTGCCAGAAAAGATCCCCACAGCATGATGTTACCACTGCTGTGTTTCAATGTGGGATTGGTATTCTTGGGGTGATGAGCTGTGTTGGTTTGGTGCTAGACCTAGCATTTACCTTGTTGACCAAAAAGTTAAATTTTGGTCCCATTTGACCAGAGGACCTTCCTCCATACATTTGGGGAGTCATCCACATGTCTTTCGGCAAACTCAAAATGAGCCTTACAATTTCTGAGTGTAAGTAAAGTTTTTTTTTGCCCACTCTTCCATAAAGGCCACCTCTATGGAGTGTACAGCTTATTATGGTCGTATGGACAAAGACTCCAGTCTTTGCACAGGAACTCTGCAGCTCCTTTAGAGTTATCTTTGGTCTCTGCTGCCTCTCTGATTAATGCCCTCCTTACCCAGGCTGAGAGCTTTGGTGGGTGACGCTCTCTTGGTAGGTTTGTTGTGGTATCATGTCCTTTCCATTTGATGATAATGGATTTGATGGTGCTCTGGGGGCTCATTAAAGATTAGGATTTTTTTTATAACCCAACTCTCTCTTGTACTTCTCAACAACTTTGTCCCTGACTTGTTTGAAGGTCTCCTTGGTCTTCATGTGTTGTTTGGTTAGTGGTACCTCCTGCTTAATGGTGTTACAGCCTCTGTGGCCTTTCAGAAAAGTTGTGTATCTACTGACAGACCATCTGACACTTAGATTGCACACAGGTGGACTTCCTTTCACTAACCATGTGACTTATGAGCGTAATTGCTTGCACCAAAAATGTTTAGGGGTTTCATAGCAAAAGGGGTGAATGCACATGTTAATTTTAGTTATTTGATTCAATAAATTTAATTTATGCTTATATTTTTCTGACCTCACTTCACCAACTTAGACTATTTAGTGCTGATGCATCACACACAAATCAGATTACAAAAATATTTAAACACAGGTGAGTAATGTAACAAAATAAGTAAAAAGCCAAGGGGAGCGAATACTTTTGAAAGCAAATGTAGTTGGCATGTACATAACAGTTCAGGTGCCCATACGCATTGAATATTATTTGCATACAGTATGTGTCCAAATAACATACTCAGATGTTGGGGAGGAGTTGGGACACTGACACTGACATGCACAGTAAATAATTGGCCTTTCATCCTGAAAACGGCTGCAACAATCTTTTTTCCTCAATGCGCATCTGCCAGTGATCTGCAGATCAATATCTAATGTCTACATTTACTGAATGTAACTACAAAGAAGCATTGTTTTGTATTCATTATGCTTCACTTGCCTGAAAAGACACAAATAACTACAGAACTCAGTTAAAAAATGTCCGTTGTACCTGTACGGAAGCTGGATCAAGATGGTAGCACCAGACCCTATTCCTAGATTATAAATGGCAGAGAATGTTATAAGGAAAAATATTACTACAGTAATACACATGGAAGCGTCCTACTGATCAATAAACAAGGCTGAAAGGGAAGAAAGTACATGACAAGGCTAGACAGATTCTACAGGCATTAGAGCCATGCCATCACCCATAGGCAAGAAAAATCCAACTAAGGCTAGTTTAAACACTAGCGTTTTTGAGCGCAGCGACGGCCTGCGCACGGCCGCCGCTAAGCCCCGCCCCCTGCCACGCCACGCCGGTAGCTCCGCCCACCGGCGCATGACGCTGCATGCGCCCTGCGTCCCCTATCTTTATCACAGGGGGCGCAGGCCGTGCGCAGTATGCGTTTGGCGGCGCATGCGCCTTTTTGACGGTGCGCCGACGCAACCAAACTGCAGCAGGTTGCGTTTGGCGCAGGTCGGCGCACCGTCAAAAAGACGCATGCGCCGCCAAACGCATACTGCGCAAGGCCTGCGCCCCCTGTGATAAAGATAGGGGACGCAGGGCGCATGCAGCGTCATGCGCCGGTGGGCGGAGCTACCGGCGGGCGTGTCAGGGGCGGGGCTTAGCGGCGGCCGTGTGCAGGCCGTCGCTGCGCTCCAAAACGCTAGTGTGAAACTAGCCTAATAAATGATCTCAAATATATCTTATAAACCTAGTAGCCCAAGTGTAACTTACTGCTTTGCTGATTGTCAAAAAAGGGTTAAAACCTGAGATTCAGATTATGATTAGGATGACCCTGACATGAAGGGACTAATGAAATGACCACCATTTCTTTTTGAAACGCATGTCGAGTGTGCTGCACCCCTGGCTCCTTATCCCACAAGTGATGTATTCTTGCCTAAATGTCTATGACTTTCTGACACTATCTGCATATTGTAGTGCAGCGGAAGCACACTTATGCAGTGAGGAGGCAGTGACCCAGCAAAGTGCCAAGCAAAATTCTCTTTAATGTGTTTACTTCACAACATTAATGTCCAACTTATATAAAGACAGCACACAATATCCTCGGGATCGCAGCCGGGCACATATCCTCTGGATTACAGTCACTAAACACGAAAATTGAAGAGAGAGCCTGCAGAGAGGAAAAGTAGTGAAAAATGTAAGCTACATCTCATATAGTGGCCAGCAATGGGGTTATTTCTCATATACACAAACTTGACAACTTGTACAGAAGAGTCACCTGTGATATATCATATGATACTAGTACAATAGATATAATTTATTGGTGCCTCATCTCTCTGCAGATTTATGAAACACATAGACATTATTATTTCAAAACATTGCCAGAAATATAAAAGGGTAATGCAACTATAATATGCACATTAAATAATACTGTCTACACCAGGAACAGAAAGATGATGATGCAAAAATGTCAAATTCACTATAAATACACTGACAAGCAAAGGGGTAACAATGTTTAGAACTTTTGATTTTCAGGCGCCATATCTCACTATCCACTACTGTTTCGTACATGAGACTACCATTTTTTTATAGACAGTTCGCAATCATCTTGGCTATCTCATATATAGTAACATAGTAACATAGTTAGCAAGGCCAAAAAAAGACATTTGTCCATCAAGTTCAACCTATATTCTGTCAGAATAAATCCCCAGATCTACGTCTTCCCTCAGAACCTAATACCTGTAAGATGCAATATTGTTACGCTCCAGGAAGACATCCAGGCCTCTCTTGAACCCCTCGACTGAGTTCGCCATCACCACCTCCTCAGGCAGGGAATTCCAGATTCTCACTGCCCTAACAGTAAAGAATCCACTTATATGTTGGTGGAAAAACCTTGTCTTCTCCAGACGCGTATAGAATGCCCCTTTGTGACCGTCACCTTCCTGGGTATAAACAGATCCTCTGAGAGATATTTGAATTGTCCCCTTATATATTTATAAATGGTTATTAGAGCACCCCTCAGTCTTCTTTTTGTTAAACTAAATAATCCTAATTTTGCTAATCTCTCTGGGTATTGTAGTTTCCCCATCCATTCCCTTTATTAATTTTGTTGCCCTCCTTTTTAATCGCTCTAGCTCCATTTTATTCTTCCTGAGCACCGGTGCCCAAAACTGTACACAGTACTCCATGTGCGTTCTAACCAGGGATTTGTACAGAGGCAGTATAATGCTCTCATCGTGTGTATCAAGACCTCTTTTAATGCACCCCATGATCCTGTTTGCCTTGACACCCGCTGCCTGGCACTGGCTGCTCCAGGTAAGTTTATCGTTAACTAGGATCCCCAAGTCCTTCTCCGTGTCAGATTTACCCAGTGGTTTCCCGTTCAGTGTGTAATGGTGATATTGATTCCTTCTTCCCATGTGTATAACCTTACATTTATCATTGTTAAACCGCATCTGCCACCTTTCGGCCCAAGTTTCCAACTTATCCAGATCAGGGGTGGATTAAGGGTAGCCAGGGCCCGGGGCAGTTCAGACTCTGTGGGCCCCCCTCGTCACGTGACGGGGGTCACGAATCGTAGAGCCACACTCTACATAGAGAATAATGGGGCCTCCAGCACTGACCTCCACCCGCAGAGCCACACTCTACATAGAGAATAATGGGGCCTCCAGCACCGACCTCCACCCGCAGAGCCCCACTCCACATAGAGAATAATGGAGCCTCCAGCACCGACCTCCACCCGCAGAGCCGCACTCCACATAGAGAATAATGGAGCCTCCAGCACCGACCTCCACCCGCAGAGCCGCACTCTACATAGAGAATAATGGGGCCTCCAGCACCGACCTCCACCCGCAGAGCCCCACTCCACATAGAGAATAATGGAGCCTCCAGCACCGACCTCCACCCGCAGAGCCACACTCCACATAGAGAATAATGGAGCCACCAGCACCGACCTCCACCCGCAGAGCCCCACTCCACATAGAGAATAATGGTGCCTCCAGCACCGACCTCCACCCGCAGAGCCACACTCCACATAGAGAATAATGGAGCCTCCAGCACCGACCTCCACCCGCAGAGCCGCACTCCACATAGAGAATAATGGAGCCTCCAGCACTGACCTCCACCCGCAGGGCCGCACTCCACATAGAGAATAATGGGGCCTCCAGCACCGACCTCCACCTGCAGAGCCGCACTCCACATACATGGCTGCTCTCAGTGCTGTGCGCACAGGACCTGTGATGAGGTCACAGGAGGGGAGGAGACAGGGGTCACATGATCAGGGGCCCTGACACCTTACCTCCTGTGATCTCATCACAAGCCTTTGCACGCTACCAGCAGCATCAGCGTTCACGCTACTTGTAGATGCTGCTGGTAGCAGAGCACATAATGCCGCCCCCACGGTCACTCACTTTTAGGTGGGGAGAAGATGGAGTGCCATTGCAGCAGCCAGCAGGAATGTGGTGGGGGCCCCCTTAGAAGCTCTTGTGGTGGGGGCCCCGGGGCTGAAGCCCCGCCTGCCCTGCCTTTAATCCGGCCCTGCGCGGTGGCGGATTATAATGGGGCAATTTACTGGCCTGGGCTGTGGGCCCCTTAACCCCACTGGGCCCGGGGCAACTGCCCAAATTGACCTCATTATAATCCGCCACTGATCCAGATACATCTATAGCAGAATACTATCTTCTTTTGTATTGACTGCTTTACATAGTTTTGTATCTTCTGCAAATATCGATATTTTACTGTGCAAACCTTCTACCAGATCATTAATAAATATGGTGAATAGAATAGGTCCCAACACCGACCTCTGCAGTACCCCACTGGTCACAGCGACCCAGTTAGAGAATATACCATTTATAACCACCCTCTGCTTTCTATTACTAAGCCAGTTACTTACCCATTTATACACATTTTCCCCCAGAACCAGCATTCTTATGTTGTGTACCAACCTACATAAATTTGACTTGCAACTATTTAGCATATCATGGTCAATCAATCCTGGTCAAATATCCAGTGGCTTTGGCTGTGAAATGACCCCATATCATCAAGCTTCCCCCACTTACCTTGACAGTTCCTTAAATTTCTCAATTCATTAGCCCTTTTTTCCTTGTTTCTTCCAGACACATTTGCAACAATCAGTGTCTAGTCTATTGACTTTCGCCTCATCGCTCCAAATCACCCATGCATCCCATTGTAAGGGGGTGAAGTGCAGGAACAGGCGGTGGAGGGTTGCCTCATCTGCTCCGTGCCCGGAAACATTGAGCAGGACAGCAGGTTCCCCGGGGGACAGTAAAGGAGCCAGGAACAGGAAGAGAGCATAGAGCGGGAAAAGTGTGTGCGCTTTCCTCAGAGCAGCCTGGGCAGCAGACAGGGAAGGATGCTGACACAGATAGGGAGAGAGATAGATCTCCCACTCACCAGTCAGAGACTGAGGGACCGCGTAGAAAGACTGCAGACCGTGAGTACGTGAAGCCGGGTACTGCAGTGTCAGCAAAGTTGCGCTCTTATCCCTGTGATAAGACTGTGCCCTGCAAAGAGACTGCGCTCTGTGATAAGACTGTCCCCTGCAAAGAGACTGCGCCCTGTGATAAGACTGTCCCCTGCAAAGAGACTGCGCCCGTCGACTGGGCTGTGACCTGTTTAGAGAGACTGTCCCACGTACGAAGTTCCAGTAACCTTGGTGTAAGTGCAGAGCCCCTGACTCCAGTGAGAGAGCATCGCTGCAGAGTTGGAGAGAGGGACTCGGAGCAGAGGGGATCTCGTTTGCCTCATACCCCTCTTGCTCCTGCAGTAACCCCTAATATCTCGGTTGGACATTGTTAAAGACACAGGACACAGAGTATTACAGAAGACAAGTGCTGCTGGAGATTCTTCACCTACATGGGAGAAGAGTGACCCTTCAATCAAGACCCCTTCAGACTGATAAGTTCCTTCATATGAAAACTTCTAATACTGTTTAAGTCTGTTGATGCCTTCTTGTCTGCTTCCATAACTCTTAATATTCATATTTGCACTGTTGTTTCGTCAGTGTTATCCTCTGTAAATAAACCTCCCCTTAACTGTTGGTCCGTCTGTTCCGTGGTGACATACTCAGCTCCTGCACTTTATTACACTATTTTTCTTCAAGTGCCTCCTTATTGTTCATCTTGAAACAGCCACACTGCTAGTTTTCAGAGAGTCTAGTATTTCAGTTGATGATATTTGTGGGTTTTCTTTGCATCCCGAACAATTTTTCTGGCATTTGTCACAGGTCATAGGTGAGGATGTTACTTTTAGTAGCCATTCAAACCCATTTGTGTCAATTTCTGTGTATGTTATCAGGGTATGTTAACTTTTTCTCAGGGTCATTTGGATGTTTTGGGTTGCTATGATTTAAAAGGAGAAAAAACAGTAGTTTGACAATAAATGGCTTCACCCATCCACTCACCTTGAATAGAGAAAAAGTTTTGGTGTTATTCATATTCTCTGAAAAAAGACCAAGAAAGCAAAAATTCTGCTCGGGTATGTAAACATTTGAGCACAACTGTATATTTCTCTTAATCAGCCTTCAATATCTTGCTCCATAAAATTTCACCATAGAATTTCTTAGGCAACACAAGTCATTATATGCGATGGAGTGGTATCAGTTGTACATATCTAAGGAAGAGCCAAAAGCCTCTCGGCGCCATCAAAAATTCAAATATTATAAATAAACGTTTGGAGATCGATTCCAGATTCTTCATGGTACCCACGCAGCTTAAATTTACACATTTTTACAGAAACTATACACTTCTATATTTCATAACCCTCATTGCCACAAAAACATGTACAATTTCAAAATAGAGCAGTAGATAGAGATTTAGGATATGTCTGGGAGTTAAAATTGCAAATCATAATTCTATATAAATAATTACTATATATTATTGGGTAGTCTAATCCTTGTACAGCATATAAATATGTTTTGTGTCTTGCAAGTCATTTTAACCATTAGAAACTCATCTTGGAGCGTTATCATGATGGCACACATTCCAAGTTATTCAAAAGTAATTTGTTGAAAATACGCAGTGCCTTCAGGTATATAAGTATACTTATTTATTCCAATTGCTTCCACATGCACATGGCAGAGTATAACCATAAATACCCCTAAAAGATTGACTTTTTTATTTAATTATTGGTTAGTATTTTTACATTTGTGAATCTTTGCAATATTCTTCACTATCTAATTTTTCTTCCTTTTTAACTTTAAAAATTATGATCACTAATTATGTAAAATGAAAACAGTTACTCTGATTGCTAATGGGAAAAGAGCTTTTTTCGGTACTTACTACTAATCATATATCATTGTTCCCTATTCTTTGAAAGGAAAGTTACATTTTGTTACAATATATTCTTTAGTAGTGTTTTTGTTATTTTTTATGTCACAGTAATATAAAAGCTTGGGAGTTAAGCGTGACCTCTAATTACAGTGCCTTGCAAAAGTATTCGGCCCCCTGGTACTTTTCAACCTTTTCCCACATATCATGCTTCAAACATAGAGATACCAAATGTAAATTTTTGGGTGAAGAATCAACAACAAGTGGGACACAACTGTGAAGTTGAACGAAATTTATTCGTTATGTAAAATTTTTGTGGAAATTAAAAAACTGAAAAGTGGGTTGTGCAATATTATTCGGTCCCTTTAACTTAATACTTTGCTGCGCCACCTTTTGCTGCAAGTCTCTTGTGGTATGTCTCTATCAGTTTAGCACATCGAGAAACTAAAATTCTTGCCCATTCTTCCTTGGCATACAGCTCGAGCTCAGTGTGGTTTGATGGAGATCGTTTGGAAACAGCAGTTTTCAGCTCTTTCCACAGATTCTCGATTGGATTCAGATCTGGACTTTGACTTGGCCATTCTGACACCTGGATACGTTTACTTGTGAATCAATCCATTGTAGATTTTGCTTTATGTTTGGGATCATTGTCTTGTTGGAAGAAGAATCTCCGTCCCAGTCTCAGGTCTTTTGCAGGCTCCAACAAGTTTTCTTCAAGAATGGTCCTGTATTTGGCTCCATCCATCTTCCCATCAATTTTAACCATCTTCCCTGTCACTGCTGAAGAAACACAGGCCCAAACCATGATTCTGTCACCACCATGTTTGACAGTGGGGATGGTGTGTTCAGGGTGATGGGCTGTGTTGCCTTTACGCCAAACATCGTTTGGCGTTGTTGCCAAAAAGTTCAATTTTGGTTTCATTCGACCAGCGCACCTTCTTCCACATGTTTGGTGTGTCTCCCAGGTGGCTTGTGGCAAACATTAAATAACACTTTTTATGAATATCTTTGAGAAATGGCTTTCTTCTTGCCACTCTTTCATAAAGGCCAGATTTGTGCAGTGTACGACTGATTGTTGTCCTATGGACATACTGTCCCATCTCAGCTGTAGATCTTTGTAGTTCATCCAGAGTGATCATGGGCCTCTTGGCTGCATCTCTGATCAGTCTTCTCCTTGTTTGAGATGAAAATTTTGAGGGACAGCCGGGTCTTGGTAGATTTGCTGTGGTATGATTCTCCTTCCATTACAATATGATCGCTTGCACAGTGCTCCTTGGGATGTTTAAAGTTTTGGAAATCAGTTTGTATCCAAATCTGGATTTAAACTTCTCCACAACAGTATCACAGACCTACATGTTGTGCTCCTTAGTCTTCATGATGCTCTCTGTGCTTCAAAGAGAACCCTGAGACTATCACAGAGCAGGTACATTTATACGGAGACTTGATTACACACAGGTGGATTATATTTATCATCATTAGTCATTTAGGACAACATTGGATCATTCAGAGATCAACAATGAACTTCTGGAGTGAGTTTGCTGTACTGAAAGTAAAGGGGCCGAATAATATTGCACGCACCACTTTTCAGTTTTTGAATTTCCACAAAAATTTAAAATAACCAAAAAATTTCGTTCAACTTCACAATTGTGTTCCACTTGTTGTTGATTCTTCACCAAAAAAAATTACATTTGGTAACTTTATGTTTGAAGCATGATATGTGGAAAAGGTTGAAAAGTTCCAGAGGGCCGAATACTTTCGCAAGGCACTGTATATGCATTATCAGGATGAATTTAATGCAGACCTGGGCAAAGTGCAGCCCGCAGGCCACATCCGGCCCTCTGGCTGTTCCAGTTCCGGCCCACTGACCGAGACAGCCGAGGGGCTGAAAACAGTGGCCCACGGTTCGCACCGTGCCCGCCACTTGTTGCCTCCATCCACCCGCCCGCACGCCTCCCCGCAGTCTCCTCCTGCCCGCACGGCTGCACGTAGTCTTCGCAGTCTACTCTCACCATCCACGCTGACTGCATTCGTGGAGGAGGGATCTCTGGCCACTTCCTTCACCATTCAGTATGTGAAACAGTTGACGCGATGACATCATGTCATTGTATCAGATGTGTACTGCAGACAGTCAGTGCATCGGAGACAGAAGCATGGCAGAGCGCCATGGGAATGGAAGAAAGGTATTTTTTATTTATGTATATGGTATGTTTGGCTACACATGGAGAGGCTGTATGGGTCTTATTATGGGCATGGAGAGGCTATATGGGTCTTATGGACATAGGGAGGCTATGGGGATCTTGACATTGGATGGCTATGGGGGTCATATGGACATATGGAGGCTATATGGGTCTTATAGACATATGGAGGCTAAGGGGACCTTGACATGGGGAGGCTATGGGGATCTTATCATGAACATGGGGAGGCTGTGGGGATCTTGACATGGGGAGGCTATGGAGGTCTTAACATGACATGGGTTGAGGCTGTATTGGCTTCATGCTGGCCATACGGAGGCTCTTTGAGGCTCAAATGTGGGACATGGGGAGGCTGTGTTGGCCTCATGCTGGACGTATGAAGGCAATGTGGGGCTCATATGCTGGACATGGGAAGCTGTGTGGGCCTCAGACACACAGGCCATGGGGAGGCTGTGTGGGCCTCAGACACTGGATTTGGGGAGGTGTGTTGGTCACAGACGCTGGCCCTGGGGAAGCTTTGTGGGCCTCAGGCGCTGGCCCTGGGAAGGCTGTGTGAGTCTCAGGCACTGGCCCTGGGGAGGCTGTGTGGGCCTCAGATGCTGAACATGGGGAGGCTGTGTGGGCCTCAGATGTTGAACATGGGGAAGCTGTGTGGGCCTCAGACGCTGAACATGGGGAGGCTGTGTGGGCCTCTGACACTGGACATGGAGAGGCTGTGTGGGCCTCAAATGCAGGACATGGGGAGGTGGTGTGTGCCTCAGATGCTGGACATGGGGAGGTTGTGTTGGCCTCAAATGCTGAATATGGGGAGGCTGTGTTGGCTTCAGATGCTGGACATGTGGAGGCTGTGTTGGCCTAAGATGCTGGCCCTGGGGAGGTTGTGTGGGCCTCAGACCCTGAACATGGGGAATCTGTGTGGGCCTCACACACTGAACATGGGGAGGCTGTGTGGACCTCAAATGCTGGACATGGGGAAGTTGTGTGTGCCTCAGCTGCTGAACATGGGGAGGCTGTGTTGGCCTCAGATGCTGGACATGGGGAGGCTGTGTTGGCCTCAGATGCTGAACATGGGGAGTCTGTGTGAGCCTCAGACGCTGAACATGGGAGGCTGTGTGGACCTCAAATGCTGGACATGGGGAGGTTGTGTGTGTCTCAGATTCTGGACATGGGGAGGCTGTGTTGGCCTCAGATGCTGGACATAGGGAGGCTGTGTTGGCCTCAGATGCTGAACATGGGGAGTCTGTGTGGGCCTCAGACGCTGAACATGGGAGGCTGTGTGGACCTCAACTTCTGGACATGGGGAGGTTGTGTGTGCCTCAGATGCTGGACATGTGGAGGCTGTGTTGGCCTCAGATGCTGGCCATGGGGAGGCTGTGTGGTTCTCAGATGCTGGACATGTGGAGGCTGTCTTGGCCTTAGATGCTGGCCATGGGGAGGCTGTGTGGGCTTCAGATGCTGGACATGTGGAGGCTGTGTTGGCCTCAGATGCTGGCCATGGGGAGACTGTGTTGGCCTCAGATGCTGGACATGAGGAGGTTGTGTGGGCCTCAGATGCTGGACATGAGGAGGCTGTGTAGGCCTTAGATGCTGGACATGGGGAGACTGTTGGACTCAGATGATGGACATGGGGAGGCTGTGTGGGCCTCATACGATATATTAAAGGGGCTGTATTCGGGTTCAAATTGTATATAGGGGGATGTTAGCATACTTAATTCTGCTCAATATTAAGTGATATAATTGATTTTAATATAATTATTAATATAATTATAACTAATATGTTGATATTAATATTGAGTAGAATTAATTTCAGCCTATTAGTTCGGCCCTCCATAACAGTCATTGTCTCTAGTGTGGCCCCTCGAGAAAATTAATTGCCCACCCCTAATTTAATGTATTATACATTTTATAGATTAAAGTATTATTATTTCGCAATGTAGATGGCACGCCAACCAGGGCTGTGGGGTACTCGGTACCAGGTTGGACAGTTCTTTGGGGAAGTCATGGGGACATGACCAGACTCCATGGCCCTGGCTGTGCCATAAAATGGGGAATACGTATGTGGGATTTAACTTGACACCACCTGTGTTGATCGGCAGCAGATGGCCGACGCTGCTAAAGGAGACCGCTGGGGCTGATGGTGATGCAGCTGGGATGATTCTGCTCCCCACAGATGGAGCGGGGCCGCAGGGCTACCAGTTCTGTTTATGTCAGGCTTTGTGTACCATGTGGTGCAGGACTCAGGGCGCAAGAGATCAATGGAGGACACAAGGACTGTAGATTTCTTTTCCTTTACTTGATGGTTGATTGTCACGTGGCAGTAAGGGGAAAACAGGTGACGTGGAAGAAGGGCCCCTGAACTGCCCCTAAGACTAAAGGAGTGCCCTGACGTTCCTTAACTTGGGGGTACACTTAATGGTAGTGAGGCCCAAGTCTCTTACCTGTCCCTGTCTCCTGTTTAGCCCTGAGCTAAAGCCCCAAACCCCCTCCCCAGGAGGTGAGACAGGGAAAAAATGTACTACCACAAAAACCCAAAGGAAAGATTAAACAGACAGGGTAAAACAAAACAATACTTAGCTTGCTCTGCTGCAATGCTCCTGGACAGCAGAGTTAGCCACTTGACAACAGAAAGCAACTGAAGCACCACAGAACCCTGTCAGCTCCTGAACTCCAGCTAGGTTGGTCTCCCAAAAGCAAGTGTATAACCAACAGTGATCTACAGCACCTGATGACCTTTTATAGGAAGGAGGGGGAGTAGTCACCACCTGCATAGATAATTAATCACCATGCAGTAACCATGCAGTAACACCAGCAGCCACCGGGGGGAAAACCCATCAGCAGACCAACTACAGTTGTAGTAACACCAGTGGCCACCAGGGGGAAAACCCATCAGCAGACCAACTACAGTCGTAGTAACACCGGGGGCAAAAACTCATATTAACCCCCGATGGCCAAAAAGGAAAAAAAGGTTTAAATGTGAGGAAATCCAGGTCTAACATAGATCCAAGAAATGGTCATGACATTGATAGTACAGACCGGGGCACTGGTAACAGATTGTGATGGAGAGCAGGGCAGCCTGGAAGCAATTTTGGATACGCCTGGCCAGGTAGGTATGGAGCACTTCCTTCTGTGCTGTCCCTTTTTCCTCAGTGCCTCACAGCTCACCCTCCTGCTGTTAACTGTCTCTCTGATTTTAAAAAACAAACCATTGACCACATGGCAGGCAGCTCGAGCCTATCACAGGTGCCTTTCCTTTGTGTCAGGCTTTGGTATGCTGCTGTAATGTCAGTATTGTCTTTTGTTTCCTCCCCTGCCCAGGAGCTGTGGTATGCTCCGTACATGATCAGACACATGCAAATTTTTAAAATCAACTTTCGTTCATGGGAAAACCCCTTTAATGTGACCGGCTTCCTCTGACGGCAAACATGTCATGCATCTGCCACCGGGATCAGCTGAATGATTCACTGCACCTGCGTGGAATTCGCGCAGGCGCAGTGCGACGGTGTTCCGCTGGTGGAAAAGCGCAAGAGGCTGTGTAAGTGTGTGTGTGGTGTGTATGGCGTATAAAGTGTGTGCGTGTGTGTGAGTGTGTGGTATGTACGACACATAGAGTGTGTTTGTGTGTGAGGTGCATACTGCGTATAGAGTGTGTGTGAGTTGCGTACGACGTATAGAGTGTGTGTGAGTGTGGTGCGTACGGTGTGTGTGTGAGTGTGTGGTGCGTATGGCGTATAGTGTGTGTGTGTGGTGCGACGTTGTTCCGCTGGTGGTACCATACAACAGATTGGTATCAGTAGCAGTTTCCATATTGAGACACCCATCACTTGGGTGTTCCAATATGGCGGTCGGTGAACATCCTCCTCTTGGAATTCTGGGATATGGTGACATCTGGACAGAACAGGAAATGAAAACATTACAAGGCAATTATATAAATATATATATATATATATATAATATATTTCATTCTTTGCAGTGAGGGTTAGGGGGTTAGGGTTAGTAAGATAGGTCTATGCTTATTCTGGTTAGGGTTAGGCTTATTAGGCTTAGGCTTACAGTTTTTTCAAAAGTAAAAAATAAATATGACAAAAAAGTATTGTTAGATTAGGTTTAGGTCTAGTTGTATTAGATTAGGTTTAGGTATAGTAGTGTTAGATCCTAAAAAAGGCAATGTCACTCATCTCTACCAGCAGATCATTTACCGTGGAGCAGGCGTTCATCCTGATTTGCTCTAGCAGCTCCAGTAGTAACACAGAATCTGCCTCTGAAGCATAGCAGTTTTCAGCCATTGACGATGACTCTTCCTCCATGGGATCTAACAGCCTGATGATAGTGAAATCGGTCGTGACTGCTGAAACATTAGAGATAAGGCCAAGTTCCGCAGTTCCTCCTTCACTGTAGTATCCCAACAATTTATTTTCCTTGCAAATGCCTCTTTTTTCACTGCACCTGGTATAAAAATGTATGTAACTAATTCTACTCACTTTTCATTACCCCAAAGTCCTACAATTGATTGCCCACCAAACAAATTTATATGATTGTCAATAAATTTCTCAAAAACCCACATTTTTCCATTCTCATTCCTGGTTCCCTACAAATGTCTCCAAAATAAAAAAAAAAAGTTTTTAGTCATTACTTTAAACATCTGTTTAGTAAGAAAAACACATTTTGCTCCTACTGGGCAACAAAATCTGTCCACAGCACCCCTGTATTTGCTGCTGTCATGTCTGAAACCCTAATGAGATGTCTTCATTTTAGTGACAATTCACAAGCCTCCACAAGAACTGACCCCAAACTATGATTACTTGAACTAATTGAGACCCCTAATTACCCTCCTAAATGATTTATTTTTAAATTCATACACCCAAGCTGCCTGACCATGCTGCATGCAGGCACTACAACTACAGTACATACTGCTGTATGTAAGCATTGGATGGGTCCTGGAATTCCATGATCTATTATAGGCACAGCCGTGTGTCCAGTACTCACATTGGTGCCTTATTGGATGAATTTCTGAACACTGAAAAATTAGTGCAATAAAATTTGAGGTCTGTTCCTCAGAACATACAAAAAAGATTCATAAAAGTGACAGTCAAAGAAATTAAAATAGTAAATTTTCAAACTTCTTTTGCATTACCTGCATACAAAATGGTGGTATCAAACTTCTCACTAACTCCTTAAATAAATACATTAAAGGTTGTAATTTACAAGAAATATAATTGTGGTGAATTTCTTTTGCTCTTGAACCACACAAGTGCTGCAAATATGACAATTTATTCCAAATAGATCCAAATTCATGTTCCAAAATTCACATTGTGCCCCTTCGGTTATGAGCCATTACATTTGTCCAATCAGAACTGTTTGACTACAATTGGAGTATCAACGCTCTCGTAAGTAAGTGGGTAAGAAACTGTGGAGTCCACTTTTTGATGTTACGTCTTGCAAAAGTCAGAGATTTGGGGCTAAAGCAAGATTTTTATGAGAAAAAAATAGCTTTTTCAATATGATGACCTAATGTTATTAAATTCTGTGTCGTGCCTGTGGATAAAAATGCTCACTATACCTCTAGATAAAATCCTTGAAGGGTGTGGATATTAAAATGAGGTTATTTGTGAGGGTTTTCTGCTGTAACTGTTACCTCTTGCAAAAGTTAAACATTTGGTGCAGGAATTTTCTCATTCAGGTATGTGTCACACAGATATCACATGAATGTCATCTGCATGTCATCAGTGTGCACGTCTGCCCCGTGTGAAAAATCTGACATGTGCGTACTACCATTGAAAACAAAAAGTGGACCGCATATGGATCAAAAAAATGGGCGTGTGAAGGAGGCCAAAGGTGGAATTATGAATAGTGATGGACAAACCTGTGGGTGTTCGGGTCCGGCGGGTTAGGCTAAAGAGTTAAAAAAAAATTGGTTCAGATACTAGAACAATCCCCAAACCCAGACCCCAATTAGACGAATGGCCGGACCGATCATCCATTCTTTGCCATGCTGTCATCTGTATGAAAGTGCAGCAAACACTGACTCTGGTGATAAGATTATTACCGCCGGTCAGAGTAATGAGGCTCCCACAGTGTCAGATGACAGCATGAACCAGCAGCTGTGACTGGAGGAAAAAAGTGTACCTATGGTCACAGGTGTCGAATAATGGGAGTAGTACTCCCATCAGCAGTTGACTGCTGTCGTTGATAACAGCAAGAGCAGGTGATGGCTGATAGGAGTATTCATCAGCCTACACATAAATAAATTAAAAAAAACTACATGGGTTCACCTTTATTTTTGATAACTAACATGGCAAAACTGACAAAACCAGCATGGCAAAATGGTGTGAGGTCCGCCCGATTTTTGACAACCAGCCAAGATAAAGCAGACAGCTGGGGCTGGTATTCTTAGGCTGGTAAGGGGCCATGGATACTGGCCTCCCCAACCTAAAAATAGCAGCCCATAGCCATCCCAGAAAAGGCGCATCTATTAGATAGGATGGCTCGTCTCACTTGCCCTGTGATGGCAAGTGGGGTTCATATTTGTGAGGATGATGTCAGCTGTTTTATGGCTGCTGACATCAAGCCCACAAGTTAGCAAAGGACATGAAAGACACTAAAGCATGCTAGTTTGTTATATAAACAGGGCTTGTGACTTTAAATGTCATCAGGACATCTATCCTATTTATTCGATAAATTCTATCTATCTCTATCTCTGTACATCTAACACCTACATCTGCTTTATTCGTTTGTAAACTAGCTTTAAATTACATAGAGAAATATAGTATATAAAAGCTAATGCATTGCATACGGATTGCATATGCATGTGCTATGAATGTCATAAGGATGCTAGTTGAAAAAAATCGCATTGTACTCACATGACACTCGTCCTACTTTTCTGAATCAACATCGGAGCAAATTTTTTTTTTAAGCAGATGAGAGTGAGTACTTAGAGATAACATTTCAATGGAATTGATTACTGATGCCACACCATATTTGAAGGCCTCCAATGAGTGAGGACAGCAGAAACCCTTCCCCTACAACCTACAAGTGACAGCATTTTGGAAATTACAACGCCATTGGAGTGAAAAAAGGGTATCCCTTCCCTCTTATAATCATCTAGATGGTGCAGCTGCTATTGACCATATTATCTAAAGGGATAAAACGGTCCTAAAACCAATTGGAGCCAACGTAGCATTGTGTCGGCTAGAGTATGCTGCTGATGGCACTAACTCTGTTCCTAAACCAGCTTCCTCACCATGCAATAGATTTATGGCGCTTTTAGGGAACTTCTCTCTCACTATGCCATATATGTATGGTGAGTTTCAAGAAGGGTTAATATTCTACTAACCACATGCTTTTGATATTTTATAGAAAAAATGCATAGTGTGCAATTTTTAGTATTTTTAATTAAATAACTTAATAAATGAATACATTGTAAAATGTAAGTTACACAAAAATAACATATTTAGCATATATACAATTATTTAAAAATTATGATGAAACATGTATTTTAATTAAAAATGTAATGCATCATAATGTAAACAGGCAAACAACATAAAATGATAAACATTCATTAAGAGAGAATTAGAATTAAGTAACAAAATAATCTATAGGAAACACATAGTGGAGATAAAGATATTGTAAAAACTTAATCATAAAAAAATTGCTATTCCTCTTCTACATAGCTAAATTATTTAAAAATATCAACATTTTATTACTTTTTTTTACTGTGGTAAGAAAAGTCTTGTAGGATTATCGTTAATTTGCTATGTAGAACAGCTGGTAAAATTGGGCTAAAACCAATGTGAATATTTGAGATTTAGTAGGCTTTCATTTATAGAGAAAGTAATTAAGTAGTAAATTAATTTAGGTTTTACATTTGGTATTTTAATTTTGATGTAATATGAATGCACAGTTCATAGCATCTTATCATTTGACATCTGAACAATGTCTTTGAATCCACAGAAGGCATCTATATACCTGGCTTTACCTTGGACAACAATGAAATCTCTTACCGACACTAAATTATATCTTTGTCAAGAACAGTAAAGCTTAAGGCCTTAAGTAAGTAGAGTAGTACTCTACTCTATTTAATAATAGGTACATGCAAAGCAAGCTCATATCCAGAGTTTAATGATTTAACTTAATCTCCATAAAACGAAATTATCTCTATGGACACTGTACATTTCTGTGCCCCACTTCCAGATAAAGTAGAACAAGTATCTTGGCCAACTCCACCATCTTCTGATAAGGCAGATTTATCCGTTGCCTAACCGCTGTATTTGCATACCTCACATTCCCTATATCTAAAGGCCCCTTTACATTTAGCGATGCACCAGCGATTCCGACCAGCGATTTGACCCGGTCAGGATCGCTGGTGCATCGATAAATGATCGCTAGTGAGCTTCCACACAGGAAGATCTCACAGCGATGCAGCAGCGATACAGCGGACGATACTTACCTTTCAGACACGGCGATTCTGATGTCCTCCGTCCGCGCCCACGCGTCGCTCGTCGGCGCCAGCAGGAAGCCCAGCAGGAAGTGCCCGACGAAAAATGGAGCTGCGCGACCTCGCGCGATCAGCGATGGACAGCGGGGGAGCCGGTCAGAGGTAAGTATCACACATAGCGATATCGCTAGCGATATCGCTGCTGCGTCACCAAATTGGTGATGCTTTAGCGATATTGTTAGCGATATCGCTATGTGTAAAACCCCCTTTACTGTAATTGTATTCCAATAGATCTGCATGCATGCCTTTTACATTGCAAAGCATTATAGACATTCTATATTGCCATAGTGAATCTGTTAGAAGAGCAATACAAGAGAAGATTCATAAATCCAATGTTATGCACTATTATGAGGATTTAATGAATGCACTCATTCCCTACAGTTGTACTTCATTCTCTTGTTGTAGAGTTGGATTATGAAATTTGTCAAGATTCTTCTAAAAATATAATAAGTATGATTACTTTTACCATAAATCTACAAATGTACATAAAATATGGTATGAGGCTAAAATGAATTGCAATACTAATTACAATGATAAACAGAGGAAAAAACAATTTGCAACAAATAATATACCTAAGCTTCCTTTGTAAGATGCGACCTTCCAAAATAAAGTAAGTTCCTGCAGAATCATGTGGTTTCTGTTTTCAGAAAGGTTTGACACCTGAAGAGAACTTAGCTGAATCACTCATCGCCTGGGTGGAAGTTTTCTTTATTGAATTTTTAGCTTGCAACCACTTTTAAGATGTCCTAGGCAGCATACCAAACACCAGCAATCCCAGATTCTGGACCATATGTCATTCATTTGGCGTACTGTTTGTGACATTGTCAGACGATTTTCTCACACATGTAAAAGGATATCAGTATTGCTTTAACTGATGGAAACTCTATGAATACTAAAATGCAGGTGTATCTGGGTCTCCCTCAGATAGCACCAGAATATCTGCTTGAAGGGACAGTCAAGTGACAAGTCCCTATATTGACCCTCATCCATATAATTATAGGGAATGTGTAACAGACATAAAGTAAAAATACTACTTTGAAGACATTGCCATCAGAAACATTTAGATCATATTCACCGGACATATCAAACATGTTCAATAGGTGCAGTCTTCAACACTCTAAACAAATATATCCTCAGAAAAGGTTTCTTGACCTCGTCCCAGCTGACAACTGGTAAAATAAGTCCAAAAAGCGTTGGGAGCATGCACATTCAGTCATGATTTTCAATATGAAGTTTTATGAAGATGTGAATAAAATTATGAGTTTTCAATCCCTGAGTGCTGGACTACTATATAGTCTTCATTGATATATCTTCTGTGGACAAACAAGGACTCTCTATTAGGTAATAGGTTCTAACAAGGCACAAAGTAAGCAGTGAATGTTTTCTGATGACAAGACAGTCACCAGTAGTGACATGCAGGCGCAGAAGTAATGAAGACGTTGCCATGCACATGCATGCCCTTATCTGTTAACCTCCATGGGAGATAGCGACATGGTAACACCTACAGTAAGTTTCATAGATATAGGGCTGTCAAGAGGTAACCCAAACAAAGAGGTGGGTGTGTGTTACATATGACTTTTATGTTATCCTGTAGAATAAAAATTAGAGAGGAACGGATCGATCCACAAAGGTTCGAGCTTGAGTAAACTTTCCTGAAATTTGTGGTTTCCCTTGAATTAGATTTGATTTATGGTTTGCAAAAAGAATATAAATAAAACTTTCCTGGCTTCATTTCCCAATCTGCTTAAGCATCAAATAACATCATTTTATGTAGAGTATCGGCCTCTCCATTATGTGCTTATGATGAGCAGTGTCCTCTCTCTCCTGTATACTCTCTTATTGTCATCGGCGCCTTCTCTCTCTCTAGCCTGTAGAGTATAATCCATCATGGTCATCGGGTTCCACTCACTCTCATTTTCTCTCTCTCCTAATGTACATTTTTTGAGAAATTATAGACTGTGTGCACACGCTGCGGATTCTGCTGCAGAATTTTCCACGCGGATTTGTCTAAATCTGCAGGTAAAACCGCAGGTCAAAAGACCTGCAGTTTATCTGCAGATTTTCTGTGGTTTAGCCTGCGGGTTTCCCCTGCGGTTTGACGCCTGTCATGGAGCGGATGCCAAACCGCAGCGGAATCCGCACAAAGAATTAACATGCTGCGGATTTGAAACCGCAGCAAATCTGTGCGGAAAATTCCACACCATGTGCACTGCGAATTTAATTTTCCATTGATTATAATGGTACTGTACACCACAGCAGAAACTGCTGCGGATCCGCAGGGCCAAATCTGCTGCGGATCTGCAGCAGAATCCGCAGCGTGTGCAAACACCCATAAGCTTTCAAGTATTAAGATTCAAGTAAATTTATTCAAAGTAAGCATTCGAATTTCAAACGATCCGCTTATCTCTAGCAATTATAAGTATCAGTGTCAGACTGAAGAACATTTGGCCCATCACAGGATTTGATTCTGAGGGCCCACCTTTCTCCCCCACTCAGAGTTTGCACTATGAACACTCCTGAAGAAGAAGACAGGGCCCACCAGAGCATTCTCCAGTTCTCTGGTGGGCCAGTCCAACTCTGATAAGTATCATAGAACAATAGCCTAGAAAGAGGCACTTCCAAATATCAATAAATCCCAAAAACAGATAGGAAGCTAAATGCCATAAAATACAAATTTATTTAAACAAATATTAAAATCAATAACAAGAAAATAATACAATGATGTACTTCAAATGAGGGCAAACATATGCAAAAGACAGGCCTTGATAAAGGTACATGTTGGTTTCAAATATACATATATGCTTGGATCCTATCAGTTCATATACAAAAAGATGCTGCAGGAGTATTTATAAGGAGGTGTGTCTCATATTAGTGAATGGAAACTAATGATCAAAGCTTCCTATATAAAAATTTCCTTAGATATCTACATATTACAAACGGATAAAATAGGTCCTAAATCAAAAAAACCTCAAAACCTCAAGAGTTAGAGATCAGCTGGATTCCTATTTGTGATGGCCACAACACAGATCGACCATAAAAAAGTGCATAGTGCAGGACATATAATCATATCCCTTGTTATCGGCCAGATAACAAAGAGGAAAAGAGAACCTGCTGCAGATAGAGTATTGTACCTTATCAGCCTGGGCACCCCGATGCGCGTTTCGCGATTTGGGCTTTTTCCAGAGGGATTATTTATACTGAACTATGCACTTTTTTATGGTCGATCTGTGTTGTGGCCATCACAAATAGGAATCCAGCTGATCTGTAACTCTTGAGGTTTTTTTATTTAGGACCTATTTTATCCGTTTGTAATATGGAGATATCTAAGGAAATTTTTATATAGGAAGCTTTGATCATTAGGTTCCATTCACTAATATGAGGCACACCTCCTTATAAATACTCCTGCAGCATCTTTTTGTATATGAACTGATAGGATCCAAGCATATATGTATATTTGAAACCCACATGTACCTTTATCAAGGCCTGTCTTTTGCATGTTTGCCCTCATTTGAAATACATCATTGTATTATTTTCTTGCTATTGATTTTAATATTTGTTTAAATAAATTTGTATTTTATGGCATTTAGCTTCCTATCTGTTTTTGGGATTTATCTCTAACAATGACTGACACCGGATTCTAGCAGATGATATAAGGACCAATCAGCCAATGGGAAACAATATCTACACACTTCTAATCAGCGGACATGACTTTTGGTTCAAATGTTATTATGAGCTAATAAATAAAATCTACAAGTGGCGTAAAGCTTTCTAGTTACCATAATAACCATAATGTGCACCGAAGAACAGCATAACGTTAGTAAATCACATCTGCCAGCATAGAGCTTACTACATGAAATGACCACACCATTATGACCCTATCATATGAATTTGGTAGTTACTCGGGATATAGTTCCATTGAGTATAATCACGATGTCTGTCATTTTATTAGACAAAATAGCTCATGTATGCTATTTCCTCTGGAATATTTCATGGAAACTGCTACTGAGATGAACAATACACTAATTGACACCCAATTCAACTATGAAGCATCTATTTATGAGTAAGATTTATGATGTAGAACAAGGATACCCAAAAGTATTCAAATAACTGCCAAGACAGATCTAATCATTTATTTATACAGCAATATTTGTACATTATTTTAAACTTCTCAACATAGAAATTGTGACAGAAAAAATTGTTGTGCAATTCTAACAATCCCTGGATCTATAGAAATGGTTGTTAATGTTTTGCAAGCAATGAAAACAAAATTTTCAAAACCTCTTTATTCAGTAATATAATAATAAGCTGGGTTTCCATTTGGGACCCGGAGACTCTCTGCCACTATTCACACTAGGTAGGTTTTACCGTTAGTGTAGTTACTGTCCTAAATGGGTACACCGTGCCGTGGTGGGAGAGCTTTATACTGTTTTGACTAAAACAGTGTTTACTAAGTACTCTATGTTAATTATTTAATGCACTTGCTTTTTTACTTATTTATTTTCATTAGGGTATATGCACACATTGTTTTTTCTTTGGGTTTTGTTTGCTTTTATGGCCAGTGTGAACATGCTTTTACATCATGCATGCCATTCAAGTCTGCTTCAGTTCAGTTTTTTGTTCAGTAATGACTGAGTATGATCGATTGCTACATGCAGAAATACGCGCTTACACACCTTAACATGCCATCAATGAGGTTATTAATGGATGACTGAGGAACTTTCTGCTGCGCTGCATGCACTTGGGCATGGCATTCATTAAGATCCACTGCTGGCAGCTTCCTCTGTAATTGCTGACTAATGACATCCCAGATGTGTTCAATGGGAGACAAACCCAGTTGCTGTAGGCCATGGTAGCACATTTAGGACATGCAGGCTCCTCACAGCCTGGTATTGTTATGTTGAAAAATGGCTCCTAGGACACTTTGGAGGAATGTCTTTAGCAGTGGTTCGGCAACCCAATGTAATGCTGTGCTGTTATGAAGACTAAATAGGTCTGGCCACCATATGTTACCCACATCATAATCCTTTGAGTAAGACTGGTATGACCTTCCCTTGTGAAGACCTCTTAATGCTGTTGCCCACATGGTCTCACCAGATTCGAATAAGGACTCATAATGATCCATTCTGTAGTGTAAGTAAATAGTCAGTGTGCACATAAACCTGAAATGAGCCTGAAGTGACCAGAAGGTACGACTAAACGCTGCGTATAAATGTACTAAATTTCTTTTGCCTTCTAAATTACTCTCACCATGCTGACATACGCTGTAACTGTTTTGGCTCCTTTAATCCTCACTCTCCTTCGCTATCCGCATACTCCAGCACCTGCTAACAAAATAATAATCTCTCCTTCCCTCTTGCCTCCACACCTGACCTCCTCTGCTGAGCTGCTTCTCAACCTCAGAGCTCTCCTAATAAAATACAAAACAAGCCACCCACCCTCCATCTCCCACATGCTTTCCCTCTCTCTGCTTCTCCTCACTGATGGCGACATATCTCCCAACCCTGGACCCCCACAGCCCATACCTCCCATTACTACCCCCTTCTATCATTCCCAAGCCAACACAAACACCAGAAATCTTTCCCACCTCAAATACGTGCCCTTGACAACCACCACCCTGCTCCCACTCTCTGGATCACTCTGGAATGCCCACTCCATCTGCAATAAACTCCATGTGATTCACAACCTCTTTACCTCTAATAATTTTTCCTTCCTTGGCCTCACCGAAACATGGCTGACACCCTCCGACACCGCCTCCCCTGCTGCGCTTAGTTACGGCGGCCTCCACTTCACCCACACTCCTTGCCCTGGCAACAGACATGGAGGAGGAGTTGGCCTTCTCCTTTTTTCCAACTGCACCTTCAACCCAATCCCACCTCTACCCTCCCTTACCCTCCCCTCTTTTGAAGTCCACTCTGTCCGCATCTACTCTCCCTCCAACCTCCAAGTGGCTGTCATATACCGACCTTCGGGCAAGACCACTGCCTTCATTGACCAATTCTCTACCTTCACTTTCTCTCTGCTGACATTCCCACCATCATCATGGGTGACTTCAACATCCCCATTGACACCCACCAGTCAGCAGTCTCCAAACTCCTGTCCCTTACTTCATCTTTTGGACTTACTCAGTGGTCCTCCTCAGCCACCCACACAGATGGACACACATTAGACCGGGTCTTCATCCGCCTCTGCTCTCTATCTAACTTCATCACCTCCCCTCTCCCTCTATCTGACCACCATCTACTCACTTTCTCATCCCTGTCCTCCTCACCTGTCACCCATGTCCAGCAACATGCGCACCCCCGTAGAAACCTCACACACCTAGACACCCACACGCTCTCTGACTCTACCACTGTCTTCCATATCCTCACGACACAGACACTGCCACTGCTTTCTACAATGCCACTCTTGCATCAGCCATCGACTCGGTCACCCCTGTCATGCATAACATAGTGTGACGCATCAATAGACAACCCTGGCACAATAACACCACTAAAAAGCTTCGGCAAGCATCCAGAATTGCAGAACGGCGCTGGAAGAAAACGCATTTGCAAGATGACTTCACTGCACTCAAACAAGCAACACTTGCATTCAAATCAGCTCTCACGTATGCTAAACAGGCCTTCTTTACATCCCTTGTCTCTTCCTTATCCCACAACCCCAAACAGTTGTTCAATACTTTTAACTCCCTCCTCCGCCCACCATTGCCCCCTCCGACTTCCCTAATCTCTGCCGAGGACTTTGCCGCACACTTCAAAAACAAGATAGACCAAACACGGCAAGTCTTTATTGCTCAACCACCACAACCCCATTGCATGCCCGACCAATGCCCAAACCCCATAACCTCCTTATCTAACATCACTGAAGGGGAGCTTGCTCATCTTCTCTCCAAATCACACCTCACCACATGTGCACTTGACCCTATCCCATCCCACCTCCTCCCCAACATCACCACCACTCTTATTCCATCCCTAACCCACCTCTTCAACCTATCACTAACTTCTGGTACCTTCCCTTCTGCTTTCAAACATGCCACAATCACGCCTATCCTTAAAAAAGCAACCCTCGATCCAACAGCCACGTCCAGCTATCGCCCAATATCGCTGCTCCCATTTGCTTCTAAACTCCTGGAGCAGCACGTCCATGCTGAACTTTCCTCCCACCTCTCATCTAGCTTGCTCTTTGACAATCTACAATCTGGCTTTCTCCCCCATCATTCCACTGAGACAGCCCTGACCAAAATTACCAACGACCTACTTACAGCCAAAGCTAACGGACAATACTCCTCCTTCTAGACCTGTCCTCTGCTTTCGACACAGTTGACCACTGCCTCCTACTACAGATCCTCTCCTCCTTTGGCATCAAAGACCTTGCCCTATCCTGGATCTCCTCATACCTTTCCAACCGCACATTCAGCATCTCCCACTCCCACACTACCTCCTCATTTCACCCTCTCTCTGTTGGAATCCCCCAAGGTTCTGTTCAAGGACCCCTACTCTTCTCAATCTACAAACTTGGCCTGGGGCAACTCATAAAGTCTCACAGATTCCAGTACCACCTTTATGCCGATGATACTCAGATCTACCTCTCTGGCCCAGACGTCACCTCTCTGCTGTCCAGAATCCCAGAGTGTCTATCAGCCATATTCTTCTTCTTCGCCTCTCGCTTCCTCAAACTGAATGTGGACAAATCTGAACTAATCATCTTTCCCCCATTTCACAGATCTTCCTTACCTGACCTTTCTATAGCAATTGACGACATCACGCTTTCCCCCGTACCGGAGGTCCGCTGCCTCATAGTAACCTTTGACTCTGCCCTGTCCTTCAAACCGCACATCCAAGCTCTCTCCACCTCCTGTCGCTTCCAGCTCAAAAATATTTCTAGAATCCGTCCCTTCCTCAAGCCTCAATCAACTAAACTACTTGTGCATGCCCTCATCATCTCCTGCCTCGACTATTGCAACATCCTTTTTTGTGGCCTCCCTGCTAACACCCTTGCCCCTCTCCAGTCCATCCTCAACTCTGCCGCCCGACTAATTCATCTCTCTCCTCGCTACTCCTCCGCTTTTCCCCTCTGCAAATCTTTTCACTGGCTCCCATTCCCTCAGCGTATCCAGTTCAAATTACAATACTGACCTAGAAGGCCATCTACAACCTGTCTCCTCCATACATCTCTGAACTAATCTCCCGATACCTTCACTCACGTAATCTCTGGTCCTCCCAAGACCTCCTTCTCTCCACCACACTTATTCACTCCTCTCCCAACCGCCTCCAAGACTTCTCCCGAATAGCCCTCATCCTCTGGAATTCCCTACCCCAACACGTCCGGCTATCAACCACACTTGGATCCTTCAGACGGAACCTGAAAACCCACCTCTTCAGGAAAGCCTGCAGCCTGCAATGATCCCCACTGCCCCCTCACCACTACTAGAGCTATCGCCTTACCATCACTGGAGCTGCTGCAACCCCCCAACCTATTGTCTCCTTCCCCACCATCCTGTAGCATGTAAGCCCAAAAGGGCAGGGTCCTCTCTACCCTCTATATCAGTCTGTGATTGTTAGCTTGTTTACAGTAAGTGATATCTGTAATTTGTATGTAACCCCTTCTCATGTACAGCACCATGGAACCAATGGTGCTTTATAAATAAATAATAATAATAATAAACCATCAGAAGCAGGGCCGGATTTAAGAGGTGGGTGTCCCGGGGCCCTTTTTGGAGGCAGGCCCATTTTTCAAGGTGTTGCACTATGTAATGCAAAAACACAAAATGAAACTAATGCAGGTTTATTTACAAAAATCATTTGCGCAGAGTGATTCAGGTAAAATCATTCATTTTTTACAATCCAGGCACTTTCTTTGATTTTCCTGCTGCAAAATCACTAATGATGTCACTAAAGTCCAATTCGCGCAGTATATCTGACTCGATGCTCATGACAGCCAAATTAACAAGTCGTCCCTGCTTCATTGATGTCCTTAATCAGTTTTCAACTAATTTGAGTTTTGAGAAGGAATGCTCACCACTGCAGTTTGTTACCATCAAAATTAGATATATCCTTAGAGCTACTGTATCTCAATATTTGGGAAAGTGTCCTGCACACCCTTTTCCATGATAAGCTTGTACATGAAAAGTTCAGTGCTGATATCTTTTGGCTCCTCGTCTGTGAATAAATTGACAAATGTTACAAACTGTCACCGTTCATCGATAAATGTAGTCATCTGAATAAGACCTGACGAGTTGCTCTGCTGTGGCCTTAAGCTCGTCTGAAGACAGTTCTTTCAGATGGCTAAAAAACCTAAATTTGCTTGATATATCTTTATATGCTTGAAGACGTTAGTCAAGAGAAGCAATAAATAGATCAATGATAGGCAAGAAAGTTTCTGTTCTGCATTTTTCAGAAGAGCTGAGTTGTTCTTCTTCCGTATGGTCATAATCCAATGGATTGAGACACACGTTTCGGCGCCTGTGTCGAATTATCATCTGAACACACTCAAATGAACCAGATAGCTCTTCGCCTTGCTTCTCATAAATTTTGAAGGAGTCACGCTTTGATAGGACATAGCAGTTTTTTAAGCTGGTCAGTGACACCACAGCAGTGTTTATATCGAGTTTTGCATGTTGTAGATTTTTACTAGAAGCATCTGTTCTTTGCAGGATATCATTCCAGAAGGTGGTGTTAATACCAATTTCAAGCTGATTAATTTGTCTTAACAGTCCTTCTGCTTAACACCGTACACAGTTTTTTTCTTCAAAGTCATCAGCAATCTGTTTAAGTACATCTTTAATCTGCTGATAGTCATGCTTAAGGACCTTAGTAGCGTCAGCTCTGCAGGACCAATGCGTTGTTGTGACACGTACACATACATACATACAGTATACACAGACACACTGTAATGCACAATATAGTGTGGACCTGTATATACAGTATGGTACTGTGTAGGACAGGAGCTGCAAGATAGATACACACACAGACACACAGACAGAGATCATACTCACCCACTGTGACACTGTGAAGACTGAACCACTTCACCTCTGGATCTTCAGTGACTGAAGATCCAGAGTGAAGTCCTGCCGCGCTCAGCGGTGGAGAATCCTCTTCTCGTGCCGACATCGTGGCTACACCTCCTTCCTTGAAGGTAGCTGAACTGAACAAACTCTCAACTGATCTAATCCGAGAGAGCAATAAAGCTGAATAGGTAGCGCGGCGCCTCTAGAAGCTTCTGTTGGGATCGGAGAAGACTGCCACACAGCCTGGCTGCCGCATGCCATAAGCTAAGCATTAGGTACAGGTACTAAGGAAGTCAGGCTAGCCAGGTCAGTGGAGCTGATGCAGGTGCCATGATTCTGCTGCTCTGCGCCAGCCACTGAGATGTAGGACCGGAGCCAGGTCCCTACACTTTCAATAGTTTCTCTTTTGTTAAAAATGTTCCTTATCATTAGAAACTGTTCACAGCAAAGAGAGATATGTATTTTACATGTTTTGAGATACTTATCCCTATATTGGTGGGAGGCCCCCGCATGGTGGGTGGCTCAGGGCCCGGGCCCCTTGGGCCCCCCCCTAAATCCAGGCCTGATCAGAAGACATTTGCATGTCATTGGGTTACTATCCTAATGGCCAGCTACAGGTCCTCTCTTGATTTGGCCTCATGTCACTGCTCTCAAAGACTATCATGGTACCATTTGTACCCATGTTTCACCACTTGTAAAGTATTATCAAGTCTATTGATCCTGTGATTTTCATAATTCCACGATCTCTCCTTGCTGTTGCAATTTAAATCCTGATCTCTTACTGAAGCTAGGGTCACACCAGTGTATATTTTATCATCTGGGAGAATTGGGTTAATTATGCAAATCACATTCAAAGTGTGATCATAGTGTGATCTGATTTTGTTGGATAAGGAGTCCATTCTGTCAGTACGTACAAATGGACTGCACTCAGGAATCATCCGAGTACAGTCCGATTTTTTTTTTCATGGACTCATGGACTTGTATGGCCGAGTGTGGCCCGATAATCGAAACAAACTCGGGAATACTGCAATTTTTTTCCTTGAACCGGCTTTTGGCTTTGTGTGAGGCAAACATCTGATATGTGCAGGGCCCCATAGAATAAGATTAGTCCAAGTGCAATCCAATGTTTTGTCGGATCACGCTCGGAATGAAAATAGGCTGGTCTGCACAAGCCCTAACATTCAGATTCAGTCTAACAATTACTCATTTTTGGACCCTCTAGGTGACACATTTTTCTAGCAAATAATAAAGAGTAAAAAAATTAACTCAGCAAATCTTATCTCAGTATCCACCATACAAGTGGTAAATGTCGTGTTTGGTGTATGGAGCGGGCGTACAGATTGTGACTTGCTGAAGCACAGGGTTCTATAATACTCTGCTTTAGTACAGAACAGGCAATGATCATTTTAACTGACATTTAAATCATTTTTATTCACAATTAGGTATTCTAAAATGTGATAATGAAATATAAAGCTAAGTAAATTGAGCAGCGGCCTTACAACTCCACAGAGAAGCCTGTTATCCGATGCAGTTAATGTTACTTTACAGAACAAAGACGATGGAGAGGCGGATAATTTCTCATGAACCCATTGAAGAAACAATTTTATTAATTACATTTATGTACAGAGATGAGGGAGTTATAGAACTAAAGTAGTTGTAATGCCAACAGAGGAATCTAGAGCCTGCTATTCGTATTCTTCTATATCAGTCTTTTACAGGTTAATGATTATTTGTGGGCCGGTAGAGACCATCAATTGTAATTCACCATGCCAGTTGACACTGCTATCTGTGCCAAAAACTGTTGCTAAGCTGAACTGACTCTAGTTATGGATAGCACAAAACAAGCCTTGTCAGTGCCAATTTATCTTTGTCAATTACAAAAACTGTAATTTATATAAAGCTGCTGCTATACAAAGCATTGTGTGCCGGAGCGACTTTCCCTGAACACGCCGGCATTGCACCCAATACAGCAATTCACATCATTCATATTTGCTATTGTTAGTTTATGAATACTGCAATTTGTCTGGGTAATTATTTTATGTGTTTCTTTCAGTTTCCCCTCCATTAATATCCTTCCTATGTAGCTTCTTTGCATTTGCTGTCTCCTCATGCAAAAAACACTACTTATTCCAATTGCCTCTGCGCAAACTACCAAAATGGCTCTAGCTAAAATTCTAACAATATCTTGTATGCTACTTAAAACAGATATAACACAATGTTTTAGGCTCCACTTTACTATGGTGATTTTTTTTCAGGAGTTTCTCTGTGCCATCCTGTTGTCTCTACACACTTGTTAACACTTGAGGATCCTTCACAATATCTTTTTAATTTCACCTATATATATCAGTAAAAAGAGGCAGATGGGCTATTTTGTCTGAGGCATTTACTTCTCCCCTCTATCACTTTTCCCAATTAAGAGAAGGCAGCATCCTACAGGGGGAAAAGCAAATTGTCAACAGAATATGATCTGCTGAGACTTGAAATTTCTCACTTTATCTTGCTGATAATGCCTCAATCCTATCACTTTCTGGCATTCCAGCACCAGGAGAAGAGGACAGCTGCTTGTGGCAGCAGTGTTTATCACATACAGTACAATGCTGTGTACGTACTACAGGTATTGGGGCATGACTCCTTAATACCTCGACTACCTCCATAATGTTCTATGCCACAAATGCTGCTTCCACTACCACCTTCAATGCTGGCTTGCTGCCTGTCTTCTCTTCTCTAGCAGCTGTAATGACATGAAGTGACTTAAGTGAAGAGTTATCAGTGAGATAAATTGAGACACCAGAGGTCTCACCAGATCATGTTGGAAAAGTCTCTCCTGACCTTAATTGTGGGCACTGGCTTTTTCCCCGGCATTACGCTGCCTTCTTACGATTGGGCAATGTCATACCAGGGAAATACTGAATGCCCTCAGAGAAGAATTTCTGTTAATGGCCTTGTGATTGAAAAGGAAATTTGCTTGGTGCTTGTTCCTGCTCGGATGAAATATCAATGTTGCAGTAAATCAACAGCAATGACATCACCGCCAAGAGAAAGCCAGGTGAGGATGTCAACAGAAGAATGTAGGAGTGATTTTGTTTCTTAATTTTTCATTACCTTGGCCACATTGAACAATGTTCCTTTAAAGTAATGAATAACCTCTTTAATTTTTAACCCATTGTTATTTGCTGATTTTTGTTTGTAGAAAATCTACATTTATTTATCAGTATTGGAACTTTAGTTAAGTTGCCATTATTTTGCTTATTGGTTATAGTTGTTGCTGTGTTCAGTAGTTGGTTCTGAGAGGCAGACTCCTATCACTTCATATTAAAGGCAGGGACAAAATGAACCACCAACCCAATACCCATCATTATTTCTTATATTTTTATTTATTTTTTTTCTTGTTTTACATCTTCTCCCAAAATTTCTTATTTGTTTCTGGGTCCTTGTACTTCTGAGAGCTGATAATCGCATTCTGATTGGTTTGATAAAGTTTTGATTTATACATCCATTAAGTGTTGTCTTCTTCAGTGTAGAGCAAAGAAGCAGTATAACTACTTCCTTACCTACTTCCAAGCAAGGAGTATGTGTGAAATCTGTTGCTGTGGTTCATTAACCTACAGGTTTTTATGGAATTGTTGATTTTTCACTAAACTTTTTTCCTCCTTTGCTACTTTCTTACCTTGCTGCAGAAAGTTTATTAGTCTGATTTACAATCACCCAGGGTAGATGACGAGTTCTGTGATTTTGGCTGAACGGTTGGTTTACATAATTGTATTTACAGCTCATTATTTGTATGTTTTTGTAGTTTGTCCGTTTAGCTGTCAAGCTCTATTTTTAGTTACCCTTCATAAATACTATGGTCTATTTGAACCATACTTGAAGTGATTGGCCACTTATATATATATCTTTATAACAAATGTGTTGTGGACCTTTTTTTTTTAGAACGTCTTAGTGCAACCAACCTGTTCCATCAATGACCGCTGTTGGAGGAGCATGTTAGGCTGATATACAGCCTAACATGCTCCTCCAACATATATAGGTATATACAGGTCTGATATACAGGTCTGATCATATGCGTTTGGATAAATAATGGGAGGCAGTATCTGTGCTTTTTAACAATTCAAATAAACAAAAGGGGAAAGAAGACAAACAGAAGTAGGGATCACCTTAGAAATCACAATTTTATTCCATAGGACATACAAAAAAGCACCACAAATATAAAAACAGTTAAAAATACAAAAGTTACACACGTAACCCATATACCAGGGGGCAGCAAGCAACCCTGTATAACACCTAATATAAAATTTGATTGTCTATTTAGTAGTCAGTATAGCCTGCAATATATCAAAAATAGGCAAAGATGATAGATAGACAGAATCGTCAATTCTATGTGTCCAAGTGGCACGTTAATTCCTAATAATGGTTAGTCCAGTACATAACAAGTACACATACAGAGATCATAATATATATGCATAAAGGTTCACAGCTAGCAAATACAAAGTCTATACAAAGACTATAGATCGTCACAATAGGGTTTGGAGTTGGCATCAAATATCAGGTTGTTCACATCAAGGCCAGTACTATAACCAATATGTCATATAGAATCCATTACCCTACTGCAATTTATATCTTCAAATATAGAGTCTAAAATAAGACTATGAAAAACCGCAGATAGGTTTGAAATAGAGAATAGCAGTTTACTAATATCAAGGCCAGTACAATAGCCAATGTGCAATGAAATAAATTATCCTGCTGCAATTTGAAACGTAAGGGGGGGAGGGAGAAAAGATTTTTAAAAGTATCCAAGGTAGTCAATATCTATCTATAAATGTAAAAAATCACCCTCTCCACCGATACTAAGCCACCCCAAACCGCAAGTAGAAGAGAACATGCTCACTGAACAGAAGAAGCCATTAAATAAATACTGGTGTACAGGTAGAAGCTGCCGCTCCCATCACCCAACGCGTATCGTCACCAAAGTGGCTTCATCAGGGGGAAGAGAAAGTGAGGAGATATGCAAGTCCAACCGGTATAAATATATGCACATAATTACAGAATTCACAGCAGCTGCTGAGACTCACCGCATGGAGGAAGTGTTCGGTAGCGGCGTATGGCCGCTGAGCCGGAAGTACCCAAAGCGCATGTGCTGATGCCATAGAAATAGTACAAGCTTCATAGCGCGATACAATTAGTGACTACATATCAGGCAGAGGAGATTACACGCGCATGCGTTAGGTTGTTGCCAGGGATACTGAGGACGCTGAGCGTCAAGTCTGTGTGTATAGATTGTCAATCATATCCCTGAGGTCTACAAAGTCACATGATCAAATAGAAGGTCTTTGTGATTAACGGCGCCGAGTATAAGTGTTCATTCGTCTGAGAGGTCACATGACCTACTAGAAGGTCCTCGTAATCAAAGACGCCAAATACATATGTTTACTCTCCTATTTAAGATTAATTACACATGGAACACCAAATATAGCGGTGGTAATGGAACAAATAGTCCATATTATAGAACCTTGAACTCAAAAATATAAAATAAAATGCAAGTTAAATAGAACCGCCGATATTCCCCAGGCATGGTGATGTAGGTCTAACATACACAAACTAGGTATATCTCAGATAATTCAGTTCAGTTTGATCCAGGTGATTCGGGTCAATGTCCATTAAAGAGCTTATCACCAATCTCGTCAACAAATAAGTGTGCCAACCTCCGCTGACAGGCAGGGACAGGACAGGGATAGTTATACAGTTAGCCCTCTGTCTAGAGTATACATTATATTTACTGCCAGCCCTTTTTCTTCCCTGTCTTTCTGATTGAAGAAATATCATTTTTATAGTATCTATAATGATGGATACACTTTACTCTTGCTATTAGTTTTCCACCCTACCCATGCAGGGTTGTCAAGGGGAAGAAGGGACAGCCAACAGTGAGCAGGGGCGCCATTTGTGCAAGAATAGAATGCCAACTTGCGCTGGCATGTAGGGCGCATATAGTTTTAGAATAGGGCCTTTGGCCTTTTCTATTTAGCGTCCAATGTTTGGTGACGCTACTGGTTTTCTTTGCACCAGTTGGTAATTTTAGATTGATTAATGAAAGTTATCTTTTAATATAGGTTTATTGGGGTCTTTTTCTGTGAATTTGTCATATGCTCTATCATCAGCCACCATTTTGAGAACAAGAGAGCTGCGTAGCCTGTGAGGAAGGTAGCACTAACAAGTACGAGTATATGAAGAAAACCTATAATATTTTTATATTTTTAGGTGTCACAAAATCATGCTTCCCAAACTTTTGTAAAAATATATTTTATTATCTTGTGGTGTCTGCCTAAGTTTTGTGCACAAATTTAATCAACGTGGCGCATATGGTTCACTAGTTTTTCACAAAATAAAAAAATGTTGTTTTTTTCTTTACCCATTTTTGTGACTTTTTAGAGAAAAATAAGTTGCATATTTTGCAGTTTCACAAAAAATTCTTAAATTTTTGGTGTGCATAAAATTAGTATAGTGGAGTACTTTAAATGCTTCGTGACCGCCAGCGGTAGATAAGCGTCGGCGCTAGCAGGGCTTTGTGCAGCACTGACATTTGTCTATAGTCGGCGGTTTTGTGCTGATCAGGACCCCCATGTACTTTATAACGTGGGAATTCCGGCGCACAATGCTGGCTGTGACCCCCAAACTCATCGAGACCTATTGGTTCAGGTCCTTATGATGTCAGCCTCACTCCAGCCAATGAGACAAAATCACTTGGGAAAGTTTGAAGTAGCAACAAACTTTCCCAGGTGATCTGCATCATAAAAATGCTGTTTCTCCTCTGATCTCCTGTCAGTGAGAGATTAGAGGAGAAATCATGTGACAAGTGCTGCTGGCAACAGCTGTGTCCGTCAGCGATCTTGTTATAAAGTAAAAAAAAATCAAACAGATACAGCAGGTTAGGGTTAGTGTTAGGCTATAATTAAGGTTAGGCTAAAGTTAGAGACAGTGTTAATCTAAAGTTAGTGTTAGGTTGAGGTTATAAGGTTAGGGTTATGCTAAAGTTAGGGTTAGGCTAAAGTTAGGGTTAAGCTAAAGTTAGGGTTAAGCTAAAGTTAGGGTTAGGTTACGGTTAGGGTTAGGCTAAAGTTCAAGTTAAGCTTTTCTCAATTGTTTCACTAATAATTTAATAATAGTCACATCCTTTAGTCACGTCTGTCACATCAGTTAGGCTAGGTTCACATTTGCGTACCAGGGCTCTGTGGAGGGCTGCGTACGTCCTCCCTGAAGCTTCGCCCACTTCCGCACTTCTTTTGTTTGGGTCTGCCTACTTGTCGACCGCACGAGAACGCAACAAGTGGGTGTATTGACCATGTACCTATCTACCTATTTTCCCAATGTAACATCTGGGGTTAAAACATCATTTAATGGTAAAAATGTAATTATTTTTTTCTTCACTGCCCCATGGTAAAAATTTCTATGGAACAGCTGTGGTGTCAGTATGCTTACTGCACCACTAGATGAATGCATTTAGGGAAGTATTTTGTAAAATGCAGTTACTTTTGGGGTTTACGCTGTTCTGGCACCTCATGGGCTCTGACAATGTGACATGTCACCCACAAACAATTCCAACAAAGTCTACTCTCTAATATGGCGCTCCTTCCATTCTGAGCATTGCACTGTGGCTGAATGTAGTCTTACGTCCACATATTAGGTATTGGTGTACTCAGGAGAAATTGCACAACAAACTTTGGGGTCCATTTTTTCTTGCTACCCTTGCAAAAATGAAAAAGCTTGGGCTAATATAGCATTTTTGTGGTAAAATGTTTTTTTTAATTTTGACGGCTCAATATTATAAAATTCTGTCAAGCCCCAGGAGGTTCAAGGTGCTCTTCAGACATCAAGATAAATTCCTTGAAGGGTCCTAGTTTCCAAAATTGGGTCACTTGTTGGGGTTTCCACTATTAAGGCATGTCAGGGGCTCTCCAAATGCAACATGGTGTCCGCTATCGACTCCAGACAATTTTGAATTCCAAAAGTCAAATGGTACCCATTTCCTTCCAAGTCCTGCCGTGTATACAAACAGTAGCTTTCCACCACATATGTGGTATCAACGTACTCAGGAGAAATCGGACAACAAATTTTTATTGTGCATTTTCTTCCCTTGTGAAAATGAAAAATTTAAGGCTAAAGTAAAATTTTTGTGGGGAAAAAGTAAAACTTTAATTTTTTCCTTCCACATTTCATTAATTCTTGTGAAGCCCTTGAAGGGTTAATAAACTTGATTAATGTGGTTTTGAGCACACTGAGCGGTGCAGTTTTTAGAATGTTGTCACTTTTGGGTATTTTCTGCCATACAGACCTCTCAAAGTGGAATGGAATATCTGATGTGGTCCCTAAAAAAATGGTTTGGGAAATTTTATTGGAAAAATGAGAAATCGCTTGTCAACTTTTAACCATTATAATGTCCTAATAACAAAAAAAAACTTTCAAAAATTGCACTGATATAAAGTAGACATGTGGGACATGTTATTTGTTAACTATTTTGGGTGACATAACTCTCTGGTTTAAATGCACAAATATTAAAAGTTTTAAAATTGCAACATTTTAAAATTTTTTTGCAAAATTTCTGATATTTTCAGATTTAAACACAAGTCATATTGAACAAATTTTACCACTTACATGAAGTATAATGTCACAAAAAACAATATCAGAATCAGTGTGACATGTTGAAGCGTTGCAGAATTATTACCTCATAAAATCACACTGGTCAGAATTGAAAAAATTGGCCCATCTCGAAGGCAAAAACAGGCTCTGGCGCGAAAGAGTTAATACATTAGCAACAAATTTAGGGACCCCTACACTCAGCTCACGGTGTCAAAATAAAAAAGTCACCAATGGAAAGATGCATTCGTTGCAAGAAAGGCTCAAAACTGCAAAAACTTGACAAAAAACATGCCCTAATGCAATAACACTGCAAATGATCCAAAGTGATTAGCCTCTATAAGATGCCAATGCCTTTGTAGGTTATGGCTGCCTCTGAGTCTTCCCATTGTAAGTTTTTTATTTCTATGAGCATTTGGTCACATTAGACATTGATAATATGGATAATAGATAATATAGCCTAGTTCACACTGGGTATTGCAATGTATCTCATCTCATGAAGGCCTATGCAATCATCTAACCATGGTAGTGAAACAATTGCCAATCGCCTATATTCAAAAACAATGTGCTGCCGATAATGATGCATTTTAAATCTGCTTAAAAGTCACTGAACCTGACAAATGAGAAAATGTTTGCTGTTAGTCCCTGATTGGATCATTAAGTTTGGGGGGTTGGACCAGATGGCCCAGGAGGTCCCTTCCAACTGTATGATTCTATGATTCTAACACATTTTTTAGTAGGCACTTGTGATTGAGCACAAGAACCTCTACTGATATAAGTGAAAATCAGATTCTCCTATCAGACGGCTGGATGATGTGCGATTGAGAACTTTTGAGAAATATTTCTGAGACACCAGGGTGGATATACTTTACCCTGCTCCAGTTGATACTTGGTGTATTGCTCGCTCATAACTATTAGCCTCTGTGCAGCTGCAGTTTCTTGGAAACCAACATGGGAACCATTTGTGTTCTGATGCTGCTTTCATAGCTGTTCACAACGCCATAGGTCGTGCAATCCACTGCACACTACAGCATTTCTTGGTCCCATATTGTGCATCCTACTTTTTTCAGATGTTATTGCTGCTCCCAAACATATATGCTTCAGTATAACAGCACTTTCCTTTCAGTAATAGCACACGCCTCTCAATAAAAAAAATTGCATTGACCAAAATATAAGGTGCTAAAGTCCCAATTCTGACGCTCTTGATAATTTTCCCAAGTCCTTTGGTTTTCATAATCATTTTAATCAAAAACACATACATGATTTTATATACCTTTTGTTAATGTCACCATGTAATGTAGAATCAATCATTTTTTCTTTCTCTGATGAATTCTTCACAATGCATAGCATTGTATTAACAAATAAGATACACATTGATATGTATTATCTACTTCATGCTCAGTATATTACTCAGAAATTACTACTTTATAGCCAAATCCACTCATTTCAAAGCATGACAAATTAGAAAATGAGAGGAAATTAACTTAATGCAGGGAAACTACAACAATCAACATTGAAATTGCTCTTCTTTGTAATGTCTTTCCTTATATAGGTCAGCATCTAACATTTTAGCAGTAAACCCAAAATGAACACAGTCTAGCAATCCACTACTCAGTTTGGCGTATAGTATACAAGCTAATGGGGCACAATATTTTCTGAAGCAATATCATTTTCACAGAAGGATATTTCAGGTTGTCTTTCTTTGTGTCATCTATTTCTTTACCATTTCTTTTGAATTAAAGTATAAAAGATACTAGTATTTATAAAGAGAAAATAATCATTGATCAGTCAGGATCATTACCTTTTTAATCTTCTTTATTTTATATTGTATTCTTCATTGACCTGAAACAAGAATCTCTAAAGATATTCATCCCGTAATAAAATGTCAGATAAACTGTGCAATTATAGAAGACCAAACCATAGCTAAGCAGTTATTTTAATGGTATTTATTTTATGCATCAACACCAATGCAACCAAAATACATGTTTAATTCATATAAAAGTATTCATAATATCGGACATTACAGTTAAGAGAAAGATGGTTGTCAACCAAGAAGAATTTTGAAATGTGGTTAGGTAGAGGGAGAGTGTTACACGAATGTGACTGGAATATAGTGGGGCGATGGCTAATCTAACAAATGGGGAAAAGACCTTTTCAAAACATTTGCAAAATGGGCAGGCAAGACGCCTCTGCGAAATCTGACCCAAGGGACATTAATAGGATACTGGGAGATTATTATTCCAACCTATGCACAGATAACATGATCAATAACAATCAGGGGAAGCAATGTTTAGCAATAGCATGATTAAATGTAATGGCCAGAAAACAATTAGAACGAATCAATGAGCCGATAAGAGCAGAGGAAATTCAAAAAGCAAAAGGATTATCGGAGCTGGATGATCCACAAGAGTTCAATACGATATTGCATGAACAAATTCCCTTTACTTTATCATGTCTCTTAAACATAATAATCAATGGATTAATATTTCCACCAGGTTATTACACAGTCTACATTAAGCTGCTTCCAAAATGTAATTGAAATCTGGAAAATCCAGTCGCACATTTGCTAATTTCCATTATTAACCAAGATCTGAAAATCATGTCATGGTGGCTCAATAGCTGGGTTTGTGGGTTCAAATCCCACCACGGACAATCTCTGTGTTGCATGTTGATATGGGTTAATCCATGTACTCCAATTTTCTCTCACACTGACATACTGAAAGAGGATTTAAATAGTGATCCGCAGTAGGGACAGTCATGACAATACCGATAAAGCACTGTAGAAATTAATGATGCTATATAAGTGAAAAACATAAAGAAACTAATGGCAAACATATTGTCTAGATGGATATCAGCGCCATACATTTGGTTCACAAAAGATAGGCCTATGTGGTTATTAATATTCACAAAGTCTGTGATAAGAGCTGGGACAGAGGGGGAATAAGCAGCTGCCCTAGTTACACTGGATGCAGAAAGGGCATTTCATAAAGCTGGCTAGGAGTGACACATTCAGAGACTGAAAAAGCAATGTCCAATTTTTGTGGCAAGACAAGCAGGCACATATCCAGTATCAAAAGTGGAAAACCACTAAGGATGAGGGTGGGATAAACTTACTGAGTATAGGGGGTATAACTTAGCTTGTATAGTCAGACATATAGATTGAATACATAAAATTAACTTGCACTTGGATTTCGAACCTCCAGGAATTTGGGATTTATCCTAAATGTTTCACTGACAAAATGACCTGGAAATATAAAAGGTCACTGATAAATAAAGATACTACAATGCTATGGAAAGCAATCTGTAAGAAATATATTCTATCCTTCCAAGCTTCAAAGCACCCATTTATTGTATGTACCCAGAACTGCCACAGGGACAAGATAACAGTTTAAAAAATACAGTGAAGGTAGAAAAATACGCAAAAAAGAGCAATGATAAAGTGGTAAGGTGTTTCATACGTTTTTAATACAGATACAAACTATATGATTAACCCCTTAAGCCCCAAGGGTGGTTTGCATGTTCATGACCGGGCCAATTTTTACAAATCTTACCACTGTCCCTTTACGAGGTAATAACTCTGAAACGCTTCCATGGATCCCGGTTATTCTGACCTTGTTTTCTCGTGACATATTGTACTTCATGTTAGTGGTAAAATTTAATTCAAATAACTTGCATTTATTTGTGAAAAAAACGGAAATTTGGTGAAAATTTTGAAAATTTCGCAATTTTCCAACTTTGAATTTTTATGCCCTTAAATCACAGAGATACAGCAAACAAAAAACTTGATAAGTAACATTTCCCACATGTTTACATTACATCAGCACAATTTTGGAACCAAAATTTTTTCTTTGTTAGGAAGTTATAAGGGTTAATTGACCAGCGATTTCTCATTTTTGCAACATCATTTTATTTTTACGGACCACATCACATTTGAAGCCACTTTGAGGGGTCTATATGATAGAAAATACCAAAAAGTGACACCATTCTAAAAACTGCACCCCTTAAGGTGCTCAAAACCACATTTAAGAAGTTTATTAACCCTTTAGGTGCGTCACAGGAATTTTTTGAATATTTAAAAAAAAAATGAACATTTAACTTTTTTTCACAAAAAAATACTTCAGATTCAATTTTTTTTATTTTACCAAGGGTAACAGGAGAAATTGGACTGCAAAAGTTATTGTGCAATTTGTCCTGAGTACGCTGATACCTGATATGTGGGGGGGAACCACTGTTTCGGCGCATGGCTGAGCTCAGAAGGGAAGGAGCGCCATTTGACTTTTTCAATGCAAACTTGGCTGGAATTCAGATCGGACACCATGTCACGTTTGGAGAGCCCCTGATGTACCTAAACAGTGGAAACCCCCCACAAGGGACCCCATTTTGGAAACTAGACCCCCCAAGGAACTTATCTAGATATGTGGTGAGAACTTTGAACTCACAAGGGCTTCACAGAAGTTTATAACGTACAGCGGTACAATTAAAAAATCATATTTTTTCCACAAAAATGATCTTTTCACCCCCAATTTTTATTTTCCCAAGGGTAGCAGGACCCTAAAAGTTATTGTGAAATTTGTCCTGAGTACGCTGATACCCCACATGTGGGGGTAAACCACTATTTGGGCGCATAGCAGAGCTCGGAAGGGAAGCAGTGCCATTTGACGTTTTGGGCTGGAATTGAGATCGGACACCATGACGCGATTGGAAAACCCCTGATGTACCAAAACAGTGGAAACCCCCCACAAATGACACCATTTTGGAAACTAGACCCCCCAAGGAACTTATCTAGATGTGTGGTGAGAACTTTGAACCCCCAAGGGCTTCACAGAAGTTTATAACGCCCGGGCGTGAAAATAAAAAAATCATTTTTTTCCACAAGAATGATACTTTTGCCCCCAATTTTTTATTTTCCTAAGGGTAACAGGAGAAATTGGACCCCAAAAGTTGTTTTGCAATGTCCTAAAACACTGTTTGGGTGCATGGCAGAGCTTGGAAGGGAAGGACCACCATTTGACTTTTTCAACTCAGAATTGGCTGGAATTGAGATCAGACGCCATGTTGCATTTGGAGAGCACCTGATGTGCCCAAACAGTGGAAATCCCCAATCCTAACTCCAATCCTAACCACAACACACCCCTAACCCTAATCTCAGCCCTAACCCTAGCCCTGGCCCTAACCCTAGCCCTGGCCCTAACCCTAGCCCTAGCCCTAACCCTAACCCTAATGGGAAAATGGAAATAAATACATTTTCTTTTAATTTTATTATTTTTCCCTAACTAATAGGGGTGATAACGGGGGGGGTTTGATTTACTATTTATGGAGGGTTTTTATGTTTGGCAGCTGTCACACGCTAAAGGACGCTTTTTATTGTAAAAATAGTTTTTGCATCACCACATATTGACAGCTATAATTTTTCCGTATTTTGACCCACCGAGTCATTTTAGGTCTTATTTTTTGTGGGACGAGTTGACGTTTTTATTGGTACCATTTTCGGGCACGTGACGTTTTTTGATCGCTTTTTATTCCGATTTTTGGGACGCAGAATGAACAAAAACCAGCGTTTCATGAATTTCTTTTGGGGGGGTGCGCTTACACCGTTCCGCGTGTGAAAAAATTGATAAAGCCCTTTTATTCTTTGGGTCAGTACGATTACAGCGATATCTCATTTAGGTCTTTTTTTATGTTTTGTCGGTTTTATGCAATGAAAACTATTTTATATAAAAAATAATTATTTTTGCATCACTTTATTCTGCGAGGTATAACTTTTTTATTTTTTCACTGATGATGCTGTATGGTGGCTCGTTTTTTGCGGGACAAGATGACGCTTTCAGCGGTACCATGGATATTTATATGCGTCTTTTTGGTCTCGCGTTATTGCACTTTTTGTTCGGCTGTATGATAATAAATCATTATTTTTTGCTTCGTTTTTTATTTTTATTTTTTAAGGGGTTCGCTAAAGGGATTAACTAATGGGACTGTTTTATAGGGCAGGTCGTTACGGACGCAGTGATACCAAATATGTGTACCTATCTTAGGGTGAAATGGTTCTTTTTCGTCATTTCTCAGTGTTGTCAATAAATAATATGACAAGTTGATACTGTACATGTTCACTGACTGTAGGTAGGATGAGATAGAAAGTCAAACATAAATCTCATTTATTTTGCTATATTACTGATATTTACATCCTGAGGTCTCTATTCTTCGCAGTGTGGTTGTCTGTGTTTTTTTTTTCATCAAACAGAATAACTAAATACAGGCGCTTCTCACAAAATTAGAATATCATCTAAAAGTTAATTTATTTCAGTTCTTCAATACAAAAAGTGAAACTCATATAGAGTCAGAGTGATCTATTTCAATTTCAAGTGTTTATTTCTGTTATTGTTGATGATTATGGCTTACAGCCAATCAAAACCCAAAAGTCATTATCTCAGTAAATTAGATTAACAAAAACACCTGCAAAGGTTTCCTACGCATTTAAAAAGGTCCCTTAGTCTGTTTCAGTGGGCTCCACAATCATGAGGAAGACTGCTGACTTGACAGATGTCCAGAAGGCAGTTACTGACACACTCCACAAGGAGGGTAAGCCACAAAAGGTCATTGCTAAAGAAGTTGGCTGTTCACAGAGTGCTGTATCCAAGCATATTAATGGAAAGTTGAGTGGAAGGAAAGTGTGGTAGAAAAATGTGCACAAGTAGTCGGGATAACCGCAGCCTAGAAAGGATTGTTAAGAAAAGGCCATTCAAAAATTTTGGGGATATTCACAAGGAGTGGACTGCTGTTAGAGTCATTGCTTTAAGAGTCACCACACACAGACGTATCCAAGACATGGGCTACAAGTGTCGCATTCCTTGTGTCAAGCCACTCATGACCAATAGGGAAGTGCTAGAGGCAGACACAGATATTATGCTGCAAGTTCTCCTGGAATGACAGTTATACTGTAACTTTCTTTTATCATATATTTAAATTCTAACTATAATTTCAGATGAACTTGCAGTAGAAATGTCTGCCTCCAGCTCATCCCACTTTCCCCCTCCTGTCGTCATATAATCTCATTAGGAGCTACTGTCGTCTCCTATACCAGTAAAGTGAAAATCTGTATACATTGAACACAGGGTTTACCATTGACTTGAGATTGAAAGATAAGTCCTGGAGAAGAAAGTAGTTGCTCCTAATGAGATTGTACGATAATGTGAGGGTGGAATGGGGACGGGCTGGAGGCAGAAATAGATATTCTGCTGCAAGTTGATTTGAAAATAGACAGTAGTTACAATTTAAATCTATGGTAACAAAAATAAGTGCAACTCATTTCAGGCGAACTTGCAGCAGAATGTCTGTGCCTCCCTCTAGCTTCTCCCTCCTCCCATTTTCATAGAATTTTCATTGTCATCCCCTATCTCGGTAATGAGAAAGTTTGTATTCACAAAAGACAGATTTTACCCCAGAATTGAGAGTGAAAGATCAAACCATGAGAAGAAAAGGCAGATTTCTCTGGTAAGACACATTACAAAATGTCATACTTTTATCTGAACTGTATTATTGATTAATGAAATAAAAATTAAAATGACGGTTACACTGTAATTCTACTTTGGGTGTGCCTAGAATGATAAGTTTGAGAATAATGATGGCTGAATAGAAAGCTAACATAGAACTGATGAATGCTTTTCTGATATTGGTATATTCACAAGGTGACAGGGATCAGAGGGCACCACAGTAAATAATTTTGGGATCACCTATAGCAAAAAAAGTACAATATAAGCAAGGCAACATTGAAACAGCATGCTACACAAAACAGGATCACCCGAAAAGATATCTAAATACATTTTTTATTAATGCAAGCTATAAAAAGTAATTAAAAACACTTTAAAAAAAGTCAAAAATGACTGTACACATGTAAGGAGGTGGCGGGCACCCTCATATAACTCCTCTCTCCTACATGCCGGGCATGTGTGCCCCATGCGGTGCCCTGACAGTTTGGCTATAAGTCAATATATAAACAACTAGCTTGGCCCGTGCAAAATTTTCACACATTTGTCGTCGAGGGTGCAGGCAATTTCAGAAAAAGCAAGCTGGTCATGAGCTGATGAACACAGACAGGTATTTATATATGTAGATTGGTAATACAATAAATGGTTTGTTTGGCTCCTTTCTTGCTGAAGGGAGCAAGTTTACCTTTCAAATGGTATATCATGTGTGTGTGTGGGGCGAAGTAATCAGCCAAAAAGCAGTACATGTTTACAAATGTGTTGGTAGTGTGCTTTGGGGTACTGTGGTGCCACCTGCAGGTCATTTTTCCTTACTGCAGGTTTATGAAAATGTATGTTTAAACTGTATTTTGTGATCAAATCGTAGATGTGTGGTTTGTTTGGCTATTTTCTTGCTGAAGGGAGCAAGTTTATTGTTCAAATGGTGTATCATTTGTGTGTGTGGGTGCAGTATGAACGGGGAAACAAAGGAATCACCGAAAAACATTGTTTAGAAATAATAGAATAGCTTGTGCATTACTGCTTTATTAACATGTCTGTATGTTTGAGATTGTACTACTGTTAATATTGTGCATGTACAGGAATGTGCAACATGTATGTGATTAGTTCAGGGATAGGAAGTGTTAACTAAGACGGCTGGATTAGCAGCCTCAAAGAGGCAGAAAGTTCCTGTTCCCAGTCAGTGCCTGGGCAGGCTTGCCCAGGGCAGGAAGCTCTGCTTGCTTGGGAACATAATATACCTCTGGAGAGGAGAAAGTGCTGCCAAGGACTGCTGGGCAGTGGGAACAGGCCCTGGAACTTTGTGAGTGCCCATCAAAGGACTGTTTGCTCCCAGGAACCGAATGGGAGCTGATGAAGCTGATGATGCATCCAGAGGAAGCCATTCCAGTATGGAGAGCAATCGTGTGCCAGAGGTAACCAACTGTGCCATAGGGCTGGGACTTGATCTGTCTTTACATGTGCAAGGGGCCAGGGTGCTCACTGACTGTGACCTAGTAGACTCGCCCATGACTACCACTCCGTACCATCTTGTTACACACACAATCACCCAAAACAGGGTGACAAGCCATGTGTATCAATATTTTGACCTCAATACCACATAGCTTGGATCCAGGTTTAGAAATAAAAGATCTTAATTAAAGAAATTAAATAAGATGAATGTATACAGTGGGGAAAAAAAGTATTTAGTCAGTCAGCAATAGTGCAAGTTCCACCACTTAAAAAGATGAGAGGCGTCTGTAATTTACATCATAGGTAGACCTCAACTATGGGAGACAAACTGAGAAAAAAAAATCCAGAAAATCACATTGTCTGGTTTTTTTTCATTTTATTTGCATATTATGGTGGAAAATAAGTATTTGGTCAGAAACAAAATTTCATCTCAATACTTTGTGATATATCCTTTGTTGGCAATGACAGAGGTCAAACGCTTTCTGTAAGTCTTCACAAGGTTGCCACACACTGTTGCTGGTATATTGGCCCATTCCTCCATGCAGATCTCCTCTAGAGCAGTGATGTTTTTGGCTTTTCGCTTGGCAACACGGACTTTCAACTCCCTCCAAAGGTTTTCTATAGGGTTGAGATCTGGAGACTAGCTAGGCCACTCCAGGACCTTGAAATGCTTCTTACGAAGCCACTCCTTCGTTGCCCTGGCGGTGTGCTTTGGATCATTGTCATGTTGAAAGACCCAGCCACATTTCATCTTCAATGCCCTTGCTGATGGAAGGAGGTTTGCACTCAAAATCTCACGATACATGGCCCCATTCATTCTTTCATGTACCCGGATCAGTCGTCCTGGCCCCTTTGCAGAGAAACAGCCCCAAAGCATGATGTTTCCACCACCATGCTTTACAGTAGGTATGGTGTTTGATGGATGCAACTCAGTATTCTTTTTCCTCCAAACACGACAAGTTGTGTTTCTACCAAACAGTTCCAGTTTGGTTTCATCAGACCATAGGACATTCTCCCAAAACTCCTCTGGATCATCCAAATGCTCTCTAGCAAACTTCAGACGGGCCCGGACATGTACAGGCTTAAGCAGTGGGACACGTCTGGCACTGCATGATCTGAGTCCATGGTGGCGTAGTGTGTTACTTATGGTAGGCCTTGTTACAATGGTCCCAGCTCTCTGCAGTTCATTCACTAGGTCCCCCCGCGTGGTTCTGGGATTTTTGCTCACCGTTCTTGTGATCATTTTGACCCCACGGGGTGGGATTTTGCGTGGAGCACCAGATCGAGGGAGATTATCAGTGGTCTTGTATGTCTTCCATTTTCTAATTATTGCTCCCACAGTTGATTTCTTCACTCCAAGCTGGTTGGCTATTGCAGATTCAGTCTTCCCAGCCTGGTGCAGGGCTACAATTTTGTTTCTGGTGTCCTTTGACAGCTCTTTGGTCTTCACCATAGTGGAGTTTGGAGTCAGACTGTTTGAGGGTGTGCACAGGTGTCTTTTTATACTGATAACAAGTTTAAACAGGTGCCATTACTACAGGTAATGAGTGGAGGAAAGAGGAGACTCTTAAAGAAGAAGTTACAGGTCTGTGAGAGCCAGAAATCTTGATTGCTTGTTTCTGAACAAATACTTATTTTCCACCATAATATGCAAATAAAATGAAAAAAAAACAGACAATGTGATTTTCTGGATTTTTTTTTCTCAGTTTGTCTCCCATAGTTGAGGTCTACCTATGATGTAAATTACAGACGCCTCTCATCTTTTTAAGTGGTGGAACTTGCACTATTGCTGACTGACTAAATACTTTTTTTCCCCACTGTATATACAAGATGTAAATACTCACAAGCTTCCAATTTGTGGGTACTTCTGATACTCAAGTATCCAGTAACCTAGCATCACTGTATACAGTAGCACATTGCATTGTAGCAGATGGAAAAATTGGATTACGATAATTCATAGAAACACAAGGCAATAAACCTGAAGAAAACAGGAAGAAGACTCCAGCTCAGTCATTACTGAAATGAGAATTTGGCATGGAAACTAAAAAGATGCATTAATTAACAAGATGAGCAAGTTATGTAAGCTCCTATGCCCAAAAGTATAATTATTCATTTTACATGCAATTTCATAATGTAGAATGAAGAAAAAGGTGCAGCGGAAATTTTCACCTCAATCTTTTTTATCTTCTGTTTCCAGGATATATAAAAGTAGTGGGTGACGTGGGGACATATCTGGTGATGTCACTCATCAGCATCTGTCTGTTCACATCAATCTAATGAAAAGGAGCCACCAGGAAATGGAGGAGAGGGTTCTTACACCCCAAGTCTTACTAGGCAACTTGACAATCACCTTTAGTTTTTTTCATAAATTGGTATCAAGGAAAACAAAAATAAAACATGGAGGGCACATGTAGGGTGAAGTGAGCATTAGGTCACATGCCCTAAAATCTGCTGCAAATCCTGGAGTGTTGGCAGGAAAAACGCTGGGTATAATTCACATGCATTCCTTGATGCAATTTTTTCGCATTGATTTGAATCGGTGAAAAACACTGCAAGAATTGACATGTTGAGATCTGAAACTGCTTTATATCTGCAAGGAAACAGTAAGCAGCAGGTGCATGAGATTTCTGAAATTTCAGTCACTTTGATGGGACAGAAAACACCGGTTTTGCGGAAAAAATGAGCATAAAAAAACTCCAATAAAAACACGTTAAAAGCGCATGGTGTAAACATATCCTTGGATGGCCCTTATCACTACTGATAGACTTGCCGGAGGGAGATTTAGCTTTTGTTTTTCCAGTACAAGCAGGAAAATGAGAGGACGCATCTGCTTGCCTCCGCTGCAACGAACCCCAACGTAGCTATTGTTACTCTGAGTAGCCAGAGGAAACACTCTCCTAAGGACGGGCGCCGAGGCTCATCAGTGAGAACTCAGCACACCAATAAACAAGAATTCTCCATTACTCTAAGATTTTTGGAAATCTGATATTATTACATGTCATGTATTCAGAAGGGCAGGGACGCACTATCCTTAATACCGCGCAATTTCTGCCATTTATCCTGCCAGAGCACAGATTGTGTGCTTAGTGGTTCTCTGACGTCTCAGGAAGCTAAAAAAAAGAGGCGCCGGCCATTTTGTGGTTCCTCCACCCTTCCCTCACACGTCAGTCAGAGAGGGGTCTTCACACTTGATGTTTACAGTATTAGACCCCTGAGTAGCACAGTGCCGGACTCAGAACCACATAAAGGGCTTTTATTGATGAGGTCCTAACCTTGAAGAACACTTTGTGCATAAATAGCTCCACTGGATAATTGCTCATGAAATGCCTACGGCCTGAAGCAGCACTTGGTTACTGAGTGGTGGTGTAAGCAGATTCAAAGTGATCTTTGTGGTTAGAGCCTTTCTAAATGCTGTTCCTCTGAGGTTCTAAGCACTTTTATTAGGACGTCTGTGGAAACACTTTAGACATTGCCTGGTCACACTTCTATTTCCAGTGACTTTACTTAAATTAATCAAATGTCTGAAATCAGAAGAAAAGCGTCTTTAGTAGAATCCATCAGATCAATGCACTAAATGATCAGTGAGGTAGAGCCATACCATGGGTGCTGTGCCAGATGAGGAGGCATCTGCTCATCCTCCAGCTGCATAGCATTACTTCCCTCAGCTGCCATCTTCAGAATCTAGGCCACTGTTTGCAAACTTCAAACCATCCCCATGATGTGAAATGAGCTTATTGATGTGATTAGGAAAGATCAGAGAGTGCAATTATATAACGCAGAGCCTGTGCTGGAGAAATATCTGATCCAGAAGATAATCAGCCTGATACTGTCACCTCAGCCAGGAGGTAGTTCGGCTCCGGGCATCATCCCCTCTACACATTGGGTCACTTATATGTTCCACCATATCTGTGTGTGTCCGCAGCACATTACTTACTATTAGTTATTATGTATTAGGAAAATAAGACCTATCCAGGTCTATTCATGCTGTAGTGTTCCCACCATAACCCAGAGCTCGTCTCCTGAATGAAGCCCCATGGTGTGCCCATCTTCTGCTGGCTACAATCTGTGTAATTCACGTTACAAGGAGTAATCCCATCCCTGCTTACTATTGATGGCTTTGACTCTTTGAAATCAGAACTTGCATTCCATTTCTATATATAACATTGCAGCAATATCTCTAGAGCACATGTCCTAATTATAATTACGGTACAGTAATGAGAAGATTCACATGATGCTAATTGTCTATGATGAGTAATGGTATAGCTTCCAAGCCAGCCTCCTCTGCATACATGTACCCCAACATTTCTCCTTTGATAATTGACTTGGGCATGAACCATGATGGATCAGATGTACAGCCTGCAGGCCAGGAGGACACTTCTACCTATGGAGTCTCTGAAGGTTGAAGACATTCTATAGCAAGTGTTCTGTGTGTCGTCCTGTGGGCAGCAGAAGCATGTTGAACCTTCTGTATGATCCCATACTCAATGACCACATCTCTCTTATCCCCTATCTACAACATATCTATCAGAAGACAATGTAGCAATTCCTGACTGGGCAGGGCTCCTCCAGCACAGAATAACATGGTGTCCCACCCCAGCCTCATCACTGCAACCCCAGCCCTCCCATCAATTTCTACCCTACGTTTCCTACACTTTACCTTTATATAAGTCACATGTGGCTTGCTTTGGCATTTAAGGGCACCAACACACCTCACCCATGCTCTCACCCCCTGGGGAACCCATGTTATCACCCCCTGGGCACCCATGTTCTCATCCCCTGGGACACTCATGTTCTCACCCCGTGGGCACCCATGTTCTCACCCCCTGGATACCCATGTTATCATCCCCTGGGGTATCAATGCTCTCACACCCTGGGGCACCCATGCTCTCACACCCTGGGCACACATGTTCTCACCCACTGAGGCACCCATGCTCTCACCCCCTGGGGAACCCATTTCTCACCCCCTGGGGCACCCATGTACTCATCCCCTGGGGCACCCATGCACTCACCCCTTGGGGCACCCATGCACTCACCCCCTGGGGCACCCATGTTCTCACCCCCTGGTCACCCATGCATTCACCCCCTGGGGCACCCATGCACTCACCCCCTGGGGCACCCATGCGCTCACCCCCTGGGGCACCCATGCGCTCACCCCCTGGGACACCCATGTTCTCAGCGCCTGGGACACCCATGTTCTCACCCCCTGGGACACCCATATTCTCACCCCGTGGGCACCCATATTCTCACCCTCTAGATACCCATGTTATCATCCCCTGGGGTATCAATGCTCTCACACCCTGGGGCACCCATGCTCTCACACCCTGGGGCACCCATGCTCTCACCCCCTGAGGCACCCATATTCTCACCCCCTGGGGAACCCATGTTCTCACCCCCTGGGGAACCCATTTCTCACCCCCTGGGGCACTCATGCACTCACCCCCTGGGGCACCCATGCACTCACCCCCTGGTCACCCATGCACTCACCCCCTGGGCACCCATGTTCTCACCCCCTGGTCACCCATGCACTCACCCCCTGGGGCACCCATGTTCTCACCCCCTGGTCACCCATGCACTCACCCCCTGGGGCACCCATGTTCTCACCCCCTGGTCACCCATGCTCTCACCCCCTGGGGCACCCATGTTCTCACCCCCTGGTCACCCATGCACTTACCCCCTGGGGCACCCATGTTCTCACCCCCTGGTCACCCATGCTCTCACCCCCTGGGGCACCCATGCTCTCACCCCCTGGTCACCCATGCACTCACCCCCTGGTCACCCATGTTCTCACCCCCTGGTCACCCATGCACTCACCCCCTGGGGCACCCATGTTCTCACCCCCTGGTCACCCATGCTCTCACCCCCTGGGTCACCCATGTTCTCACCCCCTGGTCACCCATGCTCTCACCCCCTGGGGCACCCATGTTCTCACCCCCTGGTCACCCATGCACTCACCCCCTGGGGCACCCATGTTCTCACCCCCTGGTCACCCATGCACTCACCCCCTGGGGCACCCATGTTCTCATCTCCTGGTCACCCATGCTCTCACCCCCTGGGGCACCCATGTTCTCACCCCCTGGTCACCCATGCACTCACACCCTGGTCACCCATGTTCTCACCCCCTGGTCACCTATGTTCTCACACCCTGGGCAGGGGCAGCACAACCCCAAGCTCCTCAGCACAGTAAGCAGAGTTCCAGATGACCACGCCTAAAACTTCCAGAATCCAGAGGCAGCTGTGGGCACAGATTCCTAGCTCATCCCATTATCGGCTCCCACGATCACACCACGGGAGGACAGTGTAACCCATGCATTCCCGGAACACAAGAAAAGCGGAGGAGAAAGTGCAGAAAAGACACAACTCACCTGGACAAGGGGTGCTGGGGTCACAGAGGAGCAAGGAAGGGCTGGTGCTGATGTTTAGTTATTAGACACAAGGAGGGAAGAAGAGTAGAGATGAAGGAGGAAGAGGAGGGCAGAGTTCTACTTCAGGTGGGGGAGGAAGGCAGAAGTCTGTCAGGAAGAATAATCCCAATTCAAAGAGGAAAATAGATCAGGCTGTTCACATGAAGAAAACAGAGGCAGCAAGTGCGATCCGGTGTCTCCAGGTTATCACAGTGGTGAGAGAGCGATCTATAGATCCACGATCTGATCCAAGGCCGATCTCCTGCGATCACATCCACCAGCAGATGCTCAATGAGCGCATTCCGGCTGTGTGCCTGTTCTCCAGCAGCAGCAGCAGCAGCAGAGCTCTCCGGGTCCCCCTGGTGATCGGCAGCTCAGTGCACACTGGCACATACAGCACAAGGAGGAGGCACAGGCAGGGAGAGGGCTGCCACCTCCACGCCTCCTGCCACTGTAGCCCATGCCAGGTAGCTCCCATGCCACACGCTCTACATAGCACTGCTACTATCACTCCCATCATCACAGGATCACATCCTACATAGCACTGCTACTATCACTCCCATCATCACAGGATCACCTCCTATATAGCACTGCTACTATCACTCCCATCATCTCAGGATCACATCCTATATTGCACTGCTACTATCACTCCCATCATCTCAGGATCACATCCTACATAGCACTGCCACTATTACCCCCCGTCATCTCAGCATCACCTCCTACATAGCACTGCTACTATCACTCCCATCATCTCAGGATCACATCCTACATAGCACTGCCACTATTACCCCCCATCATCTCAGCATCAACTCCTACATAGCACTGCTACTATCACTCCCATCATCTCAGGATCACCTCCTATATAGCACTGCTACTATCACTTCTATCATCTCAGGATCACATCCTACATAGCACTGCTACTATCACTCCCATCATCTCAGAATCACCTCCTATATAGCACTGCTACTATCACTCCCATCATCTCAGGATCACCTCCTATATAGCACTGCTACTATCACTGCCATCGTCACAGCATCACCTCCTACATAGCACTGCTACTATCACTCCCATAATCTCAGAATCACCTCCTATATAGCACTGCTACTATCACTCCCATCATCTCAGGATCACCTCCTATATAGCACTGCTACTATCACTCCCATCATCACAGGATCACCTCCTTTATAGCACTGTTACTATCACTCCCATCATCACAGGATCACATCCTACATAGCACTGCTACTATCACTCCCATCATCTCAGAATCACCTCCTATATAGCACTGCTACTATCACTCCCATCATCTCAGGATCACCTCCTATATAGCACTGCTACTATTACCCCCCATCATCTCAGGATCACCTCCTATATAGCACTGCTACTATCACTCCCATCATCTCAGGATCACATCTTACATAGCACTGCTATAATTACTCCCATCATCTCAGGATCACATCCTACATAGCACTGCCACTATAACCCCCCATCATCTCAGGATCACCTTCTACATAGCACTGCTACTATCACTCCCATCATCACAGGATCACCTCCTATATAGCACTGCTACTATCACTCCCATCATCTCAGGATCATCTCCTATATAGCACTGCTACTATCACTCCCATCATCTCTGGATCACATCCTATATAGCACTGCTACTATCACTCCCATCATCTCAGGATCACCCCCTATATAGCACTGCTACTATCACTCCCATCATCACAGGATCACCTCCTATATAGCACTGCTACTATCACTCCTATCATCTCAGGATCACATCCTACATAGCACTGCTACTATCACTCCCATCATCACAGGATCACCTCCTATATAGCACTGCTACTATCATTCCCATCATCACAGGATCACCTCCTATATAGCACTGCTACTATCACTCCTATCATCTCAGGATCACATCCCACATAGCACTGCTACTATCACTCCCATCATCACAGGATCACCTCCTATATAGCACTGCTACTATCACTCCCATCATCTCAGGATCACCTCCTATATAGCACTGCCACTATTACCCCCCATCATCTCAGGATCACCTTCTACATAGCACTGCTACTATCACTCCCATCATCACAGGATCACCTCCTATATAGCACTGCTACTATCACTCCCATCATCACAGGATCACATCCCACATAGCACTGCTACTATCACTCCCATCATCACAGGATCACATCCTATATAGCACTGCTACTATCACTCCCATCATCTCAGGATCACATCCTATATTGCACTGCTACTATCACTCCCATCATCTCAGGATCACCTCCTATATAGCACTGCCACTATTACCCCCCATCATCTCAGGATCACCTTCTACATAGCACTGCTACTATCACTCCCATCAACACAGGATCACCTCCTATATAGCACTGCTACTATCACTCCCATCATCTCAGGATCACCTCCTACATAGCACTGCTACTATCACTCCCATCATCACAGGATCACATCCTATATAGCACTGCTACTATCACTCCCATCATCTCAGGATCACATCCTATATTGCACTGCTACTATCACTCCCATCATCTCAGGATCACCTCCTATATAGCACTGCCACTATTACCCCCCATCATCTCAGGATCACATCTTACATAGCACTGCTACTATCACTCCCATCATCTCAGGATCACATCCTATATTGCACTGCTACTATCACTCCCATCATCTCAGGATCACCTCCTATATAGCACTGCCACTATTACCCCCCATCATCTCAGGATCACCTTCTACATAGCACTGCTACTATCACTCCCATCATCACAGGATCACCTCCTATATAGCACTGCTACTATCACTCCCATCATCTCAGGATCACCTCCTATATAGCACTGCTACTATCACTCCCATCATCACAGGATCACATCCTATATAGCACTGCTACTATCACTCCCATGATCTCAGGATCACATCCTATATTGCACTGCTACTATCACTCCCATCATCTCAGGATCACCTCCTATATAGCACTGCCACTATTACCCCCCATCATCTCAGGATCACATCTTACATAGCACTGCTACTATTACTCCCATCATCTCAGGATCACATCCTACATAGTACTGCCACTATTACCCCCCATCATCTCAGGATCATATCCTATATAGCACTGCTACTATCACTCCCATCATCTCAGGGTTCACCTCCTATATAGCACTGCTACTATCACTCCCATCATCTCAGGATCACCTTCTACATAGCACTGCTACTATCACTCCCATCATCACAGGATCACCTCCTATATAGCACTGCAACTATCACTCCCATCATCTCAGGATCATCTCCTATATAGCACTGCTACTATCACTCCCATCATCTCTTAATCACATCCTATATAGCACTGCTACTATCACTCCCATCATCACAGGATCACATCCTATATAGCACTGCTACTATCACTCCTATCATCTCAGGATCACATCCCACATAGCACTGCTACTATCACTCCCATCATCACAGGATCACCTCCTATATAGCACTGCTACTATCACTCCCATCATCACAGGATCACATCATATATAGCACTGCTACTATCACTCCCATCATCTCAGGATCACATCCTATATTGCAGTGCTACTATCACTCCCATCATCTCAGGATCACCTCCTATATAGCACTGCCACTATTACCCCCCATCATCTCCGGATCACATCTTACATAGCACTGCTACTATTACTCCCATCATCTCAGAATCACATCCTACATAGCACTGCCACTATTACCCCCCATCATCTCAGGATCACCTTCTACATAGCACTGCTACTATCACTCCCATCATCACAGGATCACCTCCTATATAGCACTGCTACTATCACTCCCATCATCACAGGATCACATCCTATATAGCACTGCTACTATCACTCCCATCATCTCAGGATCACATCCTATATTGCACTGCTACTATCACTCCCATCATCTCAGGATCACCTCCTATATAGCACTGCCACTATTACCCCCCATCATCTCAGGATCACATCTTACATAGCACTGCTACTATCACTCCCATCATCTCAGGATCACATCCTATATTGCACTGCTACTATCACTCCCATCATCTCAGGATCACCTCCTATATAGCACTGCCACTATTACCCCCCATCATCTCAGGATCACCTTCTACATAGCACTGCTACTATCACTCCCATCATCACAGGATCACCTCCTATATAGCACTGCTACTATCACTCCCATCATCTCAGGATCATCTCCTATATAGCACTGCTACTATCACTCCCATCATCACAGGATCACATCCTATATAGCACTGCTACTATCACTCCCATCATCTCAGGATCACATCCTATATTGCACTGCTACTATCACTCCCATCATCTCAGGATCACCTCCTATATAGCACTGCTACTATCACTCCCATCATCACAGGATCACATCCTATATAGCACTGCTACTATCACTCCCATCATCTCAGGATCACATCCTATATTGCACTGCTACTATCACTCCCATCATCTCAGGATCACCTCCTATATAGCTCTGCCACTATTACCCCCCATCATCTCAGGATCACATCTTACATAGCACTGCTACTATTACCCCCCATCATCTCAGGATCACATCCTATATAGCACTGCTACTATCACTCCCATCATCTCAGGGTTCACCTCCTATATAGCACTGCTACTATCACTCCCATCATCTCAGGATCACCTTCTACATAGCACTGCTACTATCACTCCCATCATCACAGGATCACCTCCTATATAGCACTGCTACTATCACTCCCATCATCTCAGGATCATCTCCTATATAGCACTGCTACTATCACTCCCATCATCTCTGGTTCACATCCTATATAGCACTGCTACTATCACTCCCATCATCACAGGATCACCTCCTATATAGCACTGCTACTATCACTCCTATCATCTCAGGATCACATCGTACATAGCAATGCTACTATCACTCCCATCATCACAGGATCACCTCCTATATAGCACAGCTACTATCACTCCCATCATCACAGGATCACCTCCTATATAGCACTGCTACTATCACTCCTATCATCTCAGGATCACATCCCACATAGCACTGCTACTATCACTCCCATCATCACAGGATCACCTCCTATATAGCACTGCTACTATCACTCCCATCATCACAGGATCACCTCCTATATAGCACTGCTACTATCACTCCCATCATCACAGGATCACATCCTATATAGCACTGCTACTATCACTCCCATCATCTCAGGATCACCTCCTATATAGCACTGCCACTATTACCCCCCATCATCTCAGGATCACATCTTACATAGCACTGCTACTATCACTCCCATCATCTCAGGATCACATCCTATATTGCACTGCTACTATCACTCCCATCATCTCAGGATCACATCCTATATTGCACTGCTACTATCACTCCCATCATCTCAGGATCACATCCTATATTGCACTGCTACTATCACTCCCATCATCTCAGGATCACATCCTATATTGCACTGCTACTATCACTCCCATCATCTCAGGATCACCTCCTATATAGCACTGCCACTATTACCCCCCATCATCTCAGGATCACCTTCTACATAGCACTGCTACTATCACTCCCATCATCACAGGATCACATCCTATATAGCACTGCTACTATCACTCCCATCATCTCAGGATCACATCCTATATTGCACTGCTACTATCACTCCCATCATCTCAGGATCACCTCCTATATAGCACTGCCACTATTACCCCCCATCATCTCAGGATCACATCTTACATAGCACTGCTACTATTACTCCCATCATCTCAGGATCACATCCTACATAGCACTGCCACTATAACCCCCCATCATCTCAGGATCACATCCTATATAGCACTGCTACTATCACTCCCATCATCTCAGGGTTCACCTCCTATATAGCACTGCTACTATCACTCCCATCATCACAGGGTCACCTCCTACATAGCACTGCTACTATCACTCCCATCATCACAGGATCACATCCTATATAGCACTGCTACTATCACTCCCATCATCTCAGGATCACATCCTATATTGCACTGCTACTATCACTCCCATCATCTCAGGATCACCTCCTATATAGCACTGCCACTATTACCCCCCATCATCTCAGGATCACATCTTACATAGCACTGCTACTATTACTCCCATCATCTCAGGATCACATCCTACATAGCACTGCCACTATTACCCCCCATCATCTCAGGATCACATCCTATATAGCACTGCTACTATCACTCCCATCATCTCAGGGTTCACCTCCTATATAGCACTGCTACTATCACTCCCATCATCTCAGGATCACCTCCTATATAGCACTGCTACTATCACTCCCATCATCTCTGGATCACATCCTATATAGCACTGCTACTATCACTCCTATCATATCAGGATCACCTCCTATATAGCACTGCTACTATCACTCCCATCATCACAGGATCACCTCCTATATAGCACTGCTACTATCACTCCTATCATCTCAGGATCACCTCCTATATAGCACTGCTACTATCACTCCCAGCATCACAGGATCACCTCCTACATAGCACTGCTACTATCACTCCCATCATCTCAGGATCACCTCCTATATAGCACTGCTACTATCACTCCCATCATCTCTGGATCACATCCTATATAGCACTGCTACTATCACTCCCATCATCTCAGGATCACCTCCTATATAGCACTGCTACTATCACTCCCATCATCACAGGATCACCTCCTATATAGCACTGCTACTATCACTCCTATCATCTCAGGATCACATACTATATAGCACTGCTACTATCACTCCCATCATCACAGGATCACCTCCTATATAGCACTGCTACTATCACTCCTATCATCTCAGGATCACATCCCACATAGCACTGCTACTATCACTCCCATCATCACAGGATCACATCCTATATAGCACTGATACTATCACTCCCATCATCACAGGATCACCTCCTATATAGCACTGCTACTATCACTCCTATCATCTCAGGATCACATCCCACATAGCACTGCTACTATCACTCCCATCATCTCAGGATCACCTCCTATATAGCACTGCTACTATCACTCCCATCATCTCAGGATCACATCCTATATTGCAATGCTACTATCACTCCCATCATCTCAGGATCACCTCCTATATAGCACTGCCACTATTACCCCCATCATCACAGGATCACATCCTACATAGCACTGCTACTATCACTCCCATCATCACAGGATCACCTCCTACATAGCACTGCTACTATAACTCCCATCAACACAGCATCACCTCCTATATAGCACTGCTACTATCACTCCCATCATCTCAGGATCACCTCCTATATAGCACTGCCACTATTACCCCCATCATCACAGGATCACCTCCTACACAGCACTGCTACTATCACTCCCATCATCACAGGGTCACCTCCTACATAGCACTGCTACTATCACTCCCATCATCTCAGGATCACCTCCTATATAGCACTGCTACTATCACTCCCATCATCACAGGATCACATCCTACATAGCACTGCTACTATCACTCCCATCATCACAGGATCACCTCCTACATAGCACTGCTACTATAACTCCCATCAACACAGCATCACCTCCTATATAGCACTGCTACTATCACTCCCATCATCTCAGGATCACCTCCTATATAGCACTGCCACTATTACCCCCATCATCACAGGATCACCTCCTACACAGCACTGCTACTATCACTCCCATCATCACAGGGTCACCTCCTACATAGCACTGCTACTATCACTCCCATCATCTCAGGATCACCTCCTATATAGCACTGCTACTATCACTCCCATCATCTCAGGATCACCTCCTACATAGCACTGCTACTATCACTCCCATCATCACAGGATCACCTCCTACATAGCACTGCTACTATCACTCCCATCATCACAGGGTCACCTCCTACATAGCACTGCTACTATCACTCCCATCATCACAGCATCACCTCCTACATAGCACTGCTACTATCACTCCTATCATCACAGGGTCACCTCCTACATAGCACTGCTACTATCACTCCCATCATCTCAGGATCACCTCCTATATAGCACTGCTACTATCACTCCCATCATGTCAGGATCACCTCCTATATAGCACTGCTACTATCACTTCCATCATCACAGGATCACCTCCTACATAGCACTGCTACTATCACTCCCATCATCTCAGGATCACCTCCTATATAGCACTGCTACTATCACTCCCATCATCACAGGATCACCTCTTATATAGCACTGCTACTATCACTCCCATCATCACAGGATCACCTCCTACATAGCACTGCTACTATCACTCCCATCATCACAGGATCACCTCCTATATAGCACTGCTACTATCACTCCTATCATCTCAGGATCACATCCTATATAGCACTGCTACTATCACTCCTATCATCACAGGATCACATCCTGCATAGCACTGCTACTATCACTCCCAGCATCACCTTCTATATAGCACTGCTACTATCACTCCCATCATCTCAGGATCATATCCAACATAGCACGGCCACTATCACTCCCATCATCTCAGGATCACATCCTACATAGCACTGCCACTATTACCCCCATCATCTCAGGGTTCACCTCCTACATAGCACTGCAACTATCACTCCCATCATCACAGGATAACATCCTACATAGCACTGCTACTATCACTCCCATCATCTCAGGGTTCACCTCCTATATAGCACTGCTACTATCACTCCCATCATCACAGGGTCACCTCCTACATAGCACTGCTACTATCACTCCCATCATCACAGCATCACCTCCTACATAGCACTGCTACTATCACTCCCATCATCACAGGGTCACCTCCTACATAGCACTGCTACTATCACTCCCATCATCACAGGGTCACCTCCTACATAGCACTGCTACTATCACTCCCATCATCACAGCATCACCTCCTATATAGCACTGCTACTATCACTCCCATCATCACAGCATCACCTCATACATAGCACTGCTACTATCACTCCCATCATCACAGGGTCACCTCCTACATAGCACTGCTACTATCACTCCCATCATCTCAGGATCACCTCCTATATAGCACTGCTACTATCACTCCCATCATCTCAGGATCACCTCCTGTATAGCACTGCTACTATCACTCCCATCATCACAGGGTCACCTCCTATATAGCACTGCTACTATCACTTCTATCATCACAGGGTCACCTCCTACATAGCACTGCTACTATCACTCCCATCATCACAGGGTCACCTCCTACATAGCACTGCTACTATCACTCCCATCATCTCAGGGTCACCTCCTACATAGCACTGCTACTATCACTCCCATCATCACAGGGTCACCTCCTATATAGCACTGCTACTATCACTCCCATCATCACAGGGTCACCTCCTATATAGCACTGCTACTATCACTCCCATCATCACAGGGTCACCTCCTATATAGCACTGCTACTATCACTCCCATCATCACAGGGTCACCTCCTACATAGCACTGCTACTATCACTCCCATCATCACAGGATCACCTCCTACATAGCACTGCTACTATCACTCCCATCATCTCAGGATCACATCCTATATAGCACTGCTACTATCACTCCCATCATCACAGCATCACCTCCTATGTAGCACTGCTACTATCACTCCTATCATCTCAGGATCACCCCCTACATAGCACTGCTGCTATCACTCCAATCATCACAGGATCACCTCCTTTATAGCACTGCTACTATCACTCCCATCATCACAGGATCACCTCCTACATAGCACTGCTACTATCACTCCCATCATCTCAGGATCACATCCTATATAGCACTGCTACTATCACTCCCATCATCTCAGGATCACATCCTACATAGCACTGCTACTATCACTCCCATCATCACAGCATCACCTCCTATGTAGCACTGCTACTATCACTCCAATCATCACAGAATCACCTCCTATATAGCACTGCTACTATCACTCCCATCATCACAGGATCACCTCCTACATAGCACTGCTACTATCACTCCCATCATCTCAGGATCACATCCTATATAGCACTGCTACTATCACTCCCATCATCACAGGGTCACCTCCTATATAGCACTGCTACTATCACTCCCATCATCACAGGATCACCTCCTACATAGCACTGCTACTATCACTCCCATCATCTCAGGATCACCTCCTATATAGCACTGCTACTATCACTGCCATCGTCTCAGGATCACCTCCTTTATAGCACTGTTACGATCACTCCCATCATCACAGCATCACCTCCTATATAGAACTGCTACTATCCCTCCTATCATCTCAGGATCACCTCCTATATAGCACTGCTACTATCACTCCCATCATCACAGGGTCACCTCCTATATAGCACTGCTACTATCACTCCCATCATCACAGGGTCACCTCCTACATAGCACTGCTACTATCACTCCCATCATCACAGGGTCACCTCCTACATAGCACTGCTACTATCACTCCCATCATCTCAGGGTCACATCCTATATAGCACTGCTACTATCACTCCTATCATCTCAGGGTCACATCCTATATAGCACTGCTACTATCACTCCCATCATCTCAGGATCACATCCTACATAGCACTGCTACTATCACTCCCATCATCACAGCATCACCTCCTATGTAGCACTGCTACTATCACTCCAATCATCACAGGATCACCTCCTATATAGCACTGCTACTATCACTCCCATCATATCAGGGTCACATCCTATATAGCACTGCTACTATCACTCCCATCATCTCAGGGTCACATCCTATATAGCACTGCTACTATCACTCCCATCATCTCAGGATCACATCCTACATAGCACTGCTACTATCACTCCCATCATCACAGCATCACCTCCTATGTAGCACTGCTACTATCACTCCAATCATCACAGGATCACCTCCTATATAGCACTGCTACTATCACTCCCATCATCACAGGATCACCTCCTACATAGCACTGCTACTATCACTCCCATCATCTCAGGATCACATCCTATATAGCACTGCTACTATCACTCCCATCATCACAGGGTCACCTCCTATATAGCACTGCTACTATCACTCCCATCATCACAGGATCACCTCCTACATAGCACTGCTACTATCACTCCCATCATCTCAGGATCACATCCTATATAGCACTGCTACTATCACTCCCATTATCACAGGGTCACCTCCTATATAGCACTGCTACTATCACTCCCATCATCACAGGGTCACCTCCTACATAGCACTGCTACTATCACTCCCATCATCACAGGGTCACCTCCTACATAGCACTGCTACTATCACTCCCATCATCTCAGGATCACCTCCTATATAGCACTGCTACTATCACTCCCATCATCACAGGATCACATCCTATATAGCACTGCTACTATCACTCCCATCATCACAGGGTCACCTCCTATATAGCACTGCTACTATCACTCCCATCATCACAGGGTCACCTCCTACATAGCACTGCTACTATCACTCCCATCATCACAGGATCACCTCCTACATAGCACTGCTACTATCACTCCCATCATCTCAGGATCACATCCTATATAGCACTGCTACTATCACTCCCATCATCACAGCATCACCTCCTATGTAGCACTGCTACTATCACTCCTATCATCTCAGGATCACCCCCTACATAGCACTGCTGCTATCACTCCAATCATCACAGGATCACCTCCTATATAGCACTGCTACTATCACTCCCATCATCACAGGATCACCTCCTACATAGCACTGCTACTATCACTCCCATCATCTCAGGATCACATCCTATATAGCACTGCTACTATCACTCCCATCATCACAGGATCACCTCCTATATAGCACTGCTACTATCACTCCCATCATCTCAGGATCACATCCTACATAGCACTGCTACTATCACTCCCATCATCACAGCATCACCTCCTATGTAGCACTGCTACTATCACTCCAATCATCACAGATCACCTCCTACATAGCACTGCTACTATCACTCCCATCATCACAGGGTCACCTCCTACATAGCACTGCTACTATCACTCCCATCATCTCAGGGTCACCTCCTACATAGCACTGCTACTATCACTCCCATCATCACAGGGTCACCTCCTATATAGCACTGCTACTATCACTCCCATCATCACAGTGTCACCTCCTATATAGCACTGCTACTATCACTCCCATCATCACAGGGTCACCTCCTATATAGCACTGCTACTATCACTCCCATCATCACAGGGTCACCTCCTACATAGCACTGCTACTATCACTCCCATCATCACAGGATCACCTCCTACATAGCACTGCTACTATCACTCCCATCATCTCAGGATCACATCCTATATAGCACTGCTACTATCACTCCCATCATCACAGCATCACCTCCTATGTAGCACTGCTACTATCACTCCTATCATCTCAGGATCACCCCCTACATAGCACTGCTGCTATCACTCCCATCATCACAGGATCACCTCCTACATAGCACTGCTACTATCACTCCCATCATCTCAGGATCACATCCTATATAGCACTGCTACTATCACTCCCATCATCTCAGGATCACATCCTACATAGCACTGCTACTATCACTCCCATCATCACAGCATCACCTCCTATGTAGCACTGCTACTATCACTCCAATCATCACAGAATCACCTCCTATATAGCACTGCTACTATCACTCCCATCATCACAGGATCACCTCCTACATAGCACTGCTACTATCACTCCCATCATCTCAGGATCACATCCTATATAGCACTGCTACTATCACTCCCATCATCACAGGGTCACCTCCTATATAGCACTGCTACTATCACTCCCATCATCACAGGATCACCTCCTACATAGCACTGCTACTATCACTCCCATCATCTCAGGATCACATCCTATATAGCACTGCTACTAACACTCCCATCATCACAGGGTCACCTCCTATATAGCACTGCTACTATCACTCCCATCATCACAGGGTCACCTCCTACATAGCACTGCTACTATCACTCCCATCATCACAGGGTCACCTCCTACATAGCACTGCTACTATCACTCCCATCATCTCAGGGTCACATCCTATATAGCACTGCTACTATCACTCCTATCATCTCAGGGTCACATCCTATATAGCACTGCTACTATCACTCCCATCATCTCAGGATCACATCCTACATAGCACTGCTACTATCACTCCCATCATCACAGCATCACCTCCTATGTAGCACTGCTACTATCACTCCAATCATCACAGGATCACCTCCTATATAGCACTGCTACTATCACTCCCATCATCTCAGGGTCACATCCTATATAGCACTGCTACTATCACTCCCATCATCTCAGGGTCACATCCTATATAGCACTGCTACTATCACTCCCATCATCTCAGGATCACATCCTACATAGCACTGCTACTATCACTCCCATCATCACAGCATCACCTCCTATGTAGCACTGCTACTATCACTCCAATCATCACAGGATCACCTCCTATATAGCACTGCTACTATCACTCCCATCATCACAGGATCACCTCCTACATAGCACTGCTACTATCACTCCCATCATCTCAGGATCACATCCTATATAGCACTGCTACTATCACTCCCATCATCACAGGGTCACCTCCTATATAGCACTGCTACTATCACTCCCATCATCACAGGGTCACCTCCTACATAGCACTGCTACTATCACTCCCATCATCACAGGGTCACCTCCTACATAGCACTGCTACTATCACTCCCATCATCTCAGGATCACCTCCTATATAGCACTGCTACTATCACTCCCATCATCACAGGATCACATCCTATATAGCACTGCTACTATCACTCCCATCATCACAGGGTCACCTCCTATATAGCACTGCTACTATCACTCCCATCATCACAGGGTCACCTCCTACATAGCACTGCTACTATCACTCCCATCATCACAGGATCACCTCCTACATAGCACTGCTACTATCACTCCCATCATCTCAGGATCACATCCTATATAGCACTGCTACTATCACTCCCATCATCACAGCATCACCTCCTATGTAGCACTGCTACTATCACTCCTATCATCTCAGGATCACCCCCTACATAGCACTGCTGCTATCACTCCAATCATCACAGGATCACCTCCTATATAGCACTGCTACTATCACTCCCATCATCACAGGATCACCTCCTACATAGCACTGCTACTATCACTCCCATCATCTCAGGATCACATCCTATATAGCACTGCTACTATCACTCCCATCATCACAGGATCACCTCCTATATAGCACTGCTACTATCACTCCCATCATCTCAGGATCACATCCTACATAGCACTGCTACTATCACTCCCATCATCACAGCATCACCTCCTATGTAGCACTGCTACTATCACTCCAATCATCACAGATCACCTCCTAATAGCACTGCTACTATCACTCCCATCATCACAGGATCACCTCCTACTTAGCACTGCTACTATCACTCCCATCATCTCAGGATCACATCCTATATAGCACTGCTACTATCACTCCCATCATCACAGGATCACCTCCTACATAACACTGCTACTATCACTCCCATCATCACAGCATCACCTCCTACATAGCACTGCTACTATCACTCCCATCATCTCAGGATCACATCCTATATAGCACTGCTACTATCACTCCCATCATCTCAGGATCACATCCTACATAGCACTGCCACTATTACCCCCATCATCACAGGATCACATCCTATATAGCACTGCTACTATCACTCCCATCATCTCAGGATCACATCCTACATAGCACTGCCACTATTACCCCCATCATCACAGGATCACATCCTATATAGCACTGCTACTATCACTCCCATCATCTCAGGATCACATCCTACATAGCACTGCTACTATCACTCCCATCATCTCAGGATCACCTCCTATATAGCACTGCTACTATCACTCCCATCATCTCAGGATCACCTTCTATATAGCACTGCTACTTTCACTCCCATCATCTCAGGATCACCTCCTATATAGCACTGCTACTATCACTCCTATCATCTCAGGATCACATCATACATAGCACTGCTACTATCACTCCCATCATCTCAGGATCACATCCTATATAGCACTGCTACTATCACTCCCATCATCTCAGAATCACCTTCTATATAGCACTGCTACTATCACTCCCATCATCTCAGGGTTCACCTTCTATTTAGCACTGCTACTATCACTCCCATCATCTCAGGATCACTTCCTATATAGCACTGCTACTATCACTCCCATCATCTCAGGATCACCTCCTCTATAGCACTGCCACTATTACCCCCATCATCTCAGGATCACATCCAACATAGCACTGCTACTATTACCACCATCAACACAGGATCACCTCCAATATAGCACTGCTACTATCACTCCCATCATCTCAGGATCATCTCCTATATAGCACTGCTACTATCACTCCCATCATCTCAGGATCACATCCTACATAGCACTGCTACTATCACTCCCATCATCTCAGGATCACATCCTATATAGCACTGCTACTATCACTCCCATCATCACAGCATCACCTCCTATGTAGCACTGCTACTATCACTCCTATCATCTCAGGATCACATCCTGCATAGCACTGCTACTATCACTCCCATCATCTCAGGATCACATCCTGCATAGCACTGCTACTATCACTCCCATCATCACAGGATCACATCCTACATAGCACTGCCACTATTACCCCCCATCATCACAGGATCACATCCTACATAGCACTGCTACTATCACTCCCATCATCACAGGATCACCTCCTATATAGCACGGCCACTATCACTCCCATCATCTCAGGATCACATCCTATATAGCACTGCTACTATCACTCCCATCATCTCAGGATCATATCCTACATAGCACTGCCACTATTACCCCCATCATCTCAGGGTTCACCTCCTATATAGCACTGCTACTATCACTCCCATCATCACAGGATAACATCCTACATAGCACTGCTACTATCACTCCCATCATCTCAGGGTTCACCTCCTATATAGCACTGCTGCTATCACTCCCATCATCTCAGGATCACCTCCTATGTAGCACTGCTACTATCACTCCCATCATCTCAGGATCACCTCCTATATAGCACTGCTACTGTCACTCCCATCATCTCAGGATCACCTCCTATATAGCACTGCCACTATTACCCCCATCATCTCAGGATCACATCCAACATAGCACTGCTACTATTACCCCATCAACACAGGAACACCTCCTGTAGAGCACTGCTACTATCACTCCCATCATCTCAGGATCATCTCCAATATAGCACTGCTACTATCACTCCCATCATCACAGGATCACCTCCTATATAGCACTGCTACTATCACTCCTATCATCTCAGCATCACCTCCTATATAGCACTGCTACTATCACTCCCATCATCTCAGGATCACATCCTACATAGCACTGCCACTATTACCCCCATCATCTCAGGATCACCTTCTATTTAGAACTGCTACTATCACTCCCATCATCTCAGGATCACATCCTATATAGCACTGCTACTATCACTCCCATCATCACAGGGTCACCTCCTATTTAGAACTGCTACTATCACTCCCATCATCACAGGGTCACCTCCTACATAGCACTGCTACTATCACTCCCATCATCACAGGGTCACCTCCTACATAGCACTGCTACTATCACTCCCATCATCTCAGGATCACCTCCTATATAGCACTGCTACTATCACTCCCATCATCACAGGATCACATCCTATATAGCACTGCTACTATCACTCCCATCATCACAGGGTCACCTCCTATATAGCACTGCTACTATCACTCCCATCATCACAGGGTCACCTCCTACATAGCACTGCTACTATCACTCCCATCATCACAGGAACACCTCCTACATAGCACTGCTACTATCACTCCCATCATCTCAGGATCACATCCTATATAGCACTGCTACTATCACTCCCATCATCACAGCATCACCTCCTATGTAGCACTGCTACTATCACTCCTATCATCTCAGGATCACCCCCTACATAGCACTGCTGCTATCACTCCAATCATCACAGGATCACCTCCTATATAGCACTGCTACTATCACTCCCATCATCACAGGATCACCTCCTACATAGCACTGCTACTATCACTCCCATCATCTCAGGATCACATCCTATATAGCACTGCTACTATCACTCCCATCATCACAGGATCACCTCCTATATAGCACTGCTACTATCACTCCCATCATCTCAGGATCACATCCTACATAGCACTGCTACTATCACTCCCATCATCACAGCATCACCTCCTATGTAGCACTGCTACTATCACTCCAATCATCACAGATCACCTCCTAATAGCACTGCTACTATCACTCCCATCATCACAGGATCACCTCCTACTTAGCACTGCTACTATCACTCCCATCATCTCAGGATCACATCCTATATAGCACTGCTACTATCACTCCCATCATCACAGGATCACCTCCTACATAGCACTGCTACTATCACTCCCATCATCACAGCATCACCTCCTATGTAGCACTGCTACTATCACTCCTATCATCTCAGGATCACCCCCTACATAGCACTGCTACTATCACTCCCATCATCTCAGGATCACATCCTATATAGCACTGCTACTATCACTCCCATCATCTCAGGATCACATCCTACATAGCACTGCCACTATTACCCCCATCATCACAGGATCACATCCTATATAGCACTGCTACTATCACTCCCATCATCTCAGGATCACATCCTACATAGCACTGCCACTATTACCCCCATCATCACAGGATCACATCCTATATAGCACTGCTACTATCACTCCCATCATCTCAGGATCACCTCCTATATAGCACTGCTACTATCACTCCCATCATCTCAGGATCACATCCTACATAGCACTGCTACTATCACTCCCATCATCTCAGGATCACCTCCTATATAGCACTGCTACTATCACTCCCATCATCTCAGGATCACCTTCTATATAGCACTGCTACTTTCACTCCCATCATCTCAGGATCACCTCCTATATAGCACTGCTACTATCACTCCTATCATCTCAGGATCACCTCCTATATAGCACTGCTACTATCACTCCCATCATCTCAGAATCACCTTCTATATAGCACTGCTACTATCACTCCCATCATCTCAGGGTTCACCTTCTATATAGCACTGCTACTATCACTCCCATCATCTCAGGGTTCACCTTCTATTTAGCACTGCTACTATCACTCCCATCATCTCAGGATCACATCCTATATAGCACTGCTACTATCACTCCCATCATCTCAGAATCACCTTCTATATAGCACTGCTACTATCACTCCCATCATCTCAGGGTTCACCTTCTATATAGCACTGCTACTATCACTCCCATCATCTCAGGGTTCACCTTCTATTTAGCACTGCTACTATCACTCCCATCATCTCAGGATCACTTCCTATATAGCACTGCTACTATCACTCCCATCATCTCAGGATCACCTCCTCTATAGCACTGCCACTATTACCCCCATCATCTCAGTATCACATCCAACATAGCACTGCTACTATTACCACCATCAACACAGGATCACCTCCAATATAGCACTGCTACTATCACTCCCATCATCTCAGGATCATCTCCTATATAGCACTGCTACTATCACTCCCATCATCTCAGGATCACATCCTACATAACACTGCCACTATTACCCCCCATCATCACAGGATCACATCCTACATAGCACTGCTACTATCACTCCCATCATCTCAGGATCACATCCTATATAGCACTGCTACTATCACTCCCATCATCACAGCATCACCTCCTATGTAGCACTGCTACTATCACTCCTATCATCTCAGGATCACATCCTGCATAGCACTGCTACTATCACTCCCATCATCTCAGGATCACATCCTGCATAGCACTGCTACTATCACTCCCATCATCACAGGATCACATCCTACATAGCACTGCCACTATTACCCCCCATCATCACAGGATCACATCCTACATAGCACTGCTACTATCACTCCCATCATCACAGGATCACCTCCTATATAGCACGGCCACTATCACTCCCATCATCTCAGGATCACATCCTATATAGCACTGCTACTATCACTCCCATCATCTCAGGATCATATCCTACATAGCACTGCCACTATTACCCCCATCATCTCAGGGTTCACCTCCTATATAGCACTGCTACTATCACTCCCATCATCACAGGATAACATCCTACATAGCACTGCTACTATCACTCCCATCATCTCAGGATCACATCCTGCATAGCACTGCTACTATCACTCCCATCATCACAGGATCACATCCTACATAGCACTGCCACTATTACCCCCCATCATCACAGGATCACATCCTACATAGCACTGCTACTATCACTCCCATCATCACAGGATCACCTCCTATATAGCACGGCCACTATCACTCCCATCATCTCAGGATCACATCCTATATAGCACTGCTACTATCACTCCCATCATCTCAGGATCATATCCTACATAGCACTGCCACTATTACCCCCATCATCTCAGGGTTCACCTCCTATATAGCACTGCTGCTATCACTCCCATCATCTCAGGATCACCTCCTATGTAGCACTGCTACTATCACTCCCATCATCTCAGGATCACCTCCTATATAGCACTGCTACTGTCACTCCCATCATCTCAGGATCACCTCCTATATAGCACTGCCACTATTACCCCCATCATCTCAGGATCACATCCAACATAGCACTGCTACTATTACCCCATCAACACAGGAACACCTCCTGTAGAGCACTGCTACTATCACTCCCATCATCTCAGGATCATCTCCAATATAGCACTGTTACTATCACTCCCATCATCTCAGGATCATCTCCTATATAGCACTGCTACTATCACTCCCATCATCACAGGATCACCTCCTATATAGCACTGCTACTATCACTCCTATCATCTCAGCATCACCTCCTATATAGCACTGCTACTATCACTCCCATCATCTCAGGATCACATCCTACATAGCACTGCCACTATTACCCCCATCATCTCAGGATCACCTTCTATTTAGAACTGCTACTATCACTCCCATCATCTCAGGATCACTTCCTATATAGCACTGCCACTATTACCCCCATCATCTCAGGATCACATCCAACATAGCACTGCTACTATTACCCCCATCAACACAGGAACACCTCCTATAGAGCACTGCTACTATCACTCCCATCATCTCATGATCATCTCCAATATAGCACTGCTACTATCACTCCCATCATCTCAGGATCATCTCCTATATAGCACTGCTACTATCACTCCCATCATCTCAGGATCACATCCTACATAGCACTGCCACTATTACCCCCCATCATCACCGGATCACATCCTATATAGCACTGCTACTATCACTCCCATCATCTCAGCATCACCTCCTATAAAGCACTGCTACTATCACTCCCATCATCTCAGGATCACCTCCTATATAGCACTGCTACTATTACCCCCATCATCTCAGGATCACATCCTACATAGCACTGCCACTATAACCCCCATCATCACAGGATCACCTCCTATATAGCACTGACACTATAACCCCCATCATCACAGGATCACCTCCTATATAGCACTGCTATTATCACTCCCATCATCTCAGGATCACCTCCTACATAGCACTGCTACTATCGCTCCCATCATCTCAGGGTTCACCTCCTATATAGCACTGCTACTATCACTCCCATCATCTCAGGATCACATCCTACATAGCACTGCCACTATAACCCCCATCATCACAGGATCACCTCCTATATAGCACTGACACTATAACCCCCATCATCACAGGATCACATCCTATATAGCACTGCTACTATCGCTCCCATCATCTCAGGATCACCTCCTATATAGCACTGCTACTATCACTCCCATCATCTCTGGATCACCTCCTTTATAGCACTGCTACTATCACTCCCATCATCTCAGGGCTCACACCCTACATAGCACTGCTGCTATCACTCCCATAATCTCAGCATCACCTCCTATATAGCACTGCTGCTATCACTCCCATCATCTCAGCATCACCTCCTATATAGCACTGCTACTATCACTCCCATCATATCAGGATCACTTCCTAAATAGAACTGCTACAATCACTCCCATCATCTCAGGGCTCACATCCTATGTAGCGCCGCTATTATCACTCCCAAAATCTCAGAATCACCTCCTATATTGCACTCCTACTATCACTTCCATCATCTCAGTATCACATCCTGCATAGTACTGCTACTATCACTCTGTTAGGGATGGCGGAACGCACTAAATATTAAGTAACAAAAAGTGTGTTCGCTGCCTGGGGTCCACCGTGCAGAGGTGTTGAACTGCTGCTATATAATGGCAGACGCACAATATGGCGGCATGACACACGCGGGTTGAACTTCACCCGGCATGCGCTGGCGAGCTGTGTTAATATCTCAGAGACGCCTAAGGCTTGTTTCACATTTGCGCTTTCGAGCGCAGCGACGGCCTGCGCACAGCCGCGCGAAGCCCCGCCCCTGCCGCGCCTCTGCCGATAGCTCCGCCTACCGGCGCATGACGCTGCATGCGTCCTGCGTCCCCTATCTTTATCACTGGGGGGGCGCAGGCCGTGCACAGTATGCGTTTGGCGGCGCATGCGTCCTTTTCACGGTGCGCCGAGCGCAACCAAACTGCAGCAGGTTGCGCTTGGCGCTGGTCGGCGCACCGTGAAAAGGATGCATGCGCCGCCAAACGCATACTGCGCACGGCCTGCGCCCCCAGTGATAAAGATAGGGGACGCAGGACACATGCAGCGTCATGCGCCGGTAGGCGGAGCTACCGGCGGAGGTGCGGCAGGGGCGGGGCTTAGCGGCGGCCGTGCGCAGGCTGTCGCTGCGCTCAAAAGCGCAAATGTGAAACTAGCCTTAGGCATAAACATAAATGCCGAGCCTGTTGACCTCACAGATCTCAGCAGTGTGCATGCACGATATATGGTCACAGGACTAGGCCCAAGACTCAGGGTCAATGTCCGTCTAGACCTACTGTGTGTGCGGCGTCGCTACCGCGGACACCAACAAGTGTTGCTGACTGCAGCGCGGCGACCAGCCCAGCCGCAACACGACAATGCCCAAGGGGGTGTACTGTTGGATGCTAGTTCTTTAAGATGTGAACTGTGGCCTGTAGCGCGCCACTGACTGGCGCTGACTCTATGACTAAGTCCTTATCCAAACATGTAATATCAGAGGGAGGGGATCTTAATGATTCATTCGCAGGTACAAGCATTCATCATCATTCACACAGATAACAATTAGAGTCTATACTAGCGCATGGCCAAGCGAACCTTTTATAGCCAGGACCTTCCGGAAGCTTCCAGATCTCTGAGATGGACCAATCAGATCTGGAGAAGGACCAGAGCATGTGACTCCTGATCTCCAATGTGAGATCGTCTCGTGAGCATGCTCAGTGGAGCAACAAAGGAACTTAGCCTCTGGAATGGCTTTCTGCAGAGCAGCCTGCGTTGCTATTGCTGGACCAGAGGTGGCAGCAACAGCCAGACCCACAGAGCTGGTCTGAGCGGTGCATCTGGTACACCAGGACTGCTGTGCAGGCTCCTGAGTGGTCGGCAGGGAATGGGAGACCACTGAATGCAAGGCTCTGGTTTGCAGGAACCTGACGCATAACATTACACCCCTCCTAGGGCATCCTCCCCTCTGAGTCTCGCTACGATCAGGAGCGGGGTGTGGATGTTCTCCACTGGTTCCCAGGTCCGGGCCTCTGGACCATGACCCTTCAAGTCCACCATATAAAATTTTTTGCCACGCACAATCCTGAGTCCCACAATGGCGTTGACCTCAAACTCGTCTGAAGACAAGTCTGATGTCCCAGTAGATGACTCGGAAAACCGGGTCATGTGAACCAGCTTGATAAGGGACACGTGGAAGACGTCAGAGATGGCCAAGTGTGGTGGAAGAGCCAGACAGTAGACCACTGAGCTGATCCACTCGAGGACTTTGAAGGGACCAATGTATCGCAGAGTGAACTTGGAGGACTCAGCCCGCAGCCTGATATTTCGGGCCAAGAGCCACACCAAGTTGCCAGGGGCAAAAGTTGGAGAGGGGCGCCGATGTGTGTCGGTGGACGCTCTCATTCTCTCTTTAGAGACTCGAATAGCATCCTGGGTGCGATCCCAAATGTCGCGAGCCTCCACTGCCCTGTCTGCCACCCTGGAATCAGTGCAAGACACTGGCATCGGGACAGGGACGCGTGGATGCTGGCCGTAATTAAGAAGGAACAGCGTCTGACCAGTGGAATCAGCCACTGCATTATTCAGGGCAAATTCAGCCCACGGTAGTAAGGATGCCCAGTCATCCTGCCTGGCAGAAACAAAATGGTACGTGACCAGAGTTTGATTGGCTCTCTCAACCAACCCATTCGTCTTGGGGTGATAGACGGAGAACAAGTTTAGCTCGATTCTGAGTAGACTGCAGAGCTCCCTCCAAAACCGAGATGCAAATTGGGGACCTCGGTCACTGACTATTTTGTGCGGCATACCGTGCAAACGAAAAACATTCTTTATGAACAGTGCGGCGAGACCGCGAGCGGAAGGCAACCGCGCGAGTGGCACCAGATGAACCATTTTAGAAAAATGGTCGGTGACCACCCAGATGACCGTGCTGCCACCAGACTTGGGCAGACCAACCACAAAGTCCATGCCGACCATCTCCCAGGGTCTGTCTGCCACCAGCATGGGATACAGTAACCCAGCCAGCCTCTGCCTAGAGGACCTGTTCCGAGCACAAGAGACGCATGCTTGAATGTACTATTTTGTGTCCCGAGCCATGTGCGGCCACCAATAAGACCTTGAGAGGAATTCTGTGGTCCGCTTAATGTCAAAGTGACCACCCACCCTGGACGCGTGTGCCCACGTGAGGACCTCCGCCTGCAGGTGAGGAGAGACAAAAGTCTTGCCCGGCGGTACTGCCTCAAGAGCAACCGGAGCCACAGTCCTCAGGCTCTCCATGGGGACGATTAGCCGAGGCTCAGCCTCATCTTCCTCCGCTGAGACCACCGAGCAAGAGAGAGCATCCGCACGGACGTTCTTCTCTGCAGACAGTGCAAGGTGAAGCGGAAGCGGGAGAAGAAGAGAGACCACCTAGCTTGACGAGAGCTCAAGCGCTGGGCCATTTGTAAATAGACCAAGTTTTTATGGTCAGTGTACACCTGAAAGGGAAAGCGGGCTCCCTCCAGGAGATGTCTCCACTCGGAAAAGGCCATCTTCATTGCCAGCAACTCCCTGTCCCCGATGGAGTAGTTTTTCTCTGCCGGTGAGAAGGTTTTAGAGAAGAAGAAGCAGGAATGCTTCCGACCTTGAGCATCCTTCTGGAAAAGTGTCACGTGCAGCTGGATACACCGCCTCCAGCAGGGCGAATTTCAATAATTACACATGTACCTGGATACACCGCCTCCAGCAGGGCGATTTACAGAGTAAAGGGAAACACCGGGGGAAACAGTTACAACGGTGGGCCCTGCACTAGGGAACGGGGACGTGGAGACCTTCTGCACTCCCCTGAGCCAGTGTCCCTGCACTCCTCACATTCCCTATACAGGCTCCTCACCTGTCGCCGAGCTGGATACCTTAGTCCCTAGCTCACCCTGCACCTATCCCTTACTATGGAGCTGGATGGTGCAGAGACTAATCCCACCGTTGCACTAATACACACACAGGAAAAATATACAAACAGGGAAAACACCACTTAGCTTTGCTCTGCTGCTATTGCTCCCAGCAACAGAGTCTGGCACCCAAATACAGCTTTCCTCCTGAATAGCTGCTACTTCACCAAAGCTTTGTCAGAGCTGCAAGGAACTCCTCACTGTAGCTTCTTCCACACCAAGACTCTGACTGAGCTGCAAGGAACTCTTCTCTAGCTCCTTCCTTCACCAAGGATGGTTGGAAATGACCAATATCACCAAGAGTGATTGCAACCCCCTGACACTCCTTTATAGTTAGGAGCCAGGGCAATCACACCTGCTAGTGATTCACGTGTAATAACGCTAGCCACCACCGGGGGCCAAACTAGAACTAAAGACACCACAGTGTAATGACCCTAACGTCCATCGCGGGCAAAACTAACTTTAAGCCAAAAGCTTAAAGGAAAAAAAGGTTACTTGTACTAAATCTGTCTCAATCCAGCATGGATCGTGACAAAAAGGACTGCTCCTGCACTGATGAATGAGGCATCCACCTTGAGGATAAAAGGTTTATCCACATTGGGATGGTGTAGGATTGGAGCGCCGGCAAATTGAGTTTTCAAAGACGAGAAGGCCTTGGAGACCTGTTCAGACCAAACCTTGGGATTAGCGCCTTTTTAGTGAGGGCAACCAGAGGAGCTACCAGTGTGGAGAAGTGGGGGATGAACTGACAGTAGTAATTAACGAACCCCAAAAAGCGATGCACCGCTTTGAGAGAATGGGGCTCCTGCCAGTTCATTACCGCCTGCAGTTTGGCAGGTTCCATAGCCAACCCCTGGGCCGAGATGATATAGCCCAGAAACGGCAAGGACTCCTGCTCAAACTGGCACTTCTCCAACTTGGCGAAGAGAGAATTTGCCCGCAAACGGTCAAAGACCTTGCAGACGTCTCTCCGGTGAGAGGCCAAATGTGGAGAAAAGATGAGAATGTCATCCAGATAGACCACCACCGAGGTGGAGAGCATATCACGAAAGATGTCATTTACGAAGTCTTGAAAGACAGCGGGTGCATTACAGAGGCCAAAGGGCATGACCAGATATTCATAGTGGCCATCCCTAGTATAAAAGGCTGTCTTCCACTCGTCTCTCTCGCATATACGGATCAGGTTGTAAGCCCCCTTAGATCCAACTTAGTGAAGATCCGTGCTCCACGCAACCTGTCAACCAACTCCGAGATCAGAGGGAGAGAATATTTGTTTTTTACTGTGATCGCATTGAGACCTCTGTAATCAATGCAGGGTCGCAGCTCTCCACTCTTCTTCTGCACGAAGAAGAACCCTGCCCCCGCTGGCGACTCTGACTTCCTGATAAACCCTCTTGCCAGGTTCTCCCGAATGTATTGTGACATGGCCTCTGTCTCTGGGAGAGATAGAGGGTACACGCGGCCTCTAGGAGGTTTCGCGCCTGGCAAAAGGCTTACTGGACAGTCGTAAGGGCGGTGCAGCGGAAGCGTCTCTGCAGATTTTTTTGAGAAGACGTCAGCGTATTGATGGTATTGACTGGGAAGCACGGAGAGATCCGCGGGCACCTCCGTGAAGGCCACTTGGACACTGCCCCTCATGCACCTTCCCTCACAGTCCTTGCTCCAACCCAGTATACTCCCCGAGGACCACTCTATATGAGTGGAATGGCAACGGAGACAAGGAACTCCGAGAAGCAACTGGTCGATGCCCTCAGGCATAATGAGCAGGGACAACGTCTCGTGGTGAGATGGTGGGATTGAGAGTCCAAGGGGTGCTGTCTGGTGGGTAATCTGGGATGGTAAGGGTGAATCGTGGACCACCCTGACAGTCACGAGGTGAGGCAGTAGCACCAGCGGAATAGCGTGCTTTTGGGAGAAGGCCGAGGACATAAAGTTCCCTTCTGCCCCGGAGTCCACCGCGACCTCAACCTCCCAGGTGGAAGCCCCGCTATCTAACGTCCCTCGGAATACCGGTTTGGGGGAGAAAAATTTCATATCAGATAGACCCCCACCTACTACCACTGCACGTGATCGTTTTTTCAACCGCTTTGGACACGTGTTAGCCGAGTGACCAAACTGCTGGCACTGGTAACAGCGTGCGCAGCTTCGCACCGGATGTGGCTTGGGGCCGATGCGAGACACCTCCATGGGTTCAGAAGGTATAATCTCCTGAGTGGGAAGCTCAAGCGGTTCGGAGAAAGTGGGAGCCAACTTAACCCTTTGTCTGGATTGCACATGCTCCAGCCCGCACTCCGTAAACCAGAGATCAATGCGGGTGGAAATGGCAATCAACTCCTACAGGGACCTCTCTGGTAGCTAGAGCATTTTTGACATGCTCCGCCAACCCTCTCCAGAACACAGGGACGAGTGTCTTATCAGGCCACTCCAGCTCAGAAGCCAGTGTCTGGAAACGGACGGCATAATGGCTGACTGAGAGGGATCCCTGTGTTAGGGCTAATAGCTGGAGAGAGGTGTCATGAGTGACCCGTGGTCCCAAAAAGACCTGCTTTAAGGACATTAGAAACTGAGCAGCGCTCAGAACCAACGGGTCATCACGCTCCCACAATGGCATAGCCCACTCTAACGCCCTGCCTGACAGGAGGGAGACAACAAACGCCACCTTAGCCCACTCTGTAGGGAACCGCGCGGCCAGTAGCTCAACTGGATAGAGCACTGGCTCACGAAACCACTACAGGTGGCGCTGTCACCCGAAAACTTGTTGGGCAACGGGAGACGGGATAATGTCGGTTCTGGTGTGGTGTGGGCATACGAGAGACAGCCTCTGCGACTGCCTGGGCAGCGGCCGCTGTAGCATTCGCAGCTGAGGTGGAGCTCTCGATAGCCACCAACCTGCCCTCCAGCTGCTGAATGTACTGCCATAGCTGCTGCAGGTCCGCCATTACTAGCCAGACCCTGGCGCTAGTATAATGTTAGGGACGGCGGAATGCACTAAATATTAAATAACAGAAAGTGCGTTCGCTGCTCGGGGTCCACCGTGCAGAGGTGTTGAACTGCTGCTATATAATGGCAGACGCACAATATGGCGGTATGACACACACGGATTGAACGTCACCCGGCGTGCGCTGGTGAGCTCTGTTAATATCACAGAGACGCCTAAGGCATAAACATAAATGCCGAGCCTGTTGACCTCACAGGTCTCAGCAGTGTGCACGCACGATATATGGTCACAGGACTTGGCCCAAGACGCAGGGTCAATGTCCGTCTAGACCTACTGTGCGTGCGGCGTCACTACCGCGGACGCCAACAAGTGTTGCTGACTGCAGCACGGCGACCTGCGCAGCCGCAACACGACAATGCCCAAGAGGGGGCGCACTGTTGGATGCTAGTTCTTTAAGATGTGAACTGTGGCCTGTAGCTCTCTACTGACTGGCGCTGACTATATGACTAAGTCCCTATCCACACATGTAATATCAGAGGGAGGGGATCTTAATGAGTCATTCGCAGGCACATGCATTCATCATCATTCTCACAGATAGCAATTAGAGTCTATACTAGCGCATGGCTGAGCGGCCATGCAAACCTTTTATAGCTGGGACCTTCCAGAAGCTTCCAGATCTCTGAGATGGACCAATCAGATCTGTAGAAGGACCAAAGCATGTGACTCCTGATCTCCAATGGGAGATCGTCTCGTGAGCATACTCAGTGGAGCAACAGAGGGACTTAGCCTCTGGAATGGCATGCTGCAGAGCAGCCTGCATTGCTATTGCTGGACCAGAGGTGGCAGCAACAGCCAGACCCACAGAGCTGGTCTGAGCAGGGCGTCTGGTACGCTAGGAGTTCTGTGCAGGCTCCTGAGCAGTCGGTGGGGAATGGGAGACCGCTGAATGCAAGGCTCTGGATTCCTGCTGTGCAGTTGCAGGAACCCAACGCCTAACACACTGCTATCATCTCAGGATCACCTCCTATATAGCACTGCTACTGTGGCGCCCCTGAGGGTTCAGTTGCCACGGAGGTACTGCACCTCCTCCTGAGGTGTGGTGCCCCACCATCCAGGTAAGGTGGAGACTCCTGACCACACTCCAACACCTGCATCCCACACAACATAGTAGTGTAGCAAAGCACCCTTTGGTGGCTCCCTGCTAGGAACTCGAAGAGTGTTGGGAGGTGGGTGGAGTTTAGTCTGCACAAGACAGCGGGAGATTATTAGGACTAGGGCAGTCTGTGAGAGAAGCTCCCCTGAGAGGGATGGATTGAAGGAAGTGCTGCAGCAGACCTCAGTGACCTGGGTCTGCTGGCACAGGAAAGAGATATTCAGAAAGCCTAATTCTCCATAAGAAAGATTGATTTGTACAGAACATAAGGAGAAGAAGAGAACTAAGGATTAGGGTTAGAGCAGAGCCCTTCCTCAAGTTCTAAGCGCATGGCCAGGGTCCGGTCCTCGAGGTTGTATGGATACTAATGGTCCTGCGACAGACACCGGAGGAATAGAAGTTGTCACCACTTTATTCCCACACAAGACTTGGGGGCACAACAGCAACGAGAGTGAGCCAAGACTTAGTAGCAAGGAATCCCCGAAGAAGGCTACAGCTGTCTGCCGTACAAGTAGAGTTCTAAGAACATCTGGAAGGAGGAACTCCAGTGTAACTCAGTACTGTGAGTACTTCACTACGAGCGCTAAGGAGGGAGACGTTCAGAAAAGGCACATATGTTGGCGGAGTGGTGGAACGGAGTGCTTCATCTTGCTTGGAGGTTGGCTGAGCACCTGACCCGGAGGACAAGGCACAACAGACTGTGAGTAAAGCTTTGGAACTACATGCCCTGGTGTCCTCCACTTATTCCAGCGCCAACACACTCAGCACTGCTACATCGCTGTGCCTGACACCGCACCATCTACGTCTCCTCCCTATCTCTTCAACTACACTGCCCTGGTACTACAGCCTTGCCTGTAGAGGGTTACACCATCATTGCTGCACCACACCATCTGTCTCAGAGGATCTGTCCGCAGCGTCGGCTTAACATCTTCATTGCCGAACACCACAGGTGGCGTCAGGAATCATTCACTAATAAACTTTAATCATCATCCACACCTTCAACATTCCCCTTTTACAATGGACGCCCAGGGCCACGGACCGGGTCACAGCTACCGTGATATCTCCCATTGAAATCAACGGGCCCGGCTCCAAGTACCCCGCTGCCCTGGGTGAGGGCAACCGATCCATTTTTGGCGTCACGAACAGGATGACGAAGCCCGGTGCCCCCAGGTTCTGTGTGCCAAAGATTTATTGGACTTAATTGCTGAGAATGTGCAAAATAATCAAAATTATAGACTGTAAAATGGACTCTCAAAATGGCCGCCGGCGCAGTGAAGAAGGGCGTGACAATATGGGTGGTCCCAAGAAAAGAGCGTGGACTGTCCTGGGCCTCCCCTCCGTAACTTCTATGCTACAGCAACATGGCCCACCCCCAGAGGGGTTCGTATACTGGCCTGGTATGGAGGAGTAGGAAGAAGATGCCGCTCCCAGAAGGTGGAGCGAAGCCCTGTGGCGGGAAAGGAGCCCGGGAAGGAGAGAGAACACCAGGACGCCATACTGGAAGAAGGAAGGAGGCCCGAAGAGCGCAAGGAGGTTGAGCTGAACTTCCCCAGCACAGTAGCTGAAGGCTCCGACCCTGCTTCCACAATGCACCGCCAGCAGCTGGAGGACGAGATTGCCCAGCTGACACACCACCTGCGGCTGAGACAGGAGGCTCTCTGGATCCTGAACCTGCAGCGTGCCCAGGCAGGGCCTACACCAACGGTACCTTCACCACTGGTACCCACCGTCGCTGTCTCGGTTCTCCCTCAGGCAGCCTCTGTGGAACCTTCGGCCGCTGCGATGCCATCAGCAGCGCCTGTCACCATCTCCCCGCTGCAACCGCCGCTGAGCGCTGCCTGCCAGGAGGAGTTACCGGAGGGCCTGGGAGCCGAGCAGAAAGAAGCTGAACTCCACCCGATGCTCTTGCAGACCCAGAGACGCCATCCGCTCCACCACCGTCTCCCACCTCTGACTAGGCAGCTCAAGTCACCTCCGCTGCCACCGGCTGCCGCCCGATGCCCGAACCGGAGCCAACACAACACCATCGGCAAGCTCCAGGTATGACCGCCGCCCCTGCAGCTGGGAATGCCTAAGGGTGCACAGGAACCCCTAGCGGTAGTGCCCCTGTCCACTGTGGGTAGAGGCCGGTCCCAGGAGGAGATGGAGGCCAGATGCCAACAGACCATCCGCCAGCTGGCAGCTGAGCAGAGGGAACGGGAACAGCGGAGACTGGCAGTGCTGGGCCCTGACATGGACCAGAAAGAAAGGGTCCGTGCCGGTCACTACGGTTCCTGGGACTCAGCAGGATGGGGTCAGGTCCTGAATGTTAACCAGGAATGGGGGTTTGGCTTCATCTCGGACCCCCAGAGGATCTCTGACCTCTTCTTCAGCCAGAGGGATGTAGAGTCCCACCTCTGGAGGGGATACCCAGCTCGTGACTTGCACCCGGGAGAATATGTCACTTTCACCCGGTATGAGGGGCTACGTGGCTGGTATGCCTTGAATGTGCGCCACATACCGGAGGACTTCATCGCGGCCTACAAGAGGGAAAAAGCTTATGTTCCCCCGGCAGGAATACCTCCCACTGTGGTAATTGTACCTGCCAAGGTTAAGCAAGCCACCTCTACTCCCGTACAACACCCGCTGGTACACGTCACCACCCCTGCTGTTCCACAGGCAGCAGTCAAACAAGTGACCACCTCCTCCTATGTGCAACCATCAACAGGTAGAGGAAAATCAGAAGTTCTCCCCTGGAAGCAGCAAAATAAACCAGCTTCCACCACCCCAGGAGGAGACCACTACTAAACAACATTCCCCAAACCATTAACTGTTACCCAGGAGAGTATTAGAACCGTTGTGCCTTCTCGTTTATTATGTTTTTCTTTTTGATTCTAGTTTTTGCCTAGCTGCGTTGGCAGCATTCTTACTGAACTGCAGAGATCATGGACAATGAGTGATCCACAAACAGTGTTTGTAAATAGCTGCGCCTTTTGAGGTGCCCTCTCTTGGTTTTACATAGGTTATCGATACAGAAGAACTACCTCCACCTGGAGCATTGCTCCAACCCAAGCGCACTGCAAGAAATCCCGGCTGGGAGCAGTGCCCAACACTTTCAAGAATTATTGATGTCTTAATGTGAAGTATTTTATAATGTGCCTTATAAAAATGTTGATAGCAATAGAACAGATTTTATATAAAAAATGGTTGATAGTAATATCTGAGTATTTGATTAGGAGTGAATATTTTGACTAAATGGTAGTACTTTAATAAAGATAATAAATAATAAAGGAAAAGCCGCGGAGTTCGTCCGTTCTTACAGACCTACACCTTAGAGTTTTGTCCGTTTTTCAAACAGTTTCATATATTTGCTGTTTGATTACATTCAAAACTAGAGAGAGCGTGTGTCAGTCCGTATACAAAAACACGGACCTTGACAATCTGTGTGTGACTCTGTAAGGAAAAGCCGAGGAGTTTGTCCGTTCTTACAGACCTACACCTTAGAGTTTTGTCCGTTTTTCAAACAGTTTTGCATATCTGCTGTTTGATTACATTCAAAACTAGAGAGAGACAGCGTGTGTCAGTCCATATACAAAAACACGGAGCTTGACAATCTGTGTGTTACTCTGTAAGGAAAAGCCGAGGAGTTTGTCCGTTCTTACAGACCTACACCTTAGAGTTTTGTCCGTTTTTCAAACAGTTTCGTATATCTGCTGTTTGATTACATTCAAAAATAGAGTGAGACAGCGTGTGTCAGTCCGTATACAAGAACACGGAGCTTGACAATTTTACATACACACACCATACAGCGGTGTACGTGTACGCTCCTCACACAGTACCGTGTACCGGCTGGTATCACGGCCAAATTGAAGCTACCTGGGTGTGACTCTGTAAGAAAAAGCCGAGGAGTTTGTCCGTTCTTACATACCTACACTCTAAGGAGATTCCAATTCTGCCCAATTCTATATACACCTTGTAGTTTGTCATACACTAGGCAATTTCTGCCTGTTACATTGCGGTGTAATACACACAGGCCTGACAGAATCCAACTGTGTCCTGAAGTCTGTAAGAGATTCCATTTCTCCCCAGTCCTCTATACACCTTTTTTACACCATCCAGAATCAGCCTGTTACATTGTGGTGTAATATACACAGGGCCTGACAGAATCCAACTGTGTCCTCAAGTCTGTAGAGAGATTCCATTTCTCCCCAGTCCTCTATACACCTTTTTTACACCATCCAGAATCAGCCTGTTACTTTGAGGTGTAAAATACACAGGACTTGACAGAATACAACTGTGTCCTGAAGTCTGTAGAGAGATTCCATTTCTCCCCAGTCCTCTATAAACCTTTTTTACACCATCCAGAATCAGCCTGTTAATTTGAGGTGTAAAATACACAGGGCCTGACAGAATACAACTGTGTCCTGAAGACTCTAGAGAGATTCCATTTCTCCCCAGTCCTCTATACACCTTTTTTACACCATCCAGAATCAGCCTGATACTTTGAGGTGTAAAATGCACAGGGCCTGACAGAATACAACTGTGTCCTGAAGTTTGTAGAGAGATTCCATTTCTCCCCAGTCCTCTATACACCTTTTTTACACCATCCAGAATCAGCCTGTTACTTTGAGGTGTAATATACACAGGGCCTGACAGAATACAACAGTGTCCTGAAGTCTGTAGAGAGATTCCATTTCTCCCCAGTCCTCTATACACCTTTTTTACACCATCCAGAATCAGCCTGATACTTTGAGATGTAAAATACACAGGGCCTGACAGAATACAACTGTGTCCTGAAGTCTGTAGAGAGATTTCTTTTCTCCCCAGTCCTCTATACATCTTTTTTATACCATCCAGAATCAGCCTGTTAATTTGAGGTGTAATATACACAGGGCCTGACAGAATCCAACTGTGTCCTGAAGTCTGTAGAGAGATTCCATTTCTCCCCAGTCCTCTATACACCTTTTTTACACCATCCAGAATCAGCCTGTTAATTTGAGGTGTAATATACCCAGGGCCTGACAGAATCCAATTGTGTCCTGAAGTCTGATGAGAGATTCCATTTCTCCCCAGTCCTCTATACACCTTTTATACACCATCCAGAATCAGCCTGTTACTTTGAGGTGTAAAATACACAGGGCCTGACAGAATACAACTGTGTCCTGAAGTCTGTAGAGAGATTCCATTTCTCCCTAGTCCCCTATACAGCTTTTTTGCACAATCCAGAATCAGCCTGTTACTTTGAGGTGTAATATATCCAGGGCCTGACAGAATCCAACTGTGTCCTGAAGTCTGTAGAGAGATTCCATTTCTCCCCAGTCCTCTATACACCTTACTTACACCATCCAGAATCAGCCTGTTAATTTGAGGTGTAATATACCCAGGGCCTGACAGAATCCAACTGTGTCCTGAAGTCTGTAGAGAGATTCCATTTACACCTCTTTTACCCCATCCAGAATCGGCCTGTTACTTTGAGGTGTAATATACCCAGGGCCTGACAGAATCCAACTGTATCCTGAAGTCTGTAGAGAGATTCCATTTCTCCCCAGTCCTCTATACACCTTTTTTACACCATCCAGAACCAGCCTGTTACTTTGAGGTGTAAAATACACAGGGCCTGACAGAATACAACTGCATCCTGAAGTCTGTAGAGAGATTCCATTTCTCCCCAGTCCTCTATACACCTTTTTTACACCATCCAGAATCAGCCTGTTACTTTGAGGTGTAAAATACACAGGGCCTGACAGAATACAACTGTGTCCTGAAGTCTGTAGAGAGATTCCATTTCTCCCCAGTCCTCTATACACCTTTTTTTATACCATCCAGAATCAGCCTGTTAATTTGAGGTGTAATATACACAGGGCCTGACAGAATCCAACTGTGTCCTGAAGTCTGTAGAGAGATTCCATTTCTCCCCAGTCCTCTATACACCTTTTTTACACCATCCAGAATCAGCCTGTTAATTTGAGGTGTAATATACCCAGGGCCTAACAGAATCCAACTGTGTCCTGAAGTCTGTAAAGAGATTCCATTTCTCCCCAGTCCTCTATACACCTTTTTTACACCATCCAGAATCAGCCTGTTAATGTGAGGTGTAATATACCCAGGGTCTGACAGAATCCAACTGTGTCCTGAAGTCTGTAGAGAGATTCCATTTCTCCCCTGTCCTCTATACACCTTTTTTACACCATCCAGAATCAGCCTGTTAATTTGAGGTGTAATATACCCAGAGCCTGACAGAATCCAATTGTCCTGAAGTCTGTTGAGAGATTCCATTTCTCCCCAGTCCTCTATACACCTTTCTTACACCATCCAGAATCAGCCTGTTACTTTGAGGTGTAATATACACAGGGCCTGACAGAATACAACTGTGTCCTGAAGTCTGTAGAGAGATTTAAAAACTCCCCACTACTATATACACCTTGTACCTTGTTTTACCATATAGTTAGTGGTATTTTGGGTACATTTTCCTCAAAAATGAGGAAGTGTGGAGGAAGAGTCCGTGGAAGTGGGCGGGGGTTGCCAGCTGGTAATGATGGTGTTGGTGGTGGATCTGCTGGTAGTGGCAAAAGCAAAATAGCACCAAATGCAGGAGGTGTTGAGCCTGCGTCATCATCTGGCTCCACAAGGCCTCGAAGGCTCCCTTTTCTGGGAGTAGGTAAACCGCTTTTAAAGCCGGAGCTTCAGGAGCAAGTTTTGGCTTACATTGCTGACTCAGCCTCCAGCTCTATCACCTCCTTTTCTGAAGTTTTAAAAAATGAAAGCACTGAGTCATCATTGGAGGCTCATGGTCAAGAACCACACCTTTCCTTGTGTCCTTCACCCCAACCAAAATTGATGGATGCGGCAGGCCACACTACAGATTACTCTATGGAGCTGTTTTCACATACCATGCCTGGGTTATCAAGTCAAATTGTGAATTCCCCAGTCCAAGATGAATCTGACATGAAGTGCACTGATGCACAGCCACTGCTAGATTTATCTGCTGGTACATTCACTCAGAGCACTACATTGTCCTCGCAGTGTACTGAGCCAGAATCTGACCCTGATGAAACTCTGGTGCCCTTCCCGCATACTATACCACCAGACACGATGACACAGAGGAAGGTGCACATGACATTGAAGAGGAGGTGATGGATGACCCAGTTGTTGACCCAGATTGGCATCCATTGGGGGAAGAGGGTGCCGCTGCTCAGAATAGCTCAGAATAGCTCAGAATAGCTCAGAAGAAGAGGAGGAGCATTCGCAGCAGGTATCGACATTGCAACAGCTGTTATCTGGCAGGCATGGAGCAGTCCAAAAACGGGTTACAAAAACCAAAAGAGTTGCAGGACAGCTTGGCCAGATGGTCAAAATAGCACAGCGTGCAAGGCCTCAAAATGTCTTCCATAGTAGGAAGAGTGCAGTGTGGCACTTTTTTGAACAAAATCCTAATGATCAGGCAAAGGTTATCTGTAAGAAGTGTGCAAAGACCTTTAGCCGAGGGAAAAAATCTGAGAAATTTGAATACCAGTTGCATGCTTAGACATTTAACCACCATGCACTTGCAAGCGTGGACGAACTACCAAACCTCACATGCCACATGTGCAACTGCTCCCAAAGAAGGTAGTCAGCAACGCTACATTGTTTCCCCCACTGTAAGCCCACCGGTTAGCACACCACCAGCAGCAAATGTTGAAGTGTCGTCGCAAAACCAAAGCAGTCAGGGAATCACAATGTTATATCAACGAAAGACTGAATCTAGGCCATCAGAAAGAAGACCAACTCCATCACCATCATCAACCCTCTCTGAGTCCGCCATGTCCACCGCAAGTTCCACCATATGCTGCTCTCAAGTCCAGCTCACCCTACCAGAGACTATGAGTAGAAAGAAAGTACTCATCCTCTCATCCGCGTACACTGGGTTTGAACGTCCACATTGTCAAACTAATCTCATTAGAGATGATGGCCTAACGACTTGGTTGAAAGCGCAGCTTTCCGCGAACTCATGGCCTACGCAGTACCACGCTATGACCTACCCAGTCGCCACTTCTTTTCTCGCAAAGCCATCCCAGCCCTCCACCTTCATGTGAAAGACCGCATTGTCCATGCACTCAAGCAATCAGTGAGTGGAAAGGTGCACCTCACAACTGATGCATGGTCCAGTAGGCATGGCCAGGGCCGTTACGTGTCCATCACTGCGCACTGGGTTAATGTGGTGGATGCAGGGACCACAGGGGACAGCGGTGGTGGTACAGTGCTGCCTAGCCCACGGTATAGGAAACAGTTGGCTGTAGGCGTTCGACCCTCATCCTCCTCCTCTTCCTCCTCCAGAAGCGAAAGCTCGTCCACAGAGCGCAGTCACACGAGCACTCCATCCGCAGCTGCCAGTGTTGCACACGAGGTGTCCCCCTATCGATCAGCTAGTGGAAAGCGTGAGCAGGCTGTGTTGAAGATGATGTGTTTGGGCGACAGACACACTGCGGAGGTACTGGCCGACTACTCTCAGCGACAAACTGAGTCATGGCTGGGCAGTCTACATCTTGAGGCAAGCAAGGTAGTTAGTGATAACGGCTGGAATTTTGTGGCAGTCATAGCCCTTTCAAAACTCAGACACATACCTTGCTTGGCTCACACCTTGAGCCTGGTGGTGCAGTGCTTCCTCAATAATTATCCAGAGTTAACAGGCCTGCTCCATAAGGTTCGAAGACTGTGCTCGCACATCCGCTGGTCACCGGTACACTCCAGTCGTATGCAGAAGCTGCAGCGATTGCTCCACCTTCCCAAGCACCGCCTAATTATTGACGTTGCAACAAGGTGGAACTCCACCCTGCACATGGTTGAGCGGCTGTGCGAACAGAGGCAGGCCATAATGCATCTGTGGGAGGATACACGGGCAGGTGTTATGATGAGTCACCGAAGGAGGAAAAAACAAAATACCAGCTAAGTCCAGAAAAACCAGAGAGGTTGGCAGCTATCGGATTGCAGACCCCTGAACCTATCCACAACAACTAGCAGTAGCCGTGGGGGGTTCCTACGGTGCCCTAGACCCCTCGATCACAGCCGGAGAACTACAAAGCCTAAAGACAGAAAGGGGAAAAACTAAACTGCCCCAGAGCAGACCCCAAAGCAATAGGCAGCCCCCAACATATAATAACGGTGAAGCAAGATGAAAACACTAACACAGATAGGAAGAAAGGTTGAGCAAATGATGGGGCCCAAGCTAACTACATAGGACAGGGTAGGAAAGCTGCTGTCTGCCATCCGCAAAAACCCTATCAAAAAGAGCCAACCGACTGATAGGAAAAACAGGCCCTGAAGTCGCTAGGCTTCAAAAGACTATATCAGCACTCAGGTATATTCTGAAGACAGAGCAAAAGATCAACAGATCTGAGACAAAAATGGAGTTCGGCTCACCCCCAGCCGGGGATGGCAGAACCCCCAAAAAACAAGGCAAAATAAAAACAAAACTGAAAAGTACAAAGAAGAGCAGAAAAACTTAGCTTTGAGATGCAGGAATCAGACTGGTCTCAAAGAATCCAGCAGGAAAATCACCAGCCAGGAAGAAGGGCATCGGCAGCCTTATATCCAGTCCTCAATTCCAGCCACCAAGTCATCATCTAGCTGCCCAGGTGTTTGGTAATCAGCCTCACTACCTTCCTTCACCAGAGGAGGGAGTTCATCAGACCTCAATGGTGAAGGGAAAAATGAATTCACAACAGGCAGGCACTTTGAGGGCAGACATGGAGTTGACAGGTGTGCAGTGGTCGAAGCTGAAAGACCTCTGTAAAGTTCTTCAGTGTTTTGAGGAATGCACACGGCTGGTAAGCACAGACGATGCCATCATAAGCATGAGCATCCCACTTAAGCGTCTGCTCATGCAAACTTTGACGCACGTTAAGGAGCAGGAGTCTGCAGCCGAGGTTGATGAGGAGGAAGAGGTGGAGGGAAGCCTTGATGACAGTCAGCCATTGTCTGATCCGGGACCTCTCCTGGACGAGGTGGAGGAAGAAGAGGAGGATGATGATGGGGATGATTATTTAGGGGAGGAGGATGCTTCTCGTGGGGCAAGAGAAAATGTTGGCGTGGCAAGGTCTGGTACAGGGTTTGTGCGTGACTGGAGGGATGTGGATTTGCCAGAAAGTGCTCCTCCACCCAGCACTCGCAGTGCATCATTGACACCGGGAACATTGGCCCACATGTCAGATTATGTCTTGCAGATCCTAAAAAGGGACCCCCGCATTGCCAAAATGATGAAGATGACGACTACTGGTCGACCAGCATCCTGGATCCACGCTATAAAGGCAAATTCCAAAACATAATGCCACAGGAGAACCTTGACCTAATATTGGCTAACAAACAAGCAACTCTGGTAAACCGGTTGGTTGAGGCATTCCCAGCACACAGCAGCGGTGATTAGAGTTGAGCGACTTTTGGTTTTTTAGGGTCCAGTTTCGTTTCGTGAAACCCGACTTTTCCAAAAGTCGGGTCGAGCAAGATCGACCGATTATAGGGAAAAGTCGGGGTCGTCCCGAAACACGAAACCCAATGTAAGTCAATGGGTAATAAAAGTCGGCAGTGAGAGGAGGACAGGAAACACACCTACAGTGCCCATTTGAATGCCAAAAGCATCAATTCTTCTTACTTAAGCTTGTCAACCTTAATTAACTTCATAATACAAGTTACGCACTGAAAAATGGGGGTTATTTGTCTAAAGTTGTGGGGGGGTAGGGCTGGCTCCAGGTTTTCATGTGCCCTGGGCGAAAGAGCGCCCCTTTAACACATACCACAACTCATCATGCTCCGATACGGCAGAGAAATAGCGGTATAGTACAAAGAAAAATACTTCACTTTTTACATCTCATGACGAGGCCCATCTATTTCTCCATACAGAATCATTGGTCCCATATAATGTTTGAAACAATATATGATGAGCTCCACATAATGCTACAGTATATGTTGGTCCCCATGGATGAAGCTCCACTGTCTTATGGGCCCAAATAATGCTCCAAACATAATGGGCCCCATTTCTAATGCTCTAGTGTATAATGGGCCCTGTAAATGCTGCTCCAGTGTCTGATGTCCACCTTTGGAATGTTCCAGTGTATGGTGGGCCCCATCTATCATTCTCCAGAGTATAGTGCTCCCCAAAAATTGCTGTGCCAACATTGAAAACAATCAAATAAGTCTCCTCGCTAGGGAATCCCTGTACTAGTCTGGACTCCTCGTCGTCCCCATCTTCCATCTCACTGCACAGTATTTCAACCTTGCAAGTGCTGTGATCCTAAGCAAGCAGGGGGGCCCACTCGTTGGCGACGGCACTGGCACAGGGCCCCTGATAGTACGGTGGTGTGTCTGATGGCGGGTGGGCCGAACCTGCACTTTCATCTGCAGCTTCCTCTTTGTCACCGTGTAAGATGGAACTGTATATGGGAAGGGTAACCTGAGTTTCATCAGGGTCAGATTCAGGCCGTGTAGCGTGCGAGGGGAATGTAGTGGTCTGGGTCAATGTACCAGCAGATTCATCGAGCAGTGGCTGGGCATCAGTCCACTTGTGTCGCCCCCAGGAGTACGGTCGCCACAGTGGCATTACCTTCCTCCTAGGGAGTGTGATGTCATGCTTGGGAGCAACGAAGGATCTCTCTAGCAGGTTAACTGATTGGGCGGCGTTATTCCCACGAGTCATGACCCTCCAAACAGCGTTCATGAAGGCAAAGTGTTTGCTTTACGTGGGCAGTATGGTTGCAAAGCTGAACCTTAAAGGAATGTCCAGAAGGGCACCAACAGGAGTGGAGCCTACGGTTAAATTTGACTCCACCTGGGAAACCTCAACCATGCCAGCTACAGAACAGATGCACAAATTGCAAGCTTAATTCCGTTAACGAACGAGACTCCGTCATGCCACGCAGTCCGAGTCCGGCTTACTAGAGGGACACGTGAGGCTCTGGCACATGAGATTGGCCAATAACTGGTGTGTCATGCCCTTACATGTCCGTGGCTGCATGTGCGCTACACTGAAAAGGCCAGCGTTTGTCGCTTACAGGTGCAGATAACCCGCTGAACGTTAGTGATGGGGATCACTAATTATTACAATTATTACCCGCGAACGATGATTTCCCAGTGAGTTCAGGTCAACCGCAGTTCCGGAATTAGGCCTAACTGTCATTCCTGAAAAAATGAAAAACTTACGTGTGCAAACCACAGGTGCTGTAGCTTGCTTAACAGCTCGCCAGCCGTTCTCACGCCCAGTATGGATTACACGTGATTGCACAAAGGTGAGAAAGGGTACCGTATCCCCGGATAACATGTATGGATAGCGTACACATTCAAAATATATGTCTATACATCAGGAGGCAGGCTCAGACGGTGTTAGGCCCAGTATGGCTTGCACGTGATTGCACAAAGGTGAGAAAGGGTACCGTATCCCCGGATAACATGTATGGATAGCGTACACATTCAAAATATATGTCTATACATCAGGAGGCAGGCTCAGACGGTGTTAGGCCCAGTATGGCTTGCACGTGATTGCACAAAGGTGAGAAAGGGTACCGTATCCCCGGATAACATGTATGGGTAGCGTACACATTCAAAATATATGTCTATACATCAGGAGGCAGGCTCAGACGGTGTTAGGCCCAGTATGGCTTGCACGTGATTGCACAAAGGTGAGAAAGGGTACCGTATCCCCGGATAACATGTATGGATAGCGTACACATTCAAAATATATGTCTATATATCAGGAGGCAGGCTCAGACGGTGTCAGGCCCAGTATGGATTTGACAGCCCAGACTACACAGCGGAGGAGCAGGGAGAGGTAAAGATTGCAAATGCTGGGGCCCTGCCCAAGCAAGGGGGGCCCACTCGTGGGCGTCGGTACTGGCACTGGGCCCCTCATAGTACGGCGGTGTGTCTGACGGCGGGTGTGCACCACCACCGTCAGAGACACTTGATTGCACTATGAGGGACCCTGTGCCAGTGCCCGCGCCCAAGAGTCAGCCTACCCACCTGTCCAGGGCAACGGCACTCGCACGGTGTCGTGCGCTAGGTGGTGACCCCGGCCATGGGGGGGGAGGCAGCTCAGTTAGGGAGTTTAGAAAGTGGCATATGTTGATGTTGGACATTCAGCTGATGCAAAAGGCGAAATAGGTCAAGTCCCAGGAAGAGGTGGACCAAAGCAAGCCATTTTTCTGTCAACCTATGTGTCATCAGGGGAAGGTGGGACAAAATCTTTGGAAACCCATGCATGGTTCATTTTAATGAAGGTTAGATCATCCATATTTTGGGTTGACAGACGGGTCCTTTTTTCTGTCAGGATTGATCCAGCTGCACTGAAGACTCTTTCCGATAGCACACTTGCAGCTGGGCATGCGAGCTCCTGTAAGGCATATTGTGCCAATTCAGGCCAGGTGTCCAGTTTAGCGGCCCAATAGTCAAAGGGGAATGACCTGTGTGGGAGAACATCGATATGGGAGGAAAAGTAGTTTGTAACCATAGTTGACAACTGCTGTCTCCTGTCACTTTCCATCGATGCAGTATTACCAGTTGTGTGAGCGGTACTTGAAAAATCAGTCCACAACATTGTCATGAAACCCCTGTCTCCAACGCCACTTCTGCTGTGTGCACCATGAACACCTCTGCCAAGCTGCCCCCGGCCCGTACGGCTCGTGTGAGAACCATCACCGCTGCTGTGTGCTGGGAATGCCTCAAGCAACCGATTTACCAGAGTTGCTTGTTTATTAGCCAATATTAGGTCAAGGTTCTCCTGTGGCATGATGTTTTGTAATTTGCCTTTATAGCGTGGATCCAGGATGCTGGCCAACCAGTAGTCGTCATCGTTCATCATTTTGGCAATGCGGGGGTCCCTTTTTAGGATTGCAAGGCATAATCTGACATGTGGGCCAATGTTCCCGGTGTCAATGATGCACTGCGAGTGCTGGGTGGAGGAGCACTTTCTGGCAAATCCACATCCCTCCAGTCACGCACAAACCCTGTACCAGACCTTGCCACGCCAACATTTTCTCTTGCCCCACGAGAAGCATCCTCCTCCCCTAAATAATCATCCCCATCATCATCCTCCTCTTCTTCCTCCACCTCGTCCAGGAGAGGTCCCGGATCAGACAATGGCTGACTGTCATCAAGGCTTCCCTCCACCTCTTCCTCCTCATCAACCTCGGCTGCAGACTCCTGCTCCTTAATGTGCGTCAAGGTTTGCATGAGCAGACGCTTAAGTGGGATGCTCATGCTTATGATGGCATCGTCTGCGCTTACCAGCCGTGTGCATTCCTCAAAACACTGAAGGACTTTACAGAGGTCTTTCAGCTTCGACCACTGCACACCTGTCAACTCCATGTCTGCTCTCAAAGTGCCTGGCCGAGTATCCTCCCACAAATGCATTATGGCCTGCCTCTGCTCGCACAGCCGCTCCACCATGTGCAGGGTGGAGTTCCACCTTCTTGCAATGTCGATAATGAGGCGGTGGTTGGGAAGGTGGAGCAATCGCTGCCGCTTCTGCATACGAACGGAGTGTACAGGCGACCGGCGGATGTGCGCGCACAGTCTTCGCACCTTCTGGAGCAGGGCTGTTAACTCCGGATAATTTTTGAGGAAGCACTGCACCACCAGGTTCAAGGTGTGAGCCAAGCAAGGTATGTGGCTGAGTTTTGAAAGGGCTATGGCTGCCACAAAATTACGGCCGTTATCACTAACTACCTTGCCTGCCTCAAGATGTACACTGCCCAGCCATGACTCAGTTTGTCGCTTCAAGTACTCGGCCAGCACCTCGGCGGTGTGTCTGTCGCCCAAACACATCATCTGCAACACAGCCTGCTGACGCTTTCCACTAGCTGCTCGATAGGGGGATACCTCGTGTGCAACAGTAGCAGCTGCAGATGGAGTGCTCGTACGACTGCGCTCTGTGGACGAGCTTTCGCTTCTGGAGGAGGAGGAGGAGGGTCGAACGCCTACAGCCAACTGTTTCCTATACCGTGGGCTAGGCAGCACTGTCCCACCACCGCTGTCCCCTGTGGACCCTGCACCCACCACATTAACCCAGTGCGCAGTGATGGACACGTAACGGCCCTGGCCATGCCGACTGGACCATGCATCAGTTGTGAGGTGCACCTTTCCACTCACTGACTGCTTGAGTGCATGGACAATGCGGTCTTTTACATGATGGTGGAGGGCTGGGATGGCTTTGTGAGAGAAGAAGTGGCGACTGGGTAGGTCATAGCGTGGTACTGCATAGGCCATGAGTTCGCGGAAAGCTGCGCTTTCCACCAACCGATAGGGCATCATCTCAAATGAGATTAGTTTGGCAATGTGGGCGTTCAAACCAAGTGTACGCGGATGAGAGACTGAGTACTTTCTTGACCTACTCATAGTGTCTGGGAGGGTGAGCTGGACTTGAGAGCTGCATATGGTGGAAATAGCGGTGGACAGGGCGGACTGAGAGAGGGTTGATGATGGTGATGGAGTTGGTGTTCTTTCTGATGGCCTAGATTCAGTATTTCGTTGATATAACAGTGAATCCAAAGGGAGTTTGTAGCTATATTCCGCGCTGCCGCTTTAGACAAATTCCAGCTGGAATTTGTCTAAAGCGGCAGCGCGGAATATAGCTACAAACTCCCTTTGGATTCATGATTTCTTTGGTCGCTGAAGACCTGTGGATCTGCAGCAGCCGCTACCTACACGCTCTTATCTCATCCTAACCAGGTGAGCATATTTCATGATATACTGTCTTTTGTAATGTGGATAAGACCCTATTGCGCTTTTTTGTATCCCCTTTTTTGCAATAGTTGATATAACAGTGGGATTCACTGACTGCTGTGGCCTTGCAACGACACCTCAACATTTGCTGCTGTGCTAACCGGTGGGCTTACAGTGGGGGAAACAATGTAGCGTTGTTGACTACCTTCTTTGTGATCAGTTGCACATGTGGCACTTGAGGTTTGGTGTTGTGTCCACGCTTGAAGTGCATGCTGGTTAAATGTCTAAGCATGCAACTGGTATTCAAATTTTTCAGATTTTTCCCTCGGCTAAAGGTCTTTGCGCACTTCTTACAGATAACCTTGGCCTGATCATGAGGATTTTGTTCAAAAAAGTGCCACACTGCACTCTTTTCTACTTTGGCAGACATTTTGCGGCCTAGCACGCTGTGATCTTTTGACCCTCTGGACAAGCTGTCCAGCAACTCTTTTGATTTTTGGAACCTGTCTTTGGAGTGCTCCGGGCCTGCCAGATAACAGCTGTTGCGATGTCGATGTCTGCTGTGGATGCTCCTCCTCATCTGAGCTATTGGAAGCAGCACCCTCTTCCCCCAATGGATGCCAATCTGGGTCAACAACTGGGTCATCCATCACCCCCTCCTCTTCAATGTCATGTGCACCTTCCTCTGTGTCACCGTGTATGGTGGTATAGTGTGCGGGAAGGGGCACCTGAGTCTCATCAGGGTCAGAATCTGGCTCTGTACACTGCGAGGACAATGTAGTGCTCTGAGTGAATGTACCAGCAGAATCATCTATCAGCGGCTGTGCATCAGTGCACTCCATGTCAGATTCATCTTGGCCTGGGTAATTCACCATTTCACTTGATAATCCAGGCATGGTATGTGAAAACAGCTCCATGGAGTAATCAGTAGTATGGCCTGCGCCATCCTTCAATCTTGGTTGGGGTGAAGGACACAAGGAAAGGTGTGGTTCATGAACATGAGCCTCCAATGACGACTCAGTGCTTTTACTTTTTACAACTGAAGAAGAGGAGGCGATAGAGCTGGAGGCTGAGTCAGCAATGTAAGACAAAACTTTTTCCTGATGCTCTGGCTTTAAAAGCGGTTTGCCAACTCCTAGAAAACTAAGCCTTCGAAGCCTTATGGAGCCAGACGATGACGCAGGCTCAACACCTCCTGCATTCGGTCCTATTTTGCTCTTGCCACTACCATCAGATCCACCACCAACACCATCATTACCAGCTGCCAACCCCCGCCCAATTCCACGGCCCTTTCCACCAGCCTTCCTAATTTTTGTAGAAATGTAGACAAAATCCAACAAACTATATAGTAATGTAAAACAAGGTACAAGGTGTCTATAGCACAGGGGAGATTTTGAATTTCTGCAGACACTAGTGGACACTGGACACTTTTGGATTGTGTGAGGCCCACTGAATATCAGAGCGCTATGTCACAGGCTCAATGGCACAGGTGTGAAAAAAGGGACTACAGGATAAGGGAGATTTTGAATTTCTGCAGACACTAGTGGACACTGATATGCAAATTGCCTCTTCAGAAAGAAAGAGGACTTTTACTCTACAGCGCCACCTATTGGTAGTAGCGATCCTACAAGTCACAATCAACCCTTTAACGAGTCTTGTAGTATGACTTAGGATACAAGCCAAATCAGAATCTCAATTTGCAGACACGGTGTTTCGAGCTGTTGGCTCTCGTCAGTGCAAAGTATGAGATCTGATTTGGCAAGGTGAGAGGCTCTGGACTAGGGTCTAAGAAGTAAGGTTTCTCCTTGCGGAGAGTGACATGCCAGCTGTGGCTTGTCAAGGTAAGGAGACTTATTCGCCGTGCAATGCTCCTCTGGGAAAATAATATGCAAATTGCCTCTTCAGAAAGAAAGTGGACTTTTACTCTACAGCGCCACCTATTGGTAGTAGTGATCCTACAAGTCACAATCAACCCTTTAACGAGTCTTGTAGTATGACTTAGGATACAAGCCAAATCAGAATCTCAATTTGCAGACACGGTGTTTCGAGCTGTTGGCTCTCGTCAGTGCAAAGTATGAGATCTGATTTGGCAAGGTGAGAGGCTCTGGACTAGGGTCTAAGAAGTAAGGTTTCTCCTTGCGGAGAGTGACATGCCAGCTGTAGCTTGTCAAGGTAAGGAGACTTATTCGCCGTGCAATGCTCCTCTGGGAAAATAATATGCAAATTGCCTCTTCAGAAAGAAAGAGGACTTTTATTCTACAGCGCCACCTATTGGTAGTAGCGATCCTACAAGTCACAATCAACCCTTTAACGAGTCTTGTAGTATGACTTAGGATACAAGCCAAATCAGAATCTCAATTTGCAGACACGGTGTTTCGAGCTGTTGGCTCTCGTCAGTGCAAAGTATGAGATCTGATTTGGCAAGGTGAGAGGCTCTGGACTAGGGTCTAAGAAGTAAGGTTTCTCCTTGTGGAGAGTGACATGCCAGCTGTGGCTTGTCAAGGTAAGGAGACTTATTCGCCATGCAATGCTCCACTTGTAGGATCGCTAATACCAATAGGTGGCGCTGTAGAGTAAAAGTCCTCTTTCTTTCTGAAGAGGCAATTTGCATATTATTTTCCCAGAGGAGCATTGCACGGCGAATAAGTCTCCTTACCTTGACAAGCCACAGCTGGCATGTCACTCTCCGCAAGGAGAAACCTTACTTCTTAGACCCTAGTCCAGAGCCTCTCACCTTGCCAAATCAGATCTCATACTTTGCACTGACGAGAGCCAACAGCTCGAAACACCGTGTCTGCAAATTGAGATTCTGATTTGGCTTGTATCCTAAGTCATACTACAAGACTCGTTAAAGGGTTGATTGTGACTTGTAGGATCACTACTACCAATAGGTGGCGCTGTAGAGTAAAAGTCCACTTTCTTTCTGAAGAGGCAATTTGCATATTATTTTCCCAGAGGAGCATTGCACGGCGAATAAGTCTCCTTACCTTGACAAGCCACAGCTGGCATGTCACTCTCCGCAAGGAGAAACCTTACTTCTTAGACCCTAGTCCAGAGCCTCTCACCTTGCCAAATCAGATCTCATACTTTGCACTGACGAGAGCCAACAGCTCGAAACACCGTGTCTGCAAATTGAGATTCTGATTTGGCTTGTATCCTAAGTCATACTACAAGACTCGTTAAAGGGTTGATTGTGACTTGTAGGATCGCTACTACCAATAGGTGGCGCTGTAGAGTAAAAGTCCTCTTTCTTTCTGAAGAGGCAATTTGCATATAATTTTCCCAGAGGAGCATTGCATGGCGAATAAGTCTCCTTACCTTGACAAGCCACAGCTGGCATGTCACTCTCCGCAAGGAGAAACCTTACTTCTTAGACCCTAGTGGACACTGGACACTTTTGGATTGTGTGAGGCCCACTGAATAACAGAGCGCTATGTCACAGGCTCGATGGCACAGGTGTGAAAAAAGGGACTACAGGATAAGGGAGATTTTAAATTTCTGCAGACACTAGTGGACACTGGACACTTTTGGATTGTGTGAGGCCCACTGAATATCAGAGCGCTATGTCACAGGCTCGATAGCACAGGTGTGAAAACAGTGACTACAGGATAAGGGAGATTTTGAATTTCTGCAGACACTAGTGGACACTGGACACTTTTGGATTGTGTGAGGCCCACTGAATATCAGAGCGCTATGTCACAGGCTCGATGGCACAGGTGTGAAAAAAGGGACTACAGGATAAGGGAGATTTTGAATTTCTGCAGACACTAGTGGACACTGGACACTTTTGGATTGTGTGAGGCCCACTGAATATCAGAGCGCTATGTAACAGGCTCGATGGCACAGGTGTGAAAACAGTGACTACAGGATAAGGGAGATTTTGAATTTCTGCAGACACTAGTGGACACTGGACACTTTTGGATTGTGTGAGGCCCACTGAATATCAGAGCGCTATGTCACAGGCTCGATGGCACAGGTGTGAAAACAGTGACTACAGGATAAGGGAGATTTTGAATTTCTGCAGACACTAGTGGACACTGGACACTTTTGGATTGTGTGAGGCCCACTGAATATCAGAGCGCTATGTCACAGGCTCGATGGCACAGGTGTGAAAAAAGGGACTACAGGATAAGGGAGATTTTGAATTTCTGCAGACACTAGTGGACACTGGACACTTTTGGATTGTGTGAGGCCCACTGAATATCAGAGCGCTATGTCACAGGCTCGATGGCACAGGTGTGAAAACAGTGACTACAGGATAAGGGAGATTTTGAATTTCTGCAGACACTAGTGGACACTGGACACTTTTGGATTGTGTGAGGCCCACTGAATATCAGAGCGCTATGTCACAGACTCGATGGCACAGGTGTGAAAAAAGGGACTACAGGATAAGGGAGATTTTGAATTTCTGCAGACACTAGTGGACACTGGACACTTTTGGATTGTGTGAGGCCCACTGAATATCAGAGCGCTATGTCACAGGCTCGATGGCACAGGTGTGAAAACAGTGACTACAGGATAAGGGAGATTTTGAATTTCTGCAGACACTAGTGGACACTGGACACGTTTGGATTGTGTGAGGCCCACTGATGCTGTATGGTGTGAAAAAATGCACGCTCAGTACCTCAGCAGGACAAAAAAAAATTGGGATTGCTTTTAAAAAAGCAGTTTGCAGAGCAGTGGGTAAACAGCAATGCAGCTGTCAGGAAGCCTTAGAAGGCAGCCTAACAACCAACACCGCTGATCCACCACAATATAGCCTCCCCTTGCACTGCACACACAGTGACTGGTGTGTTGTACAGGCAAAATCGCTAGCAGCAGAAGCAGTTTTTTTTTTTTTCTTCCCTGCCTAACGCTCTCCCTACAGAATCAGCAACCTCTCCCTATGCTAAGATCGGCAGAAGTAAGATGGCGGTCGGCGTGCACGCCCTTTTATAACCCCTGTGACGCCCACCAAAGCAAGCCAATCACTTGCATGCCCTTCTGAAAGATGGTGGTGACCCCTGCCAATGTCATCATGTTGCCCACAGTGTCCGTGGATCCTAATTGGCTGAAAAAGAGCGCAAAACAAACTTTTGAAACGTGACTTTGGCGCGTAAGTCGCCGACCTCGTGGCCGACCTCATCCTAGGGTCGGGTTTCGTTTCATGAAACCCGACTTTGCCAAAAGTCGGCGACTTTTGAAATTTTTTGACCCGTTTCGCTCAACTCTAGCGGTGATGGTTCTCACATGAGCCGTAGGGGCTGGGGGCAGCTTGGAAGAGGTGTTCGTGGTGCACGCATCAGAAGTGGCGTTGGAGACAGGGGTTTCATGACCATGTTGTGGACTGATTCTTCAAGTCCCGCTCACATGACTGGTAATACTGCATCGATTGAAAGTGACAGGAGACAGCAGTTGTCAACTATGGTTACAAACTACTTCTCGTCCCATATCGATGTTCCCCCTCACAGGTCATTCCCATTTGACTATTGGGCCGCTAAACTGGACACCTGGCCCGAATTGGCACAATATGCCTTACAGGAGCTCGCTTGCCCAGCTGCAAGTGTGCTATCGGAAAGAGTCTTCAGTGCAGCTGGATCAATCCTGACAGAAAAAAGGACCCGTTTGTCGACCCAAAATGTGGATTATCTAACCTTCATTAAAATGAACCATGCATGGGTTTCCAAGGATTTTGTCCCACCTTATCCTGATGACACATAGGTTGCCAGAAAAATGGCTTGCTTTGGTCCACCTCTTCCTCGGACTTGACCAATTTCGCCTTTAGCAGCAGCTGAATGTCCCACATCAACAAATGCCATTTTGTAAACCTCCCTAACTGGGCTGCCTCCCCCCATAGCCGGGGTCACCACCTAGCGCAGGCAACCGTGCGAGTGCCGTTGCCCTGGACAGGTGGGTAGGCCGACTCTTGGGCGAGGGCACTGGCACATGGTCCCTCATAGTGCAATCAAGTGTCTCTAACGGTGGGGGTGCACACCCGCCGTGAGACACACCGCCGTACTATGAGGGGCCCAGTGCCAGTACCGATGCCCACGAGTGTGCCCCCCTTGCTTGGGCAGGGCCACAGCATTTGCAATGTTTACCTCTCCCTGCTCCTCTGCTGTGTAGTCTGGGCTGTCAAATCCTTCACTGGGGCTGCCACTACAAATTTGGTGAACTGATAGATGATGGTTAAGACATAGCTATGCCCTGTCCCGCTGGCCGGGCTCTAGCTTCAGATGATCAATGGCTTCCGTTTCTTATGGACGTCGACTCACAATGGCATGCAGTGGTGGTTTATCATCAGCTTTCACAGTTTTCCTACTCACGGACGTGTGACACTCCGGCGCACATTTTTAAATGTGCCCTCTCATGCCAATCCCATTGAATCGCCTATGGCCTGTGGCTTCTGTCTTTTGCACTTCAAAGTTACGTGACAGATCATGATAGGCAGTAGTGAGCACCATGTTTACATCTCTCCCTGTGATAAAAATTTGATGGAGATGAGTAACGGTGATGGGATCAATGGTACTGTGATACAGCAACACTTTCTTCACAAAGAAATGTTTTCGCTGTCTCCACACACAAATTAATTGAGGGTCAGTATCGCCTCTGAGAATTGTGACGGAAGTTTTTCCCGTTGATTAGTAATTCCTAGATTTCTGCAATCACAAGACTTTATGTCAGTAATTGTATGCATCTCATTTCCTATTGCGGAGAGGCTGGACTGTCTTACTGAGACAGAAATATATATGAAGATTTAAAAATACCACCAAAAGTGTATACTGGTGTACGCTTCAAATACATTTCCTTTTTTCTACTTTTTAGATTGTTGTCTAATTAATACTGAGAACACGGAGATTTTAAATGTTTAAACTATGCTATATATACCTGATATCCAGTGATAATGTACCCTTTCTCACCTTTGTCCAATCACGTCTAATCCATACAGGGCCTGAGACCGTCTGAGCCTGCCTCCTGATATATAGACTTAGGTTTTTAATGTGTAAACCATGTTACATATATACGTGTTATCCGGTGAAACTGTACCCTTTATCAACTTTCTACAATGTTGCCGAATCCATACTGGGCCTGAGAACGGCTGCTGAGCTGTTAAGCAAGCTACAGCACCTGTGGTTTGGACACATAATTTTTTAATTTTTTCAGGAATGCCGGTTAGGCCTAATTCCGGAATTGCGGTTGACCTGCACTTACTGGGAAATCATCGTTCGCGGGGAATAATTGGAATCCCAGATCCCAATCACTAACGGTGTTCAGCGGGTTATCTGCACCTGTAAGCAACAAAAGCTGGTCCTTTCAGTGTAGCGCCATGCAGCCCCGGACATGTAAGGGCATGATAGACCTGTTATTGCTCGATCTCACTTGCCAGAGCCTCGCGTGTCCCTCTAGTAAGCTTGACGCGTACCGCGGGGGCATGCCGGAGTCTCGGTCGTTAACGGAATAAAGCTGAGAAATCGCTAGCACAACTACAAATGGACATACCACATCACACACAGAATCGACAAAGCTTTCAATGTGTGCATCTTTTCTTTAGGTGGCATGGTTGTGGTTTCCCGGGTGGAGTCCAATTAAGCCACAGGCTCCACTCCTGGTGGTGCCCTTTTGGACATTTCTTTAAGGTTCAGCTTTGCTATCATACTGCCCCTGGAAACCAAACACTTTGCCTTCATGGATGCTGTTTGGAGGTTCGTGGGAATAACGCCGCCCGATCGGCAGTTGGCATAATTTATTGGTTGGAAGTCCGACAGTATATGATCGTGTTCGATTTCAGAAATTTTTTTTTGTGTTTGTATTTTACATTTTTATTCCAGCCTTTCTTGACTTCATAAGGGCATGACAAGCCTATATCTGTGAAAAGGAGGATGAATGAACTCATGGAGATCCACATCCGACACTGCGGAGACACCATCACGTGTTTCTCAACGCAGTGATTCTAGAGCACTGCCCCCATCCCTTATGGGAAATATGTAAAACATGCAAAACAGAAGCCGCGGAGACACCATCACGTGTTTCTCAACGCAAGCAATGACCAGCCAGTTCTTTGCCCGGGAAGGAACAACCACGGGAAGGGCAGTCTCCAATGAAAGAAACCACCTATGCCAAAACATGGTATCCATCCACATACAGCTGTTTCGGGGTATTGCCCCTCATCAGTGTGGAGTAGGAAACTGGCTGGTAGGAGCAATGCCTAGTAAAAAGACTATGAAAAGGAGGATGAATGAACTCATGGAGATCAACATCCGACACTGCGGAGACACCATCACGTGTTTCTCAATGCAGTGATTCTAGAGCACTGCCCCCATCCCTTATGGGAAATATGCAAAACAGAAGCCGCGGAGACACCATCACGTGTTTCTCAACGCAAGCAATGACCAGCCAGGTCTTTGCCCGGGAAGGAACAACCACGGGAAGGGCAGTCTCCAATGAAGGAAACCACCTATGCCAAAACATCGTATCCATCCACATACAGCTGTTTCGGGGTATTGGCCCTCATCAGTGTGGAGTAGGAAACTGGCTGGTAGGAGCAATGCTTAGTAAAAAGACTATGAAAAGGAGGATGAATGAACTCATGGAGATCCACATCCGACAATGCGGAGACACCATCACGTGTTTCTCAACGCAGTGATTCTAGAGCACTGCCCCCATCCCTTATGGGAAATATGTAAAACATGCAAAACAGAAGCCGCGGAGACACCATCACGTGTTTCTCAACGCAAGCAATGACCAGCCAGGTCTTTGCCCGGGAAGGAACAACCACGGGAAGGGCAGTCTCCAATGAAGGAAACCACCTATGCCAAAACATGGTATCCATCCACATACAGCTGTTTCGGGGTATTGCCCCTCATCAGTGTGGAGTAGGAAACTGGCTGGTAGGAGCAATGCCTAGTAAAAAGACTATGAAAAGGAGGATGAATGAACTCATGGAGATCAACATCCGACACTGCGGAGACACCATCACGTGTTTCTCAACGCAGTGATTCTAGAGCACTGCCCCCATCCCTTATGGGAAATATGCAAAACAGAAGCCGCGGAGACACCATCACGTGTTTCTCAACGCAAGCAATGACCAGCCAGGTCTTTGCCCGGGAAGGAACAACCACGGGAAGGGCAGTCTCCAATGAAGGAAACCACCTATGCCAAAACATCGTATCCATCCACATACAGCTGTTTCGGGGTATTGGCCCTCATCAGTGTGGAGTAGGAAACTGGCTGGTAGGAGCAATGCTTAGTAAAAAGACTATGAAAAGGAGGATGAATGAACTCATGGAGATCAACATCCGACACTGCGGAGACACCATCACGTGTTTCTCAATGCAGTGATTCTAGAGCACTGCCCCCATCCCTTTTGGGAAATATGTAAAACATGCAAAACAGAAGCCGTGGAGACACCATCACGTGTTTCTCAACGCAAGCAATGACCAGCCAGGTCTTTGCCCGGGAAGGAACAACCACGGGAAGGGCAGTCTCCAATGAAGGAAACCACCTATGCCAAAACATGGTATCCATCCACATACAGCTGTTTCGGGGTATTGCCCCTCATCAGTGTGGAGTAGGAAAATGGCTGGTAGGAGCAATGCCTAGTAAAAAGACTATGAAAAGGAGGATGAATGAACTCACGGAGATCAACATCCGACACTGCGGAGACACAATCACGTGTTTCTCAACGCAGTGATTCTAGAGCACTGCCCCCATCCCTTATGGGAAATATGTAAAACATGCAAAACAGAAGCCGTGGAGACACCATCACGTGTTTCTCAACGCAAGCAATGACCAGCCAGGTCTTTGCCCGGGAAGGAACAACCACGGGAAGGGCAGTCTCCAATGAAGGAAACCACCTATGCCAAAACATGGTATCCATCCACATACAGCTGTTTGTGGCTTCTGTTTTGCATGTTTTACATATTTCCCATAAGGGATGGGGGCAGTGCTCTAGAATCACTGCGTTGAGAAACACGTGATGGTGTCTCCGCAGTGTCGGATGTTGATCTCCATGAGTTCATTCATCCTCATTTTCATAGTCTTTTTACTAGGCATTGCTCCTACCAGCCAGTTTCCTACTCCACACTGATGAGGGCCAATACCCCGAAACAGCTGTATGTGGATGGATACCATGTTTTGGCATAGGTGGTTTCCTTCATTGGAGACTGCCCTTCCCGTGGTTGTTCCTTCCCGGGCAAAGACCTGGCTGGTCATTGCTTGCGTTGAGAAACACGTGATGGTGTCTCCGCGGCTTCTGTTTTGCAAGCCTATATCTGTGTCTCCTCCACCTCCTCCTTTTACTCCTCCACCTCTTTTCTAAATGTAGTTGCCCTTTTCCATATGTTATTTTTGTCTTCTGAGCATTTTGTCTGCTTTGGGACACCTTTTAAGGTGTTTTGCAATTGTTTTCTATGTGTTTGTGTTTGCCTGCCATTGTTTTCAATGGGGTTTGACGGTGTTCGTCGAACGTTTGACGAACATTCGACGAACTTGCCTCTTGTGCGACGAACCAAAACACTAGCGGGGTGGCTCAACACTACTCCTGATATATAGACGTACATTGTTAATGTTTAAACTATGCTATATATACCTGGTATCTGGTGATACTGTACCCTTTCTGCCAGGAAGTCCTCCTCCAACCAACACTCTAAGTGTATCATTGACACCTATTACATTGTCCCACATGTGTGATTATTTCTTGCGGATCTTCTTGTTATATTGTGGTGTGATCCATCCTGAGCGTGTGAGTGTCTATGGGTTACTCCTGCAATTTAGATGTACATTTAAAAATTACCACTACGCTGTATACATCTCTATGCTTGTGATACATTACCCATTTACTGCTTGTTATATTCTGGTCTTATCCAAACTGACCAAGTGAGAATTATTTTCTGACTGTGGAAATAAATACTGAGATTGACAACAATGACACCTACACTGTGTACAGTTGTACTCTTGAGATCCATTACCGTTTTACGGCTTTTTAGATTGTGTTGTAATCCAATACTGAGCCTGAGAGTGTCTGTGTGTGCCTCCTCAAATATCTACGGAGATTTAGAATGTTTAAACTATACTATATGTACCTGCTATCTGATGATACTGTACACTTTGTCTAATTTTTATATTCTTGTCTAATCCATACTGAGCCTGTGAGCGTCTCTGTGTGACTGATGGAATATATAGGGAGATTGACAATTATCCTTTGACTGAATAGAGATTTACACTTCTGATACAGTGCCATATATCTGATGTTATTTTGGGTCTATTTTCTGCAAAATTTTGAAGTTTGGTGGAAGAGGCCGCGGTCGTGGGCGTGGGGGGGTCAGCTGGTACTGATGGTGGTGATGCATCTGCTGGTAGTGGCAAAAGCACAATAGCAGCTAAGGCAGGAGGTGTTGAGCCTGTGTCATGGTCTGGCTCCGGATGCCTGGAAGGCTACCTTTTCTGGGAGTAGGTTAACCGCTTTTAAAGGCGGAGCATGAGGAACTGGTATTGGCTAACATTGTCGAAACAGACTCCAGCAAATATGCCCTCCTCTTCTGAAGTTTCAAAAAATGCAAGCACTGAGTTGTCAAGTGCTGGCTCCTGGTCAGTAAGAGCCCCTTTCCTTGTGTCCTTCACCCCAACCAAAATTGAAGGATGCGGCAGGCCACACTACAGATTACTCCATGAAGCTATTTTCACATACCATGCCTGGGTTATCAAGTCAAATCGTGAACTCCCAAGTCCATGATGAATCTGACATGGAGTGTGGGTGGCCAGCCAGGGCAGTGGGGTTAATCGGTACCTGGCCGGTGTCTCACAGGGATGTGTCACTGTGTTGGTGACCTGTTCCGTGGTCCTGGGCGTCCATGCAAAGGGGTGAATTACGTTTATAGGTGAATGATACGTGACGCCACCTGTGGTTTCTGATTAGATTGACCAGCGCTGCAGTGTCGCTTCTCTGGGACAGATGTTGTGGTGCAGCTAAGATGTAGAAGCCCTGCACAGTTAGGGCCGTAGTCACAGGGCAAATGAAAGAGTTGGTAGATGGTGTGCAGTGCAGGATGTAGCAGAGCCGTGCGCCAGGCGCAGGAGAAAGATGACAGACACAGTCATGCAGTTCCTTTACCTGTACTTGGTAAGTGCCGTCCAGGACCCAGAGTACAGATGGAGGAGTTGGTCAGCCTGGAAGCCAATTTCAAATTCTCTCTCTGCAGATAGGTAGTGTGGCCTCCGTTCTAGCGCTTATCTGAGGTACTCGCAGTGCTGAGTTCAATGAAGTTCCCCCTGTTGACTCTCTTTTGGAACTTTCTTGTATGGCAGGCAGCCGTAGCCTTTTCCTTCTAGCTCCCACACGTCGATGCTGGGGCCTCCGAGCCTTAGTTGGGTACAGAGCATTTACAGCTGCTACTTCCTCCAGTTTCTGCTGCAGGAACGTCAGTGTCCCTACAAACTCGGAGACCGGAATCCGGACCATGCGCTCCAGCTAGGAGTGAGCCTTAACTCTGCTCATCCTCCAGCTCCCCTTCTCATGTCCACACACTTCCCTTTCTCTGCACAGAGTGCCCTAACTTACCTCCTCCCGACCACAGAGAGAAGCTCCTCAGCAGTAAGGTTCAGAGGTCTCCCTGCTGGCCTGGAGTGGGAAATGTGTTGTGTGTTGGTTTAACTGCTAGAGAGATCCTTCATTGCTCCCAAGCATGACATCACACTCCCTAGTAGGAATGTAATGCCACTGTGGTGACCGTACTCCTGGGGATGCCACAAGTGCACTGATGCCCAGCCACTGCTAGATGATTCTGCTGGTACATTGACCCAGACCACTACATTCCCCTCACACTCTACACAGCCAGAATCTGACCCTGAGGAAACTCATGTTCCCCTTCCCGCATACTATACCACCTTACACGATGACAAAGAGGAAGGTGCAGATGAAAGTGCAGGTTCCTTGAGCAGGTGGGGGGCATACTCATGGGCGACGGCACTGGCATAGGGCCCCTCATAGTACGCAAAAGTGTCTCTGCCGGTGGGAGGGCCCACCCGAGGGCCCACCCGCCGTCAGACACACCGCCACACACTGCCATACTATGAGGGGCCCTGTGCCAGTGCCGTCGCCAACGAGTGGGCCCCCCCTGCTTGCTCAGGATCACAGCACATGCAAAGTTGGACATCAGACACTGGAGCAGTATTTACAGGGCCCATTATACACTAGAGCATTAGAAATGGGGCCCATTATATATGGAGCTTTATTTGGGCCCATAAGACAGTGGAGTTTCATCCATGGGGACCAACATATACTGTAGCATTATGTGGAGCTCATCATATACTGTTTCAAACATTATTTGGGACCAATGATTCTGTATGGAAAAATATATGGGCCTCATTACTCTGTATAGCACACTATGCGGTGCCCATAATACTGTATGGAGTAATATACTGTCCGTTTTTGGAGCTATTGGAGAATTTAAAATCGATATCAGTCATGAGATGTAAAAAGTGAAGTATTTTTCATTGTACTATACCGCTATTTCTCTGCCGTATCGGAGCATCATGAGTTGTGGTATGTGTTAAAGGGGCGCTCTTTGGCCCAGGGCACAAGAAAACCTGGAGCCAGCCCTACCCCCCACAACTTTAGCCAAATAACCCCCGGTTTTCAGTGCGTAACTATTATTATGAAGTAAATTATGGTTGACAAGCTTCAGTAATAAAAATTGATGTTTTTGGCATTCAAATGGGCACTGTAGGTGTGTTTACTGTCCTCCACTCAATGCCGACTTTGCTTCCCCATTGACTTGCATTGGGTTTCGGGTTTCAGTCGGCCTTCGACTTTTCATGATAATCGGCCGATTTCGTTCGACCTGACTTTTGAGAAAGTCGGGTTTCATGAAACCCTACTCGAACCGAAAAAAGGCAAAGTCGCTCATCTCTAATATTAAGTATAGATAGTTAATTAAGTTGTTCTGAAACGTTCAAGAATCTGTGCCTCCCAAATTGGGAAGTTTAGATAAGTATTGTTTATTAAGCATTTCAAAATTTTTTGTATGTTCCTTATTTTGTTTCATCTTTGTTTCACTTGCAGCCAGCGGATGTGCTGTTTAACGGGGGGTATGTGGCGCCCCTGAGGGTACAGTCGCCACAGAGGTCTGCACCTCCTCCTGAGGTGTGGTGCCCCACCATCCAGGTAAGGTGGAGACTCCTGACCACACTCCAACACCTGCATCCCACACAACATAGTAGTGTGGCAAAGCACCCTTCGGTGGCTCCCTGCTTGGAACACGAAGAGTGCTGGGAGGTGGGTGGAGTTTAGTCTGCACAAGAGAGCGGGAGATTATTAGGACTAGGGCAGTCTGTGAGAGAAGCTCCCCTGAGAGGGATGGATTGAAGGAAGTGCTGCAGCAGACCTCAGTGACCTGGGTCTGCTGGCACAGGAAAGAGATATTCAGTAAGCCTAATTCTCCATAAGAAAGATTGATTTGTACGGAACGTAAGGAGAAGAAGAGAACTAAGGATTAGGGTTAGAGCAGAGCCCTTCCTCAAGTTCTAAGCGCATGGCTGGGGTCCGGTCCCCGAGATTGTATGGATACTAATGGTCCTGCGACAGACACCAGAGGAATAGAAGTTGTCACCACTTTATTCCCACACAAGACTTGTGGGCACAACAGCAACGAGAGTGAGCCGGGACTTAGTAGCAAGGAGTCCCCGAAGCAGGCTCAGCTGTCTGTCGTACAAGTAGAGTTCTAAGAACATCTGAAAGGAGGAACTCCAGTGTAACTCAGTACTGTGAGTACTTCACTACGAGTACTAAGGAGGGAGACGTTCAGAAAAGGCACATATGTTGGCAGAGGGGTGGAACGGAGTGCTTCATCTTACTTGGATGTTGGCTGAGCCCCTGACCCGGAGGACACGGCACGGATGCGGGCACCTGTATGCACAACAGACTGTGAGTAAAGATTTGGAACTACATGTCCTGGTGTCCTCCACTTATTCCTGCGCCAACACACTCAGCACTGCTACATCGCTGTGCCTGACACCGCACCATCTACGTCTCCTCCCTATCTCTTCATCTACACTGCCCTGGGACTACAGCCCTATCTGTGGAGGGCCATAACACCATTGCTGCACCCCACCATCTGTCCAGAGTATCTGTCTGCAGCATCGGCTTAACATCTTCATTGCCGAACACCACAGGTGGCGTCACGAATCATTCACTAATAAACTTTAATCACCATCCACACATTCAACATTCCCCTTTTACAATGGACGCCCAGGGCCACGGACCGGGTCACAGCTACCGTGACATCTCCTTTGAAATCAACGGGCCCGGCCCGAGTACCCCGCTGCCCTGGGTGAGGGCGACCAATCCACTACTATCACTCCCATCATCACAGGATCACCTCCTATATAGCACTGCTACCTTCACACCCATCATCTCTGGATCACCTCCTATATAGCACTGCTGCTATCACTCCCATCATCACAGCATCACCTCCTATATAGCACTGCTACTATCACTCCCATCATCTCAGGATCACCTCCTATATAGCACTGCTACTATCACTGCCATCGTCTCAGGATCACCTCCTTTATAGCACTGTTACGATCACTCCCATCATCACAGCATCACCTCCTATATAGAACTGCTACTATCCCTCCTATCATCTCAGGATCACGTCCTATATAGCACTGCTACTATCACTCCCATAATCACAGGGCCCACATCCTTTATAGCACTGCTACTATCACTCCCATCATCTCAGGGCTCACCTCCTATATAGCACTGCTACTATCACTCCCATCATATCAGGATCACTTCCTAAATAGCACTGCCACTATTACCCCCCATCATCACAGGATCACATCCTATATAGCACTGCTACTATCAATCCCACCATCTCATCATCACCTCCTGTATAGCACTGCTACTATCACTCCCATAATCTCAAGACTTACATCCTATATAGCACTGCTACTATCACTTCATCATCTCAGGATCACATGCTACATAGCACTGTCACTATCACTCCCATGATCTCAAGATCACCTCCTATATAGCACTGCCATTATCACTCCCATCATCACATAGCTATGATGACAGCTTGCATGCACCAACATTGCGATTATTGATCTGGAGTTTGCAGCCCTGCATTCATCCTGTGATAAAGACAGGGGCCAGAGCGAGCCGCACAACCTCCCCCCAACAGCGGCTAAGTGGAGGCCCTTCATGACGTTGGGTTGGAGGGAAGGGGTTAATGATCCCAGGGGGTGGAGGAGGTGGATAGAGGGGATATATTAGGAGGCTCTAGGGGCGATTACCTTTAGTTCCCGCTCTGGAGCCACGAAGGATTGTCCCGCCCACCCTTTTTTTGTGCAGGATTGGTGTCCAGGGGGCATGTTATTCAATATCACGGGTCATGGTGGCCGGTTGGCGTTTGGGGGGAGGGGGTCCTTGAAGTTGGTGCTAAATTGGTTTTGGGGGATCTGTGGTAATATGGATTCCTCAATGTTATTATCCGTGGTTTGGGTCTGGTGATTTGGGGGGACTTCCGGCAGTGGTTGGTCGGATCCCCAGGGATTAAGTGGACAGTGCAACCCCGATGGGGTTTTGGTGCTCCCGAGCCAGTGGGGTAACGGCTGGGAGTAATTTATGGTATGTGTTTGTCCACAAAAAGTATTCTTTACATTTTGGTCACCAGATTTGGAGCTTCAAGGACCCTCCCCAAGGTTGCATTATATATTTACAAATGTTGTATGTTACTTAAATAAAAGGCTGCTGTGGCCATTATATTCCATTCTGGTGTCCTGGTGTTATTTGGGGCTCAGGTGGGTGGGGAGTTTACTTGGGGTTAGGGGTTGGAAGAGGCAACTCAGCTGCACATCGCCAACTCCAATGTCATGCAGTTGATGATGTGATTGCCCATTCATGTGCTGTACATGACATCACTCTCATCATTCTATCAGCGTGTTTTGTCCACTGTGATATTCTCCAGGTGTTACATTGTAATCAGGGACATTTACACAGAAATCCTTTTGACAAAAAAGGCTAAAAGCAAAGAAAAATATTTGTTTTATTTCTTTTTCGTTATCCTCTTCAGGATGAAAACTACTCTGGCTCCAAAGATGCAGATTTTTTGTTAATTGGTAACTTTCTACTTATAATTATATAGAGGATTATATTTTTCAGATGAGTTGTGAATGTGATTTTTAGTTGCTCCATTTTCGGATAAATAAATTGTATTGATTAAAGGGCCACTTGTTGTCAGATTCATGCTGATTGAAGAATTTGACACAAAAAAGTGTCTGTATTTTTCAGTATTGATGACACCTTTATTCCTGACCAAATTCTCCACTTTGCTGAAATGCAGCCCAAAATGTGCAAGGAACCTCCACCATGCTTCACTGTTTACTCAAGACACTCATTATCATAATTATTTAAGAGTATAATAGTTACTTTATCACTCCCCAGCTCTTAGTAAAACAAACTGCCTTGTGTTACAGATATTTCACATTTTGTTTCACCAGATCAGAGCACCTGTTGGCCTTAGTTTGCATTCCAGTTCCTTTGTTTTGTGCATAGTTGTGTTACTTGTCCTTGCTTTTATACATCAAAGGTGTGGCAATTTGGCCTCACTTCTTCCATAAAGAGCACTTCTAGTTAGGCTTCTCCGGACAGTAGATGAGTGCAGCTGTGACCAGTGACATAACTAGAATCTGATGGACCCCATCCTGATTAAATATAAATATATATACAGTATATATATATATATGTCCTCCATCCTGGTATGTATCTCTTACCCTGGGCCCTGTCTGTCATGACTCAGTTGTCAGGTGACCCAGGACCAGGGGCTCCTTCCAAGTCCTTAACACTAGTGTGCACCCTAGCTCGCCCTATTCTGCAGGTTACTTCTGAAAGTGAAGATGCCGGAGCCACGTACCTGGCCTTATCTCCTGAATCTGCCCTCCGTCTGTATCCTTCCTGCACCCAGGGAAGAGGGGAGCAGCCGTGCAGCGCAGTACACCAACCAGACGAACAAGGCAACACAAACAAGGGAACTGAAAATACCAGGCATATAAATATTCACTGACATATAACAGAGGATTGCAGCGGGGTGGAGGATGGAGAAAAACCAAAGTAAGAGGTGAAAAGGGAATTATCACACTTACTAATCCAAGTAACAGTCACTGATAAACCCACCATAAGCCTTCTCATATAACCACCAACTACTATACTCCCAGCCATGCAGCATAAGCTAACTCTGATGATGTATGTCAGTCAGGACTCAGATTGTATAGAGGATAGGAGTGGCTAACCATGCTCAGCTGAGTGCTCAGACTCCCAGAGCTCCCAACATGGCCGATTAACCCCTGTGCTGCCAAAAATAAATTTAGACCGTTTAAAAAGAATTTGAAGTGCTTCTTTTCAGCGCAGGAGTAAGAGCAATCAGACGCTGCAATCTTGTTGCTCCTCTCTGTCATAGTAACCCCGTGACATTATCCTAAAATATATACCCTCCAACCTGGTATGTGTCCTCTGTTCTGCCACTGTTCTTTAATGTATAGAAAAAAAGCACATCATACTCACCTGGGCATACATAGAAGGCTTGGGGCTCCATAGTGGAAGTGTGATGCACTCCTAAGAGTCATCCATATAATATAATATACCCATCACAGTCCTCCATAATGCTCCATATAGTATAATGCACCCACACTCTCCCCAGTCCTGCATATAGTATAATACACAGCCCACAGTCATCCATGTAGTAGTATGGGCATCGTGTACTCAGTGATTTAAAAAAAAAAAAAACACCTTGGACTTTTTATATGTAACCGGTTGGGACCCTGTCCATGCACCTTGAGACAAAAGGAGTGCCACTCTTCTTCTTTAGTACCCTCACCTGTGGTAGTTCCACCCCTGGCTGTGACTACTGTTTACTGACAGTTCTAACCTGAAGGGACTGCTGGACTTATTCCGATTTAATAGGGAAGTAAGTGTGATTTAATCTGCTGCACTAAATTTCCTTAGCCATCCACTGTATATACAGTCTTTAAAGGAAACCTGTCAGGCCCCCCTGTCGTGGCCCCAGAACCAATAGCAGTTGTGTCTGCATATGTGTATACCCTGTCTAACAGTCTCTGTGTTATATTACACACATAAACAGATCTTTACAAAAGATATTTCTAATGTCCGTTTATGACATACAAAAGAGGGCTTTGACTAGTCGATGGGGCGTTACTGTCCTCAGACTAATCAGCCCACTAAGCATATTACCATGTCCCTGTGGGTGAGATAACATAACTTATAAGGTCAGGCATCATGGGTGTTGCCTGGGGCTAGTTAGCCCAAGTGAGCTGCACGGGTGCCCTGGCCCCAACTGACTTCTATAACAAAGTCCTTACTACCTTATCTGGGTCGCCCTCCCAGGGCTGCGGGGTACTCGGTACCGGGCCGGTGTCAGGGGGATGTGTCACGGCAGCTGTGACCCGGTCCGTGGCCCTGGGCACCCAAATCAATAGTGGTTTGTGATATAATTTATGTGATAGTTCGTGACGCCACCTGTGGTGTTTGGCAAGCGAGATGTTAAGCCAACGCTGCGTGCAGATCCTCTGGGGCTGATGGTGTGTTGCAGCATAGATGGTGTAGCGCCCCACAGGTGAAGCTGTAACCCCAGGGCAGTGTATAGGCGCAGGCGGTGTGGTGTGAGGAATGTTGGTACCCAGATGTAGCAGTGCTGACGGTGTTGGTGCACAAATGAATGGAGGACACCAGGGCTTGCAGTTCCAAACCTTTACTCACAGTTCGTGGTACACAGTAGTGTCTGCCTCCGTGCTGTGTCCTCCGGGGTTGAGACTCAATCAACCTCCCGGGCCAGTCAGGATTCTCCTCTCCAACACCCCGCCAACGTGTACCTTTCCTGAACGACTCCTCAATTGCGCCTTTTAGTGTGAAGAGCTCCAGTACCATGGTACTCTGAAGTTCCTCCTGTCAGATGTTCCTAACAACTCTCCTTGTACGTCAGACAGCTGTAGCCTACTTCGGGGACTCCCTTCTCTGGAGTCCTGGCTCTCTATTCAGTTGCTGTTGTGCCCCAAGTCTTGGATGGGAGTAGTGCATTTACAGCCAACTACTCCACCGGTGTCTGCTGCAGAACCATAAGTGTCCATACAACCTCGGGGACCGGGCCCCGGCCTTGCGCTGAGAACCTATAGGCAGGGTTCCTCTTCCAACCCACAACTCCTCTCTGTTCTCCTACTCCTTCGTTCCGCGCTGTTCCTTCTCTCTCTTATGGAAGCTTAGGTTGCAGTTCTACGTCTTTCTCCTTCTGTTCCTTTCCCGTGCCAGCTGGCTCAGGTCACTGAGGCAGCTGCAGCACTCCTTCTTCTCTCTCCTCTCCTAGGGATCTCCTTCCCTCTCGGACCCGTCCTCAGACTCTCCTGACTCACTGTCCTTCCCCCGCCTGACCTCCCATCAGACTGACCTGTCATTCTAAACCTTCCCAACCTTTTATATATCTCAACTCCACCCACCTCCCAGCACATCTCGTGTTATGATGCAAGGATCCACGAAAGGTGCTCTGCTACCCTCTAAGCATGAAGCCGCAATGTGGTCAGTGCTGAACTATCCTGTGTGTGGGATGCAGGTGTTGGAGTGTGGAAAGGAGTTCCCAACTTACCTAGGTGGTGGGGCACTACACCTTAGGAGAAGGTGCAGTACCTCTGTGGCGACTGAGCCTCAGGGGCGCCACACATGATGCTTATGATGAGGACAATCTTGCCATGGGACCACAGAGCCTTGGGCTATGAGCAACAGGACAGATTGCCCTCATTATCACTGCCCTGCAGGGGCGTACATAGAGTTCAGAGGGCCGCATAGCAAAAGTCCTATTTGGGTCCCCACACCTCTAAAAATGCACTATACAGAATAATGGCCCCATATATTGCTCCATACAGAATAATGGCCCCATATAATGCTTCATACAGAATAATTGCCCCATATAATGCTCCATACAGAATAATGGACCAAAATATAAGGCTCCACACAGAATAATTACTCCATATAATGTTCCATACAGGATGGGCCCCATATAATAATCCATACAGAATGGCCCCAAATAATGCTCCATACAGAATGGACCCCATATAATGCTCCATGCATAAAAATAAAATAATTATATACTTACCTCTCCCTCTTCCCTCCACAGGGCCGTTCTCCTCAATGACTTCTGTCTCTCTACAGTGCTCAGGACAGAGGACGCTCTATAGTGACGTCATAGTGCCCTCTGCCCTGATACGTCAGAGTCACAAGACATGGAAGAGTGAGGACCTGTGGATGAAGAGGGAGAGGTAATTATTTCAAACAATTTAAAGCATCGGGGGGACCAGTGCTAGCACTCTGGCATCGGTTCTCTATAACTCACGGGCCCATAGCATTCCGGTGTCCTTGACAGTGAGTGGGCCCCGACACTTGCTGGGTATAAGAGGTGGAGACGCTGGCCCAGCCTGCCTGCTAGGGCCCCCCTCCACCTCCAGGCCCTGTTTCAAATGCACCGGCTGCACCGATGGTATGTTTGCCCTGCCCTATGTCTTATTGCTGTACTCAGTCTCATGTCATGGTGTATGATATGTGACATTAAACTGTCTGCCATAACCTCACCATTGTAGCAGGATTTAGCTGTTCCTCACACAGTTTTAAAACTCTTATGTAGCTCTTTCTGTTTTAGGTAATGGCTGAGTTGCAATCTACATGAAAATGAGGATCATTACCAGCCTGTTTTGAATAATTGGTTACTCGTACACTTGAATAGAATCCTACAAATCAAAGTATTGATATTATTTTGAAGGTCAAGGGTGTTCACATCAAATATTGATTTGATTTAGATTTCTCTTTTATTCATTCTCTTTCCATTTTGTTAATTGATAAAAATAAAATATCACCACTTCTATTATTAAAAGCATTCTTATTTTGCAGCTTACTTGTATATGTAAGAAAAAGCACCGTGCTGCAGGTTCCTGTTCTGTGCCAGTTCTGGAACTGTTGGTGCTGTCTCATCTGTTGTCTGGGGGAAAGCTTAAGGGACTGGACCAATCATTGCATGTGGAAGCAGGGGGCATGGTTAAGGGGGTAAAGCTTCAGCATGCTTGGAAACAGACAGACTTGGCAGGAACAGACAGTGCGCAACAGGGACCAGTGAGTGCCATTTGAGGTTTTTGGCTGGAATTGAGATGGGACACCATGTCGCGATTGGAAAACCCCTGATGTACCGAAACAGTGGAAACCCCCCACAAATGACATCATTTTGTAAACTAGACCCCCCAAGGAACTTATCTAGATGTGTGGTGAGCACTTTGAACCCCCCAGTGCTTCACAGAAAGCGTGAAAATAAAAAATTCGTATTTTTTCCACAAACATGATCTTTTAGTCACCATTTTTTTATTTTCCCAAGGGTACCAGGAGAAATTGGACCCCAAAAGTTGTTGTCCAATTTGTCCTGAGTATGCTGATACCCCATATGTGGGAGAAAACTACTGTATGGGCACACGTCGGGGCTCGGAAGGGAAGTAGTGACGTTTTGGAATGCAGACTTTGATGGAATGGTCTGCGGGTGTCATGTTGCCTTTGGAGAGCCCCTAATGTACCTAAACAGTGGAAACTCCCCACAAATGACCCCATTTTGGAAACGAGACCCCCTAAGGAACTTATCTAGATGTGTGGTGAGCACTTTGAACCCCCAAAGGCTTCACAGAAGTTTATAATGCCCGGGCATGAAAATAAAAAAATCGTATTTTTTCCACAAACATGATCAATTAGTCCCCAATTTTTTCATTTTCCCAAGGGTAACAGGAGAAATTGGACCCCAAAAGTTGTTGTCCAATTTGTCATGAGTACGCTGACACCCCATATGTGGGAGAAAACTACTGTATAGACACACGTCGGGGCTCGGAAGGGAAGCAGTGACATTTTGGAATGCAGACTTTGATGGAATGGTCTGCGGGTGTCATGTGCGTTTGGAGAGCCCCTGATGTACCTAAACTATTGAAACTCCCCACAAGTGACCCCATTTTGGACACTAGACCCCCCACGGAACTTATCTAGGTGTGTGGTGAGCACTTTGAACCCCCAAGTGCTTCACAGAAGTTTATAACGCTCGGAAGTGAAAATAAAAAAATCATTTTTTTCCACAAAAATGATATTTTTGCCCCCAACTTTTTATTTTCCTAAGGGTAACAGGAGAAACTGGACCCCAAAAATTGTTTTACAATTTGACCTGAGTAGGCTGATACCCTACATGTGGGGGTAAAACACTGTTTGGGTGCATGGCAGAGCTTGGAAGGGAAGGAGCACCATTTGACTTTTTCAACTCAGAATTGGCTGGAATTGAGATCAGATGCCATGTTGCATTTGGAGAGCCCCTGATGTGCCCAAACAGTGGAAACCCCCAATTCTAACTCCAACCCGAACCCCAACACACCCCTAACCCTAATCTCAGCCCTAACCCTAACCTTAACCCTAACCCTAGCCCTAACCCTAGCCCTAACCCTAACCCTAGCCCTAACCCTACCCTAACCCTAACCCTAGCCCTAGCCCTAACCCTAACCCTAATGGAAAAATGGAAATAAACACATTTATTTTATTTTATTATTTTTCCCTAACTAAGGGGGTGATAACGGGGGGTTTGATTTACTATTTATGGCGGTTTTTATATCTGGCAGCTGTCGCACGCTAAAAGACGCTTTTTATTGTAAAAATAGTTTTTGCATCATCACATATTGAGAGCTATAATTTTTCCGTATTTTGACCCACCGTGTCATTTGAGGTCTTATTTTTTGCGGGACGAGTTGTCGTTTTTATTGGTACCATTTTCGGGCACGTGACATTTTTTGATCGCTTTTTATTCCGATTTTTGGGACGCAGAATGAACAAAAACCAGCGTTTCATGAATTTCTTTTGGGGGGGTGCGTTTACACCGTTCCGCGTGCGATAAAATTGATAAAGCGGTTTTATTCTTCGGGTCAGTATGGTTACAGCGATACCTCATTTAGGTCTTTTTTTATGTTTTGTCGGTTTTATGCAATGAAAACTATTTTATATAAAAAATAATTATTTTTGCATCGCTTTATTCTGTGAGCTATAACTTTTTTATTTTTTTGCTGATGATGCTGTTTGGCAGCTCGTTTTCTGCGGGACAAGATGACGTTTTCAGCGGTACCATGGATATTTAAATGCGTCTTTTTGATCACACGTTATTACACTTTTTGTTTGGCAGTATGATAATAAATCATTATTTTTTGCTTCGTTTTTTATTTTTATTTTTTAAGGGGTTCGCTAAAGGGGTTAACTAATGGGACAATTTTATAGGGCGGGTCGTTACGGACGCGGCGATACCTAATATGTGTATTTTTATTGTTTTTTTTTTTATTTCCAAAAAATGGATTTATTTGGGGGAATATTTTTTTTTTTTTCTAAATTATTTGGCGATTTCTTTTAATTTATTTTAACACTTTTTTTTATTTTTTTTTAACTTTAAATAGTCCCAGGTGGGACATCACTGTCCTGTGACAGATCGCTGATCTGTCACATCACAGATCACTGTGACAGATCATCAATCTGTCACAGGCAGTGCAGAAAGCTTCCTCATGCCTGCGCTTTGCAGGCACTGAGGAAGCCAGCTTCCTGCAGGCCCCTGAAGGCCCCCGTCGCCATCTTAGATTCGGGGGCCTGCAGGAAAGGAGCCCCCCGCAGCAGCGCTGCACATTGCGCTGCCGTGGGGGGCTCAGGGAAGCACGGAGGGAGCCCCCTCCCTGCCGATGCTTCCCTTTAACACCCGGTACATCGCGATCGCGATCGCGGTGTGCAAGGGGTTAACGTGTCGGGGGCGGTCCGTGACCGCCCCTGACACATTGTGCCGGGTGTCAGCTGTGATAATCAGCTGACACCCGGCCGCGATCAGCGGCGCTCACCACGTGGGCGCCGCTGATCGCGGTAGACGTACTATCCCATCCATGGGCATAGGGGCACGGGTCCTATGGACGGGATAGAACATCTGATGTCAGGAAGGGGTTAATATCAGCTCATAGCAATACCCCACCCCCACATTGCCAGTATCTAATTTGAAGTGGATGCCTGTGCCCGTTACTGATCCAGCCATGGGCCAATTCCATTGGTCCATTAAGAATCACTGTTACCTCATCATTCCATAAAACCTTTCAAAAATCTGCCTTCAGATATTTTTTGGTCCAGTCTTGACTTTTTCCCTTCTGCATCTTGTACAGTGAGGGTTAGATTTCAGTCTTCCTTACCTTAGTCATGTCTCTGAGCACTGAACACCATGGACTTCTGGACACTCCAGAAAGATTGCAATTCAAGAATATGACAGCACTGGAGGATAATGGGTTCCTGGTCACTTCACATTTGATTCTTCTTAAACCTTTCGCAGTTAATGTATTTCTTTTTTTCTCATCAAATTTTTGCGACCCAGATGACTATTTTCAGCAAAACTTTTGATAATGCTTTGTTCATGTCCCAATTTTTTTGCATGTTTAATATTGCTGCATCCAGGGCTGGACAGGCCATTTGGCAATTCTGACAAATGCCAGATGGGCTGGTGCCAGCAGTAAGCTGCTCCTTCACTTCAGGGACGCACATGGAATCCTCCTCCTGATATCCTATTTGTTCTTTCTGGATCCCGATGCTGGATTTACTTCAGTCAGGACTTGACATCCGCTTCTTACTATCCTCATTCAATAAATGAAGGGGGAAGATGGGGATGACGCTGATGCAGCCAGACAGAGTAATTCTTTTTAGAAACTCAGCCAGCCCAGCAGGAGCAGCCAAGAAATACAGTTAGGTCCATATATATTTGGACAAAGACATCATTTTTCTAATTTTGGTTCTAGACATTGCCACAATGAATTTTAAACAAAACAATTCAGATGCAGTTGAAGTTCAGACTTTCAGCTTACATTTGAGGGTATCCACATTAAAATTGGATGAAGGGTTTAGGAGTTTCAGCTCCTTAACATGTGCCACCCTATTTTTAAAGGGACCAAAAGTAATTGGACAGATTAAATAATTGTAAATAAAATGTTCATTTCTAGTACATGGTTGAAAACCCTTTGTTGGCAATGACTGCCTGAAGTCTTCAACTCATGGACATCACCAGACGCTGTGTTTCCTCCTTTTTGATGCTCTGCCAGGCCTTCACTGCGGTGGTTTTCAGTTGCTGTTTGTTTGTGGGCCTTTCTGTCTGAAGTTTAGTATTTAACAAGTGAAATGCATGATCAATTGGGTTGAGATCATATGACTGACTTGGCCATTCAAGAATATTCCACTTCTTTGCTTTAGTAAACTCCTGGGTTGTTTTGGCTTTATGTTTTGGGTCATTGTCCATCTGTAGTATGAAACAACGACCAATCAGTTTGGCTGCATTTGGCTGGATCTGAGCACACAGTATGGCTCTGAATACCTCAGATTTCATTCGGCTGCTTCTGTCCTGTGTCACATCATCAATAAACACAAGTGACCCAATGCCACTGGCAGCCATGCATGCCCAAGCCATCACACTGCCTCCATCATGTTTTACAGATGATGTGGTATGCTTTGGATCATGAGCTATACCACAACTTCGCCATACTTATCTCTTTCCATCATTCTGGTAGAGGTTGATCTTGGTTTCATCTGTCCAAAGAATGTTCTTCCAGAACTGTGCTGGCTTTTTTAGATTTTTTTTAGCAAAGTCCAGTCTAGCCTTTGTGAGGTAGCCCTGTCATTTAAGTAGGGGATCACTCACTTGGCAGCCACAAAATCAGATCCGGCACAGGTTTTCCATAAACCAGCACAGTCCATGCGTTTTATTAAACATCATAAACTATGACCAGCAATATATAAATGGCATAGTGTCCATGACAGAGCTTCACTCAGTTAGCAATGTCCAATATGCAGGCTTTTCAGCCTCACAGTTATATCTCACCCCATCGGGGTTCTCTTATGGCTGCTTCTCCATACTGCAGACATTCATTCCCTCCAGGGAACTCTCAGGCACTTGCAGCCATTACTCACAGCGTCCACACGTGCTGTCAGGCAGGAAGCCCCATCTCAGCGGGACCTTCCACACTGGACCAACTGGGTCCAAGCATTCACCCCCATGTGACCTACCCTGGCCACATTATATGGTTCATAGCCACCCCCACCGGGTCACATGACTATGACCTCATCACAGGTCCTTCAGGCATTTACACACTCTTTGCAACAGTGCTTTAAACACACCCCCTGGGTGGGTTTGTAGGTAACCAGGCCCACCCATCTCTCTAGTTACCTGGAGACTTCTCCCTTACACATTGAAACAACATCTCAGCAATATCATTGCGGAACAACACATAAGTCTCCATCTCAAAGCCACCCACTTTGAGATACATAACGGCGATTCAGTATTCTGCCATTCATCCTTTCTCCTGGGACATCCACACAGCGCCCCCTAGTGGACTCAGTGGTTACTACACCACACCTTTTTATTTTTGATGCTTATGAGTGGCTTGCACCATGCAGTGAACCCTCTGTATTTACTTTCATGCAGTCTTCTCTTTATGGTAGATTTGCATATTGATGCGCCTACCTCCTGGAGAGTGTTTTTCACTTGGTTGGCTGTTGTGAAGGGGTTTCTCTTCACCATACAGATAATTCTGCGATCATCCACCACTGTTGTCTTCCATAGGCGCCCAGGTCTTTTTGTATTGATGAGTTCACTAGTGCTTTCTTTCTTTCTCAGGATGTACCAAACTGTAGATTTTGCCTCTCCTAATGTTGTAGCAATTTCTCGGATGTGTTTTTTCTGTTTTTGCAGCTTAAGGATGGCTTGTTTCACCTGCATGGAGAGCTCCTTTGACCACATGTTTCCTTTACAGCAAAACCTTCCCAATGCAAGCACCACACCTCAAATCAACTCCAGGCCTTTTATCTGCTTAATTGAGAATGACATAATGAAGGGATTGCCCACACCTGTCCATGAAATAGCCTTGGAGTCAATTGTATAATTACTTTTGGTCCCTTAAAAACAGGGTGGCACATGTTAAGGAGCTGAAACTCCTAAACCGTTCATCCAATTTTAATGTGGATACCCTCAAATGAAAGCTGAAAGTCTGAACTTCAACAGCATTTGAATTGTTTTGTTTAAAATTCATTGTGGTAATGTCTAGAACCAAAATTAGAAAAATGTTGTCTCTGTCCAAATATATATGGACCTAACTGTATATAGACCAGCAGCACGGTGACAGAGGGTGAGTCAGTGCTAGGGTGAGTTCTGCAGACTACATGCCTTCCCACATTTGGGCAGGTGATAAGAGCTCCTCTGAGTGTGGATCAGTCACTCCCCAGCTCCAGCCTCTGTTCTTCTGCTGTCTTCTCACTACACTCCTCTTTTCACTGTCATGTGCTAATAGAAGCTATCTGCACAAGACAGAGGAGGAAGAAGGAAAGAATTCAGCAGAACCATCTAACATTAAAATCCAGTTAATTCACAAGCCATTAAAAACAAAGATACATGGAAACCATATAAAACCTGACGTGTTTCTGGCGTAACACAGGCGCCCTTAATCATAGGATATACAGTGCCTTGTGAAAGTATTCGTCCCCCTTGAACTTTTCAACCTTTTCCCACATATCATGCTTCAAGCATAAAGATACCAAATGTAAATTTTTGGTGAAGAATCAACAACAAGTGGGACACAATTGTGAAGTTGAATGAAATTTATTGGTTATTTTAATTTTTGTGGAAATTCAAAAACTGAAAATTCGGACATGCACTATTATACAGCCCCTTTAACTTAATACTTTGCTGCGCCACCTTTTGCTTGCGATTACAGCTACAAGTCGCTTGGGGTATGTCTCTATCAGTTTTGCACATCGAGAGACTGAAATTCTTGCCCATTCTTCCTTGGCAAACAGCTCGAGCTCAGTGAGGTTTGATGGAGATCGTTTGTGAACAGCAGTTTTCAGCTCTTTCCACAGATTCTCGATTGGATTCAGGTCTGGACTTTGACTTGGCCATTCTAACACCTGGATATGTTTATTTTTGAACCATTCCATTGTAGATTTTGCTTTATGTTTAGGATCATTGTCTTGTTGGGAGACAAATCTCCATCCCAGTCTCAGGTCTTTTGCAGACTCCAACAGGTTTTCTCCAAGAATGGTCCTGTAGTTGGCTCCATCCATCTTCCCATCAATTTTAACCATCTTCCCTGTCCCTGCTGAAGAAATGCAGGCCCAAACCACGATGCTGCTACCACCATGTTTGACAGTGGGGATGGTGTGTTCAGGGTGATTAGCTGTATTGCCTTTACGCCAAACATATCGCTTGGCATTGTTGCCAAAAAGTTCGATTTTTGTTTCATCTGACCAGAGCACCTTCTTCCACATGTTTGGTGTGTCTCCCAGGTGGCTTGTTGCAAACTTTAAATGACACTTTTTATGGATATCTTTGAGAAATGGCTTCTTGCCACTCTTCCATAAAGGCCAGATTTGTGCAGTGTACAACTGATTGTTGTCCTATGGACATACTGTCCCACCTCAGCTGTAGATCTCTGCAGTTCATCCACAGTGATCATGGGCCTCTTGGCTGCATCTCTGAACAGTCTTCTCCTTGTGTGAGATGAAAGTTTAGAGGGACAGCCGGGTCTTGGTAGATTTGCAGTGGTATGATACTCCTTCTATTTCAATATGATTGCTTGCACAGTGTTCCTTGGGATATTTAAAGTTTTGGAAATCATTTTGTATCCAAATCCGGCTTTAAACTTCTCCACAACAGTACCACGGAACTGCCTGTTGTGTTCCTTGGTCTTCATGATGCTCTCTGTGCTTCAAACAGACCCCTGAGACTATCACAGAGCAGGTGCATTTATACGGAGACTTGATTACACACAGGTGGATTATATTTATCACCATTAGTCATTTAGGACAACATTGGATCATTCAGAGATCCACAATGTACTTCTGGAGTGAGTTTGCTGTACTGAAAGTAAAGGGGCTGAATAATATTGCAAACCCCACTTTTCAGTTTTTGAATTTCCACAAAAATTTAAAATAACCAATAAATTTAATTCAACTTCACAATTGTGTCCCACTTGTTGTTGATTCTACACCAAAAATTTACATTTGGTATCTTTATGTTTGAAGCATGATATGTGGGAAAAGGTTGAAAAGCTCCAGGGGGCCGAATACTTTTGCAAGGCACTGTAAGTCTGCAATACACACAAGATATATATATATATACAGTGGGGCAAAAAAGTATTTAGTCAGTCAGCAATAGTGCAAGTTCCACCACTTAAAAAGATGAGAGGCGTCTGTAATTTACATCATAGGTAGACCTCAACTATGGGAGACAAACTGAGAAAAAAAAATCCAGAAAATCACATTGTCTGTTTTTATTTCATTTTATTTGCATATTATGGTGGAAAATAAGTATTTGGTCAGAAACAAAATTTCATCTCAATACTTTGTGATATATCCTTTGTTGGCAATGACAGAGGTCAAACGTTTTCTGTAAGTCTTCACAAGGTTGTCACACACTGTTGTTGGTATGTTGGCCCATTCCTCCATGCAGATCTCCTCTAGAGCAGTGATGTTTTTGGCTTTTCGCTTGGCAACACGGACTTTCAACTCCCTCCAAAGGTTTTCTATAGGGTTGAGATCTGGAGACTGGCTAGGCCACTCCAGGACCTTGAAATGCTTCTTACGAAGCCACTCCTTCGTTGCCCTGGCGGTGTGCTTTGGATCATTGTCATGTTGAAAGACCCAGCCACGTTTCATCATCAATGCCCTTGCTGATGGAAGGAGGTTTGCACTCAAAATCTCACGATACATGGCCCCATTCATTCTTTCATGTACCCGGATCAGTCGTCCTGGCCCCTTTGCAGAGAAACAGCCCCAAAGCATGATGTTTCCACCACCATGCTTTACAGTAGGTATGGTGTTTGATGGATGCAACTCAGTATTCTTTTTCCTCCAAACACGACAAGTTGTGTTTCTACCAAACAGTTCCAGTTTGGTTTCATCAGACCATAGGACATTCTCCCAAAACTCCTCTGGATCATCCAAATGCTCTCTAGCAAACTTCAGACGGGCCCGGACATGTACAGGCTTAAGCAGTGGGACACGTCTGGCACTGCAGGATCTGAGTCCATGGTGGCGTAGTGTGTTACTTATGGTAGGCCTTGTTACATTGGTCCCAGCTCTCTGCAGTTCATTCACTAGGTCCCCCCGCGTGGTTCTGGGATTTTTGCTCACTATTCTTGTGATCATTCTGACCCCACGGGGTGGGATTTTGCGTGGAGCACCAGATCGAGGGAGATTATCAGTGGTCTTGTATGTCTTCCATTTTCTAATTATTGCTCCCACAGTTGATTTCTTCACTCCAAGCTGGTTGGCTATTGCAGATTCAGTCTTCCCAGCCTGGTGCAGGGCTACAATTTTGTTTCTGGTGTCCTTTGACAGCTCTTTGATCTTCACCATAGTGGAGTTTGGAGTCAGACTGTTTGAGGGTGTGCACAGGTGTCTTTTTATACTGATAACAAGTTTAAACAGGTGCCATTACTACAGGTAATGAGTGGAGGAAAGAGGAGACTCTTAAAGAAGAAGTTACAGGTCTGTGAGAGCCAGAAATCTTGATTGCTTGTTTCTGACCAAATACTTATTTTCCACCATAATATGCAAATAAAATGAAAAAAACCAGACAATGTGATTTTCTGGATTTTTTTTTCTCAGTTTGTCTCCCATAGTTGAGGTCTACCTATGATGTAAATTACAGACGCCTCTCATCTTTTTAAGTGGTGGAACTTGCACTATTGCTGACTGACTAAATACTTTTTTGCCCCACTGTATATATATATATATGTAAATAGCACTCACGTGCAAAGGAATGATAATTGCATTTAGAAACAACAGCTGTGGACTGCACTGATTAACCATTGATAATCTGAGATTTGAAAGAAAGAAAAAACCCAAGCAGGAAAATATTGTCTGTCATGTAACAGGCAAATTGGCACAAATGGAGGTGAAATATAATGAGCGTTGAATTGATAAATATAAAATAATTTGTTTTTGTAGTTCATCCAATTAGGGAACTTTGTATTTAATTTCAAAATCCAAAAAGCCTCCCTTAGTGCCAAGTGTTTCTGTCTATTCCCCCATCTGGGTGGACACAGCACCTTCTCTATACCATGAAATTTAAAATGTTATAAATCACCATTGTGCCTTGTAGTAAAGTTCTTAGCCGCATCTGAGTAGGTACTGTTCTTGTTGCTAATATTATTCATATTCTCTACTATTCGCTTTTTGAGCTTCCTGGTCATGCACCCAATGTACCTGACATTACAAAAACAGCATTCAATGCAATAAACCAGATGGTGGGAATCACAATTTATTGCAGATTCTAGGACGTGATTCACACCATGTGGTAGAAAAAAGGATTTTTTTCCTGTCCTTTGCAAAAGTGCTAATGTGACACCCCAGAGTCTGGTTGTCACAGTGACATTACCTCCCTCTAAGAGGTGAAGTCATGCTTGGAGGCAGAAAGGGACCCCATGCCAGGCAGCATAGATTAAAAATCACAATTTCCTGCTGCAGGTCAGAAAAGGGAGATGCCTTATAAATTCTGGCCAGCAGAGGGGGTTGGTGAGTCAGCTAGAAATCAGCTGAGGGAGTTGTCGTGGAAAAGAAGCAGCTGTGAGCTGTGAGGAGAAATGATGACAGTTAAACGTGAAGACGTGAGGTAAAGAGATCTTTCTGGAAGATACAGTCAGATGAAGACAGGGAGCTGATCGGAGAGGAGCTCGATAGGCAGAGCTGATCTGTGAAGAGGGAAAGGACAAGAGCAGAGACTGAGAGACTCTAGGGAAGCTAAAATACTGCATAAAGCAGACCCCTGAGTGAAGCGCTAATAAAGAGAAAAGGGACATCAGAGTCCTAGGCTGACAGGAACTGTACGCCCTGATAGCTGAATCTGAAGGTACAGGGGATTATAAATTCCTGTGCGACATTGCACACCTGAGGGCACGGCAGCGGATAAGGAGCCCGGGGCCGGCGGTGAAGAGAACAGTACCCGTGGAATGAGCTCACGCTGACAGCCGTACAGGTTAGTGAAACCATCACAAATAGAGGGTCGCAGCATAGTTAAAAAAGTATACAGCGGAGACACACACAAAGCACAGAAAGGAAGGTCCTAAATCCCCACCTGGCAAGGTGGATCCCCTGAATGCCTTCACGCAAGCCGGACTCATTCCATCACCTGTATGTGGTACTCCGGACTGCAACCAATTACCAGTAAAAGGTAAAGAAACTGCACCTCTCTGTGTCTTTCTCTCATTTATCTGCATCCCAACGTTTACAGCCACTTTTACTATTTATTTAACATCTTTGCCCTGGGACTACAGCCCTACCTGTGGAGGGCTACAACATCATAGCTGCGCCCAACATCCATCCCAGAGAAGCAACACCACAGCGCTGGTCACCTCTGACTAAAATACCACAGATGGCGTCACGTATTTCACCATCTAATAACTTTGTTTTCATTTTTACCACATAAATACCACACAACTTTCCCCTATTTTATTACTGGATGCCTCTGGGCCATGGACCGGGCCGCCGTGACACCGTCACCCATGGAAGTCAACGGGCCCGGTACCGAGTACCCCCAGGCCCCACGGGGCGCTCCACTTACATTGCTGCAATTCCCTGAACATTTGTAGAATCCCCTGACCAAAAGCCAAGTGGATAAAGGCTGAGACTGTTCCAGCGGGGAGAAAGCATATTGCCCAACGAACAGTTGTAATAAGCAGGTGCTGAGATGCAGAAACACAAATGCAGCAGAGAAGGGATTAACTATATTTAATTATTTAACAGTGGGAAACTCCTCACAGGGAGATAGCAGGGCAAACAAAGAATACAAAGGTAGAACTAAATAAAAGTTGGTTAACTAAACAGTCTCTTGCTAAAGGTTTCACTTTTCGTGACTCAGCAGCCTTTCACTCTCTGAAGGCCCCATTGGTAACAGAATGCCGGTGGTGTCCGGTGTAATGTCTGCTGGCGTCCTTGCCTAGCACACGGTCCTTCTTCTGGCAGCAGCAGGCAGTCTCCAGTTTTGCCCGCTGAGCCCCTAGTCTATATATCTGTGGAGTAAGAGAGTAGAGCTCTCCACAAGATTCCTCTCAGTGCGGGTCTCCTTGAACACCTGCCGTGACCTGAAGGGCTGCGCTGCACTGCTTTACTCGGTGTGCACCTCTCTGGATATCAGCTGACACCTGTATGTTCATACTGCGATGCTCCGTCGATCACACGCTCCTCTGCGCAGCCTCTCAGTTTTGGTGAGTCCCTCACTACGCTGCCCTGTCTCTTCACGCCGCAGCCTGTAGCTCCCTTCACAGCAGTTGTGGTCTGCCCCTCATCGGCGTGCTTCAGCAGCCATAGCATCCCAGTCCTCCCTTCTACTGTGATGACTCTAGACAGGATGGTTTGGCATCCATCCTGGTCAGTTCAGGGTTATTTCTAGTTCGCCCCTCTTTGGTTCTGGGGTGGCTATTTAATGTTGGCAGTTCCTAGATTTGGTGTGGGTGATACTTCCGTATACTTTGTGGTTGCTGACCCAGGTTACTCGTCCGTAAATGTGGTGCCTCTGTGCTAGTGTGCTTTGCTGTGTATGACCCGGTTTGTCCCCTGACTTTTGCCTCTGCATCCTGCTTTGTACTGCTCTGTCCCTCCTGGTTATTTGACCCCTTGGCTTGTCTCCATTTACTTTTTGTTTTATCCCTAGGTACTACGCTCTCGTCTGGCTTTTGACCCTCGGCTCTCCTTGACCACTTTTACTGTCTGTGCCCTGCACTCTGCGTGCCCAGTTTCCTTCCCTCTACTCACGTGCTGTGACTCCGCCCACTGGTCACGGGGCTGCTTAGTCTCAGGTCCTTGCGCACTGCATGCCTTATGCCTGCCCTCCCTGTGCTCATTCACTTGCCCCCTGATAGCACTCCCTAGGCACCGCCAGTGACAAGGTAGGTGTCATCACATCTGCACAGCCATGTCTGACAACACACTTGCAGCCCTTGTCCACAATTTTTTGAAGCATATAATCCTGGTTAATAATGGGTAGATATTTTAAAATAATCTGTTTAATCTCATTGACCTGTGTACTGGAAGGCATTCATATTAAGAACCAGAGTGGTGATTGTTAAATTTATCCAGGAGATCATGTCTAAATTTAATTTTTACGTGACTGAATGTCCGTTTAATGCTGTGCCTGCCGTAACCCCTGTCTGAAAGTCTGTTGCCAATAGTGACATCCTCCCGAAAGAAGGCATCATCACTGAAATAGATATGCTGGACCCCTGTAAACTCTCCATGTGGAATGGCATTGATGGTGTGTCCTGGATGGCAATTGCTGGATATTAAGGTGGTATGGCCAAAATTCTCTTTTCTGTACACAGATGTTTCAGCAATATCAAGTGGAATGCTACCAGTAGTAAGGGGGCTGTATTACTCGTCAAAAAGAAATCTGACAGGTACCACGCCCCTATCAAAGTGTATCAAACACGCCCCTTTTATACAATTTGATATCAAATTGTTATAAAAGGGTTGTGTTTGATACACTTTTATATCAATTTGATATCAAATTGTATATAAAAAGGTATTATAGGACAAAATATTTATATGTCCAATTATTTTCTCTTTTATTCTACTTTTAATAAAGTAGAATAAAAGTAGAATAAAAGGATCATGATTGAATCACTTTTATTCTACTTTTAATAAAGTAGAATAAAAGTAGAATAAAAGGATCATGATTGAATCACTTTTATATCATTCGCTATTGTTTGATATAAAAGGATGTGTTTGATACGCTTTTATATGACCAATAAAGGACCCTTTTATATCCTTTTTAAACTTTAATTAGTATCGGTTCATTGGGCATATTATGTATATGGCCAATATTTTAATAAAGGAATCAAATGTTTGCCTTTTATAGACATTTTATACTTTAATTAGTATCGATTCAATGGGTGTATTATTTATATGGTGAATATTTTAATAAAGGAAACATTTTATTCGAATTGTAAATAAAAATGAGAGACGCCATTTTTATGAAAAATATAATAGTGTTTATTGAACAACAATCAAATACATTTTATAAAGCAATACATTTGACATTTACACTGTCATTTTAGAAGTACATTCAATTACATTTTATTTATCACACTGCACTGCAGTTAATCAAATCAAAATATATATAATACAGCACAGTATAAAGTGTTACAAAAAGCGTTACATTCATATATAACAATTTGTATATTTAATATTATAAATATATACATCACATTTCTTATATAATAATTTAATGCATTACAATTGAACAGAACCAATGTTACATAGTGAGCCACATGGACTGTAGTAATGGAACAGTACTTTTTTTAGGCATCAGTGGCCCTTGTGTGATACCTAATGGTGAGAAGTGTAAAGGACGGATCGCCCGACTGGGGGTGGATAGGGCTCGAGGATTATACACGCCATCAGTTTCATTCATGGGCATTTTTAATTTATCTAAATGGACTCTAGTTGCGGAATTGCCCACAACTGTGGATGGCATATTTAACTCGGCCATAGCGTGCATAAATGTATTCCAGCCCCTTGGTAAATTCCTGCCAGTTAGGGCATGGCTCTGAGTTGTGTTACGCACCAAATCCAGCATATTAGAGCCGGGTATTACAGTTCCTTTGAAAATAAACTCACTTTTATCATTCCACGATGTAATATTTGTGTTTTGCAACATCTTGTTTAGTAGAAGTTCTGCATTCTTTTTATATCGTGGATTTACATGACTTACAATTTCATTGACAGCGGGGCTTTTATCAACGGGTGAATTTGACAATTGTTGGTGATCAGATTCTGGAGTGTTAATGATCTTTAAAGTTGATAGCTCCTTAGCATCTTGTTTAGCATGAACCAAGTATCTTTGCAGTACATCACTATATTTTTTAATTTTCACGTCATCCGGCATGTCACGACGCTGTAAAATCTCACTAATTTCACCATCAAGACGTTGGATAACGCTTTGGCGAATGTCTGTGATAGGGGGCCGAAGTTTGATTAGCTCCTGCTTGGGAACAAGATACATTTTCTCGGTATGTTCCATTATTTGCCGGCAAGCAGGCTTGTTATTATTGGGATTGCAAAGCCTAAAAGAGGACCTATAAAGCCACCAGTCTGCTTCAGTAGCTGCTTCTTTTTCTTTATGCTGTGAGATTTATTACTCATGGATTTTATAGCTTTTCGCCACTTTTTTAGTATATTTTTTTGTCGCTCTTTCAGAGGGATTCGACCTTTTAAGATGTTTAATGCAATCTCCCCTATAGCTGTAATTAAATCATGACTCGCATTGCACAAAATAGATTTTCTGATAGAAGGTGGGGCCTTCACCAGTGTTTTTAAGAGCTTCCAGTTACGCCGTATTCTCTCCGACATCTTTACAACACTATGGTCGCAGTGTAGAATGTCTGATTTTGTTTAAAATTCACTTTTTAGAAGTATTTTTCTTTTGAACATACACAGCTGGTAACGCTGGAGGAAACAGGTCCGTCCTCAAGCGAAGGTCCTCAGGGGTATCCGCTCTTAAGTCTAGCAACAAATACCCATAAGGCACCCGCGTGGCATCCTCAAAAGCTTCTAAGAAATAGCGTGTTTTTCCTGGATACATTTGTCGCGCTAGTGTTACAATTTGCAATTTATCCCGAGGGTTATTAAAAAGGACCATGTACTTTGTGTTTAAATTTATCGTGCGGCTTTTCTTTCCTTGACAAAATATGTTTTGTACCAGGTAGAAAATGCTGAGATTTCTGTGGTGGACATACTTGGTAAATGCTTTTTCTATTTCGCAGTTATCACTAGCACTCTCCATGAGATCGTCAACAATAGTCAAATTTACCTTTTCAGGAGGGAATAATTCATCATCTACGAATGTATGCGGCAGACCCTCCACAAATCTGATGAAGGGAAAAGAAAGAGAGATTTCATCATATAGTTTCTGCCAGCAGGAATAAAACCAAACAATATTATCAGGCTTATGAGAAAAATGAGTGTCAATATTATGTAACAATTGTTTTACAAAGTAACTTTTTCCAGAATTAGACGGGCCTGCTAGAATACACGAGAATGGATGCTGCAAACGTGGGTCCATCATGAGTCACAATTAATATCCAAATGGCACGGTGGTAAAATCGTCTAATAGTCTGCGCTTTGTGTAAACACACTTTTGGGTTTTTCGAAGAAGTCTTGTTTCAACGGACCAGAACTTTTTATTTTTCACAATGCCGGGCTGCTCTACGACAATACGTTTTTGCGTTTCAGAATCAGAATTACGCGGGTAGTCCAGAACAAGATCTTTTAGACTGCTGAAATTAATAGATTGAGCATTACCAACATTTAATGTTATTCCCTTCACTTTTAAGACAGTTTTACCGGTGTTGAGTTTGTATCCATAGGTCTTTGGGCCTGCAGATACAAACTCAGTGATGTAAGTGTCATCAGGTATCTCACTGGTCAATTCCCCCAGGTAATCACCTAAAGGAGGACTCCACTCACCTTCTCTCTGCACAAAGATAACAGAATCAGTATCGTGATAAAGGCACCTTTCCTGCAGCCTGTCCAGCAGAGAGTAAAGCTCTAGTCTAGCATACGCTGTTGTAAAACAGGCTATAAAAATGTTTGTGTTCTTGTTGATGGTGTGGTGCCCTTCTGTATATTTCCAATCTATTGTTGCGGTTTCATCATCAATAAAATGCAACATCGAAACATCGTAATACGGTAAAAAAACATGTTGAAACAGTTCATCAGGATCGCTAATAATGCTGGTGCATGGTAAATTAGATTTCTGGGCAAACTTTCCCCATAAAGAATTTAAGAAAAGTTTGGAGATCTGTCTCTTAGCAGGGTTCTCTCCTATATTTTCAGAGCGTAATTGAACCCCTTCTTTTTCAAGAAAGGAATCAATGTACTGTTGTTTCTTACTGTCATCAGTGCACCAGCTAGGATAGCCTGAGGCCTCCTGCTTATCCCTAAGATGTAATTTAATGTACCGAGAAAACAGGCGGTCACTGGTTTTAGGAAAATCCCAAATTTCATAGATGTGGGCTATCCTATAGCCTTTCTCTATGGCCATCTCAAGCTCTATAGTGCACCATGTACCTGTCAGAGCCCGCTCTTCATCACTATGTGTACATTCCTCTGTCTGCGAATTTACAGAGCATGTGTAGCATAGAGGAAACAATAATTTTTTGTTGAGTTTTACCGGTAGAACAGGAAAAAATAAATCCCTCGGAGGGTAGACCTTGACTTTGGCAATTCCAAAGTATTTTTTAATGAACCCAAAATCCTCATAGATAATGTGTGGATGACCAATGGGATATGTTTTAGTTTTGTTTACAAAAGGATACAGGCTGGTGAAATCATAGTAATGTAGCGTCTCCCCAGGCTTCAGTTGGTGATAAAGTTTAATGGCATTAGTACGGCCCCCATAAAGAGCATCGCGGGGGTCTAAAGGGACTGGGAATTCCATTTGGAGAAGAAATGATTGAAGATTAGAATCTTTTTGAATCATTTCATTCCATTCATGTTCCCACAGGACTCTCACTGTGTAGCCAGACCACTGCAGAAAACGTTTTTTAGCTAAAAAGGCATAATATAATTGACCATAGGAGGTGTTTGTGACCTTATTTGAATCGTATTCATTATAGCAGATTGGACACCCATGATAAAAACACCCCTGAAATTCGAATGCGATATGTCTCTCATTAACATAGGCATAACCGTCTAAAAAATATTTCCCAACTCGTTTTTCACCACCTCTTAAAGCATGTTGGATTGCTATGTTCTCTGTGTGGGATACATACATGAGCCACTGTATAGCGGGTGATGAAAACCGTTTTTGTGTCTCGTGATAATTATCACCTGGTAAAATGGCAATGGTCTTTTTTGGAAGAAATTTAAACCTGTACATTGACATACATACAGATGCAAGGGTTACGAGTTGAAAAGGATCAACACATCTGGACACTTCAATTTTTTTCTTTTCTTGCTTACAGTATATTTTAACATTTTTCTGCGTCATTTCCATGACACGCTCCCTGTAAAGTTCACATGAGTGTCTCAGAATCTCAACATCTTGTTTACAGTAAGACTTTAGTTCAGAATTAAAGTCAAAAGTTGTATTTTCCTGCGTCTCATACCACTCCATGAATTCCCCTTTCTCACTAGGTGACATGTACTCTATCCCATAATATTTTACAGCTGGTAGGGGGCCCACATAGTTTTGATATAATATTTTGCTCTTTTTCAGAAGAGTCACTAAACAGCGCCTTTCCTCAGTTACTTCAGACTTTGGATTCCATAGATGCATACCCTTTAGCACCTTTTAATGCTGGCGGAGAATCAAGTACTGCAACTTCACATTATGCTATCACTGGTAAGCCGTATATTTGTATAATAACTGCTTTAATCATATGTAGACGTGAAACTAAATACAATTTCTCATACAGATGCTGAGATGCTGCAAGCGGACGATAAGCAAGAAAACGTCCATGTTACTGAAGAGCCTTTAAATCTGGTGAATCCGCTGCGGAGGCAACAAACATATCAAAAAGGTAAGAACATATGGAAAAAGTAACATCTCTTTGAAAAAAGAGTCCGTATGTATGCAGGGATGAAATTTCCCCTAATTTCTTATACAGGCGACCAACACTTGAAAGAATGCTATAATGTTGATGGGCCCATGGTTTCTAACAATCCTAAAAAGCCGCGGAAACCACGAAACACATCGCTCAAGATTAGGGCACCCAGGGTTTCTATCAGGCCTAGCGGGAAACCAAAAAATATGGCGCTGCTGTTTCGAAAAGGTACTGTGAGCTTGAAAACAATAGACAATCAGTATCGTGAAGAAAATCATTTCAGGCATGTCTAATAGTTTTATTTTATTTACGGCAGATAAACGAGCGGCAAGAAAAAGGCTATATTCAAATGAAAATACATACATCCCACTGACGGTGAATAGTGAGACGACTATTAACCCAGAGCGTGCAGAAGACCAATACCCAGAACAATCTTGTAAGTATATATTTCGTTTTTCTGTAATAATGATAATAATCTTTATTTATTTAGAGCTTACATATTCTGCAGAGATTTATAATTCAGCTTTTCCTAGACATCCAGGCATAAGTAACAGTTATCAAAACAATAATTAAAGCAAAATTAGTGAGGCCCCTGCTCATAAGGGGTACAACCTAAAATACTATCTTTATACAAACACTTATATGTGTTTCTTCACTATCTGGTACATGTAACATTTCCATTGTTACTCAAGCTTCATGGACATCTGACACATGTAACTTTTTCTTTTAGATACAAAGAATATGCTAAAAAAAGATGCACAGCCGTTGCTGCAGCCTCAAGTACTGCAGGAGCATACTTACGGGCCAACGCAGATCCCCCCACAAAGAGTTAATCCGGCAGTGAGATCAACTCCGCTTTCACCAATCATTGTTCTGTCGGATGAAGAAATTCCTCTGAAACGCAAGCAACCTAGGAAGGCGGTACCGAAGTCTTCGACCCGAAAATATAACGCCGCCTCAGCTGCACCCAATAATACACATTCAATCATTTCCGTGGACGGTGTGGCACAAGCTGAACGTGAAGCCATCAACAGAGAAATTGATCAGCTTGCTGAGGGTAAGAAGACCTCTAATCTGGACAATATACGTGTGTGTCATACTATACACCCTGCAGATATTACTTTTGCAGGAACGTCTAATGAATTTGCAATTGTACATCCTTTAAAGAGACGAACAGTATCAACCCAGACCCAGGGGGCAAGTAAAAAACAAAAAGTACATAATACCCCAATTACCCCTGGGTGGCCTGAAGAACAGTATAAGGTGTTTCATGATATGGCGCCTCAGTACCTAAATTACAAAAACGTTATTACTCATCTTAAATATTTCTGTGACACTTATGAAAGGTTACAAACTGCAGCCCCAACACCTGACATTGTTGATGAGCTATATGCATTCCAAAGAGACTGTGCAGATGGTCCATCAGTCTTTGTGAAATCAAATAAACATAATTCAATGTGACTAGGCTTGGTTGGTTATGGTCTGCAGAAACTGTCTAAAATATCTCCACAAAGGGGTTATAGATCGAGAACAATTAAACGCGCTCAAAGGTTGTTGATTAGCGCAAGACGATCACTAGCAGCTAGAAGCCTGCGAGAGCCAACTCACAGACCGATAACTACACAAAACCCTCAGCTGTTGATACATGCACAGAGTCCCTCGTTTCACAGCCATGATCCCCCTAGGGGTGTTAGCCCCGATGTGTCTCCAATCGCTCAAAGCTTTGAGCCTCTTGAAACACAGGCTGAAAATGTACATGATGTTGCAGCTGACGGTCATGTTGATGAAAATGTACGGGACATAGATGAAAATGGACATGATGATGCATCTGATGGTTATGTTGATGATAATGTACAGGACGTAGATCATTCAGTATTTTTACAACATTTTTATCACCATCAAAGAGATGTCCGCAATTTCAATGCTCGCATGTATATTGATCATTTCAGATTTGTAAATTTAGACCGCATTCAATCATTCGTAGAGGCCCTAAACATTGTGCATGGAGCCATTCAGTCTTTACTGGACAGAGTTATCAGAGACATTGACCCTGGAGACTTTGTTCAGTTAAGGCTTGAAGGCGGTGACACGTTAGATCCCATTTTCACTACAAAACAGACAAGGGAGGATTTTAGTTCTGAAGCATTCTTAAATGCCGTAGCTCGCACATTGCAAAGCAATGCTGAATGCTTAGCAAACAGCTCCCTGAAATTAGTCATAACAATTATTAAAAACAGACGCGGCGGCATAAAAAGACGTCTGAAATCTATAGCGAGTAGTCAAATCATTAAGCAAAAGAAACGATGGCTTTACGACTATAATAATTACAGCACAAATTTGTGCTTTGCCGCTAGCGTGTGCGCCCTGATCACCGACACTGATGTTGGTGATACAGTTTTACTGAATTGTGCTAAATCCATACACGCGGCCCTGGCCATCCCTGAGGACCAGCTTATAAGTTTTAGTGATATTGAAGCTTTTGAGAAACATCTGGGTATCAACATTAAAGTATTATACTACAGTCAGGGCGACTGGCGATATTTTCAAACAGGTAATACCCCTAGTGCTAGAACTATTTTCATATTGCATCATGATAATCACTACTACGGTATCAAAAATATGAAGGGTTTTATCGGCGCGGATTACTTTTGTGAAAGATGCAATTCGTTGTTTCATCACAAATTTAATCATTCGTGTCAATATTTTTGCAAGGCTTGTCAAAGAGAGAGTTGTGTGGAGAGAACCGACACGGATCAGCCACCTCGCTGTCCAATTTGTCGTGTGTTTTGTCGGTCCAGTGAGTGCTTAGACCACCACACTCATTTATCTGCAGATAATCAAACATTCTGCAGACTTAAAATATTTTGTGATAAATGTCATCATTTTGTCCCCAGAGAAAGTGATTCCGAACATAAATGTAAAGGGTTGCGCTGTCCTGTCTGTCACAGACGTTTAAATAAATTTGATGAGCACCTTTGTTACATGCGCCGGTATGTACCAAAGGAGGCGACAGATCAATATATATTTTATGACTTTGAATGTATGCAGGAGACAGGTACTCACATCCCAAATTATATTTATGCTACGACGCTGTATGGTAGCACCTCCTGGGAGTTTGAAGGTAAATCAGCAACTCATGATTTTGTGCAATTCTTTACATCCGGTAAATTTTCTGGATATACGTTTATAGCCCACAATGCTGGAAGATACGATGCATACTTTATTGTTAAGGAACTGATTTCTGAAAAACTCTGTGTGAAATTAATATCCCGAGGTGGCCGTCTCTTGTGTGTAACACTGCCTGATTTGGAACTGAGGTTTATTGACTCCCTAAATTTCATACCGATGAAACTTAGTAAGATGCCACAGGCTATGGGGTTCTCAGGCTCAAAAGGACATTTCCCCCACTTTTTTAACACCGAAGAAAATCAAAACTATGTGGGCCCCCTACCAGCTGTAAAATATTATGGGATAGAGTACATGTCACCTAGTGAGAAAGGGGAATTCATGGAGTGGTATGAGACGCAGGAAAATACAACTTTTGACTTTAATTCTGAACTAAAGTCTTACTGTAAACAAGATGTTGAGATTCTGAGACACTCATGTGAACTTTACAGGGAGCGTGTCATGGAAATGACGCAGAAAAATGTTAAAATATACTGTAAGCAAGAAAAGAAAAAAATTGAAGTGTCCAGATGTGTTGATCCTTTTCAACTCGTAACCCTTGCATCTGTATGTATGTCAATGTACAGGTTTAAATTTCTTCCAAAAAAGACCATTGCCATTTTACCGGGTGATAATTATCACAAGACACAAAAACGGTTTTCATCACCCGCTATACAGTGGCTCATGTATGTATCCCACACAGAGAACATAGCAATCCAACATGCTTTAAGAGGTGGTGAAAAAAGAGTTGGGAAATATTTTTTAGACGGTTATGCCTATGTTAATGAGAGACATATCGCATTCGAATTTCAGGGGTGTTTTTATCATGGGTGTCCAATCTGCTATAATGAATACGATTCAAATAAGGTCACAAACACCTCCTATGGTCAATTATATTATGCCTTTTTAGCTAAAAAACGTTTTCTGCAGTGGTCTGGCTACACAGTGAGAGTCCTGTGGGAACATGAATGGAATGAAATGATTCAAAAAGATTCTAATCTTCAATCATTTCTTCTCCAAATGGAATTCCCAGTCCCTTTAGACCCCCGCGATGCTCTTTATGGGGGCCGTACTAATGCCATTAAACTTTATCACCAACTGAAGCCTGGGGAGACGCTACATTACTATGATTTCACCAGCCTGTATCCTTTTGTAAACAAAACTAAAACATATCCCATTGGTCATCCACACATTATCTATGAGGATTTTGGGTTCATTAAAAAATACTTTGGAATTGCCAAAGTCAAGGTCTACCCTCCGAGGGATTTATTTTTTCCTGTTCTACCGGTAAAACTCAACAAAAAATTATTGTTTCCTCTATGCTACACATGCTCTGTAAATTCGCAGACAGAGGAATGTACACATAGTGATGAAGAGCGGGCTCTGACAGGTACATGGTGCACTATAGAGCTTGAGATGGCCATAGAGAAAGGCTATAGGATAGCCCACATCTATGAAATTTGGGATTTTCCTAAAACCAGTGACCGCCTGTTTTCTCGGTACATTAAATTACATCTTAGGGATAAGCAGGAGGCCTCAGGCTATCCTAGCTGGTGCACTGATGACAGTAAGAAACAACAGTACATTGATTCCTTTCTTGAAAAAGAAGGGGTTCAATTACGCTCTGAAAATATAGGAGAGAACCCTGCTAAGAGACAGATCTCCAAACTTTTCTTAAATTCTTTATGGGGAAAGTTTGCCCAGAAATCTAATTTACCATGCACCAGCATTATTAGCGATCCTGATGAACTGTTTCAACATGTTTTTTTACCGTATTACGATGTTTCGATGTTGCATTTTATTGATGATGAAACCGCAACAATAGATTGGAAATATACAGAAGGGCACCACACCATCAACAAGAACACAAACATTTTTATAGCCTGTTTTACAACAGCGTATGCTAGACTAGAGCTTTACTCTCTGCTGGACAGGCTGCAGGAAAGGTGCCTTTATCACGATACTGATTCTGTTATCTTTGTGCAGAGAGAAGGTGAGTGGAGTCCTCCTTTAGGTGATTACCTGGGGGAATTGACCAGTGAGATACCTGATGACACTTACATCACTGAGTTTGTATCTGCAGGCCCAAAGACCTATGGATACAAACTCAACACCGGTAAAACTGTCTTAAAAGTGAAGGGAATAACATTAAATGTTGGTAATGCTCAATCTATTAATTTCAGCAGTCTAAAAGATCTTGTTCTGGACTACCCGCGTAATTCTGATTCTGAAACGCAAAAACGTATTGTCGTAGAGCAGCCCGGCATTGTGAAAAATAAAAAGTTCTGGTCCGTTGAAACAAGACTTCTTCGAAAAACCCAAAAGTGTGTTTACACAAAGCGCAGACTATTAGACGATTTTACCACCGTGCCATTTGGATATTAATTGTGACTCATGATGGACCCACGTTTGCAGCATCCATTCTCGTGTATTCTAGCAGGCCCGTCTAATTCTGGAAAAAGTTACTTTGTAAAACAATTGTTACATAATATTGACACTCATTTTTCTCATAAGCCTGATAATATTGTTTGGTTTTATTCCTGCTGGCAGAAACTATATGATGAAATCTCTCTTTCTTTTCCCTTCATCAGATTTGTGGAGGGTCTGCCGCATACATTCGTAGATGATGAATTATTCCCTCCTGAAAAGGTAAATTTGACTATTGTTGACGATCTCATGGAGAGTGCTAGTGATAACTGCGAAATAGAAAAAGCATTTACCAAGTATGTCCACCACAGAAATCTCAGCATTTTCTACCTGGTACAAAACATATTTTGTCAAGGAAAGAAAAGCCGCACGATAAATTTAAACACAAAGTACATGGTCCTTTTTAATAACCCTCGGGATAAATTGCAAATTGTAACACTAGCGCGACAAATGTATCCAGGAAAAACACGCTATTTCTTAGAAGCTTTTGAGGATGCCACGCGGGTGCCTTATGGGTATTTGTTGCTAGACTTAAGAGCGGATACCCCTGAGGACCTTCGCTTGAGGACGGACCTGTTTCCTCCAGCGTTACCAGCTGTGTATGTTCAAAAGAAAAATACTTCTAAAAAGTGAATTTTAAACAAAATCAGACATTCTACACTGCGACCATAGTGTTGTAAAGATGTCGGAGAGAATACGGCGTAACTGGAAGCTCTTAAAAACACTGGTGAAGGCCCCACCTTCTATCAGAAAATCTATTTTGTGCAATGCGAGTCATGATTTAATTACAGCTATAGGGGAGATTGCATTAAACATCTTAAAAGGTCGAATCCCTCTGAAAGAGCGACAAAAAAATATACTAAAAAAGTGGCGAAAAGCTATAAAATCCATGAGTAATAAATCTCACAGCATAAAGAAAAAGAAGCAGCTACTGAAGCAGACTGGTGGCTTTATAGGTCCTCTTTTAGGCTTTGCAATCCCAATAATAACAAGCCTGCTTGCCGGCAAATAATGGAACATACCGAGAAAATGTATCTTGTTCCCAAGCAGGAGCTAATCAAACTTCGGCCCCCTATCACAGACATTCGCCAAAGCGTTATCCAACGTCTTGATGGTGAAATTAGTGAGATTTTACAGCGTCGTGACATGCCGGATGACATGAAAATTAAAAAATATAGTGATGTACTGCAAAGATACTTGGTTCATGCTAAACAAGATGCTAAGGAGCTATCAACTTTAAAGATCATTAACACTCCAGAATCTGATCACCAACAATTGTCAAATTCACCCGTTGATAAAAGCCCCGCTGTCAATGAAATTGTAAGTCATGTAAATCCACGATATAAAAAGAATGCAGAACTTCTACTAAACAAGATGTTGCAAAACACAAATATTACATCGTGGAATGATAAAAGTGAGTTTATTTTCAAAGGAACTGTAATACCCGGCTCTAATATGCTGGATTTGGTGCGTAACACAACTCAGAGCCATGCCCTAACTGGCAGGAATTTACCAAGGGGCTGGAATACATTTATGCACGCTATGGCCGAGTTAAATATGCCATCCACAGTTGTGGGCAATTCCGCAACTAGAGTCCATTTAGATAAATTAAAAATGCCCATGAATGAAACTGATGGCGTGTATAATCCTCGAGCCCTATCCACCCCCAGTCGGGCGATCCGTCCTTTACACTTCTCACCATTAGGTATCACACAAGGGCCACTGATGCCTAAAAAAAGTACTGTTCCATTACTACAGTCCATGTGGCTCACTATGTAACATTGGTTCTGTTCAATTGTAATGCATTAAATTATTATATAAGAAATGTGATGTATATATTTATAATATTAAATATACAAATTGTTATATATGAATGTAACGCTTTTTGTAACACTTTATACTGTGCTGTATTATATATATTTTGATTTGATTAACTGCAGTGCAGTGTGATAAATAAAATGTAATTGAATGTACTTCTAAAATGACAGTGTAAATGTCAAATGTATTGCTTTATAAAATGTATTTGATTGTTGTTCAATAAACACTATTATATTTTTCATAAAAATGGCGTCTCTCATTTTTATTTACAATTCGAATAAAATGTTTCCTTTATTAAAATATTCACCATATAAATAATACACCCATTGAATCGATACTAATTAAAGTATAAAATGTCTATAAAAGGCAAACATTTGATTCCTTTATTAAAATATTGGCCATATACATAATATGCCCAATGAACCGATACTAATTAAAGTTTAAAAAGGATATAAAAGGGTCCTTTATTGGTCATATAAAAGCGTATCAAACACATCCTTTTATATCAAACAATAGCGAATGATATAAAAGTGATTCAATCATGATCCTTTTATTCTACTTTTATTCTACTTTATTAAAAGTAGAATAAAAGTGATTCAATCATGATCCTTTTATTCTACTTTTATTCTACTTTATTAAAAGTAGAATAAAAGAGAAAATAATTGGACATATAAATATTTTGTCCTATAATACCTTTTTATATACAATTTGATATCAAATTGATATAAAAGTGTATCAAACACAACCCTTTTATAACAATTTGATATCAAATTGTATAAAAGGGGCGTGTTTGATACACTTTGATAGGGGTGTGGTACCTGTCAGATTTCTTTTTGACGAGTAATACAGCCCCCTTACTACTGCTACCAGTGAAGATAAGATCAAAATAGGATATTTGGTTGTTGCATTTACTGGATGTAAATTTCAAGATATAATTATTGAAACTAAGATAATAGATGAAATCTGGAACCAATGATTGCTCCCTACCCATACAAAAAGGAGATGGCACACAAGACGACCAAACCATGCAATATTAGATAAAAATAGATTATGATGAGAGAAAATAAGCACTGCAAAACACATTCAGGCAATACGATTCATTGCAGAAAGATAGTGTCTTTTTACTCTTTGGATGAGGATATTACTGTCAATGGCACAGACACTTCATACTCTGAGTTAGATATCAGGGAATTTTGGACAGTATCTATCTAAAAATCACCACAGGAGGAGTGGAGGAAGGAGAGGCAGAGGACGAAAGAAACTGGAAACTCTGCTCATCAAGGAACAATAAAAAGAAAAATATCCATCATTGACTAAGTGCTTACAAAGCATTCTCATTCTCACCCCTACAATTCTATCTCCACGGGAGGACGCAGGATCGCCTGGTGTGACAGGTAAGTAGCGATCCCCGTCCCCAGCGATGTCGCTAGTGAGATCTGCCTGAGTGGCAGCTCACTAGCGACCACCTAGCGATGTCAGTCGGGATCGCTGTGCATCGCTAGGTGTAACGGTACCCTGAGAATGCTGTCACTCATTTACCTAAAGATAATGACATTCATGTAGTCTCTACAAACCCTTCATTTTACCCACTACACTCCAGGGCTCCTATAATGGATCAGTTTCAAACCCTGGTTGAATGTGAACTCAGAAGACTCCACGTACGCACCTGCAGCCAGCCATTATACAGCAAATTGGACAGGAAACAGTCTAGAACTATTAAATTTAACCTTCCTCTAGTGTTAGCTTTCTGTTACTCTTTCTTATGTTAACGGGTCGGTTTTGACCCGTGTCTTAAATCACCCCTAGGATGCCCTAAAAACAGTTATTTATGATCCAATTTGTTTCTTACCTCTTAGTTACCTTGTTAGGGTTTCTCATCCATGGAAGAATTGATTTTAATATTTTTGTTGTGGCCCCCTGGGCCTTTCATTTGAGAGCATACCCTTCATTTTCAATATAAAAATATTGTCAAATGAACCTCAAGAGAATAGTATAAACTTAAAAAAGTTTGTTATATAACCTGACTATTACTGAAGGGTTTTAGAACACATTTCTTAAATGTAAAAAAATATACATATATATATTTAATATTATTAACTCTAGTAACATCGATGGTGTTACGGGTCAATTTTGACCCATATCTAACTACTTTATGAAAAAGGCAAAAAACAGATTTTTTTTTTTATAGAACTTTAATACAAATAAAAGATGAAAATTATATTAACATTAATAGCAATAATAATAAAAAGTACCGTATTTTCCGCTTTGTAAGACGCACTTTTTTTCCCCCAAAATTGAGGGGGAAAAAGGGGGTGCGTCTTACAAAGAGGATATACCTTTGCGCTGCCGCTGAGGGTACTTGCCGCGGCACTCTGTGCCCTGATGCTGCCGCTGCGCTGTCCGCCGGTTCTTACCACCACCGCTGCGCTCCTGTCCCCCGGTGGATTTCAGCGCTGAAATCTCATCTCCTGAGATTTCAGTGCCGAGATGTCCATCTGCGCGTGCGCGGCGGCCATTTTCCAGGAAGAAAGCCACAGGAAAGCAGGCATAGAGCGGCAGAGACCCCCCCACGCTGAATGGGACAGAGCGCGGCGGCGGAAGAAACCACCGGGGGACAGGAGCCCGGCGGTGGCGGTAAGAACCGGCGGACAGCGCAGCGGCAGCATCAGGGCACAGAGTGCCGCGGCAAGTACCCTCAGATGGGACAGAGCGCGGCGATGGCGGCAAACACCGGGGGACAGGAGCGCGGTGGTGGCGGTAAGAACCGGGGGACAGAGCGCGGCGGTGGCGGTAAGAACCGGGGGACAGAGCGCGGCAGTGGTGGCAAGCACTGGGGGACAGAGTGCGGCGATGGTGGCAAGCAGGCACCGGGGGACAGAGCGTGGCGGTGGTGGCGAGCATCAGGGGACAGAGGGCGGCGGCAGTATCAGACACCGGCAGTGGCACGCTGCACATCAAAACACCCCCTCATCCTAGCAGCAATGTTCCACTCCGGCCTCCTCCATCACCACCCCTGGTAATAAGACGCATGGATTATAAGATGCACCACCATTTTATTAAAAAAAAGTTTTTTTCCTATTTTTCTCCTCAAAATTTGGGGTGCGTCTTATAATCCGGAGCGTCTTCTAAAGCGAAAAATACGGTAGCTTTTCTAGGTCAAACAAACAAACAACAATCAATCAAGCAAATCAAATCAACAGAAATCAAGTACTAGTTTTTAGATGCATTAGTATTTAGATGCATGTGTGGCAAAAAGTGACACTTTTTGTGTGTTCTTTGCAGAGGTATTTTTTGCAGGCGAAGCACGATGTGTTTGTCTTACTGTCCTTATTGCTAGGGCAGACCTCACTCCTCTTTCTTTTAGAATCAGGTGGTCTCACTGGGGTTGTAGCTGTTGTGGTTGATGTTGAGGCAGGCCTGGTTGAGGAGGATGCTGGTGATGATGCTCTTTGTGTTGCTGTGGGTGTGGACGAAGCACTTGTTGAGCTCTGGAGTTGTCGGACCAAGGCTGCAGCGGCTGGGTCTCGGGGCACTCGTTCCCTTTGGTCAATGTGCGCCTTGACAAGGGATCTTCCTAGTTTCTCAAGAAACATCCTCCGCTTGTTTTTTTCTTTGAATTCCATCCTTGGTGAATGTGGGTCCACAACACAAATGAATTGCTTGCTGACACATCAAGGATGTTGTAAAATACAACCATTGGCCATCTCCTAGTCATTCGCTGGCAAGTGTAGGTGGCAGTCAGCTTGTCCAGGTTGTCCACTCCTCCTTTGTTTTTGTTATAGTCCAGGATGATTCTGGGCTTTTTGTAACTTCCTGATGACACAGCTGCATCTTTGTGAAGTGTGGACATCAGTACCACATTCCGTCGTTTTTTGGGGCAGTATGAAACAGCAGTGGTGGTGTCTGTAAAAACAAACTTTGAGGAAAGTGGAGCCCTGTCCTTCATCTGCAACAATTCAGCGGGCAGCTCAGGTTTGTTTTTTTTCACTGTGCCCACCATGGTGATTTTCCTCCTGAGAAGTTCTTGTCCAAGGTCATAGCTAGTAAAAAAAATTGTCACAAGTAATGTTGTGACCCTGCAGTCCATTAGTCATATCGAGGACTACACATTTTCCTTGTTTTTTTTCAGGGATGCCGCTTGCAGACTTGCCTGTGTAAATCTGTAGATTCCATGCATAGCTAGTTTTCGCATCACAGGCTGCCCAGATTTTTATGCCGTATTTGCCTGGCTTACTTGGCATGTATTGCCGGAAGGGGCATTTTACGCGGAAAGGGAGAAAACGTTCGTCTACTGTCACCTCTGGCCCTGGGTTGAACATCAGTGGAAGGAGCTGCACCCATTTCTCCCAAACATCCCTGATGGGAGCAAGTGTGTCAAATTTTGTTCTGGTGTCTCTGTTGTCAAATCTGAGGACTCTTGATATCATTTGAAACTTTTGAAGTGACATTGTTGCCCGGAAAATATTCCTGCCTGTCGATGCGTCCCAGAGACTATCAGTGGCCTCATTGCAGGATTTGTACACTCCAGCAAGGAGAAGAACTCCAATGTAGGCATCCAGGACATCATCATGAAGGTCATTCCACATGTTGCCGTGGACTTTTTTCCTTCAAGGTTTGTCATAGCAATAATGAATTTTTTTTATTGACAATGGCATAAACAGATCAAAACATGTCTTGATGTCACTTACTCTTGTCACAGCAAACCTTGTGATCCCAGGGGTCATTTTTATGACATTTGCAGCATCTGCCCTGCCATGTACATCTGGAGGTACTGAGCTCCAACTAATCTTGCCACTTTTGGATTTGAATCTTTCAGCGGGAGCAGCTTCAGCACCAGTGACCTCCTCATCAGACTGATCACAACTGTCTTTGTCTTCCGGTTGATACTCCACATCATCTTCCTCCTCAGAAACCTGTTCATCTGTATCAGTTTGCTGCTGTGTGTCCTCTGATTCATTATCATCTAAGATATAATCCAGAATTTGGCTTACATCAAATCTTCTCCTCATTGTTGCATGTGTAAACTGGTGATGTATACTCTGCAAAGTACCAACTCTAAGCTGATTTGGCCATACATGCCTGGACATGTCCCTAACTCAAGTTGTTGGAGGTAGAGCTGGCTGTGGGCTGTTGGTTTATATTGTGTTTATGAGTTCAGTTTTGGGACTTATTATTGTTTTTTTACTCTTATATTAGACCTGGGTCGAAATTGACCCCAACAACACAAATGTTATAATTTTAATAAGAGCATTTTACAAATTAGTAAAATAGTTTTATTTTATTGTATTTTGTTTAAAAATAAGTTCCTGAAAAAGTCAAAAAGTCTTGATGCAATAAACAAATGTATGTAGAATTTGTATGCATTTAAAACCTAAAACGGGTCGGTCACGACCCTAACACTAGAGGAAGGATACAAGTGCTTCTCACAAAATTAGAATATCATCTAGAAATTAATTTATTTAAGTTCTTAAATACAAAAATGTGAAACTCCTATATTATTATAGAAGGGGTGGGCAATTAATTTTCCCGAGGGGCCACATAAGATACCATGACTGTTGTGGAGGGCCAAATCAATAGCTTGAGATTAATTCTACTCAATATTAATTTAAATCCCAAAACTAGACCAAAATTGTAAAGGATACACTTCAAATTATAATAGAATCCAAAAAAAAAGCAAGTGTGAAACCAAGATAAAAATAAGAAAAATTTTATTAGTTACATAATATAAAATAAATATTAAAAATTACATATACATAAGGGGACTCAAACTGGGCTGAATGAACTCCAAGCGGTCTACATCAGAATAAAGTAAAATATGAACTCACATATGATTAAATGACAGGTGTAGGGCAATATAGCCACATCACATATGGATACAAAAAATAGCAAAATAATATAAAGTAATTAGGTGCCAAGTGTAGAATTAAATCTAAACTAAAAGTGATAGGTCATGTAAAAGGGGGCCTCCTCCTTTCCTGGTCTACACCACAGTAATTATGATTATCCAGTGACAGTCAGCTATGATGGATGTTCAGCTTAATGGTGATGCAGCTACTGTAATGTGTTTTATGTTAATCAGTTATTAACTGGCATTAAGAGAGATCTATATATATACAATTGAATGTGTGTATGTGTATCACCAACCAATCACAAAGCATCTTTCATTTCACCAGAGTTGTTTAAAAGAAGCTGAGCTGTGATTGGTTGCTATGAGCAACAGTTTTCACACTCCACGACACCTCAGCAGACACTGACCGTGTGGGAGAAATCTAGCATCCCCGGGAACATAAGCTCCCAGCCATTGTCTGCCCCCCAGAAAGGAGCAGAGAGCACATGACAGAAATGAATCACCCCCTCCCGTGCCCATATACCCATCACACATCCTCCATCCCACAGGCACATCTTCCCTCTTAAAGGGATCATTGGTATGGATGTCAGGGCAATTCCACTAAGCGCTCTGGTTCTGACCCCAAGCCTCTCTTAAAGGGATCCCAAGTATGGAAGTTAGGACCGTTCCACTCAGCTCTGTGGTCCTGACCCCAGGGTCTCTTAAAGTGATCATTGGCATGGAAGTTAGGGCAATTCCGCTAAGTGCTCTGGTTCTAACCCCAGGCCCCTCTTAAAGGGATCCCCGGTATGGAAGTTAGGACCATTCCACTCAGCGCTGTGGTTCTGACCCCAGGGCCTCTTAAAGGGAAAATTGGTATGGAAGTTAGGGCAATTCCACTCAGCTCTCTGGTTCGGACCCCAGGCCCCTCTAAAAGGGATCTCCGGTATGCAAATGAGGGCAAATCCACTCTGCGCTTTGGTAATGACCCCAGGCCTCTTTTAAAGGGATCTCTGGTATGGAAGTTAAGGTAAATCCCTCAGTGCTCTGATTCTCACCCCAGGCTTCTATTAAAGGGATCATTGGTATGAAAGTCAGGGCAAATCCACTCAGTGCTCTGGTTCTGATGCCAGGCCTCTCTTAAAGGGATCCCCGGTATGGAAGTTAGGGCCGTTCCAATCAGCGCTCTGGTTCTGACCCCAGGCTAACGGGTTGATGTGGGATATTAAGGGTAGTAGTCCAGTGGTTCTGGCTGATGGGATGATGTGGGATATTAGGGGTAGTAGTCCGGAGGCACTGGCTGATGGGATGATATGGGATATTAGGGGTAGTAGTACGGCTGCTGTGACAGGATGATGTGGGATATTAGGGGTAGTTGTTATGAATGGGTCACCAAGGAGGATGGCAGGAACAGGCTAAAACACCAGGAAACCAGAGAGGTTGGTAACTCAGCGGATTGCAGACCCCTGATCCTAACAACACAGCCAGAGAACTAACTAAGCCTAAAGCCAGAAAGGTGAAATCTAAACTACCCCAGAGCAGATCCCCAAAGGAATAGACAGCCCCCAAACATATATTGTTGGTGAGACAAGATGAAACACAAACACAGGCAGAAAATAGACTCAGCAAATGATGGGGCCCAAACTGTCTAGATAGGACAGGACAGAAAAGACACTGTCTGCAATCACTCAAAAACCCCAAAAAATCCAACACATCTGATATACAAAAAACCTGAGGCCACACAACCTCACCCCCGCTAAATCAGCACTCTGGTGTGAACTGGAAGCAAAGCAAAAGATACTAATATAACAGGGGACTGAAGAAACTAGCACAAGCTGTAGCATATGGAGCGGGGCCCAGTGCTGCCCCAAGCAGGGAGTATGCTGAACCCTCGCAACAAAGCTGAAAGCAAAAAAAAGGCACAACCAGATTAGATGCAAAGGATTAGCAAAAGAATCACTTAACTGAACCATGCAGGTCAGGCAGGAGATTGAAGAGCTCAAAATACACAAGGAGGAAATCACCAGCAACCACTAAGGGAAGCCTGTTCACTTATATGCTCCCAGCCAGTAATTCCAGATTCCCAATCATCATCGTCAGGTGGCAAACTTCCATCAGACTGGCCAGTTCCACTACTTCCAGTAACCACCAGAGGGAGCTCCAGCTCTGAAGTCCGAGCAAGGGAATTCGCAACAGGTAGTAGTCCGGTAGCTCTGACTGATGGAATGATGTGGGATATTAGAGTGAATGTGGCTATGCGGAGTGGGCGGGTCTATACACTCAGCTTTATATATATATAGATACAATCATTATAATTTGTTATAACTAACCGTAGTTAGTTACTATGCCCGGGCAGCGCTGGGCTCTTCAGATAGTTTATTTATGAGCCTGAATATTTACTGAATGTGACGAGGTCAACTTACGCTGAGTCGACTTTTTCTTTAGAGTGGACCCTCTGGGTTGTGGCACCCACCCACCTAGGGCAAGCTGACCTTGTGAGGAACCACCCCCTATACAGGGAATGTCAAGGGCAAGACCAAGAGGGTGAGCCACCACGACTGCTGGCACCAGACAGCCGGCTCAGATAGACAATAGGTACGAGTGTCTGACGACAAAGACGTGCAGGAAACAAGACAGGACAAGACGTAAGTTCAAGGTATCTTCATTAAGACAAATTCAGGATAACATTCAGTGCAAAACGTGATAGCAAGCAAACACGGCAAGGTGCGTGCGTGGCACACCAAGGTCCATGGAATAGCACGTGCTAGAAGGCAAGCCTGGTTACCGGCAAGGACACGGTGACATAGGACTCCGGACAGCTGGCAGGGATCATGGCATCAGGCTGTAGACTTCATGCTTACGATCTCGGGCAGGGATGGCAGGCTCTGGGAATCCAGCAGGCAAACCAGAGTACAAGCAAGAAGGCACAACGGATCTCCAGGCATGGTGCGTGTTAGGGAACACACCGAGGTCCAAGGCAAGATTCCAGGCAGGGTGCGTGCTAGAGGCACACCAGGGTCCAGGGCAAGGTACAAGGCATGGTGCGTGTGTAGGGGACATGCCAGGTTCAAAGTGCGAAACACGGTGCGTGTGAAGGGGACACGCCAGGGTTCAAAGTTCAACATACAACACTGGATGCGTGTATAGAGACACGTCAAGGCAAAAGGGACAAGGTAGAGTCCTGCGCGTGCAGAGGGCATGCCAGGGTCATAGTTCAAGGCAGAGTCCTGCGCGTGCAGAGGGGCACGCCAGGGTCAGGGTTCAAGGCAGAGTCTTGCGTGTGCAGAGGGGCACGCCAGGGTCAGGGTTCAAGGCTGAGTCCTGCACGTGCAGAGAGACACGTCAGGGTCAGGGTTCAAGGCAGAGTCCTGCGCGTGCAGAGGGCATGCCAGGGAGAGAGTTCAGGCTAGGACCTGTGCATGCGAGAGGGCATGACAGGGTACATGGCTAGACCTGCGCGTACTTTTACAGAAGCACAGGGAGGTATGCCACGGGACAGGCGAGGGCCTGCACATGCTAAGAGAAGCACGGAGAGCACAGTGCAGAGACAGCATAGGTGCAAGGAAGCACAGAGAGCACAGCTGGGGCACTGGCTAGCTGGACGGGCTGCAGCACAAACAGGCAGGCAAGACTCAAGTGAACCCGGCTGGGGCATAGCAGGTGACACAGCTGTCACTGACCAACGAGCATGACTGAGGCACAAGCAGGCGGGCACGGCTGAGGAACAAGCAGGAGGCTAGGAAGGCCAGGTGCATGCAAAGGGCACACGAAGAAGCAAGGCAAGGCAAAGCAAGAAACAAGGCAAAGCAAGACAGGGTACGGAATCAGGAGCGGAACGTAGGCAGAAACACAGAGTCAGGTCAGAGCGAGAACAGAGCTAGCAGCGGAGCATAGGCCGAAGCCCAGAGCCGGGTCAAGGGAGAACTATGAGACTAGCATGGAAATGTGCAAGAGAGCACCAGAGGTAAGAGAGGAGGAATGATGCGTGTGCCAGGAGGCACTACAGAGCACCATAGGTAAGAGAGGAGGAATTTTGCGTGTACCAGGAGGCACAACAGAGCACCATAGGTAAGAGCAAGGAAGAACAAGCCAAGACTGAGTACATAGGAAGGACCACAAGGCAAAGCATAGCAAAGGCAAGACATGGCAAAGCAGGCAAGACAAAGATCACCGGAAGGACTACAAGTCCAAGCATGACAAGGACAAAACATGGCATAATGGACAAACACAGGACAAGTTATGTGACAAGAAGCAGAGTACAAGCACAGAGCGTGTGCAGAGACGCACAACAGAGCACGACCGAGCAGACCAAGCAACCATGCAGGGTAGCAACACGATACTCAGGCCCCGACCATAGGAAGGGACGGTCTGATATAGCACCATAGCACCTGCACTTCCAGGTGAGGATCAGGGAAGAACTTCCGGTTCAGATCCTCCAGGATCATAGAGAGCGTAGCTAGATCAGACTGGGCAGAACCATAGAGAAGGTCACATGATCAGGGCTCCAGGAATACATAGAGGATTGCAGAATCACATAGTACTGGAACATAGGAAAGGTCACATGATCAGGGGGTACAAGAATACATAGAGGTTTGCAGAATCAGACAGCGTTGGAAGTTCGAACATAGGAAAGGTCACATGATCAGGGCTCCAGGAATACAGAGGATTGCAGAATCATAGCAGAGACGGATGGTTACCTAGCAACGGCGTGCAGCCATGAGGTAAGGCACGCGTGCACACCGCTCCAGGCATCTTGCAGCACGAGACATAACGGGCATGAGAATTCAGTACACGTGCACACCACTCCAGGAGTCATGCGGCATACCAGACATGGCGGGCATGATAGTTCGGTGTACGTGCACACTGCTCCAGGGGTCTTGCGGCATAACAGACATGGCGGGCATGACGGACATGACAGGCATAATGGACATGGCGGGCATGACACTGAATCTATCTATGGTGGCAATCACTTATGTCAATGTTTCCTCCGCCCTATCCATAAATATCACCATATCATCAGCATATAAGCCTATGGTGTCCACGCGGCCCGCTATATCTATAACCTTAATATCAGGGGAAGACCTTATGCGAATTTCCAATGCCTCGATCGCAAGGGCAGAGGGCCGGGGAAAGGGGGCACCCCTGACGAGTCCCCCTATGTAATGAAAAAGACTCAGATAAGGAACTATTTAGAATAATATGGGCTTTGGGTTTCATATATAGCACATTGACCCATTTTAGAAACTTATCACCAAATCCATACCTCTGCAAACATGCAGAGAGGAAAGGCCACTCATGGGAGTCAAAGGCCTTGGCCACGTCCAGTGATGCCAATGCCCATTTGTTGTCTGGCATCAGAGAGCTATATTGGACCACCGATTGGACTCGCCTGATATTAATAGAAGTACTTGTCAGGAACACCGCACTGAACTTGCTCTCTGAGCCAGTGCGCGTGTCCTGAGTAAAGCGAACAGTGCTCAAAGATACCTGTGGAGCGGGCAGCAGCCGAGTAGATGCATACTTCAGAGCCGCAGGACCTGAAGCACGTGACTGCTAGGGGCGTGGCCTAAACTCCACAGAGCTAGGAGCTGCAAGATAACTCCTAGCAGGGTAACTGCGAGACAAAGTTACCAGGGGGCATAGACAGGGAGAATAGTCTAGATGTAGCCAGTGAGTCACACACAGAGATAGCTGCAAAGTTACAAGAGGGGCAAGCAGAGAGTAGTCAGGTCACAGGCAATGAGTCATACACAGAGATAATAACACTGTACAAAATCAACAGGCAAACTCACAACGGGAAACAGAACTGGGTCAGAACCATATAAACAAGCTATAGCAACAAACAGGCACACAGGGGTCAGCACACTAGGCCAAAGGCAAAAGTATAACTGGCAGGGATTGAAGCTTCCCAGGGGTTTAAGAAGCTCCCCCAGAACCAGAAAGAGGCCACAATCATTAACCCCAGGTGTGCAGCTCAAAAACCTGCACTGGGATCATGACAGTACTCTTACGAGGCATGAAGTCAGTCTGGTCAGGATGTATGAGGCCCAATATAATTGAATTCTATCTGGTGGCCAGGACCTTAGTAACAATTTTATAGTCCACATTAACTAATGATATGGGGTGATAAGATCCACATTCCAAAGGGTCCTTCCCCTCCTTCCTAAGCACTATAATATTTGCCTCGTAAAAGGACTCCGGCATAGACTCCCCCTCTCAAATTACCAGAAATACCTTTAATAGAAGTGGCGCTAATATATCCCGATATTTTCTGAATAGTTCAATGGGAAACCCATCTGGCCCAGGGGCCCTCCCAGAGGCCATGTCCGTCATGGTGTTCTCTATCTCCTCCAAAGTAAACTCAGGGTCCATAAAGGCCCGCTGGGCAGGACTTAATGTGGGAAATGTTACAACTAACAGGTAATCCAAACATTCCAAACTATCAGCACCTCTTTTAGAATTATATAATGACTTGCAGTAATCATGAAAGCAGTCAAGTATTTCTTCAGTTGAAGACACCAATGAACCATCCGGTTTGGGAATCTGTAGTATTGTAATAGAGGTATTATGTTGGCGCACCAGATAGGCCAAAAATTTACTTGCCAGGTTCCCTAATTCAAAATAGGACTTACAGGCAAAGAATAATTTACGCTTAGACTTAGTGTCTATATGCTGGGTATATAACCTTTGAGCTGCCAGCCACTCGACCCTATTGCCGCTAGTTTTATATATTTGTGAAACACTGACTGAGCTCAGAATGGAAGATTTCATTTAACCACTGGATCTCCTGACCTGAGTCAACTACTTCATATACGCCTATATAGCTGTAGGCTTAGGTCAGGATGCATATGGCTATGACACAGTTTATAGGAAACTTATTGGTCAAGCTGGGTTTTCTGATCTAAGCAATGTCCATGTTTTCACAGATGTGAGAAAATAACCTAAGCCTTTTCTTTCTTCTTAAAAACATGGGCTCAGCCGCCTATTCATAAAGATTGAGTGAGGAGCATCTAATTCATTAAGAGGTGTGTGCCTCAGTGAATTTGATGAATTATTCAGCTGCTTTGCATCAGCATAGTGGTTTCAGTCTCAGGTACCACCAGAGCAGTTTCAGGCTCAGGTAACAAAAATAACAGGAACATGTTCAAGTTCAGACTAGGTGGGTTGAGCAACAGCTTCATATTCTAACAGATTAGGTTTAGGGACCTGACAACTAACTAGCAGGGACAAACTAAAATTAACATTAAAGAGAGCGTTGTACTAGCACCTCCATAAAGGGGACTGTGCCTTAAATACCTGATGCCTCCAAGCTATTGGCTGGGGGCATTTCCAAAGTGTGCTTGCTGCCCCTTTAAGAATTAGGGAACGCACTAGCCTTGGTACTGGGAGACCTGTGTGACGCGCGCATGCACAGAGGATCAGGAAACCATGCAGGGAACGAATTCACTACCGAACAGCTGATGCAGTGAATATGTTGGTGTCCCTGCCAGGAGAAGGGAGGGGAAACATGCAAGGAAGCTGGCATTAGTGCTACAGTAGTCCTGGTTCTATTTGACTGAAATGATCTAAAGGGTTATTCCCTTCATGGCCAAGATGGCAATAACTGATTTTAGGTCCAGGCTACAAGAAGAAAAAATGCAAACACAAATAAATAGCATCTGGGCCACACAATTTTTGCAACTCCCAAAGAAATAACTTGGAGTTAGTGAACTATGTTGTTGGCGCAACTCTTGGGGTTGCGGAAACAGCAAAGCTTGCTGTGCTACCCAGTTTGCATTACTCTGATTTATTTCTATTTGAGTTAATGCAAACAGCGTAGCATCTGCATTCAGTTGTTTTAATTTAAGCAAAAACAGGCACATAAACAACAGAAATTAGACAAGAACAACCATTTTAAATTAATTTTCTTGAGCAAAAGAAGTCAAACTTTTTAGATTTTTTGCACCTTTGCTTACCTCTCCTAGAAAAAAATTAATTACAGTTAAAGAGAAATTGTCACCACATTAATGCTTTGCAATCCAGGGGCAGCATGAATGTGCAAATACAAAAGAAGTCAAGAATGCTTTGCTATGATGCTGAGGCATTTTAGAAAGAAAACATGCTTTGAAAAGTCGGTCAGGGACTAAGGACTGGATTTATTATTGCGTTTTGTTTTTGTCTAATTTTTGTTATTTTTTTTATTGATTTTCATTTGTACCTTACTCCTCTTTTAATTTGCTTCTTTATAAAAGTCTATTTTACATGTACAGAATTTGCCTTTTTTCGAGCACCAAAGATCAGAATGCAAGACTAGGAGCACAGAGTAAACACACACCACTTGAGCAAGACTACATATGGCAGACATCTAAGGCAGAAAGCAAGCTTAAGAGTCAGGTAACTACTCCGAACAGGAGTCACAAGGAAGAAGCCCTGGCATGCCCTGGCCCTGATTGGACAGCTTAATTGTCACTCAAGACACTGCACTGACCATTCAGAAAGCCCCAGACACACCAATAGGCATAATCGTGGCAGTCACCATATTTTTGCACAAATTTACTCTGTTCCTTTCTGGAGTAATTTCATGTATGTATGAATTCTTTTGTGCAAATTTTGTGACATTGAAAAAAGGAAAAAATAAAAAAGGAACAGCATTTATGATTTTTGCACACGTTTTACAGACCATGTACGTAATTTTGAAGAATTTGGCACAAAAATGTAAAAAAATACCTCAATACCAAAAAACAAGACAGACTTAAAAAAAAAATGCAAATAGCGCATGAGCCCAATGTGTCTAGGCTAACTTTTTTGAAGCAGGTCCCTGACGACTTCTCCCTTCCCTGATTGCTTTGACTGACAGGCTCTACCTATGTACATACAGTAATGTGTAAACATTTTAAGTAGGTATATATGAGCAGGTTGTGGGATGCAGTGACAGACAGAAGGCAGAGGAAGAGTTAATAACTTTACTTGAACATGGAATATTCCACGCAGAGAAGTAAATGGTCAAACAGGGGCATAAGCAGTTCAAAGTGTAAATAGTATGCAGGGTTGAAGAACAGCAGAAAGAGTATCACAGTTCTTGTTGGGTCACTTATCCTGTCAGACATTCCCCAGGATGGGATGAATCACAGAGCAGAAGATGATGTCCACAACGGCCGGTGTGGCACTTGTCAAGTGGGGGTCCTGAAGATCCGTCTTCTGGCAACAGCGGTTGGTCTCCAGTACCTCCCGCTGCCCCTAGTCCATATACTGGTGTAATTGGGAGGGTGTGGGCCACCACAATGTCTGCACTAACCGTGGTCCGACGGTTATACACTGGGGAATCAGAGTGCAAATGACGATCCCGCACATGGTCTCTTTTAAGCGGCACGCACACGGTACTCACAGGCCCGGATCATTTTGCACCTCATTTTGTGGTAACCAATGGGCACACTGTAGTAAAGAGAAAACAGCTGCACTCTGGGAAATTTTAATTTTCAATGCAAAAATTTTTTGATTGAAGACACCATAGGGGAATAGTGCGTTGAGGTAACGTTTCGACCCTATGTCGGGTCTTTTTCAAACCTCACTAGAAAAGACACATACAAAGATAGACATTAGGCTATATACAGTGATAATCACAAAAATGTACAAACTCTGTAGAGGTTTATACAGATATACATATTTACATATTTACACAATTACATATTTACACTATGTACAAAATCATCATTTACAGGATCGTTGTGTGCAAAATCATTGTAGATCAAAATTGTACAAATCAGAGTTAGATCCAGTAAATAGTGATGGAAGCAGCCGTGAAGCTGGGTTACGGCAAGGCTGGCATAATAGAGCAAATGACATAAATGCAACATAATTAGGCAGTGCAAGCATGGAGACTGACCTTAAAGCACAAGAGCAAAAGAAGCAATCACGGCAGTATGAATATGCAGGAGGGGCTGAAAAAAGAGGAAACAAACAAGAGGTTTGGACCAGTATAGGAAACTACTGTAGGGAAAAGAAAGGGGATAGGAGGGACAGAGGAGAGGCATACAGAGGAGAGGCATACCTAAAGTGCCATATGTAGAAGTCCATTCTGGCAGGGACCAGGCAGAGGTCCTAAGATGAGCTGAGGGGACAGGTAGTGCGAGAGTTAACAGCATGAAAGCATTCTAAAGTAGCCCACAGTGCAGAAGTGCTGCAGGACAAACCTGGAAGCGTGGGGCACCAAGCGCCGTCTGTGGTGGAGTGTGCAGGCATTGGTGGTCAGTGGGTTAAAGCACCCTGACGACTGGAAGTCAGTGGGAGTGTCTGGAGTGTGCTTACTGTGTGGAAAACATCAACGGTGTATACTGAAGCCGAGGCTTGTAGCGCTGTTGGTGGGGGCGCCTGCTCAGTGTGCTGGAGGCAGACACTACAAGGGAAAAATGGACACACTGCACATCTCTCCTCACAGTCTCTACCAGCAGTGGCGGTGCTCGAGCGTGGGCCTGCGCTGTACAGATGCTCCAGGGCTGGAGCACTCACTGGTCCCTGCTGCGCTCTGTCTGTTCCCTTCAAGTCTGCCTGTTTCCCAGCGCGCTGAAACTGTACCCCCTTCACCACGCACCCTGCTTATGTATGCAAGGATTGGTCTGGTCCCTTAAGCTTTCCCCCGAACAACTTAGGAGACAGCCCCGACAGTTCCCGAATTGGCACAGAACAAGTACCCGCAGCACGGTCCTTCATTCTTACACTCCCTCTCTCCTTTAGCTCACCATTCCATGGGCTAGAGTTCTTGCAGTAGACATTTACATTCCTCCATCTCCTGAATGATCCGCAGCCAAATAAATTGCTGCTGTTGACCGTTCTGCACGATGTAAATCAGGTTGAGTAGTGGGGATAGGCGGGGTAGTGGGGTCAGGTTGAGTAGTGGAGTCAGATTGATCAGGCGAGGATGGGGACATGCCTAGATTTAATGGAGCAGTCAGTTTGGGAGCTTCAAATTCCTGATCCTCTTCTGCGTCGACGGGTGGCGGGTCAGAGAATTCTCCATCATCATCATCAACAGCTGTGGAGGGGAGCATTTCAGGAACAACTGGTGCTCTCTCTGTTTTATCGGGATCCCGTGACAAGCAAGGAAGCAACATGTTCTGATGAACTACTCGAGTGGGAGCATCTTCTCCTTCTGACTGAACCTCATAGACAGGATGTTTGGAACCGACTCGGTGCTTCACCCGATACTGGGTCTTCTAGGACATTTGTCTCGGATCAACACGCAGTTCCCGGCCTTAAGAGCTGTCCCTCGCAGGGGATTCACTTCATGATGTTCAAGTTCCCAGAACTTGATCTGCACAAGCTGATGTAGAGTCTGCAGACGATGACGATGTTCATGGACCCAGGTGGACACCCCCATCCATGGGTCCTCTGGATCCAATTCCAGCTCCGTGATCTCGCTCCTCTTCCGGCCGAACAGTAGGGTGTATGGTGCATATCCAGTTGGACTGTGTACCCGATTGTTGTACATCCAGACTAATTCAGCCACAAACACAAGCCAGCGAACCTTCCGGTCTTCCTCCAGGGTTCTCAGCTTCTGAATCAGCGTCCGATTAAAATGTTCGCAGGCCCCATTCCCTTGAGGATGGTAGGGTTTCATTCTGGATTTCTCAATCTGATACAGGCGATGCAGCTCTTCCATTACCCATCCTTGAAAGCAGGTGCCTTGATTGGAGTGAATCCTCTTCGGCAACCGTACACTCGGATTAAGTCCCTGCAAATGGCCTGTGCCACCGACTCAGCAGTCTGATCCTGGGTTGGGGTTATCATCACGAATTTGGTGAAGTGATCAGTCATTACCAGTTTTCATATCCAAGGTGACTTGAGCCCACAGTCAGGTAGTTAATCATCAACACCTCTAGTGTAGCAGATGTCACAATGGTTTGTGTATGGGCCCTCTGTTCTGGGGGCTTCACCAACTCACAGTTCCTGCATTGCTGACAAGCTTCATCCTGTTGAAGCCGTACCCAATCGTTACGGGGTCGCCCCAGTGTGTGTTTTCTTGATGTCTCCCCGATCAGTCTCTGCATAGCCGGCATCATCCTGGTGGAGTTACAGAACTCAGGGATCTATTTAGCCTCCAGCTCTTCGTCCCGGTGAGGTCCAGGTCGATCATAACTCACTCTGGATAAAGTATCAGCATGTGTGTTCTCTGCTCCTCTCCGATAGGCAATCTTGTATCTGTACTTGGCCATGCGAGCCACCCATCTTTGCTACAGAGCCCCTAATTTTATGTTTTCTAGATGAGCCAGAGGATTATTACCGGTGCGCACTAAGACTTCGGACCCCAACAGGTACTCGGCGAACTTCTCGGTCATTGCTCACACCAATGCCAGTAGTTCCAATTTGAAAGAACTGTATTTATTTGGGTTCTGTTCGGAGTCATGGAGGAACTGACTTGTATACACAATAACTCGCTCTCTTCCACCCTGCATTTGTGACGATACCGCTCTTAGTCCATGCAGACTCCCATCAGTATGGAGGATGAAGGGTTGAGAGAGTATGGGTACCTCAGTCAGGGTCATCTTCAGGGCTCGGAAAGCTTCTTCCTGTCTGTCTCCCCATTAAATTGTCCAATTTTTAGTGCCAGACGGCACTCCTTTCAGCAACTCCAGCAGCGGGTTAACAATGCTGGTGAAGTTTTTCCAGAACCGTCGATAATACCTGGTGAGTCCCAGGAAGGCCCGCACATCTTTCGCGGTCTTCAGACTGGGCCAATCCTGTCTTGCCACTATCTTCTCATGTGATGGTCTCACTCCTTCAGTGGAGACGAAATGTCCCAAGTATTCAATTTGCTTGTGGAAGAGGTGATATTTTGAGGTTTTACTTTTAGACCATGCCTCTGTAGTTGGCTCAGTATTTGCTCTAGCCGTTGTAAGTGCTCGTCAAAGGTAGCCGCATAGACTATGATGTCATCCAAATAAATTAGGGTAGCCTCAAAGTTCATGTCTCCCAAACATCTCTCCATCAATAGTTGGAAGGTTTGGCTGCGTTGGTAAGGCCAAAGGGCATCCGGTTGAACTCGATCAACCCCATAGGCAGTATAAATGCTGTCTTCTCCTGGTCTTGCTCGGACATGGGCACTTGCCATTATCCACTGGCTAGATGTAAAGACGAGAAGTACTTTGCTTTTCCCAAGGCAGACAGTGATTCTTCGATTCTCGGTAGTGGGTATGAGTCTTGCACAGTACAGGCTTTCAGTTTTCGGTAGTCTACATAGAAACTCAGAGTCCCGTCCTTTTTCCTTAACAGAACTATTGGTACAGCCCATGGTCTTTGGCTTTCTCTCATGACTCTGCTCTGTAGCATATGCGCCAACATCTCCTTCACCTCCTGGTACATTTGTGGTGGGATTGTAAGGGGTTCCAAAACTGGGATACACCCCTACCCCATTAAGCATGTCCCAGTTCTTAATGTAGTGAGTGTGTGACCATACCATGTAAATATGATTTCATGCTGCTATGTATATAATGTTTTACATTACTGTGTATTGTATTGTATTTCCATATTTGTCTAGGGACAGTGTAGTAACTTAGGTTGGCCAATAGAGGGGGCACATGACACCTTAGTATAATAAATAGTGTAAATAGTTAACTGTAGGTGGAGTTAACTGCAGTAAGGCAGGAACAGTTTCCTGGTTAGTTCCAGAGGGGCTAGAGAGCCCGGACAGCTTGGGTGGACTTCAGAGCCTGAGCTACCCAGTAGCTCTATAATGTTCAAAGTTAGGAACCCAGCCATCCATTTACAGCCTTAGCGGCATTGTTACAGCAGTGGTGGAACAGAGGCTAAAGCAAAGGTCCCAACAGTACGGGGACGCAGGTGGCTCTACAATGTGGCAGCTCACTGCATGGGCAGATGCCCTCGTATCTGGGGCAAAACGAATGAGGGAACTCCTAAGCATAGTGAGTCTGAACAGGGAGGACGCTGCATTACCACAAGAGACGGTACAACCTGGGCACTTACTGAAGGCTGTATGAAGAAGCGCAGGAAAAGTGGAGAATGTGGACTGTATAGAACCCTATGCTGATGTTGTATCTGACAAGGGTGTGCTGCAAAAAGGAAAAAATAAAGTTTTAAGTTGCAACTGGACTGTGTCTCTGTTTGTGCTGAATCATATGGAAAGGGTCTGCAGCAGCTCTGAGGAGACCCTGAAGGTGTAGATAGCAGAGAGGCAAGTACACTGACTAAACGTATGTGATGGGAGACCAGGGTGCGCAAGGGCCATTAGTGTCAGCCACGAGTACAGCCCTGGTGCTCCCTCACACTTGGCATAGTCTACAGGATACCGCAGCCTTGTGAAGCGGAGATGCCATGAAGAAAGAAAATACCGAAATCTTGAATGTGATTGAAATTTTGGATATAACTGATAAACTATTTGTGACTAAGATGGCGGCCTTGCAGCAGGTGATGGACAATGTGCCGGAGAAAAAGAAGACCTCGCCCTCTGCCACAGACTGCTAGGAAATGGGTGGAGTGGCCGGAATTGACCCCACCTTGGAACAGGTGGGGCCCGCAAGAAAACTCTGCATGCAGCTGTGCAGTGCCATTACTTGACACGGCACCGGCAGCAATGGAACACTCCTACACCCGCCATTGCAGGTGCGTAGGCCACATGGAGTGGAAATGGCAGCAGGAAGATGAGAGGACCTGACAGAGATGGCAAGGAGGAGTTGTGGACGAGCACTGGACTCATTGGTTTCCGGTGCTTTCTCCCGAGCAGAAACGGTGGCTTGCAGAGTTGGAAAATCAATGGAAGCCAGAATGCCACCTCCAGTAGCCGGAACATCAGCGGGGGCAGGAACCTCTTCTTGCGGACCCAGAGCTTCAACGTCTTCAAGAGCAGGAGCCTCATCACCAGGAGCCGGAACAGATCTGTCGGGAGCTGGAGGCCGTCGGACCGGAAACAACAACTGCCCCAGAGGAACCCACACTGGAAATAAAGACCAAGTCAGAACTACCACCTTGGGAGTGGGACTGCGTAGCTGCAGTGAGGGGATCCAATGGTCGTAGGACGGGTGTGCACAGACTGCTGAGATTAGAGGTGGTGAGTACACCTCGGCCCTTGTCACCGGAGGACTGGTCTATGCCTCAGCCCCTCACCCCAGAAGGCTGGTCTGTCCCTCAGCCTTGTATTCCTGTGAGTGGGTGACAAAATAGCGATATGGGGCCCCTTGATTTGTCACATGGCCACCGTACCCAGGAGGCCAGGCCTACCACCAGTGCTGGCATATCATTGGGAGCATTCCATTTCCATCAGACTGTGGAGGGCCCATTTCCATCCCCTGGGCAGATCGCCTGGATTGCGGGCGTGATTGAACGAAACAAACAGCGGGAGAAGGAGATCTGGGCAGAGCTACGCCAACCAGGTGGGGGTGCTATGGCCGGTTGTCATACTCGCGGCCAGCTCGTCTATACTGACATCGATCAAGGCTTTGGATTCATATATATGTCAATGCTGCCTCTGTAAAGTTTGGGAGACCCCTGGATGAAGGGGACTGGGTCTCCTTCTATAAAGAGGACTACCCTAGGGGCCATTTTGCGGTGGCAGTGACTCTATGTTCGGAGGAGGATATGGAACTATATGTGGGCCCAGACCAGGTTCGGTCAGTTCCTTATGCTTCATCTACCTCCCAGCTCAACACTGCCTCTGATGCGTCCTGGCAGCTTACGGACTCTGCAGCTGCAGAGTTCTCGTCGGCCTGAACACGGGCATGGAATAATTCAGATAAAGCGGCATGGGATATGTGCCGTTGAACTATAAAAACTTCCTGCTGAGAAGGATGTTGCACCATATAGCGTTGGAGTAAAATAATGGGATATACGAGACTGTTCTGCATTCTGGCAGGCAAAAGGAGCCCTGAACACTCCCAGAGTCGGGAGTAATGCGGCCGGTACGGCCAGGAGAAACTGTTGTGTTTGATTTATAGTTTTGTAGTGCCCTTTGCGCCATTTCTGCTGGAAAGCAGGAATTTTCCCTGGACCTGTGTCATGGACTGTGCGCTACTGCACCAATAGACTTTTCCCAGGACAGGCAGTGATTATATAGCATTTAAGGGCAGTGCTACCCTTAAAGGGAGGGGGGCGTTTTTCCCCCCAAGGACTGTTGAACTAACGTAAGCGTCACCTAACTGTAAATATGTTGGCTACCGGTGGACGAGGTTGGAATACGGAACTGTTGGGGGTTACCTGAAGGACTCTGGGTCAGACACCCCTTAAGAGAAAAAGGTCTCTCACTCGTCATCAAAAGAGACTTTGCTCGCGTTGGGCAGTGTATACTAATTTCGTTTGTCTACCTGCGTGGAGTATGCGCTGTAAAGTTGTACATGGGAATGGTCAGGGATGAACATTGTTAAAGGAAGGAGGCATGTAAGGGGCTACTGTTATGAATGGGTCACCAAAGAGGAGAGCGCAATAGGCTATGCCACCAGAACACCAGAGAGGTTGGTCGCTCAGCGGATTGCAGACCCCTGATCTTAACAACACAACTAGCAGTAGCCGTGGAGCGTTCCTACGTTGCCCTAGACGCCTTGTCACATCCGGAGGACTAACTAAGCCTAAAGACAGAAAGGTGAAATCTAAACTGCCCCGGAGCAGATCCCCAAAGGAATAGACAGCCCCCAAACATATATTGTCGGTGAGACAAGATGAAGCACAAATACAGACAGAAAATAGACTGAGCAAATGATGGGGCCCACACTGACTAGCTAGGACAGGACAGAAAAGGCACTGTCTGCAATCACGCAAAAACCCTAATAATTCCAACACAACTGATGTACAAAAACACTGAGGTTTGAGCAACCTCACCCCCACTATATCAGCACTCAGGTGTGAACTGGCGGCTAGCAACAGGCCAATGCAGCAGGGGACTGAGCAAACAAACACAAGATGCAAAAATACAGGGCAGGAGTCAGCAGCCCCAGGGGGAGCAAGCTGACCCCTAACAGCAAGGCAAAAACAGATGCAAAGGGTTTAGCAAATGACACTTAGCTGAAAAATGCAGGATCAGGCAGCAGACAGAAATCCTCAGTAAGCAAAGAAAGGAGTATCACCGGCAGTCACTGAGAGAAGTCTGCTCACTTATGTAGTCCCAGTCACTACCACCACTCCTCCAATTATCTTCTGCTGCTGTTGTGTTAACATCATGTTCACCAGCACCACTACCAGCAGTATCCACCAGAGGGAGTCTTGCCTCAAAAGTCGGAACAAGAGAGCTCACAACAGGTTACAAAGACTGGGATATGCCCCTACCCCTTTAAGCACATCCCGGTTTTTAATGTAGTGAGCATGTGACCATACAATGTAAATGTGATTTACATTGCTATGTATATAATGTTTTATATTACTGTGTATTGTATTGTATTTCCATATTTGTCTAGAGACAGTGTAGTATCTTAGTTAGGTTGACCACTAGAGGGGCCACTTGAGACCTTAGCATAATAAGTAGTGTAAATAGTTAACTGTAGGAGGAATTAACTGGCGTAAGACAGGAACAGTTTCCTGGTTAGTTCCAGAGGGATTAGAGAAACATCTTGGGTGGGCTTTAGAGCCCGAGCTATCCAGTAGCTCCGTATTATTCGAAGTTAGGAACACAGCCACCCAGCGCCCAGCGGGCCAGAAATACAGCTTTAGCAGCAGTGTGACAGCAGTGGTGGAACAGAGGGTAAAGCAAAGGTTACAACAAAACGAGGACGCAGGTGGTTCTACAATGTGACAGTTCACTGTATGGGCAGATGCCCTTGTAACCGGGGTGAAACCAAAGAGGGAACTCCTAAGCGTAGTGAGTCTGAACAGGGAGGATGCTGCGTTACCACAAGAAGCAGTACTAACCAGGCACGTACTGAAGGCTGTAGGAAGAAGCGCAGGGAAAGTGGAGAATATTGACTGCATGGAACCCTATGCTGATGTATCTGACAAGGATGTGCTGCGAAAAGGAAAACATAAAGTTCTACGTTTTAAGTTGAAACTGGACTGTATCTCTGTTTGTGCGAAATCGTATGGAATGGGTCTGGAGCAGCTCAGAGGAGACCCTGAAGATGCAGTGAGCAGAAAGGCAAGTATACTGACTAAAGGACATTCTTTGTATGTGGCGAGAGACCAGGGTGTGCAAGAGCCATTATTCTCATCCACAATTATGGCCCTGACGCTCCCTCACAGGATTTGTTGGTATTGTTCCCTAATAGGTGAGGTACTCCTATTTGAAATCTCGTGGGTGATGACTCACCCAAAATCATTGTCATGATGAGCAAAAACATCCTGATGTCGCTCTAGCACCGCTTACACTTGCTGTACCTGTTGTGGTGAGAGTTCCATTAGCTCGGCTCGCATCTGCTCCAGGATTCGGTGTCCTCCCTTTAGGTGATTGGATTCTGGTTCGCAGGATACTGATACAGCCACTGTCCAGGGATCCCCCTGCTTCACTGCCAGCTGTACAGCCTCTGGTGGTATCAATTGTTCTGGCATTCCCATGATCTGTGCTACTTCACTCTTGGGAGGAAGCGTGAGATCGCCCTCCCCGAGGTTGACACATGACACATTTCGGTTGTAGACAATGGCTAACAACGCCCAGGCAAAGAGGAACCCTGGACGCAATTGCTCCATGACAGCTGGCTCTATCTGGACTTCGACTCCTTCAAGAGGAGTACAGGCTCAGATAGACAAAGAGAGCACAGTCTGAACTGGTGGTAAGATGAGATTGGTGGAGGCCAGAACGATCACCTTGCCTAATGCTTTTCCTCCACTTGACATCTCTTGAGCTTGAGCCACTCGTATCAACTGTTGGAACACTTTTCTGTGGGGGGTGCGAGGGCTCCATCGATTCAGAAACACATAAGCTCACTCGTTGACCAGGAGGTTCCCCAGTTCCTTCAGTATGTTCATTCCTAAAGTCACAGTGGAACCGATACCGGAGTTCCCAGCAGTCCATATGACTCCTTTTTGGCCCACAACCTTGCCACACACAGTGATTTGCATCCAGACCACCAGTGCCACCGGGATGGGTAACTGATTGGCTACTGTCAATCTCATCAAGGGACATCATACGGGCCACATTGTCTTGGGAAAATGACGTCTGAAGCAAGTCTCAGGCATAGTAGTTACTTGAGAGCCGGTATCAATTAAGTAGCGGACAGCCCGACCATCCATTTCGGTCCAAACAAGAGGGCTTGAAGAAACTAAACTTGTGGGACTTCTCCCTCTCCTTCTTTCTTCTCAGGCTCTGGGCGGCGTCCCCCAGCCACGGAGCCCACTAGTTTAACGAATGGCGGTGGAGGGGCCTTCCCCGACGTGCACATCCTTGAGTGAAATGTCCAGCATCTCCACAGTTAAAACAGGTCGGCGGCCCCGCTATGCGATGCTGTTTCAGTCCCCGGCAAGGCTCGGGACCAGTTCTGACCCCAGAGGAGTCCATAGGTGCTGGAAGTTTCTTCTTCAGGTCAGACCATTCCTCTCGCATGTCAAGGATTTCCTTCTGATGACCTTCCCTGCCGGGACTGTCATCCTCTGCTCTTGCTTGCGCGTGCGCACGCTTCGGCCCCTACTTCCAAAAAGGACATGCACAGATTAAACCGCAAGTGCTCCCACAAGGCTTGTTTAAGCAGCATGTCTCTAAAGCCTGCTACTAGCTCATCTCTCAGAACTTTGTCACGGTGTCCTACACCTACACCATCTCCTTTAGCAATTGCGGCGTGAATTTCCTGCAGCGTGTTCATGTACTGGGTCATGGATTCCCCCTTCTTTGGACACAACTAAACACGCGCATGCACAACTCTCTAACATCTGTGGGATCTCCATTCGTTTCTTCTAGGATTTGCAGTATTTTGGCAAAGGTATTCCGTTCATGTGGGGGCTGAAACATGACGGATCTCCATGTTTCTCCATACAGGGCCATCATAGCAATCTCTGCCTCCATCACGGGGGTCATGAGGTGCATCCTCAACATGCCCCTGACCCGCTCAGTCCAGTTCCATAGCAAAGTGTTGCTCCCTGTAAACTTCGGGAGGTTGCTCAGCATTGCCCCCAGTGGTATGCTAGCCCTTGGGGCACCCATGACTGCTTGGTCAATCCCCTCTGTGCCTGTAGACTGCATCCTGCCGACTATGCCAAGTGTGAGCAGGTTGCGGGATGCAGTGAAAGACAGAAGGCAGAGCAAGAGATAATAACTTTACTTGAACAGGGAATACTCCACACAGAGAGGTAAATGGTTAAACAGGGGCGTAAGCATTTCAAAATGTAAACAGTATGAAGAGTTAAAGAACAGCAGAAAGGGTATCACAGTTCTTGTTGGGTCACTTATCCTGTCAGATGTTCCCCAGGATAGAATGAATCACGGAGCAGGATATGTGTCATGTCGGACGCTGTTCACACCACAGCATCCGGCAGGCAGAGGTAGTTCCACCTCCAGCCACTATAGCCTCGGTGGCGCCGGCCTGATCTTCAGGCTCTCGGGGGTTAATCCTGCTGGAGACCAGGTTGGATGGTTAGTCACGCCCACGGTCTTTAAATAGTCATGCTGGCCTATGGGCGTCGCCGATTATAGCTTGTGTTTCATACCAAGTGGTTCCGGTCTGGAGTGGAGGTGTTCAAGAGAGAGAGATTCATATCTGGTGTCGTATGATCCGTCGTTATCCTTTCTCCTTCCCATATTTGTGTTTAGTTGTGCCCTGTTCACATTACTGTTTATTCCTGTGTGTGTGCGGCGCAGTGCAGTTTAAGTTCTCCCTGTCTGTCATTATTTGTGTGGGAGCTTTGGTGGTGACTTCTCACTGGGTGGAGGGTGGAGGGTTAAGTGCAGGGCTGAGCAGGAGATAAGGAAAGGTCGGAGGCTCAGGCATTTGCACCTTCAGCAAAAACCCTGGGTTGAGGGTCAGACAGGGTTTCCCCTAGTAAAGGGACACCACAGGGGCCCCGGGTATTTCAGCCTTAGTTGAACTAAGCCCCCGTGACATTATAATCGGCCCACATTTTTTCAGGAGTCCATGGATCCATTAGATTCCATAACCCGCCAGTTGGCGGCACTGTCCATACAGGTCTCCGAGTTGAATGGGGCAGTTCAGCAGCAGGGCCTGGTAGTAGCAAAGGTGCAAACGGCATCTGCAGGTATCGGTGCAGAGCCGAAGTTTCCGCTGCCAGAACGATTTTCAGGCGATCGCAGCAAATTTGTCGTATTTCGGGAGGCCTGCAAATTATACTTCCGCATGCGGCCAATATCCTCAGGTAATGAGGCCCAGCGAGTAGGGCTGGTGTTGTCATTACTGAGTGGTGACCCCCAAGCATGGGCATTTTCCTTACCACCTGACTCTGCTACATTTCATTCGCTCGATAATGTTTTTTCTGCCCTCTGGCTCATTTACGATGACCCTGACCGACTGGCTCTAGCGGAATCTAAAATCCGCGCCCTCCGCCAGGGGGAGCGCTTGGCAGAAGACTATTGTTCGGAATTTCACCGCTGGGCTGTAGACACACAGTGGAATGACCCAGCACTGCGGAGCCAGTTTATTCATGGGGTATCAGGGAGGGTGAAACAAGCCCTCCTGATGTATGAGACTCCGGCATCATTGGAGTCTGCCATGAGTTTGGTGATACGTATTGATCGCCGTTTTCGTCAGGGGGCACAGGAGACGCTACCTCTGGGGGAAAACAGAGGTGCAGGTGTGGTTGAAGTAGATGAGTCCCCTGAACCTATGCAGATTGCTGGCGTGGCACAGGTTCAGCCTCGCGCTCCGGGAGTCCGGAAGTCCGGAGCATGTTTCTACTGTGGTAAAGGTGGTCATTATGTTAACGTTTGCCCGGTACTACCTAAGAGGGTCACACCGGCGGAAAACTGTTAAGCTCAGAGGGTATGGAGGAGACCCAACTGAGCATATGCATATCCTCCATGATGGTATCTCAATGTATGCTCCCTGCCAAGGTTATTGTCGCCGGCAGAGAGCTACCTATATCAGTGTTTGTGGATAGCGGTTCCGCCACCAATCTCATAGATGAGGAGTTTGCACACACCGCCGGGTTTAAGATTGAAAAACTTCCTCACCCCATACAGGTGGTGACCATTAATGCTGTTCCCCTCCCTCAAGGGGAGATTACTGAGTTTGTGGCAGAGGTGAAACTCCACATTGGGGTCCTACATTCTGAGTCGGTTACATGTAGGGTCCTCCGTAATCTCCCAGCTCAAATGGTCCTGGGTTTTCCATGGCTGTCCAGGCACAACCCGGTTATTGATTGGAAAACTCAGGACATAGTACAATGGAGTGGTTTCTGCCAAGACAATTGCTTGGCCACATGTGTGTCCGCCGTGACGCCCAGCCTGCCGGAGGCTTTGCAGGATTTCGCGGATGTTTTCTCTGAGAAGGGTTGCTCAGAACTGCCTCCACATAGAGCCTATGACTGTGCTATTAGGTTAAAACCCGGGGCCAAATTACCTAAGGCCAGGATGTTTAATATTTCTGGTCCTGAGAGACAAGCTCTGAAAGACTACATCGCGGAGAGTCTGAGCAAAGGTCACATCCGGCCTTCGTCCTCGCCTGTAGCCGCGGGGTTTTTCTTCATTAAGAAGAAAGATGGGGGGTTACGCCCGTGTCTGGATTTCCGAGAGTTAAACCAGATTACTATCCGTGATCCCTACCCAATGCCGCTGATCCCGGATTTGTTCAACCAGGTAGCGGGGGCAAAATGGTTTTCCAAGCTGGACCTCAGGGGGGCGTATAACCTCATAAGGGTCCGTCAGGGGGATGAGTGGAAGACGGCGTTTAACACTCCTGAGGGTCATTTTGAGAGTCTGGTTATGCCGTTTGGGTTGACCACCGTGCCTGCCGTTTTCCAACATTTTATTAATGATGTCTTTGCTCATGTCCTGGGGAGATTTGTGATTGTTTACCTGGATGATATCCTCATTTATTCTAGCGATCGGGACACTCATTTGCAGCATGTTAGGCAGGTGTTACAGTTGCTCCGGGAGAACCAGCTCTATGCTAAGCTGGAAAAATGTTTATTTTTTGTCCAGGAGTTGCCCTTTTTGGGATATATTGTGTCCGCAGCTGGTTTTAAAATGGACACCGCTAAGGTGCAAGCGGTGTTGCAATGGGAGAGGCCGGAGAGTCTGAAAGCACTCCAGCGGTTCCTTGGGTTTGCGAATTATTATAGGAAATTTATAAAACACTTTTCGACTGTCGCCAAACCGCTCACGGACATGACAAAAAAGGGTGCCGATCTGGCGAACTGGCCTGAGGTGGCTATACGTGCATTTGAGCGTCTGAAGAATAGTTTTGCTTCAGCCCCCATTCTGGTGCAACCAGACGTGTCTAAACCTTTTGTGGTAGAGGTTGATGCGTCGGAGGTGGGAGTGGGGGCAGTACTGTCTCAAGGCTCGTCCTTGAGCGAGATGCATCCATGCGCCTACTTCTCCAAGAAGTTGTCGCCGGCCGAACGGAATTATGATATCGGCAACAGGGAGTTGTTGGCCATCAAACTGGCTTTTGAGGAATGGCGACACTTCTTGGAGGGGGCGGCTCATCAGGTCACAGTTATCACCGACCATAAGAATCTGCTCTACCTGGAGTCGGCCAAGCGTCTGTCTCCTAGGCAGGCTCGCTGGGCATTGTTTTTTACTCGTTTCAATTTTCTTGTGACGTACCGTCCCGGGGCTAAAAACACCAAGGCGGATGCTTTGTCTAGGTGTTTTCCGGGGGGAGAACCTCGGGAAGAGCCGGTACCCATCCTCCAGAAAGGGGTAGTGGTCTCGGCTCTCACGACTGAGGTAGAGGCGGAGATTGCCGAGGCCCAAGAGGAGGTACCACCAGGACTTCCCGCCAACAAATCATTTGTACCCCTGCATCTTCGGCCTAAGGTGTTGAAGGAACACCACGATTCGGTACTGGCTGGTCACCCAGGGGTGAAGGGCACCTTAGAGCTGGTATCGCGTCGTTTCTGGTGGCCCAAAATCCGGCAGGACGTGGTCTCGTACGTGGCAGCTTGCATCACGTGCGCTAGGGCTAAGTCACCCCGAACCCGTCCTCCTGGCACGCTACAGCCTCTGGGGGTACCCAATAGGCCATGGACAGAAATCTCCATGGATTTTATCACTGACTTGCCAGCCTCGGCAGGGAACACGGTCATCCTGGTGGTGGTTGACCGTTTTTCAAAGATGGCGCATTTTGTGGCGTTGTCCTCTTTGCCCAATGCTAAGACGTTGGCTCAGGTATTTGTGAAGGAGGTGGTCAGACTCCACGGGGTACCGTCTGACATAGTATCTGATAGGGGTACGCAATTTGTGGCGAGGTTTTGGAAAGCTTTTTGCTCAAGGTTGGGGATCAAGTTGTCACATTCATCGGCGTTTCATCCACAGTCTAATGGACAAACTGAGCGCATGAACCAAAATCTAGAACAGTATTTACGATGCTTTGTGTCCGACAACCAGGAGGAGTGGTCTACTTTCCTTCCTCTGGCCGAATTCGCATTAAATAATCACCGCCAAGAGTCATCAGGAGAGTCTCCATTCTTTTGTGTGTACGGTCAACATCCTCAGTTTTGTACCTTACGTCAGGGTGACTCCGGGGGTGTCCCGGAGGAGGATCAGCTAGGAGCCCAATTGTCATCAGTCTGGAGGCGGGTGAAACAGCGTTTGTTGAGCATGAGTGCCAGGTACAAACGGGTGGCTGACAGTAGACGCGTGCCAGGTCCGGACCTGTGTGTGGGTGAATGGGTGTGGTTAGCTACGAAGAACATAAAACTCAAAATCCCTTCTTTAAAACTGGGTCCAAGGTTTATTGGGCCTTTTAGGATTTCTGCCATCATTAACCCAGTGGCTTATCGGTTGGAACTTCCCGCAGTGTACAAGATACACAACATGTTTCACAGGGCTTTATTGAAAAAGGTGGTAGGCTCTGTGGACACAACGCCGATGCCACCTCCAGTCATGGTGGATGGCGAGTTAGAGTTCGAGGTCGCCAAGGTAGTGGACTCTCGAGTAGTATGCCGTACTCTTCAGTATTTGGTGCACTGGCGGGGGTATGGTCCAGAGGAGAGGTCTTGGGTTCCAGCCTCAGACATACATGCGGATCGGCTGGTCAGTTCTTTTCACCGTCGTCATCCGGACAAGCCGGGTCCTATGAGTCTTGAGGGCCCTGGGGTCCCTCGTAGAAGACGGGGTACTGTCATGTCGGACGCTGTTCACACCACAGCATCCGGCAGGCAGAGGTAGTTCCACCTCCAGCCACTATAGCCTCGGTGGCGCCGGCCTGATCTTCAGGCTCTCGGGGGTTAATCCTGCTGGAGACAAGGTTGGATGGTTAGTCACGCCCACGGTCTTTAAATAGTCATGCTGGCCTATGGGCGTCGCCGATTATAGCTTGTGTTTCATACCAAGTGGTTCCGGTCTGGAGTGGAGGTGTTCAAGAGAGAGAGATTCATATCTGGTGTCGTATGATCCGTCGTTATCCTTTCTCCTTCCCATATTTGTGTTTAGTTGTGCCCTGTTCACATTACTGTTTATTCCTGTGTGTGTGCGGCGCAGTGCAGTTTAAGTTCTCCCTGTCTGTCATTATTTGTGTGGGAGCTTTGGTGGTGACTTCTCACTGGGTGGAGGGTGGAGGGTTAAGTGCAGGGCTGAGCAGGAGATAAGGAAAGGTCGGAGGCTCAGGCATTTGCACCTTCAGCAAAAACCCTGGGTTGAGGGTCAGACAGGGTTTCCCCTAGTAAAGGGACACCACAGGGGCCCCGGGTATTTCAGCCTTAGTTGAACTAAGCCCCCGTGACAATATGATGTCCACAATGGCTGGCGTGGCACTTGTCCAGTGGGGTCCTGAAGATAACTCAGATCAGTCTTCTGGCAACGGCGGTTGGTCTCCGGTACCTCCTGTTACCCCTAGTCCATATAGTGAAGCAGCCAGGAGGGTGTGGGCCACCACACTGTCTGCACCCACCGTGGTCTGACAGATATACACTGGGGAATCTGGGTGCAAATGATGGTCCCGCACCCGGTCTCTCTTAGGCGGCACGCGCACGGTACTCACAGGCCCGGATCATTTGGCACCTTGTTTCGTGGCGACTAATGGGCACACTGCAAGTCTCTTTCACAGGCTCTGCCAGCGGCGGCGACGGTGCTCGAGCGTGGGCCTGCGCTGTACAGATGCTCCAGGGCTGGAGCCGAGCTCTGCCATGCGCCCAAATAGTGGTTTACCCCCACATGTGGGGTATCAGCGTACCCAGGACAAATTGCACAATAACTTTTAGGGTCCTGTTACCCTTGGAAAAATAAGAATTGAGGGTGAAAAGATCATTTTTGTGGAAAAAATATGATTTTTTAATTGTATGGCTTTATGTTATAAACTTCTGTGAAGCCCTTGGGGGTTCAAAGTTCTCACCACACATCTAGATAAGTTCCTTAGGGGGTCTAGTTTCCAAAATGGTGTCATTTGTGGGGGGTTTCCACTGTTTTGGTACATCCGGGGTTTTCCAATCGCGACATGGTGTCCGATCTCAATTCCAGCCAAAAACGTCAAATGGCGCTGCTTCCCTTCCGAGCTCTGCCATGCGCCCAAATAGTGGTTTACCCCCACATATGGGTATTAGCATACTCAGGACAAATTGCACAATAACTTTTAGGGTCCTGTTACCCTTGGGAAAATAAAAATTGGGGTGAAAAGATCATTTTTGTGGAAAAAATATGATTTTTTAATTGTACCGCTGTACGTTATAAACTTCTGTAAAGCCCTTGTGGGTTCAAAGTTCTCACCACATATCTAGATAAGTTCCTTGGGGGGTCTAGTTTCCAAAATGGGGTTACTTGTAGGGGGTTTCCACTGTTTAGGTACATCAGGGACTCTCCAAACGTGACATGGCGTCCGATCTGATTTCCAGCCAATTTTGCATTGAAAAAGTCAAACGGCGCTCCTTCCATTCTGAGCTCTGCCATGCACCGAAACAGTCGTTCCCCCCAACATATCAGGTATCAGCATACTCAGGACAAATTGCACAATAAATTTTGCAGTCCAATTTCTCCTGTTACCCTTGGTAAAATAAAAAAAATTGAACCTGAAGTATTTTTTTTGTGAAAAAAAGTTAGATGTTCATTTTTTTTTAAATATTCAAAAAAATTCCTGTGACGCACCTAAAGGGTTAATAAACTTCTTGAATGTGGTTTTGAGCACCTTAAGGGGTGCAGTTTTTAGAATGGTGTCACTTTTGGGTATTTTCTATCATATAGACCCCTCAAAGTGACCTCAAATGTGATGTGGTCCTAAAAATAAAATGGTGTTGTAAAAATGAGAAATCGCTGGTCAACTTTTAACCCTTATAACTTCCTAACAAAAAAAAATTTTGGTTCCAAAATTGTGCTGATGTAAAGTAAACATGTGGGAAATGTTAGTTATCAAGTTTTTTGTGTGCCATATCTCTGTGATTTAAGGGCATAAAAATTCAAAGTTGGAAAATTGCGAAATTTTCAAAATTTTCGCCAAATTTCCGTTTTTCTCGCAAATAAACGCAAGTTATTTGAATTAAATTTTACCACTAACATGAAGTACAATATGTCAGGAGAAAACAATGTCAGAATCACCGGGATCCATGGAAGCGTTCCAGAGTTATGACCTCAAAAAGAACAGTGGTCAGAATTGTAAAAATTGGCCCGGTCATGAACGTGCAAACCACCCTTGGGGGTGAAGGGGTTGAACATGAGCTAGTTGGACCATTTCATGTTAAGATACTCTCAAAATCAACTCCCAGACCAAAGGCTATGTTTTGGAAGACACTTTCCTCAAGCAGCGCTTCAGCAAAAATCTACATCTTTCAAGAAAACCATGATTTTTCTGCAGGATAATGCTCCATTGAATGCTTCAAAGTACTTCACTGCTTGGTTAGCCAGTAATGACATTAAAGATTAAAGAATAATGACATGGTCCCCTTCTTCACCTGACCTGTAGACCCTATTGAAAACTTGTCGGCCCTTAAATGAGATTTATGGTGATGGAAAACAATACACCTGTCTGAACAGTGTCTGACATAAAGTTAAAAATAATAAAAAAATAAAAAATTGTGTTATTCTCACCTTCCGGCATCCCACACAGCATCCCCAAGCCTCAGCGATGCTCCTGCCAACTTCCGTTCCCAGCTACGGTGTCGCGAAATCGCTACATCATCAAAGGTCATAATCGCAAGGCATCGTTGGGAACGGGACTTGCTGGGAGCATCGCTGAGGCCTGGGGATGCTGCGTGGGACGCCGGAAGGTGAGAACAATTTTTTATTTTTTTATTATTTTTAACTTTATGTCTTTTTACTACTGATGTTGCATAGGCAGCCTCAATAGTATAGATTGGTCACATTCATCAAACACTATGTTTGACGAGTGTGACCAACCTGACAATCAGTTTTCCCAGCGATGCTACAGATCGCTTGGAAAACGCTAGCATTCTGCAAGCTAACTACGCTATTTTTTCATGGGAATTATGCATGCGGATTTCTCGCGTATTTCCCGCGGCATGGAATTGTGGAATTCCCATGGAAATTTCTGCGGGAATTCCGGACGTGTGCACATGGCCTTACTTTCCTATATTATCGTTTTGAATTTACCGACAGCACTGTGGTTTTTCATTTACAAAAAAACTCATGAAAAATATAAATTGCTTAATCATTGTGCACAAAGTGTAATTGTAATGATACTGTCTGACTTACAAATAGCTGGTGTGTCCACTTTACAATGACAATGTGGATTTCGATAAAAAAAATAGACTGATTTGCAATACAGTTTTATATCTGGCTCAGGCTAGTTTCACACTTGCTTTTTTTTGCAGCGCGTTTTTCCCGCAAAAAAACGCATTGAAAAAACGCATACATAAGCATACAACTGCTGCGTTTTTTTCAAGCATTTTTATGAGCATGCATGAAAAAAACGCAGCGTTTTTAAGCGTTTGTACGCGTTTTTAGTGCGTTTTTACCGCGTTTGCGTTTTTTTCCAACATTTTTAGGTGGCCCCTCACACTACCCAAACCATGACTTTACTAACCCTAACCCTGACCCTAACCCTAACCCTAACCCTGACCCTAACCCTAACCCTAACCCTGACCCTAACCCTTAACCAAATCATACTTAACCCTAACCCAAACCCTAAACCCTAACTAACCCTAACCCTAACCCTAACCCTGACCCTAACCCTAACCCTGACCCTAACCCTAACCCTAACCCTAACCCTAACCCTGACCCTAACCCTAACCCTGACCCTAACCCTTAACAAAACCATACTTAACCCTAATCCTGACCCTAACCCTGACCCTAATCCTTAACAAAACCATACTTAACCCTAACCCTGACCCTAACCCTAACCCTAACCCTGACCCTAACCCTTAACAAAACCATACTTAACCCTAATCCTGACCCTAACCCTGACCCTAATCCTTAACAAAACCATACTTAACCCTAACCCTGACCCTGACCCTGACCCTAACCCTAACCCTAACCCTAACCCTGACCCTAACCCTTAACAAAACCATACTTAACCCTAATCCTGACCCTAACCCTGACCCTAATCCTTAACAAAACCATACTTAACCCTAACCCTGACCCTAACCCTAACCCTGACCCTAACCCTAACCCTAACCCTGACCCTAACCCTAACCCTAACCCTGACCCTAACCCTTAACAAAACCATACTTAACCCTAATCCTGACCCTAACCCTGACCCTAACCCTTAACCAAACCATACTTAACCCTAACCCTGACCCAAACCCCAACCCTAACCCTGACCCTGACCCTAACCCTAACCCTAAACCCCCTTAACTAACCCTAACTCTAACCCAAACCCCTAAATTCCATGGTTAAAAAAAAAAAACGCATATGCAAAAAAACGCATACATGAGCATGCCAGTGCGCACATATGCGCATCCATAGGCTATAATGGCCATTTTTAGCGCAAAACGTGCGCATATGTGCGCATGCGCTTTTTTGCAGGGCCAAAAAATGCAACATGCTGCGTCTGGAAAATACCAACGCACACCCCAAAAAAACGCAGCGCATGAAAATCGCATACATGCGCTTACCAGCGCGCAGGTATGCGCACCCATGTTAAATATAGGGGAAAAAACGCATGCGCAGGTATGCGTTTTTTTCCAGCGCTAAAAAACGCAAATGTGAAACCAGCCTCAGGTATGAAAAATATTTTATCATGTCACACAAAATTCAGGCTAAAAATCCCAGATGCACAATACATGAAACTAATGCAGAGAACTAAACTACAGCGGTATTTATTCTTGCATACCCAGGAAAAGGAAATCCTAGCCTCATGTGATGATAACTGTGAAATTGTAAGCTATCGAAATTTTAGAGTACCTTTTGCTCTATAAAGTTATGTAGGGTATGTTAAAGTATAACCAACTTCCTCCTGACAGTACAAATTCTTAATTTGGAATTGATGTAATCAAGAAGTATATGCATACACGATAACTTTCTTACAGGGAATCACAGTGATTAAACATAATCATCTCATACTGTGTAATTTTGCGATTTTACATAAGATTCCCAAGTTACATTTCTTTGCTTGCCACGTAAAGGAAATACTAGCGAATTCTTTCAAAGGATTGCTTTTAGCAAACAACACTCATGTTACTTTACCTGATTACCTGGAATATTTGAATCATTTATAATACAGGCTGCATTATATCTCATATTAGCAAACTGTTTCTCTACAGACACTTGTCAAATTTTACTGGTCTCAGAAACGAAGTCCTGAAAACATGCAGACATCATCCATATATAAAGACACTTTTTAAACAAAACACCGTAAATTTCAGAATGATAAAAAATGAGGCTTAAGTCTTGTGGAATGATAATTATTTGCAACCTACATTCACCAGCATATTTCACATTATTAAACAATCGGAAAGGTAACTTGTAAAATTACATGTAACAGAAGTGCATGCACAAGGTTTACATCTAACAGCTGCCAGTACATGCAATAGTTCATTGTATGGGTGCGGCAGATGTTGGAGTTCCACTGATCTGGTGATGACCTACTCTATTGATAGAGCAACAATATCTTTTTAGTGAAAAACTCTTTTCTCATTATAGGTTTATGCTTTTCTATCTGAGAGCAGCATAAAATAGGTACAGGAACTCTGATGCAAGCGCTGTATCATTTACTGGGCACCTAGCATTACTTTTCATAAAATCGCTGTTTTATTTGCTCCTTAAGATATGGTGTCATTTCATAATCTATGGAGAAAACCCTACAAATTCCAAATGTTAGTGGATGACTCACCAATTCTGAGAACAGGACTCTTCAGCACTGATAGGTAAACGTGAACAGTAAAGTTCAGGGTCTGCACCGAACACCTACTGTTCAGGCACAGACCCAGAACTATGTGTTGCTGTTTGAGTTTGGCACCCCAAACATCAGATGTTTCCCGTGCTGTCATTTGCATGACAACACGAGAAACACTGGAGACTCTGACCAGCGGTAAGATTATTATTGCCGGTTAGAGCGCCAGAAGCTGTGAGCGGTGGTAAAACATTTACCTCTGGTCACAGAGGCATTGGCTAATGAGAGAGTACTACTCCTATCAGTCTAAGACTGCTGCTGCTAATAACCGCAAGAGCAGGCGTTGCTGATGGGAGTATGCATCAGCCGGCATCTGCACTTTAAATAAATAAATAACTAATAATAAAAAATGACGAGGGATCTTTCTATTTTTGATAACCAGCATGGAAAAACTGACAACTGCAGGCTGCAACCCTCAGCTGTCAATTTTATCATGGCTGGTTATAGAATACACGGGTAAATAATAAACAATAAAAGAAAGTGGCGTGGGGTCTCCCTCAATTTTGAAAAGCAGCCAATCTAAAGCAGACAGCTGGGAGCTATTATTCTCAGGCTGTAAGGGCCAGGCTTATTAGCACCCCAGCCTTAAAATAGCAGCTTGCAGCCGCCCCAAAAAAGGCTCGTCTGTTAGACGTTCCAATTCTGGCACTTTGCAAGGCTCTTCCCACTTGACCTGTGGAGATGGCAAGTGTGGTTTATATTTGTGGGGTTGATGTCACCATTGTATTTTCAGGTGGTATCAAGCCCAGCAAAAATGCTCTCCTAATGCCCATTACTTTGAAGTGCTGGTCTCCTATAAAAAAACTAAAATAAAAAACAATAGTATCCCTCATTGGTCCGACATACTGTCACTATCAGGAGAAACCACCAGGTGGGCACTTACCAGTGGTTTCAGCAGCCCTGACAGTAAGAGCACAGAGCCTCTGATGGCCTGTGACAGCTGTCCTCACAGCCAGGGCTGCCATTAGGGCATTACTGCCCTGACTGGCATATGGGGCCGATGGGCAGAGGGGGCTAAACCGGGCCCTAGAGGCAGTTCATCTCTATAGACGTGCGGGCCCGAGCCCGCACGTCAATCGTTAACAGTCACCAGTCAATCAGAGGCTGGCAGCTGATGTCAGCCGCAGCATGCCTGTTGCTGGCATCTGACATCATTGTTATTTGCCAGAGAGTGCGCTCTTCATCTGCATGGAGGGAGCTTCTCTGCAGGAGCGCGGCAAGGTAAGGAGAGCGTGTTTGATTTTTTAATTTTTATTGAAAGCGGCAAGCCGCCGGCAGAATTGACACTGGGGCAGAATGGACATGGTGGCAGAATGTGAGACATGGGGGGAAGAATGTGAGACATGAAGGCAGAATGTGACAGTGAGACATAGGAGGGGGCAGAATGGACACAGGGCAGAATATGACAGTGACAGTGAGACACAGAAGGGGACAGAATGGACACAGGGCAGAATGTGAGACACAAGAGGGGCAGAATGTGACCGTGAGACACAGGAGGGGCAAAATGTGAGACACAGGAGGGGTCAGGATGGGAGACACAGGGGGCAGGATTGGAGACACATGGTGCAGGATCATTGTGCAGGATGGATACATTGTAGACAGATGGGGCAGGATCGGGAGATAATATGGGGGCAGAATGGATACTTATGAGGGCAGGATGAGAGAACATATGGCTGGAGCCAGGAATGAGACACACGGGGGCCAGGATGGGGGATATTACCAAAGGGGCTAATTAAAGGATATTATTACTGCAGTGATGTATTTATTTTATTTTTGAGAATACTATTTTAAATGGGGTAGGTCCTGTAACTGTTCAGAGCAACACTATGTCGCCTTTTTTTCTTCATTTGTTGTAGTGTAGAAGTTGGGAAAAAAATAAGTAATGTGTTCTGCAATTGTAGCTCTAGGTAACTGTGTTATTTCCTGCAGAGATGAGCCCTGACTGGAAGACATGATGGCAGTCTCTGCTGGATGAAAGATGAAAAGCGAAGCTGAAGGACTTCATCTAGAGATGTCTCTGGTGAGTCAGTGTGTTACCTGTACACTGACACTATACACTATATACAGAGTTCCTGTGTACAATGTCACCAGTGATCACTGTATTACCTGCACACTGGCACTACATATAGAGGTCCTGCGCATAATGTCACCAGTAATCACTGTATTACCTATACACAGACACTGCATACTAAGTACAGATCTCCTGTGTATACTTATGGTGATAGTATTATGTTTATTAATGATCAGTATTGTAGTATTCAGTCACCATGTGGTGGTAATATGTGGTCTGGGCATGAGGTGATGGTATTTGTCCGTTTTATGTGCTATTATTCTGTCACTGTGGTGGTAATATGTGGTCTGGTCATGGTGTGACTGTATTTGTTCCTTGTATGTGGTATTAATGGTCACCATGTGGTGGTAATATGTTGTCTGGTCATGGTGCGGTGGTATTTGTCCCTTTGGATGTGATATTATTGGTCATTTTAAAAATTGAAAAATAAATAAAAAATATACCTAAATTGTATTGGATATGTTAACAAATGTTTAATAGGTTAGAGTAGAGTAGGGCCTGGCCAAAAAAGTCTACCTTGCTGTGGTGGCAGATTTAAAAATTCATTTGGCCAAAACAAGAGCTGCAGGCTACGGGTGTTATCTGGAGATAGGAACTGTTAATATGTGATTGGTGAGAAGTGGAGATTTTCCAAGAGAGAGTGGTGGGACTGTGGACAGTTCGAGGGGTGGAGGGCAGGGCTGGGGTGGAGCCTGGGCAGAGTCTCAAGGGGTCCCCGAAAATTTTGTCAGTATGAGGCCCCAAAATTCTGAGTGGCAGCGTCCAGGAGCAGGGCAAGATGACAGCAATACAGCAGAACTGGAGTGAGCAGAACGCCGGGTGGTGAGTGTACTAACAGGACCTGCAGCATGTGACCACGGGGCCAAGGCTTAGTGTCCTGCTGCTGGAGATGAGTGCAGGATGCTACAGGGACCCTGGCGCAGAGGAGAGGGGAAAAGGGAGGCCACCAGACACCAGTGAAAGGACCAGGCACCAGAAGGAGAGGAAATCCAAGACAAGCCGAGGTCAGTAAATGAGAGAGGCAACGCGGTACACAAGAAGCAAACTGATCAGGAATCGTCAAGGATGTAGCAGGAGTCAGAAAACCAGATAAGCAGATACACAGTACAGAATCAAAAGGCAAACTCACAACGGGGAACAGAACTGGGTCAGAGCCATGCAAGCAATCTAGAACACAGGCACTAGGCACAGGCACACAGGGGTCAGCACACTCAGCCAAGGGCAAAAGTATAACTGACGAGGATTGGAGCTTTGCAGGGCTATAAGAAGCTCTCCTTGAAACTAAGAGAGGCTACAATAATTATCCCCAGTTGTGCAGGTCAGAGCCTGCACTGGAATCAAGACATTAACCCCTGGCGTGCAGATCAAAACCTGCACTGAGATCATGACAGTCCCACGCTGTAAGACATGTCTGCGATAATTGGTTTTAAACCTGGATAGTGCAAAGATACAACCGTCCATGCTGAAAACCACTGGAGAATGAGCTGCTGCAAACCCAGCGTCAGTCAATAGTGGTGATGCAATCGAGGTTACCTCAGGTTACTGAGGCTGCATTCCTAGTTCACTTCAATGTGAATCAGGCCCATTAACTGCAGTGTCCTCAGTGAGATCACTGCTTGCAACATGAGAAAAAGTCTCATGGTGCAGTGTTGAGCTCAGTGCGTTTATCGGAGTTCACTGTAAGAAATTTCGTCCACCACTAACCAGTCTGAATGTAGTGGAAAATACTTCCAAAAGAAGAAGTGCTGCTAATTTTATATATAGGTTGCACAACTTTTTGACGCAATCACGGCAATCAAATGATCCCTGTAAATGTCAATGAGACATCTGCACCTCTCGACAGGTATTTTGGTTCACTCCTCAAGAGCAAACTGCTACAGTTGTCTTGTGTTTGAAGGTTGCCTTTTCCAGATGGCTTGTTTCAGGTCTTTCTAAAGATGCTCAATAGGATTTAGGTCAGGGCTCATAGAAGGCCACTTCAGAATAGTCCAATGTTTTCCTCTTTGCCATTATTGGATCTTTTAGCTGTGTATTTTGGGTCATTATACTGTTGCAAGACACATTGTCATAAGTATTCAGACCCTTTGCTCAGTATTGAGTAGAAGCACCCTTTTGAGCTAGTACAGCCATGAGTCTTCTTGGGAATGATGCAACAAATTTTTCACACCTGGATTTGGGGATTCTCTGCCATGGGGTCATTGTCTTATTGGAAGGTAAACCTTGGGCCAAGTCTGAGGTCCAGAGCTCTCTGGAAGAGGTTTTCATCCAGGATATTTCTGTACTTGGCTGCATTCATGTTTCCTTCCATTGCAACCAGTCATCCTGTCCCTGCAGCTGAAAAACACCCAAATAGCATGATGCTGCCACCACCATGTTTCACTGTTGGGATTGTATTGAGCAGGTTATGAGCAGTGCCAGGTTTTCTCCACACATACCGCTTAGAATTATCACCAAAAAGATCTATCTTCAGCTCATCAGACCAGAGAATCTTATTTCTCATAGTCCGGGAGTCCTTCATGTGTTTTTTAGAAAACTCTATGTGGGTTTTCATATGTCTTGCACTGAGGAGAGGCTTCCGTCTGGCCACTCTGCCATAAATGGCCCAACTGGTAGAGGGCTGCAGTGATAGTTGACTTTGTGGAACTTTCTCCCATCTCTCTACTGCATCTGTGGAGCACAAAAATAGCACAAAAAGAGGACTTAAAAATTCTCCAATAATACAGGAACACAGCAAAAAAGCAGAGGTGCTTACACGTCCAGGCCTCCAGACAAATGCACTATCAGGATGTAGTGGACCCATATAGTTAAGATGGCGGCAACACAGGGTGCAGTTGGGCCCATTTTGACTTGTAAACTGTGGTGTCTGTTCACATGGCATGTATTGTGATAGCACTGGGCAGCACGCCTGATCTAATAGAAGGGCGTAACAAATAGGCTGTTAACCTGGATGCTGTGCATTGCCGTTGTGTGAACAGCGCCACATACAAGTTTTTATTGTGCATTAAAATACCAAGCAACCGCCCCCTCCATGTATTGGTAGGTTGTGAGCGGTTTTCTCATCGGTATTCTTGCACCTGTGTTGCCGCCATCTTAACTATATGGGTCCACTGTATCCTAATATTGCATTTGTCTGGAGGCCTGGACAGGTAAGCACCTCTGGTTTTTTGCTGTGTTCCTGCTTCTGTGGAGCTCAGCCACTGTGATCTTGTGGTTCTTCTTTACCTCTTTCACCAAGGCTTTTCTCCCATGATCGCTCAGTTTGGCTGGATGGCCATGTCTAGGAAGACTTTTGGTGGTCCCAACTGCTTCCATTTAAGGATTATGGAGGATTATGGAGGCCACTGTGCTCTTAAGAACCTTGAGTACAGCATAAATTCTTTTATAACCTTGGCCAGATGTGTGCTTGGAAAGGAAGGAGAGCCATATTGACAGGAAATTGGGAACTTTAGGGAAAAGCTGGCTGGTGCACTATTATAACTACAGCCATTGGGTACTTGTTAAATTTATTTTTGCTATTCATGTTACTATCCTTTTTTCTAGCTGTCTGATTCATGTGTACTTTTATTTACTCCTATGTGTGTTTACATTATCACCCAATGTATTGCCATTTAAATGTGTTTGACATGGATTTCGAGCTGTTATACTCTACCACAGTGCATGGACTCTTGGAGACCCACTTCCTTGCAAACTCACACTATGCATTATAGACTCACCACTTGTGTAGTCATCACCTTATTCTAATTGGACATCTAATATGATTTCTATTAGGATAGTTATTACTGCTCATATCTACTCCTACTGAACATTTTCTAATATCCATTGTTCATTACCCTTCATACACCCTCTTTATCTCTGGGCCAATTGTCACTGTTTCACCCTCATCTTCTACCCTTGCCCATTATTGATGTGTTTTAATTGTCATGGTTTTTTCAATATAATTATATGTTTTATAAGTAGCATGGACTCAGATTTCTCCTTCTATTTATTTTTAGGAAATGTGAACACTCCTGGTTGAGTGTCCATCTGCTGGGTTGGCAGTAGTGTAAGATGTGTCAGTCCCTATTATACTATTTCTACTGTGGTAAAATTGATGCCATTTGGTGGTGTCTGCCACTAATTGTTTGAAATGTGAACACTCCTGGTTGGGTCTCTCCATCTGCTGGGTTGGCTGTAGTGGAAGAGGAATTGGTCTCTATTATACTAATTCTACTGTGGTGAAATTGGTGCCACTTTTGTGGTGTCTGCCAATAATTTTTGGAAATGTGAACACTCCTGGTTGGGTGTCCATCTGCTATGCCTGCTGTAGTGGAAGATGTGCTGGTTCCTATTATACTATTTCTACAGTGGTGAAATTGATGACACTTTGTGTCTGCCAGTAATTTTTGTAAATGTGTAGACTCCTGGTTGGGTTTCCTTCATGTGTGTAGCCTCCGAGACCGGCAGGCCTCCACTCCCTTTGAGTCAACTACCCATGTTACTATCCTTACATTTTTCTGACAATGGTAGTCTGCGAAACTGATATTTGTGCCACTTGAGTGTGGCTAAGCATGAAAACAGGTTGAGGTATTGCATGTGGTATCGGGGCTCCCGGCACAGGAGGCCTACAGCGATCCCTCACCCACCACATCTTAATTTGAAGTTCAATTGAAAACTGTAAATGCTGGCCCATACCCTGATACCTCATGCCTGGCCCATTGCTGCCATCACATTCGAAAATTTGTAAGGTGGGTGAATTGAGGCCACTTTCCTGGTGTCTGTCACTCATTTTATGTGTTTTGGCAGCTTTTGGGCTTTTGAAGATGTTATGTACTGTATGTGTTTGTCTTTGCCTTCCATTGACTTTAATGGCGTTTGGCTATGTTCGGCAAATATTCAAAGAATAAATCAGCGAATACTGCAAATTCAGTGATCATAATCTGAACCGAATATAGAAATATTCGCTCATTTCTAATGATGTCATGAAGTCAAGACGTTCGGCGGGGTAATAGTATTTTGCGCCTAAATGGGAGACGGTGGAGAGCAGTGGGGCCAGAGAGATGAGCAATAAGGTGAGTATAAATATATTTATGTATTATCATTTTTATCGTCATTCTGCTGAATCCGCACTGATGCGACTTAAGAAAAATCTGCCTTTTGGTGAATGTGTTCATTTCAACTTGAATATACCTTTTCCTCTCCTACTAATTAGGTGACTTCTTGTAGGAATTGGTCACTGAGGATTTTATTTAGGGGTATCAAATGCAGGTCTCAGTTTTCAAATTTATATTTTTAAACATTTAGAAAATTATGTAGCATTTCCTTTATAATTGACAAATATTTGCTGCTTTATCTTGGTATATCACATAAAATCCAAGTAAAATACATTTAAATTTGTGCGTGTAACGTGAAAAAAATGTGGAAAAAATTCATGGAGTATGAATACTCTTTCAAGACACTGTATATGCATTTAAACAGTAAAGATCATTTTATTTTTTATTTCATAAATCAATATTCCATATGAAATGAACAACTTTTTAAGATGTCTTATCAGAGCAATCTGCTTCTTTCTCCTGAATTGAGCTTTCATTCTCAATTCATAGGTAAAATCTATATTCAATGAAGAAAGATTTTCCCATTACTAAGATAGAAGATGATCGTTGGTGCTCATAAGAATCTATGGAGAGGGGAGGCAGAGGAGGAGAAAGGAAGATCTACAGTCAGAAGCAGACATATTGCTGCAAGTTCTCTTGCAATGACAGTTGCAGTTCTCCATAGAACCTTATGAGCACTAACTGCCATCTCTTATTTCAGTAATGGGAAATCTGTATTCACTGTAGATAAATTTCATATGTGAATTGAGAATTTTCAGAACAAATGATCTGTCTAGATGTTTGGAGTCATGCAACAAATCAAAGGAGGCGCATGTCCAAATAAAACAATAATACAAAAATTAATGCACACCTATTTTCGATTAATAAAGAATTCTTTTCTTACATTACATTTATTTTGACCATTTTGTCAGTTCATATAACTGTATGTAACAAACATATGAACCCAAAAGTAATATAAAACTCGACATATGCTACAAAGATTACTGTATTACCAGTTTTTTAATATATGAATTAATTAATAGATTTGCCAGTGCATTTTTCAGGGTAATCCTTAGGAAAAGGTAGAGATGAATTCTTAATTTTTTTGTTGCAGTTAACACATTTTGAACTTTAAGGCTAAGGCTGGTTTCACATTAGCGCATTTTCAGCGCGCGCACGGCCGGGGGTAGCTCCGCCCCCGAGCCGGCTCTCTGCCCGGCGTGCCCGCCCCTTGCTTGTAGCGCCGCCTACTAGCGGACAGCGGCGCCTGCGATCGGCGCACCCTATCTTTAGCATAGGGTGCGCAGATCGTGCGCAGGCCGTGCGCTAGTTGCGCTTTGACCTGCGCTGCGCACTTTTGACGGTGCGCCGTGCGCGCCAAAATCAAACTTTTCGGATTTTGGCGCGCACGGCGCACCGTCAAAAGTGCGCAGCGCAGGTCAAAGCGCAACTAGCGCACGGCCTGCGCACGATCGGCGCACCCTATGCTAAAGATAGGGTGCGCCGATCGCAGGCGCCGCTGTCCGCTAGTAGGCGGCGCTACAAGGAAGGGGCGGGCACGCCGGGCAGAGAGCCGGATCGGGGGCGGAGCTACCCCCGGCCGTGCGCGCGCTGAAAATGCGCTAATGTGAAACCAGCCTTAGTGCACACGTACCGGAACTCTCGCGGAAATTACCGCGAGAATTCCGGAATTCCAGTCCGCGGGAAAATCGCATTTTAAATTCCCGCGATTTTCCCGCGAAAAAACTAGCATTTTGCAAGCGTAATTAGCTTGCAAAATGCTAGCGTTTTCCAAGCGATCTGTAGCATCGCTTGGAGAACTGATTGACAGGTTGGTCACACTCGTCAAACATAGTGTTTGACGAGTGTGACCAACTTTTTACTACTGAGGCTGCCTATGCGGCATCAGTAGTAAAATATAGAATGTAAAAAAAAAATAAAAAACGGTGTTATTCTCACCCTCCGACGTCCCGCGCATCCGTTCCCAGTAATCCTTTGCGAAAATGCCCGCGATGACATCAGTTCTCGCGGGATCGCGATGTCTCGCGGTTATCCGCGATGACGTCGCGCGAATGACCGCGAGACTTCGCGATCCCGCGAGAACGGACGTCATCGCGAGCATTTTCGCAAAGGACTACTGGGAACGAGAGCGTGAAGAGAAGCGGGAAGGCTGCGCGGGACGTCGGAGGGTGAGAATAACAATATTTTTTATTTTAAATTCTATTTTTTACAGGGATATGGTACCCAAAGCCCGGAGGACAGTCTCCTCTCCTCCGGACCATGGGTACCATCCGCAATTGTTCTGCTTACTTTCCGCATGGTGTGCACAGCCACATGCGGGAAATAAGCGGAACAATGCATTCCTATGGGTGCGGGATCGCCGCGATTCCGCAAATTAATGAGCATGCTGCGGTTTTTACCGCGAAGCGATTCCGCCGCGGTAAAAACCGCAGCATTAGCACAGCATTACGGAATCCCATAGGAATGCATGGGATGCTTATTTTTTGCGTTTTCGCGGCAAAATCGCGCGGTTAAAACCGCAGCGGAAACACGAAAAAAACGCCACGTGTGAACTCAGCCTTACATTTTTTTATTTCAATCTTTTTTTGACTAGATTGAATGAATGATACATGCCTTCTTATAATTAGAATTCTTTTTAAATGATTTGATTGATTTTTAATATCCACACTGATTAAACTGTCTACATAGATTTATAACTTGCACATCAGCCTATTCTGACAAATCATAGGAATCATTTCTAGCCTAAAACCTATTTTTAAATATGGAAGACTGGCTCTAACTTCCAGCTAATAATTCACAAAATATTCTCACATACCCTATCTCAGTAAGACATCCCAACACAATATTGGTTTTTGATTAAAATTTTATATACCGTAGAAATTTATTATATTCACTCTACATGATTTAACTTTTTTCCTTTAAAGAGTTTATTTTTAGAGCATAAAATTTATATCTGTTTAATAAAATGTAACATACTTAAAATTAATAATTGTCTCAATTATATCCATGTTGGGGCCAGTAGAGATGTTATCAGGTTCAAGGTGTTACTAGCATATGGATGTAGCCAAGCCCTGTGCCTTTGATTGTCTAACCTCCCCTATTGTCCTAGCCAATTTATAATTTATCCCAAATTAGTTCCCACAATCCCTCTCACCTGATCCTCTACTCAGTCCTATATATTTAATAGCAACGTAAGGGGGCACGCGTGTGGGGTCTGGCACGTGTCTCCCTGCAGCATAAGTATCACTGCAGCAAAAGTATCTTGAAGATGCAGTTATTCCAATGGCAGTTAGTTATGGCAGGAGTCAGAACACTATGTACCTGTCTCTTTTGGGTATGTCTGCCGAGTAAACACTACTTATTACTTGGATCCAGCTTTTCTATTAACCCTCTTACTCCTTCACCATGTTTACATATGCCCTCACAGTGTTTGGTCCATTACTCCTCACTTTCCTACTCTATCCCCAAACCCCAGTACCCTCTAACCAAATAATCATCTCCCATTCCCTCCTTCCTCCCCACCTGACCTCCTCTGCTGACCTGCTTCTCAACCTCAAATCTGTCCTACTGAAACATAAAACAAGCTGTCCACTCTCCTTCTCCCATCTGCTCTCCCTTTCTCTGCTTCTCCTCACTGCTGGCGACATATCTCCCAATCCTGGACCCCCACAGCTCATACCCCCCATTACTACGCCTTCCTACCGCTCACTATCTAATAAGAACTACCGCAATCTTTCCAACGTAAAACCCATGCCATTGACACCCACTCCCCTGCTTCCTCTTTCTGGAGCACTCTGGAATGCCCGCTCCATCAGCAATAATCTTCATGTGTTTCATGACCTCTTTCTCTCTCGCAATCTTGCCTTCCTAGGCCTCACAGAAACCTGGCTGACACCCTCTGATACTGTGATACTGGCTCCCCTGCTGCACTATGTTACGGCGGCCTCCACTTCACCCACACTCCTCGCCCTGGCAACAGACATGGTGGAGGAGTGGGTCTGCTCCTTTCTTTCAACTGCACCTTCAACACAATCCCACCTCTTCCCTCCCAATGCTCCCCTCTTTTGAAGTCCACTCTGTCTGCATATACTCTCCCTCCAACCTCCAAGTGGCCATCATATACCGACCTCCTGGCCCGACCACTGCCTTCATTGACCAATTCTCTACCTGGCTTCTTCACTTTCTTTCAACTGACATCCCCACTATCATCATGGGTGACTTCAACATCCCCACTGATACACTTCAGTCAGCAGCCTCTAAACTCCTGTACCTTATTTCATCCTTTGGACTTACTCAGTGGTCTTCCTCAGCCACCCACACAGATGGACATATATTAGACCTGGTCTTCACCCGCCTCTGCTCTCTTTCTAAATTCACCACCTCCCCTCTCTCTCTATCCGACCACCATCTACTCACTTTCTCATCCCTGTCCTGCTCACCTGTCACCCATGTCCAGCAATATGCGCACCCCCGCAGAAAACTTGCACACCTAGACACCCACAAGCTCTCTGACTCTATTCTACCACTGTTCAGCAGTATGCACAGCATGCGCCCGGGACCTCTACACTCAGCAATTTGAAGCAGCATCCATAGTCGCCCCACATGGATGCACTGCCCATAATTTGATCTACATATACAGCAATCAGCGCTTGGTTACAGCGATAGTAATTACATATAAAGGACATGCTGAACTAAATCCAGCTTATTTGAAGCACACTTTTTATCCCTCTGAACCAGACTAATACTCTGATGAAGGTCCACTGTGGGACCGAAAACGTTCAGTTATTTCTTCTGTTTTGTCTGGATGCAAAATAAATTAAATTTCCTCATATTTCATCAATTTGAGTGCCAAGTTTATTTTTGCTTCTATTCTACCACTGGCATCCATATCCTCACTCCACGACACAGACACTGCCACTGCTTTCTACAATGCCACTCTCGCATCAGCGATTGACATGGTTGCCCCTCTCGTTCATGGCAGAATGCGACGTACCAACAGACAACCCTGGCACAATAACACCACTAAAAAGCTCCGGCAAGTGTCCAGGATTGCAGAGCAGCGTTGGAAGAAAACAAATTTGCAAGAAAACTTCACTACATTCAAGCAGGAAACACTCGCTTTCAAATCAGCCCTCACCTCTGCTAAGCAGGCCTACTTCACAACCCTTGTATCTTCCCTAGCTTACAATCCCAAACAGTTATTCAAAACTTTTAACTCTCTCCTCCGCCCACCACTGCCCCCTCCAACCTCCCTCATCTCAGCTGAGGACTTTGCCACACACTTCAAAAATAAGTTCAACCAAATAATAATAATAATAATAAATTTTATTTCTATAGCGCTGACATATTCCGCAGCACTTTACATTTCAGAGGGGACTTGTACAGACCATAGACATTACAGCATAAAAATAATCACATAGATCATAACAGATACCAAGAGGAATGAGGGTCCTGCTCGCAAGCTTACAATCTATGAGGGAAAAAGGGGAGACATGAAAGGTGGGTGGTAACAATTGCCCTGATTGTTTGGACCAGCCATAATGTTAAGTCTGTAACAGTACGGATACAGAGGGCTAATAGATGCATAAAGCATGTGGGAACATGATACGGGGAACCTGGTTATGGTAAAACTTTTGACTGTGCCACACAGGGATAGTTAGGTTAATGTGTTGAGGCAGTAGGCCAGTCTGAATAAATGAGTTTTCAGGGCACGCTTAAAATTGTAAGGATTGAGGACTACTCGTATTGACCTGGGAAGTGCATTCCAAAGAATTGGTGCAGCACGTGTATAGTCTTGGAGACGGGAGTGGGAGGTTCTGATTATCGAGGATGCTAACCTCAGGTCATCAGCAGAGCAGAGGGCACCGGTAGGGTGGTAGACTGAAACAAGGGAGGAGATGTAGGGTGGTGCTGAGCCATGGAGTGCTTTGTGAGTGAGGGCAATAAGTTTGTACTGGATTCTGGAGTGGATGGGTAGCCAGTGTAAGGACTGGCACAAGGTAGAGGCATCGGTGTAACGATTGGCGAGGAATATGATCCTGGCTGCAGCATTCAAGACAGTTTGGAGGGGGGAAAGTTTGGTAAGAGGGAGACCGATTAGAAGAGAGTTACAATAGTCCAGACAAGAATGAATAAGAGAAACAGTAAGAGTTTTTGCAGAGTCAAAGGTAAGAAAAGGTCGAATTCTAGAAATGTTTTTGAGATGCAGATAACAAGAGCGAGCCAGTGATTGGATGTGGGGCTGAATGAAAGCTCGGAGTCAAGTATGACCCCAAGACAGCGGGCATGTTGCTGGGGAGTAATAGTGGAACCACACACAGAAATGGCAGTGTCGGGTATAGGTATATTAGTAGCGGGAGGAAACACAAGGAGTTCAGTCTTTGACAGGTTCAGTTTCAGATATAGTGAGGACATGATGTTAGACACAGCGTTTAGACAATCACCGGTGTTTTCTAGAAAGGCTAGCGTGATGTCAGGAGAAGAAGCGTATAATTGGGTGTCATCAGCATAGAGATGGTACTGGAAACCAAATCTACTGATTGTTTTACCAATAGGGGCAATGTACAAGGAGAAGAGGAGGGGGCCTAGAACCGATCCTTGAGGAACCCCAACAGTAAGGGGAAGATGAGAGGAGGAGGAGCCGGCAAAAGATACAGTAAAGGAGCGGTCAGAGAGATAGGAGGAAAACCAGGAGAGAACGGTGTCCTTGATGCCGATGGAGCAGAGCATAGTGAGGAGGAGCTGATGATCCACCGTGTCGAATGCTGCAGAGAGATCCAAGAGAATTATCATGGTGTAGTTAGATTTAGCTGTTAGTAGATCATTAGAGACTTTAGTGAGGGCAGTTTCAGTAGAGTGTAGAGAGCGGAAACCGGATTGGAGAGGGTCGAGAAGAGAGTTATCAGAGAGATAGCAGATCAGACGGGAGTGGACCAGGCATTCCAGGAGTTTAGAGATGAAGGGAAGATTAGAGACAGGTCTATAGTTAGCGGCACAGTTTTGGTCGAGGGATGGTTTTTTAAGTAGTGGATGTATGATGGCATGCTTAAATACGGAGGGAAAGATACCAGAAGAGAGAGAGAGGTTAAATATTTTAGTTAGGTGAGGGGTTACAGCAGGGGAAAGGGACTGGAGCAGATGTGACGGAAATGGGTCACTGGTGCAAGTGGTTGGGCGAGAAGATGCAAGGAGCCTGCTTACTTCTTCTTCTGTGACTGGTTCAAACTCAGAGAGTGAGCTAGATGCAGTGGGGGAGGGAGGACAGTGCATGGTATGAGATGATTGGGAGATAATTTCCTGTCGGATATGATCAATTTTTTCTTTGAAGTATTTGGCCAGATCGTCAGCTCGAAGCTCTGTGGTTGGGGTCTGCACTCTTGGGTTGAGCAGGGAATGAAAAGTGTCAAAGAGACATTTCGGGTTATTGGACAGTGAGGTGATGAGGGTGTTGAAATAGGTTTGTTTGGAGAGGTGAGGGCAGTGTTGTATGTTCTAAGCATGAACTTATAATGGATGAAATCTTCGTATAGATTGGATTTTCTCCATAGACGTTCAGCACACCTGGAGCACCGCTGCAGGAAACGTGTTTGCAGGGTGTGCCAGGGTTGTCGCTGTCTTTGTCGTGTTGTTCTATGTATAGGAGGTGCAAAATCATCCAGGGCAGTTTGAAGTGTTTCATTGTAATGCTTCAGTGCAGAATCAGGACATGAGAGGGAGGAGATAGGGGCCAATGAAGACCGCAAGTTCATCGTAAGTTTCTGGGTGTTAATGGCCTGTATGTTTCTATAAGTATGGACAGTGGGGGTGACCAGAGCCGCCTGGCAGTTCTTGATAGAGTTTATTACACACTGAGCGAGAATTCCAAAGGGCACAATTAATAGAGACAGAAGGCATGCAGGTAATATTAATAAGATTAGAGGGGTTTCTGAGTGTAGCATTTGGGGGGTTTGACTTTCTATAACATGGGGGACCAGGGTTGGGAGCAATGTCTCCTGCGACTAGGAGAAGGAGGATAGAAAAAGTGAGCAGATGATTGAGTGATTTGTGGGAGCGTCTCTTATGTTGAATGGTGGGACTGAATGGATATGTGCAATTTAACAATGTGAAAAGAGCATGAGTGCTATACATAGGAGAGGAAAGGAGTGAGGGGCCGATATGGATGGAGTGTAGAGAGTTAATGCCAGGGCGGTGGATGTGTGTGAATGCAGCGGCCAGGATATAAAGTACACAAATGCATATGGTATATATTTGTTGTACTACAAATGTACAGGGAGTAGATGTATATAAATGTCTTACCTGTCTCCTGCCTTGTCTAACTGCTAATGTTATAACTGCCAGTACTTTGATAAACTGTACTTCAATAAAGTGTGCAAAAATGCCCCCTGCACCAAACAAGGCAAGTCTTCATTGCTCAACCACCATAACCCCTTTGTATTCCATAAAAATATATAGCGCTAAAGTGTACACAGGTTATATGCAAAATATCCAGCTAAAACAAGTACAATGACCCCATGAGAGGGCGAATTACCTTGAATTTTACTTTAGTTGGCAAGGGAGGAATTATACCGAGGAAGAGAATCTTCAGGAGTGAATCCAAGGAAAAAGGTCCTTTCCACTGATAATCAGTCGCTCTGAGATAACAGTTGTCTCTGCTGCAAACAAGGGGGTCTAATCTCCCTGCACGCCGCTGTCCAGGCCGGAAACTAGCGTGCGGCTGGAGATATGAAGCGCCGACCTATGCAGCTTACAGACGCTTTGTAATCCCTTTGTATTCCAGACCAATGCCCAAACCCCATAACCTCCCTCTCCAACATCATTGAAGGGGAGCTTAATTGCTTCTAGACCTGTCCTCTGCTTTCGACACAGTTGACCACTGCCTCCTATGACAGATCTTCTCCTCCTTTGGCATCAAAGACCTCGCTCTATCCTGGTTCTCCTCATACCTTTCCAACTGCACATTCAGCATCTCCCACACTACCTCCTCATCCCACCCTCTCTCTGTTGGGGTCCCCGAAGGCTCTGTTCTAGGACCCCTACTCTTCTCAATCTATACACTTTGCCTGGTGCAACTCATAAAGTTCCACAGATTCCAGTACCACCTTTATGCCGATGATACTCAGATCTACATCTCTGGCCCAGACGTCAACTCTCTGCTGTCCAGAATCCCGGAGTGTCTATCAGCCTCCTTCTTCTCCTCTCACTTCCTCAAGCTTAATGTTGACAAATCTGAACTCATCATCTTTCCTTCATCTCACAGATCTTCCTTACCTGACCTATCTATCACAATTAATGACATCATGCTTTCCCCGTACCAGAAGTCCGCTGCCTCGGAGTAACCTTTGACTCTGCCCTGTCCTTCCAACCGCACATCCAAGCTTTTCTACCTCCTGTCGCCTTCAGCTCAAAAATATCTCCAGAATCCATCCTTTCCTCAACCCTCAATCTACTAAAATACTTGTGCATGCCTTCATCATCTCCCACCTCGGACTACTGCAACATCCTTTTCTGTGTCCTCCCTGCTAACACTCTCGCACCTCTCCAGTCCATCCTTAACTCTGCTGCACGACTAGTTCATCTCACTCCTCGCTACTCCTCCGCTTCTCCCCTCTGCAAATCTCTTCACTGGCTATCATTCCCTCAGCGGATCCAGTTCAAATTACTAATACTGACCTATAAGGCCATCTATAACCTGTCTCCCCCATATGTCTCTGAACTAATCTCCCAATACCTTCCCTCACATAATCTCTGATCCTTCCAAGACCTCCTTTTCTCCTCCACACTTATTCACTCCTCATCCAACCGCCTCCAAGACTTCTCCCGAATATCCCCCATCCTCTGGAATTCTTTGCCCCAACATGTCTGACTATCAACCATATTCGGATCCTTCAGATGGAACCTGAAAACCCACCTCTTCAAGAAAGCTTACAGCCTGCAATGACCCCGCTACCTCCTCACCACTACCGTAGGTATCGCCTCAACCAACACCGGAACTGCTGCAACCCACCAACCAACTGTCTCCATCTCCACCATCCTGTAGAATGTAAGCCTGAAAGGGCAGGGTCCTCTCCCCTTCGTATCAGTCTGTCATTGTTAGCTTGTTTAATGTTAGTGATATCTGTATTGTAACCCCTTCTCATGTACAGCACCATGGAATCAATGGTGCTATATAAATAAATAATAATAATAATAATTGTGTATTTATTTTTTATGAACTCTGATGTTCGATTCACAGTGATTGTTGGAAGCACTCCATTATAGGTTGGATTGAAGAACACTTTTCCTTATGGTCTTATTGCCCAATATGCTTAGTGCTTTCCTCAGTGAGCTGCTTAGAGAGACGCTGCATAGCAAATTCTTGTGGCCAGTCAGAGGCAACACCATACTAAATGCTAACCAGCGTCGGACTGGAGCACCTTGAGCCCACCAGAGAAAATCGTTCTTGGGGCCCACTATGTAGCTACATAGAAATAAATACAAGACCACAAACTGTGTGGTAAAACTCGCTATTATCAGGGTATAATATAAGGTAGTACACGTCTTAATTATGTAGCAGGGGTAGTTGTAGAATACTAGAGAGGTAGCATAGAATATAATGTAGCCCCCTCATAAAATATAATGTAGCCCCCTCATAAAATATAATGCAGCCCCCTCTCATAGAATATAATGCAGCACCCCAAAAATATAATGCAACCCCCTCATAAGGTATAATGCAGTCCCCACCATAGAATATAAAATACCACCCTCACAGGTTATAATGTAGCCCCCCAGAATATAATGTAGTCACCTGAGAGAATAATGCAGCCCCACCATAGAGTATACTGTAGCCCCATCATATAGTATGATGTAGCCCCCCGGAACTTTTTTGGAAGTGCATTGAGCAGCAGGGTGGTTTGCTGGTAAAAGGGAAAAAAAATCTCTTTAAATCTTCTGCCTGAGCGAGTGTGAATGAGCTGAGTGTGACCTGAGCGTAAGGGAGTTTCCAAGGGAGGTATTACTGAATTACTGTTATATTTTATTAATACTTTTTATTTATTTTTAGTTATCTTTTCTGTCTGGTGCAATCCCCATTAGGATGTGCTCCACTCTTACCAATGCCATCCAGTGTACGTCTTGCCGCATGTATGAAATCCTTGAGAAAACCGGTCGAGGGTGCATACTGCTGTGTGAGATGTGAGCACATTGTGCATTTGGAGCCCAGATGCTGGATCTAAATGTGCAGTTGGCAACACTGTAATCCATAGACAATATGGAAAGGAGTCTTCTGCTCACTGAGCAGATGCTCAATGGGATAGATGAGGGGGGGATGGTAGGTTGGAGCTACAGGACAGTGAAGCAGCTAGCTGGGTGACAGTTAGAAGGCAGGGTAGAGGGAAGAGCACCAGGGAAGCTAGTCCTGATCTGGCATACCCCAATAAGTTTGCTAAGTTGGCAGATGAGGGGAGTGTCTGTGCAGGAGTAGCACTGCTGCAGCAAAGCATGTCCTCTGAAAGCCGGAGGAGTGTCTGCTCCAGTAAGGGGGGAAATAGGAATACAGGGCAGGTCAGGCAAGTGCTGGTAGTGGGGGACTCAATTATTAGGGGAACAGATAGGGCAATCTGTCTCAAAGACAGGGATCATCGAACGGTGTGCTTCCTACCTGGCGATCAAGTCCGACACATCGCTGATCGGGTTGACAGATTACTGGGACTGGCTGATGAGGATCCAGCGGTCATGGTGCACATTGGGACAGATAGGGAAATCTGTCTCAAAGACAGGGATCATCGAACGGTGTGCTTCCTACCTGGCGATCGAGTCCGACACATCGCTGATCGGGTTGACAGATTACTGGGACTGGCTGATGAGGATCCAGCGGTCATGGTGCACATTGGGACAAAGTACAAAGTTAGAGGTAGGTGGAAGGTCCTTAAAGATGATTTCAGGGAATTAGGCTGCAAGTTTAAAGCAAGGACCTCCTGGTATTTTCGGAAATACTTCCTGTTCCATGTGCCACGCCAGAGAGACAACGGGAGATTAGGGAGGTTAATAAGTGGCTCAGGAATTGGTGTAGGAAGGAGGGGTTTGGGTTCCTGGAGAACTGGGCCGACATCTCAGTTGGCTACAGGTTGTGCGCTATGCACGGGCTGCACCTCAATGGGGAGATTGCAGCTGTGCTGGGGGAGAAAATGGCTAGAAGGTATAAACTAGGGACTGGGGGGAGGGTATTCCTTTTATAGGAGGGGAAGACAGTGCAGATAGAGACTTGGGCACAAATAATAAAATTGGGGGTGGGGGTGGCATGGGGGTGGGGATAGAACAGTTAATAATTTAAGAAAAAATAGAGGTACAGAGAGATACATAAAGTGCATGACTGGGCTGTTAATTTACAGGGCTATAGTCTGTTCAGAAATGACTGTACAAATAAGCGAGGGGGAGGCGAGTGTTTATATGTTAAATCATCCTTAAAACTAGAGATGAGCGACTTTGCCTTTTTTAGGGTCGAGTCGGGTTTCATGAAACCCGACTTTCTCAAAATTCGAGTTGAACGAAATCGGCTGACTATAGGGAAAAGTCGGGAAAAGTCGTGAAACCCGAAATCCAATGCAAGTCAATGGGGAGAAAAGTCGGCAGTGAGTGGAGGACTGTAAACACACCTGGCATGAATTTTAACCCTAGAGGCGGCGAAATCTCTCTCTCTCTATTCTCTCTCTCTTCTCCCTCTCTCTCTCCCACTCCCACTCCAGCTACGCTTCGCTTCTCTCATTGGCTGAAAAAAGTCACTTGCAAGCATTCGGCGAAACCCGACTTTGGCGCTTGGGTCGCCGACCGCATGGCCAACTTCACACTGTGGTCGGGTTTTGTTTCATGAATCCCGACTTTGGCGAAAGTTGGCGACTTTTGAATCTGACCGACCTGTTTCGCTCAACTCTACTTAAAACCCATCCTGCATGATAATATATATGAATCTAATGAAAATGTAGAGTCCCTGTGGGTGGAGATAAGGGGAGGGGGAAAAAATAATAAAATACTGATAGGGGTTTGTTATAAGTCTCCAAAAATAATGGAAGCAACAGAGAATATCCTCATAAAGCAATTGGATGAAGCTGCGACTCAAGGAGAAGTCATTATTAGAGGAGACTTCAACTACCCTGAAATACATTGGGGAACCAAAAAAGTTAATGGGTTTTTGACAACTATGAGAGACAATTACCTTTCACAACTAGTTCAGGACCCAACAAGAGGGGGGGCACTGCTAGACCTAATATTAACCAACAGGTCAGACCGCATATCAGATATAAGGGTTGAGGGTCACTTGGGATATAGGTATCACAAAATAATAAGTTTTCATGTATCCTTTAATAAGATGTGTAGTAGAGGGGTTACAAGGACACTAAAATTCAGGAAAGCAAATTTCCAACGGATGAGAGATGATCTTGGTGCAATTAACTGCGACGATATCCTGAGACATAAAAATACACAAAGAAAAGGGGAGATGTTTATTAGCATCCTGAATAGGACCTGTGCACAATATATACCGTATGGGAGTAAACATGCTAGAAATAGGAGGAAACCACTATGGTTAAATAGAGCTGTAAGGGGCGCAATAAGTGACAAAAGTAAAGCATTTAGAAAATTAAAGCAAGTAGGTAGTGATGAGGCATTAAATAAATACAGAAAATTAAATAAATTCTGTAAAAAGCAAATCAAGACAGCAAAGATTGAGACAGAGAAACTCATTGCCAGAGAAAGTAAAAATAATCCCAAAATATTCTTTAACTACATAAATAGTAAGAAACTAAAAAATGATAGTGTTGGCCCCCTTAAAAATAGTCTGGGTAAATTGGTGGATGAGGATGAGGAAAAAGCCAATATACTAAATGACTTTTTTTCAACAGTATTTACACAAGAAAATCCCATGACGGATAACATGATCAATGATAAAAATTCTCCATTAAATGTCACCTGCTTAACCCAGCAGGAAGTACGGCAGCATCTAAAAAATCACTAAAATTGACAAATACCCGGGCCCGGATGGGATACACCCCCGAGTACTGCAGGAATTAAGCACAGTCATAGATAGACCATTATTTTTAATCTTTAAAGATTACATAATAACAGGGTCTTTACCACAGGACTGGCGTAAGGCAAATGTGGTGCCAATATTCAAAAAGGGGACAAAAACTGAACTTGAAAATTATAGGCCAGTAAGTTTAACCTCAACTGTGGGTAAAATCCTGGAGGGTATTCTAAGAGATACTATACTGGAGTATCTGAAGAAGAATAACCTCATGACCCAATATCAACATGGGTTTACAAGGGGCCGTTCCTGTCAGACTAATCTGATAAGCTTTTATGAAGAGGTAAGTATCGGACTGGACCAAGGGAATGCAGTGGACGTGGTGTACATGGACTTTTCAAAAGCTTTTGATACGGTGCCACACAAAAGGTTAATACATAAAATGAGAACAATGGGGATAGGGGAAAATATGTGCAAGTGGGTTAAGAGCTGGCTCAGGGATTGGAAACAAAGGGTGGTTATTAACCCTGCTGTTCTGTTCGTTTCCACTATACACTTGTACTGTTCTGGTCATTTTTGACCGAACATATTAAAATGCTGCTTTAGCTATTTAAAAAATTTTTTTTGAATACCTGTTGCATTATTATACTGTATGTGAACATGGTTGGTCATTATAAAAAAAATACGTAAAAAACTCAATTTTTTTATTTATTTTGTGTTTATAAAGGTTACAAGGGCTTATTGAATTCTGCACAGAAATTACAAATTTGAGCTTAACTAATTAACTAAAACAACTACTACTACTACTACTACTACTACTATAACAACTATAACTAACTATAACTAAAATTAACTATAGTATAAAATTTAACTGCGTGCAAACATTTTGAAAAAAATAGTAAAAATAATAAAAAAAATAAAAAAAATCAGTTTTTTTTCCAGAAAATCTTCACATAATTCTATTGTTTACATTCAGGACAACAATAATACACATGTCTCTTGCACATATATTTTTCGCAACGAAAACAAGTCATGCTTGATTTGTGGTCATTCGAAGGAGGGCAAAAGCAGCATCTCTTTCTTTTTAGGCTGGCAGCTGTGCTGGTGGAGGATGTTGATTCAGGAATATTATAAAAAATAATCATTGGCCACAGATTGGTTTTTCGTTTGCAAGTATAAGTAGTTATTAGTTGGTCAAGTGTATCTACGGCCCCTTTTGTTGCATTGTAGTCCATTATCATGTCCGGCTTTCTATCTTCTCGATTGCTTATTGCATCATCATTGTGCATTGTGCTCTTATGCTCTTATGTATCACTTGTTTATTTTTTTTTGGAACATAAGAAAACACTGTTGTGTCTTGAGTGAAATAAAACATGGAACTATGTACACCTCTTTTGCTGAGAATACCTTGTGGAAGCTAAGGCTTGTTTTTTCTTACCGTTCCCAGCATTGTCATTTTTCTTTTTTGCAATATCTGCCCAAGTTGGTACGATGTAAAGAAGTTGTCACATGTCACATTTTGCCCTTTCATTCCTTGTGTCAAGTCAAGAACAACTCGCATGCCCTGATTTTTTTCAGGTCTTTCTCCATGCTTTTTTCCTGTATAAACTTGAACATTTGTGGCATAGGAACTTTTACTGTCACAAACTGTCCATATTTTTATGCCATACTAAGCTGGCTTACTCGGGATATATTGGCGGAATGGGCACCTTCCTCTGAATGCAGCCAGTTGTTCATCAACCGTTATATTTGTACCAACATTATACAATTTTGGTAGAATATCTGCACCTAAAGCAACTGTTTACTTCATAAACAATAGTAGATGCAATAAGCAGTCTCAAAAGAAACTATAACTCATTTGTTTTACTCAAAAAATGGCTGAAATTAGCATAAAATGCTATTCGGTCATTTTTTACCGGGAACAGTACAAGTGTAAAAAAAAATGTGGCGCAAAAAAAAAGGACCCTTATAAAGAACCACTCAAATTAGGAAAATAGAAGTAACCACAAGTTTCAGAACCGCAGAATGAATTTTTTAAAAAATATCAAAGTTCAAAAACGGTCATTTTTGACCGAACAGAACAGCAGGGTTAATGGAGCACACTCGGACTGGGTCACGGTTAGAAGTGGGGTACCACAGGGGTCAGTATTGGGCCCGCTTCTTTTTAACATATTTATTAATGACCTTTTAGGGGGCATAGAGAGTAGAATTTCAATATTTGCAGATGACACTAAACTCTGCAGGGTAATCAATACAGAGGAGGACAATATTATATTACGGGAGGATTTATGTAAACTAGAAGGTTGGGCTGATAAATGGCAAATGAGCTTTAATGGAGATAAATGTAAGGTCACGCACTTGGATAGAACAAACAAGATGTATAATTATGTGCTTAATTGTAAAACATTGGGCAAAACTGTCACTGAAAAAGACCTGGATGTATGGGTGGATGACAAACTCACATTTAGTTGCCAGTGTCAGGCAGCTGCTGCAAAGGCAAATAAAATAATGGGATGCATAAAAAGAGGCATAGATGCTCATGAGGAGAACATAATTTTACCTCTATATAAGTCACTAGTGCGACCACACTTAGAATACTGCATACAGTTCTGGTCTCCGGTGTGTAAGAAAGACATAGCTGAACTGAAGCGGTGTTGTGAACACTTTTGACCTGACTTCTGAGTTTGGGCACGGTGATGAATAGAGGATGGCATTTAATACTCCTGAGGTACATTTTGAGTACCTAGTGATGCCTTTTGGGCTCACTAATGCCCCTTCCGTCTTCCAATCTTTCATGAACGATATTTTCTGGGACTTTATGCATAAGTCGTTTTGTCTCAAAGAGATCCGGTAACCTCTAAGATGAATCCCTGTGCCTTCTTTTCTCGAAAATTTTCCCCATCTGAACGTGACTATGATGTGAGGAATTGGGAATTGTTGGCTATGAAGTGGGCATTTGAAGAGTGGAGACATTGGTTGGAGGGAGCCAGACATCAAGTTGTGGTCCTCACTCACCACAAGAACTTGACCTATCTCGAATCAGCCAAGCGATTGAATCCTAGCCAGGCTAGGTGGGCCTTGTTTTTCACGCGTTTTAATTTTGTGGTCTCCTTTCTTCCGGGTACTAAGAATGTTAAGGCGGATGTCCTCTCTAGGAGTTTCTTTGTGGATTATCTTGATGTGACCAAGCCTACTGCCATTCTAAATGAGGGTGTGGTTCTTTCTGCCATTTCACCCAATTTGAGACTTGCCTTGGAGGAATTTCAGGAGGACAAACTTGAACGATGCCCTATGGGGAAATTGTATGTTCCTGACCAGTGGAGGAGGAGAAGAGTAATGTCTGAAATTCATTGCTCCATGTTAGTTGGTCATCCTGGTATTTTTGGTACCAGAGATTTGGTGAGTCGGTCTTTTTGGTGGCCTGCTTTATCTAGTGATGTCAGGAATTTTGTGCAGTCCTGTGGGACTTGTTCTCAGTCCAAACCCTGTTCTCGTTCTAGTTGTTTGTTAATGCCCCTGCCGGTGCCAAAGAGGCCATGGACCCATATCTCAATTTATTTTATTTCTGACCTCCCTGTCTCTCAGAGAATGACGGTTATCTGTGATCTGTGATAGATTTTCTAAGATGGTCCATCTTGTTCCACTCCCAAAGTTGCCATCTTCTTCTGAGTTGGTGCTCTTGTTTTAACAACAGGTGGTTCATTTGCATGGTATTCCTGAGAACATTGTGTCTGACAGAGGAGTCCAGTTTGTTTCTAGATTTTGGAGAGCTTTTTGATCTAAACTGGAAATTCAGTTGTCTTTCTCCTCTGCATTTCACCCTCAGACCAATGGGCAGACTGAAAGAACAAACCAGACTTTGGAAACCTATTGAGATGTTTTATATCTGCTGATCAAGATGACTGGGTCTCATTTTTGCCCTTGGCTGAATTTGCTCTAAATAATAGGGCTAGTTCTGCCACTTTGATGTCTCCTTTTTTCTGCAACTTTGGGTTTCATCCTCGATTTTTTTCAGAGCAGGTGGTGGCTTTGGCCTGCCCAGGTGTGGATTCTGTGGTAGAGAGAATGCAGCAGATTTGGGATCAAGTAATGAATATGTTGTCTCACTCTCAGGAGAAGGCCCAATGGTTTGCCAACTGGCATAGGACTATTGGTCCCCAGTTTAAAGTGGGTGACATGGTTTGGTTGTCTTCAAAAAATATTCCTATGAAAGTTGTGTCTCCAAAATTCAAGCCAGGGTTCATTGGACCTTATAAGATTTTGGAAATCCTTAATCCCATTTCTTTCCGTTTGGCTCTTCCAGGAACGATTAAGATTCACAACGTTTTTCATAAATCTTTGTTGAAAAGGTTTGTGGAGCCAGTAGTTCCCATGGCTGCGCCCCCTGATCCTGTATTGGTTAAGGGTAATCTGGAGTATGAGGTAGAGAAGGTATTGGATTCTCGTCTGGCTAGATGGAGACTCCAGTACTTGGTCAAGTGGAAGGGTTATGGCCAGGAGGATAATTCTTTGGTCTCTGCTTCTGACATTCATGCCGAGAGATTGGTTTGTGCTTTTCATCGGGCCCATCCTGATCAGCCTGATGGCTTGGATGAGAGTTCGGTGACCCCTCCTCAAGGGAGGGTACTGTTGTGAACACCTTTGACCTGACTTCTGAGTTTGGGCTCCCTCTGGTGGTTGCTGCGGGTAATGGAGCTGGTCGGGTTGACAGAAGTCAATCACCTGAAGAGGATGATTGGAGGTCAGGTGTTACAGACTTGGAAGATTTAAGTCAGCAAGCTTCCCTCAGTTGTTGCTGGTGATTTGATTTTCTTCCTGTGCATTTTGAAGTCCGCTTGCCCCCTGCTTGGTCCTGCATCGTTATTTGTTTGCTGGAATATTTTTGCATTTGATCCAGTTTTTGCCTTTCTCTGCTTTCCGCTTTGCTGTGTGGGTTCAGCATTGTTCCCTGCTGGGTCCTGTCCTGGACCCCGTTCCATATGTCACAGCTTATGTATGTCTGTTCAGTATTGCTAGTCCCCTGTTTTATCAGTATCTTTTGTTTTGCTTCCAGCTCACACCAGAATTCTGATCTAGTGGGGGAGAGGTCGTGTGGCCTCAGTATTTTTGCATATCAAACATGTTGGATTTTTTTAGGGTTTTTTGTGTGATTGCAGACAGTATCTTTCCTGTCCTGTTCTATCTAGACAGTTTGGGCCCCATCATTTGCTTACTCTATTTTCTGCCTGTATTTGTGCTTCATCTTGTCTCACCGGCAATACATGTTTGGGGGCTATCTATTCCTCTGGGGTTCTACTCCTGGGCAGTTTAGCTTTCCCCTTTCTTGCTTTAGGCTTAGTTAACTCTTTGGCTGTGCTGAGGCATCTAGGGCATCATAGGTACGTCCCACGACTAATTCTAGTTGTGTTGTTAGTTTTAGGGGTCTGCAATCCGCTAAGTTACCAACCTTTCTAGTTTTCTGGTTGCCTAGCTTAATCCCCGGCTATCCTCCTCGGTGACATAATCATAACAGAGCTGGTGCAGAGAAGAGTGACCAAGGTTATTAGGGAACTGGGGGGGTGCAATACCAAGATAGGTTATTACACTTGGGGTTATTTAGTTTGGAAAATCGAAGGCTTAGGGGTGATCTTATTACAATATATAAATATATGCGGGGACAGTACAAAGACCTTTCTAATGATCTTTTTAGTCTTAGACCCGTGACGGGGACAAGGGGGCATCCTCTATGTCTGGAGGAAAGAAGGTTTAAGCATAATCACAGATGCGGAATCTTTACTGTAAGAGCAGTGAGACTATGGAACTCTCTGCCATATGATGTTGTAATGAGTGATTCCCTACTAAAATTTAAGAAGGGACTGGATGCCTTCTTGAAAAGTATCATATTACTGGGTATATACACTAGTTTCCTTAATATTGCATTGATCCAGAGAGCTAGTCTGATTGCCGTATGTGGAGTCGGGAAGGAATTTTTTTCCCCAATGTGAAGCTTACTGTTTGCCACATGGGTTTTTTTTTGCCTTCCTCTGGATCAACATTTTAGGGCAGGTTAGGATAGGATATGGGTAGAACTAGATGGACTTAAAGTCTTCCTTCAACCTTAATAACTATGTTACTAGTCCCCTGAGAGAATAATGCAGCCCCACCACAGAATATAATGCAGCCCCGCCATAGAGTATACTGTAGCCCCCTCATATAGTATTATGTAGCCCCCAGAACATAATGTAGTCCACTGAGAATAAAGCAGTCCCCCCACAGAATATAATGTAGCCCCCTCTGTTATGATTGGGTCACCGAGGAGGAAAGCAAGACCAAGCTAAGCCACAGAAAACCAGAGAGGTTGGTAACTAAACAGATTGCAGACCCCTGATCCTATCCACACAACTAACAGCCGTGGAGCGTACCTACAATTATTCTAGACGCCTCGACACAGCCGGAGAACTAAATAAGCCTAATGCAAGAAAGGGCAAATCTAAACTGCCCCAGAGCAGACCCCAAAGGAATAGATAGCCCACAAACATATATTGTCGGTGTGACAAGACGAAAACACAAACGCAGGTAGGAAAAAAGGCTGAGCAAACAATGGGGAACAAAACTAACTAGACAGGACAGGAAAGGAAAGACACTGTCTGCAATCACGCAAAAAAACCTGCAAAAAATTCCCAACATGTCTGATAGAAAAAATACTGAAGTCACTAGACTTCGCCCACTATGTCAGCACTCTGATATGTTCTGAAAACAGAGCAAAGAGGTCAATCTAATAAGGGACAAAAACAAACTGGCACAAACATAAGGTTGGAAATTCAGCACAGCCCCAGCCGGGGGCTGGCTGACCACACAAAACTGAAATAGACAAAACCAAATCAAATGTGAACAATAGCAAAAGAACACTTAGCTTGAGCATGCAGGGACTGAGCAGGAAACTAAGACCTCAGGAGGCAGGAAAATCACCAGCAGGGATAAAGGAAGTCGGCTGTCTTAAATCCAGTCAGAAACTCCCAATGTCCAATCGTCCTCCTCATTATCAGGTGGCAGGCCTCTGTTAATTAGATCAGCTCCATTACCTCCTGTAACCACCAGAGGGAGCCTGGAAAGAGAACTCGCGACCCCTCTGTCAATATAATCATATCCACTACCTTCACCAGCAACCAGAGGTAGGCCAGAAAGTGAATTCACAACAGTACTCCCCTTGAGTACGGGTCACCAAACCCTCATCCACGCCACCAGGCTGATCAGGATGACCCCAGTGAAAAGCACCGACCAATCTATCGGCATGAATGTCAGAAGCAAAGACCCAAGAATTATCCTCCTGGCCATAACCCTTCCATTTGACCAAGTACTGGAGTCTCCGTCTAGCCAAACGAGAATCCAATTTTTTCTCTACCTCATATTCCACATTGCCTTTAACCAATACAGGTTCAGGAGGTGCCGCCATAGGAAACACTGGCTCCACAAACCTCTTCAACAGAGATTTATGAAACACGTTATGGATCTTAAACGTAACTGGAAGAGCCAATCGAAAAGAAACAGGATTAAGAATCTCCAAAATCTTATAAGGTCCAATGAATCTTGGCTTGAACTTTGGAGACGCAAACTTCATGGGAATATTCTTTGATGACAACCAAACCATATCACCAACTTTAAACCGGGGATCAATCGTACTATGCAGTTGGAAAACCGTTGGGCTTTTTCCTGAGAGAGGGACAACTTATCCACCAGTTAGTCCCAAATCTGCTGCATTCTCTCTACCACAGTGTCCACGCTTGGGTTGGTCGAAGATTCCAGTTGCCCTGAAGAAAATCGAGGATGAAACCCAAAGTTACAGAAAAAGGGCGACATCAAAGTGGCAGAACTAGCTCAATTGTTTAGCGCGAATTCGGCCAAGGGCAAAAATGAGAACCAGTCATCATGATCAGCAGATATAAAACATCTCAAATAGGACTCCAAAGTCTGGTTTGTTCTCTCAGTCTGCCCATTGGTCTGAGGATGAAACGCAGAGGAGAAAGATAATTGAACTCCCAGACTGGAACAAAAAGTTCTCCAAAATCTGGAAACAAACTGGACTCCTCTGTCCGACACAATGTTCTCAGGAATCTCATGCAACCGAACCACCTGTTGTAAAAACAAGGGCACCAACTCTGAAGAAGATGGCAACTTTGGGAGTGGTACAAGATGGATCATCTTAGAAAATCTATCACAAATCACCCAGATAACAGTCATTCTCTGAGAGACAGGAAGATCACAAATAAAATCCTTTGAGATATGGGTCCATGGCCTCTTGGGTACCGGCAGGGGCATCAACAACCCACTAGAACGAGAACAGGGTTTAGACCGAGAACAAGTCCCACAGGACTGCACAAAATTCCTGTCATCACGAGATAAGGCAGGCCACCAAAAAGACCGATTCACCAAATCTCTGGTACCAAAAATACCTGGATGACCAGCCAACATGGAGCAATGAATTTCAGATATTACTCTCTTCCTCCACTGGTCAGGAATAAACAATTTTCCCATAGGGCAACGCTCAGTTTTGTCCTACTGAAATTCCTCCAGGGCATGTCTCAAATCGGGTGAGATGGTGGAAAGAACTACCCCCTCACCTAGAATGGCAGAAGGCTCTGTCACAATAAGAGAATCCGTAAATAAACTCCTAGAAAGGACGTCCGCCTTAACATTCTTAGTGCCCGGAAGAAAAGAGACCACAAAATTAAAACGCGTGAAAAACAAGGCCCACCTAGCCTGTCTAGGATTCAAGCGTTTGGCTGATTCAAGATAAATCAAATTCTTGTGGTCAGTGAGGCCCACAACTTGATGTCTAGCTCCCTCCAACCAATGTCTCCACTCTTCAAATGCCCATTTCATGGCCAACAATTCCCGATTCCCCACGTCATAATTGCATTCAGATGGGGAGAATTTTCGAGAAAAGAAGGCACAGGGATTCATTTTAGAAGTCACTGGATCTTTTTGGAACAAAACAGCTCCTGCACCAATCTCAGAAGCATCTACCTCCACCTGAAATGGAAGTGAGACATCAGGTTGCCGTAGAAACGGAGCAGAAGTAAATCTCCACTTAAGCTCCTGAAAGGCCGAGACTGCCTCTGGAGACCAATTCACCACATCAGCGCCCTTTTTGGTCAGATCAGTCAGTGGTTTGACAATACCAGAAAAATTACCCATACATTTACGATAGAAATTAGCAAAACCCAAAAACTTCTGGAGAGCCTTCAAAGAAGTGGGTGGAACCCAATCATAAATGGCCTGTACCTTGGCCGAGTCCATTTCAATAGCCGACGGAGGCAAAATAAATCCCAAAAATGAAATCTTCTGTACACCAAAGAGGCATTTCGATCCCTTAACATAAAGGGAATTTTCCCTCAAAATCCGGAACACAGTCCGGACATGTTCCACATGAGGATCCCAATCACTGGAAAAGATCAAAATATCATCCAGATAAATGATCAAAAACTTATCCACAAAGTCCCGGAAGATATAGTTCATAAAAGATTGGAAGACAGAAGGGGCATTAGTGAGCCCAAAACGCATCAACAGGTACTCAAAATGTCCCTTCAGAGTATTAAACGCCATCTTCCATTCATCTCCATGCTTGATGCGAATAAGATTATACACCCCTCTGAGGTCAAGCTTGGTGGTAAACCAGCAGGCACTTTTAACTCTGGAAAATAAATCAGACATCAGAGGTAACGGGTACTGATATTTAACCGTCATCTTGTTAAGGGAACGATAGTCAATACATGGTCTTAATGAACCATCTTTCTTGGCCACAAAAAAACCCAGCACCTAAGGGTGAAGAGAATGGTCTAATATGACCCTTCTCCAATGACTCATTGATATAAGATCGCATAGTATCATGTTCGGGTACAGATAAGTTGGAAAGCCGACCCTTGGGAAATTTACACCCGGGCACCAACTCAATTGCACAGTCATAACTCCTATGAGGAGGCAAAGATGTAGACTTACTCTCACTGAATACATCAGAAAAATCAGCCAGATAATCAGGAATATCATGGGACTTGGGAGAGGTGGAGAAAACAGGAGTGTCACTAAGAACACACTGACAACCCCAACTCACCACAGACACAGATTTCCAATCCAAAACAGGATTATGAGTTTGCAACCAGGGAAAACCCAGAACAATAGTATCATACAAATTGTGCAGCACCAAAAATTTACAATTTTCTTGGTGGTCCGGGGCGACCCGCATTATCACCTGGGTCAAAAACTGGGTATTCTCCGCCAAAGGAGTAGCATCAATACCCCTCAAAGGGATAGGAGTCCACAGGGGTATCATGGGAAAACCACAACGGTTAGCAAAGTCCAAATCCATCAGATTCAAAGCTGCTCCTGAATCCACAAAAGCCTTAGCGGAAAATGTAGATAAGGAGCAGATCAGAGTAATTGCCAAAAGGATCTTAGGTTGTACACTGCCCACAGCAAATGTGTGCGCAAAACATTTCTCTCATTTAGGGCAGACAGAAATAGTATGAGAGGTATCTCCACAGAAAAAACACAGCTTATTACGCCTTCTAAACTCCTGATGATGCGTCCTAGACAAAACCCTATCACATTACATGGGTTCAGACGTTTGTCCAAAAGGCGGCAACGCCTCTCGTGTAGTTTTACGTTCACGTAGACGCCGATCAACTTGAATGGCTAATGACATAGAATCATCAAGACCAGAGGGAACAGGAAATCCTACCATAATATCTTTTATGGTTTCTGATAAACCCTTCCGAAAGAGAGCTGCTAAGGCACCGTCATTCCATGTAGAAAGGACCGCCCACTTTCGGAATTTTTGACAGTATAACTCTGCAGAATCCTGACCCTGGTTCAATGCCAATAGGGTTTTCTCAGCTTGATCAATAGCATTAGGTTCATCATACAACAACCCCAAGGCTTGAAAAAATGCATCCACATTAGTCAGAATAGGATTTCCAGGTGTCAGAGAAAAAGCCCAATCCTGGGGATTGCCGCGCAGCAAGGAGATGACAATTTTAACCTGCTGCACAGAGCTCCCTGATGAATTAGGCTTCAAGGCAAGAAATAGTTTACAATTATTCTTAAAATTCAAAAGTTTAGACCGATCCCCAGAAAACACATCAGGAGTAGGGATTTTTGGTTCAACAGCAGGTGATTGAGCGAGATAGGCGGAAATTCTCCGCACTTCAGCAGCGAGCTGCTCAACACGATCAGACAATTGCTTAATCTCCATTAAAGAAAAAATCATCCTATGGCCCCAGAGAAAAAGAGGAAAAATATATATAAAAAAAAATTCTGACAATTTTTTTTTTTTTTTTTTGCAATTCTCTCCTGCCTTTGAGTACCCTAGAATCTGCGGTTTAGGCTGGTGATTCTGTTATGATTGGGTCACCGAGGAGGAAAGCAAGACCAAGCTAAGCCACAGAAAACCAGAGAGGTTGGTAACTAAGCGGATTGCAGACCCCTGATCCTATCCACACAACTAGCAGTAGCCTGTGGAGCGTACCTACAATGATTCTAGACTCCTCAACACAGCCGGAGAACTATATAAGCCTAAAGCAAGAAAGGGAAAATCTAAACTGCCCCAGAGCAGACTCCAAAGGAATAGATAGCCCCCAAACATATATTGTTGGTGAGACAAGATGAAAACACAAACGCAGGCAGGAAAATAGGCTGAGCAAACGATGGGGAACAAACTAACTAGACAGGACAGGAAAGGAAAGACACTGTCTGTAATCACGCAAAAAACCCTGCAAAAAATGCCCAACACGTCTGATAGAAAAAATTCTGAAGTCACTAGACTTCGCACACTATATCAGCACTCTGGTATATTCTGAAAAAAGAGCAAAGAGAGGTCAATCTAATAAGGGACAAAAACAAACTGGCACAAACAGTAACATAAGGATGGAAATTCAGCACAGCCCCAGATGGGGCTGGCTGACCACACAAAACTGAAATAGACAAAACCAAATCAAATGTGAACAATAGCAAAAGAACACTTAGCTTGAGCATGCAGGGACTGAGCAGGAAACTAAGACCTCAGGAGGCAGGAAAATCACCAGCAGGGATAAAGGAAGTCGGCTGTCTTAAATCCAGTCAGAAACTCCCAAAGTCCAATCGTCCTCCTTATTATCAGGTGGCAGGCCTCTGTTAATTAGATCAGCTCCATTACCTCCTGTAACCACCAGAGGGAGCCCGGAAAGAGAATTCGCGACCCCCCTGTCAATACAATCATCTCCACTACCTTCACCAGCAACCAGAGGTAGGCCAGAAAGTGAATTCACAACACCCCTCAAAGTATTATGCAGCCCCTCTCCACCCCCATCACTGTCCTCATCACCACCTCTATCATTACCTTCTCCCCAAACCACCCCTATCATTCTCCCACTCCACCCCATCACTGCCCATTCCACCACATCAATCATTGCCTCCTCCCCCACGACCATCATTGTCCATTTCATCACTTCCATCATTGCCTCCCCCACCACCATCATTGTCCATCACCTCCACCATTGCCTCCCCCACCACCATCATTGCTCATTTCATCACCTCCATCATTGCCTCCCACACCATCATTGCCTCCCCAACCTCCATCATTGCCCATCACCTCCATCATTGCCTCCCCCACCAATATCATTGCCCTTCCCCACCACCCCTCTCTCTCACACACACACACACACACTCACACAAAGCACCGCATCTCTCTCTATACAGGAAAGATGTATATCTTTGTACCGTGTTAGCCAGTAGATAGAAAAGTATTTAGAATTGAGAGTCCTCAGTGGTTGATACCTTTTACTGGCTAACTGAAAAAATGGTAACACATTGCAAGCTTTCGAGACTACTCAGGTCTCTTCATCAGGCATTGACTAATACAAAATCTGAAGAATCATATGTTTATACACAAAACAATAGAGACAAAAGGCAATAGCTAAGACAAGTGATGTGAAGCAGAACTTGTAATTATAGGGGAGTGATAGACAGTTATGGCAGTAAATATTGGACCAGTTCATAGATAAGGAGTGAAAGTTTTATTGTCCTCTGATTGGGGTCTGGTAATGTGTTGTGATGCCCCACAAGGTCTTAGGAGCAAATTCCTTTATTGATGTTGTAGGGATTCTACTTGCTTAAGTGCGACAGGAGGCAACCAGGAGGCACGTTCCTTTTAAAAGTTCACAGTGTTTATTGCTTCATAACTAGAGTTGAGCGATACCGTCCGATACTTCAAAGTATCGGATCGGAATGGATCGGCCGATCTTAAAAAAAAGTATCGGTATCGCCGATTCCGATACCGGAAGTCCCATTCAAGTCTATGGGACTTCCGGTATCGGAATAAGAAAAACCCTGTTTTTCCCTTGTACAGCCTCTCTGGGGTCTGTACGGGCCTTTCGGGGGGCTGTGCCGGCCTGCCAGGGGGTCTGTGCAGGCTCCGGTGGTCTGTGCCGGCCTGCCGGGGGGCTGTGCCGGCCTGCCGGGGGGGCTGTGCAGGCTCCGGTGGGCTGTGCCGGCCTGCCGGGGGGCTGTGCAGGCTCCGGTGGGCTGTGCCGGCCTGCCGGGGGGCTGTGCCGGCCTGCCGGTGGTCTGTGCAGGCTCCGGTGGGCTGTTCCGGCCTGCCGGGGGGCTGTGCAGGCTTCGGGGGTCTGTGCAGGCATCGTCCGATGGGACTACAAGTCCCATCGGGCGATGCCTGCTACCATGACAGTGATTGACACATTAGCCAATGATGGGACAGTAGTAGTCCCATCATCCGGCTAATGTGTTGAATGTAAAAAAAAAAAATAAAATTACATGCTACATACATGCTACATTCATACTACATATATACTACATGCAACATACATACTACATATATACTACATGCATGCAACATGCATACTACATATATACTACATGCATGCAACATGCATACTACATATATACTACATGCATGCAACATGCATACTACATATATACTACATGCTACATACATACTACATATATGCTACATATATACTACATGCATGCTACATACATACTGCATGCTACATACATACTACATATATACTACATGCATGCTACATACATACTACATATATACTACATACATACTACATGCATGCTACATGCTACATACATACCACATACATACTACATACATACTACATACATACTACATGCTACATACATACTACATATATACTACATGCATGCTACATACATACTACATGCTACATATATACTACATGCTACATACATACTACATGCATGCTACATACATACTACATACATACTACATGCATGCTACATACATACTACATGCTACATACATACCACATACATACTACATATATACTACATGCATGCTACATACATACTGCATGCTACATGCATGCTACATACATACTACATACATACTACATGCTACATACATACCACATATATACTACATACATACTACATGCAATACATTCATACAATACATACATAGACATACAGTACATATAACATAGAGTAACATACTTACCAATACTTGTCACATTGTTCCCCGAAGCCATTGTCTTTTAAAGGAATAAATATTAACATAACAAACCACAAAAATACTCACCCACGATCCAAAGCAGTCCACGAGTGTGTCCCACGACGATCTTGGGTAGAGAACTGCAGCATCAGCTGATGCCGCCGTTCTCTACGGGCTGCAGGAATCCAATGACGGAAGGTAGGTATCCTTCCGCACTGTATTCCTCCGCCACTTAAAAAAAAAAAAGTCCCTAGTCTCACTTTATGCCATTGCTGTGTGGGAATTTCTTATAGTCCCATCGGACGATGCTTGCACAGACCCCCGGACATCAGCACAGCCCCCCGGCAGGCCGGCACAGCCCCCCGGCAGGCCGGTACAGACCCCCACAGGGTGCACAGACCACCGGCAGGCTGGCACAGCCCCCCGGCAGGCCGGTACAGACCCCGGGCAGTCCACACAGCCCCCCGGCAGGCCGGCACAGCCCCCCGGCAGGCCGGTACAGACCCCGGGCAGTCCACACAGCCCCCCGGCAGGCCGGCAGAGACCCCCGGAAGGCCCGAAATGACGGCGCATCATGATGCGCACACACCGCGCATCATGATGACGTCAGGCTGTCAATCAACTTTGAACTTCCGATTCCGATGCCGACTTCCGATATTGAAAAAATATCGGAAGTCTGTATCGGAATTCCGATACAGCAAGTATCGGCCGATACCCGATACTTGCGGTATCGGAATGCTCAACACTATTCATAACCCATAAAGCAGCACATAACACAAGGAATAGCCTTTAGCTCAGGTGAAAGCAAGCATAAGTGTCCATGATTTCAGGCTCAGTCCTGGAGCCTCAGCAAAACACAGGAGGCTTGTCCCTCCTCACATACAGCCAATATACATAGGCCTCCCCGGGTCAGCAGCCTCAGCACGTGGTCTTCAGGAAGGTAGCACACCTTCTTCCACCTAGGCCTGCCGGGACCTTCCACATGGCCCATCAGATCCATGCGCTCTCTCTCATGTGACCTACTCTGGTTACCTTATATGGTCCGTAGCCACGCCCAGCGGGTCACATGGCTATGACCTCATCACAGGTCCTTCAAGCATTCATACATATATATGACACTCTTAAACACACCCCTGGGTGGATTTGTAGATAGCTCTTGCTGACACAGTGTAACAACAGCTCAGCAGTGCCTCTGCTTATCTGCACATAAGCAAGCCTTCATCTCAAGGCCACCTACCTTGAGATACATAACGATCCTTCAGTATCCTATACCCATTACCACAATGGATATGACTGTAGGCCCGTCCTGAGACACCCACATGGCGCCCCCTAGTGGACATAGTGGTCACTGCACCACAATGTAAAAAGATATAAATCCATGCGACACATTCATTCATGCATTGAGCGTGTCAAAGGTCATCATGAGTTTGTACTCACAGACTGTTCTCTTTCTCTGAGATGTGAAGTTACCTTTCAATACCAGCAATTTCATGCCCATGGTGCTGTGATCAGGCATACAAAAATGTTTTGCCACAGGTAGATCCATTCTTTTTTCCTCTTATTGTGTGGCGATGAGAATTCATCCTTGTTCTAAGCTTTTGCCCTGTTTCCCCCACATACAAACCCCCAGCTGGACATTTAGTACAAATAATGAAGTACACCACGTTAGATGTGATGCAGCTGAAAGTTCCTGGGATCTTGTAGTCCTGATGTGAATTGGGGATCTTTATCTTGTCCGTGGTCATTATAAATGGACAGGTTTTACATTTTTTCTGGTTGCAAGGAATGATTCCTGCAGCTGCTGGAGAGGACAGGGAGCTTCTGACAATGATGCTTCTTAGATTTGGGGACTGCCTAAAACACAGTAGTGGGGGGTCTGAAAAATTGGATTGTAATAGGGCATCTTTTTATAGTAAAGGTTGTAATTTCCGTACAGCTCCCCTTAGCACTTCCAGATTTGGGTTGTAGGTGACTACTTGAGTCACCCAGTTATTTTCTTCTTTAGCTTTGTATTGTAGCAGGTGACTCCTTGATATACTGGTGGCTCTTGTAATTTGGTTTTGAATTGTTCTTGGATGGTAGCCCTAATTCAAAAAGGTCTTTTTGAGGCGACCAAGGTGTTTATGTCTGTCCATAGAGTTGGAACATATACGATTGTATCTGATGGCTTGGCTGTAGATAATAGAGTTCTTTATGTGTTTTGGATGGAAACTGTCCCATTTAAGGTGTGTTGGATGGTCAACATCCCATTACTCTATGACACTCACACACAAAGCACCGCACCACATAATAATAATAATAATCTTTATTTATATAGCGCCAACATATTCCGCAGCGCTTTACAGTTTAACAGTTTCAAAACACAAGTCATAAGTAACAACGCTAACAATACAATAATTAAAGCAAAGTAAGACGAAATAAGATGACCCTGCTCGTGAGAGCTTACAATCTACAATGAGGTGAGGGAGATACAGAGTACAGAGTACAGGGGTGTATATACAATGGTGTATTTACAATGAAGGTCCAGCCATCTTGCGGGAGTGAAGGATGGATGGAGATAGTGAATGGGCTACACACGCACACTTACACAGAGAATGACTTTGATTAGTGAATGTGATAGGCCGCTCTGAACAGGTGTGTTTTGAGGGAGCGCCTGAAACTATGCAAATTGTGGATAGTCCTGATTTCTTGGGGTAGAGCATTCCAGAGGATAGGAGCAGCACGGGAGAAGTCTTGGAGTCGGGAGTGGGAGGTACGGATTAGTGCAGAGGTTAGTCGAAAGTCGTTTGCAGAGCGCATCGATCGGCTAGGCCGATAGACAGAAATGAGAGAAGAGATGTAAGGGGGTGCCGCACTGTGGAGAGCTTTGTGGGTGAGAACAAGTACTTTGAATTGGATCCTATAATGAATGGGCAGCCAATGTAAGGACTGGCGAAGAGCGGACGCGTCTGAGTACCGATTACCCAGATGGACGGTCCTGGCCGCTGCATTAAGTATGGACTGGAGAGGGGATAGTCGAGTGACGGGGAGGCCAATTAATAGAGCGTTGCAGTAATCCAGGCGAGATTGGATCAATGCAACAGTGAGTGTTTTTGTTGTTTCCATAGTGAGAAAAGGGCGGATTCTAGAGATGTTCTTTAGGTGTAAGCGGCAAGAGCGGGCAAGGGATTGTATATGGGATGTGAAGGAGAGATTGGTGTCAAACATAACACCCAGACAGCGCACCTGCTGCCGGGGAGTTATTGTGGTACCACCCACGGAGAGGGAAATGTCAGATTTAGGGAGGTTAGTAGACGGCGGGAGCAGAAGAAGTTCAGTTTTGGAGAGGTTGAGTTTCAGATAGAGAGCGGACATGATATTGGAGACTGCGGACAGACAGTCACTGGCGTTCTGTAGTACAGCGGGGGTAAGGTCGGGGGAAGACGTGTATAGTTGTGTGTCATCAGCATAAAGATGGTACTGAAAGCCAAATCTGCTGATGGTCTGTCCAATTGGGGCCGTGTAGAGAGAGAAAAGAAGGGGGCCAAGGACTGAGCCCTGAGGTACCCCAACAGCAAGAGGAAGAGGAGATGACGTGGAGCCAGAGAACAAAACACTGAAGGAGCGGTCAGAGAGATAGGAAGAGAACCAGGAGAGTGCAGTGTCCTTAATGCCTAGTGACTGGAGCCTAGAGAGTAGGAGATGGTGGTCAACAGTATCGAAAGCTGCAGATAGGTCAAGAAGAATGAGCAGAGAGTGGTCACCGTTACGTTTTGCTGTCAGAAGGTCATTGGTCACTTTGATGATTGCAGTTTCAGTCGAATGTAGGGGGCGGAAGCCGGACTGTGAAGGGTCTAGAAGGGAGTGAATGGAGAGGTAACGGGTAAGGCGGGAGTAAACTAGGCGTTCCAAAAGTTTAGAGATGAAGGGGAGATTGGAGACTGGAGACTGGTCTGTAGTTGTTTGTGCAGGATGGGTTGAGAGCAGGTTTCTTTAGCAATGGAGTAACGATGGCGTGTTTGAAGGAGGATGGGAAAATGCCCGAGGAGAGGGAGAGATTAAAGATTGTAGTTAGGTGGGTTGTGACGACTGGAGAGAGAGACTGGAGGAGATGTGAGGGAATGGGGTCGGTAATGCATGTAGTCGGACGAGAAGAAGAGAGGAGTCTGGAGACTTCTTCTTCTGTGATGGGATCAAATGTGGAGAGTGAGCCAGGGGAGATGTAGGAAGGGATGGGAGTCACAGCACTTGGTGGTTGGGAGCAGATTTCTTGACGGATATTATCTATTTTTTCTGTAAAGTGGGAGGCCAGGTCATCAGCACAAATGTCTGTGATAGGGGCTTGTGCTTTTGGCCTGAGGAGGGAGTGAAAAGTGTCAAAAAGTTTCTTGGGGTTGTTGGCTAGTGAGGAGATCAGGGTGGTGAAGTAGGTCTGTTTGGCAAGGTGAAGGGCAGCGTTATAGGTTCTTAACATAAATTTGAAGTGGATGAAGTCTTCTGGTGTGCGGGTTTTTCTCCATAGGCGTTCAGCACTCCTGGAGCATCGCTGGAGAAGTTGAGTTTGCGATGTGAGCCAGGGCTGTTTTACTCTGTGTTTGGAGGTTCTGAGGGTGAGGGGAGCTACTTGGTCAAGGGTGCTTCTAAGAGTGTCATTGTAGTGATGAACAGCCAGATTAGGACAGGAAAGAGAGGAGATTGGGGACAGAGATGAGTGTAGGGAATCTGAAAGTGTCTGAGGGTTAATAGCTTGTAGATTTCTGACTGTGTGGTAGGTAGGAATGAGCTGGGGTGGGCGAGGATTTGTGAGCGTGAAGGAGAGAATGTTGTGGTCAGAGAGTGGAAGCGGTGAGTTGTTTAGGTGGGAGATTGAACAGAGCCGGCAGAAGACCAGATCAAGGGTGTTACCGTCCTTATGTGTCTCAGAGGTTGAAAGCTGTGAGAGGCCTAGAGAGGTGGTTAGTGATAGATGCTGGGATGCAGATGTGGAATTAGGGCTGTTAATGGGGATGTTGAAGTCTCCCAGGATGAGGGTTGGTAGTTCTGAGGACATGAAGTGTGGCAGCCAGGCTGAAAAGTGGTCAAGGAAGTGGGTGGGTGAGCCTGGGGACCGGTATATGACCGCTACCCTGAGGGAGAGGGGACGGAAGAGCCTGATGGTGTGGACCTCAAAAGAAGGGAATAAGAGTGATGGGACTGGGGGGATGACCTGGAAAGTGCATTGTGGGGACAGGAGTATGCCAACTCCACCACCAGGTCTGTTTGTGGGTCTCGGGGAGTGAGAGAATTGTAAGCCACCATAGGAAATGGCAGCAGGAGAGACAGTGTCAGAATCCTGAATCCAGGTTTCAGTGAGGGCCAACAGATTAAGAGAGTTGTTCAGAAAGTAGTTGTGTAGGAAAGGAAGCTTGTTACAAGCAGACCGTGGATTCCAGAGGGCACAATTAAAAGATTGAGGTGAGGGAGTGCAAGTAATGTTAATCAGATTATTGTGGTTTCGATATGAGGTAGGGTAGGGGTTGAGGTTGGGGGATGGTGGACCAGGGTTGGGGGAGATGTCCCCTGAAATCAGTAGGAGAAGGAAGATAAAGAGCCAATAGTTGTTGGAATTGTAAGTAGTTTTTTTCTGTGATGTGTTTGGGCAAGATGGGCTGAGGTTTCTCAGGAAGGTGAGGAGTGTGAGCTGTACATGGGAGAGGGGAGTATAGAGGGGCTGATGTGTATGAGTCGTGATGGAGGGGGGATAGGGTGATGAATGTGGATGGCAAGGGAACACAAGAGGATAAAAATAAAGCACATGGTTAAAGGGGAGAGCAAAGTGTGGGTTACCTCACTCCTGCCCTGACTAACTGCCATGTATAACTGCTGTTTTGCTGGATGCTTATCTTCTGTGATGCTTTGCTTATGGGATGCTTGCGTGCTGTACCCCACACTGCGTGCTTCCCCTTAGCAACTACTACATATATAGGCCACACTACAGGGTCAGGAGAGAGGGATTGTGGGAGATGGTTGGGTATAATTTGTCAGCTGGGGCCAGCACACCAGGGGATGGTTAGATGATCAAAGGCACTAGACCAAGATGTGGCAAAATGCTATAGCACCTTCCACCTGATAAGATCTAGAAAGGCCCCAGTCACAGATCTAAAGCAGTAAGTATTACATACAGTGCACCACATACACACACACGCAGACACACAGCACAGCTCACCTCCCCGCAGCAGTAGCACATCCCGGCAGCCTCTTTCTCGCTAGCAGCTTTCTTTCTGAGACAGCATGCTGGAGGATGACGTCATCCAGCCGGGCTGTCTCAGACAGGAAGCACCGGGCAGGAAGCAGGTGAGGTGGAGGAAGGCAGGCTCATCTGCAGACTGCAGTGCACACACAGGCATGCTATGCACAGCTCACCGTTTAGAAGCTGGCAGTAGCAGCAGGTGATGTGAAAGAGCTGCCCCGCGGCTGCATTGCTCACATCAATTGCATAGCTTACATGCTGCTGTCGGCTATAGAATACAGTGTACACCGCTTGGTGCACACTTCACAGGGCAGGGACTAAAGAAGGAGGTAGGAACTGGGGCTGGGTGTGGGGCCCACCGGAGGATTCTCCGGTGTCCCGGTGCCTCAGTCTGACCCTGATACTAACTCTGAAGTAATGAAAAGTTTCACATAGATAACACTGATCAATTGATATTTAAAATGTCTTGGATATTGGAATGTAATAGCTTTTTTCACATTTTTTTCAGTTAAAGATTCATTCAGGAAATAAGTTCTGGTATGGTTGTCTTAAATAAAAATAAGATGAAAAAATAAAATGACATAATAATGAGGAAATAATTTCTATGCTTATGTAAGGGTGTTTTGGAGTCAATTCATACCCTTCATCCCTTCCTAGTAAAACTGGTACATATTTAGAGTAACATTGTTCACTATGTGATGACATATGTGTAATATACAGTTGTGCATTTTTATAAGACTAGGGACAAAGTTAGGAAACTAAAGCGCAAGTGTAGGATTTAATTAGAGTAGTAAGAACGGTTAGAATAATAATCTTTGTTTATATAGCGCTAACATATTCCGCAGCGCTTTACAGTTTGCACACATTATCATCACTGTCCCCGATGGGGCTCACAATCTAAATTCCCTATCAGTATGTCTTTGGAATGTGGGAGGAAACCGGAGTACCCAGAGGAAACCCACTCAAACACGGGGAGAACATACAAACTCGTTGCAGATGTTGTCCTTGGTGGAATTCGAACCCAGTACTTCAGTGCTGCAACTGTAGAATACGGTTTAGTACAGTGGAGGGCACTGTAGTTTAGGATGTTTGGTAAGATCAGTACAGAAATAGTTAAGGCTATAGGGAATTTCCGAGTTGGGAGGGGTAGGAGTAGGAATAGTTGGGACACTTCCTAGTTTAGTGCGGTTAGGCTACTCTCAGACTTCAGTTTTTCTGTATCAGGCGCGATGCGGCGCCGTGCCGCATCGCCGGATCCGGCATAAAATGTGAAAAACTGATGCACCGGTTCCGGTTTTTTGCCGGATCCGGCTGAATCCGGTGTCCGGATGAGTAAAAAAACTGGAACAAGCGCATCAGTTTTTCCATCCCGTTTGTCTGTTTTTTGCCAGATCCAGTTTTTAAAATACGCCCCAAACCCACCATTGGCTAGTGGTATTCAAAGGAAAACCTATATATACCTTGGTTTTACACCCTGTTGAGAGGTTGATGTTTTGGAGCAAGATGGAAGCTATTATTGGAAACATCGTGCAGGCTTACATTGATTTTACTTTTGAGGCCAATTCTTTGGCAGCAATTGTCATGGAGAAGGAGCGACAAAGGCAGCGTATCATGCGTCTGCGCCGATGTCATTTCTGGATTCACCCTATAACCGCTCAGAGGATGACACTGGGAGTCTTTGCAACATTATATCTGTTGTTGCGAGGAAATCCAGAGAAGTTTTTGCTTTATACGAGGATGAAAGTGGAAACTTTTGATTTTTTGATGGACAGGGTTGGAGAACTGATCCGGAGACGTGACACCTACTGCCGCTTCTCCATCTCACCACCAGAGCGTTTGATGGTCACTCTCCCGTAAGCAAATTTTTATTGCTTCTCCTCCAAAGCAGACTTCAGTATACTGGAAATGTGTCTGTTATTTTGCATTAATTAGTTGTTTTTGACTTTTCCCACATATTCCTTGCAACAGGCGAATCCCTTTCATTGCTACATTACCAGTATAGCATTGGGATTTTAACATTATCAGGTATCATCAAGTACACATGCCGCGCATTGTGGGACAGTCTACATGAAGAGTTTATCCCACAGCCCACAACAGAGAGGTGGCTAGAAATAGCTGACCAATTTTACAGCATCTGTCAGTTTCCGAATTGCCTGGGTGCAGTTGATGGCAAGCACATCAGGATCACAAAACCCGCTGGATCGGGATCAGAATTTTTTTATTATAAAAAATATTTCTCAATAGTCCTGATGGTGATTGCAGACGCCAAGTACAAATTTATTGCGGTGGATATTGGGGCCTATGAACGCTCCAATGACTCAAGTTTTTAAAATTTCATCAATGGGCCATAATTTGTATGGAAACACATTCCAGTTCCCATCTCCAAGACCGCTTCCTCAAACTTATGGACCATCACTGCCATTTGTATGCGTAGGTGATGAAGCGTTTCAACTGTCAGAACACCTGCTGAAGCCGTATGCAAGCAGAGACTTGACACCAACAAAAAGAGTGTTCAACTATCAACTGACAGGAGCACGGAGGATGGTGGAGTGTTCTTTTGGAATTCTTACAGCAAAATGGCGAGTTCTGTTGACCGCAATTAACTTGAAAATTGAAAATGTGGATGAGGTGGTAAAAGCATGTGTTGTCCTACACAATTTGTTATTACTAAGGAACAGATTGCCATAGAAGACAATGATGTCGAAACCACATTGCATGATTATCGCACTGTTAATGTTCGAAGTACTCTAGCAGTAGCCAGAGTGAGGGACACATTTGCCGAGTACTTTATGTCACCTGAAGGTAGAGTTGAATGGCAGGATGACATGGTTTGAGATTTTAAAACAAGGTTTGTACCTTGTTGTATTGTACAATTTTTTTGGTAACGTTATTGTACCTTGTTACCTTACATTTTGTCAAAGTATTGTACCTTTGTAATTCTAAAATCTTTTAGTACCTTTTTTTTGCCCAAAGTATTCTAAATTATGACATTCCAGACAATAAATCTCTTTAAAAGCTAAAAAGGAATAATTTATTTAAACACTTTGTACAAATTCATGTAGTGTGGGGTGCAGAAAATAATGTAGGGGCTATACAGCTGTATTCTGGAGGGTGGATGGGATTGTTGATTTCTAGGATATTACGTGGAAACAATGGTGGGATGTGAATTGTGAACAAAGAGGTGGAGGATATAGAAGGTAGGATTTGTGACATGGATGTTGACTGGTGGTACTGGGCAGTAAATAGACCACCACTGTTCCATTGTCCAGAATGAGGGACACATTAGCTCTGTATGTCACCTCAAGGTAGAGTGCTCTAGCCATCCTATCAAAATATTAGCTTTGACCTTTGGCCTCTTTTTGGTTTCATGGTTGGCCCTTTTTCAAAGCAGTATTGGCCATTTTGTTTAACAAGCATTGAACTTTTTTGACCAATTTTGCTCTTTATGTAAAACAATTATTTTCCCTTTTTTTAACAATTAGTACCTGACCGGCAGTACGCTGACTGCCATATTGCAGTACCCTTATGGATATGCCATGGTGGGACCCGCTGGTGATACCAGGACCTTCTACAGTACTGCCAGCACCGGCAGGCCCCCCCACCCACCGCCACACACGTACTTACTTGTACACACACTCACATACTCACTCACATACTCACACACATACTCACACACATACTCACACACATACTCACACACGTAGTCCACACTCACATACTCACACACTATTTCAGTTTTATACATAGACATTTAATATTCGACAGTAAAATGAAACAAAATAGATTAGAAGAGCCAATCGAAAAGAAACAAGATTAATAATCTCCAAAATCTTATAAGGTCCAATAAATCTTGGCTTAAATTTTGGATATGCAACTTTCATAGGAATATTCTTAGACGACAGCCAAACCATATCACCCACTTTAAACCGGGGACCAATGGTCCTACGCTGGTTGGAAAAACGCTGGGCCTTTTCCTAAGAGAGTGACAACTTATCCACCACTTGGTCCCTTATCTGCTGCATTCTCACATCCACAATGTCCACACCTGGGCAGGACGAAGATTCCATTTGCCCTGAAGAGAATCGAGGGTGAAACCCAAAATTACAGAAAAAGGGTGACATCAGAGTGGCAGAACTAGCTCTATTGTTCAGCGCAAATTCAGCCAAGGGCAAAAATGAGACCCAATCATCTTGGTCAGCAGATATAAAACATCTTAAATAAGACGCCAGGGTCTGGTTTGTTTTCTCAGTCTGCCCATTGGTCTGGGGATGAAACGCGGAGGAGAAAGATAACTGAATTCCCAGATTGGAACAAAAGGCTTTCCAGAATCTGGAAACAAACTGGACCCCTCTATCGGACACAATGTTCTCAGGAATCCCGTATAACCGAACCACCTGTTGTAAAAACAAGGGCACCAACTCAGCGGAAGATGGCAACTTTGGGAGTGGTACAAGATGGACCATCTTCGAAAATCTATCACAAATCACCAAGATAACAGTCATTCTCTGAGAGACAGGAAGATCAGAAATAAAATCCATTGAGATATGGGTCCATGGCCTCTTGGGCACCGGCAGGGGCATCAGCAACCCACTAGAACGAGAACAGGGTTTAGACCGAGAACAAGTCCCACAGGACTGTACAAAATTCCTGACATCACGAGATAAGGCAGGCCACCAAAACGACCGACTCACCAAATCTCTGGTACCAAAAATACCCGGATGACCAGCCAATGCGGAGCAATGGACTTCAGACATCACTCTCTTTCTCCACTGGTCAGAAACATACAATCTTCCCATAGGGCAACACTCAGGTTTATCCTCCTGAAATTCCTCCAGGGCGCGTCTCAAATCGGGCGAAATAGCAGAAAGAACTACCCCTTCACCTAGGATGGTAGTAGGCTCGGTCACATTAAGAGAATCAGCAAAGAAACTCCTAGAAAGGGCATCTGCCTTAACATTCTTAGTGCCCAGAAGAAAAGAGACCACAAAATTAAAAAGCGTGAAAAACAAGGCCCATCTAGCCTGTCTAGGATTCAAGCGTTTGGCCGACTCCAGATTAATCAGATTCTTGTGATCGGTGAGGACCACAAATTGATGTCTAGCTCCCTCCAACCAATGTCTCCACTCCTCAAATGCCCATTTCATGGTCAACAATTCCTGATTCCCCACGTCATAGCTGCGTTCAGATGGGGAAAACTTTCGAGAAAAGAAGGCACAGGGATTCATCTTAGAAGTCACAGGGTCTTTTTGGGACAACACAGCTCCTGCACCAATCTCAGAAGCGTCCACCTCCACTTGAAATGGAAGTGAGACATCAGGTTGCCGTAAAACTGGAGCTGAAGTAAATCTCCGCTTAAGCTCCTGAAATTCTGAGACAGCCTCAGGAGACCAATTCAGCACATCAGCTCCCTGCTTGGTCAGATCCGTCAGTGGTTTGACAATACTAGAAAAATTGCCTATAAATTTACGATAGAAATTAGAAAAACCCAAAAACTTCTGGAGAGCCTTCAAAGAAGTAGGCTGAACCCAATCATAAATGGCCTGTACCTTGGCCGGGTCCATTTCAATAGTCGATGGAGACAAGATAAATCCCAAAAATGAAATCCTCTGTACACCAAAGAGGCACTTCGATCCCTTAACAAACAGGGAATTCTCCCTCAAAATCCGGAACACAGTCCGGACATGTTCCACATGGGAATCCCAATCACTAGAAAAGATCAAAATATCATCCAGATAGATGATCAAAAACTTATCCACAAAGTCTCGGAAAATATCATTCATAAAGGATTGGAAAACAGAAGGGGCATTAGAGAGCCCAAAAGGCATCACCGGGTACTCAAAATGTCCCTCCGGAGTATTAAACGCCGTCTTCCATTCATCCCCGTGCTTGATGCGAATAAGATTATGCGCCCCCCTGAGGTCAAGCTTAGTAAACCAGCAGGCACTCTTAACTCTGGAGAATAAATCAGACATCAGAGGTAACAGGTACTGATATTTAACCGTCATCTTGTTAAGGGAACGATAATCAAAACATGGTCTTAATGAACCATCTTTCTTGGCCACAAAAAAAAACCAGCGCCTAATGGTGACGAGGATGGTCTAATGTGATCCTTCTCCAATGACTCCCTAATATAGGATCACATAGCATCATGTTCGGGTACAGATAAGTTGAAAAGCCGACCCTTGGGAAATTTACACCCAGGCATCAACTCAATTGCACAGTCATAACTACTATGAGGAGGCAAAGACGCAGACTTACTCTCACTAAAAACATCAGAGAAATCAGCCAGATAATCAGGAATATCATGAGACTGAGGAGAGGTGGAGAAACTAGGATCGTCCCTAAGAACACATTGACAACCCCAACTCACCACAGACACAGATTTCCAATCCAAAACTGGGTTATGAGTTTGCAACCAGGGGAACCCCAGAACAATAGTATCATGCAAATTATGCAGCACCAAAAATTTTCAATTTTCTTGGTGGTCTGGGGCAACTCGCATTATCACCTGGGTCCAAAAATGAGGTTTATTCTCCGCCAAAGGAGTGGCATCAATACCCCTCAAAGGAATGGGCGTCTGCAGAGGCGTCATGGACAAACCACAACGTTTAGCAAAGTCCAAATCCATCAGATTCAGAGCTGCTCCTGAATCCACAAAAGCCTTAGTGGAAAATGTGGACAAGGAGCAGATCAGAGTAATTGCCAAAAGGAACTTAGGTTGTATACTGCCCACAGCAAATGTGTGTGCAAAACGTTTCTCTCGTTTAGGGCAGACAGAAATAGTATGAGAGACGTCTCCACAGAAAAAACACAGCTTATTACGCCTTCTAAACTCCCGACTTTGAGCCCTAGACAAAACCCCATCACATTGCATAGGTTCAGTTACTTAGGAATAAATTCTTGGACTTTAAGTGCGCTGCCAGACAAATTCCATAACCACACAAGGTTAAAAAAGTTAACCCTTTAATCCCTTTAAGGGATTAAAGGGTTAACTTTTTTAACCTTGTGTGGTTATGGAATTTGTCTGGCAGCGCACTTAAAGTCCAAGAATTTATTCCTAAGTAACTGTGTTGCGGTTCCCCTGTGGACCGTTGGACGTGCAGCAGGCTGACATACTATACAGGCTTTACTTTTTCTTTGAGAAGGTGAGTATAAATACCCTTATTATTTATACATTTTACCAGGATAAGACCCTATTGCGCTCTTGTCTCAACCTTTTAGTTTATACAAATATTGCATAGATTCAGACATTTGTTCAAAAGGTGGCAGCGCCTCCCATGTAGTTTTACGTTCACGTAAACGCCAATCAACTTGAATGGCTAATGACATAGAGCCATCCAGACCAGAGGGAACAGGAAATCCCACCATAACATCTTTTACGGTCTCTGACAAACCTTTCCGAAAGAGAGCTGCCAATGCACTATCATTCCATGTAGTAAGGAGCGCCCACTTTCGGAATTTTTGACAGTACAACTCTGCAGGATCCTGACCCTGGTTTAATGCCAACAGGGTTCTTTCAGCTTGATCAGCGGCATTAGGTTCATCATACAACAACCACAAGGCATGAAAAAATGCATCCACATTAGTCAGAATAGGATTTTCAGGTGTCAGAGAAAAAGCCCAATCTTGGGGATCGCCACGCAGCAAGGAGATGACAATTTTAACCTGCTGCACAGAGCTCCCCGATGAGTTAGGGTTCAAAGCAAGAAATAATTTACAAATATTCTTAAAATTCAGAACTTTAGGCCGATCCCCAGAAAACACATCAGGAGTAGGAATCTTGGGTTCAGCCGCATGAGACTGAATAAGGTAGGTGGAAATTCCCTGTACTTCAGCAGCAAGCTGCTCCACACGATCAGACAGTTGCTTAATCTCCATTAGGAAAAAAATCCTCCTACGGCCCCAGAGAAAAAGAGGAAAAAAATGCATAATAAAAAAAAAAAAATTCTGACACTTTTTCTTTTTTTTTTTTCCCCTTCTTTCTCTAATAATTCTTTCCTGCTTTTGAGTACCCTAGAATCTGCGGTATGGCTGGTGATTCTCTTAGGCCTCTTTCACACATCAGGTTTTCGCCGTCAGGCGTGATCCGGCGCTTTTGACAGAAACCGGATCCGGCGAAATGCAATGCCGGATCCAGTTCCCCCCCATTGACTTGCATTTGCGCCGGATCGCGCCGGATGGCCATGCGTTTCATCCGGTTTTCGCCGGATCCGGCAATGTGTCGCGATCCGGCGTCTGGAAAAAACGGCTACTGTAACGTTTTTTGTCTCCGGCGAAAAAGCCGGATCCGCCGGATCCGGCGCGTCCGGCTTTTTCACACAATGAAAGCCTATGAGCGCCGCAATGCGCCTGATCCGGCGAAAGCCGGATCCGGTGGCCGGATCCGTTTTTTTTGGTCTGAGCATGCTCAGTAGCTCTGCCCACAAGACATATATAAAAGCAAGACAGTGGGACCCACAGCCACACCCAACATGCCACCCAAGAAAGCAACCAAGCGCAGCAGGAGAAGGCAGGAGACCACTGCAGCACCATCAGCACCACCACCACCACCCCAAATGGAGCAGCAAATGGAACATGCTGAGGAGGGGAGTCCAGCAGCAGATGAGAGACGGTAATTATCAAATCCCCCATTCCTCCAAACTAGGGCCATGGAATATCAAGATATTCATTGGCCCTTTGTTTCTCTTTATTCAACAGCCGCCCAAGAGATGCAGCAGCAGCAGCAGCAGAAATGGCATCACTGGCAGCAGCAACAGCAGCAGCAATACCCACAGCCATGGAGTCTGGCCATCAACAGGACAGCACATCTTCTTCTGGGAGCCCTCCCTCGCATCGTCAGCGTTTGACGGTAAGTTTTTATTTCCAAAATCCATCATCTCTGTAATATATGTCTATTCATTGCCTTTTATTTCAAAACAGGAATCACAAGATGAAGAGGAGCTCCCAGAAGAAGAAGGAAGGGGTGGACAGACACCTGGAGTGGGCTCACAATTGGTAAGTTTTTTGCATCAAACGCAGAAACACAACATCACACTACACACAACACATAGAAAACAATGTTCTGCAGACCACACACAGCAAACAAATGCCTACATCCAAAGACATAACATTTTTTGTTTTCTTCTCTAGTCTTCCCAATCTGGTGCTCGGCCAAGAGGTCCTCGCAGTGCCTCCCAGGGTCGTCGGCGACAGCAACGCGGCGGTCACCAGCGTGTAAGTATAAATATTTTTGCTTTGTTTTTTTGCACTTTTTATTTCATTTCTTTTGTGGAGGCTAATTATGTTACTTTTGTCTTTTTCTTTAACAGCCTTCACAGCGTGCTCCCGACTCTGACGGTGAGGATGGAGGACTCGATGTGGACCACCTCATCGATCTCGTCAGAGAAAGGGAGCCGCTCTGGAATATGGCTGACCGCCGCCACGCTGACCTTATCGTTACCCGACGACTCTGGGAGGAAATCTGTTCGCTCCTTGTGGGCCGCTGGGAGGACCTCGATGTTCGGGCCCAGATTAAAGAGCGTAAGTATATACAGTACCGGTTGCTTGATGTAAACCAGTGTTTCCCGAACTCCAGTCCTCGTGGTCCCCACGGATCATGTGTTCAGGATTTCCATTTACTATGGAAATCCTGAAAACATGACCCCTGGGGACCATGAGGACTGGAGTTTGTGAAACACTGATATTGTATACTAACCACTCCTTTCTCGTTTCAGGGAACAGAATTGTGAATCGGTGGCGGTCTGTGAGGGATCGTTTCAAGAAGGAGTTCAATAAAGAGATGCGGGCCCCGAGTGGATCTGGAGGACGCAGGAGCACGTACAAGTACGCACAAGCCCTGTCGTTCCTCCGGGAGACAATGCTCACCAGAAGGTAAATATTACACACCACATGTGAAAAAAAATGTTAGATGTAACTTTTTTTTTTCAGCCAGGGCCATACCATGTCAGTATTTTAATTGTTTTTTTTTCTCTTTATTCCACAGTACGGTGAGCAGCACTCGGGAGCCTGCACGATTGGACCCTTCTGAGGCGATCCCTGAGGAGACCGGCACCGAGGGACACTTCGACCGCCCCGGTACATCTGCACCTTCCCAGCCTTCCCACACATTCGACCCATCTGTCCCATCCACCAGCACAGGAGCATCGTGGCCGCCTACATTACATGAAGCTGCTGGTGAGGAGATCGCTTTCCCTTTAACCCACCCTTCTGCCCCTGCCGCCTCTAGTACACCTGCGGGTACTGGGCGACAGCGGCAGAGGGGTCAGGAAAAGAGTTATGCGCAAGAGTTCTTGCATCTGAATGCATCTTTCCAGAACTGTCTAAAAGTCTTGTCAGAGCAAATCTCCGCAGGCTTTCAGCAGATCAACTCCAGCATTCTGGAGGTGAAGACACTTCTGCAAACCATGCATTCAGAAGCAAGATCTTCGCCAAACCACACCTTTTTCAGGTCTGTTGTGGAGCGCATGGCAACACTATCTCCTACCCAGCAGATGCATGTAATGCATTCGTGCCACGGTGCTCTACAGCAGGTTACCTCCCAACCTCCACCTCCCACCACTGTAGTTCCTCCACCTGCACCCCCTCCAGCCACTTTCCATCCTCCACCTCCTATTACATCTGCACCCCCTCCAGCCACTTTCCATCCTCCCCCTCCTATTACATCTGCACCCCCTCCAGCCACTTTCCATCCTCCCCCTCCTATTACATACCAGCAACCTCACCAGTACCAGCAACCTCCCCAGTACCAGACATCTCCCCACTTCCAGCAACCTGCCCCGTACCAAACTCCTTCCCCGTACCAAACTCCTTCCCCGTACCAAACTCCTTCCCCATACAACTTTCCATCAACATCATCTGCTCCTACAGTCCCTGCCCAACCCTCCACTCCACCGCCCACCACCTCTTCTGCCTCCCACATGTCCACCCATTCTGTAGCTTTTTCCACACCTTCACCTCTAACTGTTCCTTCCCCACCACGATCCCAGTCCTCTCTCCACACACCCAGTGTCGAAGTGTCCCGCAGCCCCTCCAGCAGTATTTCCACCCCACACTACACAGATTTGTAATGTGTGTTTTTTAATAAAAATGCCCATTGGGTTTAAAAACTTTATTAAAAAAGTTTTTTGCAAAAAAAAAAAAAATTTAAATAAAAGTTAAATTATCGTTTCACAATGGTTGTCTGTCATTTCTTTCTGCGGCGAACTATGTTTAAAAAAAAGGTTAAATACAGGGTATTTCAAAGGTAAAAAGGTATTCAAAACTAGGTATATAACTGTGGGTAAATTTTAGCTTTTTGCCACAGTTGTGTTCCTGGTTGTGTTTGAAGCAAAGTATTTCACCTAAAAAGTTGTGTTTATTGTTGGTGATTTCCTAACAATGTACACAACTTTTGTTAAAAGGTGAAATACTTTGCATAAAACACAACCAGGTACACACCTGTGGCCTAAAGCTAAAAATAGTAAGACCATGACAAGATAGCCAACTTTGGTTGGCAAAGGTATATACTGTTGGTCCAGAAGGTACACAAGTTTGGTTAGGGCACAAATCTTTCACACTCTGTCATCCTGCCAGTGTACTCTGCCTTGAGGTGACATAAAGTATAGTGCAAAATTGTCCCTCATTACTGAAACCATCACAGAACTTCTAATGGTAATATTTCCAATGACAACATCCATCTTCGCCAGTAACTTGCTCTTCTCTCCAACCTGCACTTTCTTCTCTACAACCTGTCAAAGAAGGGCTGTAGGAACATGCTATATATAGTTTTCCAGTAGCCAATCCCGTTCGGAAGGCCACAAGGGTCAATTTTAAAAACCGGATCCGGCGTAATCCGTCGAAAAACGGATAGAAAAACGGATGAACCGGATGAGACGGATCCGGTTTTGTCTGTCAAGAACAAGACGGATCCGGCAGAAAACCGGATCCGGCTCATCAGGTTTTACAAAACATTTGCCGGATCCGGCATTCCGGCACGACGCCGGATCGCGCCTGACGCCGAAAACCTGATGTGTGAAAGTAGCCTTATGAATGGGAAACCGAGGAGGAAAAAAAAGCAACAAGCTTAGGCTACTTTCACACATCAGGTTTTCGGCGTCAGGCGCGATCCGGCGTCGTGCCGGAACGCCGGATCCGGCAAATGTTTAGTATAACTGGATGTGACGGATCCGGTTTTCTGCCGGATCCGTCTTTTTCTTGACAGACAAAACCGGATCCGTCTCATCCGGTTCATCCGTTTTTCTATCCGTTTTTTGACGGATTACGCCGGATCCGGTTTTTAAAATTGACCCTTGTGGCCTTCCGAACGGGATTGGCTACTGGAAAACTATATATAGAGTGTTCCTACAGCCATTCTTTGAGAGGTTGTCGAGGAGAAAGTGCAGGTTGGAGAGAAGAGCAAGTTACTGGCGAAGATGGATGTTGTCATTGGAAATATTTTGAAGAATTTGGCGGATTTTATAGCGGAGGCGAATCGTTTGAGGGTGATTGTTCTGGAGAAGGAGAGAGCGAGACAGCAGCGCATCAGGCATCGTAGATGACGTTTGTGGATCCACCCCATCACAGCCAAGAGAATGACGCGTGGGGTCTATTCTACACTCTGCATGGACCTTCGACGAAACCCAGATAAATTTTTTGGATATGTTAGGATGAAAATGGAGAATTTTGATTACTTGGTGGAGCGCATTGCACACCTCATAAGAAAAGCGGACACCTATTGCCGCTTCTCTGTTTCACCCGCAGAGCGTCTGATGGTGACTTTAAGGTAAGCCACATTTATTGGATGTGATCGCATCAGAGCACACTTTCACTGCAATCTTGTTGGTGGTAGTTTGTATCTCCAAGTGTTATAGCTCAGTTTTGGTATGTAATGCTGTGATTTAAAACTAATTTATTGTTTTTTAATTCCCCACAGATTTCTTGCAACTGGAGAATCCCTTTCGTCACTGCATTTCCAGTACAGACTCGGGATTTCCACCATATCTGGAATTGTGAAGTACACATGCCGTGCACTGTGGGACTCCTTAGCTGAAGAGTTTTTACCAGAGCCCACAACAGAGAGGTGGATTGAAATTGCTGACAAGTTTCAACAGATATGTCAGTTTCCCAACTGCTTGGGCGCTGTGGACGGGAAACATATCCGCATTGTAAAGCCAGCTGGATCGGGATCGGAATATTTCAATTACAAGAAATATTTTTCAATTGTCCTCATGGCCATCGCTGACGCGGAATACAAATTTATTGCGGTTGATATTGGGGCCTATGGCCGCTCCAATGACTCTCAAGTTTTCAAACTGTCTGCCATGGGGCGTAAACTGTATGGAAACACCTTCCAGTTCCCACCACCTAGACCGCTGCCGCAAACATCTGGTCAACCTATGCCATTTGTCTGTGTAGGGGATGAAGCCTTCCAGCTGTCAGAACACCTTTTGAAACCGTACTCTAGTAGAGGATTGACAAGACCAAAACGCATTTTTAATTACCGCCTCACAAGAGCAAGAAGAATGGTTGAATGTACCTTTGGTATTCTGACAGCCAAATGGCGGGTCCTATTGACTGCGATCAACCTCAAGACAGAAACTGTGGACGAGGTGATCAAAGCGTGCGTGGTACTCCACAATTTTGTTATCTGCAAGGAACCCATTTCCATTGAGGACACCTCTGAAGAAACCACCTTGCAAGATTACCATGACATTACCACTAGAAGTTCTGTGACGGTTTCAGTAATGAGGGACAATTTTGCACTATACTTTATGTCACCGCAAGGCAGAGTACACTGGCAGGATGACAGAGTGTGAAAGATTTGTGCCCTAACCAAACTTGTGTACCTTCTGTACCAACAGTATATACCTTTGCCAACCAAAGTTGGCTATCTTGTCATGGTCTCTATTTTTAGCTTTAGGCCACAGGTGTGTACCTGGTTGTGTTTTATGCAAAGTATTTCACCTTTTAACAAAAGTTGTGTACATTGTTAGGAAATCACCAACAATAAACACAACTTTTTAGGTGAAATACTTTGCTTCAAACACAACCAGGAACACAACTGTGGCAAAAAGCTAAAATTTACCCACAGTTATATACCTAGTTTTGAATACCATTTCACCTTTTAAATACCCTGTATTTAACCTTTTTCGCCGCAGAAAGAAATGACAGACAACCAGTGTAAAATAATTTAACTTTTATTGAAAAATGTTTTTTTTAGTAAACTTTTTTAAAATTTTAATAAACTTGTTTAATAAAGCTTTGAAACCATAAAACTGGTCATTTTTATTTAAATACACACATTATAAATCTGTGTAGTGTGTGGTGGAAATACTGCTGGAGGGGCTGCGGGACACTTCGACACTGGGAGTGTGGAGAGAGGACTGGGATCGTGGTGGGGAAGGAACAGTTAGAGGTGAAGGTGTGGAAAAAACTACAGAATGGGTGGACATGTGGGAAGCAGAAGAGGTGGTGGGTGGTGGAGTGGAGGGTTGGGCAGGGACTGTAGGAGCAGATGATGTTGATGGCAAGTTGTATGGGGAAGGAGTTTGGTACGGGGCAGGTTGCTGGAAGTGGGGAGATGTCTGGTACGGGGCAGGTTGCTGGAAGTGGGGAGATGTCTGGTACTGGGGAGGTTGCTGGTACTGGGGAGTTTGCAGGTACTGGGGAGGTTGCTGGTACTGGGGAGGTTGCTGGTACTGGGGAGGTTGCTGGTGCTGGGGAGGTTGCTGGTGCTGGGGAGGTGGATGGTATGTAATAGGAGGGGGAGGATGGAAAGTGGCTGGAGGGGGTGTAGATGTAATAGGAGGGGGAGGATGGAAAGTGGCTGGAGGGGGTGTAGATGTAATAGGAGGGGGAGGATGGAAAGTGGCTGGAGGGGGTGCAGGTGGAGGAACTACTGTGGTGGGAGGAGGAGGTTGGGAGGTAACTTGCTGGAGCGCAGCGTGGCATGAATGCATTACATGCATCTGCTGGGCAGGAGAGAGCGTTTCCATGCGCTCCACAACAGACCTGAAAAAGGTGTGGTTTGGCGAAGATCTTGCTTCTGAATGCATGGTTTGCAGAAGTGTCTTCACCTCCAGAATGCTGGAGTTGATCTGCTGATAGCCTGCGGAGATTTGCTCTGACAAGACTTTTAGACAGTTCTGGAAAGATGCATTCAGATGCAAGAACTCTGGCGCATAAGTCTTTTCCTGACCCCTCTGCCGCTGCCGCCCAGTACCCGCAGGTGTACTAGAGGTGGCAGGGGCAGAAGGGTGGGGTAAAGGGAAAGCGATCTCCTCACCAGCAGCTTCATGTAATGTAGGCGGCCACGATGCTCCTGTGCTGGTGGATGGGACAGATGGGTCGAATGTGTGGGAAGGCTGGGAAGGTGCAGATGTACCGGGGCGGTCGAAGTGTCCCTCGGTGCCAGTCTCCTCAGGGATTGCCTCAGAAGGGTCCAATCGTGCAGGCTCCCGAGTGCTGCTCACCGTGCTGTGGAATAAAGAGAAAAAAAACAATTAAAATAGTGACATGGTATGGCCCTGGCTGAAAAAAAAAAGTTACATCTAAACATTTTTTTGTCACATGTGGTGTGTAATATTTACCTTCTGGTGAGCATTGTCTCCCGGAGGAACGACAGGGCTTGTGCGTACTTGTACTTGCTCATGCGTCCTCCAGATCCACTCGGGGCCCGCATCTCTTTATTGAACTCCTTCTTGAAACGATCCCTCACAGACCACCACCGCTTCACAATTCTCTCCCCTGAAACGAGAAAGGACAAAGTGGTTAGTATACAACATCAGTGTTTCCCAAACTCCAGTCCTCATGGTCCCCAGGGGTCATGTTTTCAGGATTTCCAAAGTAAATAGAAATCCTGAACACATGATCCGTGGGGACCACGAGGACTGGAGTTCGGGAAACACTGGTTTAAATCAAGCAACCGGTACTGTATATACTTACGCTCTTTAATCTGGGCCCGAGCTTCGAGGTCCTCCCAGCGGTCCACAAGGAGCGAACAGATTTCCTCCCAGAGTCGTCGGGTAACGATCAGGTCAGCGTGGCGGCGGTCAGCCATATTCCAGAGCGGCTCCCTTTCTCTGACGAGATCGATGAGGCGGTCCACATCAATCCCTCCATCCTCACCGTCAGAGTCGGGAGCACGCTGTGAAGGCTGTTAAAGAAAAAGACAAAAATAACATAATTAGCCTCCACAAAAGAAATGAAATAAAAAGTGCAAAAAAAACAAAGCAAAAATATTTATACTTACACGCTGGTGACCGCCGCGTTGCTGTCGCCGACGACCCTGGGAGGCACTGCGAGGACCTCTTGGCCGAGCACCAGATTGGGAAGACTAGAGAAGAAAACAAAAAATGTTATGTCTTTGGATGTAGGCATTTGTTTGCTGTGTGTGGTCTGCAGAACATTGTTTTCTATGTGTTGTGTGTAGTGTGATGTTGTGTTTCTGCGTTTGATGCAAAAAACTTACCAATAGTGAGCCCACTCCAAGTGTCTGTCCACCCCTTCCTTCTTCTTCTGGGAGCTCCTCTTCATCTTGTGATTCCTGTTTTGAAATAAAAGGCAATGAATACACATATATTACAGAGATGATGGATTTTGGAAATAAAAACTTACCGTCAAACGCTGACGATGCGAGGGAGGGCTCCCAGAAGATGTGCTGTCTTCCTCATGGCCAGACTCCATGGCTGTGGGTGGTGTTTCTGCTGCTGCCATTGCTGCTGCTGCTGCTGCATCTATTGGGCGGCTGTTGAATCAAGAGAAACAAAGGGCCAATGAATATCTTGATATTCCATAGCCCTAGTTTGGAGGAATGGGGGATTTGATAATTACCGTCTCTCATCTGCTGCTGGACTCCCCTCCCGTTGTTCAGCATGCTGCTCCATTTGGGGTGGTGCTGATGGTGCTGCTGCTGCAGATGTCTGCTGCCTTCTCCTGCTCCTGGTTCTTGGCTTGGGTGGCATGTTGGGTGTGGCTGAGGGTCCCATTGTCTTGCTTTTATATATGTCCTGTGGGCAGAGCTACTGAGCATGCTCAGACCAAAGAAACCGGATCCGCATTGCGGCGCTCATAGGCTTTCATTGTATGAAAAAGCCGGACACGCCGGATCCGGCGTGTCCGGCTTTTTCGCCGGAGACAAAAAACGTTACAGTAGCCGTTTTTTCCAGACGCCGGATCGCGTCACATTGCCGGATCCGGCGAAAATCGGATGAAACGCATGGCCATCCGGCTCGATCCGGCTCTAATGCAAGTCAATGGGGGGGAAACCGGATCCGGCATTGCATTTCGCCGGATCCGGTTTTAGTCAAAAGCGCCGGATCGCGCCTGACGCCGAAAACCTGATGTGTGAATGAGCCCTAAGTCTCAGAAAACCAGAGAAGTTGGGAACTATGCAGATTGCAGATCCCTGATCTTAACAGCACAACTAGCAGCAGTCGTGGAGCGTTCCTACGTTGGTTCTAGACGCCTCATCACAACCGGAGAACTACATAAGCCTAAAGCAGGAAAAGAGGAAAACTAACTGCCCCAGAGCAGACCCCAAAGGAAAGACAGCCCCCCACATGTATTGATGGTGAAACAAGATGAAAATACATGAAAATACAAACAAAGGCAGGAAAATAGGCTGAGCAAATGATGGGGCCCGTCTAACTAAAAAGGACAGAAATGGAAAGACACTGTCTGCAATCTGCCAAAAAAAACCTACAAAAATATTGACCAACACTTCTGATAGCAAAATTAACCCTGAAGTCACTAGACTTCTAAACCTATATCAGCACTCTGAAATATTCTGAGACAGAGCAAAAAAAGAGGCCAATCTAATAAAGGACAAAAAGCAGATTGGCAAATACTGATTAATAGGAGTAGAATTTCAGCATAGCCCCAGCAGGGGCAGGCTGATTACACAAAAAACTGAATTGACCAACAAGCGCAAGTGTGAACAATAGCAAAAAACAAACTTAACTTGAGAAGACTGGAAGAGAGCTGAAGTCCAGGACCTGAGAAGCAGACTGAATCACCAGCACCCGGATAGGGCGTCGGCTGTCTTATATCCAGTCTGATACTCCAGAGTTCCAATCGTTATCTTCCTCATCAGGTGGCAGATCACTACCACTTAAACCAACCGCACTACCTCCTGTCACCACCAGAGGGAGAACGAAAGCGGAACTCTCAGCTGGTGGAGCAGAAAATGAGTTCATGACAGTCGTGCGTCTCTGCACACGCTCCGTGCTTGTACTTCATCTCTTGTCCCGTCCCTTGTCTAGTGTTTCCTTGCTCTGATTCCGTTCTGTGCTTCAGTCTAACTTCAGTTCCTTGTTCCGTACCTTGCCTTTGCTCTGCCTTGTTCCTCCCTATGGTCTCTGTCTTGCTTGCTCTGCCTTGCTCTCTCCTATGGTGCTCTGTAGTGCTCTCTGGCACACGCACCATTCCTCCTCTCCTACTTTTGGTGCTCTTTTCCATGTCTACATTAGTCCCAAGGCTCTGCCTTGGCCTGGCTCTGGGCTTCGGCCTACGCTCCACTGCTAGACTCTTTCCTATTGTGCTCTCTTGCACGTTTCTAGGCTAGTCCCAAGGCTCTGCCTTGGCCCGGCTCTAGGCTTCGGCCTATGCTCTGCTGGTAGCTCTGTTCTTGTTCTGACCTGATTCCGTGTTTCTGCCTATGCTTCCGTTCCTGCTTCCGTACTCTGCCTAAGGTCTGCCTAGTTTCATGCCTTGCTTTGCTTTATTGCTCCGTGTGCCCTTTGCATGTGCCTGGCCTTCCTAGCCTCCTGTTTGTGCCTCAGCCATGCCCGCCCTAGCCATGCCTGCCTGCTTGTGCCTCAGCCATGCTCGTCGGTCAGTGACAGCTGTGTCGCCTGCCATGCCTCAGCCGGGTTCGCTGGAGTCTTGCCCGTCTGTCAGTGCCGCAGCCCGATCAGCTAGCCAGTGCCCCAGCCGTGTTCTCTGTGCTCCCTTGCACCTCACGCTGTTTCTGCACTGCGCTCTACGTGCTCTCTAAAGCACGCGCAGGTTCTCGCCTTCTCCTTGGCATACCTCCCCGTGCTTCTGTAAAAGTACGCGCAGGTCTTGCCATGTACCCTGCCGTGCCCTCTTGCACGCACAGGTCCTAACCCTGTCCTCGCCTGTCCCTGGCGTGCCTCTCTGCACGCGCAGGACTCTGTTTCGCCTGATCCTGGCTTGCCGCTCTGCACGCGCAGGACTCTGCCTCACCTAACCCTGGCGTGCCTCTCTGCACGCGCAAGACTCTGCCTCGCCTGACCCTGGTGTGCCTCTCTGCACACGCAGGACTCTGCCTCGCCTGATCCTGGCGTGCCTCTCGGCACGCACAGGACTCTGTCTCGCCTGACCCTGGCGTGTTCCTCAACACGCACAGTGTCTCTAACTTGTCTTGTCTCCTTGCATGGAACCCTGGTTTGTCTGCCGGATGCCCAGAACCTGCCGATTGCTGCCAGAGATCGTAAGCCTGATGACTGCGGCCTGATGTCCAGAGCTGATGTCCGCAGCCTGATGCCCTGATCATGTCGATCGTTGCCAGATGTCCGGAGTCCGATGCCAGCGTGCCTTTGCCTGCCATCTCGCACGTACCATGTCTTGGACCTTGGCATGTCTCCTTGCACGCACTCTGCCTTGGACTCTGGCGCGTCTCTTAGCACGCACCTTGTCTTGGACTCTAGCGTGTCCTAGCACGCATCCTTTCTAGGAACTCTGGTGTGAACCCTAACACGTACCCTGCCCTGGACCCAGGTATGTTTTCTGCATGTGTTATGTCTGGAACATTCAGCGTGCCCTTGCACGCACCTTGCCGTGTTTCACTTTTTGTGTCCTGCACCTGATTCCTGTTTATGCCTTGCACCTGAATAAAGTGTGTAAACACGTTTTGCAGAAGAAACCCTGTGACTTCGCTTTGTGTTTAGTATCCTGTCCGTCCTGTTACCAGACACTCAATAGTATCTTCCTGAGCCGGCCGTCTGGTCCAGCTGCTGTGGTGGCTCACCCCCTTGGTCTTGCCCCTGACACTCCCTGTATAGGGGGTGGATTCTCACTAGGTCAGCTCACTCTAGGTGGGTGGGTGCCACGGCCCAGAGGGTCCACTCTAAAAAGGAAAACGACTCAGCGTAAGCTGACGCTCATCACAGCGGCGTTATTGAGGGAGGATGGAGTTGCTGAGGGCTCAGAGACCAAAGGAGAATGCATAGTAATGGAGAAAAAAGGTGAAGGGTGGATAAAGCAGGTGAAGGGGTGGAGAAAAAAAATAGACTGTGGGGAAACAAAACTGTGGGTGTTGATTACGGACGGTTGAATTTGGGATGTGGAAGGAGACTGGATGTATTGGGCAGGAAGTGTAGGTTGGGAAGGGAGCGTAGGTTGTGCAGGGAGTGGAGGCACGGATGCAGTTGGGAACTGGTATGGGGAAGGAGACTGGAAAGGGGCAGGAGGTTGGTACTGGGTAAAATGGTATGGTACAGGAGGGGCAGGAAGGACAGGGCCTGGAGCAACTACTGGGCAGGTTGGGGGGGCTATTGATGTCATCTGTGCTAAGGCCACCTGGCAGGCTTGCATTACATGCATCTGCTGTTCAGGAGTTAGGTTGTCAAGACGCTCAACTACAGCCTTGAAAAAAAAATGATGCGGCGCTTTATTTGCATCTAGATGCATCCTTTCAACACGCGTACTTAAATTAAGCACCTCTCGACTAACAAGATTGAACCCAGCAGTCATTTGCTGGGTCATGATTTTCATGGCGTTTTGAAAGGATGCATGTAGATGCAAAAACTCCGTCGCAACCTGCCTTTCCTGACCCCGCTGACGCAGCCGCCCAGAACTCACAGGTGTTCTATAGAGGGCAGCAGTATCAGAGGAGTGAAGTAAAGGAAAGCCTACCTCGTCAACAGCAGCTTCAAGTAATGAAGCCTGCACAGATGCTCCAGCAGCGGTTGATGGGGGCTAAGGGATCACACAAACAAGGGAAGGCAGGGAGGGTGCAGAGGGGTTGGGTATGTCATGATCCCCGGTGACAGCCTCCTGGGGGATCGCTCCAGAAGGGTTCAATGCAGGCTTCCACGTGCTGGTGAAGGTGCTGTTGGAAAAAGTGGAAAATTGACATTAATATCATGCTATTGATTAGCCTTGGCTGAAAAAAAGGTTACACATTTTAATAGATTTAATTAGTAAATTCTGGTAGGAATATTTACCTTCTTGTCACCATAGTTGATCGGAGGAAGGTCAGGGCCTGTGCATATTTATAGCGGCTCCTGCATCCTCCTGATCTGCTGGGAGCCTGCATCTCTTTGTTGAACTCCTTCTTGAAGCGATCCCGTATTGACCGCCACCACAACTGAACTCTTTCCCCTGAAAAGTGAAAACACAAAATGGTTAGCATCAAACACAATACATCCGGAAATATTACTGAAATGTGAATACTTACGCTTTTCTTTCTGTGCCCGAGAATGAAGTTCCTCCCAATTATGTACCACAGCCTGGCACACTTCCTCCCAGAGTCGTCGAGTTACACTAGCATCCGCATGGAAGCGGTCAGCCATATTCCACAGCGGCTCACGATCTTGCACCATATCAATGAGGAGGTCAACATCAATAGCCACCTCCTCACTGTCGGAATCGTGAGCACGCTCTGAAGCCTGTTTAAAGACAAAAAAGGTATACATAACACTCACAGCATAAAGTACAAACCTTACAAAAGACCCCAAAAAAATTACTTACTCTATGGCGACCGCCCCGACGTGGTTGGAGGCGACTCTGGGAGGCGCTTTGAGGAACTCTCCAACGAGCCACAGAATCAGAAACCTTTAATGAAAAACAAACAAAAAAAAAGAAAATTAAATGCTTTTATGTTGACCTGTTTTTTGAGTACAGTGATGTGTATGAAGATCTTTTGGTGCAGTGCATGTACAGATACTTACACTCGGGGAGCCCACTCCAGGATTTTCTCCGCTACGTCCTTCTCCTTCTGAGAGACCCTCTTGTTCATCTTCCTATGAAACAAGAATGCTTATATAGGGTTATGTGTACCAAGAATGTTCTGCCCAAAAAAAAATTAAACATATGTACCTCATTTCGCTGGCGATGTGAGGGAGGGCTCCCAGAAGATGACATGTCTGGCCTAAAATCTGTAAAGTACAAAGAATTGTTACCTACAACACAAACCATATTTAAAGCTTTCAGGCCTTAATACTTACATTATGGGTTTCAATGGGTTTACACTGGGTTTTGGCAGTGGTGGCCTGGGCAACTTCCTGCAGTAAACAAGCACGATGTAGTTAATATTTGTTGTGTGCAACAATGATTTTTAAAATAAAACAAAGTTAAAAAAAGGTAAAAAATAAGATATTTTGCATTCCACTCTCACCACCCTCAAAAATACACCTTGGACAACCAACCCCCGCAAAAACTCAAACAACATAATCCGTATATACTCATGTATAAGGCTTCCTGTGTATAAGCCGACCCCCCAATTTTGGCCCCCAAAATTGGTAACACTTATTGACTCGTGCATAAGCCGAGGGTGGAATCCATATGCTGCTCCATTGTATATGCCCCCATATGCTGCAAAAAAGCAAAAAAAAAATGCACATATTCATGAATGGTAATGAGCGGTACCACGTGACCGCTGAAGACAGGAAGGGAGACAGTGGAGAAGCGAGCAAGGCTACAGATACCGCAGCAGTACTGGTAAGTATAATCTGTGACAACCCCGCTCCCCCTCCAACCCCCAGGTATATGACCCATGTATAAGCCAAGAGGGGGACTTTAAGCCCAAAAAAATGGGCTGAAAATCCCGGCTTAGACGCGAGTATATACGGTACCTCTCCCTACAGTATTTCAATTTAAATACACACACCCAACCAAGTATTACCTGGCAAACTACATCACACTGTCCTTTCCTTCATACTTAAAATTCCTTCCCACACTGATGACCACAACTGTAACTTTTTAAAAACACTGGTACAATGTAAGAACAACATTAACGTGTGTGTGTGTGTGTGTGTGTGTGTGTATGTGTGTGTGGGTGTATGTATACATATACATGGTGGGCAGGCAGTGGTAGGTCCAGCATGGTGGCCAGCAGTGACGGCAGTGGTGGGGGTTCTGCGGCGGCGGTGTACAGTGGCTGGTGTGGGGGTCATGGCGGCAACAAGTTGGCAGGAAAGACAGCAGCTTGCAGCATGTGAAAAGGCCGCAAGTCACAGTCTGTCCTGCCGGGTGTGATGGGGATGGGTGGCCAAGCATCGACAGATCTGGCGGGGGAGGGGAAACAACAGCAGCATGTCCAGCAGCAGCAGTGGGGGGGAGCCATGACAGTGGTGGGGTCCCAGCAATGTCCTGCTAGTGGTACTGTGGAAGGGCATGGTACCAGCAGTAGGTGCCATATTGAAATGCCCATCACTTGGGTATTTCAATTTGGCGGTCGACGTTTGTCCAGTTGGCGCAGTGGATTGTGTGATTCAAGGACATGCAGACAGAAGTATATATAGACTCTACAAAATGAAAACCATTAATGCTTGCATGGCATGGAAATGTTGAAACTCACACTCAAACTCCTGCTGGATGGATGTCCAATACAGTGGATGGCTGGCAAATCCAATTGGTTGGTGGCTATCTTGCAAATCCAGTGGCTGTGTGGATGAAATCCAGTCAGTAGCTCTTGCTCCTCTGCTGTCTTGCGTGTGACTGGATGAATGCCCTCTACCTTTCCTAGACGGGGGTGTGGATTGGCAGGTGTTTTTCTAATAATTTGATACTTTATTGAGCATGCTCAGTCCAAAAATCGGATCAGGCGGCAGAATCCGGCAAAAACCGGATAACGCCGGATCCTGCACCCATAGGATACCATTATACAAAAAACCGGATGCCGCCGGATCCGGCTTCAACCGGTTTTTAAACGCAGACAAAAAACGTTACATGAAACGTTTTTCCCAGACGCCGGACAAGCTATTTTTACCAGATCCGGCAAAAAACGGACGCGCCGCATAGGCATCCAGCGCAATGTGGCGATAATGAGAGTCTATGGGAAAAAAGCCGGATCCGGTGGCAACAGGCGCCGAATCTGGTTTTTACACTTTTCGCCGCACCGCGCCTGATACAAAAAAACTGAAGTCTGAAAGTAGCCTTAGTGAGTTGGGAGGAGATCAGTGAGGTTTATTCCAGAAACAAGTTCAAAGGAGGAGTAACAGGGCCATTGAGCTGAAAGTCACAAGGATATGAGGAAAGGGGAGCAGCATAAGAACGACAGCGACTAAGTTCAGTGGGATTACACGGAACATCGGAGACCTATGATCTGGAAAAGCTATGAAAGAGTCATCCTTAATTTCGCCCTAATAGGGGAAAATGGGTGGAGACCCCCAAGCAAGAACTAGCTTGGAAAGTAGGTAAGCTGTGGTACCGGATGATACGTTTCAAGGACAAGGATTGCCAGGAGAGCAAGGGACAGCACAGCTAGAAGGAACTGTTATGCTTGAGAATAACTGTGCGATATTTGTGATTGAATTAAACTTGTGGAGTAAAGTTAATATGTTGAAAATGGATTTGCCGTCTGTCAGTCAATGTGTGGGGACACCTGGAACCAGGATTGTGGGACAGCGAAGATCTCCAATCCATACCAAAAATGAGTGTTGTGCACTATATGATGCGATGGCTTCGGGACCACCACAATGCAGGGAGACTACGGTACACAAGATGATCTGCAAGCAACAAAGGGTTAAGTTATTTACAGGCAAGGAATGCAGTGTTTAGGAAAATACAGAAACAGGGGTATGCTATGGAAAGACAATTTACAAGGATAATATTCTTTAGCTGGGCTGTCAAACAGCACGGAGCACCAACTACAACAGCTCAGTGTATTTATCCAACTGGCAAGACAACACAGTAAAGTAATGTATGATGCTACACTAACTATAACCTATCTGGCCTTTGCTAACCAGGCCACATGGCTGCCATGCTCTATCTATTGCAGCCTATCCTAAACCCTAGCATGTGCACAGAAGGGGTTAACACTCACAGTAGCATAGGTATCTCAGTCCAATCCGGGGGGCCCCTGCAGCTTTGCAAGATGGTGCACATTTCTTCCTGGAAGCTCTGTGCAACATGGTCTTCTCCTTGTGTGCAAGTCCAGTGATGCTCCTAGAAACGGTGGATTCCCTCCTCTGGATTTCTTTCTTGTCTTTTCTTCATGGCTCCTCACGGCAACACAGGAAAGCCACTTTGTTATCCCCAGAATAGTTTACAAAGTCACAGTCTCAGACTCAATGTTCTTTTCCTCACAGCTCCAGGCAGGCACGTCTGCTTCCTGCAGAAATCTCGGCTCTCAACTCACACACAGAAAAGCAGCTCCTCCCCTCTCCAGTGCTGGCAGAAGAAACCACACAGTCTTTACTGCACGGGAGAGAGAATGTCCCATTGCTATTACCAAGGAGGTGTTGTCTCTTAAAGTGGCAGCTTGTCTCTATGGTCCATAGCAACGCCACCCCCTTACATGCCTCCCTACTTAAAAATGGTCATCCTCAACCATCACAGCATCAAGGTTGCAGTGGGATAGAGACACTTGCAATGCGGAATAGCACCTATAGGGGAGAAAACACAAGTGGAGAAACAGACAGAGAACACTGTTCTATGTATCGGGCTGGTGGAACCCCTGCAGTAGACCTCTGGGATCTCCGGATATCTTGACTATCTTCCAGAGGAATACTTGCTGCAGAAGTTTCAAAAAGCTCTTGTCTGGACTCATCATCACGTGGCGGCAGTGGTACCTCCAGAAGATTGCCATCTCTGTCCGGCTGAGGGCCCCCTATGTTGTCAGGGCTGATCCACCATTCATCATTGATTTCACCAGCAGGCAAGGCAGGTTCAGGAGGTGGAGCATCACCCTCAAGCGGCACTGGTATAGGACGGGCCTCAGACCGGCATAGCCGCAGCATATTTCTATGGAGCAGACACCCCATTCTCAACCTGCACCTTGTAGACCAAGCCGTCAGGATACACTCGCTCGATTACTTTGTATGGCTGTATTTCCTATATAGCTTACCCCTGGGGCATTTCTCTCTGACTTATACTCGGTCCCCAGGATGGAGCGGTATCTCCTGAATCGGTTTACGGCCTATATGTTCTTTCTCCTGTAGCTGCTGACCCACCAACTGCTGTATTGTTTGCAAACGTTGCTGATGTTCCTTCACCCATGAAGTGATGGTTTGCTACATGAGCTCTTCTGGCTATTCTAACTTCAACTCAATGATCTCTCATCCAGCTCTTCCAAACAGCAGCAGATATGGGGTGTAACCCGTGGTGGAATATACCCGATTGTTGAAGGTCCAGACCAACTCTGGCATGTAGTCTGGCCAGCATGCCTTCTTGTCCTCCGCCAAGGTCCTCAGCATTTGTAGCAAAGTTTGGTTGAAGCGTTCACATGCTTTGTTGCCTTGTGGTAGTAAGGGGTGGTCCGGGACCGCTCGATACCATACAAACGATATAGTTCTTCCATCACCTTGCCTTGGAAACATGCACCTTGGTCAGAGTGGATGCGCTTTGGGCACCCATATACTCGGATGAAGTCTTGACAAATGGCCGACCCGGCAGTCTGATCTCTGGTCAGGGTGACTACCGCGAATTTGGAGAAATGATCGGTCATCGCCAAACAGTACTGTCGCCCCTGGGCTGAGTGTCCCACGAGGAGATAGTTGATCATCAAGACGTCCAGTGGTTCATATGTATGGTCTGGATGGGTGCCCTTTGTTCAGTACTCTTAATGAGGTCACATACCCGACACTGCAGGCAGACCTCTTCTACCACAGACTCCAACCGGTGGCAGTACACGTACCGTTGTAACCACTGGTAGGTCTTTGTGGACCCAAAGTGGGCTCCGAATTCATGGGCTTCTTTAGCCACTTCCTGGGCCATTCATCCTGGGATGACCACCTGCCACCTTACTTCAGTGTCTTTTGGCTGTTGTCTCTTGCGATATAGCACCGATTCTCACACCTCCAGCTTATCACACTGGTGTAAGACACTCTTTATCTCAGTGTCAAGACTATCCCTCTCTTGTTTGCCTGGCCTCCGCTTCTGCACTACCCAGCACCCAGCATTTCATCTGTCTCAGCCCTTCGTCTTTGTCTTGAATACATCCCCATTCTTCATTGGTTCTCCCGAGAGATCGAGGTAGCATGCAGGCCTCCCTACTTGACTGGACAGCAACCACTGGGGTCCTGAATTTACAGAAGTCTGGGGTTTCTTCCTCTTCAAGTTGTTCATTGATCCACCACTGGTGTTTCCACTGTCTCTCGTGACAGGCTGTCGGCATTTGCATTTTGAGTGGCAGAGCGATAATGGATGGTAAAGTCAAACTTGGCCAGGCGAGCCACCCACAGTTGTTCCAAGGCCCCCCATTTAGCATTCTCAAGGTGGGCCAGGGGGTTATTGTCCATTCGACCTTGAATCTTGATCCCTGCCAAGAAGCCCGCAAACTTCTTTGTCATGGCCCACACCAGGGCCAAGAGCTCTAACCAGAAAGAGCTGTAATTGTGGGGGTTTCTTTCACTGTCTCGCAGGGACCTGCTAGCATACCCAATGACTCTCTCATGTCCATTCTGTATTTGGGAAAGTACTTCACCAAGTCCATGAAGGCTACCGTCTGTGTACAACAGGAACGGTTGATTGAAAACTGCATAAGCCGAAATCGGGGCTGAAGTAAGAGCATTCTTTATAGCCTGGAATGCCTCATCTCGCCTCTGATCCCAAGGGATGCACTGGGTCTTCGGCACTCCATCGGTCCCCCTCAGCAGCTTATTCAGGGGACACACCACCTTTGCGAAATCTTTGACAAACCGTCGGTAGTACCCGGCGAGCCCAAGGAGGGCCTGGAGTTCCATCACTGTTCGAGGGACTGGCCAGTTCTGGATAAGAGCCACTTTTTCCAGTGAGGGTAGAACCCCGTCTTGTGACACTATGTGGCCCAGGTACTTGATCTCTCTCTTGAAGAGATGGCATTTCTTTGGCTTCACCTTCAGATTATGAGCCCACAGTCTTCCAAGTACCTGTCCAAGCCGGGCAAGATGGTCTACGAATTCGGCAGAGAACACAATGATGTCAGATAGGGTAGCCTCAAAGTTTAAGTCTCCCAAACACTTTTCCGTCAGCCATTGAAACGTGCCCGGAGCCTTGGAGAGCCCAAAGGGCATCAGGTTAAACTCAAACAATCCCATAGGGAGGATGAAGGCGTTTTTTTCCTTGTCTTTTTCTGCCACGGCTACTTGCCAGTAGCCACTTGCTAGGTCCAAGGTAAAGTAGTACTTGGCTTTCTCCAATGCTGTCAAGGATTCCTCGATACAGGGTAACGGGTATGGGTCTCGCACAGTGCGAGCATTGAGTTTCCTGTAATCGTCACAGAACCGGATGGTCCCATCCTTCTTCTTGATGAGCACCATCGGGGCTGCCCAGGGGCTCTGACTACTCTGCACTACTCCTGAATCCAGCATCTGCCCGAGTAATGTCTTTACCTCTTGATACATCTTGGGTGGGATTTGCTGGTATCATTCTCGAATTGGACGAGCGTCGCCGGTCGGTATCTCGTGTGTGATCGCTTCGGTACAGCCAAAATCTTCGGCATGACGAGCGAATGCGGCCTGATTTTCCCACAGCATAGCTTCTATCGTCTGCACACGCTCAGGGCCTAGGGCCTTCACATCTACTTCCATTTGATCCAGGAAGACCCACCCATTCCACTCAGGGGATGGAGTCTCTTCGGGCCCCGCAGCAACTGCTAGAGTCCACCCCGTACCTTCTATCGGCGATAAAGACATCTCCTTCTGACTCACCACTTCACCCTTGCGTAGGTACTCCCAGGACAGATCTGTCCTTCGTGGCAAGCTGATCTCCCCGGGGCCCACATTCAAAGCTCTTATGGGGATGTGTCCTCGCTGGACTACCGCTATCGTACGAGCTGTCATGACTTCTTGGTCCACTCCTCCGCCTACCACAGGCTGAACAATCACCTCCAGCCCATCAAGGTTGCGATGAGTCCCCACTGGAAGGTGTAATATAATTTCACACTTGGGAGGCAGGATTACAGGCTCTTTCCCTGGGGCCCTGATGACCAATACCGTCTTATAAGATGGCACACTCTTCTGCATCCCACAGACGTGGATCAACCGCTGAAGGACTTCTTGAGTAGGCTTGTGTGTAGCAGCCTTCTTCCAATAACTGGGTCCCTGTTTGGTAAACATTATCTGATCGAGTTGTCATAGGATATTCATTCCCAGTACTACAGGCACATCTTCTTTGATGGGCTCAGGGGCTAGCAGGATCCCTTTCTTTCCCACTTCTTGGCCACAGATTTGAATATTCATCCACACAACCCCTGTGACCGGGATCAGTTTTTGATTGGCAGCAGGGCCTGAAAATGCTGTTTGAAATATGATTCTGGCATCGTTGTCACTTGTTACCCGGTATCTATCAAGCAATCCACTGGAACACCCTTAAATTTGGCACGCAGGATGGGACTCCCAGCAATCAAATGTTCATTACGATAAGTGGCCTCTCTTCTGGCCTCCCCCACAGAGTGCCGTGTTACTGCGGGGGTTGGTAGTCTAATGGTGGCTGTGGCTGGCTTGGAGCATAATTCCGCCAGTCTCTGGCAAGGTGCCCTTGTCCTCCACATTCCCAGCATTGGATGCCTCCTCTCCGCCGAGGGGCACCCCGAGCTTGTCTTCATGCCTCCGATGTCTGACGGGAGGGAGCCCGCACCCACTGATCCTTTATGGGTCGAGCCGAAGAGTGGTTATATGAGTACGATGGGTCAGACTGTAGTTCTCCCATTCTTTGCTCCATCCAGGTAAATTTGTCTTGCATACTGACAAGAGACCACTGCAAGTCTTGCACTACCTAGACCAGTGCCTCCTGATGATTCGTGTGCTCTCTGGTATTGGCAACCTGGACACGCATCACCCCAGATGCGTAGCTGTCTTCCTTGCTTTGGGACACTGCTTCTGCCAGGATTTGACAGAATGAAAGAGCCGGATCTGCATGGACCCGTTCTGACAGCGCTCTTCTCAAGGATGTGCTGTGCAGTCCCAGAAAGAATTGTTCCCGGAGTATCCGGTCTTTGGAGCCCATGCCACCGAACCCATCCGTTTCTTTCCTCTGCACATCTGCCAACACTTCTTGCAGTGCTGTTGCATACTGGGAGATCTCTTCCCGCTGCAGTGTAGAGAAAATTTGGTGTGTAGGTGTCCCGCACTAGCAGTCTCGCCGTATATCTCTTCCATGAATTTCACTAGCTCCTTCAGGGTACTACAGGTGAGTTCCGGCTGTAGACAGACATTTTTACGGGCCTCTCCCTCCAAGGCAGTCAAAGCAATGCCCACTTCAAGATCTGTGCTGATGTCATAAATCTTCAGGGTGCTTTGCAGCCGGGACACTCAATTAGACAGGGGCATATTATTGCCGTCAATCTTTGGAAGCACACTAAATATGGTGCCCATAGGGAGTGTCCTTGCAGGGGTTCCACCAATGCCCACAGCATCCCCACTAACACTAGCACTCTCGCCGTTGCCGCCTGCATCATGGTGACATTAACCCTGCTTGCATCGCCACTTGAAGCGATGGCCGGGGGACCACCACAATGCAGGGAGACTACAGTACACAAGATGAGGTGTAAGCAACAAGGGGTTAATTTATTTACAGGCAAGGAATGCAGAGTTTAGGAAAATGCAGAAACAGGGGTATGCTATGGAAACAGAGAATTTACACGGATAATATTTTTTAGCTGGGCCGTCAAACAGCAAGGAGCACCAACTATAACAGCTCAGTGTATTTATCCAACTGGCAAGACAACATAGTAAAGTAATGTATGATGCTACACTAACTATAACCTATCTGGCCTTTGCTAACCAGGCCACATGGCTGCTGTGCTCTATCTATTGCAGCCTATCCTAAACCCTAAACTTGAAAAAATGGGAAAAGGGAAATGGATTTGTGCTCACCAAAAATAGTCCTGTAGGCCGGTCGTGCCTATGGATCAAATGGAAGACCACCATGTGTAGCAAATGTAAGAAGAGAAGGAAGATCCGGCACTGAAGACTTCATAAAATCCACAGGAAACTTTATTCACATATTTTCATAATAAAAACAGAAAGGCGAAGAGGACCCCCATGCCTTACGTGTTTCGATCCCCACAACAGGTTCTTCTTCAGAGGCATAAAACAAAATAAATTGCAAACTAGTTATAAACATTCTCAACCGAGAGACTTCATATAATCAAGGAGGCAGGCAATTAAGCCCTCAGATTACCGGTGAAGTCACTCCCTTGCTTGAAAAAACACCTGAACACCAATAGACAAAACACATAAAATGTACAAAAATATGTATGCATTACGTACGTATAAATATGCAAATACATTACAAATTACATATTAATCTTATTCATAATACATAGAAATCCACAATCCTCAAAAGAGAAAAAAAAAACCTCAATGCTCAATAAAAATACATGAGATCATTCCTATAATTTAAACCTTGCGGATATCGTGCATCAAGCACAAGTATCCAGAACGGTTCCCGACAATGTAGTAAATGTTCCCAGTCACCCCCTCTAGGGGGTTTCGCTACCCGTTCTATTCCCTTTACTTTGAGACTACATAAATTGCCCCCATGTATTTCTAGAAAATATATAGATAAACCAGACACATTCTTGCGACTGGACATGGACTCTGGATTAGAGGCAGTAATGTGCTCACTTAATCTCCTCTTCAAGCTACGTGTGGTACAACCAATATATTAAATCCCGCACAATGTGCACTCTGCCATGTACACCAAATGAGTGGTATTGCAGTTCATATAGGTTTTAATTTCATAGGATTGTTGTGTGCTATAATTAACAAATCTATCTGTAATATCCATATAACGGCACAAGCCGCACAATTTCTCGCCATTAGTGTTGAGCATTCCGATACTGCAAATATCGGGTATCGGCCGATATCCGCTGTATTGGAATTCCGATACCGAGTACCGATATATTTACAATATCTGATACCAGAATCGGAAGTTCCCATAATGCAATGAGCCACTGTTGTGGCTGTGATTGGCTGCTGAAATGATGTCATCAGGATGCGCAGTCTGTGCACATCATGATGCGCGGTCTGTGCGGGCCTGTCGGGGGTCTGCGCGGGCCTGCCGGGGGTCTGCGCCGGCTGCCGGGGGTCTGTGTGGGCCTGCCGGGGGTCTGTACGGGCCTGCCGGGGGTCTGTACGGGCCTGCCGGGGGTCTGTGCCGGCTGCCAGGGGTCTGTGCGGACTGCCGGGGGTCTGTACGGGCCTGCCGGGGGTCTGTGCCGGCTGCCGGGGGTCTGTGCGGGCCTGCCGGGGGTCTGTGCCGGCTGCCGGGGGTCTGTGCAGACTACCGGGGGTCTGTACGGGCCTGCCGGGGGTCTGTGCCAGCTTCCGGGGGTCTGTGCGGACTGCCGGGGGTCTGTGCGGGCCTGCCAGGGGTTGTGTGTGTGTGTGCAGGCACCGTCCGATGGGACTACAAGTCCCATCGGGCTATGCCTGCTACAATGACAGTGATTGACACATTAGCCAATGATGGGACAGTAGTAGTCCCATCATCCGGCTAATGTGTTGAATGTTAAAAATATATATATATATATATATATATACATACACACATACTACATACATACTACATATACACAACATTCATGCAACATACATACTACATACATACTTCATATATACTACATTCATACAGCATACATACATACTACATACATACTACATATATACTACATTCATACAGCATACATACATACTACATATATACAACATTCATACAACATACATACTACATATATACAACATTCATTCAACATACATACATACTACATATATACTACATTCATACAACATATATACATACTACATGCATACTTCATATATACTACATTTATACAACATACATACATGCATACTACATACATACTACATAAATACAACATTCATACAACATACATACATAGTACATACATACAACATGCTACAGACATACAAAATGCATACTACATACATACTACATACAATACATTCATACCATACATACATATAGACATACAGTACATATAACATAGAATACATACTCACCATCACTTGTCATTTTGTTCCCCGAAGCCAGTGTCATCTATGAAAAATATGAAATAAACAAACAAGCAATACCACGACGATCTCCTGCACTGCATCACTGAGAGGTTACTATGGTTCACTGGTCTCACTTTATGGCAAAAGCTGCATGGGAACTTTCTCACATCAATGCCAAAAGTGAGACTAGGGACTATTTTTTTTACAGTGGCGGAGGAATACAGTGCGGATGGATACCTACCTCCCGTCATTGGATTCCTGGGGCCCCTAGAGAGCGGTCGCATTAGCTGATGCTGCTGTTCTCCTCGGGAGATCGTCGTGGGACACTCGTGGATTTCTGTGGATCAGGGAGTATATCGCTTGTTTGTTATTTTAATATTTTTTTATAGATGACACTGGCTTCGGGGAACAAAGTGACAAGTGATGGTGAGTATTTACTCTATGTCTATATGTAGTATGTATTGCATGAATGTATGAATGTATTGTATGTAGTATGTATGTTGTATGTCTGTAGTATGTATGTAGTATGTATTTTGTATGTCTGTAGCATGTTGTATGTATGTTGTATGTATGTAGTATGTACTATGTATGTATGTAGTATGTATGTATGCTGTATGAATGTAGTATATATGTAGCATGTATGCATGTTGTATGAATGTAGTATATACGTAGTATGTATGTAGTATGTATGTATGTTGTATGAATGTAGTATGGATGTAGTATGTATGTATGTTGTATGAATGTAGTATATATGGAGTATGTATGTAGTATGTATGTATGTTGTATGAATGTAGTATATATGAAGTATGTATGTTGTATGAATGTAGTATATATGAAGTATGTATGTAGTATGTATGTTGGATGACTGTACTATATATGTAGTATGTATGTAGTATGTATGTTGTATGAATGTAGTATATATGAAGTATGTATGTATGTTGTATGAATGTAGTATATATGTAGTATGTATGTATGTTGTATGAATGCGATCAGACAAATACAACGAGGGGGACAAAAAAAATGACTTAAATTTTTAGCCCTCTTTGGAACACACCTATATCCTCCAGCTAATATGTGCGATAAAACCGGATCTTGGTGCAACAGGGGAAGATGTTTATGTAAAATTTTAATAACACCTTTGTAGTCTGAACTAAAAGTGGTTGAGAAAGTGGGAATATTTTTGTTTTGATAAATACGTGATGTATTACTTTGCAATAAACTTTTCCTAGTTTTATTATCCACTTTCTTAATGGCCCTGTTCAACATCCAATCCTTATAACCCCTTTTTGATAACCTGGTGCAAATATTGCGACTTTCAGATTTATAAAGAGCATCATTAGAACATGTTCTCGTGGCACAAATTAGTTCACCCAACGGTAAATTACGTATCACATGTGGCGGGTGACAACTCTCCGCATGCAATATGGCATTGCCACTAGTTTCTTTTCTGAGTATAGAAGTATGTATATTCCCCATATTAACATCTCCTGTAAGTTTAACATCAAGAAATGTGGCACAAGCACCATGTATTTCATAGGTGAACCTAATATTTATGGAATTATTTCCAATATATCTGAAAAAAATCAAACATGCATGAGAGGGAGATACATCGCTGCAACCGAACCATAACAGGATTACGTCATCAATGTATCTCCCCCACCACAATACATTATCCAAAAAGGGATTATCCGCAGTATATATATATTTTCCCAAAAGGACATATAAAAATTGGCTAATGTAGGAGAAAATGTAGACCCCATTGGGCAACCACACACCTGTAGATAGTACTGAGTATCAAATTTAAAAAAATTTGTGCTCAAAAGATGTTGCAATGCCATGATAATGAAATCTTTTAAGATCAGAACTGAAATTGCTTCTCTCAGTCAGAATAGTGGAGACAGCAGATAATGCCAAATCGTGAGGTATACATGAATATAAAGCAACAACATCACATGTTATTCATGTATGATGTGGCCCCCATGTGACCTCCTGTAGTGCCTGCAATAGCTGTTTAGTATCTCTAATGTGACCTGGTGTTCTCAAAACCAAAGGTTGTAGTTTTTTATCTATCCTCTCAGAGTCTTTCATTAACCCCTCCAATGCCGGCCACTATGGGCCTAAAGGGTGGAGGGAACACGCCCTTGTGAGTTTTAGGCAAGGCGTGGAACACAGGACACACTGGTTTATCCACGTATAAAAAAATCTGCCATACGTTTGTCCAATATCCCCAACGCAAGACCCTCTTGCAAAACCACAGATAAACCTTGCTGAACACAGCTGGTAGGATCATTACTCAGGGGATGATACGTATTAGTATCTGATAACATAGATATGATTTCATTGCGATATAATAATGAATCCAAAATCACCACTGACCCCCCCTTGTCAGATTGACGGACCACTACATGTTGGTTCTTACTTAACAAATAAAGAGCATGCTGCTCATTTGCAGATATATTCATACAAGACTGCACATCAGAATCCAACAAAGATTTAATATCACGTTCAATTGCCGTCTGAAAGGTATCCATAATAGGCACTCTGGATATCAAGGGGTAAAAGGTGGGATTGGATATTAATACATCTGAGTCACATTGAGCTACTGTATGTTGATTTGTATCCTTCATACTAGACAACATCTCAAACATGATTTGATCTTTAACGGGAGCCGCAAGTGGTAACAAATTATCATTATTGAGACTCAAAAGGTGGTATATCAGAATTATGATTATCGATACTAGACTCGGGAGTAAAAAAATGTCTCTTAGGCTAGTTTCACACTTGCTTTTTTTTGCAGCGCGTTTTTCCCGCAAAAAAACGCATTGAAAAAACGCATACATAAGCATACAACTGCTGCGTTTTTTTCAAGCATTTTTATGAGCATGCATGAAAAAAACGCAGCGTTTTTATGCGTTTGTATGCGTTTTTAGGGCGTTTTTACCGCGTTTGCGTTTTTTTCCAACATTTTTAGGTGGCCCCTCACACTACCCAAACCATGACTTTACTAACCCTAACCCTGACCCTAACCCTAACCCTAACCCTGACCCTAACCCTAACCCTGACCCTAACCCTTAACCAAATCATACTTAACCCTAACCCAAACCCTAAACCCTAACTAACCCTAACCCTAACCCTAACCCTGACCCTAACCCTAACCCCAACCCTAACCCTAACCCTAACCCTAACCCAACAACATCACATGTTATTCATGTATGATGTGGCCCCCATGTGACCTCCTGTAGTGCCTGCAATAGCTGTTTAGTATCTCTAATGTGACCTGGTGTTCTCAAAACCAAAGGTTGTAGTTTTTTATCTATCCTCTCAGAGTCTTTCATTAACCCCTCCAATGCCGGCCACTATGGGCCTAAAGGGTGGAGGGAACACGCCCTTGTGAGTTTTAGGCAAGGCGTGGAACACAGGACACACTGGTTTATCCACGTATAAAAAAATCTGCCATACGTTTGTCCAATATCCCCAACGCAAGACCCTCTTGCAAAACCACAGATAAACCTTGCTGAACACAGCTGGTAGGATCATTACTCAAGGGATGATACGTATTAGTATCTGATAACATAGATATGATTTCATTGCGATATAATAATGAATCCAAAATCACCACTGACCCCCCCTTGTCAGATTGACGGACCACTACATGTTGGTTCTTACTTAACAAATAAAGAGCATGCTGCTCATTTGCAGATATATTCATACAAGACTGCACATCAGAATCCAACAAAGATTTAATATCACGTTCAATTGCCATCTGAAAGGTATCCATAATAGGCACTCTGGATATCAAGGGGTAAAAGGTGGGATTGGATATTAATACATCTGAGTCACATTGAGCTACTGTATGTTGATTTGTATCCTTCATACTAGACAACATCTCAAACATGATTTGATCTTTAACGGGAGCCGCAAGTGGTAACAAATTATCATTATTGAGACTCAAAAGGTGGTATATCAGAATTATGATTATCGATACTAGACTCGGGAGTAAAAAAATGTCTCTTAGGCTAGTTTCACACTTGCTTTTTTTTGCAGCGCGTTTTTCCCGCAAAAAAACGCATTGAAAAAACGCATACATAAGCATACAACTGCTGCGTTTTTTTCAAGCATTTTTATGAGCATGCATGAAAAAAACGCAGCGTTTTTATGCGTTTGTATGCGTTTTTAGGGCGTTTTTACCGCGTTTGCGTTTTTTTCCAACATTTTTAGGTGGCCCCTCACACTACCCAAACCATGACTTTACTAACCCTAACCCTGACCCTAACCCTAACCCTAACCCTGACCCTAACCCTAACCCTGACCCTAACCCTTAACCAAATCATACTTAACCCTAACCCAAACCCTAAACCCTAACTAACCCTAACCCTAACCCTAACCCTGACCCTAACCCTAACCCTAACCCTGACCCTAACCCTAACCCTAACCCTAACCCTGACCCTAACCCTAACCCTGACCCTAACCCTTAACAAAACCATACTTAACCCTAACCCTGACCCTAACCCTAACCCTAACCCTGACCCTAACCCTTAACCAAACCATACTTAACCCTAATCCTGACCCTAACCCTGACCCTAACCCTAACCCTAACCCTGACCCTAACCCTTAACAAAACCATACTTAACCCTAATCCTGACCCTAACCCTGACCCTAATCCTTAACAAAACCATACTTAACCCTAATCCTGACCCTAACCCTGACCCTAACCCTAACCCTAACCCTAACCCTGACCCTAACCCTAACCCTAACCCTAACCCTGACCCTAACCCTTAACAAAACCATACTTAACCCTAATCCTGACCCTAACCCTGACCCTAATCCTTAACAAAACCATACTTAACCCTAATCCTGACCCTAACCCTGACCCTAACCCTAACCCTAACCCTAACCCTGACCCTAACCCTTAACAAAACCATACTTAACCCTAATCCTGACCCTAACCATGACCCTAATCCTTAACAAAACCATACTTAACCCTAACCCTGACCCTAACCCTAACCCTAACCCTGACCCTGACCATAACCCTAACCCTAAACCCCCTTAACTAACCCTAACTCTAACCCAAACCCCTAAATTCCATGGTTTAAAAAAAAAAACGCATATGCAAAAAAACGCATACATGAGCATGCCAGTGCGCACATATGCGCATCCATAGGCTATAATGGCCATTTTTAGCGCAAAACGTGCGCATATGTGCGCATGCGCTTTTTTGCAGGGCCAAAAAATGCAACATGCTGCGTCTGGAAAATCCCAACGCACACCCCAAAAAAACGCAGCGCATGAAAATCACATACATGCGCTGACCAGTGCGCAGGTATGCGCACCCATGTTAAATATAGGGGAAAAAACGCATGCGCAGGTGTGCGTTTTTTTCCAGCACTAAAAAACGCAAATGTGAAACCAGCCTTAACTGTTAATAATCGCACAAAACGATTAACAGATCTCCTCTGCATGTTGGAACAAAGGAAAGTCCCCTTTTCAAAACACGCAGTTGACCTTCGCTCAGAATGGTAGCTGAAATGTTAATAACTGTAAACTCATCAGAAGCAACAATGTTACCGTCTATTTCCTCCAACGATTCATGTTCCGCAGACCATATTGATGTTTTCTTCTTACGTCGACGTCCTCCTCTCCTTTTTTTCTTTGATCTTTTTTTGCATACGATGTTGATGGTAACACCTGGTTGGAATCCATTGAGCCCTCAGATGTGGTAGGTGAGTTAAATGACTGTTCAAATGAGGAAAAACTGACATTATTACTGCGGAATGATTGACCTCATTTAAGAATAGTGAATTGCTCCCAAGCATAAACCATGTTAGAGTCATAGTCCCTGTGGTTTTTTTTTTCTCTCGTTCTCTTTTGAGGATTGTGGATTTCTATGTATTATGAATAAGATTAATATGTTATTTGTAATTTGTCATGTATTTGCATATTTATACGTACGTAATGCATACATATTTTTGTACATTTTATGTATTTTGTCTATTGTTGTTCAGGTGTTTTTTCAAGCAAGGGAGTGACTTCACCGGTAATCTGAGGGCTTAATTGCCTGCCTCCTTGATTATACAAATGTGTGAAGTCTCTCGGTTGGTTGAGAATGTTTATAACTAGTTTGCAATTTATTTTGTTTTATGCCTCTGAAGAAGAACCTGTTGTGAGGTTCGAAACGCGTAAGACGTGGGGGTCCTCTTCCCCTTTCTGCTTTTATTATGAAAATATATAAATAAAGTTTCCTGTGGATTTTATGAAGTCTTCAGTGCCAGATCTTCCTTCTCTTCTTACATATCCTAAACCCTAGCATGTGCACTAGAGTTGAGCGACTTTTGTTTTTTTAGGGTCGAGTTTCGTTTCGTGAAACCCGACTTTTCCAAAAGTCGGGTCGAGCAAGATCGTCCGATTATAGGGAAAAGTCGGGGTCGTCCCGAAACACGAAACCCAATGTAAGTCAATGGGGAATAAAAGTCGGCAGTGAGAGGAGGACAGGAAACACACCTACAGTGCCCATTTGAATGCCAAAAGCATCAATTCTTCTTACTTAAGCTTGTCAACCTTAATTAACTTCATAATACAAGTTACGCACTGAAAAATGGGGGTTATTTGGCTAAAGTTGTGGGGGGGGGAAGGGCTGGCTGCAGGTTTTCATGTGCCCTGGGCGAAAGAGCGCCCCTTTAACACATACCACAACTCATCATGCTCCGATACGGCAGAGAAATAGCGGTATAGTACAATGAAAAATACTTCACTTTTTACATCTCATGACAAGGCCCATCTATTTCTCCATACAGAATCATTGGTCCCATATAATGTTTGAAACAGTATATGATGAGCTCCACATAATGCTACAGTATATGTTGGTCCCCATGGATGAAGCTCCACTGTCTTATGGGCCCAAATAATGCTCCAAACATAATGGGCCCCATTTCTAATGCTCTAGTGTATAATGGGCCCTGTAAATGCTGCTCCAGTGTCTGATGTCCACCTTTGGAATGTTCCAGTGTATGGTGGGCCCCATCTATCATTCTCCAGAGTATAGTGCTCCCCAAAAATTGCTGTCCCAACATTGAAAACAATCAAATAAGTCTCCTCGCTAGGGAATCCCTGTACTAGTCTGGACTCCTCGTCGTCCCCATCTTCCATCTCACTGCACAGTATTTCAACCTTGCAAGTGCTGTGATCCTGAGCAAGCAGGGGGGGCACACTCGTTGGCGACGGCACTGGCACAGGGCCTCTGATAGTACGGTGGTGTGTCTGATGGCGGGTGGGCCGAACCTGCACTTTCATCTGCAGCTTCCTCTTTGTCACCGTGTAAGTTGGAACTGTATATGGGAAGGGTAACCTGAGTTTCATCAGGGTCAGATTCAGGCCGTGTAGCGTGCGAGGGGAATGTAGTGGTCTGGGTCAATGTACCAGCAGATTCATCGAGCAGTGGCTGGGCATCAGTGCACTTGTGTCGACCCCAGGAGTACGGTCGCCACAGTGGCATTACCTTCTTCCTAGGGAGTGTGATGTCATGCTTGGGAGCAACGAACGATCTCTCTAGCAGGTTAACTGTTTGGGCGGCGTTACTCCCACGAGTCATGACCCTCCAAACAGCGTTCATGAAGGCAAAGTGTTTGTTTTACGTGGGCAGTATGGTTGCAAAGCTGAACCTTAAAGGAATGTCCAGAAGGGCACCACCAGGAGTGGAGCCTACGGTTAAATTCGACTCCACCTGGGAAACCTCAACCATGCCAGCTACAGAACAGATGCACACATTGCAAGCTTAATTCCGTTAACGAACGAGACTCCGTCATGCCCCGCGGTCCGAGTCCGGCTTACTAGAGGGACACGTGAGGCTCTGGAACATGAGATTGGCCAATAACTGGTGTGTCATGCCCTTACATGTCCGTGGCTGCATGTGCGCTACACTGAAAAGGCCAGCGTTTGTCGCTTACAGGTGCAGATAACCCGCTGAACAACGTTAGTGATGGGGATCACTGATTACAATTATTACCCGCGAACAATGATTTCCCAGTAAGTGCAGGTCAACTGCAGTTCCGGAATTAGGCCTAACCGTCATTCCTGAAAAAATGAAAAACTTACGTGTGCAAACCACAGGTGCTGTAGCTTGCTTAACAGCTCGCCAGCCATTCTCACGCCCAGTATGGATTACACGTAATTGCACAAAGGTTAGAAAGGGTACCGTATCCCCGGATAACATGTATGGATAGCGTACACATTCAAAATATATGTCTCAGGAGGCAGGCTCAGACGGTGTTAGGCCCAGTATGGATTGCACGTGATTGCACAAAGGTTAGAAAGGGTACCGTATCCCTGGATAACATGTATGGATAGCGTACACATTCAAAATATATGTCTCAGGAGGCAGGCTCAGACGGTGTTAGGCCCAGTATGGATTGCACGTGATTGCACAAAGGTTAGAAAGGGTACCGTATCCCCGGATAACTTATATGGATAGCGTACACATTCAAAATATATGTCTCAGGAGGCAGGCTCAGACTGTGTTAGGCCCAGTATGGATTGCACGTGATTGCACAAAGGTTAGAAAGGGTACCGTATCCCCAGATAACATGTATGGATAGCGTACACATTCAAAATATATGTCTCAGGAGGCAGGCTCAGACGGTGTTAGGCCCAGTATGGATTGCACGTGATTGCACAAAGGTTAGAAAGGGTACCGTATCCCTGGATAACATGTATGGATAGCGTACACATTCAAAATATATGTCTCAGGAGGCAGGCTCAGACGGTGTTAGGCCCAGTATGGATTGCACAAAGGTTAGAAAGGGTACCGTATCCCCGGATAACATGTATGGATGGCGTACACATTCAAAATATATGTCTCAGGAGGCAGGCTCAGACGGTGTTAGGCCCAGTATGGATTGCACGTGATTGCACAAAGGTTAGAAAGGGTACCGTATCCCCAGATAACATGTATGGATAGCGTACACATTCAAAATATATGTCTCAGGAGGCAGGCTCAGACGGTGTTAGGCCCAGTATGGATTGCACGTGATTGCACAAAGGTTAGAAAGGGTACCGTATCCCCGGATAACATGTATGGATAGCGTACACATTCAAAATATATGTCTCAGGAGGCAGGCTCAGACGGTGTTAGGCCCAGTATGGATTGCACGTGATTGCACAAAGGTTAGAAAGGGTACCGTATCCCTGGATAACATGTATGGATAGTGTACACATTCAAAATATATGTCTCAGGAGGCAGGCTCAGACGGTGTTAGGCCCAGTATGGATTGCACGTGATTGCACAAAGGTTAGAAAGGGTACCGTATCCCTGGATAACATGTATGGATAGCGTACACATTCAAAATATATGTCTCAGGAGGCAGGCTCAGACTGTGTTAGGCCCAGTATGGATTGCACGTGATTGCACAAAAGTTAGAAAGGGTACCGTATCCCCGGATAACATGTATGGATAGCGTACACATTCAAAATATATGTCTCAGGAGGCAGGCTCAGACGGTGTAAGGCCCAGTATGGATTGCACAAAGGTTAGAAAGGGTACCGTATCCCCAGATAACATGTATGGATAGCGTACACATTCAAAATATATGTCTCAGGAGGCAGGCTCAGACGGTGTTAGGCCCAGTATGGATTGCACGTGATTGCACAAAGGTTAGAAAGGGTACCGTATCCCCGGATAACATGTATGGATAGCGTACACATTCAAAATATGTCTCAGGAGGCAGGCTCAGACGGTGTTAGGCCCAGTATGGATTGCACGTGATTGCACAAAGGTTAGAAAGGGTACCGTATCCCTGGATAACATGTATGGATAGCGTACACATTCAAAATATATGTCTCAGGAGGCAGGCTCAGACGGTGTTAGGCCCAGTATGGATTGCACGTGATTGCACAAAGGTTAGAAAGGGTACCGTATCCCCAGATAACATGTATGGATAGCGTACACATTCAAAATATATGTTTCAGGAGGCAGGCTCAGACGGTGTTAGGCCCAGTATGGATTGCACGTGATTGCACAAAGGTTAGAAAGGGTACCGTATCCCTGGATAACATGTATGGATAGCGTACACATTCAAAATATATGTCACAGGAGGCAGGCTCAGACGGTGTTAGGCCCAGTATGGATTGCACGTGATTGCACAAAGGTTAGAAAGGGTACCGTATCCCCGGATAACATGTATGGATAGCGTACACATTCAAAATATATGTCTCAGGAGGCAGGCTCAGACGGTGTCAGGCACAGTATGGATTTGACGGCCCAGATTACACAGCGGAGGAGCAGGGAGAGGTAAAGATTGCAAATGCTGGGGCCCTGCCCAAGCAAGGGGGCCCACTCGTGGGCGTCGGTACTGGCACTGGGCCCCTCATAGTACAGCGGTGTGTCTGACGGCGGGTGTGCACCACCACCGTCAGAGACACTTGATTGCACTATGAGGGACCCTGTGCCAGTGCCCGCGCCCAAGAGTCGGCCTACCCACCTGTCCAGGGCAACGGCACTCGCACGGTGTCGTGCGCTAGGTGGTGACCCCGGCCATGGGGGGGGAGGCAGCACAGTTAGGGAGTTTTAGAAAGTGGCATATGTTGATGTTGGACATTCAGCTGATGCAAAAGGCGAAATAGGTCAAGTCCCAGGAAGAGGTGGACCAAAGCAAGCCATTTTTCTGTCACCCTATGTGTCATCAGGGGAAGGTGGGACAAAATCCTTGGAAACCCATGCATGGTTCATTTTAATGAAGGTTAGATCATCCACATTTTGGGTTGACAGACGGGTCCTTTTTTCTGTCAGGATTGATCCAGCTGCACTGAAGACTCTTTCCGATAGCACACTTGCAGCTGGGCAAGCGAGCTCCTGTAAGGCATATTGTGCCAATTCAGGCCAGGTGTCCAGTTTAGCGGCCCAATAGTCAAAGGGGAATGACCTGTGTGGGCGAACATCGATATGGGAGGAAAAGTAGTTTGTAACCATGGTTGACAACTGCTGTCTCCTGTCACTTTCCATCGATGCAGTATTACCAGTTGTGTGAGCGGTATTTGAAAAATCAGTCCACAACATTGTCATGAAACCCCTGTCTCCAACGCCACTTCTGCTGTGTGCACCACGAACACCTCTGCCAAGCTGCCCCCGGCCCGTACGGCTCGTGTGAGAACCATCACCGCTGCTGTGTGCTGGGAATGCCTCAAGCAACCGATTTACCAGAGTTGCTTGTTTATTAGCCAATATTAGGTCAAGGTTCTCCTGTGGCATGATGTTTTGTAATTTGCCTTTATAGCGTGGATCCAGGATGCTGGCCAACCAGTAGTCGTCATCGTTCATCATTTTGGCAATGCGGGGGTCCCTTTTTAGGATCCGCAAGGCATAATCTGACATGTGGGCCAATGTTCCCGGTGTCAATGATGCACTGCGAGTGCTGATTGGAGGAGCACTTTCTGGCAAATCCACATCCCTCCAGTCACGCACAAACCCTGTACCAGACCTTGCCACGCCAATATTTTCACTTGCCCCACGAGATGCATCCTCCTCCCCTAAGTAATCATCCCCATCATCATCATCCTCTTCTTCCTCCACCTCGTCCAGGAGAGGTCCCTGAGCAGACAATGGCTGAATGTCATCAAGGATTCCCTCCTTCCTTCCTCCTCATCAACATTGGCTGCAGACGCCTGCTCCTTAAGGTGCGTCAAAGTTTGCATGAGCAGACGCATAAGTGGGATGCTCATGCTTAGGATGGCGTCGTCTGCGCTTACCAGCCGTGTGCATTCCTCAAAACACTGAAGGACTCTACAGAGGTCTTTCAGCTTCGACCACTGCACACCTGTCAACTCCATGTCTGCTCTCAAAGTGCCTGGCCGTGTATCCTCCCACAAATGCATTATGGCCTGCCTCTGCTCGCACAGCCGCTCCACCATGTGCAGGGTGGAGTTCCACCTTGTTGCAATGTCGATAATGAGGCGGTGGTTGGGAAGGTGGAGCAATCGCTGCAGCTTCTGCATACGAACGGAGTGTACAGGCGACCGGCGGATGTGCGCGCACAGTCTTCGCACCTTCTGGAGCAGGGCTGTTAACTCCGGATAATTTTTGAGGAAGCACTGCACCACCAGGTTCAAGGTGTGAGCCAAGCAAGGTATGTGGCTGAGTTTTGAAAGGGCTATGGCTGCCACAAAATTACGGCCGTTATCACTAACTACCTTGCCTGCCTCAAGATGTACACTGCCCAGCCATGACTAAGTTTGTCGCTTCAAGTACTCGGCCAGCACCTCGGCGGTATGTCTGTCGCCCAAACACATCATCTGCAACACAGCCTGCTGACGCTTTCCACTAGCTGCTCGACAGGGGGACACATCGTGTGCAACAGTGGCAGCTGCAGATGGAGTGCTCGTACGACTGCGCTCTGTGGACGAGCTTTCGCTTCTGGAGGAGGAGGAGGGTGGAACGCCTACAGCCAACTGTTTCCTATACCGTGGGCTAGGCAGCACTGTCCCACCACCGCTGTCCCCTGTGGACCCTGCATCCACCACATTAACCCAGTGCGCAGTGATGGACACGTAACGGCCCTGGCCATGCCGACTGGACCATGCATCAGTTGTGAGGTGCACCTTTCCGCTCACTGACTGCTTGAGTGCATGGACAATGCGGTCTTTCACATGATGGTGGAGGGCTGGGATGGCTTTGCAAGAGAAGAAGTGGCGACTGGGTTGTTCATAGCGTGGTACTGCATAGGCCATGAGTTCGCGGAAAGCTGTGCTTTCCACCAACCGAAAGGGCATCATCTCAAACGAGATTAGTTTGGCAATGTGGGCGTTTAAACCCAGTGTACGCGGATGAGAGACTGAGTACTTTCTTGACCTACTCATAGTGTCTGGGAGGGTGAGCTGGACTTGAGAGCTGCATATGGTGGAAGTAGCGGTGGACAGGGCGGACTGAGAGAGGGTTGATGATGGTGATGGAGTTGGTGTTCTTTCTGATGGCCTAGAATCAGTCTTTCGTTGATATAACAGTGGGATTCCCTGACTGCTGTGGCCTTGCAATGACACCTCAACATTTGCTGCTGTGCTAACCGGTGGGCTTACAGTGGGGGAAAAAATGTAGCGTTGATGACTAGCTTCGTTGTGATCAGTTGCACATGTGGCACTTGAGGTTTGGTGTTGTGTCCACGCTTGCAAGTGCATGCTGGTTAAATGTCTAAGCATGCAACTGGTATTCAAATTTTTCAGATTTTTCCCTCGGCTAAAGGTCTTTGCGCACTTCTTACAGATAACCTTGGCCTGATCATGAGGATTTTGTTCAAAAAAGTGCCACACTGCACTCTTCCTACTTTGGCAGACATTTTGCGGCCTAGCACGCTGTGATCTTTTGACCCTTTGGACAAGTTGTCCAGCAACTCTTTTGATGTTTGGAACCTGTCTTTGGAGTGCTCCGGGCCTGCCAGATAACAGCTGTTGCGATGTCGATGTCTGCTGTGGATGCTCCTCATCTGAGCTATTGGAAGCAGCACCCTCTTCCCCCAATGGATGCCAATCTGGGTCAACAACTGGGTCATCCATCACCTCCTCTTCTATGTCATGTGCACCTTCCTCTGTGTCACCGTGTATGGTGGTATAGTGTGCGGGAAGGGGCACCTGAGTCTCATCAGGGTCAGAATCTGGCTCTGTACACTGCGAGGACAATGTAGTGCTCTGAGTGAATGTACCAGCAGAATCATCCATCAGCGGCTGTGCATCAGTGCACTCCATGTCAGATTCGTCTTGGCCTGGGTAATTCACCATTTCACTTGATAATCCAGGCATGGTATGTGAAAACAGCTCCATGGAGTAATCAGTAGTATGGCCTGCGTCATCCTTCAATCTTGGTTGGGGTGAAGGACACAAGGAAAGGTGTGGTTCATGAACATGAGCCTCCAATGACGACTCAGTGCTTTTACTTTTTACAACTGAAGAAGAGGAGGCGATAGAGCTGGAGGCTGAGTCAGCAATGTAAGACAAAACTTTTTCCTGATGCTCTGGCTTTAAAAGCGGTTTGCCAACTCCTAGAAAACTAAGCGTTCGAGGCCTTATGTAGCCAGATGATGACGCAGGCTCAACACCTCCTCCATTCGGTCCTATTTTGCTCTTGCCACTACCATCAGATCCACCACCAACACCATCATTACCAGCTGCCAACCCCCGCCCAATTCCACGGCCTCTTCCACCAGCCTTCCTCATTTTTGGTAGAAATGTAGACAAAATCCAACAAACTATATAGTAATGTAAAACAAGGGTACAAGGTGTCTATAGGACAGGGGAGATTTTGAATTTCTGCACACACTTTTGGACACTGGACACTTTTGGATTGTGTGAGGCCCACTGATATCTGAGCGCTATGTGACAGGCTCGATGGCACAGCTGTGACCTAAGTGACTAGAGGATAAGTGAGATTTTGAATCTCTGCACACACTTTTGGACACTGGACACTTTTGGATTGTGTGAGGCCCACTGATATCTGAGCGCTATGTGACAGGCTTGATGGCACAGCTGTGACCTAAGTGACTGGAGGATAAGTGAGATTTTGAATCTCTGCACACACTTTTGGACACTGGACACTTTTGGATTGTGTGAGGCCCACTGATATCTGAGCGCTATGTGACAGGCTCGATGGCACAGCTGTGACCTAAGTGACTAGAGGATAAGTGAGATTTTGAATCTCTGCACACACTTTTGGACACTGGACACTTTTGGATTGTGTGAGGCCCAATGAATATCTGAGCGCTATGTGACAGGCTCGATGGCACAGCTGTGACCTAAGTGACTAGAGGATAAGGGAGATTGGATTGCTTTTAAAAAAGCAGTTTGCGGAGCAGTGGGTAAACAGCAATGCCAGCCTGTCAGGAAGCCTTAGAAGGCAGCCCAACAACCAACACCACTGATACACCACTATATAGCCTCCCCTTGCACTGCACACACAGTGACTGGTGTGTTGTGCAGGCCAAATCGCTAGCAGCAGAAGCAGTTTTTTGGTCTTCTTCCCTGCCTAACGCTCTCCCTACAGAATCAGCAGCAACCTCTCCCTATACTGAGATCGGCAGAAGTAAGATGGCGGTCGGCGTGCACGCCCTTTTATACCCCCTGTGACGCCCACCAAAGCAAGCCAATCACTTGCATGCCCTTCTGAAAGATGGTGGTGACCCGTGCCTATGTCATCACGTTGCCCACAGTGTCCGTGGATCCTGATTGGCTGAAAAAGAGCGCAAAACAAACTTTTGAAACGCGACTTTGGCGCGTAAGTCGCCGACCTCGTGGCCGACCTCATCCTAGGGTCGGGTTTCGTTTCATGAAACCCGACTTTGCCAAAAGTCGGCGACTTTTGAATTTTTTCGACCCGTTTCGCTCAACTCTAATGTGCACACAAGGGGTTAACACTCACAGTAGCATTGGTATCTCAGTCCAATCCCGGGGCCCCTGCAGCTTTGCAAGATGGTGCGCACTTCATCCTGGAAGCTCTGTGCAACGTGGTCTTTTCCTTGTGTGCAGGTCCAGTGATGCTCCTAGAAATGGTGGATTCCCTCCTCTGAATTCCTTTCTTGTCTTTTCTTCATGGCTCCTCACGGCAACACAGGAAAGCCACCTTGTTATCCCCAGAATAGTTTACAAAGTCACAGTCTCAGACTAAACATTCTTTTCTACACAGCTCAAGGCAGGCACGTCTGCTTCCTGCAGAAATCTCGGTTCTCAACTCACACACAGAAAAGCAGCCCCTCCCCTCTCCAGTGCTGGCAGAAGAAACCACACAGTCTTTACTGCAGGGGAGAGAGAATGTCCTATTGCTCTAACCAAGGGGGGTGCTGTCTCAAAATGGCAGCTTGTCTCTACGGTCCATAGCAACGCCACCCCCTTACACTATACACAAGCAGGCCATTCTTTTCTTTGTGGGGTGGCTGGGTGTGCTGACACAGCAGCCCCTCGCCATTACTACCACCCTGGCCTCCTCACACTAGCAGACATATATTAAAAAGAATTCTTGACAAATAAAAAGTCTCTCTCTCAACAGATCAAGAGGGACAAAAACTTTTGGGGAGGAAAGAATAGTAATTTCTCCAATATTTAGTCTAGGTGTTAAGTTAACTATATTTTATGCAATTACAGTGACACTAAATTTATATAGTTTATCTTTACCATTTTTTTTAAACCAATTGATTTAGTGTCACTACATTCTGACTTCATAACTTATTTACAGTACTTAGAGCTATCTACCTATCACCAACATCTGAAATTTATAGCCGTGAAGTGGTAAAAACGATTAGTATTTCAGTGGATACGGAAACTTTCCTGAACACAATTGTGGAGTTAAATGTGACAGAGAAGATATAAGGGGAAGAAACTAACTAGGCATGTCTCCTCTGTGAAGGGTCCGGAACTGACGGAGCTGTCACCTATATTGCGGGGTAGAAAGCTTGAGACTCCAGACCATACTTTGTTTGAGAAAATTGGGCGTGGCTAAGCGGACAGAGCTGCAGCCAGTGACCAGACAGTTTGGGCGGGAACTTCGGGCTCGCCGGATGCTTGTGAGGTAAAATCAGCTGAGAGGTGTCTGGGCAGAGCAGAGCCTGGGATGGCAGAGCGCTTTGACAGGAGACCGTCGACTGAGTACCGCTCAGACACCGCTGTCCCAGCCAACATCACTGCCCTCGCTGAGACCGCTGACACAGCCGAAAACGCAACCACATCCACCCTCACAGACAGTACTGTGTTGTGAGCTCATCTGTTCATTCACCTTTTGTGTCCGAGGATCTCCCTCTTCTGGTAAAGGAAGGTAGTGAGGCTGATTTGCATGAAAGAAACCAAACATCTGATCAGGTGGATTGTGACTGGGTAACAGGAACTTCAGACTGGATATAAGGCATCCGACGCCCTTCTGAGTGGCTGGTGATTTCTCTGCTGGATTCTTGGAGACCTGTCTGATTCCTGCTTCCCAAAGATAAGTTTTTGCTCTGCTATTGAACTTATTAGTTTTGGTTTTGTTTACTTTGTTTTGGAGTTCAGCCATCCCCGGCTGGGGGTGTGCTGGATTCTTATTCCTTGATCAGTTTTCTCTTTTGCTCTGGTTTCAGAATATTCTGAGTGCTGATATAGGGTTTGAAGTCTAGAGACTTCAGGGTCGTTTTTACTTATCAGTTGTGTTGGTAATATTTTTAGCAGGGTTTTCTCGGATTGCAGACAGCAGCTTTTCTGTCCTGTCCTTTTTAGTTAGCTTGGGCCCCATCGTTTGCTCATCCTATCTTTCTATCTGTGTTAGTGTTTTCATCTTGCTTCACCGTCATTATATGTTGGGGGCTGCCTATTGCTTTGGGGTCTGCTCTGAGGCAGTCAGTTTTTCCCTTTTCTCTCTTTAGGCTTATTTAGATCTCCGGCTGTGACGAGGTGTCTAGGATCACCGTAGGAACACTCCACGGCTACTGCTAGTTGTGTGATAGGATTAGGGGTCTGCAATCTGCTAGTTTCCAACCTCTCTGATTTTCTGGGCTGAGCTTGCATTTTTGTTTTTTCCTCCTCGGTGACTCAATCATAACACTACTGACCGTGAGAGACAAGGTCTGTGAACGGGACTTAGGCTTGTGTCGATTCGGCACAGCGAACCAGGTTGCCCATTGTAAACTATGTTTGGGCAGTTCTGCAAATCACCGTAGTGTTGGGACACTCACCGCTGAGGATAAGGACGTATCCCTCTTCATCACCTCATCTGCTGGACCCAAGACCCACATCAGGATAACGAGGATTTGCCGCCATCATCAGGACCATTGGAGGACACCACCAGTGTCAAAAGATACTACATCATTTAAATCAGGATTGTGACAGACCCCTACTGCGATGCAATCTAGGCAGCACCAGTCACAGACAAGAGTTCAACCATGACTGGCGCCTGAGTGATAAGTTATATTTTATTGTATTGTCAGTTTTACTTGTCCCTGTTCCTTAAGTTATCCCCATTAGCCTTTTGCTGTATTAGGGAATATTATCCCTCCATTTTCTCCCTGCATGGAGATTCTACTGTATAATAAACCCCTTACATCCTTGGTCTGTGTACTGTCCATTACTGCATCCTACGTGCCTGCAGTCTCCTCACAAAGAAAATGTCTATTAAGTCTAATAGAATTAATCATATGTATTATTCTCAATAGGCTTTTTACACTGGCTTTACATTGAACATGAGGGGGTTATTCCGTATAATTGTTCGCATGATCATTTGTTCCCCCATGCTATATTGCAAAGAAGAATGTCTTCCTAAACAGGTCATATCCCAGTCAGAAAAACCTTATAAACTAGTCTTCATACTGTATAGGGTGTCCACTTGCAAGTAACCAAATCTGAGTATTGCTAAACAATAATTTCTTCTATAAAATTATTGGTAAAAACATTTGTTCACGATTATTGCCTAGCAATAAATCAACAAAGCAGACGACTCTCATTTGTTTTTTCTTTCATGTGGGCATAACATTTTCACGTTGGTCAGCAATACAATTCCTGGTGGGAACAAAAGACCAGGCGAACACTTGTTTCTATTAACCCCCTTGGGTGTCCTCTCCCCCACGCCATCAGTGCCCTCTTCACAACCTTCATCATTGACTTCTCCACCACCACTATCATTGCTTTCTCCCCCACCTCCCCATATCATTGCCCATTCCATGATCTCCATCATTTCCTCCTATCCCACCACCCCATCATTGCCCATTCCACCATCTTCATCATTTCCTCTTCCCCCAAACCCCCATTATTGATCTTTCCATCACCACCATCATTTCCTCCTCCCCCACCACCTCCAATCATTGCTTTTCCCTCACCACCCCATCATTGCCCTTTCCACCACCTCCATCATTTCCTCCTCCCTACCACCTCCATAATTGCATTCTACCCCACCACCCCATCATTGTTCTTTCTACCACCTCCATTATTGCTTTTTCCCCCACCACCCCATCATTGCCTTTTCCACCACCTCCATCATTGCCCTTTGCACCACTTCCTTCACTGTTTCCTCCTCCACCACCCCATCATTGCTTCCTTCCTGTCAGGAACACCACACTGCACTTGCTCACTGAGCCAGTGCACATGTCCTGAGTACAAAAACAGTGCTCAAAGATACCTGTGGAGCGGGGCAGCAGCGGTGATGATGCGTACTTCAGAATATCAGGACCTGAAGCTCGTGACTGCTGGGGGTGTGACCTAAGCTCCACAGAGCTAGGAGCTGCAGGGAAACCCCTAGAAAGGTAACTATGGGACAAGTTACCAAGGGGCATAGACAGGGACGTAAAACCAGATGAAGCCGGGTCAAAGCACGAGATAGCAGGACAGTACCAAAGGGTTAGACAGAGCAAATAGTCAGGATGTAGCAATAGATCAGAAAACCAGAACGGGCAATAGACAGTACAATAGGGACAAACTGTAATGGATTAACAATAGCCAAGCCAGGAGGTCAGAACCGGAGAAGACAATAGTACCAAAATGAGAGAAGGAGTACAGAGTGAGGGAACAGACGGGGTCATACATGGGAATCAAACAAGAAACGCAGTATACACGCACACCAGGGGGGTCAGACACACAGCCAGAATAACAGTATAGCTGACAGGGAATCCTAGTCTGCAGTGAGTATAAATACCCCTCCTAGATCCAAAGAGAGGCCGGCAAAAGTTAACCCTGTGAGAACAGGACATTAACCATGTCCGAACCATGGCAGTACCCCCCTCTTAATGGGGGGCCACTGGACCCCTAGGTTTCTCAGGGTATCTGGCATGAAAAGCCCGCACCAGTCGATCAGCGTGCACCAAACTGGCCGGAACCCATGACCGATCCTCCCTTCCAATGAATAAGGTAATGAAGTCTCCGGCGCACCCACCATGAATCAATGATGTGCCCTACCTTGTACTCCAGTTGACCCTCTACCAACACTGGTGGAGCCACAGATGAGGGATCTTCTCTAACTGTCTCCACAGGTTTTAATAGGGACCTGTGGAAGACGTTAGATATTTTGAAGGAGGTGGGCAACTGTAATCTGTATGCCACCGGGTTGATCACCTCTACAATCTTGTATGGGCCAACTTCATAGAGGGTATTTTAAGTTTGATGTTACAGGTGGACAACCAGACTTTTTCCCCCCACTGTTAACGCAGGACCCAACTCCCTCCTCCTGTCCGCAAAATGTTTATACTTCTTCTGGGCTTTGGAGATGTTCCCCTGCACCTCCCTCCATAGGGTTTTTAACTGTTGTACCATCCCCTCGGCACCAGGGCAAACCGAATCCATATGGGAAAATTCCCCAAACTGCGGAACAAACCCATAATTGACCTGAAAGGGAGACTTTCCGGTAGACAGATTAATATGACAGTTGAATGCAAGTTCTGCCATGGGCAACACCTCACACCAGTCTTCCTGTCTGGAGGAGGCCAGGCATCTCAGAATCTGCTCCAATGACTGGTTGGTGCATTCAGTCTGTCCATTGGATTCCGGATGATAGGCAGAGGAGAATGACAACATGACCCCCAACTTCATACAAAACGCTCTCCAAAACCTGGCCACAAATTGCACACCCCTGTCCGACACCATGTTCACGGGCACTCAATGCAATCGAACAATGTGCTGTATAAGCAAGCGGGCCAAGGTTTCAGCAGATGTTAACGAAGGTAATGGCACAAAGTGGGCTTGCTTAGAAAATCTATCAACCACTACCCATATCACTGAGTTGCCCTTGGAAGATGGAAGATTAGTGATAAAGTCCATGGACAGGTGTGTCCATGGTTTATCCGGAATTGGCAAAGGCACCAATTCCCCGGCCGGCCGGACCTGAGAGCTTTTAGAGCACACGCACACCCCACAAGTATTTACAAACCTTTTTATATCAGTACTAGAGTTGAGCGATACCGTCCGATACTTCAAAGTATCGTATCGGATGGTATCGGCCGATCTTTAAAAAAAGTATCGGTATCGCCGATTCCGATACCGGAAGTCCCATTCAAGTCTATGGGACTTCCGGTATCGGAATAAGAAAAACCCTTTCCTGCCCTTGTACAGCCTCTCTGGGGTCTGTACGGGCCTTTCGGGGGGCTGTGCCGGCCTGCCAGGGGGTCTGTGCAGGCTCCGGTGGTCTGTGCCGGCCTGCCGGGGGGCTGTGCCGGCCTGCCGGTGGTCTGTGCAGGCTCCGGTGGGCTGTGCCGGCCTGCCGGGGGGCTGTGCCGGCCTGCCGGGGGGCTGTGCAGGCTCCGGGGGGCTGTGCCGGCCTGCCGGGGGGCTGTGCCGGCCTGCCGGTGGTCTGTGCAGGCTCCGGGGGGCTGTGCCGGCCTGCCGGGGGGCTGTGCCGGCCTGCCGGTGGTCTGTGCAGGCTTCGGGGGTCTGTGCAGGCATCGTCCGATGGGACTACAAGTCCCATCGGGCGATGCCTGCTACCATGACAGTGATTGACACATTAGCCAATGATGGGACAGTAATAGTCCTATCATCCGGCTAATGTGTTGAATGTAAAAAAAAAAAAAAAAATTACATGCTACATACATACAACATGCATACTACATACATGCTACATTCATACTACATACTACATACATGCTACATACATGCTACATTCATACTACATAAATACTACATGAAACATACATACTACATATATACTACATACATACTACATATATACTACATGCATGCTACATACATACTGCATGCTACATACATACTACATGCTACATACATACTACATGCTACATACATACCACATATATACTACATACATACTACATACATACTACATGCATGCTACATGCATGCTACATGCTACATACATAACACATATATACTACATGCATGCTACATACATAGTACATGCTACATGCATGCTACATACATACTACATGCTACATACTACATATATACTACATGCATGCTACATACATACTACATGCTACATACTACATATATACTACATGCATGCTACATACATACTACATGCTACATACATACTGCATATATACTACATGCATGCTACATACATACTACATGCTACATACATACTACATATATACTACATGCATGCTACATACATACTACATGCTACATACATACTACGTATATACTACATGCATGCTACATACATACTACATGCTACATACATACCACATACATACTACATACATGCTACATGCTACATATATACTACATATATACTACATGCATGCTACATACATACTACATGCTACATACATACTACATATATACTACATACATACTACATACATACTACATGCTACATACATACTACATATATACTACATGCATGCTACATACATACTACATGCTACATACATACCACATACATACTACATACATGCTACATGCTACATATATACTACATATATACTACATGCATGCTACATACATACTACATGCTACATACATACTACATATATACTACATACATACTACATACATACTACATGCATACTACATACATACTACATGCTACATACATACCACATACATACTACATACATACTACATGCTACATACATTCATACATATATACTACATGCATGCTACATACATACTACATATATACTACATGCATGCTACATACATACTGCATGCTACATGCATGCTACATACATACTACATACATACTACATGCTACATACATACCACATATATACTACATACATACAATACATTCATACAATACATACATAGACATACAGTACATATAACATAGAGTAACATACTTACCAATACTTGTCACATTGTTCCCCGAAGCCATTGTCTTTTCTGGAATAAATATTAACATAACAAACCACAAAAATACTCACCCACGATCCGAAGCAGTCCACGAGTGTGTCCCACGACGATCTTGGGTAGAGAACTGCAGCATCAGCTGATGCTGCCGTTCTCTACGGGCTGCAGGAATCCAATGACGGAAGGTAGGTATCCTTCCGCACTGTATTCCTCCGCCACTTAAAATAAAAAAAGTCCCTAGTCTCACTTTATGCCATTGTTGTGTGGGAAGTTCCCACACAGCAATGGCATAAAGTGAGACTAGGGACTTTTTTTTTTTTAAGTGGCGGAGGAATACAGTGCGGAAGGATACCTACCTTCCGTCATTGGATTCCTGCAGCCCGTAGAGAATGGCAGCATCATCTGATGCTGCAGTTCTCTACCCAAGATCGTCGTGGGACACACTCGTGGACTGCTTCGGATCGTGGGTGAGTATTTTTGTGGTTTGTTATGTTAATATTTATTCCGGAAAAGACAATGGCTTCGGGGAACAATGTGACAAGTATTGGTAAGTATGTTACTCTATGTTATATGTACTGTATGTCTATGTATGTATTGTATGAATGTATTGTATGTATGTAGTATATATGTGGTATGTATGTAGCATGTAGTATGTATGTAGTATGTATGTAGCATGCATGTAGCATGCAGTATGTATGTAGCATGCATGTAGTATATATGTAGTATGTATGTAGCATGCATGTAGTATATATGTAGTATGTATGTAGCATGTATGTAGTATGTATGTGGTATGTATGTAGCATGTAGTATGTATGTAGCATGCATGTAGTATATATGTAGTATGTATGTAGCATGTAGTATGTATGTAGTATGTATGTAGTATGTATGTGGTATGTATGTAGCATGTAGTATGTATGTAGCATGCATGTAGTATGTATGTAGTATGCATGTAGTATGCATGTAGTATGTATGTAGCATGTATGTGGTATGCATGTGGTATGTATGTAGCATGTAGTATGTATGTAGCATGCATGTAGTATATATGTAGTATGTATGTAGCATGTAGTATGTATGTAGTATGTATGTGGTATGTATGTAGCATGTAGTATGTATGTAGCATGCATGTAGTATGTATGTAGTATGTATGTAGTATATATGTAGTATGTATGTAGCATGTATGTGGTATGTATGTAGCATGTAGTATGTATGTAGCATGTAGTATGTATGTAGCATGCATGTAGTATATATGTAGTATGTAGTATGTATGTAGTATGTATGTGGTATGTATGTAGCATGTAGTATGTATGTAGCATGCATGTAGTATGTATGTAGCATGCATGTAGTATGCATGTAGTATGCATGTAGTATGTATGTAGTATGTATGTAGTATGTATGTAGTATATACACTCACTGGCCACTTTATTAGGTACACCATGCTAGTAAGGGGTTGGACCCCCTTTTGCCTTCAGAACTGCCTCAATTCTTCGTGGCAGAGATTCAACAAGGTGCTGGAAGCATTCCTCAGAGATTTTGGACCATATTGACATGATGGCATCACACAGTTGGCGCAGATTTGTCGGCTGCACATCCCTGATGCGAATCTCCCGTTCCACCACATCCCAAAGATGCTCTATTGGATTGAGATCTGGTGACTGAGGAGGCCATTTGAGTACAGTAAACTCATTGTCATGTTCAAGAAACCAATCTGAGATGATTCGAGCTTTATGACATGGCGCATTATCCTGCTGAAAGTAGCCATCAGATGTTGGGTACATTGTGGTCATAAAGGGATGGACATGGTCAGCAACAATACTCAGGTAGGCTGTGGCGTTGCAACGATGCTCAATTGGTACCAAGGGGCCCAAAGAGTGCCCAGAAAAAATTCCCCACACCATGACACCACCACCACCACCAGCCTGAACCGTTGATACAAGGCAGGATGGATCCATGCTTTCATGTTGTTTACGCCAAATTCTGACCCTACCATCCGAATGTCGCAGCAGAAATCGAGACTCATCAGACCAGGCAACGTTTTTCCAATCTTCTACTGTCCAATTTCGATGAGCTTGTGCAAATTGTAGCCTCAGTTTCCTGTTCTTAGCTGAGAGGAGTGGTACCCAGTGTGGTCTTCTGCTGCTGTAGCCCATCTGCCTCAAAGTTCGACGCACTGTGCGTTCAGAGATGCTCTTCTGCCTACCTTGGTTGTAACGGGTGGCAATTTGAGTCACTGTTGCCTTTCTATCAGCTCGAACCAGTCTGCCCATTCTCCTCTGACCTCTGGCATCAACATGGCATTTCCGGCCACAGAACTGCCGCTCACTGGATTTTTTTTCTTTTTCGGACCATTCTCTGTAAACCCTAGAGATGGTTGTGCGTGAAAATCCCAGTAGATCAGCAGTTTCTGAAATTCTCAGACCAGCCCTTCTGGCACCAACAATCATGCCACGTTCAAAGGCACTCAAATCACCTTTCTTCCCCATACTGATGCTCGGTTTGAACTGCAGGAGATTGTCTTGACCATGTCTACATGCCTAAATGCACTGAGTTGCCGCCATGTGATTGGCTGATTAGAAATTAAGTCTTAACACACAGTTGGACAGGTGTACCTAATAAAGTGGCCAGTGAGTGTATGTAGTATGTATGTAGCATGTATGTGGTATGTATGTAGCATGTAGTATGTATGTAGCATGCATGTAGTATATATGTAGTATGTAGTATGTATGTAGTATGTATGTGGTATGTATGTAGCATGTAGTATGTATGTAGCATGCATGTAGTATGTATGTAGCATGCATGTATGTATGTAGCATGCATGTAGCATGCATGTAGTATGTATGTAGTATGTATGTAGTATGTATGTAGCATGCAGCATGTATGTAGCATGTATGTAGCATGTATGTAGTATGTATGTAGTATATATGTAGTATGTATGTAGCATGTAGTATGTATGTAGCATGTAGTATGTATGTAGTATTTTTTTTTTTTAACATTTAACACATTAGCCGGATGATGGGACTACTACTGTCCCATCATTGGCTAATGTGTCAATCACTGTCATGGTAGCAGGCATCGCCAGATGGGACTTGTAGTCCCATCGGACGATGCTTGCACAGACCCCCGGACATCAGCACAGCCCCCCGGCAGGCCGGCACAGCCCCCCGGCAGGCCGGTACAGACCCCCACAGGGTGCACAGACCACCGGCAGGCCGGCACAGCCCCCCGGCAGGCCGGTACAGACCTCCACAGGGTGCACAGACCACCGGCAGGCCGGCACAGCCCCCCGGCAGGCCGGTACAGACCCCCACAGGGTGCACAGACCACTGGCAGGCCGGCACAGCCCCCCGGCAGGCCGGTACAGACCCCGGGCAGTCCACACAGCCCCCCGGCAGGCCGGCACAGCCCCCCGGCAGGCCGGCAGAGACCCCCGGAAGGCCCGAAATGACGGCGCATCATGATGCGCACACACCGCGCATCATGATGACGTCAGGCTGTCAATCAACTGAACTTCCGATTCCGATGCCGAATTCCGATATTGAAAAAATATCGGAAGTCGGTATCGGAATTCCGATACAGCAAGTATCGGCCGATACCCGATACTTGCGGTATCGGAATGCTCAACACTAATCAGTACCCATAGAGGGCCACCAAAAACCCCTAGCTACTGCCACCCGGGTAGCTGCAATACAAGGGTGTGCACTTAACACAGAATCATGAAATTCTTGAAGGAGTGTGAGACGGAATTGTTCGGGTACAAACAATTTACCTGGGGGTTTATTCCTGTGAGCTTATGCTTGTGCTTCCAGAATCTCTCTCTGTAACTCAGAGGAGATTTTGGCTACAACCACTCCCAGTTGAAGAATGGAGGAAGGAGGTTCTGGAGGGGACACAGAATCAAAACTTTGGGATAAGGCATCAGCCTTTACATTTTTAGACCCTGGTCGGAACGTGATGGTAAAATGAAATCGAGAAAAAAAAAGTGCCCACTGAGCCTGTCTGGGGTCAATCTCTTAGAAGACTCGATATAGGCCAGGTTTTTATGATCAGTGATGACCGTAATGGGATGAGCGGCCCCTTCCAAAAAATGCCTCCATTCTTCGAATGCCAATTTAACCGCTAACAATTTCCTGTTACCGACATCATAGTTTCTCTCGGCCGAAGATAACTTCTTAGAGAAAAAGGCACAGGGTTTGAGGTTAGTCAGGGTAGAGGGGCCCTGTGACAATACTGCCCCCACCCCCACTTCCGAAGCGTCGACCTCAATGATAAAAGGTCTTGACGAATCGGGTTGTACCAACACAGGGGCTGTGGTAAAACACTTCCTTAATGTAAGGAAGGAATTTTTTTGCGGCCACAGACCAGTTTTTTACATCTGCCCCTTTAAGAGTGAGGTCCGTCAAGGGTTTCACAACCTGGGAGAACCCTTTAATGAACTTCCTAGAATAATTAACGAAGCCCAGAAATCGCTGCAACCCCTTCAGGTCATGAGGCTGCACCCAATCGGTAATGGCCTGAACCTTCCCTGGATCCATGCGGAATCCCTCCCTGGATACAATTACATGCAGAAAATGAGCACTTCTCCAGCTTAGCATACAAATGGTTCTCCCGGAGACTCATAAGAACCGTACGTAAATGGTGTAAGTGTGACTGACTGTCCTCAGAGTATATCAAGATGTCATCCAAGTAGATGACTGCATAACGCCCAATCAAGTCAGAAAAACAACATTATTGAAGTTCTGAAAAACAGCAGGAGCGTTAGTGAGGCCAAAGTGCATAACCAGGTTTTCAAACAGCTCCTCAGTTGTCAGGAACGCTGTTTTCCATTCGTCCCCCTCCCGGATCCTTATAAGGTTATAAGACCCTCGTAGATCGAGCATAGAAAACCATTTGGCCCCCATGAGTTGGTTGCACAGATCAGGAATCAATGGGAGAGGGTACGTGTTCTTAATAGTAATTTTGTTCAGTTCCTGAAAGTCGAGGCACGGTCGCAACCCATCTTTTCTCTTTACAAAGAAAAACCCCGCTGCCACGGGTGAGACCGAGGGCCGAATATGCCCCTTGCGAAGGCTCTCTTTGATGCACTCTTTCATAGCTTGGCACTCAGGCCCGGACAAATTAAGCAAACGAGCCTTGGGTAATTTGGCTCCAGGTACTAAATCGATAGACCATTTGATTGTGCTATGTGGTGGGAGCGCCTCAGCCTCGCTTTTGGAAAGCACGTCTTCAAAGTCTCTCAGGTACTCCGGAATACCCTCCAGACTGACAGACGACATAAATACAGATCTTATCGGACTGACAAAAGGAACCGGGTTACAACACAGACCATTATTATTACATCCCCATCAGATGATCTCCCCCTTCACACAATCAATGAGAGGATTGTGGCGTTGCAACCAGGGCATCCCCAATACCAGTCCTGCAGGCAGATTATTCATAATGAAACAACTTAACTTCTCCACATGAGTGGAACCCATTTTCATAGAAAAAACTTCAGACATAAAGCAAATTCCATCCCGGGTAAGAGGGGATGAATCCACAGGCACAATTTTAACAGGGTCTTTTAACCTGACTGTCCCTATCTTATTAAGAGTAACAACTTGGGCATCAATCAGATTAATGGAGGAACCACAGTCAATAAAGGCGGTGGTCATAACAGGACTGCCAGCAGGTTCCAACTCAACCTGGAGCACCATCTTTGTACATGAGAAAAAAAATGTACCTGGGAGTCTGGACAACCTCCTCGATTGTTGCCCAGACTCAGTCGTTTCTCTGATGGTTTCTCTGAAGAAGGGCAGGAGGGGCAATTCCTTTTCCAATGTCCAGAGGCTCCACAGTAAAAGCATAGTAGGTTGTCTCTACGGTGCCTTCTCTCTTTCTCCGTGCGGGCTTACGCGTGCAACAGATTAAGTGCAACAGGATAAAGTGTTTTGCAGTTAGACAATGCATTGAAGCTGATGTTCCTCTCTTCTCTTCTTCACACAGGTATTTCATTCCATCATCCATGTATGCTGTCTGACAAGTGTGAACTGCATCATATAGTGCCAGATATTTTTATGGTATTTCATTCCATCATCCATGTATGCTGTCTGACAAGTGTGAACTGCATCATATAGTGCCAGATATTTTTATGGTATTTCATTCCATCACTCCTGTGGTGGGTCTTTATTTTTTATCTATTTGGTTTCTGCTTTGAAGTGTAGAAAGGTGTTTTTTTTTTTTTTTTTTCTCCCTTTCTCAGTTTGATGGCCTTGTCCAGCGTTAGTTATTTACCCTGCATAGTAATGCCTGCTCTGGCCTTGTGCTAATTGGTTAATTACTGATTGTGGCCTTTTGGTGGCTGAAGCTAGCAGACATTTCATTTCATATATATTTAGCTCTGGCTGGGATAGCACGCGTGCGGGCTTACGCGTGCAACAGATTAAGTGCAACAGGATAAAGTGTTTTGCAGTTAGACAATGCAGTTGGACAGGGCAGGAGACAGGTAAGGTGCATAAGTTTTTCATGCACGCTTGCTTCTTGGTCAGTCGTACTACGTATGCATTGATCATATTAACCTGCTGCTTATTTGTCTTCACTTCTGCTTTTTAACAACTCGCCTGCCCTTTTACACATTCTGTGCACTCTCTGCATATCCACCCCTCCCTTTTCCCCTCTCCCATGTTTAACTCTGAGGCTCTATTGACATTTCTTACCCACACCAAACCATCCAAAACCTCCATGCAGCACTCAAAACGTTCATACAAATCATCCCACCACCTGCTTTTTCTGTTTTTTCTCCTTTTAATAGTTGCAGGTGACATCTCCCCCAACCCTGGGCCTCCCTCCACCAGCATACATTACTCTCCTCCAGCTGCATATAGAAACCCTGCTAATCTTATTAACATTCAGTGCATGCCTTCTCCTCTCACTTTCCAATGTGCTCTCTGGAATGCACGGTCTGTGTGTAACAAACTGACTTACATTCACGATCTTTTTTGCTCTAATTCCCTTAACCTTCTGGCTATTACAGAAACCTGGATCCAGCATTCAGACACCACCGCTGCTGCCTCTCTCTCGTTTGGTGGGCTGAAATTTTCACATACCCCCAGACCTGAGAACAGACAGGGTGGAGGTGTTGGTTTGCTCCTTTCATCACAATGTGCTTTCCAGGTCATCCCCCCGGTTCCATCACTTACATTTCCTTCCTTTGAAGTCCACGCCATCAGACTCTTTAAGCCCTTCTCCTTACGAGTGGCGGTCGTTTATCGCCCTCCAGGCTCCTCCCGCCAGTTTCTAGACCACTTCACCACCTGGCTTACTCACTTTCTGTCCTGTGACATCCCCACCCTCATCATGGGAGACTTTAACATCCCCATCAATGATCCGCTCTCCCAGTCTGCCTCTCATCTTCTTTCTCTAACTTCTTCATTCGGCCTCTCACAGTTTACTTATTCTCCTACACATGAGGACGGGAATACTTTGGACCTGGTTTTCTCCCGCCCCGGCTTGCTGCACGACTTTACTAATTCACCTCTCCCGCTCTCGGACCACAACCTTCTTTCCTTCTCTGTCAAGAATTGTCTCCTCACCCGGGACACCCCCACTTACCACACTTATCGGAATACACGTACCATTAATACCCAACAGCTTAGGGACAATCTCCACACATCTTTAGCCCCCATCTCCACCCTCTCCTGTCCAGACATAGCATTGTCACACTTCAATAATACACTGAAGAATGCCCTAGATGAAGCAGCACCTTCTATACGCAGAAAGACCCGACACAGACAACGGCAGCCCTGGCACACAACGCAAACACGCTTTCTTCAGCGCTGCTCGAGGTGTGCAGAGCGGCAGTGGAGAAAATCTCTCTTAGCAGAAGACTTCATCCACTATAAGTTCATGCTCAAAACCTATAACTCTGCCCTTCATCTGGCCAAACAATCCTACTTCACCACCCTCATCACCTCACTATCCAACAACCCAAGATGACTTTTTGAAACCTTAAACTCCCTCCTGAAACCTAAAGTACAGGCCCCCATCACCAACCTCAGCGGTGAGGATCTGGCCACTTATTTCCTAGAAAAAATCAACCACATCCATCAGGATATCTCAGCCCTATCTCCTCAGTGCCTGGATCCCCTTCTCTGCCGCACCTCAAGCTCACTAGACATCTTTGAGCCTGTTTCAGAAGAAGAAGTTTCCAAGCTCCTCACTTCTGCTCGGCCTACAACCTGCAACAGTGACCCTATTCCTTCACAGCTCCTGCAGTCTCTCTCACCAGTGGTCACCACTCACCTGACTAAAATATTTAACCTCTCTCTTTCTTCAGGTATATTTCCCTCCTCATTTAAACATGCCATCATAACCCCTTTACTTAAAAAGCCATCCCTGGACCAGAACTGCACTGCTAACTACAGACCTGTCTCTAACCTTCCCTTCATCTCTAAACTCCTGGAACGCCTGGTCCACTCCCGTCTAATCCGCTATCTCTCAGATAACTCTCTTCTCGACCCCTTACAATCTGGTTTCCGCTCTTTACACTCTACTGAAACTGCCCTCACTAAAGTCTCTAATGATTTAATAACAGCTAAATCGAAAGGTCATTGCTCCCTGCTGATTCTCCTGGATCTCTCTGCCGCATTTGACACTGTGGATCACCAGCTCCTCCTCACTATGCTCCGCTCTATAGGCCTCAAGGACACAGCCCTCTCCTGGTTCTCCTCCTACCTCTCTGACCGCTCCTTCACTGTATCTTTTTCCGGCTCCTCTTCCTCTTTTCGTCCCCTTACTATCGGGGTCCCGCAGGGCTCAGTCCTAGGCCCTCTCCTCTTCTCTTTATACACTGCCCCTATTGGACAAACAATCAGCAGATTTGGGTTCCAGTATCATCTCTATGCTGATGACACCCAATTATACACTTCTTCCCCTGACATCACCCCTACCCTAATTCAAAATACCAAGGATTGTCTGTCTGCTGTCTCTAGCATCATGTCCTCCCTCTATCTGAAACTAAATCTCTCTAAAACTGAACTTCTTGTGTTTCTCCCCTCTACTAACCTCACTCTACCTAACATCGAAATAACCCTGGAGGGTTCAACCATAACTCCCAAGCAGCATGCCCGCTGTCTTGGGGTCATATTCGACACTGAACTTTCCTTTACTCCGTACATCCGATCACTCAGTCGCTCTTGTCACCTGCATCTTAAAAACATCTCCAGAATCCGACCTTTTCTCACCTTTGAAACTGCTAAGACTCTTACTGTCGCTCTTATTCATTCTCGTCTGGACTACTGCAACTCTCTTCTGATCGGTCTCCCTCTTACCAAACTTTCTCCTCTCCAATCCATCTTGAATGCGGCAGCCAGGGTCATATTTCTGTCCAGCCGCTTCACCGATGCCTCCATCTTATGCCAGTCATTACACTGGCTACCTATTCGCTACAGGGTCCAGTATAAACTCATCTCTCTCACCCATAAAGCTCTCCACTGTTCTGCACCGCCTTATATCTCCTCTCTCATCTCTGTCTATCGCCCTACACGTGCCCTCCGTTCTACAAATGACCTAAGACTAACATCCCCCGTAATCCGAACCTCGCACCTCCGTCTCCAAGACTTCTCTCGTGCTGCTCCAGCTCTCTGGAATGCACTTCCCCAGACGATCAGACTGATACCTAGCCCTGACCTATTCAAGCGCGCTTTGAAAACCCATCTCTTCAAAGAAGCCTATCACATCAACTACTCAGCAAGCTAACTTTGCCCTGTTCCCTCCTTCCAAATATTATTCTGAATCTGCACCCTACTATTCATCTGTCTCCACACCCTTCATGCACATAACTGCACTTGATACTTGTCTATTGCACTTAAACACACGGGCTGATGACCGGATCATGCAGCTTTATATGAAAATCCCTATTATAATTGCCAGACCTGAATTAACAAGCATTTCTCACCTACTGTGTCCCCCCATTTCCTTGTAGATTGTAAGCTTGCGAGCAGGGACCTCACTCCTAATGTCATTGTTTGAATTGTCTTAACTTGTATTGAATTTATTGTCTGTACATGTCCCCGCTTAATTGTAAAGTGCTGCGGAATATGTTGGCGCTATATAAATAAAAATTATTATTATTATTATTATTCTCCTTAACCGAGACTGACCCAACCTCCGTGGGCTCAGATACAGGTGCAGTGTCACACAATTTGGGGTACAAGGGAGACTCTTGTTGCATCATTCCTCTAGCACGGAGTCTCCGGTCCATACGGACCGCCTGCTTCATGGTATCCTCCAGGGTATCAGGGGGAGGTTGTAATGCCAGAGCGTCCTGCAGACGGTCAGACAGGCCCCTGCAGAACCCCCTCAGGACAGCATCGTTCCAGGATACTTCGGCGATCCAACGTCTAATCTCTGAGCAGAAGCATTCAGCAGAGTGCCTCCCCTGTGTCACACTCATCACCATATCCTCTGCCAGATGCACTCTATCAGGCTCATCATAAATGTACCCCAGAGCCTCAAAGAACAAATTCACAGACATATGTTCAGGAGCAGAGGAAGAGAGAGAGAAAGCCCATGCCTGTGGAGCCCCCCGAAGTAGGGAAATGACGACCTCCACCCTCTGGAACTCGTCCCCTGAGGAGCGGGGCCTTAGAGGAAAAGAGGCTTGCATCCTTCTCTGAATGACCTGAACTGCCTTTTATCCCCTGAGAAAGGGTCTGGCAATTTGACCGGAGATTTGGGGGATGCCAATGACACATCTCTATCCCCAGCACTAGGAGCCCCTGCAGCGACAGTCCCCTGCACAGTATCCACCAACTGTTGCTGGGTATGGGCCATTGTGTGCTATTCCACATTAAGTTTGTGGAACATTTGGGTCAGGTGCTTGACCTGATCAGCCAAAGTTTGTATGGGATCCATGAGGATAACACACTTTTTTTTTCCTTCAGAGGAAAAAAAACTGAAATGGTCAGCTATAGTGTCAGGAACACCGCACTGCACTTGCTCACTGAGCCAGTGCGCGTGTCCCGAGTACAAAAACAGTGCTCGAAGATACCTGTGGAGCGGGGCAGCAGCGGTGACTATGCATGCTTCAGACTATCAGGACCTGAAGCACGAGACTGCTGGGGACGTGACCTAAGCTCCACAGAGCTAGGAGCTGCAGGGAAACTCCTAGAAAGGTAACTATGGGACAAGTTACCAAGGGGCATAGACAGGGATGTAAAACCAGATGAAGCCGGATCAAAGCACGACATAGCAGGACAGTACCAGAGGGTTAGACAGAGTGAATAGTCAGGACGTAGCAATAGATCAGAAAACCAGAACGGGCAGTAGACGGTACAATAGGGACAAATTGTAACGGAGTAACAATAGCCAAGCCAGGAGGTCAGAACTGGAGAAGACAATAGTACCAAAACGAGAGACTGAGTACAGAGTGAGGGGACAGACGGGGTCATACACGGGAATCAAACAAGAAATGCAGTATACACGCACACCAGGGGGGTCAGACACACAGCCAGAATAACAGTATAGCTGACAGGGATTCCTAGTCTGGAGTGGAGTATAAATACCCCTCCCAGATCCAAAAAGAGGCCGGCAAAAGTTAACCCTGTGAGAACAGTGTCATGATCCAGTGTTGGATCTGGCGGTATTAAATTGCACTGGGTGAACTTTTTTTACTTTGGAAAGTTCCAAGGTGTCTTGACTGTCCCCGGTGGTGGTTAGCAGTATTGCACTTTAGGTTTTTGTGCACTTAATTAGGGATCAGGTGTTACACCCTATAAAGGTGTGCTAGAGGTGTGCAATCACTGCCTGTGATATTGTGAGTTTGTGTCCACTCTGTTTTTGGAGAGCCTGGATGAAGGATGGAGCTGGTGAGGAGTCCTGCGCAGCTTAGCCAGGGGGGACGTGTTGCAGCTATGGTGTCTGGACGAAGGACTGGCATGGCGTGGTGGGGTCGCAGTGATGGTGTCAGCGGGAAGTGTCTGCATGGGCTGGTGGAGTGGCGACTATGGAGAGTGGCACTCACCATGTGGGACTTGGCCGCTGAGCTGGACTCAAGCATGCTCGACTTCGTGTCAGCAGCTGAACTCGTCCTTGGGACTCTGGTTCTAAGCAGCTGCAACTGGTGTTGGACTCTGCTCCAAGGTTGCACTAAGGTGAAGGATCCTGTTATGGTGATGGATCCGGGTGGAGGAGAAGATGCACTCAGGTGGAGGGCTCTGTTGCTAGGAGCGCACGCAACAGAGCAAAGCTAAGTGGTGTTTCCCCTGTATTGTCTCTTTCCTCATGTGTGTTATTAGTGCAGTGGTAGGATTAGTCTCCGCACCGACCCATTCCCTAGTGAGGGTTTAGGTTCAGGGTGAGCAAGGGCGTTGAGGTACGCGTGCGGCGCCCGGTGCGAAACCGGCATAGGGAACGTTAGGAGTGCAGGGACTCTGGCTCAGGGGAGCTCAGGAGGTCTCCAATTCCCTTTTCCCTATTGCAGGGCCCACCATTGTTAAAGTTTCCCAGGTTCCCCCTTTATTATTTGATTATTGTATGTATAACGTGTAATACCTAAATTCGCCAGGTGGAGGCGGCGTATCCACCTGCACGTTTTTATTATTTAAATGCGCCCCACTGGAGGCGGTGTATCCAGGGTCACGTGTGTTATGGGTCCGCCTTGCGGTATCATCTGCGTCCAGACACACGTGACCATGACAAACAGGACATTAACCATGTCCTAACCATGACACTTCCTCATCACTCCGATCATTGTCTTTTCCACTACCACCATCATTGCCTTCTCCCCCTCCACCCCTTCACTGCTCATTCCACCACTTTCATCTTTTCCTCCTAACCCACAATCCCCATCATTGCCCTTTCCACCACCATCATTGTCCTTTCCACCACCACCATCCTTGCACATTCCACCACCTCCATCATTTCCTCCCGCCTCCACCACCATCATTGTCCTTTCCACCACCACCATCCTTGCTCATTTCACAAGCTCCATCATTTCCTCCCCCTCCACCCCATTATTGCCCTTTCCACCACCGCCATCATTGCCTTCTCAGACCACCACCGTCATTGCCCATTCCACCACCTTCATCATTTCTTCCTCCCCCACCACCCCCAACATTGCCCTTTCCACCACATCGATCATTTCCTCCTCCTCCACCATCCCCATCCTTGTCTATTCCACCATTTCCATCATTTCCTCCTCCCCACCATCCCCATCATTGCCTTCTCAAGACTCCATCATTGCCTTCTCCCCATCATTGCCCTCTCCTCCCCCTACACACACACAGATACAGACAGCACCATTCACCTCTCTGCACATTCCCCTGCAGTGCTACGAATGCACACACACACATAAACACACGTACACACACACAGCACCTTCCACTTCTCCACACGCTCTGCCGCAGCATCACCGTGTCGCCTTTCAGCGGTCGGCGCAGCCGACCGCTGAAATATGACGTCATCCAGCGGCGCTGCTCTCTGTGTGACAGGAAGCAGATCGCTGCAGTTCCGTTCCGCTGCTATTTTCTCTTGTAGGCAGCAGAGCTGCAGAGATCTCTCCCTGCCCGCCGCACATGAAGGCAATCTGGCCAGGGGCCATTAGCCATCCTGCAGGGGCCCCCCCTTCACTTCCGGGCCCCGGTGCAGCCGCACAAGCTGCACATGTGGTATGTCCTCCCATGCACAGAAGTATAAATAATATATTAAAGCCAAAGCAACAAAAGTGATACAAAAAAGAGTGTAAAATAATATAAACCACAATAAATAAAAAAATATAAAGCCAAATTTAGTAAACAATTTTACATCTTTATTAAACAAAATTAAAGAGAATCTAAATTTTTTTTATATAGTCACTGTGAGCTAACACTAGATGACCTGAGAGGACGTGCATGCGGAGAACGCACATGCGCACTGACCAAAATGGAAGACACATGGCACTGTTCTGTTGGTTGGGGCAGCATTTAAATTATGTATATAATACAGTTGTGCTCAAAAGTTTATATACATCAACATTTATTGTTAATCATATTGACACTGCCACACTGCTAGTTCTTAGAGAGGCCAGTATTTTGGCTGAAGTTGCGGTGATCACATTAAAATTCCGGCGCCATCTTACCTGTAGGAAGATGGTGTCAGCATCCCGGGGGGCCCACTCATGATCGCTGTGATTGGCTGTTCAATTCTGAACAGCCAATCGCAGCCTATCTCATTGTTTCATTGGCTGAAACAGTGAGGTCCCAGCCTAGGATCGAGTACCGATGTACTCGATCCTAGGCTGGTGCCTTGCAAAGCCAGGCATTGGTGAGAAATCCTCAGATTGGCGCGATCGATGATCACATCGATTACACCTATCGCAGGGCACAGCCGCGGTGTTACTGCACTGTGCCCTGCTGCAACCAGTCTAGGATAGGTGCTATAAGAGCACCGATCCAAGGCCGGTGCCTAGGAAAGGCTAGGCATGGCCTGCAATCATCGATCATGCCAATCACAGGGCACAGCCTGATCCTACACCAGTGCCTAACACCGGCATCACAGGGCCAGCTCTGATTGGTGGGATCGATGTGATCATCGATCCTACCAATGACAGATCACAGCAGCGGTATGACCACTGTGTGACCTGTCTGTGACTGCACTGCAGGTCCTCACACTAGTTGAGGAATCCTGCAGTGCGGTCACACAGCTAGATCTCCTTCTGTGTGGGGACTTGTGGTGCCACAGAAGCCAGTGACACCACAATCCCTGCCGAAGACAGAAGAAAGAAGACAGAAGAACGAAGAGAGGCTACAACCATGTCGATCCCTGATCCCTGCCCAATCTTTCTTCATCCACCCCAATCCCCACATCCCTCTCTTCCCCCTATTTTTACCACCCTCCAACCCCCATTGCATCACTTCCATGCACACATTTAGCAGCCGCCGAACTTTGATAAGTGATGCAGTTCACTTATCAGAGCTTGTGCCTGCTGTTTTCCATTTTTCTTTTTCACCCCCCTTGCGCCACGCCCGTGCACACATCCAGTAGTCATCGAACTTGGATAAGTGATGCAGTTCACTTATCAGAGCTCGTGCCTGCTGTTTCAGACACTTTTCTTCCACCCCTGTGTGCACATCCAGCAGCCGCCGATCTTTGATAGTGAAACAGTTCACTTACCAGAGCTCATGCCTACTGTTTCAGACACTTTTATTTTTGCCACCCCCATGCGCACATCCAGCAGCCACCGATCTTTGATAAGTGAAACAGTATACTTATCAGAGCTTGTGCCTGCTGTTTTACACTTTTCTTTTCACAGACATTTTTTTTTCTCCCTGGTTCTTTTTTTTCTTTTAGCATTTTCTTTTCAGACAAGTTTGCACTATCCCCCCACACATACATAGTTAAAAATAAAGTACTTAACACAAACACCATACTCATAAAAAAAGTCCCACCCTTCACGTTCGTCCCAACAGTGCTATTCAGTGGAGAAGGCATATGCTTTCCTTGTCTCAGACACTGATAGCGAGGGAGAGGATCCCACATTTCTTTATTTCTTGGATTCTTCATCCTCACCCTCTTCCAACTCCTTATCATCTTTCTCCTTAGGTCCTGCAGAACCACCACACAGACGTCCCAGGACAGAAGATGAGGCAGCACCCACCATTCCAGAACATGAAGATGAACCAACGCACCCCATTGCGGACCCTGTATGGACCTCACCCCCTTAATATTACAAGCCACGGATTCCTGATTTTGTGACAGAATCAGGAATCAAGTTTGTCACCACCAGCCTCACAGAAATAGACTTATTCAAAGTCTTTTTTCTCTGAGGATTTTGTTAACCTCATGGTAGGCCAAACTAATTTATATGCTCCTCAGTTTTTGTAACAAAACATCGGTTCATCATATTCTAACTGGTCTCCTGTAGACGCAGTTGAAATTATGCAGTTTTGGGGCCTGGTCCTTCACATGTGGATCCTGAAGAAGCAAGAACTTCGGCAATATTGGAGTGTTGAAATTTTATACAACACTCTAGTGTTCCGAATGGTCATGACCCGCACGTGTTTTGAGGCGATCCACAAATTCCTGCATTATACCAATAATGCACAGTGTCCCCCACAAGATGACTCCAGCTTTGACCATCTGATCAAAGTTCGGCTGGTCATCAAACACTTCAACACAAAGTTTGCTGAAGGGTACTGTCATGTTTCCACCAGACTTAGGGCCTGCTGTTCCGGTCGCGGCCACTAGGAGGCGCCGGACGACCACTTTATCGTCAGACTCAGGGACAGCTGTTCCTGCCTCGCCTCTGGAAGGGGCCGTGGTTCTGTCACGTCAGGATCAGAGCCTACTGTCCCGGCTTTAGCCTCTAGGAGGCGCCGGTCTGTCACGTCGCCGTTAAATTCTGGGTCTGCTGCTCCTGTCGCGGTCACTAGGAGGCGCCATGGCTCGCCCGGGAGTTATGGTGCTGACAGAGTAAGGGCACCTGCGCAGGCATCTGGTGGACGCAGGCTCCACCCCTCTGTCAGTCATCAAGAGGTTACTGCATCTCCATCTGGCCTGGTCCTGGGGGCGGTACTGATGACATCATCAGTCCAGGAACCTATGAGGGGTGACCTGATCTCTGAAATACCTTGGGACTGGTCTTGCAAGCCGCCGGATATATTCTTGGTTCCCCTGTGTGTTACTGTGTGAATTACTTTCTGACTGACTGACTTTGGCCTGGACTTCTGACTCTCCTTCTGCCTAACGATTCTGTACCTCTGCTACTCTCCTGGTTTATGACTTTCGGCCTGAATCTGACTCTGCTTCTGCCTAATGATTCTGTACCTCTGCTACTCTCCTGGTTTAATTCTAGCCAATTTTGGTTTGAAAAAGTCAAATGGCGCTCCTTCCCTTCTGAGCCCTGCTGTCATGATCTGAAGTGATCTGACAGTTTTAAATTGCACTGGGTGAACTTTTTTTACTTTGGAAAGTTCCAAGGTGTCTTGACCGTCCCCGGTGGTGGTTTGTGATATTGCACTTTAGGTTTTGTGCACATAATTATTTATCAGGTGTGACACCCTATAAAGGTGTGCTAGGGGTGTACAATCACTGCCTGTGATATTGTGAGATTGTTTTCACTCTGGGGGAGAGCCTGGAGGAAGGATGGATCTGGTGAGGAGTCCTGTGCAGCTTAGCCAGGGGGGATGTATTTCAGCTATGGTGTCTGGACGAAGGGCTGGCATGGCGTGGTGGGGTCGCAGTGATGGTGTCAGCGGGAAGTGTCTGCATGGACTGGTGGAGTGGTGACTATGGAGAGTGGCACTCACCATGTGGGACTTGGCTGCTGAGCTGGACTCAAGCATGCTTGACTTCGTGTCAGAAGCTGAACTCATCCTTGGGACTCTGGTACTAAGCAGCTGCAACTGGTGGTGGACTCTGCTCCGAGGCTGCACTAAGGTGAAGGATCCTGTTATGGTGATGGATCCAGGTGGAGGAGAAGATGCACGCAGGTGGTGGGCTCTGTTGCTAGGAGCGTACGCAACAGAGCAAAGCTAAGTGGTGTTTCCCCTGTATTGTCTCTTTCCCTCATGTGTGTTATTAGTGCAGTGGTGGGATTAGTTTCCGCACCGACCTATTCCCTAGTGAGGGTTTAGGTTCAGGGCGAGCTAGGGCATTGAGGTACGCGTGCGGCGCCCGGTGCGAAACCGGCATGGGGAACGTTAGGAGTGCAGGGACACCTGCTCAGGGGAGCTTAGGAGGTCTCCACGTCCCCCATTCCCTATTGCAGGGCCCACCATTGTTGATGTTTCCCAGGTCCCCCTTATTATTTAAATTCGCCGTACTGGAGGCGGGGTTTCCAGATTTTATGTATAACGTGTAATTCCCAAATTCGCCAGGTGGAGGCGGCGTATCCACCTGCACGTTTTACTATTTAAATGCGCCCCACTGGAGGCGGTGTTTCCAGGGTCACGTGTGTTATGGGTTCGCCTTGCGGAAACATCTGCGTCCAGACACACGTGACCATGACACCTGCTATGCACCCAAACAGTGGTTTTCCCCCACATATGGGGTATCGGCGTACTCAGGAGAAACTGCGCAACAACTTTCTGTCCATTTTCTCCTTTTACCCTTGCAAAAATAAAAAATTCTTGCTAAAAGATCAGTTTTGTGAATAAAAAGTTAAATGTTTATTTTTTTCCTTCCACTTTGCTTCTGCTCCTGTGAAACACCTGATGGGTTAATAATAGTTTTGTAAATTTTGTTGTAAAAATGAGAAATCACTGGTCAACTTTTAACCCTTATAACTTCCTAACAAAAAATTTTGTTTGCAAAATTGTGCTGATGTAAAGTAGACATGTGAGAAATGTTATTTCTTAACTCATTTGTGTGAGATATTTCTCTGTTTAAGGCTGAGTTCACACGTGGCTTTTTTTGCGCTTCCACAGTGGTTTTAACTGTGCGATTTTGCAGCAAAAAAAAAGCATCCCAGGCATTCCTATGGGATTCTGCAATGCTGTGCTAATGCTGCGGTTTTTACCGCGGCGGAATCGCTTCGCGATAAAAGCCGCAGCATGCTCATTAATTTTGCGGAATCGCGGCGATCCCGCACCCATAGGAATGCATTGTTCTGCTTACTTTCCTCATGTGGCTGTGCACACCATGTTAAAAGTAAGCAGAACAATTGCGGATGGTACCCACGGTCCGGAGGAGAGGAGACTGTCCTCTGGGCTTTGGGTACCATATCCCTGTAAAAAACAGAATTTAAAATAAAAAATATTGTTATTCTCACCTTCCGACATCCCACGCAGTCTTCCCGCCTCTCTCCACGCTCCCGTTCCCAGTAAGCCTTTGCGAAAATGCCCGCGATGACATCCGTTCTCGTGGGATCGCGAAGTCTCGTGGTCATTCGTGCGACGTCATCGCCATTTTTTATTTTTTTATTATTTTTTGCATTTTATCTTTTACTACTGATGCTGCATAGGCGGCCTCAGTAGTAAAAAGTTGGTCACACTTGTCAAACACTATGTTTGATGAGTGTGACCAACCTGTCAATCAGTTCTCCAAGCGATGCTACATATCACTTGGAAAACGCTAGCATTTTGCAAGCCAATTACGCTTGCAAAATGCTAGTTTTTCCGTGGGAAAATCGCAGAGATTTAAAATGCAATTTTCCCGCGGAATGGAATTCCGGAACTCTCGCAGTAATTTCCGCGAGAGTTCCGCTACGTGTGAACCCAGCCTAAAGGGCATAAAAATTTAAAGTTTGAAAATTACCATATTTCCATTTTTTCCATAAATAAATGGAAGTCATATCAAAGAAATTTTACCACTAACGTGAAGTACAAAATGTAACGAAAGAAGAATCTCAGAATCGTCAAGATCCGTCAAAGTGTTCCAGAGTTATTACCTCATAAAGGGACAGTGGTCAGAATTGTAAAAATTGGCCTGGTCATTAACATGCAAGCTACTCTTGGGGGGTAAAGGGGTTAAACAAAGAAAGCACAGTAGTTTGACAATAAATGGTTTCATCCAACCACTAGCCATGAGTAGAGAAAAAGTTTTGGTGTTATCATTCATATTCTCTGAAAAAAGGCCAAAAAAGCAAAAATTCTGCCGGGGTATGTAAACTTTTAAGCACAACTGTATTTGGCAGTAACTGATGATGTCATTGGTCTTTGGATAGGATAAAACGGCATTTGTTCAGTTGAGTTTTCATTAACATTGACACCTAACCCACATACACGTGTCAAACTCCAAGCCTGTTCCCCCACCACCACAAAATTGCATTTTAGCACTCATGTTGTACGTATCTTTCCCCCCTTGTAACCTGCTGTTTCACAACCTTAGGTTCACAGCTGTCAGTCTCCTGTCACTAAATGAACAATCACTATTAATTTTCTTAGATAGTGTACCTGAACAACACTGTTGTACCTAGTGGAAACCCAATGATTTACCGAACTGTAACTGACTTTTGCCGACTTTGAGTAAGAATGCTTGTGAAACTGAACACGAATCTGAATGTGTTACATTCATGCCAAACTTGAGATTGACAAACGTTTTCCAAACAAGTTTGCTCATCTCTACTGATGACAATTCAATTATTAGAATGAGTGTCCCGGTAATGCTATAATTTCCTTGCTGCAGACAACACAATAGAAGGAATGTAGAAATCAAACCTCATAACGTTAATGTAGAGCTGATGATAACATTGTGCTTTATGGTGTATAAAAGTGAGAGAAATTACTAGTATGAAACAAATGACATACATATTTATGGCTTATCTATTGTAGGGTTCAAATCCCACCAAGGACAACATCTTAAACGGACTTTGTTTTTTTTCCCAGTGTTTGCGTGGGTTTCCTCTGGGTTCTCCAGTTTCCTCCTACATTCCAAAGACATACTGATAGGGAATTTAGATTGTGAGCCCAATCGGGGACAGTGCCAATAATGTCTGTAAAATGCTGTGGAAATAATGGCGCTATATAAATGAGTAATATAAATAAATAAAATATAATAAAAATAATAGCGTAAATGTATATTCCTATGTACTATAGAGATCAGCATGTAGTGGAGAGATTGGATATAGCACATCACAAAAGATATCTATGTACAAATAAACTAAATGAATCAGATGCACAATTTTTTACAGTACATAATACACAGTTGTTATATTCGAATGAATTAGCTCCATTAATGCATTAAAACAATTCAAAAAATAATATTTTATCTAGCCCAATACTTTCACAAGGATACTAGTAAATCAAATTGTAAAACACTTTTGTAATCATAGAAAGAATGATGGATAATTTAGTTCCTTGAGCCTGAATTTTTTAAAATTCTATGAATGATTTATGCAACATTAAACTTAAATTACAGCACCAGGAACTTTAGTCAAATGTAGTTATATTTTATTTATGCAAAAACACTTTTTAAACTTTATATAGAAAGGGCATAGTAAAGCCTACATATAAAAGTCAATGTTTGCTCTGTTTAGAACTGTATGTGGCATATATACATGTGGTCAAAATAAGAAAATAATTCAGAAATAACTTGAATCTGACAAAAGTAATAATAAATCAAAAATCTCTGAAAATGAACAAATGAAAGTCAGACATTGCTTTCCAACCTTGCTTCCACAGAATTAAAAAAAAATAAAACTCATGAAATAGGATGCTCAATAGGATTTATGTCAGGGCTCATAGAAGGCCACTTCAGAATAGTCCATCATTTTCCTCTTAGCCATTCTTGGGTGCTTTTAGCTGTGTGTTTTGGGTTATTATTCTGCTGCAAGACCCATGACCTGCGACTGATACCAAGCTTTCTGACACTGGGCAGCATAGTCCTCTCTAGAATACCTTGATAGTCTTGAGATTTCATTGTACCCTGCACAGATTCTAGACACCCTGTGTCAGAAGCAGCAAAGCAGCCCCAGAATATAACAGAGCATCCTCAATGTTTCACAGTAGGGACAGTGTTCTTTTCTTTATATGCTTCATTTTTCTGTCTGTGAACATAGAACTGATGTGCCTTGCCAAAAAGTTCCATTTTTGTCTCATCTGTCCATAGGACTTTCTCCCAGAAGCTTTGTGGTTTGTCAACTTGTAGTTTGGCAAATTCCAGTAGGGCTTTTTCATGATTTTTTTCAACAATGGTGTCCTCCTTGGTCGTCTCCCATGAAGTCCACTTTGGCTCATACAACGAGGGATGGTGCGATCTGACACTGATGTTCCTTGAGCTTGAAGTTCACCTTTAATTTGCTTAGAAGTTTTCCTGGGCTCTTTTGTTACCATTCGTATTATCCGTCTCTTTGATTTGTCATCAATTTTCCTCCTGCGGCCACGTCCAGGGAGGTTGGCTACAGTCACATGGATCTGAAATTTCTGGATATGTGCAGCTGCAGTCTCAGGAATATCAAGCTGCTTCTGAGACAACTCTTAACTTCGCTTCCTCTGGTCCATGTTGAGTGTGATATGTCAACAAACAGCACAGTGAGTAAATGTAGCCCTCTAAACAGGCCCACTCACTGATTCCAAGATTGTAGACACCTGTGATGTTAATTATTGGACACACCTTGATTTAGCATCTCCTGTTATGAATGGGTCACCGAGGAGGATGGCAGGAACAGGCTAAGCCACCAGAAGACCAGAAAGGTTGGTAACTAAGCAGATTGCAACCCCTGATCCTATCCACACAACTAGCAGTAGCCGTGGAGCGTTCCTACAATGCCCTAGATGCTTCTTCACAGCCGGAGGACTAACTAAGCCTAAAGACAGAAAAATGAATTCTAAACTGCCCTGGAGCAGATCCCCAAAGGAATAGACAGCCCCCAAACATATATTGTTGGTGAGACAAGATGAGACACAAACACAGGCAGAGAACAGACTGAGCAAGCGGTGGGGCCCAAGCTGTCTAGACAGGACAGGACAGAAAAGATACTGTCTGCAATCATGCCCAAAACCCTGAAAAGGTCCAACACTTCAGATATACAAAAAACCTGAGGTCACACGACCTCACCCCCACTAGATTAGCACTCTGGTATAAAGATACTAACATAACAGGGGACTGAACAAGCTGCAACATATGAAGCAGTGCCCAGCGCTGCCCCTAGCAGGGAGCACTCTGATCCCTAGCAGCAAAACAGAAAGCAAAAAAAAGACACAACCAGATTAGATGCAAAGGATTAGCAAAAGAATCACTTAGCTGAACCATGCAGATCAGGCAGGGGACAAAAGAACTCCAAATGCACACAGAGGAAATCACCAGCTATCTCCAAGAGCAGCCAGCTCAATTATATGCTCCCAACCCGTAATCCCAGGTTCCCAATTATTGTCGTCAGGTGGAGAACTTCCATCCACCTGGCCAGCTCCACTACTCTTAGTAACCACCAGAGGGAGCAGAGGGAGCTTTGGCTCAGAACTTCGAGCAAGGGAATTCACAACAATCTCCCTTTTGTCACATTATTTTCAGGGATACCATCATTTCTGTCCAGTCCTATTTCATGAGTTTTATCTTTTTTTAAATTCTGTGGAAGCATGGTTGAAAAGCAATGTCTGACTTTGATTTGTTAATTTTTATAAATTGTTGATTTAATATTACTTTTGTCAGATTCAAGTTATATCTGTCACCATTTTGGGTTTTTCTGTCATTAAAAGAGGGGTACCAACAATTTTGACCATGTGTATGCAGAACTGTGTGAAACTTTTTGGAAGGAGTGAAAAAAATGTATTAAAAAATATGGTAATAGTTTACTTTTACCAAATAACAAAATGGAAAATGAATGAGTAAATGAGAAATGTAAACCAAATACATTTTTGGTGTGATCTTTGCTTTGAAAACAGCATCAATTTTTTTTTAGGTATGTAAAAGATGGAAGTGTTGCCCATATTTCCTGTGAAAGACATGTATTGTAGCTATGTATTTTATGTGCAAAGTGTTTAGTAAGGTGTCTTCTTAGTGATAGATTCTATTCTGCCCAGCAACAGGGAGTTAATAGGGACAGTTAGGGTTAGGGATTTGTTTGCATGGCCTTTTCTCCAAAGTGTTCTTCGCTTGCATAATGTTTTCCACTTAGACGCTACTCACGAGATTATAGGGTGGGGTTGCATAATATATGGGAGACAGATTCCTCAACTCTTCATTCCAGGTACACTAAGAGCTCTGCAATGATTTGGTTGTTGGATCGAGCGGTAGAGCTATTTCTCCAGAAAGTCCCAGGAGCCATTTTTCAACATGATGCTGGATTGTATGTTGGCCTGAATTGGCTCTGGACTTGTCTTCCATCGAGCATATCCGGAACATCATTGGTAACCAAGTGCATATTAATGATTTGCATGCCAAAATGCAGAACATTCATCAGGCAACTATTAATTACCTCACTCAAGGCAACCAAGAGTTGTGAGTATATTTTTATGCATGGAGCCCATATTAAATAATTTTACATTGTATATCCATTTTTTTCATCGTCTGCATGCAATATCATTAATGTGTCATCAATTCTGTGATTTTCTTATTTCCAAGACTTTTCTTTTGAGGCGTTGTAATTTTCAAATTTTCAGGTAGAGGAGTATATACTCTATATAATTCCAAAGATCCAAAGACTTGAGAAAGACTTAACAAAACATATGATGTAGTAGCTTTCATAGGTGAACAAGTGAACCTCTTCACTTTTACACCACTGGGATGTGCTACCTCACCATTGTTTATTTTGCTGTGTAGTGCAGAGATGACTGCATACAACAGTTTTTCTTTTCTAAAAAGAATCTACAAAAGCTCATAGATAGACAATAACTGAAAGGTGAGCAGTCTAGGAGAATACTTTAAATCTTTGAACTCTGTTTGTCTCATTGCAATGAAAGTACATATGTGGGACATGTCTTAATGGAAATCTGACAGTAGGATAATTCCTTTTAAGCAGATCATAGAAAGTTTAATACAATGATAACTTTATATCTGCAATCTGATGTCTTATTCCAGAGAAATATAAGTGGGAAATGGTTGCTCAACCGAATGGCATACGGTGCTCTGAAGTAAATGAGTATAATCTATTAGAATGTAAAATTTTGGCACTCAAAAATATTTTGCAAAAAAAGAGTTTATTTAACAAAAAACTTAAAGTGATCCAATGTTTTTTGAAGCAGGCAGATAAGGGGGACAGTCATGCTGACTAGTGCATCATCTGCACTCGCCATTCGCGTGGAATCATCGAAGGCACGCAAAACGAGGCAGATGTCCTTCATAGAGGCCCACTTAGTGGTGCTGAAGTGTGACCGGCGCACAGTGCGACTTGTTTGCGCCTGATGCAGCTGGTACTCCATTACTGCTGCCTGCTGCTCACACAACCACTCCAACATATGTAACATTGAATTCCACCTGGTGGGTAGGTCACATATGATGCGATCTTCCGGAAGGCGTAATCGGCGCTGCAGAGCTGCAATGCGCGATCTTGCCGTTCTGGAATGCCGCAAGTGAGCGCACGCTATGCGGACCTTGTGCAGCAGTGCATCAAGATCCAGATAGTCCCTCAGAAAGCTCTGCATGACCAAGTTGAGCACATTTGCCAGACATGGGATGTGAGTGAGGTTGCCTAGGCCCAGAGCTGCCACCAGATTTCGGCCATTATCACACACTACGAAGCCTGGCTGGAGATTCGCTGGCAGAAACCACACGTCGCTCTCCTGCTTGATGGCATTCCAGATCTCCTGCACTGTGTGGCTTTGATTCCCCAAAGAAATTAATTTCAGTACGGCCTGTTGACGTTTGGCCACGGCTGTGCTCATATCGGTCGGTCGTAACAGGCTCCAGCAGCGCTGATTCTGAGGAACTGGAGTATGAGGAGGAGTCAATGTGTACAGACTGGATTCCTGCAATCCTAGGAGTTGGCAGAACATGTACAGCATCACTCTCAAGATCTGTACCCGGCTCCACAACATTGACCCAATGGGCAGTGAGGGAAAGGTATCGTCCCTGTCCATGGGTACTGGTCCACGCATCGGTGGTCAGGTGGACCTTGCTACTGACGGCGTTTAGTAGTGCATGTTTAATTTTTCCCTCCACATGCTTTTTCAGGGCAGGGACGGCTTGCCTGCTGAAATAAAAGCGGCTGGGCACGGTGTGTTGTGGGACTGCCAATGCCATGAAGTTCCAGAAGGTGTCAGTCTCCACCAGCCTGAATGAGAGTATTTCAAGGGCTAGTAATTTGGCAATGCCAGCATTCAGAGCCTGTACTCAGGGATGGTTTGCCAAGTATGGCCGCCTTTTCTCCTATGCCTGTGCTGCCGATGGCTGTAGAGTGGCCTGGGAGTGTGAGGATGAATGGGAACGTGGTGCTGTGGGTGGAATATCACTGGGTCTCTGGACAATAGTGCCAGAGGTTCTTCCATGGTGATCCTGTGAGGAAGCCGAACCAAGTGTGAGAGCTGGAGGAAGAAGCTACAACATGAGCTGAAGAGGTGGTAGGTGGTGCTGTAGGTTGGCCTACGTCTTCAGTGTGTCTGTGTAACTCCACCTCGTGCTTGGTCCGCACATGTTTCCACATATTTGTGGTATTGAGGTTGCTGACATTTTTCCCTCTTTTGACTTTCTGATGACACAGCTTGCATTTGACAAAGCAAATGTCATCTGCAACTGTGTCAAAAAAGGACCACGCACTGCAAGTCTTGGGAGCGCCCGTTTTGGCTTTTGGAAGAGGAATGCTCCTAACGGGTGCCGAAGTGGAGGCTACAGGCAACCAAGTCTGCCCCCTCTCCCTCCTGTTTTGGCCGTTCGGGGAATCTCTTCCTCAGAGCTGCACCCACCACCTTCCTGTTCCTCACGCCATGATTGGTCAAGGACCTCATCATCTACACTCCTCTCTTCAAACACCTGCTTCTCCTGGGTATTCTCGCCAGCACCGTACGCACCAGAAAGTGGCACCTGAGTCTCGTCATCATCTGATGCGTACTGAGGTGTGCTGACCATAGGCACTGGCCCACCCGCCTCTTCAGATTCAGAGGGACAAAGCAGTTGTGCATCACTGCATACTCCCTCTTCTTCACATTCTTGAATGCTGCTTGGCTGGCCCTCTCTTTCCAAGCCAACAGATTCAGAGAACAGAAGTAGAGACTGTGATGGCTCCTGTCCAGGGCTCTCTGACTGCCTGGGCAATTTGGCAGGTGGTGAAGAGACAGATGGTTGCTCTTCAGTGCTCTGGCCCTGAGAGGATGTGGAAGTCATTGAAGTCGATGCGTTAGCTGCCATCCATCCGACAACGGCTTCAATTTGTTCCTCCCGCAGCAGTGGGGTACGGCGAGGTCCTACAAAGCTGCGCATAAAGGACTGTTGCCTGGTAAAACTGGGGGATGCTGACTCACTGGTGCCCGCAGCAGGCACAGAATCCCCAAGTCCTCTCCCTGCAGAATCCCCACATCCTCTCCCTGCTGAAACTCCACGCCCACGTGCCTTACTCCCTGCCTTCTTCATCTCGGTAGACTGATAAAGATAGGAAGAAAAGTACAAAGGGGGGCTTAGTGTGCTTATTCCTGAACAGCTGCTAACAGGTACAAGAAACACTAATTTTATAAAGTGTGTGGACTACACTTTAATATGAGCTAATGTGGCCTACACAACTGTCAAGTGGAGTGTTTGGTGAACTTTATTTTGTTTTTGTTTTTTCCAAAAAACAAAAAGGATGTGACCAAAGATGTGAAAGCGATAGTATAACAAACTTTTTGGAGCTATTACAATGCAGGAAGGTAACCTACAATGCAAAAGATGAGGCTCCAAAAAATAGGGTAATACTAATTTGGCTGCGGCTGAAGGGCACAAGCCAGAAAAAAGGCTCCACTATCTACTCCAATATAGTGTTTGCAACCAACCAATGTAGATGGATACACACTAATAGGAGAATGAAAAATGAGCTGCAATAAAAGAAAAATATGTATGAGGCAGTGATGCACGCTGAGCGGCCTACAACCAGACGTAGCTGCAGGACACACTACACAGCGTGCGCTGCACTCACACAGACCTTGCAGACAGCTGTGAACACTGCTGCAAGGCAAAAGAAAGCTACAGTGGTTGATTATGAAGCCTGGGTAAAGCACAATATGATTTGGAAAATCGCTATCTCTAACTGTCCCTCACAGTCTTGAACAGCAGCCTGTCCCTAACTGAATTCACAGCAGAGTGAACCCTCTGAATGGCGGCGGCGGCTTTTATAGTGCATCATGACATCATTTCAGCAGCCAATCACAGCCATGCCATTACTTAACATGCCTACATGCCTAACAGGATGTGCCCACACTTCTGAGGATTGTCATTGGCTGAATCAAATCAAACTGGCTCATAGCATTATGGGAACTTCCGTTTCCGGTATTCGATATGCTAAAAGTATCGGAACTCAGTATCGGAATTCCGATACCGCGAATATCGGCCGATACCCGATATTTGCGGTATCGGAATGCTCAACACTACTCCTGAACCATGATCACGCTCCCAGATACTTTCTCTGGCGAGAAGAAGTTTCGTACATTCAGAGAGAGTTATAAGTTACTCTTTTCCCTTAAACCCAGATCCTCAGGAAGTGAGTCAACGGGTGAGGATAATTATGTCTTTACTCAGGTAGGGTCCTCAGACTTGGGCTTTTTCCCTACCTTCTACTGCCCCTGAATGTACGTCTGTGGATAAGTTCTTTGAGGCCTTAGGACCGATTTATGACGAACCAGACTGGGTCAGGGTGGCAGAGGACACGATTATGGGTCTCTACCAGGGTAAGCTCACTGCAGAATGGTACTGTTCCGAGTTTAGATGGTGGTCCACTGAGGTGTCATAGAATGGCACTGTTTTAAGATGCTAGTTCAGGAGAGGACTTTCAGATCATCTTAAGGACGCTCTGGCTCCATCTGCCACCCAGTTCTTTGGAGAAGGCCATGACCCATGCCATTCGCATGAATCAGAGATTGTGGGAGAGAGGAGTAATCCAGTGAAAGGTTCTAGTATATCCTGCTAAGTCCAAAGTGATGCCATATACAGAACCTATGGAGGTTGGGGCCACTAGCTTCAAGGATAAGGAGAGGAAGTGGCGATGCAAAGGGAAATGCTTAAGTCCGGGTGATTGTCGAGGAGGTCACCCAGACTCTAAGGTACTTTTTCCACATTTCAAAAAATTCTGTTAGAGGTGGAACTTTGCTGTGGAGATGGATTCGCACCCACTTCAGCTTTCGAGGACTGTGTGTCATCCATGAATTTTATTGACTTGACTCTGGTCTGGTGTTCAAGAGTAGGTTAGTGACAATTAGGTTAAAGACTCCCATCCATATCACTGCCATTGATAAGACACTGTTGGCTCTAAATGTGGTTAAGTTAATCTATGAGGAGTTTCTCCTCAAGGTAGGTTCCCTGCACCAGGAACCGGATAACCTTCCTGCGGGATTGGTGTTGGGATTACCCTGGTTACAGTTGCATAACCCTGTTATTGACTGGGAATCTCGTGATATTGTTAAATGGGGTCCTAATTGTTCTAATGGTTATCTATCTGCTGTCTTTTGTTAATCTGGAGGGCATTCCGGAGTACCTGAAAAATTTTGCAGACGTGCTTTCTGAAAAAGAGGCTGAGGTTTTGCCACCATATCGTCTCTATGATTGTACTATTAATCTGATTCCGGTTGCTAAATTGCCCAAGGCCCATTTGTACCATCTTTCTGGCCCAGAACGCACCGCTATAAAAGATTATATATCAGAAAGTTTACGTAAAGGTCAAATCTGTCCCTCTGTCTCTCTTGTGGCTGCTGGATTCTTTTTTGTTAAAAAGAAAGATGGTGGTTTACACCCTTGCCTTGATTTTCAGGAACTAAATAAAATTACAGTGAGAAATGCCTACACTCTCCCACTCGAGTATTCCAGATCTTTATAACCAAATATCTGGGGCTAAGTGGTTTTCCAAGTTGGATCTCAGGGGAGCGTATAACCTTATCTGCATTCAGGAAGGGGACAAGAAGAAAATGGCATTTCTCACCTCTGAGGGGTTATTTGAAAATTTAGTCATTCTGAGAGAGAGTGAGAGTGAGAGTGAGAGTGAGAGATTTTTATGTGCCAGAATGGGAAAACACAGCTGGGGATTCGCAAAAAGAATCGACATGCTGCGGAAAAAAATGCTGCAGGTCTGTGCTGATTTTTCCGCAGCATGTGCACAGCCATTCTTAATTTACCATAGACTAACATTGCATACACTGCGGATTTGAAGCAAATCCGCACATCTAAAAACACTGCGGATCCACATCAAAATCTGCAACGTGTGCACATAGGTAAGCACAATACCCAAGCCCATTATCCTTCAAAGGAGCGGGCTACACTCTCAATGCATGAATATATCACAAAGGTTATGTCACTGTAAGGTGACCCAATAACCAAGAGTGTCACTCATTTCATAAAATACATATTTTATTAAACATTAATTGACATACAACCATAAAACCATTGCCTCAAACCAACACTTATAGGAAGGAGAAACAGCAAAAGGATACAAATTCAATTATATAAAGAGTCAAAATTTAAAGAAAATGACTGCAGTATCCTGAATAATATAGTATGCCCAACAATATGCTTAGTATTTATTGATTGGATACATTTTTAATAAAACTATAGAAAATTGCATGCAAAAAAACCTGCATAGGTGTGAATAAGATTTACTGCCTTAATGTGAATAGAATCTAACACATAATTCACACCTTTGAATAACTATTCATTAATCAGCTGTTGCTACACCACCATGACATGGCTGTAGGAAACTGCATGCGAAAAACCTGCATAGATGTGAATAAAATTTACTACCTTAATGTGAATAGAATCTAACACACAATTCACACCATTGAATGACTATTCATTAATCAGCTGTTGCTGCTGCTACACCGCCATAGCCTTATACACATGGCTGAAGAAAATTGCATGCAAAAACCTGCATAGATGTGAATAAAATTTACTACCTTAATGTGAATAGAATCTAACACATAATTCATTGAATGACAATTCATTAATCAGATGTTGCTGCTGCTACACCACCATAGCCTTACAAATGGCTATGCATGCAAAAACCTGCATAGATGTGAATGAAATTTACTGCCTTACTGTGAATAGAATCTAACACACAATTCACACCATTGAATTCATCACATTTATTTTCATGCTTTGGGTCATTTTAACCTGCATACATGAGAGGTGAGAGGCTAAATCAGCTGTTGCTGCTGCTACACCACCATAGCCTTACACATATGTGGATTCTAATTACCCACAATATGCAATATATGCAGCCATTGCTGCTACAGCACTACCACAGCCTCTCACCTCTCATGTATGCAGGTTAAAATGACCCAAAGCATGAAAATAAATGTGATGAATGCATCGCCAAAAACATATTACCTAAGCAGTGTGAACATTGGAGTTAGGCTTAGAGTAGGATGCTGCTTCCCCGCACCCCAACGCACGTTTCGCCCCTGCTTCTTCCTGGGGGTGTGTCTAGTTCTCCCACGTCACCCTTCTTATACACATCGCAGTCCAATGAACACAGGGAAAACTGGTAGGGCATTGTTCTTGAATCATGAAAGTAACGTCCAATGAAATTATTGAAAAGAGGGGCTATATGAATCAAGACCGCCCACTTGCAGTCAAAGTATTCTAAGAGGAGTATTTGCCTGATATAACGCCTCCCATCAGTCAAATCATTATACAGAGCTACCATTTAGCCTCAGCGCACATTGAAATAAACACACAGCGCTGACCATCAAACCTGTACATGGCTGAGCAGAGCGCAGACAGTCTCCCCTGCAGGAAGAAGACACGCCACACTTCTTACCCACCAAATGCCTGAAAGACAGACAGCCATGCGAGTGAGACAAAGCAGGCCGGTTTATTGTACCAGAGTTCACTATTTTCATTCCCACTAAAACTACAAATAGCGTGCAAGTGAATAGAATTATTATTGACTTAATTTGATACACTTAATATTATCACTGACCTAAACAGCCAGTGCCTAGATTTATTTAATATTAATATATAAATGTGTGACGCACTAAATACAATAAAGTGCGGAGTGATGTAAAAAAGTGCAGTGAAAATTAATTATTATTTTTTAAAAAATTTAAATTGCAATTTTTATATTTTTATAAAACCTATCCATTAAATATAATGCATATGGGTGCAAAAAAGTGAAGTGAACCCAGTCTTTATATTTATGTTTTTTATATATTTTTAACTTTAAAAAATAATGAATATATATTGATTATAGTGACTGTATATCATATGCCACTACTGGGGTGAAAAAAAAAAAAAAAGCCGCTCCGATGCACTAACATAAGCCATAGCCTTTGGTACTGTATATTGTGTTGACACCACCAAAGGTGGAGATATTAATGAAATAATACATTCCTACCAGCCCTACCCTATCTGATCCCCCACATAATAATAATCATCTCCTCTTATTTCTCAATAACTAGAGTTGAGCGAAACGGGTCGAAAAAATTCAAAAGTCGCCGACTTTTGGCAAAGTCGGGTTTCATGAAACGAAACCCGACCCTAGGATGAGGTCGGCCATGAGGTCGGCGACTTACGCGCCAAAGTCGCGTTTCAAAAGTTTGTTTTGCGCTCTTTTTCAGCCAATCAGGATCCACGGACACTGTGGGCAACGTGATGACATAGGCACGGGTCACCACCATCTTTCAGAAGGGCATGCAAGTGATTGGCTTGCTTTGGGGGGCGTCACAGGGGGTATAAAAGGGCGTGCACTCCGACCGCCATGTTACTCATGCTGATCTCAGAATAGGGAGAGCTGCTGCTGATGATGATTTTGTAGGGAGAGCGTTAGGCAGGGAAGAAGACACCAAAAACTGCTTCTGCTGCTAGCGATTTTGCCTGTACAACACACCAGTCACTGTGCAGTGCAAGGGGAGGCTATATAGTGGTGTATCAGTGGTGTTGGTTGTTGGGCTGCCTTCTAAGGTTTCCTGACATTCCTGCATTGCTGTTTACCCACTGCTCCGCAAACTGCTTTTTTAAAAGTAATACCAATTTTTTTTTTTATGTCCTGCTGAGAAGAAAAAAAACTGCTTCTGCTGCTAGCGATTTGGCCTGTACAACACACCAGTCACTGTGTGTGCAGTGCAAGGGGAGGCTATATAGTGGTGTATCAGTGGTGTTGGTTGTTGGGCTGCCTTCTAAGGCTTCCTGACATTCCTGCATTGCTGTTTACCCACTGCTCCGCAAACTGTTTTTTTAAAAGCAATCCCAATTTTTTTTTTTGTCCTGCTGAGAAGAAAAAAAAACTGCTTCTGCTGCTAGCGATTTGGCCTGCACAACACACCAGTCACTGTGCAGTGCAAGGGGAGGCTATATTGTGGTGTATCAGTGGTGTTGGTTGTTGGGCTGCCTTTTAAGGCTTCCTGACAGGCTGGCATTGCTGTTTACCCACTGCTCTGCAAACTGCTTTTTTAAAAGCAATCCAATCTCCCTTATCCTCTAGTCACTTTTGTCACAGCTGTGCCATCGAGCCTGTGACATAGCGCTCAGATATCATTGGGCCTCACACAATCCAAAAGTGTCCAGTGTCCACAAGTGTCTGCAGAAATTCAAAATCTCCCTTATCCTCTAGTCACTTTGGTCACAGCTGTGCCATCGAGCCTGTCACATAGCGCTCAGATATCAGTGGGCCTCACACAATCCAAAAGTGTACAGTGTCCACAAGTGTCTGCAGAAATTCATAATCTCCCTTATCCTCTAGTCACTTTGGTCACAGCTGTGCCATCGAGCCTGTCACATAGCGCTCAGATATTCATTGGGCCTCACACAATCCAAAAGTGTCCAGTGTCCACAAGTGTCTGCAGAAATTCAAAATCTCCCTTATTCTCTAGTCACTTTGGTCACAGCTGTGCCATCGAGCCTGTCACATAGCGCTCAGATATTCATTGGGCCTCACACAATCCAAAAGTGTCCAGTGTCCACAAGTGTGTGCAGAAATTCAAAATCTCCTTTATCCTCTAGTCACTTTGGTCACAGCTGTGCCATCGAGCCTGTCACATAGCGCTCAGATATCAGTGGGCCTCACACAATCCAAAAGTGTCCAGTGTCCACAAGTGTCTGCAGAAATTCAAAATCTCCCTTATCCTCTCGTCACTTTGGTCACAGCTGTGCCATCGAGCCTGTCACATAGCGCTCAGATATTCATTGGGCCTCACACAATCCAAAAGTGTCCAGTGTCCACAAGTGTGTGCAGAAATTCAAAATCTCCCTTATCCTCTAGTCACTTTGGTCACAGCTGTGCCATCGAGCCTGTCACATAGCGCTCAGATATTCATTGGGCCTCACACAATCCAAAAGTGTCCAGTGTCCACAAGTGTCTGCAGAAATTCAAAATCTCCCTTATCCTCTCGTCACTTTGGTCACAGCTGTGCCATCGAGCCTGTCACATAGCGCTCAGATATTCATTGGGCCTCACACAATCCAAAACTGTCCAGTGTCCACAAGTGTGTGCAGAAATTCAAAATCTCCTTTATCCTCTAGTCACTTTGGTCAAAGCTGTGCCATCGAGCCTGTCACATAGCGCTCAGATATTCATTGGGCCTCACACAATCCAAAAGTGTCCAGTGTCCACAAGTGTCTGCAGAAATTCAAAATCTCCCTTATCCTCTAGTCACTTTGGTCACAGCTGTGCCATCGAGCCTGTCACATAGCGCTCAGATATCAGTGGGCCTCACACAATCCAAAAGTGTCCAGTGTCCACAAGTGTCTGCAGAAATTCAAAATCTCCCTTATCCTCTAGTCACTTTGGTCACAGCTGTGCCATCGAGCCTGTCACATAGCGCTCAGATATTCATTGGGCCTCACACAATCCAAAAGTGTCCAGTGTCAACAAGTGTCTGCAGAAATTCAAAATCTCCCTTATCCTCTAGTCACTTTGGTCACAGCTGTGCCATCGAGCCTGTCACATAGCGCTCAGATATTCATTGAGCCTCACACAATCCAAAAGTGTCCAGTGTCCACAAGTGTGTGCAGAAATTCAAAATCTCCTTTATCCTCTAGCCACTTTGGTCACAGCTGTGCCATCGAGCCTGTCACATAGCGCTCAGATATTCATTGGGCCTCACACAATCCAAAAGTGTCCAGTGTCCACAAGTGTCTGCAGAAATTCAAAATCTCCCTTATCCTCTAGTCACTTTGGTCACACCTGTGCCATCGAGCCTGTCACATAGCGCTCAGATATCAGTGGGCCTCACACAATCCAAAAGTGTCCAGTGTCCACAAGTGTCTGCAGAAATTCAAAATCTCCCTTATCCTCTAGTCACTTTGGTCACAGCTGTGCCATCGAGCCTGTCACATAGCGCTCAGATATTCATTGGGCCTCACACAATCCAAAAGTGTCCAGTGTCCACAAGTGTCTGCAGAAATTGAAAATCTCCCTTATCCTCTAGTCACTTTGGTCACAGTTGTGCCATCGAGCCTGTCACATAGCGCTCAGATATTCATTGGGCCTCACACAATCCAAAAGTGTCCAGTGTCCACAAGTGTCTGCAGAAATTCAAAATCTCCCTTATCCTCTCGTCACTTTGGTCACAGCTGTGCCATCGAGCCTGTCACATAGCGCTCAGATATACATTGGGCCTCACACAATCCAAAAGTGTCCAGTGTCCACAAGTGTGTGCAGAAATTCAAAATCTCCTTTATCCTCTAGTCACTTTGGTCACAGCTGTGCCATCGAGCCTGTCACATAGCGCTCAGATACTCAGTGGGCCTCACACAATCCAAAAGTGTCCAGTGTCCACTAATGTGAGCAGAAATTCAAAATCTCCCCTGTCCTATAGACACCTTGTACCTTGTTTTACATTACTATATAGTTTGTTGGATTTTGACTACATTTCTACCAAAAATGAGGAAGGCTGGTGGAAGAGGCCGTGGAATTGGGCAGGGGTTGGCAGCTGGTAATGATGGTGTTGGTGGTGGATCTGATGGTAGTGGCAAGAGCAAAATAGGACCGAATGCAGGAAGTGTTGAGCCTGCGTCATCGTCTGGCTACATAAGGCCTCGAACGCTTAGTTTTCTAGGAGTTGGCAAACCGCTTTTAAAGCCAGAGCATCAGGAAAAAGTTTTGTCTTACATTGCTAACTCAGCCTCCAGCTCTATCGCCTCCTCTTCTTCAGTTGTAAAAAGTAAAAGCACTGAGTCGTCATTGGAGGCTCATGTTCATGAACCACACCTTTCCTTGTGTCCTTCACCCCAACCAAGATTGAAGGATGACGCAGGCCATAGTACTGATTACTCCATGGAGCTGTTTTCACATACCATGCCTGGATTATCAAGTGAAATGGTGAATTACCCAGGCCAAGATGAATCTGACATGGAGTGCACTGATGCACAGCCGCTGATGGATGATTCTGCTGGTACATTCACTCAGAGCACTACATTGTCCTCGCAGTGTACAGAGCCAGATTCTGACCCTGATGAGACTCAGGTGCCCCTTCCCGCACACTATACCACCATACACGGTGACACAGAGGAAGGTGCACATGACATAGAAGAGGAGGTGATGGAAGACCCATTTGTTGACCCAGATTGGCATCCATTGGGGGAAGAGGGTGCTGCTTCCAATAGCTCAGATGAGGAGCATCCACAGCAGACATCGACATCGCAACAGCTGTTATCTGGCAGGCCCGGAGCACTCCAAAGACAGGTTCCAAACATCAAAATAGTTGCTGGACACCTTGTCCAGAGGGTCAAAAGATCACAGCGTGCTAGGCCGCAAAATGTCTGCCAAAGTAGGAAGAGTGCAGTGTGGCACTTTTTTGAACAAAATCCTCATGATCAGGCCAAGGTTATCTGTAAGAAGTGCGCAAAGACCTTTAGCCGAGGGTAAAATCTGAAAAATTTGAATACCAGTTGCATGCTTAGACATTTAACCAGCATGCACTTGCAAGCATGGACACAACACCAAACCTCAGGTGACACATGTGCAACTGATCACAACGAAAGTAGTCAGCAACGCTAAATTGTTTCCCCAACTGTAAGCCCACCGGTTAGCAAATGTTTAGGTGTCGTTGCAAGGCCACAGCAGTCAGGGAATCCCACTGTTATATCAACGAAAGACTGATTCTAGGCCATCAGAAAGAACACCAACTCCATCACCATCATCAACCCTCTCTCAGTCCACCCTGTCCACCGCTACTTCCACCATATGCAGCTCTCAAGTCCAGCTCACCCTCCCAGACACTATGAGTAGGTCAAGAAAGTACTCAGTCTCTCATCCGCGTACACTGGGTTTGAACGCCCACATTGCCAAACTAATCTCGTTTGAGATGATGCCCTTTCGGTTGGTGGAAAGCACAGCTTTCCGCGAACTCATGGCCTATGCAGTACCACGCTATGTCCTACCCAGTCGACACTTCTTCTCTCGCAAAGCCATCCCAGCCCTCCACCATCATGTGAAAGACCGCATTGTCCATGCACTCAAGCAGTCAGTGAGCGGAAAGGTGCACCTCACAACTGATGCATGGTCCAGTCGGCATGGCCAGGGCCGTTACGTGTCCATCACTGCGCACTGGGTTAATGTGGTGGATGCAGGGTCCACAGGGGACAGCGGTGGTGGGACAGTGCTGCCTAGCCCACGGTATAGGAAACAGTTGGCTGTAGGCGTTCGACCCTCCTCCTCCAGAAGCGAAAGCTCGTCCACAGAGCGCAGTCGTACGAGCACTCCATCTGCAGCTGCCACTGTTGCACACAATGTGTCCCCCTATCGAGCAGCTAGTGGAAAGCGTCAGCAGGCTGTGTTGCAGATGATGTGTTTGGGCAACAGACACACCGCCGAGGTGCTGGCCGAGTACTTGAAGCGACAAACTGAGTCATGGCTGGGCAGTGTACATCTTGAGGCAGGCAAGGTAGTTAGTGATAACGGCCGTAATTTTGTGGCAGCCATAGCCCTTTCAAAACTCAGCCACATACCTTGCTTGGCTCACACCTTGAACCTGGTGGTGCAGTGCTTCCTCAAAAATTATCCGGAGTTAACAGCCCTGCTCCAGAAGGTGCGAAGACTGTGCGCGCACATCCGCCGGTCGCCTGTACACTCCGTTAGTATGCAGAAGCTGCAGCGATTGCTCCACCTTCCCAACCACCACCTCATTATCGACATTGCAACAAGGTGGAACTCCACCCTGCACATGGTGGAGCGGCTGTGCGAGCAGAGGCAGGCCATAATGCATTTGTGGGAGGATACACGGCCAGGCACTTTGAGAGCAGACATGGAGTTGACAGGTGTGCAGTGGTCGAAGCTGAAAGACCTCTGTAAAGTCTTTCAGTGTTTTGAGGAATGCACACGGCTGGTAAGCGCAGACAACGCCATCCTAAGCATGAGCATCCCACTTATGCGTCTGCTCATGCAAACTTTGACGCACCTTAAGGAGCAGGCGTCTGCAGCCAATGTTGATGAGGAGGAAGAGGAGGAGGGAATCCTTGATGACATTCAGCCATTGTCTGCTCAGGGACCTCTCCTGGACGAGGTGGAGGAAGAAGAGGAGGAGGAGGATGATGATGGGGATGATTACTTAGGGGAGGAGGAAGCATCTCGTGGGGCAAGTGAAAATGTTGGCGTGGCAAGGTCTAGTACAGGGTTTGTGCGTGACTGGAGGGATGTGGATTTGCCAGAAAGTGCTCCTCCACCCAGCACTCGCAGTGCATCATTGACACCGGGAACATTGGCCCACATGTCAGATTATGCCTTGCAGATCCTAAAAAGGGACCCCCGCATTGCCAAAATGATGAACGATGACGACTACTGGTTGGCCAGCATCCTGGATCCACGCTATAAAGGCAAATTACAAAACATCATGCCACAGGAGAACCTTGACCTAATATTGGCTAATAAACAAGCAACTCTGGTAAATCGGTTGCTTGAGGCATTCCCAGCACACAGCAGCGGTGATGGTTCTCACACGAGCCGTACGGGCCGGGGGCAGCTTGGCAGAGGTGTTCGTGGTGCACACAGCAGAAGTGGCGTTGGAGACAGGGGTTTCATGACAATGTTGTGGACTGATTTTTCAAATACCGCTCACACAACTGGTAATACTGCATCGATGGAAAGTGACAGGAGACAGCAGTTGTCAACTATGGTAACAAACTACTTTTCCTCCCATATCGATGTTCTCCCACACAGGTCATTCCCCTTTGACTATTGGGCCGCTAAACTGGACACCTGGCCTGAATTGGCCCAATATGCCTTACCGGAGCTCGCTTGCCCAGCTGCAAGTGTGCTATCGGAAAGAGTCTTCAGTGCAGCTGGATCAATCCTGACAGAAAAAAGGACCAGTCTGTCAACCCAAAATATGGATGATCTAACCTTCATTAAAATGAACCATGCATGGGTTTCCAAGGGTTTTGTCCCACCTTCCCCTGATGACACATAGGGTGACAGAAAAATGGCTTGCTTTGGTCCACCTCTTCCTGGGACTTGACCTATTTCGCCTTTTGCATCAGCTGAATGTCCAACATCAACATATGCCACTTTCTAAAACTCCCTAACTGTGCTGCCTCCCCCCCCATGGCCGGGGTCACCACCTAGCGCACGACACAGTGCGAGTGCCGTTGCCCTGGACAGGTGGGTAGGCCGACTCTTGGGCACGGGCACTGGCACAGGGTCCCTCATAGTGCAATCAAGTGTCTCTGACAGTGGTGGTGCACACCTGCCGTCAGACACACCGCTGTACTATGAGGGGCCCAGTGCCAGTACCGACGCCCATGAGTGGGCCCCCCTTGCTTGGGCAGGGCCCCAGCATTTGCAATCTTTACCTCTCCCTGCTCCTCCGCTGTGTAATCTGGGCCATCAAATCCATACTGTGCCTGACACCGTCTGAGCCTGCCTCCTGATGTATAGACATATATTTTGAATGTGTACGCTATCCATACATGTTATCCGGGGATACGGTACCCTTTCTAACCTTTGTGCAATCACGTGCAATCCATACTAGGCCTAACACCGTCTGAGCCTGCCTCCTGCTGTATACACATATATTTTGAATGTGTACGCTATCAATACATGTTATCCGGGGATACGGTACCCTTTCTAACCTTTGTGCAATCACGTGCAATCCATACTGTGCCTGACACCGTCTGAGCCTGCCTCCTGATGTATAGACATATATTTTGAATGTGTACGCTATCCATACATGTTATCCGGGGATACGGTACCCTTTCTAACCTTTGTGCAATCACGTGCAATCCACACTGGGCCTAACACCGTCTGAGCCTGCCTCCTGATGTATAGACATATATTTTGAATGTGTACGCTATCCATACATGTTATCCGGGGATACGGTACCCTTTCTAACCTTTGTGCAATCACGCGCAATCCATACTGGGCCTAACACCGTCTGAGCCTGCCTCCTGATGTATAGACATATATTTTGAATGTGTACGCTATCCATACATGTTATCCGGGGATACGGTACCCTTTCTAACCTTTGTGCAATCACGTGCAATCCATACTGGGCCTAACACCATCTGAGCCTGCCTCCTGATGTATAGACATATATTTTGAATGTGTACGCTATCCATACATGTTATCCGGGGATACGGTACCCTTTCTAACCTTTGTGCAATCACGTGCAATCTATACTGGGCCTAACACCGTCTGAGCCTGCCTCCTGCTGTATAGACATATATTTTGAATGTGTACGCTATCCATACATGTTATCCGGGGATACAGTACACTTTCTAACCTTTGTGCAATCACGTGCAATCCATACTGGGCCTAACACCGTCTGAGCCTGCCTCCTGATGTATAGACATATATTTTGAATGTGTACGCTATCCATACATGTTATCCAGGGATACGGTACCCTTTCTAACCTTTGTGCAATCACGTGCAATCCATACTGGGCCTAACACCGTCTGAGCCTGCCTCCTGCTGTATAGACATATATTTTGAATGTGTACGCTATCCATACATGTTATCCGGGGATACGGTACCCTTTCTAACCTTTGTGCAATCACGTGCAATCCATACTGTGCCTGACACCGTCTGAGCCTTCCTCCTGATGTATAGACATATATTTTGAATGTGTACGCTATCCATACATGTTATCCGGGGATACGGTACCCTTTCTAACCTTTGTGCAATCACGTGCAATCCATACTGGGCCTAACACCGTTTGAGCCTGCCTCCTGATGTATAGACATATATTTTGAATGTGTACGCTATCCATACATGTTATCCAGGGATACGGTACCCATTCTAACCTTTGTGCAATCACGTGCAATCCATACTGGGCCTAACACCGTCTGAGCCTGCCTCCTGCTGTATAGACATATATTTTGAATGTGTACGCTATCCATACATGTTATCCGGGGATACGGTACCCTTTCTAACCTTTGTGCAATCACGTGCAATCCATACTGTGCCTGACACCGTCTGAGCCTTCCTCCTGATGTATAGACATATATTTTGAATGTGTACGCTATCCATACATGTTATCCGGGGATACGGTACCCTTTCTAACCTTTGTGCAATCACGTGCAATCCATACTGGGCCTAACACCGTCTGAGCCTGCCTCCTGATGTATAGACATATATTTTGAATGTGTACGCTATCCATACATGTTATCCGGGGATACGGTACCCTTTCTAACCTTGGTGCAATCACGTGCAATCCATACTGGGCCTAACACCGTCTGAGCCTGTCTCCTGATGTATAGACATATATTTTGAATGTGTACGCTATCCATACATGTTATCCGGGGATACGGTACCCTTTCTAACCTTTGTGCAATCACGTGCAATCCATACTGGGCCTAACACCGTCTGAGCCTGCCTCCTGCTGTATACACATTTATTTTGAATGTGTACGCTATCCATACATGTTATCCGTGGTTACGGTACCCTTTCTAATCTTTGTGCAATCACGTGCAATCCATACTGGGCCTAACACCGTCTGAGCCTGCCTCCTGCTGTATAGACATATATTTTGAATGTGTACGCTATCCATACATGTTATCCGGGGATACGGTACCCTTTCTAACCTTTGTGCAATCACGTGCAATCCATACTGGGCCTAACACCGTCTGAGCCTGCCTCCTGCTGTATAGACATATATTTTGAATGTGTACGCTATCCATACATGTTATTCGGGGATACGGTACCCTTTCTAACCTTTGTGCAATCACGTGCAATCCATACTGGGCCTAACACCGTCTGAGCCTGCCTCCTGATGTATAGACATATATTTTGAATGTGTACGCTATCCATACATGTTATCTGGGGATACGGTACCCTTTCTCACCTTTGTGCAATCACGTGTAATCCATACTGGGCGTGAGAACGGCTGGCGAGCTGTTAAGCAAGCTACAGCACCTGTGGTTTGCACACGTAAGTTTTTCATTTCTTCAGGAATGACGGTTAGGCCTAATTCCGGAACTGCGCTTGACCTGCACTTACTGGGAAATCATCGTTCGCGGGTAATAATTGTAATCACAGATCCCCATCACTAACGTTGTTCAGCGGGTTATCTGCACCTGTAAGCGACAAACGCTGGCCTTTTCAGTGTAGCGCACATGCAGCCACGGACATGTAAGGACATGACACACCAGTTATTGGCCAATCTCATGTGCGAGAACCTTACGTGTCCCTCTAGTAAGCCGGACTCGGACAGCGGGGCATGACGGAGTCTCGTTCGTTAACGGAATTAAGCTTGCAATGTGTGCATCTGTTCTGTAGCTGGCATGGTTGAGGTTGCCCGTGTTGAGTCAAATTACGCAGTAGGCTCCACTCCTGGTGGTGCCCTTCTGGACATTCCTTTAAGGTTCAGCTTTGCAACCATACTGCCCACGTAAAACAAACACTTTGCCTTCATGAACGCTGTTTGGAGGGTCATGACTCGTGGGAATAACGCCGCCCAATCAGTTAACCTGCTAGAGAGATCCTTCGTTGCTCCCAAGCATGACATCACACTCCCTAGGAGGAAGGTAATGCCACTGTGGCGACCATACTCCTGGGGGCGACACAAGTGCACTGATGCCCAGCCACTGCTAGATGAATCTGCTGGTACATTGACCCAGACCACTACATTCTCCTCGCATGCTACCCGGCCTGAATCTGACCCTGATGAAACTCAGGTTACCCTTCCCATATACAGTTCCATCTTACACGGTGACAAAGAGGAAGCTGCAGATGAAAGTGCAGGTTCGGCCCACCCGCCATCAGACACACCACCGTACTATCAGGGGCCCTGTGCCAGTGCCGTCGCCAATGAGTGGGCCCCCCTGCTTGCTCAGGATCACAGCACTTGCAAGGTTGAAATACTGTGCAGTGAGATGGAAGATGGGGACGACGAGGAGTCCAGACTAGTACAGGGATTCCCTAGCGAGGAGACTTAATTGATTGTTTTCAATGTTGGGACAGCAATTTTTGGGGAGCACTATACTCTGGAGAATGATAGATGGGGCCCACCATACACTGGAACATTCCAAAGGTGGACATCAGACACTGGAGCAGCATTTACAGGGCCCATTATACACTAGAGCATTAGAAATGGGGCCCATTATGTTTGGAGCATTATTTGGGCCCATAAGACAGTGGAGCTTCATCCATGGGGACCAACATATACTGTAGCATTATGTGGAGCTCATCATATACTGTTTCAAACATTATATGGGACCAATGATTCTGTATGGAGAAATAGATGGGCCTCGTCATGAGATGTAAAAAGTGAAGTATTTTTCATTGTACTATACCGCTATTTCTGTGCCGTATCGGAGCATGATGAGTTGTGGTATGTGTTAAAGGGGCGCTCTTTCGCCCAGGGCACATGAAAACCTGGAGCCAGACCTACCCCCCCACAACTTTAGCCAAATAACCCCCATTTTTCAGTGTGTAACTTGTATTATGAAGTTAATTAAGGTTGACAAGCTTAAGTAAGAAGAATTGATGCTTTTGGCACTCAAATGGGCACTGTAGGTGTGTTTCCTGTCCTCCTCTCACTGCCGACTTTTATTCCCCATTGGCTTACATTGGGTTTCGTGTTTCGGGACGACCCCGACTTTTCCCTATAATCGGACGATCTTGGTTGACCCGACTTTTGGAAAAGTCGGGTTTCACGAAACGAAACTCGACCCTAAAAAACCAAAAGTCGCTCAACTCTATCAATAACACAATCTTGATGGACGAAAAAATGTCACATGTACTTCCAAGTTCTGTTCAATTTTATAATAGTTGACACCCAATTCATTTTTCAGACTTGATTCTTCCATTTTTCTTTTATCCACCCTGAGAACTTGGAGAAAGAGTTCACATTCATTGAAATGCATATCAGACTGCAGATAATGGGTGATCCATCTAGGTGAGACAAAATTACAATTACTCATATGCTAAAACCATACATGTAAACATAACCTAATCCCACCCTAATAAAACTAGATAAAATCAAAAATCAAAATAAAAAATAAAAAACTGATGCACCAATATGAAAGAGAAGAAAAGTCTACTAGCTGAACCATTTACAGAAATGCCCCAAAGCCGAGATTCTCATTCAGGCCCTGAGGCGTGAGGGTGCCTAATCTAAAAATCCATCGACTTTCTATCTGGGCCAACTGTTTACCCAGATCCCCCACCCCTCGGTCCTACAGATACCATATCTATACCTTTAATCTGTAAACTGCGAGAATCACAGTTATGACATTTCTTATAGTGTCTTGGAATAGTTTTAAGACTAGTTATATCCTCCATAGTTTTTGCCTTCTCTATATCTAAAATGTGTTCACGGACACGAGTCCTCAATTCTCGGGTAGTTAATCCTATGTATATTTTCCCGCAGGCACAGGTGGCATGGTAGATAACCCCTTTAGATGTACAAGTGATGAATTTTCTGATCACATAGATTCTTGATCCATCAAAATTTTTAAAATCTTTTGCTTTTACACAATTTGCACATGCCTTACACCACCCGCATGGGAAAAAAACGGGCATCTGGGAATCCATAACTGGTTGTTGTTTTTTTGGTTCATAGTGACTATGCACCAAAATATCCCTTAGGTTTCTAGATCTTCTTGCTACAATAGAGGGAGCTGCTGGCAAAATATTCTTAAGTACAGGATCCGTGTGCAATATTGGCCAATGCTTGGTTACAATATTACGGAATTCTCGCCACTTATTATGGTATGTCGTTATGAGACGCACTTGGTCATCTCTGTTAATTTGCTCTTTCTGTTTGTTTTTATACAGGAGCTCATTCCTTGTTATATTCTTGGCCCGATTATATCCTCTATAGATAGTCCTTTTGCCATATCCTCTTTCTTGAAATCTTTTCACTAGATCTTTAGACTGTCTTTCAAAATCATTTTCTTGAGAGCATATTCGCTTTACTCTGAGGAATTGACTGATGGGAATTCCTCTTATCGTTGATGGTAAATGGGCCGACTGGGCGTGCAATACTGAGTTTGTAGCCGTAGTTTTAAGGAACACATCAGTAGAAATACTCCCATCGGGCCGGATGTCAATCTGCAAATCCAGGAAATCCACCCTGGTGCCATAATTGAAGGAGAGTTTTATATTAGAATTATTTAGTTTCAAATTAGCCATACATTTTTCTAAATCCACAATACTGCCCTCCCATATAAACAAAATGTCGTCAATATATCTCATCCATTCCTGGATGAGATGATTCTGGGGAATGGGGTTACATTGAAAAATATCTCTTTCCCATGCCCCCAAAAAAAAGGTTGGCATATGAGGGGGCACAGCAAGCCCCCATTGCGGTCCCCTGAAGTTGCAGATAGACATCCCGCCCAAACAAGAAGACATTATGTGTCAATATGAAATTTAATAACTCCAACAGGAGACCTATCATTGATTTATCCAAATTGCTAGCTTCCAAATACATTGATGCTGCTTTTATCCCATCCACATGCTTAATCGACGTATATAACGCCTCTGCATATGCCATGACAAAAATACTATCTGGGTTTAAATTTAAATTGTCCAGTCTTCGTAACACTGCCGTAGTGTCTTTTACGAAAGACGGGAGTTCACTTACCAGAGGTTTCAGGTAGTAATCCAAAACTTGTGTTATAATTTCACAAAGTCCCCCATTGCCAGACACAATGGGTCTCCCTGGGGGATCTGTGGGGTCTTTATGGATTTTTGGGATCAAATATAGCGTCAGCATACGCAGGTGCGGGTTCTTTATTGTATCCCACATTTTCCTAGGGATAATTCCCTCCATAAAGGCTTTTTCCAATATATTGCACAACTCCTCCTGAAAAGATTTAATAGGATTAATTACCATTTTTTTATAACAATTTTTATCATTGAGGAGTTTCAACGCCTGTTTTTCATACATCGTGTGGGGCCAAATCACAAGATTCCCACCTTTGTCGGCGGGATTGAAAACTACATCCTGCCAATTTTTCATTTCATCCAGTGCTGCTCTATCCAATTGATTAAAGTTGGTATGTCCATACCCCCTTTGATTAAGTAATTCAATGTCTTGTGACACCATCTTGGTGAATACCTCTACCGCTGGACAAAGGCTCAATGCTGGAAATTTTTTAGATTTTCCTAATAGATGTGCCGGGAATTTACTTACCTCAATAGATTCGTTCTCCATAGCCAGAGATTCAAGGGCCGCTAATGCCTCTTTTTCTTCAATAGTATCAAAAGTATCTTTCCCTTGGCTTTTATTGTGCCATCTCTTTAAAATCAACTTTCTCGAGAACAAATGTAAATCCTTTATGGATGAAAACGCATCTGGAGAATATGAAGGAGAAAAGGTAAGTCCTTTTTCTAGAATTTTAGTTTGGTTATCAGACAGAATGTGAGAAGACAAATTTATCACCTTAAATTGATCATTTCTTTTGTTCGTTTTTTTCTTAAAGAAATCAGCTGCTTTCTGATTATTGCCATATCTTGTTTGTCCATTCCAAGATGCATTATTCTCGATATTGGACTGAGATGTACTAGTGTCAGAAGCAGATGACATGGAACTATATGAAGTTTTTCTGAAGCTCTTATCCTTCTCTCCAGTTTTAGGATACTGCCATTTGTAAACCTTCTGATTTTCATAATCCATGCGGTCTCTTTGATATTTCTTACACATTGCACATACCCTAAAAGTCTGGTCATCTCTGGCTGTTGAAGCTTTTACAGCATTGAAGAAGTGCTTTATGTCTGTCCATGTGTTAGTTCAGCCAGATCCGTCAGAACCATTCATTGTGGAGGTGGATGCACTGGAGGTGGGAGTGGGGGTGGTATTGTCTCATGGACCCATCACTTTGACTAATTTAAGACCATGTGCCTTTTTCTCCTGGAAATTTCCTCCTGTGGAGAGAAATTACGATGTTGGTAATCGGGACTTATTGGCCATAAAATTGGCTTTTGAAAAGCGGAGGCACATTTTGAAGGAGGCTGTTCATCGGATCATGGTGACCACAAGAACCTGTCTTACATTGAGTCTGCAAAACATTTAACTCCAAGACAGGTTAGGTGGTCTCTTTTTTTTTTTCATGTTTTCATTTTTCTATCGCCTTTTGGCCGGATTCCAAGAATGTCAAGGCTAATGCCTTATCTCGCAGCTTGGATCTCATATCACCTCCTTCCTCCATTCTTCAGCGTGCGGTGGTCATTGCTGGGATGTCCTCTGAATTGGGGCTTGAAATTTGTGCTGCTCAGTCTCTTGCTCCTCCGTCATTGCCTGATAACCAGCTCTTCGTCCCAGTTCAGTATCGGTTGAGGGTTGACTTCTTTGCATTAGGAGCAGTTTCTTTTTTAATGCCTCTTTTATGACTTTGATTTTGCTTAGTAGTCGGAAATGAATCAGAAGATGGGACCTGTTTCATAGGATCAGATGACAGATCTTTGCTGTGAATGGATGGGGAAGACCCCTGAGCCCAATCACGGGGCCTCCACCTCACCCCCTGATACATGAGGACATCAATGACCAGAAGATCCTAGATCACGCCTACAAGATGATTGAGCTGCTGACTGGAGAGGTTACTATAAGGTGAATAAGGTGAAGATATGGATGAACTCTTTATGCATCAAATGGCCAAGTTCTCCAAAAAATATGACATAGTTGTCATGGGAGATTTCAACTATCCAGACATTTGTTGGGAATCTCTCTCAGGCAAAACTAACAGGTCAAGGAAATTCTTATCCTCTCTTGCTGACAACTTTATCTTCCAAAAGGTAGGGGAGAAAACAAGGGGAACTGCTACCTTGGATCTAATCCTTATAAACAGGGAGGAAATGGTTGAGGAGGTAAAAGTGGCTGGGACCCTAGGAGGTAGCAACCATGCTATTTTAGAATTTTGGATAACTAGAGGTGGAAGACCTGTGAAGACTCAGACGTCAAGGTTAGATTTCAGAAAGGCAGATTTTAAGGGATTCAGAAAGAGAATTGGAGGGATCCAATGGCTGGATATCCTTAAAGACAAAAATGTCCAGGAAGGATGGGAAATCTTGAAAAATGAAATTCTCAAAGCACAATGGTTAACAATTCCGAAAAGAGGGAAGAATAGGAAGCATTTAAGGAAACCAGGATGGATGAACACAGAACTTAAGCACATGCTAAAAAGGAAGAAAGAAATGTTTATAAAATGGAAAGAGGGAGGCATATCTAAAGAAGAATATAATGCTGTCTGCAGAACCTGCAGGGCACAAATCAGATTAGCTAAAGCTGACAATGAATTGAGGCTTGCAAGAGATGTCAAAAGCAATCATAAATGATTTTGGGGATATGTCAAAAGTAAAAGAAAAGTCAAAGATGCTATAGGATTCTTACAGGATGAAAATGATGAAATGGTAAGACAGGATGTTGAGAAGGCCAAACTTTTAAATTCCTATTTTGCATCTGTTTTCTCTCAGAAAGGAAATGTAACCTCAACTGTTCTTCACTGTCCTATTAAGGGAATAGAAGAATCCAGGATATCTATAAACAGAAAGATAGTGAGGAAACACTTAGCTAACCTAAATGAATTCAAGTCTCCAGGTCCAGATGAATTACACCCAGAGTACTGAAGGAGATAGCAGAAGAAATTTTTGAACCCCTCTCCATAATCTTTGAAAATTCTTGGAGAACAGGAGACGTCCCAGAAGACTGGAGAAGAGCAAATGTTGTTCCTATCTTCAAAAAGGGGAAGAAGGTGGACCCAGGCAACTATAGGCCGGTGAGCCTGACTTCTATACCAGGAAAGATCTTTGAACAAATTATTAAACAACATGTATGTCAGTACCTAGATAAGAATGAAGTGATTAAACAGAGTCAGCATGGTTTTGTAACTAATAAGTCATGTCAGACTAACTTAATTTCCTTCTATGATGGAATCACTGATTGGGTGGATCAAGGAAATGCTATAGATATAGTATATCTTGACTTCAGCAAAGCATTTGACAAAGTATCTCATACAATCCTTATTGAAAAAATGACTAAGTATGGAATGGACAAGGCAACTGTTAGGTGGATTCATAACTGGCTTAGTGATCGGACCCAAAGAGTGGTCGTAAATGGCTGCACATCCAGTTGGAAGAATGTCTCAAGTGGGGTACCACAGGGCTCTGTCCTGGGCCCTGTATTATTCAACATCTTTATCAACGATTTAGATGAAGGAATTGAGGGTAAACTGATTAAATTTGCTGATGACACAAAGCTAGGTGGGATAGCTAATACTAGAGAAGAGAGAGAGGATTCAAAAAGATATAAATAAACTGGAGCAGTGGGCAGCAACTAACAGAATGGTTTTTAACAGGGAAAAATGCAAAGTACTACATCTGGGCAATAAAAATGAAAAAAGCATATACAGAATGGGAGGAATAGGGCTAAGCAACAGCACATGTGAAAAAGACTTGGGTATACTAATAGATCACAGACTGAATATGAGTCAACAGTGTGATGCAGCAGCAAAAAAGGCAAATGCAATTCTAGGATGTATTAACAGAAGCATACAGTCTAGATCACGTGAAGTCATTATTGCCCTCTACTCCTCTTTGCTCAGACCTCATCTGGAATATTGTGTCCAGTTTTGGGCACCACATTTTAAAAAAGACATCAACAAACTGGAGCAAGTTCAGAAAAGAGCGACCAGAATGGTGACCGGTCTGGAAACCCTGTCTTATGAGGAAAGGTTGCAGGATTTGGGAATGTTTAGCTTGCAAAAGAGAAGACTGAGAGGAGACTTAATAGCTGTCTACAAATATCTAAAGGGCTGTCACATTGTAGAAGGATCATCGTTATTCTCATTTGCACAAGGAAAGACTGGAAGCAATGGGATGAAACTGAATGGGAGGAGACACAGATTAGATATTAGAAAAAACTTTTTGACAGTTAGAGTGATCAATGAGTGGAATAGGCTGCCAAGAGAAGTTGTGAGTTCTCCTTCAATGGAAGTCTTCAAACAGAGGCTGGACAGACATCTGACTGGGATGATTTAGCGAATCCTGCTTTGAGCAGGGGGTTGGACCAGATGGCCCAGGAGGTCCCTTCCAACTCTATGATTCTATGTGTCAGGATGTCGCTGTCTATTTCTCCATGAAGGAGTGGGAGTATTTAGAAGGACACAAAGATGTGTACAAGGACGTCATGATGGAGGTTCCCCAGCCCCTCACATAACCAGATCTACAGTATCTAGTAAGAGGACAACACCAGAGCGATGTCCCCGTCCTCTTCTTCCACAGAACTGTAAACAAGAAGATCCCAATATTCCTCAGGATAATCAGCAGATGACTGTACCTGGAGATCAGAGGGACAGCTGACATCTTCAATTTTTAAATCTGATGATCTTGAGATCCTACAAGTTACAACTGAAGGGGTTGCTGTTACTCCAGATATACCATCATCCAATCACAGCAAAGACAGTGTTCAGACTACTCATTAGTTATTACTACTTTGCTTATCCACTATCTCTCTGGCATTCTGACCCTGGCATGTGCCCTGACTTGCGACTTTGGATTTCCCTTTTTTACTGCTTTACTGTCTGGTATCGACTCGGCTCTCTGACTCTTCCGCTGCCACCTAGTAGTTGCTTCGCTGTATTACTGCTGGTCAGCTTCATTGCTGGATTTTCAGCTCATTCTTCACTCTGCTGCCATCTAGTGGAGTTTGTGTTGCTCTGTAGTGACCCTCAGTAATACAGCATGACAGATGAGTTTTGTTTCTACCAAACAGTTCTACTTTGGTTTCATCAAACTATATGACATTCTCCCAATACTCTTCTGGATAATCAAAATGCTCTCGAGCAAACTTCAGATAGGCCCGGACATGTACTGGCTTAAGCAGGGGGACACGTCTGGCACTGCAGGATCTGAGTCCCTGGCGGCATAGTGTGTTACTAATGGTAGCCTTTGTTATGGTGGTCCCAGCTCTATGCAGGTCATTCACTAGGTCCCCAGTGTCGTTCAAGGATTTTTGCTTACCATTCTTGTGATCATTTTGAACCCACGGGGTGAGATCCTGCGTGGAACCCCAGATCGAGGGAGATTATCAGTGGTCTTGTATGCCTTCCATTTTCTTATTATTGCTCCCACAGTTGATGTCCTCACACCAAGCCGCTTGCCTAGTGCAGATTCAGTCTTCCCAGCCTGGTGCAAGGCTACAATTTTGTTTCTGGTGTCAAAGGACAGCTGTTTGGTCTTCACCATAGTGGAGTTTGGAGTGTGTGAGTGACTGTTTGAAGTTGTGGACAGGAGTCTTTTATACTGATAACAAGTTCAAACAGGTGCCATAACTACATTTAATGAGTAGAGGGCAGATGAACCTCTTAAGGAAGAAGTTACAGGTCTGTGAGAGACAGAAATCTTTTATGTTTTTAGGTGACCAAATAATTATTTTCCACCATAATTTGAAAAATAGATTTTGCTTAATCAGCCAAGGTGATTTTCTGGATTTGTTTTCTCATTTTGACTCTCATAGTTGTGGTCTACCTATGAAGTCAATTATTGGCCTCTCTCAACTTTTTAAGTGGGAGAACTTGCACATTTGGTGGCTGACTAAATACATTTTTCCCCACTCTACATAATAAGAGAAATCTATTTTTTTGCAATATATTTTCAAGTGCTGAAGTTTTACATTCTATTAGATTATTCCAGAGAAATCCACATTATTCTTAATATTTTAACGAGCTGTTTTTATCTACAGGTCAGATACTGATCTCCCTGAGAAATATGCATTCAGATGAAAGGTGGTGTTACCAGTGTGAGAAAGATAGATCAGGAGAGCAGACTGTCAGTTAATATGTGTCTCACACTGATAATGACTATGTTAGGCATTGGGTTTCTGCCACTGCACAGCAGGAATCCCAAGCCTTGCCCTCAGCGGTCTCCCATTCTCCTTCAGCCGCAGAGGAGCCTGCTCAGCAGACTTGTCGTTCCCAGTGCTCTGCTCAGACCAGCACTGTGGGCTTGCTTGCTGCTGCCACCTCTGGTCCACCTTTAGCAACGCAGGCTGACCAGCAGCAAGTCTCTCCAGGGACTAAGTCCTCCTTGCGGTCCACTGAGCATGCCCATGGTGTGATCTCCCATTGGAGATCGAAGGTCACGCTCAGGTCCTTCTCCAGCTAGGATTGGTCCATCCGAAAGGCCAGGAAGGTCCCGGAAGCACGTGGCTGTAAAAGGTTTGCATGGCTGCTCGGCTATGCGCTAGTATAGACTACATTAGCTGACTATCAAGAGTGTGTGTCGCATGCATATATGAATGTCTCTGGTGAATGACTCATTAAGAACCCCTACCCTTGGTACACATGTGTTGTGCAGCCTAGCCTGTTAAGTTCCCAGGCTTAGGTGTAGGTAGGTCAGAGTCAGTGACAGGCATTGGTCTCCACCAGTGGCTCGGCACGCCACGCCACAGTGCACGTGCTCTATACACTGAAGTCAGCGTCTATACCGGCATCCGCAGTTGCGACACCGCTCGTTCAGAAGGTCTAGAGGGACTCTGACCCCGTGTCCTTGGGGCAGGCTTTTGTGACCGCTTTCTGTGCTCTCCTTGCCCAGGCTTTGTGAGTTAAACAGGCTCCGGTGTTTATGTTCAGCGGTAGTGCGGCTCTGTGAGTTAACAGAGTCGCTGCTGTTCACACTGGGTGATGTTAACCTACGTGTGACCTTCCCACACCGCTTTACACTTCTGCCTTTACTTAGCAGCAGTGTACCACCTCTGCACGGTGGACCCCGAGCTGCGAACTCACCTACTATTATTTTATAATTTGGTGCATTCCGCCAGCCCTAACATTATACTAGCGCCAGGGTCTGGCTAGTAATGGCGGATAAACAGCAACTACTGCAGCACATTCGGCAGCTGGGGGGCAGGTTGACGGCTCTCGAGCGTTCAACCTCAGCTGTGAATGTTACTGTGGCCGCTTCCCAGGCAGCCGCGGAGGCCGTTTCTCGTGTTCCCACTTCCATCCCTGCACCGATGTTATCCCACCTCCCGCTGCCCGAGAATTTCTCGGCGATAGTGCCTCCTGTACGGGATTCGTCAGTCAGTGTGCTATTCAGTTAGAGCTGCTGGCCGCGCGATTCCCCTCTGAGTGGGCTAAGGTCGGATTCATCATTTCCCTTCTGACTGGCAGGGCTCTGGAGTGGGCTACCCTACTGTGGGAGCGTGGTGACCCCACGGTTCAGAGAGCCTCTCAGTTCCTAGGCTCTCTGAAGCAGGTCTTTCTGGGACCACAGGTCACACATGATGCCGTGCTCCAGCTGTTGGCCCTGACACAGGGTTCGTCCCCGGTCACCCAGTATGCCATCCATTTTCAGACACTGGCCTCCGAGTTGGAGTGGTCGGATAAGGCCCTAATACCAATATTTTGGAGGAGTTTGGCTGACCATGTTAAGGACGCTCTGGCCACTCGGGAGGTTTCCAGTACTCTGGAGGAGCTTATTACCATCTCCACCCACATTAATCTCCGCTTCCTAGAGCGAGGGTTGGAGTGCTCCCAGTCTAGGCAGAGGTTTACGTTGGCTCCAACTTTCTCTAAACCACTGGAACCACCCGATCGAGCGTCCGAGTCATCGGTGGTTATGGAGGTGCCTCACACGGGCTCTAAGTTCCACCTTGCTCGAACCTCCAAAGCTCATTCCTACTGCCGAGAGTCTGGTTACATTGCCAATAGGTGCCCGCAACGCTCGGAAAAATGCCCGCGTCTAGTAAGAACAGCCGAAGGGTCACGTGACTCAACACCATTTTCCTCCAAGCTAACCTTCAAGGGGGAGCTGGAGTTCGGTTCCTCCACTCTGGCGGTGGAGGTTTGCGTGGATTCTGGAGTGGAAGGTAATATTATGTCCTCAGTCTTCGCTCTTCAGCACGCGATACCCTTGGCCAGGTTACCTCAACCGGTCACCATCAGAGTGGTGAACGGCTCGACTTTACACTCGCAGATTACCCATCAGACTGCTCCATTAAGACTCTCACTGTCTCCGTCCCATCACGAGACAGTGTCCCTCCTTATTATGCCCTAGGGTATTGATCAGGTTCTCTTGGAAGTTCCCTGGTTGCGCTGCCACTCTCCCCATATTGAGTGGTTCTCTGGGAAAATTCTTAGTTGGAGCAAGCCTTGTGAGGGTAGATGTCTGAGCGAGTGCGTTCAGGTTGCTTCCACTGCGGCTCCCGCAGATCTCTCTTCGTTCCCTAACCACTATCAGCAGTACGCAGATGTGTTCTCCAAAAGAGCGGCAGAGACTCTCCAGCTGCACCGCCCCTATGACTGTCCTATCGGCCTCCTGCCTGGTGTCGAGCCTCCCCGGGGTCGGGTGTATCCCCTGTCTCTTCCGGAGACGGAGGCCATGTCACAATACATCAAGGAGAACCTGGCCAGGGGATTTATTAGGTAGTCAGTGTCACCAGCGGGGGCAGGATTCTTCTTTGTGCAGAAGAGCGGTGAATTGCGGCCATGCATTGATTACAGGGGTCTTAACGCCATCACCATTAAGAACAAGTACCCTCTGCCCCTGATATCGGAGCTGTTCAATAGGTTGTGGGGAGCAAGAGTATTTACCAAACTCGATCTGCGGGGAGCGTACAACCTGATACGCATACGTGAGGGAGACGAGTGGAAGACGGCTTTTAATACCAGGGATGGCCATTATGAGTATCTGGTCATGCCCTTTGGCCTATATAATGCCCCGGCCATATTTCAAGACTTCGTAAACGATATCTTTCGAGATATGCTTTCCTCTTTGGTGGTGGTCTATCTGGACAATATTCTCATCTTCTCTCCAGGTTTGGAATCCCACCGGAGAGAGGTTTGCAAAGTCTTCGATCTCCAACGGGCAAATGTCCTATACGCCAAGTTGGAGAAGTGCATGTTTGAGCAGGAGTCCTTGCCTTTCCTGGGCTATATCATATCGGCCCGGGGTTGGCCATGGATCCTGCCAAACTGCAGGCGGTAATGGATTGGCAGGAGCCTCACTCCCTCAAAGCGGTGCAGCGCTTTATGGGATTTATTAATTATTACGGCCTATTCATCCCGCACTTCTCGACTTTGGTAGCTCCCTTGGTTGCCCTCACCAAGAGGGGAGCGAATCCTAAAGTGTGGTCAGAGGAGGTATCTAAGGCCTTCCTCTCCATCAAGTCTCACTTCGCTAGTGCTCCCAGTTTACATCGCCCCAATGTGGATAAGCCACTTATTCTAGAGGTGGATGCCTCGTCCGTCGGCGCTGGAGCAGTCCTGTTCCAGAAGGATGCTCAAGGTCGGAAGCATCCTTGCTTCTTCTTTTACAAGACCTTCTCGCCGGCGGAGAGGAACTATTCCATTGGGGACAGGGAGTTGCTAGCCATGATGTTGGCCTTTTCTAAATGGAGACACCTCCTGGAGGGGGCTCGCTCTCCCTTCCAAGGTTACACTGACCACAAAAATTTGGTCTATCTCCAAACCGCCCAGCGGTTAAATCCTCGCCAAGCTCGATGGTCCCTCTTCTTCTCCCGGTTCCAGTTCACCGTTCATTTTCTTTCCGATGAGAAGAATGTCCGAGCCGATGCGCTCTCTCGCTCCGTGGTATCAGCGGAGGAGGAGGAGCCTCGGTTAATCGTACCATCATAGAGTCTGAGGACAGTGGCTCCGGTCGCCCTTGAGTCTGTACCCCCGGGCAAGACTTTTTTGTCCTGCCCGTTGGCATCCGGAGGTCCTCTCTTGGGCTCACGCGTCCAGGGTGGGTGGACACTTTGGTACTAAGCGGACAGTTGAGCTTCTGGCAAGGACGTACTGGTGGCCGCATATGGCTCGTGACATCAAAGACTACATTCAGTCGTGTGTCTCCTGCGCCAAGAATAAGCCTTCCCGGCAACGACCTGCTGAGTTACTCTACCCCTTACCGGTGGTGGACAGGCCCTGGGAGATGGTTGGCATGGAATATGTGGTGGGTCTACCCAAGTACAGTGGCCGCACAGGTATTTGGGTCATCACCGACCATTTTTCCAAAATGGTGCACTTGGTGCCTCTCTCTCGGCTACCTTCCGCACGGGGTTTAGCAGTGCTATTCATCAAACATGTTTTCCGCTTACAAGGCATGCCAGACAAGATTGTCAGTGACCGGGGTCCCCAGTTTGCGTCTCGCTTCTGGAGAGAGCTGTCGCTTGCTCAGTATTGAGCTGAATCTCTCCTCAGCCTATCATCCCAAGACGAACAGGTTGGTAGAGAGGGCCAACCAGACCCTGGTCACATATCGCCGACATTTTGTCTCGGCCAGGCAGGATGACTGGGCATCTTTGTTACCGTGGGCAGAGTTCACCTTGAATAACACTGTGGCCGATTCCACCTGCCAGACTCCATTCCTCCTTAACTACGGCCAACATCCTCGTGTCCCTGTGCCCATGCACATGTCGTCCACCGACTCTAGGGTGGCAGACTGGGCGGTGGAGGCACGTGATATTTGAGACCGCACCCAGGATGCCAATCGGGGCTCTAAGGAGAGAATTAGGTGCTCCGCGGACGCACATCTGCGTCCTGCTCCAAACTTCTCTCCTGGCGACTTAGTGTGGCTCTCCGCCCGTAACATCGGGCTGTGAGTAGAGTCCACTCAGTTTGCTCCTCGCTACATTGGGCCCTTTAAAGTCCTCAAGCAGATCAGCTCTGTGGTCTATCGTCTGGCCCTTCCACCACACTTGGCTATCTCTGACGCCTTCCACGTGTCCCTCCTTAAACCTGTTCACATGTCCCAGTTCTCTGAGTCATCTGCCAGGACATCAGACCTGTCTTTGGATGAGTTTGAGGTCAATGCCATTGTGGGACGCACGGTAGTGCATGGTAAAAAGTTTTATTTGGTGGGCTGGAAGGGTCATGGTCCAGAGGCTCGGACCTGGGAGCCAGTGGAGAACATTTATGCTCCGCTCCTCATTGTGGTATTTGAGTGTAGCAAGGCTCAGAGGGAAGGGGGCCCTAGGAGGGGGGGTAATGTTAGGCGTCGGGTTTCTGCTGCTGCATAGCAGGAATCCCGAGCCTTGCACTCGGCGGTCTCCCATTCTCCTTCGGCTGCAGAGTGTGTGGTTTGTGGCTCACCACCACTGTTGCCGTGCACGCTTGGTTATGTCCGCCATAATTTTTCTGTGTTCATTGTGATGGATTAGGCTGCTGTGCACACACACGGCAGCCCCACCCTGCCCCAAGCTTTATTTAATTGTGCACCTGTGTCTGGACCAACATCGCCCTTCATCTATGTTTGCTGGTCAGGCAATGTGTGGAGGCCATTCCTGATATGTCTGTGTTCAGACCTGGTTGGCCTTCATCTGCACTTGCTTCATCTGGCTTCATGGGAGCGATCCAGTAATGTTCAGGTACAGTTTGCACTTGATGTGGTCATGCTCTAAGTGTATTTAGGAGGCCGTAATGGCACAGCATTTATTAAAAATATATAGAGTAGGACCCCCCATATGAGATTGCCTTGGCGCGGCGGGGTGGCTCAATTGAATTGATCAATTTTTTTGCTAAATATCTCATTTTTGAATACAGCTAGACATTATGTGCATATGCACTCCAATTTATGCGTTCTAACCTTAAGCAGTGCTGGCTTCCCCCCCTATTTTCTTGTTGTTGGTTTGTGGCTCACCACCACTGTTGCCGTGCACGCTTGGTTATGTCCGCCATAATTTTTCTGTGTTCATTGTGATGGATTAGGCTGCTGTGCACACACACGGCAGCCCCACCCTGCCCCAAGCTTTATTTAATTGTGCACCTGTGTCTGGACCAACATCGCCCTTCACCTATGTTTGCTGGTCAGGCAATGTGTGGAGGCCATTCCTGATATGTCTGTGTTCAGACCTGGTTGGCCTTCATCTGCACTTGCTTCATCTGGCTTCATGGGAGCGATCCAGTAATGTTCAGGTACAGTTTGCACTTGATGTGGTCATGCTCTAAGTGTATTTAGGAGGCCGTAATGGCACAGCATTTATTAAAAATATATAGAGTAGGACCCCCCATATGAGATTGCCTTGGCGCGGCGGGGTGGCTCAATTGAATTGATCAATTTTTTTGCTAAATATCTCATTTTTGAATACAGCTAGACATTATGTGCATATGCACTCCAATTTATGCGTTCTAACCTTAAGCAGTGCTGGCTTCCCCCCCTATTTTCTTGTTGTTGGTTTGTGGCTCACTACCACTGTTGCCGTGCACGCTTGGTTATGTCCGCCATAATTTTTCTGTGTTCATTGTGATGGATTAGGCTGCTGTGCACACACACGGCAGCCCCACCCTGCCCCAAGCTTTATTTAATTGTGCACCTGTGTCTGGACCAACATCGCCCTTCATCTATGTTTGCTGGTCAGGCAATGTGTGGAGGCCATTCCTGATATGTCTGTGTTCAGACCTGGTTGGCCTTCATCTGCACTTGCTTCATCTGGCTTCATGGGAGCGATCCAGTAATGTTCAGGTACAGTTTGCACTTGATGTGGTCATGCTCTAAGTGTATTTAGGAGGCCGTAATGGCACAGCATTTATTAAAAATATATAGAGTAGGACCCCCCATATGAGATTGCCTTGGCGCGGCGGGGTGGCTCAATTGAATTGATCAATTTTTTTGCTAAATATCTCATTTTTGAATACAGCTAGACATTATGTGCATATGCACTCCAATTTATGCGTTCTAACCTTAAGCAGTGCTGGCTTCCCCCCCTATTTTCTTTAAAAAACCACCATGATAAAATGAAAACATGGCACTCAACTTAGTGTTTAGTGGAACAATTTATTGTAGTACCAGAAAAAGTTTCGGTCAGTTTAGACCTTCATCAGTTACGTGCTGAATATAAAGTGTAGTTAATGGAGGGCGTCTTGTAAATGTCCCTATAAAGCCAATAGTTAATGTACTGCTAAGAGGCAGATGAATCTTAACACATGGCAGGGAGAGCGCGAGCCTGGTCCTCCTGGACGCGGATTTCCACCGGACAAGCGGTAACTAATATTCAGCACGTAATTGATGAAGGTCTAAACTGACCGAAACGTTTTCTGGTACTACAATAAATTGTTCCACTAATCACTAAGTTGAGTGCCAGGTTTTCATTTTATCATATATGGTTTGGGAACCTACCTCGGCACCACTCCAGTTGTGCACACGGTGTTTTCTCCTTTAAAAAACCACCAGACTCGGGAAAACCAGTTGTACTGTCAACTTCTGTTGTGTTGGTGTTACAAGGAACAGTTGCCCGCCTTCTGTCTGCGGACACCACACTGCTTCTTCCTGCCTTTTGGGGAGCTGCACTTCTTCCCCCGTGTGCTGCTGTCCTCACTCTGCATGTCCTCCTGCCAGGTTGGGTCAGTTACTATATCATCCACCACCTCGGCTTCCACTCCCGCTCCCTGGTCCTCCTCCTTACTTTCTTACAATTGTGTCTCATCATCGTCCACCTGTTGTGACCAGTTCCTACTGCTGACTTCATGTGAACGTGGCTGCTCAAATATTTGGGCATCGCTACATGCAATCTCATCTTGCCCCGCTTTAAGTGGACAGGGCGAGAGGCCTGAATCTATAAATGGAAAAGTGAACAGTTCTTTGGAGTGTCCAACTGTGTCCAGTTGTCTCCGGACACACAACATGGCGGGAGGAAGGAGGATCAGGGTGAGAAATATGTGGTCCAGACTCACGGCTACTCAAGCTTGACCGTGTGGAAGAAAGGGTGCTGGTGGTGGTGAAAAAGTGACTGGAAGCATTATCCGCTATCCAACCAACAACCTTCTGAGACTGCTCTGGTTTTGATAGTGCTGTTCTGCGGTCCCCTATGAATTCGGATAGGAAGGTCATGCGAGAAGATGTCAGTGTTTGTTGTGGCACAATTTCAGCTTGCCCATGGACTCGGCCTCGGCATGCACCATTACCATCACCTTCATGTCCACTTCCCTATCCTTTGCCATGCACCTTGCCCATTTTAATTGAACTACAATATTTTCCACGTTCACTACAAATGGCTGAATTGGAAATTTGTATGTGATCCGTGTGCGGGAAAACCTCACTTTAAAATATTTGTAATGTAGGTAAAAATTGATTTGATTTTTTTGTTATCAAACTGGTGTCCAATAACTAGGGTAAGACACAGCAAATACAGTGGAATGGAGGCCTGAAATGCCACAATTTGTAGCCCACAGATAGATGAGGCGTCTGACGGAGATACCACACTGTTCAATATGTGGACTGTATTTTTTTATCTTTTTACCCCAACATAGTGTATAGAACAATTGTAACAGACAGCAAATACAGTGGAATGGAGGCCCGAAATCCCACAATTTGTAACCCACAGATACTGTAGATGATGTGTCTGACGGAGATACCACACTGTTCAATATGTGGATTGTATTTTTTTTATCTTTTTACCCCAAAATAGTGTACTTTATACAACTATTGTAACAGACAGCAAATACGGTGGAATGGAGGCCTGAAATGCCACAATTTGTAACCCACAGATACAGTAGATGAGGTTTCTGACGGAGATACTACACTATTCAATATGTGGCCTGTATTTTTATTTTTTACCCCAAAACAGTGTATTGAACTAGGGTAACAGCAAATACAGTAAAATGGAGGCCTAAAATGCCACAATTTGTAGCCCACAGATAGATGAGGCGTCTGACGGAGATACAACACTGTTCAATATATGGCCTGTATTTTTTTCATTTTTTGCCCCAAAGCAGTGTATAGAACTAGGGTAACAGACAACAAAGACAGTGGAATGGAGGCCTGAAATGCCACAATTTGAAGCCCACAGATAGATCAAGCATCCGACAGAGATACCATACTATTCAATATGTGGCCTGTGTTTTTGTTATTTTTACCCCAAAATAGTGTATAGAAATAGGGTAACAAACAGCAAATACTGTACAGTGGAATGGAGGCCTGAAATGCAACAATTTGTAGCCTACAGATAGATGAGACATCTGACGGAGATAGCCTACTTTCAAATATCTGGCCTGTATTTTTTTTTTTGCCCAGCTAAATTGTGTCAACAAGTAGGCTAAGACACAATAAAAACAATTCTATGGAGGCCTGAGATGGCACAATTTGAAGCGCAATGATTTGCAATCCGTGTGGTGAACAAAACTCGGTGTAAAATATCTGCCCTGTAGCTAAATATTCTTTTGGCAGCTAAGTATTTTTTGGGCAGCAAAATGGTGTCAAGAAATTATATAAGACACTCCAAAAAATTTAACAGTACCACAAAAATGTCAGAAATTTCTGCGCACTCAGATGGGATGGCTGGGAGGGGCAAACCCGTTTAAAATAGCTGGATTTTCACGCTGTACTATGAATAGGATCTAGCTGGATTCTGTAGTGTCAACAAGCAAATGGAGAAAATAAAGGGGGCTCTGGATTGCTTTGCAATAAAATAATCATGATTAAGATACAAAAACAAATTTCCTGCCCACTGAGACCTGGGGCTAAGTATATACGGTCAATATCTGTAATAGGCAGCAGCAGACAGTAATGGAATGGACCCTCTTGATGTATGCAATGAAGTATGCCACATACAATGCCTGCCTGCTTCTGATATCTATATCCCCACATACAGTGCCTGCATGCCTTGCACTGATATGTATATACGCACATACACTCCCTGCCTACCTAGTTGTTAAACCATATTCCAACAATATTACTGTGCCGATATAATCTTATAAATGTGCCCCTGCTGTGTACTGTGTAATGGCTGTGTCTGACAGTGCGAGAACATGGTCTGATCATATCACATCTCCTGGGCATGGGAGGAAGCAAAAGAAAGGACACAGACAGGACAGCATGGGATTGCAAACAATTCTTTCTATGAGGTACAAATTGTTTTTAAACAGGCGGGGAAATGTTTTGCCTCACAGAAAGCATCATCTGTGATCCCATGCTGTCCTGTCTCTATTCTCTCTCTTGTGTCCTCCCCTGAGCAGGAGATGTGGCATGTTCAGGCCAGGGACACAAACTCAGCTCTGGCATATTAAAGAACACAGGCCCATGCTGTCCACGTCCCAAACCCCAGATGGAAATATCTATTACTAATATTACCCTGTCTGGAGTAAATCAAGGTATACTATAAAACCTATATTTCTAATAACACAGCTATATAAGATTGAATACTAAATATACCACAATAATAATATTGAAATTTAAACGACAAATAACATCACAGCTTAACCAAATATTAGCAGCATATACAGCACAGTATTATTATTTATTTATATAGCACCATTGGTTCCATTGTGCTGTACATGAGAAGGGGTTACATACAAATTACAGATATCACTTACAGTAAACAAGCTAACAATGACAGACTGATACAGAGGGGAGAGGACCCTGCCCTTGCGGGCTTACATGCTACAGGGTTTATAATTCCACCATACTAATCATTAAAGGGGTAATCCAGGCCTGAGCTTAAAGTCTACTTGACATCAAACTTCTGAATCCTCACAGCTACCACTATCAAAGTTCTTCAGTGCCAGAATCAGGAGCGGGCCGTCATGTAACATGTAATCGCAAGCATCCGATATCCACAACATCCAGGCACATTTGACTAAATCTACTTGGCCTTGCTAAATTCATTTGTATTGAGAGAGGCCACGCACGTCTAGTCAGCACGTGACCCCATATACAGTATACAAATCGTTTACTTACAGTCACATGACCGCCCACTTCTGGCATCGGAGATAACTTCAGGCCTGGACAACCCCTTTAACCAAAACCACTGTGCTATGTTGGGCATAGGGTTAGAGTTAGGGTTACTTTTTTTCAAAAGTTAAAAACAATTACAATATGATGACTAGTGTTGAGTGCAAGTGCTCACTTTTCGAGCTTGCATCGGGTGCTGGGGTATGCACTAAGCATCATAGGTGCTCGAGTGACATGCTCGAATCCCTGCTCCACAGGTTTTGCAGCTATTAATCAAATAAAACGAGAGGGGATTGCTTGCCATACATGGGCAATGACGCATGTTTTTTTGGGTGTCTAAAAGCCACAAAATATGCAGGGTGGGGACTTGAGCATGTCACTTCAGCACCCACGATACTCATTACATACATCTGATGCAAACTCAAGTAGCGAGCACTTGCGCTCAACACTAATGACATATTAACCCCTTCATGACCTTTGCCGTACTAGTACTGAGCAGATCATTTCCCCCCTTTGATGTGCGCTCCGGCGCTGAGCCCACATCTTTCCCGGCATATATCAGCTGTTTTGAAAAGCTGACATATGCCTGGAACAGTCACGGATGGAATCACGATCCACCCGTGGTTATTAACTCATTAAATTCCTCTGTTAAACTCTGATAGTGGCATTTAATGCATGCATCCGGCCATCGATTCTGAAATACACCCACTGGTGACCCCATCACGTGATCGTGGGTCACCAGTGGGTTGGCATGACAACCATAGGTCTCCTGGAGACATCTATGGTTGTCACTGTTGGATTGCTATGAGCGCCGCCCGGTGGTCGGCGCTCATAGCAAGTCAGCAATTCTACTAAATACAGGTGATCTGTTCATCGCCTCTATGTAGCAGAGCCAATCGGGTTATGCTATTGAAGCATGCCAAAAGTAAAAAAAAAAAAAAATTAAAAAAAAAATAAATAAGTTTCAGTCTCCCCCCTTTCGCCCCATTCAATATAAAACAATAAAAAAAATCAAGCATACACATATTTGGTATCGCCGTGTTTAGAATCGCCCGATCTATCAATAAAAAAAAAAAGTATTAACCTGATCACTAAATGGAATACCGAGAAAAACGTAACAACGCCAGAATTACGTTTTTTTGGTCGCCGCGACAGTGCATTAAAATTCAATAACAGGCGATCAAAAGATTGCATCTGCACCAAAATGGCATCAATAAAAATGTCAGCTAAGCACGCAAGAAGTAAGCCCTCACCCAACCCAATATCATGAAAAATGGAGACACTAGGGCTCTCGGAATACGAAGCTATTTTTTTTTAAGAAACTTTGGATTTTTTTTCACCACTTAAATAAAACCTAGACATGTTTGGTGTCTATGAACTCATAATGGCCTGGAAAATCATAATGGCAGGTCAGTTTTAGCATTTGATGAACATGATAAAAAAAAATCCACAAAATCGTTGTGGAATTGCACTTTTTTTGGCAATTTCACCGCACTTGGAATTTTTTCCCATTTTGAGTACATGATATAGTAAAACCAATGGTGTTGTTCAAAAGTACAACTCGTCCTGCAAAAAACAAGCCCTCACATGGCCATATTGACAGACAAATAAAAAGTTATGGCTCTGGAAACAGGGGAGTGAAAAAAGAAAACGTAAAAATGAAAAAGGGCAAGGTCTTGAAGGGGTTAAATATGACGACTAGAGATGAGCGACTTTGCCTCTTTTAGGGTTGAGTTAGGTTTCATGAAACCTGACTTTCTCAAAAGTCGAGTCGAACGAAATCGGCCAACTATCGGGAAAAGTCGGAGGTCCGACTGAAACACGAAACCCAATGCAAGTCAATAGGAAAGCAAAGTCGTCAGGGAGTGGAGGACAGTAAGCACACCTACAGTGCCCATTTCAATGCCAACGACATCAATTCTTATTACTTAAGCTTGTCAACCTTAATTTACTTTATAATAATAGTTACGCATTGAAAACTGGGGGTTATTTGGCTAAAGTTGTGGGGGGGGTAGGGCTGGCTCCAGGTTTTTCTGTGCCCCGGGGGAAAGAGTGTCAGTGGGCCCTTTTAACACATACCACAATTCATGATGCTCCGATATGGCAGAGAAATATTCGTATAGTGCAATGACAAATACTTCACTTCTTACATTACATGACTGATATCTGTTTTAAATTCTACAATAGCTCAAAAATCGGACAGTATATTCCTCCATACAGTATTATGGCCACCACATAGTGCACCATACAGAATAATGAGCCCCATATATTGCTCCATACAGAATAATTGGTCCCATATAATGTTCCATACAGTATATGATGAGCTCCACATAATGCTACAGTATATGATGGTCCCCATATAATGTGCCATATGGTATAGGACGGTCCCCATAGAGTAGAATGAGCCCCACATATTGCTCCATACAGTATAATGAGTCGCATATCAAGCTCCATACAGTATATGATGAGCCCCATATATTGCTCTATACAGAATGGGCTCCATATAATGCTCCATACAGAATAGGCCCCATATGTGCGCCATATAATGCTCCATACCCTATATGATGCCCCATAAATAATGAACCCCATATGATGCTACAGTATGTGATGGGCCCCATGGATGATGCTCCATTGTATGATGGGCCTATATAATGCTCCATATATAATGGGCCCCATATTATGCTCTAGTATCTGATGGGCCCCATATGATGCTCCAGTATATGATGGGCCCCTTGGATGATGGGCCTATATAATGGGCCCCATATGATGCTCTAGTATATGATGGGCCCCATATGATGCTCCAGTATATGATGGGCCCCATGGATGATGCTCCAGTGTATGATGGGCCCCATGGATGATGCTCCAGTGTATGATGAGTCTATACACTGTGTGTAGAATTATAAGGCAAATGAGTATTTTGATCACATCATTCTTTTTATACATGTTTCCCAACGCCAAGCTGTGTAGGCTTGAAAGCCAACTGCCAATTATGTAAATCAGGTGATTTGTATCTCTGTAATGAGGAGGGGTGTGGTCTAATGACATCAACACCCTATATAAGGTGTGCTTAATTATTAGGTATCTTTCTTTCCTTTGGCAAAATGGGTCAGAAGAGAGATTTGACGGACGCTGAAAAGTCAAAAATTGTGAGATGTCTTGCAAAGGGATGCAGCAGCCTTGAAATTGCCAACTTTTGAAGCGTGATCACTGAACAATCAAGCGTTTCATGGCAAATAGCCAACAGGGTCGCAAGAAGCGTGTTGATAAAAAAGGCTCAAAATAACTGCCCATGAATTGAGGAAAATCAAGCATGAAGCTGCCAAGATTCCATTTGACACCAGTTTTGCCATATTTCAGAGCTGCAACGTTACTGAAGTATAAAAAAGCACAAGGTGTGCCATACTCAGGGACATGGCCAAGGTAAGGAAGGCTGGAAAACGACCACCTTTGAACAAGAAACATAAGATAAAACATCAAGACTGGGCCAAGAAATATGTTAAGACAGATTTTTGCAAGGTTTTATGGACTGATGAAATGAGAGTGACTCTTGTTGGGCCAGATGGATGGGCCCGAGGCTGGATAAGTAAAGGCCAGAGCTCCACTCTGACTCAGACGCCAGCAAGGTGGAGGTGGGGTACTGGTATGGGCTGGTATCATCAAAGATGAACTTGTGGGACCTTTTCGGGTTGAGGATGGAGTGAAGCTCAACTCCCTGACCTACTGCCAGTTTCTGGAAGACACCTTTTTCAAGCAGTGGTACAGGAAGAAGTCAGTATCGTTCAAGAAAAACATGATTTTCATACAGGACAATGCTCCATCACATGCATCCAAATACTCCACTGCGTGGCTGCCCAGTAAAGGTCTAAAAGAAGAAAAAAGTAATGACATGGCCTGTTACGTGTTACAGAACCACTCAGCACCCAGAATATGTTGTGCAGTTATATGTATGTATAATAGGTTCCATGTGAGATGCATGTCCCTAATGCATCAGTTCACAGGCTGCGCCCCTGGGCAGAGGGGACACGATATTCTCCTTTTGTCCGCCCTCCCCCCACCTTTGTAATTCCTACAGTTAAAAATCGGCAGGCTCCGGCCACCTGCGGCTTTTGTAATGTATGTCTGGCCTGCCGCTTTTCTATTGGCCGGCCCTCTGTATCTGTGTGATATATTCTGTGTCCTGTGAGTAAAGTGTTGTCAGACTGGAAATACGTGGAGAAGCAGTGATCTTTTATATGCGCCCATGTAACCAAGGAATTCCAGCCAGCGTCATTCATTCAGACTCCAGCCAACGCAGAGCGGACCTCCGAAAACACGGGGTGGTACTGAAAGTGGTACCCCAGCTTGGGTAGACCCCGTTACATGGCCCCCTTGTTCACCTGATCTGAACCCCATAGAGAACCTGTGGTCCCTCATAAAATGTGAGATCTACAGGGAGTGAAAACATTACACCTCTCGGAACAGTGTCAGGGAGGCTGTGGTAGCTGCTGCACGCAATGTTGATCGTAAACAGATCAAGCAACTGACAGAATCTATGGATGGAAGGCATTTGAGTGTCATAGTAAAAAAAAGGTGGCTATGTTGGTCCCTTTTTTTGGTTTTGAATGTAAGAAATGTTTATTTCTAAATTTTGTGTTGTTATATTGGTTTACCTGGTGAAAATAAACAGGTAAGATGGGTATATATTTGGTTTTTATTAAGTTGCCTAATAATTCTGCACAGTAATAGTTACCTGCACAAACAGATATCCTCCTAAGAAAGCCAAATCTAAAAAACCCCACTCCAACTTCCAAAAATATTAAGTTTTGATATTTATGAGTCTTTTCGGTTGATTGAGAACATAGTTGTTCAATAATAAAAATAATTCTCCTCTGAAATACAACTTGCCTAATAATAATTATGCAAACTGTGTATAATGCTCCATACATAATGGGCCCCATTTATAATGGTCCAGTGTATAATGGGCCCCATATATGATGCTCCAGTGTATGATGGGCCCCATTTATAATGCGCAGGTGTATGATGGGCCCCATTTATAATGCGCAGATGTATGATGGGCCCATATAATGCTCAATATATAATGGGCACCATATGATGCTCCAGTATATAATGGGCCCTATCTATGATGCTCAAGTGTACGATGGGCTGCATATATAATTATCCAGTGTATAATGCTCCCCATAAATTACTCCAAACATTAAAAAAATGAATTGCCTCTCCTCGCTGGGCACTGCTCTACTCTAGACTCCTCAGCGTCGCCATCTTCCAGCTCTCTGCACTTGGACTGTTCAGGCAGAGGGCAAACAGACATGACGTCATCACTAGAGTTGAGCGACTTTTGTTTTTTTAGGGTCGCGTTTCGTTTCGTGAAACCCGACTTTTCCAAAAGTCGGGTCGAGCAAGATCGTCCGATTATAGGGAAAAGTCGGGGTCGTACCGAAACACGAAACCCAATGTACGTCAATGGGGAATAAAAGTCGGCAGTGAGAGGAGGACAGGAAACACACCAACAGTGCCCATTTGAATGCCAAAAGCATCAATTCTTCTTACTTAAGCTTGTCAACCTTAATTAACTTCATAATACAAGTTACGCACTGAAAAATGGGGGTTATTTGGCTACAGTTGTGGGGGGGAGGGCTGGCTCCAGGTTTTCATGTGCCCTGGGCGAAAGAGCGCCCCTTTAACACATACCACAACTCATCATGCTCCGATACGGCAGAGAAATAGCGGTATAGTACAATGAAAAATACTTCACTTTTTACATCTCATGACGAGGCCCATCTATTTCTCCATACAGAATCATTGGTCCCATATAATGTTTGAAACAGTATATGAGGAGCTCCACATAATGCTACAGTATATGTTGGTCCCCATGGATGAAGCTCCACTGTCTTATGGGCCCAAATAATGCTCCAAACATAACATGGGCCCCATTTCTAATGCTCTAGTGTATAATGGGCCCTGTAAATGCTGCTCCAGTGTCTGATGTCCACCTTTGGAATGTTCCAGTGTATGGTGGGCCCCATCTATCATTCTCCAGAGTATAGTGCTCCCCAAAAATTGCTGTCCCAACATTGAAAACAATCAAATAAGTGCTGTGATCCTGAGCAAGCAGGGGGGGCCCACTCGTTGGCGACGGCACTGGCACAGGGCCCCTGATAGTACGGTGGTGTGTCTGATGTCGGGTGGGCCGAACCTGCACTTTCATCTGCAGCTTCCTCTTTGGCACCGTGTAAGATGGAACTGTATATGGGAAGGGTAACCTGAGTTTCATCAGGGTCAGATTCAGGCCGTGTAGCGTGCAAGGGGAATGTAGTGGTCTGGGTCAATGTACCAGCAGATTCATCGAGCAGTGGCTGGGCATCAGTGCACTTGTGTCGCCCCCAGGAGTACGGTCGCCACAGTGGCATTACCTTCTTCCTAGGGAGTGTGATGTCATGCTTGGGAGCAACGAACGATCTCTCTAGCAGGTTAACTGATTGGGCGGCGTTATTCCTACGAGTAGAGTTGAGCGATACTGTCCGATACTTCAAAGTATCAGATCGGAATGGATCGGCCGATCTTAAAAAAAAGTATCGGTATCGCCGATTCCGATACCGGAAGTCCCATTCAAGTCTATGGGACTTCCGGTATCGGAATAAGAAAAATCCTGTTTTTCCCTTGTACAGCCTCTCTGGGGTCTGTACGGGCCTTTCGGGGGGCTGTGCCGGTCTGCCAGGGGGTCTGTGCAGGCTCCGGTGGTCTGTGCCGGCCTGCCAGGGGGGCTGTGCCGGCCTGCCAGGGGGGCTGTGCCGGCCTGCCAGGGGGGCTGTGCCGGCCTGCCGGGGGGCTGTACAGGCTCCGGGGGGCTGTGCCGGCCTGCCGGGGGGCTGTGCAGGCTTCGGGGGTCTGTGCAGGCATCGTCCGATGGGACTACAAGTCCCATCGGGCGATGCCTGCTACCATGACAGTGATTGACACATTAGCCAATGATGGGACAGTAGTAGTCCCATCATCCGGCTAATGTGTTGAATGTAAAAAAAAAAAAAAAAAAATTACATGCTACATACATACAACATGCATACTACATACATGCTACATTCATACTACATACTACATACATGCTACATACATACTACATATATACTACATGCAACATACATACTACATATATACTACATGCATGCAACATGCATACTACATATATACTACATGCATGCAACATGCATACTACATATATACTACATGCTACATACATACTACATATATGCTACATACATACTACATATATACTACATGCATGCTACATACATACTACATACATGCTACATACATACTACATATATACTACATGCATGCTACATACATACTACATGCTACATACATACTACATATATACTACATACATACCACATACATACTACATACATACTACATACATACTACATGCTACATACATACTACATATATACTACATGCATGCTACATACATACTACATGCTACATACATACTACATATATACTACATACATACTACATACATACTACATACATACTACATGCATGCTACATACATACTACATGCTACATACATACTACATATATACTACATACTACATACATACTACATATATACTACATACATACTACATACATACTACATGCATGCTACATACATACTACATACATACTACATATATGCTACATACATACTACATGCTACATACATACTACATATATACTACATGCATGCTACATACATACTACATGCTACATACATACTACATATATACTACATACATACCACATACATACTACATAAATACTACATACATACTACATGCTACATACATACTACATATATACTACATGCATGCTACATACATACTACATGCTACATACATACTACATATATACTACATACATACCACATACATACCACATACATACTACATACATACTACATGCTACATACATACTACATATATACTACATACATACTACATACATACTACATGCTACATACATACTACATATATACTACATGCTACATACATACTACATATATACTACATACATACTACATACATACTACATACATACTACATGCATGCTACATACATACTACATGCTACATACATACTACATATATACTACATGCATGCTACATACATACGACATGCTACATACATACTACATATATACTACATGCATGCTACATACATACTGCATGCTACATGCATGCTACATACATACTACATACATACTACATGCTACATACATACCACATATATTCTTCATACATACTACATACAATACATTCATACAATACATACATAGACATACAGTACATATAACATAGAGTAACATACTTACCAATACTTGTCACATTGTTCCCCGAAGCCATTGTCTTTTACGGAATAAATATTAACATAACAAACCACAAAAATACTCACCCACGATCCGAAGCAGTCCACGAGTGTGTCCCACGACGATCTTGGGTAGAGAACTGCAGCATCAGCTGTTGCTGCCGTTCTCTACGGGCTGCAGGAATCCAATGACGGAAGGTAGGTATCCTTCCGCACTGTATTCCTCCGCCACTTAAAAAAAAAAAAGTCCCTAGTCTCACTTTATGCCATTGCTGTGTGGGAAATTCCCACGCAGCAATGGCATAAAGTGAGACTAGGGACTTTTTTTTTTTTAAGTGGCGGAGGAATACAGTGCGGAAGGATACCTACCTTCCGTCATTGGATTCCTGCAGCCCGTAGAGAACGGCAGCAACAGCTGATGCTGCAGTTCTCTACCCAAGATCGTCGTGGGACACACTCGTGGACTGCTTCGGATCGTGGGTGAGTATTTTTGTGGTTTGTTATGTTAATATTTATTCCGTAAAAGACAATGGCTTCGGGGAACAATGTGACAAGTATTGGTAAGTATGTTACTCTATGTTATGTGTACTGTATGTCTATGTATGTATTGTATGAATGTATTGTATGTAGTATGTATGTAGTATATATGTGGTATGTATGTAGCATGTAGTATGTATGTAGTATGTATGTAGCATGCATGTAGCATGCAGTATGTATGTAGCATGCATGTAGTAAATATGTAGTATGTATGTAGCATGTAGTATGTATGTAGCATGCATGTAGTATATATGTAGTATGTATGTAGCATGTAGTATGTATGTAGTATGTATGTAGCATGCATGTAGTATGTATGTAGTATGTATGTAGCATGTAGTATGTATGTAGCATGTAGTATGTATGTAGTATGTATGTAGCATGTAGTATGTATGTAGCATGTAGTATGTATGTAGCATGCATGTAGTATATATGTAGCATGTATATAGCATGTAGTGTGTATGTAGCATGTAGTGTGTATGTAGTGTGTATGTAGTGTGTATGTAGTGTGTATGTAGTGTGTATTTTTTTTTTTTTTAACATTTAACACATTAGCCGGATGATGGGACTACTACTGTCCCATCATTGGCTAATGTGTCAATCACTGTCATGGTAGCAGGCATCGCCAGATGGGACTTGTAGTCCCATCGGACGATGCTTGCACAGACCCCCGGACATCAGCACAGCCCCCTGGCAGGCCGGCACAGCCCCCCGGCAGGCCGGCACAGCCCCCCGGCAGGCCGGTACAGCCCCCCGGCAGGCCGGCACAGCCCCCCGGCAGGCCGGTACAGACCCCGGGCAGTCCACACAGCCCCCCGGCAGGCCGGCACAGCCCCCCGGCAGGAGACCCCCGGAAGGCCCGAAATGACGGCGCATCATGATGCGCACACACCGCGCATCATGATGACGTCAGGCTGTCAATCAACTTTGAACTTCCGATTCCAATGCCGACTTCCGATATTGAAAAAATATCGGAAGTCGGTATCGGAATTCCGATACAGCAAGTATCGGCCGATACCCGATACTTGCGGTATCGGAATGCTCAACACTACCCACGAGTCATGACCCTCCAAACAGCCTTCACAAAGTGTTTGTTTTACGTGGGCAGTATGGTTGCAAAGCTGAACCTTAAAGGAATGTCCAGAAGGGCACCACCAGGAGTGGAGCCTACGGTTAAATTCGACTCCACCTGGGAAACCTCAACCATGCCTGCTACAGAACAGATGCACACATTGCAAGCTTAATTCCGTTAACGAACGAGACTCCGTCATGCCCCGCGGTCCGAGTCCGGCTTACTAGAGGGACACGTGAGGCTCTGGCACATGAGATTGGCCAATAACTGGTGTGTCATGCCCTTACATGTCCGTGGCTGCATGTGCGCTACACTGAAAAGGCCAGCGTTTGTCGCTTACAGGTGCAGATAACCCGCTGAACAACGTTAGTGATGGGGATCACTGATTACAATTATTACCCGCGAACAATGATTTCCCAGTAAGTGCAGGTCAACCGCAGTTCCGGAATTAGGCATAACCGTCATTCCTGAAAAAATGAAAAACTTACGTATGCAAACCACAGGTGCTGTAGCTTGCTTAACAGCTCGCCAGCCGTTCTCACGCCCAGTATGGATTACATGTGATTGCACAAAGGTGAGAAAGGGTACCGTATCCCCAGATAACATGTATGGATAGCGTACACATTCAAAATATATGTCTATACATCAGGAGGCAGGCTCAGACGGTGTTAGGCCCAGTATGGATTGCACGTGATTGCACAAAGGTTAGAAAGGGTACCGTATCCCCAGATAACATGTATGGATAGCGTACACATTCAAAATATATGTCTATACATCAGGAGGCAGGCTCAGATGGTGTTAGGCCCAGTATGGATTGCACGTGATTGCACAAAGGTTAGAAAGGGTACCGTATCCCCAGATAACATGTATGGATAGCGTACACATTCAAAATATATGTCTATACATCAGCAGGCAGGCTCAGATGGTGTTAGGCCCAGTATGGATTGCACGTGATTGCACAAAGGTTAGAAAGGGTACCGTATCCCCAGATAACATGTATGGATAGCGTACACATTCAAAAAATATGTCTATACATCAGGAGGCAGGCTCAGACGGTGTTAGGCCCAGTATGGATTGCACGTGATTGCACAAAGGTTAGAAAGGGTACCGTATCCCCAGATAACATGTATGGATAGCGTACACATTCAAAATATATGTCTATACATCAGGAGGCAGGCTCAGACGGTGTTAGGCCCAGTATGGATTGCACGTGATTGCACAAAGGTGAGAAAGGGTACTGTATCCCCAGATAACATGTATGGATAGTGTACACATTCAAAATATATGTCTATACATCAGGAGGCAGGCTCAGACGGTGTTAGGCCCAGTATGGATTGCACGTGATTGCACAAAGGTGAGAAAGGGTACCGTATCCCCAGATAACATGTATGGATAGCGTACACATTCAAAATATATGTCTATACATCAGGAGGCAGGCTCAAACGGTGTCAGGCACAGTATGGATTTGACGGCCCAGACTACACAGCAGAGGAGCAGGGAGAGGTAAAGATTGCAAATGCTGGGGCCCTGCCCAAGCAAGGGGGGCCCACTCGTAGGCGTCGGTACTGGCACTGGGCCCCTCATAGTACGGTGGTGTGTCTGACGGCGGGTGTGCACCACCACCGTCAGAGACACTTGATTGCACTATGAGGGACCCTGTGCCAGTGCCCGCGCCCAAGAGTCGGCCTACCCACCTGTCCAGGGCAACGGCACTCGCACGGTGTCGTGCGCTAGGTGGTGACCCCGGCCATGGGGGGGGGAGGCAGCACAGTTAGGGAGTTTTAGAAAGTGGCATATGTTGATGTTGGACATTCAGCTGATGCAAAAGGTGAAATAGGTCAAGTCCCAGGAAGAAGTGGACCAAAGCAAGCCATTTTTCTGTCACCCTATGTGTCATCAGGGGAAGGTGGGACAAAATCCTTGGAAACCCATGCGTGGTTCATTTTAATGAAGGTTAGATCATCCACATTTTGGGTTGACAGACAGGTCCTTTTTTCTGTCAGGATTGATACAGCTGCACTGAAGACTCTTTCCGATAGCACACTTGCAGCTGGGCAAGCGAGCTCCTGTAAGGCATATTGTGCCCATTCAGGCCAGGTGTCCAGTTTAGTGGCCCAATAGTCAAAGGGGAATGACCTGTGTGGGAGAACATCGATATGGGAGGAAAAGTAGTTTGTAACCATAGTTGACAACTGCTGTCTCCTGTCACTTTCCATCGATGCAGTATTACCAGTTGTGTGAGCGGTATTTGAAAAATCAGTCCACAACATTGTCATGAAACCCCTGTCTCCAACGCCACTTCTGCTGTGTGCACCACGAACACCTCTGCCAAGCTGACCCCGGCCCGTACGGCTCGTGTGAGAACCATCACCGCTGCTGTGTGCTGGGAATGCCTCAAGCAACCGATTTACCAGAGTTGCTTGTTTATTAGCCAATATTAGGTCAAGGTTCTCCTGTGGCATGATGTTTTGTAATTTGCCTTTATAGCGTGGATCCAGGATGCTGGCCAACCAGTAGTCGTCATCGTTCATCATTTTGGCAATGCGGGGGTCCCTTTTTAGGATCTGCAAGGCATAATCTGACATGTGGGCCAATGTTCCCGGTGTCAATGATGCACTGCGAGTGCTGGTTGGAGGAGCACTTTCTGGCAAATCCACATCCCTCCAGTCACGCACAAACCCTGTACCAGACCTTGCCACGCCAACATTTTCACTTGCCCCACGAGATGCATCCTCCTCCTCTAAGTAATCATCCCCATCATCCTCCTCCTCCTCCTCCTCTTCTTCCTCCACCTCATCCAGGAGAGGTCCCTGAGCAGACAATGGCTGAATGTCATCAAGGATTCCCTCCTCCTCTTCCTCCTCATCAACATTGGCTGCAGAAGCCTGCTCCTTAAGGTGCGTCAAAGTTTGCATAAGCAGACGCATAAGTGGGATGCTCATGTGTCAGAGACACCGCACTACACTTGCTCATAGAGCCAGTGCGCATGTCCTGAGTACAGAAGCAGTGCTAAACGAGGTACAGGAGGAATAAACAGACGGGAGGTCAGACAAAGCCAAAGGTCATACACAGGATCACAGTACAGTACCAGGGATGAGACAGAGCGGATAATCAGGGCCAAGCAGAGATCAAAACCAAACAGACATAGGAGGTACCAGGCAGAATCCAAAGCGATATCCAGAGAACAGAGTCATACACAGAGAATCAAGAAACCAGAACACAGCACAAACACACTCAGGGGTCACCACACAAATGCCAAGGGCAAGAGTATAACTGACAGGGATGGGAGCGTCCTGCGGCTATAAGAAGCCTCCCCCAGAAACAGGGAGAGGCCACAATCATAGCCCCAGGTGTGCAGGTAAGCCTGCATCGGGATCACAACCTTTAACCCCAGAAATGCCAGTCATCAGCACTGGTTCCAAACATTAACCCCACATGTGTGAGTCAAACCCGCACTGAGATCATGACAGTACCCCCATCTCAACGGGGGGCCTCTGGACCCCCAGGCTTGCCCAGGTACTTAGCATGGAAAGCCCGTACCAGGCGATCAGCATGCATCAACCGGGCCGGTACCCAGGACCTGTCCTCCGGTCCATACCCCTTCCAATGAATCAGGTACTGTACCAACCTGGAATCTACGATATGACCAACCTCGTACTCCACCTGCCCCTCGACCAAAACAGGAGAAGCAGCAGACTCGGAGTCTCCCCGGACTGCTTCAAAAGGTTTCAGTAGAGATTTGTGGAAAACGTTAGGGATCTTGAAAGAGGGTGGAAGGCACAGCCTATACGCCACTGGATTGATTTTTTCCACAATCTTGAACGGGCCAATGAATTTGGGTCCTAACTTGGCTGACGGAATCTTTAACTTAATGTTTCGCGTGGAGAGCCAAACTTTCTCTCCCACCCGAAACATGGGACCAGTTGTTCGTTTCCTGTCCGCGAAAAACTTATACCTGCCTTGAGACCTGGATATACGCCGCTGGACTTCTGCCCATGTATTTTTTAACCGCTGAACAGAGTCCTCAGCCCTGGGGCACCCCGAATCCAGACGAGAAAACTCACCGAAATGAGGACTGAACCCATAGTTAATCAAGAAAGGGGACCTACCAGTGGATTGACTCACCCGACTATTGAAGGCAAATTCAGCTAACGGCAGTGCATCGCACCAGTCACTCTGTCTAGCAGAGGTTAGACACCTGAGGATCTGTTCCAGGGACTGGTTAGTGCGCTCCTTCTGCCCATTGCTCTCAGGATGGTATGCAGACGAAAAGGACAGAGACATACCTAATTTTTTGCAGAAAGCACGCCAAAACTTAGACACAAACTGCACACCACGATCAGACACCACATTCAGGGGTACCCCATGCAACCGGATCACATGCTGCACAAACAACCTGGACAACGTCTCAGCTGACGGTAGTGCGGACAGGGGTACGAAATGAGCCTGCTTAGAAAACCTGTCCACCACTACCCATACCACTGTATTACCCTTAGATGGAGGAAGATTGGTAACAAAATCCATGGATAAGTGAGTCCATGGCCTTTCGGGCACTGCCAAGGGTATCAGCTCCCCTGCCGGCCGGCTATGAGAGCTTTTAGAACGAGCGCAGACCCCACAACCAGCAATGAATTTTTTTATGTCCGAACCAAGAGTAAGCCACCAAAAGATCCTAGCTACCGCCAGACGTGTGGCTGAAATACCAGGGTGAGCACTCAGCTTGGATTCATGGAACTCCTGCAAGAGTTTCAGGCGAAGTTGCTCTGGGACAAACAACTTCCCCTCCGGCTTGGCCGCCGAGGCCTGCGACTGGGCCCCCTGAATCTCCCGTTCCAATTCAGATGAGACCTCTGCTATCACAACCCCAGGGTGAAGAATGGAGGACGGTGGCTCAGGGGGCGACACCGGCTGAAAACTGCGTGATAAGGCATCAGCCTTGACATTCTTAGACCCTGGACGAAATGTAATTGTAAACTGAAAACGGGAAAAAAAAAGTGACCAACGGGCTTGTCTGGGCGTTAGTCTTTTAGCAGACTCAATGTACGACAAATTTTTTGATCCGTGATCACCGTAACCGGGTGACTGGCCCCCTCCAAAAAGTGCCTCCATTCTTCAAACGCCAATTTGACCGCAAGAAGCTCTCTATTACCTTCGTCGTAATTTCTTTCCGCAGCAGAGAACTTCTTGGAAAAGAAAGCACATGGCCTGAGGTTGGTTAGAGTGGCAGGCCCTTGGGACAACACCGCCCCCACCCCCACCTCAGAGGCGTCTACTTCCACGACAAATGGTTTGGACGGATCTGGCTGCACTAACACAGGAGCAGACATAAAACATTTTTTCAGCGTCGCAAAGGCCGCTTTTGCGAGCGAGGACCAATTTCTCACATCCGCACCTTTGCATGTTAGATCCGTGAGAGGTTTGACCACTTGCGAAAATCCCCGGATAAATTTGCGGTAATAATTGGCGAACCCCAAGAAGCGCTGAAGACCCTTAAGATCTCGGGGTTGCACCCAATCCGCAATGGCCTGCACCTTCTTGGGGTCCATGCGAAAACCCTCACCGGATACAATTAACCCCAAAAAGGACAACTCTTGTACATAGAATACACATTTTTCCAATTTGGCATACAAATTATTTTCTCTCAGCCTTTGGAGCACAGTTCGTACATGTTCCAAATGAGAATACTTGTCGGGGGAATATATCAAAATATCATCTAAGTAGATAACGACAAAACGATCAATGAGATCCGAGAATACCACTTTGATGAAATTCTGAAATATGGCAGGGGCGTTGGTAAGACCAAACGGCATGACTAAATTTTGAAATAGTCCCTCGGTCGTGAGGAATGCGGTTTTCAATTCATCCCCCTCTCGGACCCTTATCAAATTATATGCCCCCCGAAGGTCCAGTTTAGAAAACCACTTTGCCCCTGATAGTTGGTTACATAAATCGGGAATCAACGGAAGGGGGTACGTATTCCGTACAGTAATTTGATTAAGCTCCCGGAAGTCGAGACAGGGACGTAACCCGCCATCTTTTTTCTTTACAAAAAAGAAACCTGCCGCCACAGGTGAGACTGAAGGACGTATGTGTCCTTTGCGCAGACTTTCAGTAATGTACTCCTTCATAGCCAAGCGCTCAGGACCGGACAAATTAAACAGACGGGCTTTGGGTAATTTAGCCCCCGGGACCAGCTCAATAGCGCAGTCAAAGGGTCTATGTGGCGGTAACGTCTCGGCCTCGCTTTCGGAGAATACATCTTCGAAGTCCTTCAGGCATTCCGGAATACCTTCCAGCTCGACAGATGATACAGACACAGATTTAACAGGTTCAACCAGCAGTGCGGCTTTATCATATAACTCAAAATCATTAAACCCCCATTGTACAATCTCCCCCGTTTTCCAGTTAATAACTGGGTTATGGTGTTGTAACCAGGGCATGCCCAACACCAACCCTGCAGGTAGATTGTCCAGCACAAAACAACTTATGTTTTCCACATGAGTAGCGCCCACTCTGAGCGAAAACACATCAGACATAAAGCGAATTCCCTCCTTAGTGAGGGTAGATGAGTCAATGGCCATCACCTTGATCGGAACCTTGAGCCTAACTGTCCCTATCTTGCAGTGTGTGACCAATTGGGAGTCAATAAGATTAATAGATGATCCGCAGTCCACAAAGGCTGTAGAGGAAAAAGAACTACCATCCACAAACAGTTCCACAGGCAGTACTACTTTAGAAAACGAGGAAAATGGTACCTGAGGATCTGAGCAGCCTCCCCGTTGACTACCCAGACCTAGTCGTTTCCCGCCGACCGGGTTTGAAGACGGGCAATTCGGGCACTCCCTTTTCCAATGTCCCGTTTTACCGCAGTAAAAGCATAACTGCTTGTCCTTCCGGCGTTTCCTCTCCGTATCCTTCAGGGAGAGGGCGCCTACATCCATGGGCTCAGGGGCAGTCTCTTTTCCACTGGGGAATAATGGAGCATCCACCTGCATCACCCCTCTGGCCCGCAGCCTGCGGTCCATCCGGACGGCCTGGGTCATGGCGTCCTCGAGAGAGTTAGGTGGGGGATGTAACGCCAAGGCATCCTGCAGCCGCTCGGACAAGCCTCTGCGAAAGAGTCCTCGGAGTGCGGCGTCGCTCCAAGAGACCTCTACCGCCCAGCGGCGGAACTCAGAACAAAACCACTCAGCTGTGTGTTTCCCCTGACAGACACTCATCACCATGTCCTCTGCCAATCGCACTCGGTCAGGTTCATCATAAATGTGCCCGAGGGCCTCAAAGAATGCGTTCACTGACATACGTTCAGGAGCAGAGGAAGACACTGAGAAAGCCCATGCTTGCGGAGCCCCCCGAAGTAGGGAAATAATGACCCCCACCCTCTGGAACTCATCCCCGGAGGAGCGGGGCCTTAGAGAAAAAAAAAGCTTGCATCCTTCTCTGAAAGACCTGAACTCCTTTTTATCCCCTGAGAAAAGGTCTGGTAATTTGACCGGAGATTCGGGGGACGCTAATGACACATCCCTACACACATCCCTACCCCCAGAACCAGAAGCCCCTGCATCGACAGCCCCCTGCACAATAATGGAACATTTGGGTCAGGTGCTTGACCTGATCAGCCAAGGCTTGTATGGGATCCATGAGGATAACACACACTTTTTTTTTTTTTTTTTTTTTCTTCAGAAAAAAAAACCAAAAAAACTGAAAGGGTCAGTTATAATGTCAGAGACACCGCACTACACTTGCTCATAGAGCCAGTGCGCGTGTCCTGAGTACAGAAGCAGTGCTAAACGAGGTAAAGGAGGAATAAACAGACGGGAGGTCAGACAAAGCCAAAGGTCATACACAGGATCACAGTACAGTACCAGGGATGAGACAGAGCGGATAATCAGGGCCAAGCAGAGATCAAAACCAAACAGACATAGGAGGTACCAGGCAGAATCCAAAGCGATATCCAGAGAACAGACCGAGTCATACACAGAGAATCAAGAAACCAGAACACAGCACAAACACACTCAGGGGTCACCACACAAATGCCAAGGGCAAGAGTATAACTGACAGGGATGGGAGCGTCCTGCGGCTATAAGAAGCCTCCCCCAGAAACAGGGAGAGGCCACAATCATAGCCCCAGGTGTGCAGGTAAGCCTGCATCGGGATCACAACCTTTAACCCCAGAAATGCCAGTCATCAGCACTGGTTCCAAACATTAACCCCACGTGTGCGAGTCAAACCCGCACTGAGATCATGACATCATGCTTAGGATGGCGTCGTCTGCGCTTACCAGCCGTGTGCATTCCTCAAAACACAGAAGGACTTTACAGAGGTCTTTCAGCTTCGACCACTGCACACCTGTCAACTCCATGTCTGCTCTCAAAGTGCCTGGCCGTGTATCCTCCCACAAATGCATTATGGCCTGCCTCTGCTCGCACAGCCGCTCCACCATGTGTAGGGTGGAGTTCCACGTTGTTGCAATGTCGATACTGAGGCGGTGGTTGGGAAGGTGGAGCAATCGCTGCAGCTTCTGCATACGAACGGAGTGTACAGGCGACCGGCGGATGCGCGCGCACAGTCTTCGCACCTTCTGGAGCAGGGCTGTTAACTCCGGATAATTTTTGAGGAAGCACTGCACCACCAGGTTCAAGGTGTGAGCCAAGCAAGGTATGTGGCTGAGTTTTGAAAGGGCTATGGCTGCCACAAAATTACGGCCGTTATCACTAACTACCTTGCCTGCCTCAAGATGTACACTGCCCAGCCATGACTCAGTTTGTCGCTTCAAGTACTCGGCCAGCACCTCGGCGGTGTGTCTGTCGCCCAAACACATCATCTGCAACACAGCCTGCTGATGCTTTCCACTAGCTGCTCGATAGGGGGACACCTCGTGTGCAACAGTGGCAGCTGCAGATGGAGTGCTCGTACGACTGCGCTCTGTGGATGAGCTTTCGCTTCTGGAGGAGGAGGAGGAGGAGGGTCGAACGCCTACAGCCAACTGTTTCCTATACCGTGGGCTAGGCAGCACTGTCCCACCACCGCTGTCCCCTGTGGACCCTGCATCCACCACATTAACCCAGTGCGCAGTGATGGACACGTAACGGCCCTGGCCATGCCGACTGGACCATGCATCAGTTGTGAGGTGCACCTTTCCGCTCACTGACTGTTTGAGTGCATGGACAATGCGGTCTTTCACATGATGGTGGAGGGCTGGGATGGCTTTGCGAGAGAAGAAGTGGCGACTGGGTAGGTCATAGCGTGGTACTGCATAGGCCATGAGTTCGCGGAAAGCTGCGCTTTCCACCCACCGAAAGGGCATCATCTCAAACGAGATTAGTTTGGCAATGTGGGCGTTCAAACCCAGTGTACGCGGATGAGAGACTGAGTACTTTCTTGACCTACTCATAGTGTCTGGGAGGGTGAGCTGGACTTGAGAGCTGCATATGGTGGAAGTAGCGGTGGACAGGGCGGACTGAGAGAGGGTTGATGATGGTGATGGAGTTGGTGTTCTTTCTGATGGCCTAGAATCAGTCTTTCGTTGATATAACAGTGGGATTCCCTGACTGCTGTGGCCTTGCAATGACACCTCAACATTTGCTGCTGTGCTAACCGGTGGGCTTACAGTGGGGGAAACAATGTAGCGTTGCTGACTACCTTCGTTGTCATCAGTTGCACATGTGGCACTTGAGGTTTGGTGTTGTGTCCAAGCTTGCAAGTGCATGCTGGTTAAATGTCTAAGCATGCAACTGGTATTCAAATTTTTCAGATTTTTCCCTCGGCGAAAGGACTTTGCGCACTTCTTACAGAAAACCTTGGCCTGATCATGAGGATTTTGTTCAAAAAAGTGCCACACTGCACGCTTCCTACTTTGGCAGACATTTTGCGGCCTAGCACGAAGTGATCTTTTGACCCTCTGGACAAGCTGTCCAGCAACTCTTTTGATTTTTGGAATCTGTCTTTGGAGTGCTCCGGGCCTGCCAGATAACAGCTGTTGCGATGTCGATGTCTGCTGTGGATGCTCCTCATCTGAGCTATTGGAAGCAGCACCCTCTTCCCCCAATGGATGCCAATCTGGGTAAACAACTGGGTCATCCATCACCTCCTCTTCAATGTCATGTGCACCTTCCTCTGTGTCACCGTGTATGGTGGTATAGTGTGCGGGAAGGGGCACCTGAGTCTCATCAGGGTCAGAATCTGGCTCTGTACACTGCGAGGACAATGTAGTGCTCTGAGTGAATGTACCAGCAGAATCATCCATCAGCGGCTGTGCATCAGTGCACTCCATGTCAGATTCATCTTGGCCTGGGTAATTCACCATTTGACTTGATAATCCAGGCATGGTATGTGAAAACAGCTCCATGGAGTAATCAGTAGTATGGCCTGCGTCATCCTTCAATCTTGGTTGGGGTGAAGGACACAAGGAAAGGTGTGGTTCATGAACATGAGCCTCCAATGACGACTCAGTGCTTTTACTTTTTACAACTGAAGAAGAGGAGGCGATAGAGCTGGAGGCTGAGTCAGCAATGTAAGACAAAACTTTTTCCTGATGCTCTGGCTTTAAAAGCGGTTTGCCAACTCCTAGAAAACTAAGCCTTCGAAGCCTTATAGAGCCAGACGATGACGCAGGCTCAACACCTCCTGCATTCGGTCCTATTTTGCTCTTGCCACTACCATCAGATCCACCACCAACACCATCATTACCAGCTGCCAACCCCCGCCCAATTCCACGGCCTCTTCCACCAGCCTTCCTCATTTTTGGTAGAAATGTAGACAAAATCCAACAATCTATATAGTAATGTAAAACAAGGTACAAGGTGTCTATAGGACAGGGGAGATTTTGAATTTCTGCTCACACTAGTGGACACTGGACACTTTTGGATTGTGTGAGGCCCACTGAAAATCTGAGCGCTATGTCACAGGCTCGATGGCACAGCTGTGACCAAAGTGACTAGAGGATAAGTGAGATTTTGAATTTCTGCAGACACTTGTGGACACTGGACACTTTTGGATTGTGTGAGGCCCACTGAATATCTGAGCGCTATGTCACAGGCTCGATGGCACAGCTGTGACCAAAGTGACTAGAGGATAAGTGAGATTTTGAATTTCTGCTCACACTAGTGGACACTGGACACTTTTGGATTGTGTGAGGCCCACTGAATATCTGAGCGCTATGTCACAGGCTCGATGGCACAGCTGTGACCAAAGTGACTAGAGGATAAGTGAGATTTTGAATTTCTGCAGACACTGGACACTTTTGGATTGTGTGAGGCCCACTGAATATCTGAGAGCTATGTCACAGGCTCGATGGCACAGCTGTGACCAAAGTGACTAGAGGATAAGGGAGATTTTGAATTTCTGCAGACACTTGTGGACACTGGACACTTTTGGATTGTGTGAGGCCCACTGAATATCACAGCGCTATGTCACAGGCAGAAATTGGCTAGTGTATCACAAACTACAAGGTGTATGTAGAATTGGGCAGAGTAGGAATCTCCCTAGAGTGCAGGTCTGTAAGAACGGAACATGTCCTCGACTTATTCTCACAGAGTGACACAGATAGCTTCACTGTGGCTGTGATAACAGCCGTTACACGGTACTGTGTGAGGAGCGTACACCGCTGTATGGTGTGAAAAAATGCACGCTCAGTACCTCAGCAGGACAAAAAAAAAAAATTGGGATTGCTTTTAAAAAAGCAGTTTGCAGCTCAGTACCTCAGCAGGACAAAAAAAAAAAATTGGGATTGCTTTTAAAAAAGCAGTTTGCAGAGCAGTGGGTAAACAGCAATGCAGCTGTCAGGAAGCCTTAGAAGGCAGCCCAACAACCAACACCACTGATACACCACAATATAGCCTCCCCTTGCACTGCACACACAGTGACTGGTGTGTTGTACAGGCACAATCGCTAGCAGCAGAAGCAGTTTTTTTTTCTTCTTCCCTGCCTAACACTCTCCCTACAGAATCAGCAGCAACCTCTCCCTATGCTAAGATCGGCAGAAGTAAGATGGCGGTCGGCGTGCACGCCCTTTTATACCCCATGTGACGCCCACCAAAGCAAGCCAATCACTTGCATGCCCTTCTGAAAGATGGTGGTGACCCGTGCCTATGTCATCACGTTGCCCACAGTGTCCGTGGATCCTGATTGGCTGAAAAAGAGTGCAAAACAAACTTTTGAAACGCGACTTTGGCGCGTAAGTCGCCAACCTCGTGGCCGACCTCATCCTAGGGTCAGGTTTCGTTTCATGAAACCCGACTTTGCCAAAAGTCGGCGACTTTTGAAATTTTTCGACCCGTTTTGCTCAACTCTAGTCATCACGCTCTCTGACCTGAATGTCACTGTCAGGAAACGCGGAAGAGGTCACAGCGGTGGAGCAGGGAGAGGTAAGTATTGCAAGTGTTGGTGCCCTGCGCAAGCAGGGGGGGCCCACTCGTGGGCGACGGCACTGGCACAGGGCCCCTCATAGTACGACGGTGTCTCTGATGGCGAGTGGGCCCCCCACCGTCAGAGACACCAGCATACTGTGAGGGGCACTGTGCCAGTGCTGTCGCCGACGAGTGGGTCCCCCCACCTGCTCAGGGCCCCGGCACTTGCCCAAGTGCACCAGGTGCTGACGCCGGACCTGGGGGGGTACAGCACAGTTAGGGAGGTGGAACAACTGGCTTATGTTGAGGTGTAGGCTGGACGTTCAGCAGCTGCAAATGGAGGAATTGCACAAGTCGGAGGAAGAGGACAAAGCGAGCCATTTTGCTGGCAACCTATGTGTCATCAGGGGACAGTGGTACAAAATCCTTTGAAACCCAGGCATGGTTCATTTTAATGAAGGTGAGGTCACCAACACTTTGGGTCGACAGCCGGGTCCTTCTTTCTGTCAGGATTGATCCAGCAGCACTGAAGACTCATTCTGATAGCACACTACCAGCAGGGCAAGCGAGATCCTGTAAGGCATATTGTGCCAATTCAGGCCAGGTGTCCAGTTTAGAGGCCCAGTAGCCAAAGGGGAATGAACTGTGAGGGAGAACATCGATAGGGGAGGAGAGGTAATTTTGAACCATAGTTGACAACTGCTGTCTCCTGCCTGTTGCAATCGATTCAGTATTAACAGTCGTGTGAGCGGTCCTCGAGAAATCAGTCTGCAACATGGTCATGAAACCCCTGTCTCCAACGCCAGTTCGGTTGTGTGCACCACGAACACCTCTTCCATTTGACCCAGTACGGCTCGTGGTAAAACCTGCACCACTGCTGTGTACTGGGAATGCCTCTAACAAATGGTTTACCAGAGTTGCTTGTTTGTTCGCCAATATTAGCGCTAGGTTCTCCTGTAGCATGATGTTCTGTAATTTGCCTTTATAGCATGGATCGAGGATGCTGGCCAACCAGTAGTCGTCATCCTTCATAATTTTAACAATGCGGGGGTCCCTTTTTAGGATCCGCAAGCAATAATCACACATGTGGGCCAATGTTCCAGATATCAATGATGCACTGACAGTGGTGGGTGGAGGAGCACTTTCTGCCAAATCCACATCCCTCCAGTCACACATAAACCCTGTACCTGACCTTAGCAAGCCAACATTTTCTCTTGCCCCCTGAGAAGCATCTTCCTCCCCAAAATAATCATCCCCCTCATCCTCCACTTCCTCTTCTTCCTCCACCTCGTCCAGGACAGTTTCCTGAGCAGACAATGGCTGACTGTCATTAAGGCTTCCCTCCTCCTCCTCCTCCTCTTCCTCCTCCGCTGCAGACGCCTGATCCTTAATGTGCGTCAAACTTTGCATGAGCAGACGCATAAGTGGGATGCTCATGCTTATGATGGTGTCGTCTGCGCTTACCAGCCATGTGCATTCCTCAAAACACTGAAGGACTATACAGAGGTCTTTCAGCTTTGACCACTGCACACCCGACAACACCATGTCTGCCCTCAAACTGCCTGCCCGTGTATCCTCCCACAAATGCATTACAGCCTGCCTCTGTTCGCACAGCCTCTCAACCATGTGCATGGTGGAGTTTCACCTTGTTGCAACGTCTATGATTAGGCGGTGCTTGGGGAGGTGGAGCGATCGCTGCAGCCTCTGCAGACGACTGGAGTGTACGGGCGAGCGACGGAAGTGTGAGCACAGTCTTTGCACCTTATGGAGCAGGGATGTTAACTCCGGATAATTATTTAGGAAGCACTGCACTACCAGGTTCAAGGTGTGAGCCTGGTTCAAGATGTAGCCTGCCCAGCCATGACTCAATTTCTCGCTGCAAGTACTCAGCCAGTACCTCCTTGGTGTGTCTGTTGTCCCTTAAAGACATCTTTAAAACAGCTTGCTGACTCTTACCACTAGCTCTTCGATAGTGGGACACCTTGTGTGCAACACTGGCAGCTGCGGATGGAGTGCTCGTGCGACTGCGCTCTGTGGACGAGCTTTTGCTTCTGGAGGAGGAGGGTCGAATGCCTACAGCCAACTGTTTCCTATACCATGGGCTAGGCAGCACCTTTCCACCGCTGCTGTCCCCTGTGGAGCCTGCATCCACCACATTAACCCAGTGTGCAGTGATGGACATGTAACGGCCCTGGCCATGCCTACTGGCCCATGCATCTGTTGTGAGGTGCACCTTGACACTCACTGATTGTTTGAGTGCATGGACAATGCTCTTTTCACATGCAGGTGGAGGGCAGGGATGGCTTTTCTAGAAAAGAAGTGCCGACTGGGTAGGTCATAGCATGGGACAGCGTAGGCCATGAGCTCTCAGAACGCTTCGCTTTTAACCAAACGGAAGGGCATCATCTCTAATGAGATCAGTTTGGTAATGTAGGCGTTCAAAACCAGTGTACGCGGATGAGAGGATGAGTACTTTCTTGTCCTACTCATAGTCTCTGGTAGGGTGAGCTGGACTTGAGAGCTGCATATGGGGGAAGTAGCGGTGGACTTGACGGACTGAGAGGGGGGTTGGTGATGGTGGTGGTGGGGGTGATGGCCTAGATTCAGTCTTTCGTTGCAAAAACATTGTGATTCCCTGACTGCTTTGGCCTTGTGACGACACCTCAACATTTCTTGCTGGTGATGTGCTTACCGGTGGGCTTACAGTGGGGGAAGCGATGGAGCGTTGCTGGCTACCTTCAGTCAGAGCAGGTGCACATGTGCTACCTGAGGTTTTGTAGTCTGTCCACGCTTGCAAGTGCATGGTGATTAAATGTCTAAGCATGCAACTGGTATTCAAATTTTGGAGATTTTTCCCTCTGCTAAAGGTCCTTCCACACTTCTTACAGATAACCTTTGCCTCATCAATAGGATTTTGGTCAAAAAAGTGCCACACTGCACTCTTCCTACTATGAGCTAATTTGACCATCTGGCCAAGTTGTCCTGCATCTCTTTCTGTTTTTTTACCACGTTTTTGGACAGCTACGGGCCTGCCAGATAACCGCTGCTGCGATGTCGATGCCTGCTGCGGATCCTTCTCCTCTTCTGAGCTATTGCCAGCGGCCCACTCTTCCCCCAATGGATGCCAATCCGGGTCAACAACTGGGTCATCCATCACCTCCTCCTCAATTTCATCTGCACCTTCCTCTGTGTCACCGTGTAAGGTGGTATAGTAAGTGGGAAGGGGCACCTGAGTTTCATCAGGGTCAGATTCTGGCTCAGTAGACTGTGAGGGCAATGTAGTGCTCTGGGTCAATGTACCAGCAGAATCATCTAGCAGTGGCTGTGCATCAGTGCACTCCATGTCAGATTCATCTTGGACTGGGGAATTCAGGATTTCTCTTGATAACCCAGGCATGGTATGTGAAAAGAGATCCATGGAGTAATCTGAAGTATGGCCTGCCTCATCCTTCACTTTTGGTGGGGGTGAAGGACACAAGGAAAGGTGTTGCTCCTGACCAGCAGCCTGCACTAACGACTCAGAGCTTGCACTTTTTGAAACTTCAGAAGAGGAGGCGATAGAGCTGGAGGCTGTTTCGGCAATGTAAGCCAAAACCTGTTCCTGATGCTCCGGCTTTAAAAGCGGTTTACCTACTCCCAGAAAAGGGAACCTTCCAGGCCTTCTTGAGCCAGACGATGACACAGGCTCAACACCTCCTGCCTTAGCTGCTATTGTGCTTTTGGCATAACCAGCAGATGCACCACCATCAGTACCAGCTGCCCCCCGCCCACGTCCACAGCCTCTTCCACCATATTTCCTCATGTTTGGGAAAATGTACCAAAATTACCAGCAGATATATGGTACTGTATGAGGAGCGTACAGCTGTATAAGGTAAAATATATGAAAAGAAAAAAGCGAAAAAAAAGTCCCCTGTCAGATCAGTGTCTGTCGATGGACCGCATCCCCTTTTGGGTGCGGTACATCGACGACATTTTTCTGATCTAGCAGGGGAATTCTTCCCAACTTTGTGATTCTATGATGGGCATAAACTCAAATGGTAAAAATATTCATATCACATATAATTGTGATGCGAATAAGATCAGTTTCTTGGATGTCACAGTATGGAGGGATGTGGATAATAATTTGCAAACTAGCATCTTCAGGAAGGAGACATCCTCCAACATGCTGTTGCATGCTACCTCTGCACATCCCAAACATGTGATTAATTCTGTTCCAATAAGGCAGTTCCTGCGGTTGTGTAGGATCTGCTCTACTGAGCAGGAGTTTGAGCTTCAGGCACGGGACCTTGCTGATAGGTTTCGGGAGGGAGATTATAGTGGGCGAGTGATTAAAAGAGCATTTAATCATGCTAAATGGTCTACACGTCACTCTCTATTATACAAGAAAAAAGAGACAAAAGTAGATAATAAAATAAGATTTATAACTAATTATAATGCGCAATTTGCTCGTATGAAAGGTTGTCTCAAACGGGCTTGGCCTATTCTTCAGACCGATCCTGTTTTAAATCAGTTTCTCCCACCAATGCCCAGTATCTCCATTAGACGTTCAAGAAACCTTCGGGATCATCTTGTTTGTAGTTGTTATCAAACGGAACCAAAAACTACTTTTCTCGATGCCGGCCGTCCTGGGAGTGGCTGTACTCCTTGTGGCCGATGTGTTGCCTGCCCTAATGTTGATTGTATTAAAGTGTTCTTTAATTCTTCAGGAACTAGAACATACGACATTAGAAGTTATATTACTTGTACGACACGTTATGTGGTGTACTTTGCCCTATGCCCTTGTAATCTTATATATATTGGGATGACCACTCGGCAATTAAAAACACGTGTTCGTGAGCATGTACTTGGGATACAGGCGGCAGTCGACCATGAGGACTTGGCCACTCTCAGGACCTTGCCAAGGCATTTTAAGCTTAAACACCACAGTGACAGCTCATTACTTCGTGTTAGGGGTATCGATATAATTAAACCTGGCATTCGGGGTGGCAATCTAATGAAGAGGCTATCACAGGTCGAAACCCGTTGGATTTGGTCCTTGGACACAGTATACCCAAAAGGACTTAATGAGGCTATTAGCTTTGCCCCATTCTTGTAGTCATCTTGTGCGGCCTTATCATTGATTATTTCTTGCTCATGTGCTTTGTTTTAAATTATTGTTTTTATATTTTATTTTAGTGTGGTGCCCACTGATATGTTGTGTTAGCACCCTCTATGATTTTGGACAAACATGATAAGGAATTGTGGCTATCCATCTTCCGTTCGTACATGAGGATGAAGATTCTGCGCCTGGCAAATCTGTGATGCGGGTCCATTTTTATTATTATTTTCATTTTTATTTTTATTTCATGCAGTTATTTTTGTTGTTAATTATTTTTTATTTTTCATTATTTTTATTTTTATTTAGTGCAGTTATTTTTGTGGTTATTTTTATTTGTGTTATTTTTATTATTATTTATACAATTGAGGATGCTATGGATTATGTTTACTGTGGTCAGCATTGTCTGATTATGATCATTGGATGATTTAAGTATAGGTATACACAATTGTATATGCTGCCCTCAAGAAAACATATATTCCAAATGCTGTTATATTTTGTTATTCTTTATTCTTTCATTATTATTTTTTTTCTTTGTACTATATTAATGTGTGCTGTCATCACATTTATGCCCTTTCTACGATTCATTTTATAATGCCCCATATGGTTTATACATTTATGTATTGATATGGATGTGTCCTACATTTGCGGATCTACTATTCTGCTTAATGGCTCCCCACTCTTGCTATCTACCTCTCTTCCCCCTGACGACTCTTGTCCTCCCGGCATGCATGTGAGCCGCTGCTCCCTGTGCACTCGGCGGCTTTCGGCATCTGGGTTGCCTGGTGACTGGTCACGTGTGCGTGATGTCATCGGTCATGTGATGCCGACGCTGTCTCGCATCTGGGTTGCCGCGGCGACGCCTGCATCACGATGGGTGGACGAGACGCGCTATGGGGCAAATAGTGTGAGAGATCTTCACTTGAAGTTCCCGCCCATTGATACTATAGCTATATGACGTTATTGTGGGCGGAACCTGTGTTAGCCTCAGTATGCGGCGCTGGCCATTTGATGTTATGAGGGGCGGCATTGTTGTCATGCTAGTGTTACTAGGGGCGGACTTCTGAATGTTCTGCTTGAGGATGCAGCCTTAGTTATTTGAGGTGTATATGAGCGGCTATGCAGCGCTATCGATTACATCATGTGTGGGGCCATTTTTTGATTATTATTCTTAGCAATATGAAACATTAGGACTCTATCATGATCATGAGTGTTGGATACATTCCTTTGTACATAAGGAGTTAGTCACTTTCTATTTCTATGGTAACATATGTCACTTCCTGGGAGGGTGATCTGATATACCATACTATTGGTCTATAAGGTCAGGTGTGTAGTTCTCACAATTTCATTGGTGGCTCCATATTTTAAATATTCACTACTTCCTATGTTTTTTCACCGTGCGTTGGGGGGGGTACACTCAGGTAGGACCGTCACCATCGACCAGTCTGAGGTAATACTATGTAGTAAAAATCTTTTCTTGTATGCTCACATGTTCAGTGTATAGTATGTGTGGGTGGTGGCAGGTTCCACCCCGGGGGGTAATGATACCTATGTGCCTCAATATACACTCACTGGCCACTTTATTAGGTACACCATGCTAGTAAGGGGTTGGACCCCCTTTTGCCTTCAGAACTGCCTCAATTCTTCGTGGCAGAGATTCAACAAGGTGCTGGAAGCATTCCTCAGAGATTTTGGACCATATTGACATGATGGCATCACACAGTTGGCGCAGATTTGTCGGCTGCACATCCCTGATGCGAATCTCCCGTTCCACCACATCCCAAAGATGCTCTATTGGATTGAGATCTGGTGACTGAGGAGGCCATTTGAGTACTGTAAACTCATTGTCATGTTCAAGAAACCAATCTGAGATGATTCGAGCTTTATGACATGGCGCATTATCCTGCTGAAAGTAGCCATCAGATGTTGGGTACATTGTGGTCATAAAGGGATGGACATGGTCAGCAACAATACTCAGGTAGGCTGTGGCGTTGCAACGATGCTCAATTGGTACCAAGGGGCCCAAAGAGTGCCCAGAAAAAATTCCACACACCATGACACCACCACCACCAGCCTGAACCGTTGATACAAGGCAGGATGGATCCATGCTTTCATGTTGTTTACGCCAAATTCTGACCCTACCATCCGAATGTCGCAGCAGAAATCGAGACTCATCAGACCAGGCAACGTTTTTCCAATCTTCTACTGTCCAATTTCGATGAGCTTGTGCAAATTGTAGCCTCAGTTTCCTGTTCTTAGCTGAGAGGAGTGGTACCCAGTGTGGTCTTCTGCTGCTGTAGCCCATCTGCCTCAAAGTTCGACGCACTGTGCGTTCAGAGATGCTCTTCTGCCTACCTTGGTTGTAACGGGTGGCAATTTGAGTCACTGTTGCCTTTCTATCAGCTCGAACCAGTCTGCCCATTCTCCTCTGACCTCTGGCATCAACATGGCATTTCCGGCCACAGAACTGCCGCTCACTGGATTTTTTTTCTTTTTCGGACCATTCTCTGTAAACCCTAGAGATGGTTGTGCGTGAAAATCCCAGTAGATCAGCAGTTTCTGAAATTCTCAGACCAGCCCTTCTGGCACCAACAATCATGCCACGTTCAAAGGCACTCAAATCACCTTTCTTCCCCATACTGATGCTCGGTTTGAACTGCAGGAGATTGTCTTGACCATGTCTACATGCCTAAATGCACTGAGTTGCCGCCATGTGATTGGCTGATTAGAAATTAAGTCTTAACACACAGTTGGACAGGTGTACCTAATAAAGTGGCCAGTGAGTGTATATTATGACTGGTTGTTTGTATTACTTAGGGATGATGTAGGATTCTTAAATTTTGTATTGTTTATTGCTGTAATCACTAGAGTTGAGCGAAACGGGTCGAAAAAATTCAAAAGTCGCCGACTTTTGGCAAAGTCAGGTTTCATGAAACGAAACCCGACCCTAGGATGAGGTCGGCCACGAGGTCGGCGACTTACGCGCCAAAGTCGCGTTTCAAAAGTTTGTTTTGCGCTCTTTTTCAGCCAATCAGGATCCACGGACACTGTGGGCAACGTGATGACCTAGGCACGGGTCACCACCATCTTTCAGAAGGGCATGCAAGTGATTGGCTTGCTTTGGTGGGTGTCACAGGGGGTATAAAAGGGCGTGCACGCCGACCGCCATCTTACTTCTGCCGATCTTAGTATAGGGAGAGGTTGCTGCTGATTCAGTAGGGAGAGCGTTAGGCAGGGAAGAAGACAAAAAAACTGCTTCTGCTGCTAGCAATTTGGCCTGCACAACACACAAGTCACTGTGTGTGCAGTGCAAGGGGAGGCTATATAGTGGTGTATCAGTGGTGTTGGTTGTTGGGCTGCCTTTTAAGGCTTCCTGACACGCTGGCATTGCTGTTTACCCACTGCTCCGCAAACTGCTTTTTTAAAAGCAATCCAATCTCCCTTATCCTCTAGTCACTTTTGTCACAGCTGTGCCATCGAGCGTGTCACATAGCGCTCAGATATCAGTGGGCCTCACACAATCCACAAGTGTCCAGTGTCCAAAAGTGTGCGCAGAGATTCAAAATCTCCATTATCCTCTCGTCACTTTGGTCACAGGCAGCTGTGCCATCGAGCGTGTCACATAGCGCTCAGATATCAGTGGGCCTCACACAATCCACAAGTGTCCAGTGTCCAAAAGTGTGCGCAGAGATTCAAAATCTCCATTATCCTCTCGTCACTTTGGTCACAGGCAGCTGTGCCATCGAGCCTGTCACATAGCGCTCAGATATCAGTGGGCCTCACACAATCCACAAGTGTCCAGTGTCCAAAAGTGTGTGCAGAGATTCAAAATCTCCATTATCCTCTCGTCACTTTGGTCACAGGCAGCTGTGCCATCGAGCATGTCACATAGCGCTCAGATATCAGTGGGCCTCACACAATCCACAAGTGTCCAGTGTCCAAAAGTGTGCACAGAGATTCAAAATCTCCATTATCCTCTCGTCACTTTGGTCACAGGCAGCTGTGCCATCGAGCGTGTCACATAGCGCTCAGATATCAGTGGGCCTCACACAATCCACAAGTGTCCAGTGTCCAAAAGTGTGCGCAGAGATTCAAAATCTCCATTATCCTCTCGTCACTTTGGTCACAGGCAGCTGTGCCAACGAGCCTGTCACATAGCGCTCAGATATCAGTGGGCCTCACACAATCCACAAGTGTCCAGTGTCCAAAAGTGTGCGCAGAGATTCAAAATCTCCATTATCCTCTCGTCACTTTGGTCACAGGCAGCTGTGCCATCGAGCGTGTCACATAGCGCTCAGATATCAGTGGGCCTCACACAATCCACAAGTGTCCAGTGTCCAAAAGTGTGCGCAGAGATTCAAAATCTCCATTATCCTCTCGTCACTTTGGTCACAGGCAGCTGTGCCATCGAGCGTGTCACATAGCGCTCAGATATCAGTGGGCCTCACACAATCCACAAGTGTCCAGTGTCCAAAAGTGTGCGCAGAGATTCAAAATCTCCATTATCCTCTCGTCACTTTGGTCACAGGCAGCTGTGCCATCGAGCCTTTCACATAGCGCTCAGATATCAGTGGGCCTCACACAATCCACAAGTGTCCAGTGTCCAAAAGTGTGCGCAGAGATTCAAAATCTCCATTATCCTCTCGTCACTTTGGTCACAGGCAGCTGTGCCATCGAGCCTGTCACATAGCGCTCAGATATCAGTGGGCCTCACACAATCCACAAGTGTCCAGTGTCCAAAAGTGTGCGCAGAGATTCAAAATCTCCATTATCCTCTCGTCACTTTGGTCACAGGCAGCTGTGCCATCGAGCCTGTCACATAGCGCTCAGATATCAGTGGGCCTCACACAATCCACAAGTGTCCAGTGTCCAAAAGTGTGCACAGAGATTCAAAATCTCCATTATCCTCTCGTCACTTTGGTCACAGGCAGCTGTGCCATCGAGCGTGTCACATAGCGCTCAGATATCAGTGGGCCTCACACAATCCAAAAGTGTCCACTGTCCACAAGTGTGTGCAGAAATTCTAAATCTCCCCTGTCCTATAGACACCTTGTACCTTGTTTTACATTACTATATAGTTTGTTGGATTTTGTCTACATTTCTACCAAAAATGAGGAAGGCTGGTGGAAGAGGCCGTGGAATTGGGCAGGGGTTGGCAGCTGGTAATGATGGTGTTGGTGGTGGATCTGATGGTAGTGGCAAGAGCAAAATAGGACCGAATGCAGGAGTTGCTGACCCTGCGTCATCGTCTGGCTACATAAGGCCTCGAACGCTTAGTTTTCTAGGAGTTGGCAAACCGCTTTTAAAGGCAGAGCATCAGGAAAAAGTTTTGTCTTACATTGCTGACTCAGCCTCCAGCTCTATTGCCTCCTCTTCTTCAGTTGTAAAAAGTAAAAGTACTGAGTCGTCATTGGAGGCTCATGTTCATGAACCACACCTTTCCTTGTGTCCTTCACCCCAACCAAGATTGAAGGATGACGCAGGCCATACTACTGATTACTCCATGGAGCTGTTTTCACATACCATGCCTGGATTATCAAGTCAAATGGTGAATTACCCAGGCCAAGATGAATCTGACATGGAGTGCACTGATGCACAGCCACTGATGGATGATTCTGCTGGTACATTCACTCAGAGCACTACATTGTCCTCGCAGTGTACAGAGCCAGATTTTGACCCTGATGAGACTCAGGTGCCCCTTCCCGCACACTATACCACCATACACGGTGACACAGAGAAAGGTGCACATGACATAGAAGAGGAGGTGATGGATGACCCAGTTGTTGACCCAGATTGGCATCCATTGGGGGAAGAGGGTGCTGCTTCCAATAGCTCAGATGAGGAGCATCCACAGCAGACATCGACATCGCAACAGCTGTTATCTGGCAGGCCCGGAGCACTCCAAAGACAGGTTCCAAACATCAAAAGAGTTGCTGGACAGCTTGTCCAGAGGGTCAAAAGATCACAGCGTGCTAGGCCGCAAAATGTCTGCCAAAGTAGGAAGAGTGCAGTGTGGCACTTTTTTGAACAAAATCCTCATGATCAGGCCAAGGTTATCTGTAAGAAGTGCGCAAAGACCTTTAGCCGAGGGAAAAATCTGAAAAATTTGAATACTAGTTGCATGCTTAGACATTTAACCAGCATGCACTTACAAGCGTGGACACAACACCAAACCTCAAGTGCCACATGTGCAACTGATGACAACGAAGGTAGTCAGCAACGCTACATTGTTTCCCCCACTGTAAGCCCACCGGTTAGCACAGCAGCAAATGTTGAGGTGTCGTTGCAAGGCCACAGCAGTCAGGGAATCCCACTGTTATATCAACGAAAGACTGATTCTAGGCCATCAGAAAGAACACCAACTCCATCACCATCATCAACCCTCTCTCAGTCCGCCCTGTCCACCGCTACTTCCACCATATGCAGCTCTCAAGTCCAGCTCACCCTCCCAGACACTATGAGTAGGTCAAGAAAGTACTCAGTCTCTCATCCGCGTACACTGGGTTTGAACGCCCACATTGCCAAACTAATCTCGTTTGAGATGATGCCCTTTCGGTTGGTGGAAAGCACAGCTTTCCACGAACTCATGGCCTATGCAGTACCACGCTATGACCTACCCAGTCGCCACTTCTTCTCTCGCAAAGCCATCCCAGCCCTCCACCATCATGTGAAAGACTGCATTGTCCATGCACTCAAGCAGTCAGTGAGCGGAAAGGTGCACCTCACAACTGATGCATGGTCCAGTCGGCATGGCCAGGGCCGTTACGTGTCCATCACTGCGCACTGGGTTAATGTGGTGGATGCAGGGTCCACAGGGGACAGCGGTGGTGGGACAGTGCTGCCTAGCCCACGGTATAGGAAACAGTTGGCTGTAGGCGTTCGACCCTCCTCCTCCTCCTCCAGAAGCGAAAGCTCGTCCACAGAGCGCAGTCGTACGAGCACTCCATCTGCAGCTGCCACTGTTGCACACGATGTGTCCCCCTATCGAGCAGCTAGTGGAAAGCGTCAGCAGGCTGTGTTGCAGATGATGTGTTTGGGCGACAGACACACCGCCGAGGTGCTGGCCGAGTACTTGAAGCGACAAACTGAGTCATGGCTGGGCAGTGTACATCTTGAGGCAGGCAAGGTAGTTAGTGATAACGGCCGTAATTTTGTGGCAGCCATAGCCCTTTCAAAACTCAGCCACATACCTTGATTGGCTCACACCTTGAACCTGGTGGTGCAGTGCTTCCTCAAAAATTATCCGGAGTTAACAGCCCTGCTCCAGAAGGTGCGAAGACTGTGCGCGCACATCCGCCGGTCGCCTGTACACTCCGTTCGTATGCAGAAGCTGCAGCGATTGCTCCACCTTCCCAACCACCGCCTCATTATCGACATTGCAACAAGGTGGAACTCCACCCTGCACATGGTGGAGCGGCTGTGCGAGCAGAGGCAGGCCATAATGCATTTGTGGGAGGATACACGGCCAGGCACTTTGAGAGCAGACATGGAGTTGACAGGCGTGCAGTGGTCGAAGCTGAAAGACCTTTGTAAAGTCCTTCAGTGTTTTGAGGAATGCACACGGCTGGTAAGCGCAGACGACGCCATCCTAAGCATGAGCATCCCACTTATGCGTCTGCTCATGCAAACTTTGACGCACCTTAAGGAGCAGGCGTCTGCAGCCAATGTTGATGAGGAGGAAGAGGAGGAGGGAATCCTTGATGACATTCAGCCATTGTCTGCTCAGGGACCTCTCCTGGACGAGGTGGAGGAAGAAGAGGAGGAGGAGGAGGATGATGGGGATGATTACTTAGGGGAGGAGGATGCATCTCGTGGGGCAAGTGAAAATGTTGGCGTGGCAAGGTCTGGTACAGGGTTTGTGCGTGACTGGAGGGATGTGGATTTGCCAGAAAGTGCTCCTCCACCCAGCACTCGCAGTGCATCATTGACACCGGGAACATTGGCCCACATGTCAGATTATGCCTTGCGGATCCTAAAAAGGGACCCCCGCATTGCCAAAATGATGAACGATGATGACTACTGGTTGGCCAGCATCCTGGATCCACGCTATAAAGGCAAATTACAAAACATCATGCCACAGGAGAACCTTGACCTAATATTGGCTAATAAACAAGCAACTCTGGTAAATCGGTTGCTTGAGGCATTCCCAGCACACAGCAGCGGTGATGGTTCTCACACGAGCCGTACGGGCCAGGGTCAGCTTGGCAGAGGTGTTTGTGGTGCACACAGCAGAAGTGGCGTTGGAGACAGGGGTTTCATGACAATGTTGTGGACTGATTTTTCAAATACCGCTCACACAACTGGTAATCCTGCATCGATGGAAAGTGACAGGAGACAGCAGTTGTCAACTATGGTTACAAACTACTTTTCCTCCCATATCGATGTTCTCCCACACAGGTCATTCCCCTTTGACTATTGGGCCGCTAAACTGGACACCTGGCCTGAATTGGCCCAATATGCCTTACAGGAGCTCGCTTGCCCAGCTGCAAGTGTGCTATCGGAAAGAGTCTTCAGTGCAGCTGGATCAATCCTGACAGAAAAAAGGACCCGTCTGTCAACCCAAAATGTGGATGATCTAACCTTCATTAAAATGAACCACGCATGGGTTTCCAAGGATTTTGTCCCACCTTCCCCTGATGACACATAGGGTGACAGAAAAATGGCTTGCTTTGGTCCACCTCTTCCTGGTACTTCACCTATTTCGCCTTTTGCATCAGCTGAATGTCCAACATCAACATATGCCACTTTCTAAAACTCCCTAACTGTGCTGCCTCCCCCCCCATGGCCGGGGTCACCACCTAGCGCACGACACCGTGCGAGTGCCGTTGCCCTGGACAGGTGGGTAGGCCGACTCTTGGGCGCGGGAACTGGCACAGGGTCCCTCATAGTGCAATCAAGTGTCTCTGACGGTGGTGGTGCACACCCGCCGTCAGACACACCGCTGTACTATGAGGGGCCCAGTGCCAGTACCGACGCCCACGAGTGGGCCCCCCTTGCTTGGGCAGGGCCCCAGCATTTGCAATCTTTACCTCTCCCTGCTCCTCCGCTGTGTAATCTGGGCCGTCAAATCCATACTGTGCCTGACACCGTCTGAGCCTGCCTCCTGAGACATATATTTTGAATGTGTACGCTATCCATACATGTTATCCGGGGATATGGTACCCTTTCTAACCTTTGTGCAATCACGTGCAATCCATACTGGGCCTAACACCGTCTGAGCCTGCCTCCTGAGACATATATTTTGAATGTGTACGCTATTCATACATGTTATCCGGGGATACGGTACCCTTTCTAACCTTTGTGCAATCACGTGCAATCCATACTGGGCCTGACACCGTCTGAGCCTGCCTCCTGAGACATATATTTTGAATGTGTACGCTATCCATACATGTTATCCAGGGATACGGTACCCTTTCTAACCTTTGTGCAATCACGTGCAATCCATACTGGGCCTGACACCGTCTGAGCCTGCCTCCTGAGACATATATTTTGAATGTGTACGCTATCCATACATGTTATCCAGGGATACGGTACCCTTTCTAACCTTTGTGCAATCACGTGCAATCCATACTGGGCGTGAGAACGGCTGGCGAGCTGTTAAGCAAGCTACAGCACCTGTCCAGACAAGTACAGGGATTCCCTAGCGAGGAGACTTAATTGATTGTTTTCAATGTTGGGACAGCAATTTTTGGGGAGCACTATACTCTGGAGAATGATAGATGGGGCCCACCATACACTGGAACATTCCAAAGGTGGACATCAGACACTGGAGCAGCATTTACAGGGCCCATTATACACTAGAGCATTAGAAATGGGGCCCATTATGTTTGGAGCAATATTTGGGCCCATAAGACAGTGGAGCTTCATCCATGGGGACCAACATATACTGTAGCATTATGTGGAGCTCATCATATACTGTTTCAAACATTATATGGGACCAATGATTCTGTATGGAGAAATAGATGGGCCTCGTCATGAGATGTAAAAAGTGAGGTATTTTTCATTGTACTATACCGCTATTTCTCTGCCGTATCGGAGCATGATGAGTTGTGGTATGTGTTAAAGGGGCGCTCTTTCGCCCAGGGCACATGAAAACCTGCAGCCAGCCCTCCCCCCCCACAACTTTAGCCAAATAACCCCCATTTTTCAGTGCGTAACTTATATTATGAAGTTAATTAAGGTTGACAAGCTTAAGTAAGAAGAATTGATGCTTTTGGCATTCAAATGGGCACTGTAGGTGTGTTTCCTGTCCTCCTCTCACTGCCGACTTTTATTCCCCATTGACTTACATTGGGTTTCGTGTTTCGGGACGACCCCGACTTTTCCCTATAATCGGACGATCTTGCTCGACCCGACTTTTGGAAAAGTCGGGTTTCACGAAACGAAACGCGACCCTAAAAAACCAAAAGTCGCTCAACTCTAGTAATCACTATTATCCCTGTGTTCATATACCTTTGTGTGCCCCATTTTCTGCCAATGTGCTTTTTATGGTCATTATTGACTCTTATCTCACTGTTTCCTGTACCTTGGATTTATTTCAATAAAATTATCTTTGTATTTTTGTACAAATTTTTCGCATTGGACTTTTTTTTCGCTTTTTTCTTTTCATATATTTTATATATTTTTGCGATAGTCCTATTATGTCCATTTATGTACCCATCCTCTATGGTATTTCATAGTTGTATAACTGTCTAACTTATGTAAATGGGGTTATTTTCCATGAAACTATTATATTAGCTGTATAAGGTGTAGGGAAAAATTTAAATCTCCGTATATATTTCCTCTGTCACACACAGACACTCTTCCAGTATGGATTTGACCGTAATACAAACAGCAGATATACGGTACTGTATCAGAAACGTACAGCTGTGTACGGTGTAGAGAAAAATTTAAATCTCCGTATATATTTCCTTAGTCACACACAGATGCTCTCCCAGTATGGATTTGACCGTAATACAAACAACAGATATACGGTACTGTATCAGAAATGTACAGCTGTATACGGTGTAGGGGAAAATTTAAATCTCTGTATTTTTTTCTGGAGTCACACACAGACGCTCTCCCAGTATGGATTTGACCGTAATACAAACAGCAGATATACGGTACTGTAACAGAAACGTACAGCTGTATATGGTGTAGTGGAAAATTTAAATCTCCATATTTTTTTCCGGAGTCACACAGACGCTCTCCCAGTATGGATTTGACCGTAATAAAAACAGCAGACATACGGTACTGTATCAGAAACGTACAGGTGTATACGGTGTAGGGGAAAATTTAAATCTCCGTATTTATTTCCGGAGTCACACACATATAGTCAGCATGTATTTGTCCGTGATACCAGTCGGTACACGATAGTGTGTGAGGAGCGTACAGCTCTATACAGTGTGGGAAAAAATGAGCGGTCAGTAACTGTGCATAAAAAAAGAATAAAAGTATTAGTGCTGTGTAATAAGCAGTCAGCGCAGCAGTGTACACACAGCAATGCAGCTATCAGACAGATTAATAACCAGCGCTGCTGCACACAAGAAAATCCTCCCCTGTCACTGCACACTAACTGAACAGCACAATTGCTATCAGCACAAGCACAGAATCACTTTTCTTTCCTGCCTAACTCTCTCCCTACTGAGATACAGTGGCAGCAACCTTTCCCTACGCTAAGATCGGCAGAAGTAAAATGGCGGTCGGCGGTCAGGGCCTTTATAGCCACTGTGACGCCACACAAAGCAAGCCAATCACTGCAATGCCCTTTTCTAAGATGGTGGTGGCCGCTGCCCATGTCATCTTGTTGCCCACAGTGTGCGTCCCTGCTCATTGGCTGAGAAAAGGCGCCTGCAAGCATTATGGGAAATGCTACTTTGTCGCTCGGGTCGACGACCGCATGGCTGACTTCACGCTATGGTCGGGTTTTGCTCGGTGAAACCCGACTTTGGCGAAAGTCGTCGATTTTTGAATATGACCGACCTGTTTTGCTCAACTCTAATGATGACCTAATGTTATCAAATTCTGTATAGAGCCTTTGGGTTCAAAATCCTAATTATACCCCTGGATAAAATCCTTGAGGGGTGTAGTTTCCAAAATGCTGGCAGTTATACGGGGTTTCTGCAGTTTAGGCACCTTAAGGGCAAATATGACATGTCGCTTGCACTCTGTTTCAATCAATGTGTGTTCCAAAATTCAAATGCTGCTCCTTCTGTTCCGAGCTCTGATGTTTTTAAACAGAACTTTTTCACTACATGTGGGGTTTCGCTGTGTTCAAAAGAAAGTGGGTAACAAATTGTTGGTTCCACTTTTTGGTGTTGCCTCTTGAAAAAGTGAAAAAAATGGGGTTAAAGCAACAATTTAGAGGTTGTTTTTTTTTCTCATTCACTTTGCATAGCACCTGAAAGGTTAAAACTTTTCTTGACAACAGTTTTGAAGTATATGAGGGGTGCGGTTTTTAAAATGGTATCACTTTTGGGGAGTTTCCAATATATGGGTCCTGCAAAGTGCATTTCAATTTGAGTAGGTCCCTAAAGAAATAGGTTTTGTATATTTGTTGAAAAAAAAAATAGAAATTGCTGCTAAACTTTCAACCCCTCTAACATCTTGACAGAATAAAATGACATTTAAAAAATGATGCACATATAAAGTAGACATATGGGAAATGTTATTAATTCATTATTTTGTGCAACTTACTGGTTTTAGGATATAAAGATTGAAAGTTTGAGCATTGCTATTTTTTTTCAAATTTTTTGCCAAAACTGCAATACTTTCACAAATATGCTCATATTGAATAAGTGTTACCACTGTCATGATGTACAATATGTTACGAAAGAACAGTGTCAGAATCAATGTGACACATTGAAGCAATCCAGAGTTATTGCCACATTAACCCCTTCACTACCAAGGGTGGTTTGCACGTTAACTACCGGGCCAATTTTTACAATTCTGACCACTGTACCTTTATGAGGTCATAACTCTGGAACGCTTTCATGGATCCCGGTGATTCTGACATTGTTTTCTCGTGACATATTGTACTTCATGTTAGTGGTAAAATTGCATTCAAATAACTTGCGTTTATTTGTGAAAAAAACGGAAATTTGGCGAAAATTTTGAAAATTTCGCAATTTTCCAACTTTGAATTTTTATGCCCTTAAATCACAGCGATACAGCACACAAAAAACTTAATACATAACATTTCCCACATGTTTACTTTACATCAGCACAGTTTTGGAACCAAAATTTTTTTTTGTCAGGAAGTTATAAGGGTTAAAAATTGACCAGCGATTTCTCATTTTTGCAACACCATTTTATTTTTAGGGACCACTTCACATTTGAAGCCACTTTGAGGGGTCTATATGATAGAAAATACCCAAAAGTGACATCATTCTAAAAACTGCACCCCTTAAGGTGCTTAAAACCACATTCAAGAAGTTTATTAACCCTTTAGTTGCATCACAGGAATTTTTTGAATATTAAAAAAAAAATGAACATTTAACTTTTTTTCACAAAAAAAATACTTCAGGTTCAATTTTCTTTATTTTACCAAGGGTAACAGGAGAAATTGGACTGCAAGACTTATTGTGCAATTTGTCCTGAGTACGCTGATACCTGATATGTGGGGGGAACCACTGTTTCGGCGCATGGCAGAGCTCAGAATGGAAGGAGCGCCGTTTGACTTTTTCAATGCAAAATTGGCTGGAATTCAGATCGGACGCCATGTCACGTTTGGCGAGCCCCTGATGTACCTAAACAGTGGAAACCCCCCCAAGTGACCCCATTTTGGAAACTAGACCCCCCAAGGAACTTATCTAGATATGTGGTGAGAACTTTGAACCCACAAGGGCTTCACAGAAGTTTATAACGTACAGCGGTAAATTAAAAAATCATATTTTTTCCACAAAAATGATCTTTTCACCCCCAATTTTTATTTTTCCAAGGGTAACAGGACCCTAAAAGTTATTGTGCAATTTGTCCTGAGTACGCCGATACCCCATATGTGGGTGTAAATGACTATTTGGGCGCATAGCAGAGCTCGGAAGGGAAGCAGCGCCATTTGACGTTTTTGGCTAGAATTGAGATCGGACACCATGTCGCGATTGGAAAACCCCTGATGTACCAAAACAGTGGAAACCCCCCACAAATGACACCATTTTGGAATCTAGACCCCCCAAGGAACTTATCTAGATGTGTGGTGAGAACTTTGAACCCCCAAGGGCTTCACAGAAGTTTATAACGTACAGCAGTACAATTAAAAAATCATATTTTTTCCACAAAAATGATCTTTTCACCCTCAATTCTTATTTTTCCAAAAGTAACAGGACCCTAAAAGATATTGTGCAATTTATCCTGAGTACGCTGATACCCCACATGTGGGGGTAAACCACTATTTGGGCGTATGGCAGAGCTCGGAAGGGAAGCAGCGCCATTTGACGTTTTTGGCTGGAATTGAGATCGGACACCATGTCGCGTTAGGAAAGCCCCTGATGTACCAAAACAGTAGAACCCCCCCACAAATGACACCATTTTGGAAACTAGACCCCCCAAGGAACTTATCTAGATGTGTGGTGAGCACTTTGAACCCCCCAGTGCTTCACTGAAGTTTATAACGTCCGGGCGTGAAAATAAAAAAATCTTATTTTTTCCACAAACATGATCTTTTAGTCCCCATTTTTTTATTTTCCCAAGGGTAACAGGAGAAATTGGACCCCAAAAGTTGTTGTCCAATTTGTCCTGAGTACGCTGATACCTCATATGTGGGAGAAAACTACTGTATGGGCACACGTCGGGGCTCGGAAGGGAAGTAGTGACGTTTTGGAATGCAGACTTTGATGGAATGGTCTGCGGGTGTCATGTTGCGTTTGGAGAGCCCCTGATGTACCTAAACAGTGGAATCCCCCCACAAGTGACCACATTTTGGAAACTAGACCCCCTAATGAACTTATCTAGATGTGTGGTGAGCACTTTGAACCCCCCAGTGCTTCACAGAAGTTTATAACGTCCGTGCGTGAAAATAAAAAAATCGTATTTTTTCCACAAACATGATCTTTTAGTCCCCATTTTTTTATTTTCCCAAGGGTAACAGGAGAAATTGGACCCCAAAAGTTGTTGTCCAATTTGTCCTGAGTACGCTGATACCTCATATGTGGGAGAAAACTACTGTATGGGCACACGTCGGGGCTCGGAAGGGAAGTAGTGACGTTTTGGAATGCAGACTTTGATGGAATGGTCTGCGGGTGTCATGTTGCGTTTGGAGAGCCCCTGATGTACCTAAACAGTGGAAACCCCCCACAAGTGACCCCATTTTGGAAACTAGACCCCCTAATGAACTTATCTAGATGTGTGGTGAGCACTTTGAACCCCCCCAGTGCTTCACAGAAGTTTATAACGTCCGTGCGTGAAAATAAAAAAATCGTATTTTTTCCACAAACATGATCTTTTAGTCCCCATTTTTTTATTTTCCCAAGGGTAACAGGAGAAATTGGACCCCAAAAGTTGTTGTCCAATTTGTCCTGAGTACGCTGATACCTCATATGTGGGAGAAAACTACTGTATGGGCACACGTCGGGGCTCGGAAGGGAAGTAGTGACGTTTTGGAATGCAGACTTTGATGGAATGGTCTGCGGGTGTCATGTTGCGTTTGGAGAGCCCCTGATGTACCTAAACAGTGGAAACCCCCCACAAGTGACCCCATTTTGGAAACTAGACCCCCCACGGAGCTTATCTAGATGTGTGGAGAGCACTTTGAACCCCCAAGTGCTTCACAGAAATTTATAACGCCTGGACGTGAAAATAAAAAAAACATTTTTTTCCGCAAAATTATATTTTTGCCCCCAATTTTTTATTTTCCTAAGGGTAACAGGAGAAATTGGACCCCAAAAGTTGTTTTGTAATTTGTCCTGAGTAGGCTGATACCCTACATGTGGGGGTAAAACACTGTTTGGGCACATGGCAGAGCTTGGAAGGGAAGGAGCACCATTTGACTTTTTCAACGCAGAATTGGCTGGAATTGAGATCAGACGCCATGTTGCCTTTGGAGAGCACCTGATGTGCCCAAACAGTGGAAACCCCCAATTATAACTCCAACCCGAACCTCAACACACCCCTAACCCTAATCTGAGCCCTAGCCCTAACCCTAGCCCTAACCCTAGCCCTAACCCTAGCCCTAGCCCTAACCCTAGCCCTAACCCTAACCCTAGCCCTAACCCTACCCTAACCCTAACCCTAGCCCTAACCCTAGCCCTAACCCTACCCTAACCCTAACCCTAGCGGGAAAATGGAAATAAATACATTTTCTTTTAGTTTTATTATTTTTCCCTAACTAAGGGGGTGATAACGGGGGGTTTGATTTACGATTTATGGCGGTTTTTATGTTTGGCGGCTGTCGCACGCTAAAAGACGCTTTTTATTGTAAAAATAGTTTTTGCATCACCACATATTGTGAGCTATAATTTTTCCGTATTTTGACCCACCGAGTCATGTGAGGTCTTATTTTTTGCGGGACGAGTTGACATTTTTAATGGTACCATTTTCGGGCACGTGACATTTTTTGATCGCTTTTTATTCCGATTTTTGGGACGCAGAATGAACAAAAACCAGCGTTTCATGAATTTCTTTTGGGGGGTGCGTTTACACCGTTCCGCGTGCGGTAAAATTGATAAAGCGGTTTTATTCTTCGGGTCAGTACGGTTACAGCGATACCTCATTTAGGTCGTTTTTTTATGTTTTGTCGGTTTTTTGCAATGAAAACTATTTTATATAAAAAATAATTATTTTTGTATCGCTTTATTCTGCGAGCTATAACTTTTTTATTTTTTTGCGGATGATGCTGTATTGTGGATTGCTTTTTGCGGGACAAGATGATGTTTTCAGTGGTACCATGCATATTTATATGCGTCTTTTTGATCGCGCGTTATTGCACTTTTTGTTCGGTGGTATGATAATAAATCATTATTTTTTGCTTCGTTTTTTATTTTTATTTTTTAAGGGGTTCGCTAAAGGGGTTAACTAATGGGACAGTTTTATAGGGCAGGTCATTACGGACGCGGCGATACCAAATATGTGTACTTTTATTGTTTTTGTTTTTTTTTATTTTGAAAAAATGGATTTATTGGGGAATATTTTTTTTTTTTTTTACTGATTTATTTAGCGATTTTTTTTTAATTATTTTTAACACTTTTTTTTTTTTTACTTTATTACCTTGTCCCAGGTGGGACATCACTGTCCTGTGACAGATCGCTGATCTGTCACATCACAGATCACTGTGACAGATCAGCGATCTGTCACAGGCACTGCTGCAGACTTCCTCATGCCTGCGCTTTGCAGGCAGTGAGGAAGTCAGCTCCCTGCAGGCCCCCGTCGCCATCTTGGATCCGGGGGCCTGTAGGGAAAGAGCCCCCCGCAGCAGCGCTGCACATTGCGCTGCCGTGGGGGGCTCAGGGAAGCACGGAGGGAGCCCCCTCCCTGCCGATGCTTCCCTTTAACCCCCGGTACACCGCGATCGCGTTTGATCGCGGTGTGCAAGGGGTTAACGTGTCGGGGGCGGTCCGTGACCGCCCCTGACACATTGTGCCGGGTGTCAGCTATGATAATTAGCTGACACTCGGCCGCGATCAGCGGCGCTCACCATGTGGGCGCCGCTGATCGCGATGACGTAATATTCCGTCCATGGTAATTAGGTCCATGGTCACATGGACGGAATATTACGTCAATTGTAGGTAAGGGGTTAAGTGACACTGGACAGAATTCAAAAATTTGGTCTGGTCATTAAGAGCAGAATTACTTCAGTCACTAAGGGGTTAAAATCTGGCTGGATCACTACTGTATGTAAACATTCCACAAATTTACAAAAATATTGATATAGTTTTGTTTAAAAAAATCATCTTAACCTACCATGAAGTGATCAACTGTTTGGATGAAATCAATTGCCAATATAAACTGCCTGATTATATGCTCAGCTGCTTATTTGTGCTATCCATACATCCAGCTCTCTTACAACAAGGTGCATCTTTCTCTACTAGGCTACAGTATGCTGAGCCTGAGTGCTACTGTACACCCAGCTCTGCTACAACACAGTACCCGATTGTGTACTCATATCTGCTGAGCTCTCTCTGCTCATACAACTTTGCAAGTTCAAGATAAATTATCTATTATTCTTAAGTTCTGTCCAAACATCGAGCTCTGTTATTATAAGGTGCATGATTCTCTATCCAGTTCTGCTGTTCTTGAGTGCTATCTGCACATCTAGCTCTGCTACAACAAAATGCATGATTGTTTACTTATCTGTAATGATTCAAGGTGATGTCTGCACACTGCTTTTGCTGGATCATGGTACATGGGCGTACTCAGGATCAAAACTAGGGGGGGCAAGCCATGGTCGTTCAGGTTGTAAAATTTTAGAACGAAACTGCTCTATACAGTATAATGAGCCCCATACCTGTATATACATCATCACCAGCCCCAGCCCACTGAGCCCAGCACCTCTAAATACATCATCTCCTGCCCCAGCCCACTAAGCCCAACACCTGTATATACATCATAACGAGCCCCAGCCCACTGAGCCCAGTGCCACCTGTATATACATCAGCCCAGCCACAGCCATCCCTATACATCAGCCCAGCCAGCCCCCAGCCCCCAGCCTGTTAGGCATCAAGTTTCTTCCATTGCACAGGGGGAATCTCAAGCCATGTCCTCTGTGGTCTCCCATTCTTCTGCAGCCACAGAGATTGCTGCTCAGCAGAGACGTTGCTCCAGGCGTCTTGCCCAGGCTGATGTTAGGCGTCTGGTTGCTTCTTCTGGCTCTGCTATAACTCCATGCTTGAGTCAGCAGCAAGTAGACCCTTCTGGGACTAAGTCCTGTCTTTTGGGTACTGAGCATGCCCGTGGGACAACTTCTCATTGGAGGTCGGAGGTCACATGCACAGGTCCCATTCCTGCTCAGACTGGTCCACTTCTGGGAAGGTCCCGGAAGGTCGCCGCTATAAAAGAGTCGCATGGCCACTCGGCCATGCGCTAGTATAGACTCTAATGGTTAGTTGTGTGTGTGATGATGGATGCTTGAGACAGGTGACTGACTCATTAAGAAACTCCTACCCTTGGTTGTGTTTGTGTTCAGGGTTAGTGTTTAAAGTTAGTGCCGAGTAGTAGCACTGCCTAGCGCTGCAGTTTCCCAGGCTCTTTTAACAAAGTATCCAGGCCTCCAAGGAGAGAATGAGGGTCTCTTGGGACGCACACCTGTGCCCTGCTCCAACCTGCGGGTCGAGTTTAAGTTTGCACCTCGCTACATAGTTCCATTCAAGGTCCTGGAGCAGGTTAATCCTGTGGTCTACCGGCTGGCCCATCCTCCATGCCTGGGTATCACTGACACCTTCCACATTTCCCTCATGTCCCGGTTCTCCGAGTCATCTGCCCGGACAACGGGCTTGTCCTTGGACGAGTATGTGGTAGAGGCCATTATGGGCTGTAGGGTGGTACGTGGCAAAAGTATTACTTGGTGGGCTGGAACTGTCATGGCCCAGAGGATCGGACCTGGGAACCTGTGGAAAACATTCACGCTCCTCTGCTCATTGTGGCCTTTGAGGGTAGCGAGGCTCAGGGGGAAGGGTGCCCTAGGGTGGGGGTAATGTTAGGCGTCGAGTTTCCTCCACTGCACAGGGGGAATCTCAAGCCATGTTTTCTGCGGTCTCCCATTCCTCTGCAGCCACAGAGACTCCTGCTCAGCAGAGACGTCGCTCCAGTCATCTTGCCCAGGTTGATGCCTGGCATCTGGTTGCTCCTTCTGGCTCTGCTATAACTCCATGCTTGAGTCAGCAGCAAGTAGATGCTTCTGGGACTAAGTCCTGTCTTTTGGGTACTGAGCATGCCCGTGGGACAACCTCTCATTGGAGGTCAGAGGTCACATGCGCAGGTCCCGTTCCTGCTCGGATTGGTCCACTACTGGGAAGGTCCCTGAAGGATGCCGCTATAAAAAAGTTGCTAGTGTAGACTCTAATGGTTAGTTGTGTGTGATGATGGGTGCTTGAGACTGGTGACTGACTCATTACAAAACATCTACCCTTGGTTGTGTTCAGGGTTAGTGTTTAGAGTCAGCACCGAGTAATGGCAAGTGCCGCAGTGTCCCAGGCTCCTCTCACAAATTAACGTCAGAGTGCACCATCCAGCACATGGCACATTGTACTGCATACTGCAGCGTCCATCAGTGTAGCGCCATGCACTAATAGAGCGCTTTCCTGTTAAGCGTAAGCTGGTTAGTGGCATCCGCCAGTGCGGCACTGCATGCACCAGTAGTGGTGCTACCTTTCTTTATTCAGTCCTGGCATTGCAGTTGCGGTGTCGAACGCTAGTGGGACTAGAGGGACTCCAACCCTGTGTCCTTGGGGCAGAGTCCTGTGTCCCTTTACTAGCGCTCACCCTGTTGAGCCCTGTGAAGTTAACAGGCTCCAGCGTTGGCTTCTGAGGCTCTGTGCAGTAACAGAGTTCGCTCTTGTGCACACCGGGTCAGCGGTTATCCCGCCAGTGCTCAGTTAGTGTCTGCCATTACAATACAGCAGTTTACCACCTCTACATCAGCCACGCACCTTACTATTATTTTATTATTTGGTGCGTTCCGCCAGCCCTAACACAGCCCCTGTATATACATCAGCCCAGCCAGTCACAGCCAGCTCCCAGTTCCTGTATAACACAGCCCCTGTATATACATCAGCCCAGCCAGTCACAGCCATCTCCCAGTTCCTGTATATACATCAGACACAGCCAGCCCCCAGCCCCTGTATATACATCAGCCAGCCACAGCCAGCCCCCAGCCCCTGTGTATACATCAGCCAAAGCCAGCCCCCAGCCCCTGTATATACATCAGCCCAGCCACAGCCAACCCCCAGCCCCTGTATATACATCAGCCACAGTCAGCCCCCAGCCCCTGTATATACATCAGCCACAGCCAGCCCCCAGCCCCTGTATATACATCAGCCCAGCCACAGCCAGCCCCCAGTTCCTGTATATACATCATCCACTGCCAGCCCCCAGTTTGACTCAATTAAGTCATCTATAATATAACGCTGCAAGGGTCACTCTGTCCGAAGCATTTATAGACTGCGCAAGCGCGACGTGCCTGCGCAGTCTGGCTCCAGACAGAAGGAGGCATCCAGTGGTAAGAGGAGTGTGTATGGCTTCAGATATCGCGGCACACATACGATATGGCATACTGCGATCTCCGGAGCCATACTTACATACTTACCTGACCGGGAGGAGTGTTGCCGTGGCGCTTCTCTTCTGCCGGAGACAGGGGCAAGAGTGCGGCAGAATCGCGGATGCGCATAGCGTTATCCGGCGCCATTTTACTGAAGACACATTTGCAGTGTGTCTTCAGCAATATGGCATCGGACAGCGTGGTATGGGCATGTGCGTACTCCGTCCACCCTCCTCCCCCGGCCTCTAGTAGAAAGGGAGAGCGCTGGACACAGGGAAGAAAGGTGGGTATAATTTTTTTTTGTATGTGTGAAGTTTAATATTTAATAGAGGTGAACGGGACCATACATATCAGGATAGGGGGGTGAGAGGTAGCATGCATACCAGGAAAGGGGGGTGAGGGGACCATGCATATCAGGATTGGGGGGTGAGGGGTAGCGTACCAGGTTTGGGTAGTGAGGTGGACCATGCATGCCAGGATTGGGGGCTGAGGGGGACCATGCATGCCAGGATTGGGAGCTGAGGGGGACCATGCATACCAGGACTGGGGGGTGAGAGGACCATGCATTCCAGGATTGGGGAGTGAGGGGTACCATGCATTCCAGGATTGGGTGGTGAGGGGTACCATGCATTCCAGGATTGGGGAGTGAGGGGACTATGCATTCCAGGATTGGGGGGTGAGGGGACCATGTACACCAGGATTGGGGGGTGAGGGGACCATGCATTCTAGGATTGGGGGGTGAGGGGACCATACATACCAGGATTGGGGGGTGAGAGGTAGCATGCATACCAGAATTGGGGGGTGAGGGGGTACCATACATCCTACAATAGGGATGAGGGGGGACCATGCATACCATTTTGGAGGGTGAGGGGACCATGTATACCATGATTGGGGGTGAGGGGACCATGCATTCCAGAATTGGGGAGGTGAGAGGACCATGCATACCAGGATTGGGGGGTGAGTGGACCATGCATTTCAGGGGTGAGGGGACCATGCATTCCAGGATTGGGGGATGAGGGGTAGCATGCATACCAGGATAGGAGGGTGAGAGGACTATGCATACCAGGATTGGGGGATGAGGGGACCATGCATACCCGGATTGGGGGGTGAGGGAACCATGAATACCAGGATATGGATAAGGGGGTAGCATGCATACCAGGATTGGGGGATGAGGGGACCATGCATACCAGGATAGGGGGTGAGGGGACCATGCATTCCAGGATTGGGGGGTGAGGGGACCATGCATACCAGGATTGGAGAGTCAGGGGACCATACATTCCAGGGTTGAGGGGTACCATGAATACCAGGATAGGGGGGTGAGGGGTACCATGCATACTAGAATTGGGGATGAATGGTACCATGCATACTGGGATTGGGGATGAGGGGACCATACATACCAGAATTGGGGGTGAGGGTGTACCATACATCCTACAATAGGGATGAGGGGGGAAAATGCATACCATGATTGGGGGGTGAAGGGACCATGCATACCTTGATTGGGGGGTGAGGGGACCATGCATACCATGATTGGGGGATGAGGGGACCATACATACCAGGATAGAGATGAAGAGGTACCATGCATACCAGGATAGGGATAAGGGGGTATCATGCATACCAGGATAGGGGGTGAGGGGACAATGCATACCAGGATGAGGAATGGGCTGCCATGCATACCAGGATTGGGTGGGGGTGGTGAGGGGACCATGCATATCAGGATTGGGAGGTGAGGGGTAGCATGCATACCAGGATTGGGGGGTGAGGGGACCATGCATACTAGGATTGGGGGGTGAGGGGGACCATGCATACCAGGATTGGGGGTGAGAGGACCATGCATACCAGGATTGGGGGGAGAGAGGACCATGCATTCCAGGATTGGGGAGTGAGGGGTACCATGCATTCCAGGAATGGGGGGTGAGGGGTATCATGCATTCCAGGATTGGGGGGTGAAGGGACTATGCATTCCTGGATTGGGGGGTGAGGGGACCATGTATACCAGGATTGGGGGGTGAGAGGACCATGCATTCTAGGATTGGGGGGTGAGAGGACCATGCATTCCAGGATTGGGGAGTGAGGGGTACCATGCATTCCAGGATTGGGGGTGAGGGGTACCATGCACAGGCCCGGTGTGGTGCTAATAAAAATATGGATATCTTATAGCCTACATATTGTAATAGATTGTTTATATGCTTTGATATAGTGTGGTTATTAGACCAAGGATGGAAAGTATTGCAAATATGAAATATGGTTGTTTGAATCCAAACACTACACTCACTGGCCACTTTATTAGGTACACCTGTCCAACTGTGTGTTAAGACTTAATTTCTAATCAGCAAATCACATGGCGGCAACTCAGTGCATTTAGGCATGTAGACATGGTCAAGACAATCTCCTGCAGTTCAAACCGAGCATCAGTATGGGGAAGAAAGGTGATTTGAGTGCCTTTGAACGTGGCATGATTGTTGGTGCCAGAAGGGCTGGTCTGAGTATTTCAGAAACTGCTGATCTACTGGGATTTTCACGCACAACCATCTCTAGGGTTTACAGAGAATGGTCCGAAAAAGAAAAAAAATCCAGTGAGCGGCAGTTCTGTGGCCGGAAATGCCTTGTTGATGCCAGAGGTCAGAGGAGAATGGGCAGACTGGTTCGAGCTGATAGAAAGGCAACAGTGACTCAAATTGCCACCCGTTACAACCAAGGTAGGCAGAAGAGCATCTCTGAACGCACAGTGCGTCGAACTTTGAGGCAGATGGGCTACAGCAGCAGAAGACCACACCGGGTACCACTCCTCTCAGCTAAGAACAGGAAACTGAGGCTACAATTTGCACAAGCTCATCGAAATTGGACAGTAGAAGATTGGAAAAACGTTGCCTGGTCTGATGAGTCTCGATTTCTGCTGCGACATTCGGATGGTAGGGTCAGAATTTGGCGTAAACAACATGAAAGCATGGATCCATCCTGCCTTGTATCAACGGTTCAGGCTGGTGGTGGTGGTGTCATGGTGTGGGGAATTTTTTCTTGGCACTCTTTGGGCCCCTTGGTACCAATTGAGCATCGTTGCAACGCCACAGCCTACCTGAGTATTGTTGCTGACCATGTCCATCCCTTTATGACCACAATGTACCCAACATCTGATGGCTACTTTCAGCAGGATAATGCGCCATGTCATAAAGCTCGAATCATCTCAGATTGGTTTCTTGAACATGACAATGAGTTCACTGTACTCAAATGGCCTCCTCAGTCACCAGATCTCAATCCAATAGAGCATCTTTGGGATGTGGTGGAACGGGAGATTCGCATCAGGGATGTGCAGCCGACAAATCTGCGCCAACTGTGTGATGCCATCATGTCAATATGGTCCAAAATCTCTGAGGAATGCTTCCAGCACCTTGTTGAATCTCTGCCACGATGAATTATTAGTTCTGAAGGCAAAAGGGGGTCCAACCCGTTACTAGCATGGTGTACCTAATAAAGTGGCCAGTGAGTGTATATTGCAATATACTATGGTGTAATATCATTAATGCTGAACTTTGACACTGAGCCACAAAGCGTTTGCTCTGTGTCAATACCGTAAGACAAGGAATTGTTCTGTGGTCTTTGAAGCTCTGTGTTTCAAAGATTCATTATCCTGATTTATACACAAGTGACCACTGTGATATTTGCGTTGACAAACAGTGATAGATACTGAATACTTTCACTTGGGGGGTGGTTGATGGAAATTCTACAAGGAGCTTTCCAACTAATTCTGTGTGGTGTATTCTTACAATAGGAATAACAACTGTATAGATAATGAATATTTATGCTGCTTGAACAAGGAAGTCTTGTGCTCAATAATAGTCTGATTCTCGATTGACAAGAGAGACCAAAATGTTATGGTCTCATGTAGCAATATTGGGTCATGCATGACATCAATAATCGAGGACCGATTGTGATACACATCTTGACATGTATGCGTGTGTGCCTGGGTTACGATAGGTATCCAGTTTTCAGAATAGGTGATTATGGAAGTCATGCTGCCCATATGCTACCATCTTAGACCGTTATGCTATGAGCATGAAGAGTTAACTTTGTAACAAGCAAAATATGTTGAACTTTGAATTGTGATAGACAACTTTGACAAGTTGACCAGAGGCAAACAGAGCCTGGGTTATAATCAGTAGCAAAACATTGTGCTATTGTTAAGAGACATGCTAATGGCAAACGAATCTCTGGTTGGTGCAAACAAACTAAGATTGTAGTAGTCTATAACAAACAGACCTTGAAGTCTTGTGCTGTTGTCAAGACAACAACGTACTGTGCAGATTCAAGATTCTGATGCAGACTAAACATACTGCACAGTTGTAATATGGGAGTGTTGTTTATAAAAAGGTGGACCCTATGTCAGTGAGGAGAGGGGACATTTCCAGGAAGGGACATTTCCAGAAGCTATCGTGGGTGCACGGTTTCTGTGATGACAAGACCAGAGTATTTTCCTTCTCACTGACACTGTGGGGTCCCTCCAGTAGAGAAGTGATGCTACAATGCTTGGTAATGTATAGTATGAATACTTGTTTCTCTATGTACTATAATTCATAATAATTGTATGATTCACATGGAATTAATTAACAAGACAGGGTAATATTATATCTGCCATTCCATTAACTTGGTGTTCTATCATTTAAATTAATCATTGTATAATAAAATTGTGTCATATCCAAGTAGTAGCCTTCTTTAAAGCCGTATCCGAACCTTATTGCCGAACAGTTGGCAATACATAAATTGGCGTAGTCGGCAGGATACGCAGAAGGCTCAGTTTTTTTTTCTTTGTTGGGATAAGAAATAATTCTCATGTCCTAACTTATTTTAGAGTGATAAAATAATTTGTCAGCACTAGGCCAAAATGTTTGGGTTTTTGGCACAAAGTCAGAAAAACAAAATGTTTAAGAAAGGGAAAAAGAAAGAGGATGGCTGTGTGGAGATCCCTGGCTGGACCAGAGCTCCATACAATATTATAGCGCAAGAAATGTGTTGTTGTGGATTGGCAGAACCCTGGGAGAATAAGCCCAAGGGCTCAGAGCCCCATGATGTTGTTGGTGTACTCATGGGGATCCCTGCAAAGGCAGGTGATGCAGTTAACCCCTCGATGTTGGTGAGTTACTCGAGGGTGTCCCTGCAAAGGCAGGTGATGCAGTTAACCCATGATGTTGTTGGTTTACTCATGGGGATCCCTGCTAAGGCAGGTGATGCAGTTAACCCCTCGATGTTGGTGAGTTACTCGAGGGTTTCCCTGCAAAGGCAGGTGATGCAGTCAGCACCCACTGATGTTGTTGAAGTACTCAGGGGTGTCCCTGCTCAGGCAGGTGATGTAGTGTCTGTAGGACGGCTTATGTGGATTTTACTCAGTGCATACCGAGATATGCATGAGCAAAACACCCATATGCAAAGAAAGTTGTCAGAAAAGGAACAAAAAGTGGTTTAAGTGAGTCTATTGAGACTCCAGGGTGGGAGGAAACCCCATATGATATTTTGGCAACTATGTGTTGGCACAGTGTTGGTTCAAGTGAACATTGGGACAAATATGGGCAAGATGCAGAGCCTGCTGAGGTAGCAGAATGCTTGCAGAAAGTAAAAGTAGAGAAAGGGAAAGAATTTTGTGCTCTTGGTAGGTGTGGCTGGATCCTGCAAAAAATGTTAACTAAAGTGCAGGAATTGGAAATACAGCTATGTGAGGCCCAGGATGCATTGGTGGCAGCACAGGGTCAGAATAAGTTAGTAATGGACAAATGTGTTGGGACTCAGCATGATGCAGAACAGGCTGCTGTGTGTGTAAAACAGTATAAGCGCAGAAAGAAGAGGGGGAAGGTGAAAAGGAAGAAAGCTTTGGCCATAGTCAGAGCAGAGATGGAGAGGAACCGAGATCAGTGGGATGGTGATGCACAGGAGTCAACTGACTCCGAAACTGTAATCAACCCAGAACAGGGGGATGATCATTTTGATGGGGAGATGGAAGAAATGGATCCTCTTCTTAACCCATTAAAAGCTCATCGCATTTGCCAGATCCAGGTTGTAGAGACAGCTACAGGGAAGCAAAACCAGAATGAGGTAGAAGATTGCAGTGTGTCTAATAGATCTGAGTTGCAATCTACCTTAAGTAGAAGAAATACTAGGGGTGGCAAGGCCCCGGCAATGTTCAGATTCAGGCGATCTGATGATCCCATGTTGTTCTGTAGTAATTATTTGGCATTGTACAGAAGTGTTTGCAATTATCCCGATATGTCTCAGAATGATCCTAGTTTTCTATTTTCAATGGCAAATCATTGTAATGTGGATTATGCCACAAGAGTGTCTCTAAGAAATACCAGTTCATATGAAAGATTTGTAAAACTATTAACTGAGTGGTGTCTTAAGTCCAAAGAGCAGGATGAAGTATCCGAGAATGTGTCTTCTGTTTACAGGCCTAGGTATTGCTTTAAATGTGGGAAGATAGGCCACATTAAACGTTATTGTAATACCAAACCAGAGAGCCATTCATTGCACCAGAATATTGATGGTACTCAGAATAAGGACGAACTTGCCATCTATGATGATACTGAATTTACAGACTCCTGTAAAAAAGCCGACTTTGCTACAACTGCACAAAAGTCGCAAGAAATGCAGATCCCAACGGTGGATAAGAGTGAGACTGGGAAAGAGCAGAACTTGTCATATTGTAGACCCCAAAAAGACGGTGCTACTATTCCTGTGTTCTGTCTATGGGGCTGGATCATTTTACATTGGTCACCAGTCATCATTCCTGTGTTATCCTTTTAAAGCTGGAGTCACACATAGCGACTTACCAGCGATACCGACACCGATATCAAGGTGTCAGGATCGCTGGTAAGTCGCAATGTGATCGCTGGTGAGCTGTCACACAGACAGCTTCACCAGCGATCAGCACAGCGATGCTGAGCACCCGGCATCGCTTGCCATCGCTGTAAAAATTAGAATTAAAATAAAAAATATTGTTATTCTCACCTTCCGACGTCCCGCGCAGCCATCCCGCCTCTCTCTACGCTCCGGTCCCAGTGATCCTTTGCGAGAATGACCGTGAAACGTCACGGTCTCGCGGGAGCGTGAAGTCTCGCGGTCATTCATGCAAAGGATCACTGGGACCGGAGCGTGGAGAGAGGCGGGATGGCTGCGCGGGACGTCGAAAGGTGAGAATACAATATTTTTTATTTTAACTCTATTTTTACAGCTGATCGCTGGTCTCCCGCCTGTCACACGCAGCGATGCGTGCTGGCCAGCGGGAGACCAGTGACCAAAAATATGTCCAGAGGTTTCTTGCAGCGATCAGCGATACCGGCAGGGGGGCCGCTCGCTGATTGCTGTCACACACAGCGATCTCGCTGGTGAGATCGCTGTTACGTCATAAAAGTTGTGACTCAGCAGCGATATCGCTAGCGAGATTGCTGTGTGTGACTCCCGCTTAAGACAGTGTCCAGTGAGGTTGTTTGTTTGTTTTTGTACAGATAGGATAAGGACAAAGTGCAGTATTTGACTTGTACATATTCTAACCTTTTTCTTTGTGTTTTCTTTCTCCAGACTGGACAAACCAGTTTTTCAGAGGAATCGGATTCAATGTATTTAGCTATATATAAGACATGGGGGTAGACTAATGAGCTCAAAGGTAAAGGTTAAAATAATTGTTTGCAAACAATTAAATAAGTAATTATCCCATTGTGATGAATTGGACTGTATTTAGCTAAAAGTTGTGGTTCAGTTTTATGTATGTTTTTAATCTTTATTTTCAATTAGGAACATAATAGGTTTGTAAAATCCATTTGTAAGTTGCATCTTGAACAGTGATGTTTGATATTTCAATGAATGGAGGTAATGTGATAGATCAGATTTATCCAGCAGAAATGTATGAATATTGAGTAAAGTGACATGTCAATATTACAGAGAGAAGCTAGAATAGCTCAGCCAGAGGATTTCTAAAATTTGGTTGAATCAATTAGGTGTCCTGAATCTACTCAAGTCATTTCTCAAGTAGCAGTCAATGTGATCTCAGATAATAATGTTTTTGTTTTCCCTTTAGATCAAAATCTGATCTGTAAGTGTTGTATTATTGCTTTCATCTTGTGCAACTGCTTTCAAGAGCCAAGCAATCTTCAAACAGATGCCAATTATGGAAAGTGTGGATTTCTGAAAACCAAACAGAATCTATGGACTTACTTGGCTCAGTGGACGCTAGGCATTTTTGAAGGGCAAAGACCAAGAAGACGTGACCCAAGATGTGAACTGTACTGAAGAAAATTTCTAATGGGAGAAATGATTAACAGAAGGATTCCAAAAATTATGCCAGCTGATCCATGCTGTCAGTGGACTTGTGATAAACATTTAAAATGATGAATCAGACTGGGGATGGAGAGAGGGCTATTATATGTGGTTCCAGTTCAGATAAAAAGTGCAAAAGTATGAGGGTGGGAAAATATGACGTGTAACAGTATAGTGATCTCTCGATCATTTGCAGAACATGTAAGATTGCCTAGAGGTGGGATATTTTCCTTTGAAAATATCACTTTTTGTTATATTCCAACTAATGTAACTAGTGGGTCAGTTGTTAGCTCTAGGTTAACTTTTAAGGAGTAATTTGTATTATGCATGCATTGGTTTGTTGTTGTTGGACAAATAATGTGTGGCTATAAGATATCCAAGGGTGGATTGTGGTGCTAATAAAAATATGGTTATCTTATAGCCTACATATTGTAATAGATTGTTTATATGCTTTGATATAGTGTGGTCATTAGACCAAGGATGGAAAGTATTGCAAATATGAAATATGGCTGTTTGAATCCAAACACTATATTGCAATATACTATGGTGTAATATCATTAATGCTGAACTTTGACACTGAGCCACAAAGCGTTTGCTCTGTGTCAATACCATAAGACAAGGAATTGTTCTGTGGTCTTTGAAGCTCTGTGTTTCAAAGATTCATTATCCTGATTTTTACACAAGTGACCACTGTGATATTTGCATTGACAAACAGTGATAGATACTGAATACTTTCACTTGGGGGGTGGTTGATGGGAATTCTACAAGGAGCTTTCCAACTAATTCTGTGTGGTGTATTCTTACAATAGGAATAACAACTGTATAGATAATGAATATTTATGCTGCTTGAACAAGGAAGTCTTGTGCTCAATAATAGTCTGATTCTCGATTGACAAGAGAGACCAAAATGTTATGGTCTCATGTAGCAATATTGGGTCATGCATGACATCAATAATCGAGGACCGATTGTGATACACATCTTGACATGTATGCGTGTGTGCCTGGGTTACGATAGGTATCCAGTTTTCAGAATAGGTGATTATGGAAGTCATGCTGCCCATATGCTACCATCTTAGAGCGTTATGCTATGAGCATGAAGAGTTAACTTTGTTACAAGCAAAATATGTTGAACTTTGAACAGTGATAGACAACTTTGACAAGTTGACTTGAGGCAAACAGAGCCTGGGTTATAATCAGTAGCAAAACATTGTGCTATTGTTAAGAGACATGCTAATGGCAAACGAATCCCTGGTTGGTGCAAACAAACTAAGATTGTAGTAGTCTATAACAAACAGACCTTGAAGTCTTGTGCTGTTGTCAAGACAACAACGTACTGTGCAGATTCAAGATTCTGATGCAGACTAAACATACTGCACAGTTGTAATGTGGGAGTGTTGTGTATAAAAAGGTGGACCCTATGTCAGTGAGTAGAGGGGTCATTTCCAGAACCTATCGTGGGTGCACGGTTTCTGTGATGACAAGACCAGAGTATTTTCCTTCTCACTGACACTGTGGGGTCCCTCCAGTAGAGAAGTGATGCTACAATGCTTGGTAATGTATAGTATGAATACTTGTTTCTCTATGTACTATAATTCATAATAATTGTATGATTCACATGGAATTAATTAACAAGACAGGGTAATATTATATCTGCCATTCCATTAACTTGGTGTTCTATCATTTAAATTAATCATTGTATAATAAAATTGTGTCATATCCAAGTAGTAGCCTTCTTTAAAGCCGTATCCGAACCTTATTGCTGAACAGTTGGCAATATAGCCCGGATTGGTAATATGCCCAACCGGGCATTTTCCCGCTGGGCAGCTGTCATGTGAGTCGCTGTCATGTGGGCCACGGGCGGCAGCGCCTGCTCATCTGGCCGCTTGCCAGGTGATGCGGCCACTGGCCTGGCTGTTGTTCCTGCCGCCGGCCCTCTCTGCGGGCACGGCGGTTATAGTTTCCAACCCTCCCAGGATTTTTCTATCCCTCACTGCAGGGAGATAAGCCACCACGCACCCCATTCTCGCCCTAGCATTAGACCTCCCCCCCGCAGCCACTCACAGCGTCGCTTGCCTGCTCTCTTCTCTCTACACAGGACCTGTGATGAGATCACTGGATGGGAGGAGTCAGGGTCACATGATCAGGAGTCTGTCCAGACCCCTGACTCCGCCCCTCCTGTGACCTCATCACAGGTCCTGTGTGCACAGCCCTGCCTCTTGGTGTCTGCAGGACTCTGCTGTGCTGGTTGTCATGGTGCTGGATGAGGGAAGTATGTGTGGGGTCAGGAGGGGTTTACAGGGTAGATGTAGTAGAGCTGTGTGTGTATGAGGTGTACGGAGCAGAGCCGTGTGTGTACAAGGTGTACGGAGCGGAGCCGTGTGTGTACGAGGTGTACGGAGCGCAGCTTGATGTGTACGGAGAGGTGCCGTGTGTGTATCAGGTGTACGGAACGGAGCCGCGTGTACGAGGTGTACGGAGCAGAGCCGTGTGTACGAGGTGTATGGAGCGGAGCCGCATGTACGAGGTGTACGGAGCGGAGCCGTGTGTGTACGAGGTGTACGGAGCAGAGCCGGGTGTGTACAAGGTGTACGGAGAGGAGCCGTGTGTGTACGAGGTGTACGTAGCGGAGCCGCGCGTGTACGAGGCGTACCGAGAGGAGCCGTGTGTGTACGGAGTGGAGCCATATGTGTATGGGATGTACAGAGCGGAGCCAAGTGTGTGCGAAGCATACAAAGCGGGCTTTTCCCACAGACACAGGAGTACATGGCGGAGCCCCGAGGAGCATTTTAAAACTCACACATGACGTTCCACCGGAAGTGATGTGCTGGAAGCTGACCGGAAATGAGATAATTTCATGAGGAAATTGTGACGGAACTAGGAATGCTTCAGATCCATCACCATGTCCTCCTCCGACAGCGCAGACAGCAGGATCGCCTTGGAATCGGGGATGCCGGCCATGTGAGTGGATCATGATATTTCCTGCATCGGGAGGCTCAGGTGGGCACTACAAAGGGAGCCGGGCTGCTATAGTATCTTTATAGAATCTTTCTTTATTTCTCGTTCTCTGTTCTGTCTTTCCCTCATTTTCTTTCTCTCTCTCTGTTCTTTCTTTCCCCTCTTTCTTTCTTTTCCTTTCCTCTCTTTCTTTCTCTCTGTTCTTTCTTTTATTTACTTCTTTCTTTCTTTCTCTCTCTGTTCTTTCTTCTTTCTCTCTCTGTTCTTTCTTTCTCTCTCGCTCTCCTTTCTTTCTTTCTCTCTGTTTTCTTTTTTCTCTCTCTCTCTGTTTTCTCTCTTCCTTAGTACCAGTCAGTGTGCCCACAGTACCAGCAAATGTGCCCATAATGCCAGCCACTGTGCCCTCAGTACCAGTCAGTGTGATCAGCAGTGCTAAATGGGTGCGGTTGGGTGTGGACATGGGTGTGACTAGTTGCGAAATGGATGTGGCCGGGGCGTGGCCTAAAATTTGCAGTCTTTGTCCCTCTTTCCCTTCTTCAAAAGTTGGGAGGTATGATAGGGGCAGCTATGACCAGGGGGTCTGGTTGCCCAATGGATAGCAGTTCTGCCAGGAATTCTGTCACCGTGCATACAAAAGGGGACAGAGCTTTGGGAGGAGTACTGCAACTAAAAGCAATAAATAGGACTGAGCTGAAATACTGGGCACAGCTGTGACTACATGTTATATAATCGTGTTAATCTCCTCTCACTTCTTGTAACCTACAAGTGTACAAAGATATAGAGTCACCATGTGACTAGTGGGCCTGTGTAACTTCAAATGCCAGGGCTGATTTTAGTCCCAGTCAGGCCCTGACCATGCATACCAGGATTGGGGGGTGAGGGGGATCATGCATACCAGGATTTGGGGATGAGGGGACCATGTATACCAGGATTGGGGGGTGAGAGGACCATACATTCCAGGATTGGGGGGGTGAGAGGTAGCATGCATACCAAAATTGGGGGGTGAGGGGGTAGCATACATCCTACGATAGGGATGAGGGGGACCATGCATACCATTTTGGGGGGTGAGGGGACCATGTATACCATGATTGGGGGTGAGGGGACCATGCATTCCAGGATTGGGGAGGTGAGAGGACCATGCATACCAGGTTTGGGGGGTGAGGGGACCATGCATTTCAGGGGTGAGGGGACCATGCATTCCAGGATTGGGGATGAGGGGTAGCATGCATACCAGGATAGGGGGTGAGAGGACTATGCATACCAGGATTGGGGGGTGAGGGGAGCATGCATACCATGATAGGGGAGAGGGGGTACCATGCATATGCATACCAGGATTGGGGGGTGAGGGAACCATGAATACCAGGATATGGATGAGGGGATAGCATGCATGCCAGGATTGGGGGATGAGGGGACCATGCATACCAGGATAGGGGGGTGAGGGGACCATGCATACCAGAATGGGGGGTGAGTGGACCATGCATTCCAGGATTGGGGGTGAGGGGACCATGCATACCAGGATTGGAGAGTGAGGGGACCATACATTCCAGGGGTGAGGGGACCATGCATTCCAGGATTGGGGGGTGAGGGGTAGCATGCATACCAGGATAGGGGGGTGAGGGGACCATGCATACCAGGATTGGGGGGTGTGGGGAGCATGCATATCATGATAGGGATAAGGGGGTACCATGCATACCAGGATTGGGGGTGAGAGGACCCTGCATTCTAGGACTGGGGGGTGAGGGGACCATGCATACCAGAATAGGGGGATGAGAGGTAGCATGCATACCAAAATTGGGGGGTGAGGGGGTACCATACATCCTACGATAGGGATAAGGGGGGACCATGCATACCATTTTGGGAGGTGAGGGGACCATGTATACCGTGATTGGGAGTGAGGGGACCATGCATTCCAGGATTGGGGAGGTGAGAGGGCCATGCATGCCAGGTTTGGAGGGTGAGGGGACCATGCATTTCAGGGGTGATGGGACCATGCATACCAGGATAGGGGGGTGAGGGGACCATGCATACCAGAATGGGGGGTGAGGGGACCATGCATTCCAGGTTGGGGGGTGAGGGGTAGCATGCATACCAGGATTGGGGGGTGAGGGAACCATTAATACCAGGATATGGATGAGGGGGTACTATGCATACCAGGATTGGGGGGTGAGGGGACCATGCATACCAGGATAGGGGGGCGAGGGGGCCATGCATACCAGGATTGGGGAGTGAGGGGACCATACATTCCAGGGGTGCGGGGACCATGCATACCAGGATTGGGGGGTGAGGGGACCATGCATTCCATGATAGGGATGAGAGGGTACCATGCATACCAGGATTGGGGGGTGAGGGGGCCATGCATACCAGGATTGGGGAGTGAGGGGACCATACATTCCAGGGGTGCGGGGACCATGCATACCAGGATTGGGGGGTGAGGGGACCATGCATTCCATGATAGGGATGAGAGGGTACCATGCATACCAGGATTAGGGGGTGAGGGAGCCATGAATACCAGGATATGGATGAGGGGGTACCATGCATACCATGATTGGGGGGTGAGGGGGGACCATGCATACCATGATTGGGGGATGAAGGAACCATGCATACCAGGATTGGGGGGTGAGGGGACCATACATACCAGGATAGGGATGAGGGGGTACCATGCATACAAGGATAGGGATAAGGGGGTACCATGCCTACCAGGATTAGGGGGTGAGGGGTCCATGCATACCAGGATGAGGAATGGGGTGCCATTCATACCATGATTGGGTGAGGGTGGTGAGGGGACCATGCATACCATTATAGGGGTGAAGGGGCCATGCATAGCAGGATAGGGATGAAGGGTACCATGCATACCAGGATTGGAATGAGTGGTGCCATGAGGGTGCACATGAGTGGTGCACATACCAGGATGGGAGACCGTATACCAATAAAAATGCTCGCCACCCGGCCGTAGAACGGGTTCATAGCTAGTTTAGATATAGGCATGCAAGTTTATAAATGCAATAACTTCAAAAAGCTTCACACTGCTTGAGCTTGTGTAACCTAATTGGAATATCAGTTGTCAACTGCTCAATAGCTAAAATGGATATGTTGCTAAAATGAGAACTTTGTTCAATTGCAAAATGTCTTGACATACTATGTTCCAAAAAACTTTTGTCACATTAACCTGTGCTTAGTAATATGTTGTTACAAAATATTTAACATATTTTGACAGTATTCACACCTTTTAACACCACACCTATAATAATTAGAACAAACCCTAGACCTTTTCACCTTAGTTTTCAGACTCTGCTGAAAGACAACGAATATGTTAAAGTGCCTGCATGCACTCTCATCAATACTGATTCCAAGTGTGGTTTGCATAATTTTCTACTACTTCATCTAGAACTTCCAGCTCTGGTGATCCACATGTTGTTTCACCTGTCTCACTGTCCCGGTCCTTGCTGATCCATAATCTTGTCTAGCTGTTTCAACTGAACTGCATGAACACCTCCGATCAGTGGTGCTCACTCTAATCTATGACTTAGCAAATCAACCTCACCACAAATCTTTCCCCTTCATTTTTAAATAAAAATAGGGACGCATAGCAAGAAACTGCTGAAGAAAAGTGAGATTCTGGTGGTATCCTTGTAAGGTGCACAGGATAGAAGTCATGGGCGAGGACATGCTGCTCTCCCAACACCCTGGCACCCCACAAGTAATTAATGTAATGTCTGTCATGTGGTCTGTGTAAAGTGGACAACATTCACTTTTGGTCCTGAATAGAGTTGAGCGACTTTTGGTTTTTTAGGGTCGCGTTTCGTTTCGTGAAACCCGACTTTTCCAAAAGTCGGGTCGAGCAAGATCGTCCGATTATAGGGAAAAGTCGGGGTCGTCCCGAAACACGAAACCCAATGTAAGTCAATGGGGAATAAAAGTCGGCAGTGAGAGGAGGACAGGAAACACACCAACAGTGCCCATTTGAATGCCAAAAGCATCAATTCTTCTTACTTAAGCTTGTCAACCTTAATTAACTTCATAATACAAGTTACGCACTGAAAAATGGGGGTTATTTGGCTACAGTTGTGGGGGGGAGGGCTGGCTCCAGGTTTTCATGTGCCCTGGGCGAAAGAGTGCCCCTTTAACACATACCACAACTCATCATGCTCCGATACAGCAGAGAAATAGCGGTATAGTACAATGAAAAATACTTCACTTTTTACATCTCATGACGAGGCCCATCTATTTCTCCATACAGAATCATTGGTCTCATATAATGTTTGAAACAGTATATGATGAGCTCCACATAATGCTACAGTATATGTTGGTCCCCATGGATGAAGCTCCACTGTCTTATGGGCCCAAATAATGCTCCAAACATAATGGGCCCCATTTCTAATGCTCTAGTGTATAATGGGCCCTGTAAATGCTGCTCCAGTGTCTGATGTCCACCTTTGGAATGTTCCAGTGTATGGTGGGCCCCATCTATCATTCTCCAGAGTATAGTGCTCCCCAAAAATTGCTGTCCCAACATTGAAAACAATCAAATAAGTCTCCTCGCTAGGGAATCCCTGTACTTGTCTGGACTCCTCGTCGTCCCCATCTTCCATCTCACTGCACAGTATTTCAACTTTGCAAGTGCTGTGATCCTGAGCAAGCAGGGGGGGCACACTCGTTGGCGACGGCACTGGCACAGGGCCCCTGGTAGTACGGTGGTGTGTCTGATGGCGGGTGGGCCGAACCTGCACTTTCATCTGCAGCTTCCTCTTTGTCACCGTGTAAGATGGAACTGTATATGGGAAGGGTAACCTGAGTTTCATCAGGGTCAGATTCAGGCCATGTAGCGTGCGAGGGGAATGTAGTGGTCTGGGTCAATGTACCAGCAGATTCATCGAGCAGTGGCTGGGCATCAGTGCACTTGTGTCGCCCCCAGGAGTACGGTCGCCACAGTGGCATTACCTTCTTCCTAGGGAGTGTGATGTCATGCTTGGGAGCAACGAACGATCTCTCTAGCAGGTTAACTGATTGGGCGGCGTTATTCCCACGAGTCATGACCCTCCAAACAGCGTTCATGAAGGCAAAGTGTTTGTTTTACGTGGGCAGTATGGTTGCAAAGCTGAACCTTAAAGGAATGTCCAGAAGGGCACCACCAGGAGTGGAGCCTACAGTTAAATTCGACTCCACCTGGGAAACCTCAACCATGCCAGCTACAGAACAGATGCACACATTGCAAGCTTAATTCCGTTAACGAACGAGACTCCGTCATGCCCCGCGGTCCGAGTCCGGCTTACTAGAGGGACACGTGAGGCTCTGGTACATGAGATTGGCCAATAACTGGTGTGTCATGCCCTTACATGTCCGTGGCTGCATGTGCGCTACACTGAAAAGGCCAGCGTTTGTCGCTTACAGGTGCAGATAACCCGCTGAACAACGTTAGTGATGGGGATCACTGATTACAATTATTACCCGCGAACAATGATTTCCCAGTAAGTGCAGGTCAACCGCAGTTCCGGAATTAGGCTTAACCGTCATTCCTGAAAAAATGAAAAACTTACGTGTGCAAACCACAGGTGCTGTAGCTTGCTTAACAGCTCGCCAGCCGTTCTCACGCCCAGTATGGATTACACGTGATTGCACAAAGGTGAGAAAGGGTACCGTATCCCCAGATAACATGTATGGATAGCGTACACATTCAAAATATATGTCTATACATCAGGAGGCAGGCTCAGACGGTGTTAGGCCCAGTATGGATTGCACGTGATTGCACAAAGGTTAGAAAGGGTACCGTATCCCCAGATAACATGTATGGATAGCGTACACATTCAAAATATATGTCTATACATCAGGAGGCAGGCTCAGACGGTGTTAGGCCCAGTATGGATTGCACGTGATTGCACAAAGGTTAGAAAGGGTACCGTATCCCCAGATAACATGTATGGATAGCGTACACATTCAAAATACAGTGGGGCAAAAAAGTATTTAGTCAGTCAGCAATAGTGCAAGTTCCACCACTTAAAAAGATGAGAGGCGTCTGTAATTTACATCATAGGTAGACCTCAACTATGGGAGACAAACTGAGAAAAAAAAAATCCAGAAAATCACATTGTCTGTTTTTTTTTCCTTTTATTTGCATATTATGGTGGAAAATAAGTATTTGGTCAGAAACAAGCAATCAAGATTTCTGGCTCTCACAGACCTGTAACTTCTTCTTCTGCTGTGTGCTGGGAATGCCTCAAGCAACCGATTTACCAGAGTTGCTTGTTTATTAGCCAATATTAGGTCAAGGTTCTCCTGTGGCATGATGTTTTGTAATTTGCCTTTATAGCGTGGATCCAGGATGCTGGCCAACCAGTAGTCGTCATCGTTCATCATTTTGGCAATGCGGGGGTCCCTTTTAAGGATCTGCAAGGCATAATCTGACATTTGGGCCAATGTTCCCGGTGTCAATGATGCACTGCGAGTGCTGGTTGGAGGAGCACTTTCTGGCAAATCCTCATCCCTCCAGTCACGCACAAACCCTGTACCAGACCTTGCCACGCCAACATTTTCACGTGCCCCACGAGATGCATCTTCCTCCCCTAAGTAATCATCCCCATCATCCTCCTCCTCCTCCTCCTCTTCTTCCTCCACCTCGTCCAGGAGAGGTCCCTGAGCAGACAATGGCTGAATGTCATGAAGGATTCCCTCCTCCTCTTCCTCCTCATCAACATTGGCTGCAGAAGCCTGCTCCTTAAGGTGCGTCAAAGTTTGCATGAGCAGACGCATAAGTGGGATGCTCATGCTTAGGATGGCGTTGTCTGCGCTTACCAGCCGTGTGCATTCCTCAAAACACTGAAGGACTTTACAGAGGTCTTTCAGCTTCGACCACTGCACACCTGTCAACTCCATGTCTGCTCTCAAAGTGCCTGGCCGTGTATCCTCCCACAAATGCATTATGGCCTGCCTCTGCTCACACAGCCGCTCCACCATGTGCAGGGTGGAGTTCCACCTTGTTGCAATGTCGATAATGAGGCGGTGGTTGGGAAGGTGGAGCAATCGCTGCAGCTTCTGCATACGAACGGAGTGTACAGGCGACCGGCGGATGTGCGCTCACCTTCTGGAGCAGGGCTGTTAACTCCGGATAATTTTTGAGGAAGCACTGCACCACCAGGTTCAAGGTGTGAGCCAAGCAAGGTATGTGGCTGAGGTTTGAAAGGGCTATGGCTGCCACAAAATTATGGCCGTTATCACTAACTACCTTGCCTGCCTCAAGATGTACACTGCCCAGCCATGACTCAGTTTGTCGCTTCAAGTACTCGGCCAGCACCTCGGCGGTGTGTCTGTCGCCCAAACACATCATCTGCAACACAGCCTGCTGACGCTTTCCACTAGCTGCTCGATAGGGGGACACCTCGTGTGCAACAGTGGCAGCTGCAGATGGAGTGCTCGTACGACTGCGCTCTGTGAACGAGCTTTCGCTTCTGGAGGAGGAGGAGGAGGAGGGTCGAACGCCTACAGCCAACTGTTTCCTATACCGTGGGCTAGGCAGCACTGTCCCACCACCGCTGTCCCCTGTGGACCCTGCATCCACCACATTAACCCAGTGCGCAGTGATGGACACGTAACGGCCCTGGCCATGCCGACTGGACCATGCATCAGTTGTGAGGTGCACCTTTCCGCTCACTGACTGTTTGAGTGCATGGACAATGCGGTCTTTCACATGAGGGTGGAGGGCTGGGATGGCTTTGCGAGAGAAGAAGTGGTGACTGGGTAGGTCATAGCGTGGTACTGCATAGGCGATGAGTTCGCGGAAAGCTGCGCTTTCCACCAACCGAAAAGGCATCATCTCAAACGAGATTAGTTTGGCAATGTGGGCGTTCAAACCCAGTGTACGCGGATGAGAGACTGAGTACTTTCTTGACCTACTCATAGTGTCTGGGAGGGTGAGCTGGACTTGAGAGCTGCATATGGTGGAAGTAGCGGTGGACAGGGCGGACTGAGAGAGGGTTGATGATGGTGATGGAGTTGGTGTTCTTTCTGATGGCCTAGAATCAGTCTTTCGTTGATATAACAGTGGGATTCCCTGACTGCTGTGGCCTTGCAACGACACCTCAACATTTGCTGCTGTGCTAACCGGTGGGCTTACAGTGGGGGAAACAATGTAGCGTTGCTGACTACCTTCGTTGTGATCAGTTGCACATGTGGCACTTGAGGTTTGGTGTTGTGTCCACGCTTGCAAGTGCATGGTGTTTAAATGTCTAAGCATGCAACTGGTATTCAAATTTTTCAGATTTTTCCCTCGGCTAAAGGTCTTTGCGCACTTCTTACAGATAACCTTGGCCTGATCATGAGGATTTTGTTCAAAAAAGTGCCACACTGCACTCTTCCTACTTTGGCAGAAATTTTGCGGCCTAGCACGCTGTGATCTTTTGACCCTCTGGACTAGCTGTCCAGCAACTCTTTTCATTTTTGGAACCTGTCTTTGGAGTGCTCCGGGCCTGCCAGATAACAGCTGTTGCGATGTCGATGTCTGCTGTGGATGCTCCTCATCTGAGCTATTGGAAGCAGCACCCTCTTCCCCCAATGGATGCCAATCTGGGTCAACAACTGGGTCATCCATCACCTCCTCTTCAATGTCATGTGCACCTTCCTCTGTGTCACCGTGTATGGTGGTATAGTGTGCGGGAAGGGGCACCTGAGTCTCATCAGGGTCAGAATCTGGCTCTGTACACTGCGAGGACAATGTAGTGCTCTGAGTGAATGTACTAGCAGAATCATCCATCAGCGGCTGTGCATCAGTGCACTCCATGTCGGATTCATCTTGGCCTGGGTAATTCACCATTTGACTTGATAATCCAGGCATGGTATGTGAAAACAGCTCCATGGAGTAATCAGTAGTATGGCCTGCGTCATCCTTCAATCTTGGTTGGGGTGAAGGACACAAGGAAAGGTGTGGTTCATGAACATGAGCCTCCAATGACGACTCAGTGCTTTTACTTTTTACAACTGAAGAAGAGGAGGCGATAGAGCTGGAGGCTGAGTCAGCAATGTAAGACAAAACTTTTTCCTGATGCTCTGGCTTTAAAAGCGGTTTGCCAACTCCTAGAAAACTAAATCTTCGAAGCCTTATGGAGCCAGACGATGACGCAGGCTCAACACCTCCTGCATTCGGTCCTATTTTGCTCTTGCCACTACCATCAGATCCACCACCAACACCATCATTACCAGCTGCCAACCCCCGCCCAATTCCACGGCCTCTTCCACCAGCCTTCCTCATTTTTGGTAGAAATGTACACAAAATCCAACAAACTATATAGTAATGTAAAACAAGGTACAAGGTGTCTATAGGACAGGGGAGATTTTGAATTTCTGCACACACTAGTGGACACTGGACACTTTTGGATTGTGTGAGGCCAACTGAATATCTGAGCGCTATGTCACAGGCTCGATGGCACAGCTGTGACCAAAGTGACTAGAGGATAAGTGAGATTTTGAATTTCTGCAGACACTTGTGGACACTGGACACTTTTGGATTGTGTGAGGCCCACTGAATATCTGAGCGCTATGTCACAGGCTCGATGGCACAGCTGTGACCAAAGTGACTAGAGGATAAGTGAGATTTTGAATTTCTGCAGACACTTGTGGACACTGGACACTTTTGGATTGCGTGAGGCCCACTGAATATCTGAGCGCTATGTCACAGGCTCGATGGCACAGCTGTGACCAAAGTGACTAGAGGATAAGTGAGATTTTGAATTTCTGCAGACACTTGTGGACACTGGACACTTTTGGATTGTGTGAGGCCCACTGAATATCTGAGCGCTATGTCACAGGCTCGATGGCACAGCTGTGACCAAAGTGACTAGAGGATAAGTGAGATTTTGAATTTCTGCAGACACTTGTGGACACTGGACACTTTTGGATTGTGTGAGGCCCACTGAATATCTGAGCGCTATGTCACAGGCTCGATGGCACAGCTGTGCCCAAAGTGACTAGAGGATAAGTGAGATTTTGAATTTCTGCAGACACTTGTGGACACTGGACACTTTTAGATTGTGTGAGGCCCACTGAATATCTGAGCGCTATGTCACAGGCTCGATGGCACAGCTGTGACCAAAGTGACTAGAGGATAAGTGAGATTTTGAATTTCTGCAGACACTTGTGGACACTGGACACTTTTGGATTGTGTGAGGCCCACTGAATATCTGAGCGCTATGTCACAGGCTCGATGGCACAGCTGTGACCAAAGTGACTAGAGGATAAGTGAGATTTTGAATTTCTGCAGACACTGGACACTTTTGGATTGTGTGAGGCCCACTGAATATCTGAGCGCTATGTCACAGGCTCGATGGCACAGCTGTGACCAAAGTGACTAGAGGATAAGTGAGAGTTTGAATTTCTGCAGACACTTGTGGACACTGGACACTTTTGGATTGTGTAAGGCCCACTGAATATCACAGCGCTATGTCACAGGCAGAAATTGGCTAGTGTATCACAAACTACAAGGTGTATGTAGAATTGGGCAGAGTAGGAATCTCCCTAGAGTGCAGGTCTGTAAGAACGGAACATGTCCTCGACTTATTCTCACAGAGTGACACAGATAGCTTCACTGTGGCTGTGATAACAGCCGTTACACGGTACTGTGTGAGGAGCGTACACCGCTGTATGGTGTGAAAAAATGCACGCTCAGTACCTCAGCAGGACAAAAAAAAAAATTGGGATTGCTTTTAAAAAAGCATTTTGCAGCTCAGTACCTCAGTAGGACAAAAAAAAAAATTGGGATTGCTTTTAAAAAAGCAGTTTGCAGAGCAGTGGGTAAACAGCAATGCAGCTGTCAGGAAGCCTTAGAAGGCAGCCCAACAACCAACACCACTGATACACCACAATATAGCCTCCCCTTGCACTGCACACACAGTGACTGGTGTGTTGTACAGGCACAATCTCTAGCAGCAGAAGCAGTTTTTTTTTCTTCTTCCCTGCCTAACACTCTCCCTACAGAATCAGCAGCAACCTCTCCCTATGCTAAGATCGGCAGAAGTAAGATGGCGGTCGGCGTGCACGCCCTTTTATACCCCCTGTGACGCCCACCAAAGCAAGCCAATCACTTGCATGCCCTTCTGAAAGATGGTGGTGACCCGTGCCTATGACATCACGTTGCCCACAGTGTCCGTGGATCCTGATTGGCTGAAAAAGAGCGCAAAACAAACTTTTGAAACGCGACTTTGGCGCGTAAGTCGCCGACCTCGTTGCCGACCTCATCCTAGGGTCGGGTTTCGTTTCATGAAACCCAACTTTGCCAAAAGTCGGCGACTTTTGAAATTCTTCGACCCGTTTCGCTCAACTCTAGTCCTGAAGACTCCGCTTGTTCTGTAATCCTGGATCCAGATGCAACCACACAGTCAACAACATACTCTTTTTCCTTTCTCAACAGTTCAACTTTACTCAGCAAATCAAGTTCAGCCTTAGTCATGGATACAGCACAGTAACAGAGTGGTAACAGTTACTTCAGCCTGTGCTATTCCTTTCCTTGCTGGCATCCCTTGCCCCTGAAATATTCCGCCCAGCTCTGCAGCATCCTAGAATCTCAAACTAATTTTTGTCTATGAATCCCCATACTGTAGGTTTTCCCCTTTGCAGATGAAAGCAAGGCAAGCTCCCTCATACCTTTTTCAGACTGTAGGCCTCGAATGTTATTTAATAGACTACCAAAATTGTTGGCTCTCGTTCTTATGCTACTCTCCCTAGCTCCATTTTCTTTGTGTCCCAAGTAACCATCAGCTCTCTCTCCCTGAACCACTGCTTCTATAACTCTTAACTATTTCAACCAACATTACCTCCAACACCAAGAAATACTTCCCCTTATATTTACCGGTGCCTCTGCCTAACTGGGGCCATTTCTATCTGTATTAACTATTACGTACCTTGCTATACCTAACTACTTCCACTATGCTCTCTACTCCACTTCCAAATATTTGCTATACCTATGTTAGGCTTCGAGTTTCCCCCACTGCACAGAGGGAATCTCAAGCCATGTCCTCTGCGGTCTCCCATTCCCCTGCGGCCACAGATATTCCTGCTCAGCAAAGATGTCAGTCCAGGCGTCTTGCCCAGGCCAATGCTAGGCACCTGGTTGCTCTTTCAGGCTCTGCTGTAACACCATGTTTGAGTCAGCAGCAAGCAGACACTCCAGGGACTAAGTCCTGTATTTTACCTACTGAGCATGCCCGTGGGATGACCTCTCATTGAAGGTCGGAGGTCACATGCACAGGTCCCGCTCCTGCTCTGATTGTTCCACTGGGAATGTCCCGGGAGGACGCCGCTATAAAAGTTTCGCATGGCCGCTCGGCCATGCGCTAGTATAGACTCTTGTGGCTTATGGTGTGTAAGATGACGGATGTTTGTGACTGCGAATTACTCATTATGAAACCCCTACCCTTGGGTAGGGCTGTTGTTAGGGCTTAGAGGTTAGAGTCAGCGCCTGTCAGTGGCTAGCTATATGCCACAGTGAATCCCAGTCCTCTGCAATATCTAGCACTGTGCCTCCCTGCTCAGGGCACTGTTGTACCACACCAGGTAGCAGTAACCGCCAGTGCAATGCCATGAGCACCTCTAGCGCTTTCCTCCCCACCCTGGGTGGTTAGTGGCGTCCTCCAAAGCGGTACTGTGCACACTTGGTGCGATCATATACATTCCTACCTTTTGCTGGCACCGCAGCCGCGGCGCCGAGCACTGATGGTCTAGTCCTGTGCCTCTAGCACAGAGCTCTGTGACCTCTAATTAGCACTCACTCAGCTGAGCTATGTGAGTTCAACAGGCTCCGGCGTTTGTTTTAGCAGCTCTGTCGAGCAACAGAGTTCGCTTCCATTCACACTGGGTGAAGTTAACCCACGTGTAAGCAAACATTCATCCACCTTCTAGTTCCGCCATTACTCAGCAGCAGGTTCCATCTCTGCACGGTGGACCCCGGGCTGCGAACGGCACTCATATCTCCTTTTATATTATTTGGTGCGTTCCGCAGGCCCTAACACCTATTACTCTATCTTATCCTAATACCTAGGTCCTCATTTCTTATCCTAAAACTTTTCCCAGCCTTAGTACATTAACAAACCATTATAGAAATACATTTATGTCATTGTTAACAAAGTGCACGTGTGTCATCCACAATAAAATGATGATAAAACTGTATACATTAGTGCTTGTTTTATTTGATGCACTTGAAATAAACAAAAATGCACCTAATTTAGAAGTTAGGAAAGAAGAGAACGTTTGTCCTGGACATAATCTTACATTATTTCAAAACACAAATTAGTAAGCAGAGCTTAGCATTTCCGCTCTGAATTAGTGCCTGTCTCAGGCCATAGTGTAGTAATAAACATCAGGAATTTACACACAGTGTTCTGCCCATTCTGTGCAGCAAGATATTTTTAAGTGCTGTTCCAGCTATGGCCATTAGGTATCATAGTTGCCCTTCTCTTTCTTATTCATGTGTTTGGAATCTGCTGTTTCCCTAAATGGTTAACTGTTCAGAACCGCCCTTCCTTCTCAGGTTTGCAGCATGTAACCATTTCTACTGGACTTCTGAGTAGCTCACATGTGCTCAGCTCTCTGCAAAACCATTGCTTATAACAAGCGGATTACAGTAAGGTTTAATGCATTTATGTAAATATGCTATGCATCTGTGTTAGCAGCCATAATGCAGCCCCCCCGGATATATGCAATGCATGTTCAGCTCCTGTAATGCTATTACACTGCATGATAGTTATATGCATCCTCTGGTCAGTGAATGCAAAGCTGGCAGCCATGAGTTGTTTTAGATATTTCTTTCTCTTTTACTGCTGTAAATGTCTTATTGCTCAGCTTTTATATAAAGCATGCTACCGATATAACAACATCCTGTATCATTGCTACTGTTGTGATAGTACCCTGTATTGCTGTGATATTGTACACCAGTACTGACATGCTGCATTATCTGTTTCTTTTTATAGTTTTTACCTGAACCATCCATAACTGTGTACAACAATCTCTGATATCATCTACATCTTTGTACAACAACCCCTGATCTCATCTACTACTGTGTTCTACTATACCATCTGTTATCATCTCCCATTGATGTCCATATCATCCCTATAAATAATAGACTTAAGCACCCTAACAGTCTTGTTACTGGGAGTGGATGAAAGTCTTAGCCGTATGCTGGAATCCACACAGCGTCATACGTGGAAGAAGGCAGAACAAACAGAATAAAACAGGAAAAGGAAATTGTATCTTGTTTGCGTCAATAGATACAGCACCATAGTGTCACGGGGTTACTGCGACAGAACAGAGCCAGAAGACCGCAACGTCTGATGGCTCCTGCTTCGCCGCTGAGAAGAAGCACTTCGGTGTATTAAAGGTGCTTGTTTTCTTTCAGCAGGACAGGGGTTAATCTGCCATGTGGAAATCTCTGCTTTCAGCTGTGATTGGTTAACCACTCCTCTCTCCTATAAAAGCTAGGTCTGCTGGCCAGACCCTTGTCTGAGTTAGCACTTGCTACAAATATCTGGAGAGGGAGAAGCTGGTGTTTGGAGTGCTGGAGGAGTTTATTGTGCAACTTTGGCTTGGTTTGTACGCTTGGAGATTTTTCATCCTTACCTGCTTTATTTTCTCCCCCCTTCCTTCACACCCTGGTGTATACCTCTGTTGTTTGTGAGAGTATTATTTGTGAGTGGAATTTTCTTTTACCCATGTCTCGTTCCCCTGTCTGTCGGGTTGGTGTACTTTGGAACATGGTAGCGCCTCTCTTCCCTGGGTGGGGGAAGGGGACAGATGCTGGGCTAAAGCTAGGAGACAGGGCAAGGGTGGAGGCCCCGGCATCTTCGCCATCAGAGGTATCCTGGGGAACAGGGAGAATTAGGGTGCCCCTAGTGTTAGGGCCAGAAAAGGTGCCCCTGGTCCCAGTTTACTCGCCAATCCAATTGTGACACATAGAGAGTACAAAAATCAAAAATTAAATTTATAAAGCAACTCTTGCTTTTTTAAATCCCAGGTTTCTAGTATTTAGATGGCACCAATGTGAATGGACTTTGCCCATTCCTAACTACTAGAGATGAGCGACTTTGCCTTTTTTAGGGTCGCGTCGGGTTTAATGAAACCCGACTTTCTCAAAAGTCGAGTCGAACGAAATCGGCCGACTATAGGGAAAAGTCGGGAAACACGAAACCCAATGTAAGTCAATGGGGAGAAAAGTTGGCAGTGAGTAGAGGACTGTAAACACACCTGGCATGAATTTTAACCCTAGAGGCGGCAAAATCTCTCTCTTCTCTCTCTCCCTCTCCCTCTCTCTCTCTCCCACTCCCACTCCAGCTACGCACCCGCTACACTACGCTTCTCTCATTGGCTGAAAAAAGTCACGTGCAAGCATTCGGCGAAACCCGACTTTGACGCTTGGGTCGCAGACCGCATGGCCAAATTCACACTGTGGTCGGGTTTCGTTTCATGAAACCTGACTTTGGCGAAAGTCGGCGACTTTTGAATCTGACCGACCTGTTTCGCTCAACTCTACTAACTACTTTTGAATGCCTACATTGTGCAAAATAAAATAAAGCATACTTATGCCCTAGACTGGCACTGCTCCTCTGCCCTAGGAACTGAGTACACAGACTACCTTGTTACATTGTTTGTCACATGAGTACTGCCAGTTATATTTTCAGACCAGACATATGCCCCTGCACTCATCCAATACTGCAGAAGCAAAACTGGCATTCTTAGCAGCATCAGAGAGCACACAGTTCAGACCAGCATTGCAGCAATGCCTCTGCCTAGAAAAAGACAAACTTCAGGAACAAATAGCTTCCCAGCAGCAGGAAGGCAGGCGGTAAGGGAGTGGTGCACTCCTGAAGAGAAGAACATCGGAGGAAAGAAGAATAAAAACCATCTGGCAGGACAAAGCACTAAAAGGAAAACGAGTCACCCTTGACTCAATTGGAACCATGAGCTCAAGTATTAGATGTTATGTTAACCACTGTGTTTCTGAATCAGTACTCAAAGCCAAAATTTGTGTGTTACACTGCCACAGTATGATAAAAAAATGGAAGGGATATGCAAAATAAAACATAATTAAAGATTGGAAAGTAGGTAGCTTAATTAGATTAATAAAATTCTAAAAGGCTGCCTCAATTAAGCCATTTGGATTTAGGCATGCAAGCTTATAAATGCAATGATTTTGAAATGCTTCACGCTGCTTGAGCTTGTGTAACCTATTTGGAACATCAGCTAAATGAGAACTTTGTTCAGTGGCAAAATGTCTTGACACACTATGTTCCAAAAACATGACACTGTGCTTGTTAATGTGTTGTTTCAAAATATTTAGCATATTTTTGCAGCATTCACACCTTTTAACACCACACCTATAACAATCAGCCAGAATAAACCTTTGACCTTTTTACCTTAATTTTCAGGGTCTGCTGTGAGACAGTATATATGGGTAAGTGAACGTCAAATGGTTATATCAAGTTCATATACAGGTGTCTTTAGACAGAGTTATGCATGGCATAAATCTAATACTAATAATTTTTTCTCTTCCTACAGGTATATGTCTTTTCCTCAGTTGTGTAACCCTTGTCAAGCCTGAATCATCAGTGCCACATTTGCAAGCTTCTAATAGTTTAAGTTAATTTTCCTGTCCTGTCTGTTTCTAAATGCTCAGAATAAATCTAATTTACTTATTGACCTATTATGTTTTCTGGTGTTTTGCATGGTTGCATTTTTCCATAATATTTTCTTTTTCAGTCTTAGAGGGGTATTCCCACTCCCTTGATCCTAGCCTAATATGTGTTAGGGACGGTGGAACGCACTAAATATAAATAATAGGAAGTGCGTTCGCCGCCCGGGGTCCACCGTGCAGTAGATGTAACAACCACTGCTGAGTAATGGCAGACTCGCTATATGGCGGTATACTGCGCTCGGCTTAAACGTCACCCGAGGTGCGCAGAGCGGACTCTGTTAAGCTCACAGAGGCGCTTTAGTACAAATAAAGCATAAACGCTGAGCCTGTTAGCTTCACAGGTCTCAGCAGGCGTGTACACACGGTATACGGTCACAGGACACGGCCCAAGACTGAGGTCGGTGTCCGACTTGACCTACCATGCGTGTGGCGTCGCTACTGTGGACGCCAGTAAGTGCTGCTAACTGCAGCGTGGCGGTAACTACTGCCGCTGTACGACAGTGCCGTGAGTTATCACACACTAGTGTAGCGGTGCGGTATGCACTGTGGCGTATGGCTTGCCACTGACTGGCGCTGACTATAACTCTAATTCCCTATCCACATGCTTAATATCAGAGGGAAGGGGTTTTATAATGAGTCAGTCACCAGAATCATACATCCGTCAACATTCACACATAGCAAGTATAGTCTATACTAGCTCATGGCCGAGTGGCCATGCGGGCCTTTTATAGCCATGCGCTTCCAGGACCTTCCAGACCTCTGAGATGGGCCAATCAGATCAGGACAAGGACCTGAGCACGTGACCCCCGATCTCCACTGGGAGATCGTCTCGTGGGCATGCCCAGTAGCGCGGCGAGAGTACTTAGCCTCTGGAGTGGTTTCCTGCAAAGCAGGTTGCGCTATCATTGCTGGTCCAGAGGTGGCAGCAACATCCAGACCCAGAGAACTGGTCTGAGCAGGGTGCCAGGATCGACGAGATTGCTGTGCAGGTCCCTGAGTGGTTGGAAAGGAATGGGAGACTGCTGGATGTATGGCTCTGGATTCCTGCTGTGCAGCTGCAGGAATCTGACGCCTAACAATATGTAGTAGGTGTAATAATAATATTACCAATTACCTCCAATTAGAAATTTAGCATAGTTCTTCTGATTTGCTTTGTCACTTACTCAATGTGCAGGGCACTGCAGCAGCTTAGGTATCCATGGTTACGACAACTAACTAGCACTATATGTGTGGTCGTAACTAGAAATGAGCGAACATGCTTGGAAAACGTTCACCAATCTCAAATTCAGCACGAACATAACACATTCGGATTCGTAATTCCTTTCACAAGCATTTTTACACAAAGTTGGTAACAGTTCAGTAAATCATCACGTTTCCACGAATTCTTTTGTATGACTTTGGCTAGGCTAGTGCTGCTGTATGATGAGTGGGGTGGGCGGGGGACATGTCTGATAAGGGGAGGGGGAGTGGAGAAGTTAAAGACGGAGCATCTAAAGAGATCACAAGAGCGGCACACGCCTTTTTTTTTAAAATTAACTTTATGCGTGTTGATTCCGGCAGCCAGACAGGGCGCAGAAACCATTCACAACATCATGACACAAGGTCTTCTGTGATTGGCTGCTGAAGTCACATGTCACTTGCCATATAAAAAGCGGACATCATGTTTTACTGGCGCCATTTGCTCAGTGTCACAGCACAGAGAGGTCGCTGCTGGTATTGCTGAAAGTGAACTTGTCCCATGTGAAATCGATCTTCCAGCATCGAAGTATATTGTGCAAAAAACTGTGTGGCAGTCTCCAGAAGCCTCACTTCCTACTCCAAATCATTTGTGTTAAAATGGTGTTTCAGTAGCAAATGAGAAGGCCATATTCCCACTTAAAAATTGTTAAGCCTAATATTGGGTTGCAGCCTAGAGGGCCAATTAGCTAAGCCAAATAGTTTGTGATAAAACTGTGTTTCACTGGCAAATCAGAAGGCCAGATTTGCACTTAAAAATTGTTAGGTATAACAGTTTAGGTATAGTGCTCAGGCACACTATCTAAGAAAATAAATAATGATAGTTGATTTAGTGACAGGTGACTGACAGCTGCGGGCCTAAGGTTGTGAAACAGCAGGGTACAAGAGGGGAAGGCTACTTACAACATTAGTGGGAAAAAGTGATGTCTTGGTGAAAGGGAGAATAGGCTTGGTGTTCAACTTGTACATGAGTTAGATGTTCATGTGAATGAAAGCACAACTGAACAAACTCCGTCTCGTCCTATCCACAGACCACTGATAACATCTGTTACTGGCCGACCTACTCGATTCCCTTTCTTTGGCAGACGCACACTGTTACACCTTGTAGAAAAAGGCTCATATGCTCCAATGGATGGCAAGTGCTGCATCAAGTGGCCTCTCCTCTGCTTTAACATCACACACAGTACAATCCTCAGAGGTGGCACTCCAATCACCCTTATTTCCCCCTGCATCAAAAATTTCCAAGCGCCCAACTGACTATGGGGAACCTCAAATTGGCCATTCTGAAGAGTTGTTCATAGATTGTATTCCATGGGCATCAGAGATCTGCTCTGAAAAATTAAGGAATCCAGAGGAGGGAAGCATCTGCACCGATTCCTAAAATTTTTTCATGTTAGATCCGGGGCTGAACGAAGTAGGTTCTGAGTAGAATCACCAGCTGTCCCAACAGCTCCATCTGCTGCTTCTTCCTCCTTCATCACCATTCCAAGTCTTCCCATGCAGGTCTCCAGCAGCAGAAACTGCAATTGTTTACCCACCAGTCAGGGTGAGTGAGACCTGGTCTGCTGTTATGGAAGTAGACATGACTTCTGCTTTTGTGTCACCTACACAACAGCACGACACATCTTTCTCAAGCCACCAAAACATCTCTGCCTGCACTTTACTTAAAGTCCAGCAGTTTGTCCTGTTCTCCGTAGTCCACCCTCTCAGCACATCAGCCAGCTCTCGGTTCTGCAGTTGTGGTCACGCAAAAGAATCTTTCCTCCCACATATGGCAGAGGTAAGAGCTTGAATTCCCCCATCTCCAGTCTGTTGGCCATGGAAATGCTGCCTTTCCACCTGATGGATAGAGATGGTTTCATAAAGTTGATGCTTGTCACAGTCCTCCAATACCAGTTGCCATTACTTCTCTAAGAAAGCTGTGCCTGCGCTACACCAGCATGTCGCTGACAACATCACATGATCCCTGAAAAAATGTGTCTGCCAGGGTGCATTTCACCACTGACACCTGGATGATCAAACATGGGTAGGGGCATTACATCTCACTGACTGCACACTTGGTGACTCTGGTGGCAGTGGGGGCAGGCAGTCAAGGGGCTGCTCCACAAGTCTTAGAATCCCAACACTTGTGGGACAATCCTCAGTAACTTCAGTAGCTAACAGTTCCTCTACTGTTTCTGCCTCCTCCTCCTCTATGGCCTCCACTTGTGCCCTCAAACTCTCCCTTAATCAGACATGCATTCCAACAGTGCAGATAGATTCTCCCCTACCTCGGTATAGCACAGTCATGGCTCACAGCAATGAGGCAGTATTCAAATTAATATGCCTTGGAAATCGCAGTCACACATCACAAGAGTTGTGGACATGTTTCCAGGCAAAGTTAGAGCTATGACTGTCTCAACTAAACCTACAGCCAGAAAAGGCCATGTGTGATAATGGTGCAAACCTAATGGCGGCCCTTTGCTGGGGCAACCTCACACACGTGCCTTGCATGGCTCACATCATCAACTTGGTGATAAAGCAATTTCTCCACCACTATCCTGGCCTGGATGCGCTGCTGCAGAAAGCTTGATTGCTGTGTGCTCACTTCCGACAATTGCACTCCACACGTCATCAATTTGCATCCCTATAGAGGTATTTCAGCCTACCGGATAACCATTTGATTAGTGATGTTTCAACACAGTGGAATTCTACTCTGCACATGTCTTTTTGCATAGCCTAGGTCAACGTAGTCTGACGTGGTGCAAATAACACTTGCAGAGAGGGCACGGGTGAAGGACCTCTGCACCCTTCTGCACAGTTTTGAAATGGCTGCTAAGATGGTTAGTGCTAACGATGCTGTCATCAAGATCAATAGTCCGGTCATCTACATGCTAGAGCACACTATGAATAGTCTGTGTGAGCAGGTAATGTTTCCAGAGGAATAGCAATGAGCGAATACATTTGGTACTATTCGTTACTTGCACGAATAGTACGGTATTTGGGCTATACGTTACTTAGTGTCAGTATATAATAACATCCATTTTAAAATCTAATTGCTAAATAATATTCCTCATTCCTCGTCTAGCAGTTGTGCGACTGGCACAAAACCTCTTGCGCTACGGAAACGTCTCATAAAGGAGATGTTATAAAATCCCCCCAAAAATATGTTTGCTTAAAAAAATAGCGTATCTTTAGCAGTTGTGCGATTGCTGCAATCAAACATCACAATTTAGCAGTGGAAATAATTTTCATTAGACTGCAATTGGAGTGTGTCAACAAGGCGATCTTTAAAAAAATCATAATTTTCTATTGGTTTAACATCTTTTGCTCCACTTCTTCCCAAAGCAATAACATTTTTATTCTTTGGTCAAAATGGCCATGTGAGGGCTTGTTTTTTGTGGGACAAGTTGCCCTTTTGGACAACATGATTTGTTTTAACATATTATGTACTGGAAATCGGGAAAAAAATTCCAAATGCGTTGAAATTGCAAAAAAAGTGGAATTCCACAATTTTTCTTTTACCATGTTAAATGCTAAATGCTAAAACTGACCTGCCATTACCAAACATGTCCAGGTTCTAATTTTTTGCGCATCAAGCTGATGTTTTTACTGATAACATTTTGGTGTATATGTGATCTTTTGATTGCCCGTTATTGCATTTAATTGCAATGTAACGGCAACCAAAAAAGCTTAATTCTGGCAGTTTCAATTTATTTCTTGTCAGGCCGTTTGCTGGTTGGGTTAATTATTTTTTTATGTTGATATATAAGGCGATTTTGAATGTTGCGATACCAAATATGTGTAAGTTTGTTTTTTTAGTGTTTTATTTTGAATGGAGCAAAAGGGGGTGATTTGAACTTTTAAATTTTTTTATTATTTCATATTTTTAAAAGCATTTTTTTTACTTTTTGTATGCTTCAATAGTTTCCATGGGAGACTAGAAGCTACAGTTGTCTGATCGGCTCTGTTACATACAGGCGATGATCAGATCACCTGTATGTAGCAGAAATGCTCACTTGCTATGAGCGCCGACCACCAGGCTGTGATAAGCATAGAGGTCTGCTGGAGACCTCTGGTTGTCTTGCCAACCCATTGGTGATGGGTGGGATTTCTGTCGTGCTTACTGGAAGCACGAATTAAATGCCGCTATCAGAGATTGACACTGGCATTTAAGAGGTTAACAGCGGTGGGTGGGTCACGATTCCACACGCGGCTGTTAGAGGAACATGTCAGCTGTTCAAAACAGCTGATATGTGCCATGAAATATGTGGGCTCAGTGCCGGAGTCCACATCAAAGGGGGGATGGCGAAGTGGGTGAACTATTATGGGGTTAGAAAATGGCATATCTTTATCTAGCAGTTGTGCAACTGCTGCAATCAGTGCAGAGATAATTTCAATCGTCACAATTTAGCAGTGAAAATAATTTTCATTAGTCCACTATTGGAGTGTGTCAGCAAGGAAATCTTTAAAAAATCCTAATTTTCCATAGGTTTAAAAAATAGCGTATCTTTATGGAACACCCCCTCAGGGCTATGGGTTACTCGGTACCAAGCCGGTGTCTTAAAGGGATGTGTCGCGGCAGCAGTGACCCGGTCCGTGGCCCTGAGTGTCCATGAAAAATAAGAATTGATGAGGAACAAAGTCTATGTCTAGATAAGTTTGTGAAGCCACCTGTGGTACTCGGCAATAAAGGTGTTAGCCAACGCTGCTTGTACAGACTGCTGGGGCTGGTGGTGATGCAGCAGAGTTGGTTCAGCTTTCCACAGGCAGCACTTAACCCCAGGGCAGTGTAAGTGCAGAATGGTGGATAACTTTAGTGCAAGGCTGCGTGTGTGATCAACAACTGCAGACACAAGAGTTAGGCTTCTTTCACACATCAGGTTTTCGCCGTCAGGCGCGATCCGGCGCTTTTGACAGAAACCGGATCCGGCGAAATGCAATGCTGGATCCGGTTTCCCCCCCATTGACTTGCATTTGCGCCGGATCACGCCGGATGGCCATGCGTTTCATCCGGTTTTCGCCGGATCCGGCAATGTGTCGCGATCCGGCGTCTGGAAAAAACGGCTACTGTAACGTTTTTTGTCTCCGGCGAAAAAGCCGGACACGCCGGATCCGGCGCGTCCGGCTTTTTCACACAATGAAAGCCTATGAGCGCCGCAATGCGCCGGATCCGGTTTTTTGGTCTGAGCATGCTCAGTAGCTCTGCCCACAAGACATATATAAAAGCAAGACAGTGGGACCCACAGCCACACCCAACATGCCACCCAAGAAAGCAACCAAGCGAAGCAGGAGAAGGCAGGAGACCACTGCAGCACCATCAGCACCACAACCACCCCAAATGGAGCAGCAAATGCAACATGCTGAGGAGGGGAGGCCAGCAGCAGATGAGAGACGGTAATTATCAAATCCCCCATTCCTTCAAACTAGGGCTATTGAATATCAAGATATTCATTGGCCCTTTGTTTCTCTTTATTCAACAGCCGCCCAATAGATGCAGCAGCAGCAGCAGCAGCAATGGCAGCAGCTGGAACACCACCCACAGGCATGGAGTGTGGCCACCAGGAAGACAGCACATCATCTTCTGGGAGCCCTCCCTCGCATCGTCAGCTTTTGACGGTAAGTTTTTATTTCCAAAATCCATCTTCTCTGTAATATATGTCTATTCATTGCCTTTTATTTCAAAACAGGATTCACAAGATGAAGAGGAGCTCCCAGAAGAAGAAGGAAGGGGTGGACAGACACCTGGAGTGGGCTCACAATTGGTAAGTTTTTTGCATCAAACGCAGAAACACAACATCACACTACACACAACACATAGAAAACAATGTTCTGCAGACCACACACAGCAAACAAATGCCTACATCCAAAGACATAACATTTTTTGTTTTCTTCTCTAGTCTTCCCAATCTGGTGCTCGGCCAAGAGGTCCTCGCAGTGCCTCCCAGGGTCGTCGGCGACAGCAACGCGGCGGTCACCAGCGTGTAAGTATAAATATTTTTGCTTTGTTTTTTTGCACTTTTTATTTCATTTCTTATGTGGAGGCGTTATTTTTGTCTTTTTCTTTAACAGCCTTCACAGCGTGCTCCCGACTCTGACGGTGAGGATGGAGGACTCGATGTGGACCACCTCATCGATCTCGTCCGAGAAAGGGAGCCGCTCTGGAATATGGCTGACCGCCGCCACGCTGACCTTATCGTTACCCGACGACTCTGGGAGGAAATCTGTTCGCTCCTTGTGGGCCGCTGGGAGGACCTCGATGTTCGGGCCCAGATTACAGAGCGTAAGTATATACAGTACCGGTTGCTTGATGTAAACCAGTGTTTCCCGAACTCCAGTCCTCGTGGTCCCCACGGATCATGTGTTCAGGATTTCTATTTACTATGGAAATCCTGAAAACATCACCCCTGGGGACCATGAGGACTGGAGTTTGGGAAACACTGATGTTGTATACTAACCACTCCTTTCTCGTTTCAGGGAACAGAATTGTGAATCGGTGGCGGTCTGTGAGGGATCGTTTCAAGAAGGAGTTCAATAAAGAGATGCGGGCCCCGAGTGGATCTGGAGGACGCAGGAGCAAGTACAAGTACGCAGAAGCCCTGTCGTTCCTCCGGGAAACAATGGTCACCAGAAGGTAAATATTACACACCACATGTGAAAACAAATGTTAGATGTAAATTTTTTTTTCAGCCAGGGCCATACCATGTCAGTATTTTAATTGTTTTTTTTTCTCTTTATTCCACAGCACGGTGAGCAGCACTCGGGAGCCTGCACGATTGGACCCTTCTGAGGCGATCCCTGAGGAGACCGGCACCGAGGGACACTTCGACCGCCCCGGTACATCTGCACCTTCCCAGCCTTCACACACATTCGACCCATCTGTCCCATCCACCAGCACAGGAGCATCGTGGCCGCCTACATTACATGAAGCTGCTGGTGAGGAGATCGCTTTCCCTTTACCCAACCCTTCTGCCCCTGGCACCTCTAGTACACCTGCGGGTACTGGGCGGCAGCGGCAGAGGGGTCAGGAAAAGACTTATGCGCCAGAGTTCTTGCATCTGAATGCATCTTTCCAGAACTGTCTAAAAGTCTTGTCAGAGCAAATCTCCGCAGGCTATCAGCAGATCCACTCCAGCATTCTGGAGGTGAAGACACTTCTGCAAACCATGCATTCATTAGCAAGATCTTCGCCAAACCACACCTTTTTCAGGTCTGTTGTGGAGCGCATGGAAACGCTCTCTCCTGCCCAGCAGATGCATGTAATGCATTCATGCCACGCTGCTCTCCAGCAAGTTACCTCCCAACCTCCTCCTCCCACCACAGTAGTTCCTCCACCTGCACCCCCTCCAGCCACTTTCCATCCTCCCCCTCCTATTACATCTACACCCCCTCCAGCCACTTTCCATCCTCCCCCTCCTATTACATCTACACCCCCTCCAGCCACTTTCCATCCTCCCCCTCCTATTACATACCATCCACCTCCCCAGCACCATCCACCTCCCCAGCACCATCCACCTCCCCAGCACCAGCAACCTCCCCAGCACCAGCAACCTCCCCAGTACCAGCAACCTCCCCAGTACCAGCAACCTCCCCAGTACCTGCAAACTCCCCAGTACCAGCAACCTCCCCAGTACCAGACATCTCCCCACTTCCAGCAACCTGCCCCATACCAGACATCTCCCCACTTCCAGCAACCTGCCCTGTACCAGACATCTCCCCACTTCCAGCAACCTGCCCCGTACCAGACATCTCCCCACTTCCAGCAACCTGCCCCGTACCAAACTCCTTCCCCATACAACTTGCCATCAACATCATCTGCTCCTACAGTCCCTGCCCAACCCTCCACTCCACCACCCACCACCTCTTCTGCTTCCCACATGTCAACCCATTCTGTAGTTTTTTCCACACCTTCACCTCTAACTGTTCCTTCCCCACCACGATCCCAGTCCTCTCTCCACACTCCCAGTGTCGAAGTGTCCCGCAGCCCCTACAGCAGTATTTCCACCACACACTACACAGATTTATAATGTGTGTATTTAAATAAAAATGACCAGTTTTATGGTTTCAGTTTTATAGTTTCAAAGTTTTATTAAACAAGTTTATTAAAATTTTAAAAAAGTTTACTAAAAAAACCATTTTTCAATAAAAGTTAAATTATTTTACACTGGTTGTCTGTCATTTCTTTCTGTGGCGAAAAAGGTTAAATACAGGGTATTTAAAAGGTGAAATGGTATTCAAAACTAGGTATATAACTGTGGGTAAATTTTAGCTTTTTGCCACAGTTGTGTTCCTGGTTGTGTTTGAAGCAAAGTATTTCACCTAAAAAGTTGTGTTTATTGTTGGTGATTTCCTAACAATGTACACAACTTTTGTTAAAAGGTGAAATACTTTGCATCAAACACAACCAGGTACACACCTGTGGCCTAAAGCTAAAAATAGAGACCATGACAAGATAGCCAACTTTGGTTGGCAAAGGTATATACTGTTGGTACAGAAGGTACACAAGTTTGGTTGGGCACAAATCTTTCACACTCTGTCATCCTGCCAGTGTACTCTGCCTTGAGGTGACATAAAGTATAGTGCAAAATTGTCCCTCATTACTGAAACCATCACAGAACTTCTAGTGGTAATGTCATGGTAATCTTGCAAGGTGGTTTCTTCAGAGGTGTCCTCAATGGAAATGGGTTCCTTGCAGATAACAAAATTGTGGAGTACCACGCACGCTTTGATCACCTCGTCCACAGTTTCTGTCTTGAGGTTGATCGCAGTCAATAGGACCCGCCATTTGGCTGTCAGAATACCAAAGGTACATTCAACCATTCTTCTTGCTCTTGTGAGGCGGTAATTAAAAATGCGTTTTGGTCTTGTCAATCCTCTGCTAGAGTACGGTTTCAAAAGGTGTTCTGACAGCTGGAAGGCTTCATCCCCTACACAGACAAATGGCATAGGTGGACCAGATGTTTGCGGCAGCGGTCTAGGTGGTGGGAACTGGAAGGTGTTTCCATACAGTTTACGCCCCATGGCAGACAGTTTGAAAACTTGAGAGTCATTGGAGCGGCCATAGGCCCCAATATCAACCGCAATAAATTTGTATTCCGCGTCAGCGATGGCCATGAGGACAATTGAAAAATATTTCTTGTAATTGAAATATTCCGATCCCGATCCAGCTGGCTTTACAATGCGGATATGTTTCCCGTCCACAGCGCCCAAGCAGTTTGGAAACTGACATATCTGTTGAAACTTGTCAGCAATTTCAATCCACCTCTCTGTTGTGGGCTCTGGTAAAAACTCTTCAGCTAAGGAGTCCCACAGTGCACGGCATGTGTACTTCACAATTCCAGATATGGTGGAAATCCCGAGTCTGTACTGGAAATGCAGTGACGAAAGGGATTCTCCAGTTGCAAGAAATCTGTGGGGAATTAAAAAACAATAAATTAGTTTTAAATCACAGCATTACATACCAAAACTGAGCAATAACACTTGGAGATACAAACTACCACCAACAAGATTGCAGTGAAAGTGTGCTCTGATGCGAGCATATCCAATAAATGTGGCTTACCTTAAAGTCACCATCAGACGCTCTGCGGGTGAAACAGAGAAGCGGCAATAGGTGTCCGCTTTTCTTATGAGGTGTGCAATGCGCTCCACCAAGTATTCAAAATTCTCCATTTTCATCCTAACATATCCAAAAAATTTATCCGGGTTTCGTCGAAGGTCCATGCATAGTGTAGAATAGACCCCACGCGTCATTCTCTTGGCTGTGATGGGGTGGATCCACAAACGTCGTCTACGATGCCTGATGCGCTGCTGTCTCGCTCTCTCCTTCTCCAGAACAATCACCCTCAAACGATTTGCCTCCGCTGTAAAATCCGCCAAATTCTTCAAAATATTTCCAATGACAACATCCATCTTCGCCAGTAACTTGCTCTTCTCTCCAACCTGCACTTTCTCCTCTACAACCTGTCAAAGAAGGGCTGTAGGAACATGCTATATATAGTTTTCCAGTAGCCAATCCCGTTCGGAAGGCCACAAGGGTCAATTTTAAAAACCGGATCCGGCGTAATCCGTCGAAAAACGGATAGAAAAACGGATGAACCGGATGAGACGGATCCGGTTTTGTCTGTCAAGAAAAAGACGGATCCGGCAGAAAACCGGATCCGTCACATCCGGTTTTACGAAACAGTTTCCGGATCCGGCGTTCCGGCACGACGCCGGATCGCGCCTGACGCCGAAAACCTGATGTGTGAAAGTAGCCTTACTGTTCCTTTTACCTTTTACTGAAGGCTTGAGGTTCAGACCGAAGCACTGGTACAGATGGAAATGGAGATCCAGCAGCCTGAAAGCAGATCAGGGTCTCTTGAACCAAGTGTTGTTGGAGGCCTCCTTTCTGCGCTGGTGTCTGAGGTCCCTGCAGCTTGAAACTATACTCAGTCCTCTGTTCTCTACAGTCCTTAGTACTTGCTCTTATGGCATTCAGCTCGAGCCTCTTCCTCTGTGGCAGCTCCAGGCTCTTGTATGCTGCTGTGCCCCTGGGGTTTTGGTGAGGTCATGAGGCCTGCAGTCTCCCGCTCTCCAGATTTGGCTGAGACTGTCATTCTCAGACAGCCATGGACTCTGGTGTCCAGTGTCCAGCGCACTGACCTGGAGTGAGCTTCTTTACAGCTCCACTTCCCCAGGCTTTCCTTAGCTCTTTCTCCTTTCCTCTCTCTCTACTTTAGTCTGGGGAGCAGCTCCTTCATGCTTCCTGCTCCTTCTCACTCCCAGACTTCATTAACTAACTCCTGCCCCAGCCCAGAACTTGCTGGAAGCTCCCCTAAAACAGGGTTCAGAGCTCCCCCTTCTGGATTGGAGTAGGAAAAGTGTGTGTAGTGGTTACCTGATCAAGGAACTCCTCTCTGCTTCAGGCATGTCATCACCCCCCCTGATAGGGAGGCAATGCCACTGTGGCAACAGGACTCTTGGAGTGCCACATTCCCCCCAGTAAAAAAATCAGTACTCCGGGACTGAGAAAACAAAAGCATTATAACAGTAAACCATAATAATTATTTACAAAGTCTCAAAAACAAAAATTACAAAAATTAAATTCAAAAATAGTCCAAGTGACGATTAGTCTATGCGTCATTGTCCCTTGGTTATTCCTGAGCAAGGTGGCTAACTATTTACAGGTATTGTCCTGGTCGTAATGAGTCCAGTGACCCATCGTCCATTAAAGCAAGTCAAAAGGATAGCTCAAAAGTTATTACAGAGTCTCTGTAGGCACATAAGCTTAACAGTTGCAGTTATAATCATTATTAACTTATTTACATTTCAGCTTTACATACACTGTTTACATCTTAGTTCCTATACTGAGCTGGGATCTCACTTCTTGTACTATGGGTAGATTTATGCAGCATGGGTACCTCTAATGGCCTAATTTGGTTTAGTGTGCCTGTTGTTGATAAACTGGGTAACTGTCTGTGAACTCTTAGACTCACCAAGGGTTTGACAGATTCACCGCTAGCAGGGGGCAGATTTTCGCGTTCCTCTGCTGATGTGGCATCTGTTACTGGAGCTGACAAGTCTTGAGTCTCTGCTACTTCAGTTGCAGTAGGCTGGGGAAAGATTAGTACAGGAACTACAATGGCTTGATTCACCTTTGTCCAATTTGAAGGCAATTCACCGAGTACGGTGCTGATCTTTTTCTCCTCTTCTTCCATGGGTGGAAGGTTGTTTTGCTCTCCCATCCTTTCCCTTAGTTAGTCAGGGCACAGCTTCAGATGATCCCTTGAAGCTGCCGATGAGATTTCTCCTCCATCCTTACTTATGAGGCAAACCTTGGTATTATTCAACCTCCCATTGGTCATTTAGTTTATGCATCCTCCTCTTTCTCTTTAGGACCTGTTCTCATGGTGACAAGGGAACTGCAGGGGCATGCTGATTATAATTTCTTTCCTGCCTCTGTCTTGCTTGGGTCAAACATCGTTCCAATCATTCTTGTACCTTGCGGTATTGCTGCTGCCACTCTGTATCTCAGTCTGCATCTGGTGATGTTGTCTCAGGTGTCAGAATTCCCATATCCAAATCAATGGGTAACCTGCCTGGTCGTGCTCTCATCAAATAGGCTAGGGAACAGTTGGTGGCGTTTACGGGGATATGGTTGTATAGATCCACCAGATCCAGCAACTTCTCCGGCCATTGATTCCGCTCTTCCAGGGGCACGGTTTTCAATACGTCAATTACCACCTGATTCATCTTTTCACACATGCTATTTGTCTGTGGAAGGTATGGTGTTTTCCTGATCTTCTTGCAGCCATATAGGTTACAGAACTCCTGGAATACTTCTGCCACAAAAGCTGGACCTTGGTCAGTAAGTACTTGTTCAGGATATCTGTGTGGTCAACAAAAGTACCCTTGAAATGCTTTGGCTGCTGTCCTCACTGTTTAATCTTTAACAGGTACAACTACCAGAAATCTGGAGCAATGATCAACAATTGTTAGGGCGTGCATGTAATATTTAGCTTGCAAAAATGAAGACTGGTTTCACACTTGTGTTTTTTAGCGCTGCGCCTTGTGCGCTATCGTGCGCATGCGCATTGCTCCCTTATATTTAAAATGGGTGCGCATGGTCTAGCGCATGCACGCATTCGTATATGTTTTCGTGCACATGCTTTTTTTGTAGTGTGCGCCTAGGCACCCCGGACACAACCTGTTGCATTTTTGGTCCGTCTGACCTGTCTCAAAAAATGCATGTGCACGTTAGCGCACGGAATGAGCAAAAAAACAGCATTACAGTTTATGGGAACGCACGCGTATGCTAAGACATGCGCAAGCATGCATTTAAAATCGCATGCGCTTTTTCAGTTAACATGGTGACAAACTGGTTAAATCGCATGTGCAAAAAAACAGCAAATGCATGCAAAACGCATCATGCGTTTTTTGCATAGGTTTGGTATACGCACGAGGCGCATCGCAAAAAAATGCTAGTGTGAAACTAGCCTGAGAGGAGACTTAAGAACCATCTACAAATATCTCAAGGGCTGTCACATTGTAGAAGGATCATCTTTATTCTCATTTTCACAAGAAAAGACTAGAAGCAATGGGATGAAACTGAAAGGGAGGAGACAGATTAGATATTAGAAGCAAATTTTTGACAGTGAGGGTGCTCAATGTGTGGAACAGGCTGCCAATAGAGGTGGTGATTTCTCCTTCAAAGGAAGTCTTCAAACAGAGGTTGGACTGTCTAGGATGCTTTAGTGAATCGTGCTTTGAGCAGTGGGTTGGACCAGATGACCCAAGAAATGAGTAAGAATGTGACTCTGTTTTTATCTATTTGTGGATTTATCTACACATTTTTATGATGGTGTGAAATAAAGAAGAATTGCTTTTGATTATTCAGCTGTGTGATCCGACAACTTTTTTCTTCCTCTCATTGTGATCCGATGATCAGATGGAATTTTTTGGATCGCTGCTGGCAATTTCAAGGCTACCAGGCACATTGATATGGTGAGGCATTCCGTTTTTTCCCTGTATTTTTTCTGTTGTTTGCATGGTATGAGGTGATTAGGGGATAATTTCCTGTTGGAAAAGGTCAATTTTTTCTTTGAAATAATTAGCCAGATCGTCAGCATGGAGATCAGTGGTTGAGGCCTGTACTCTTGGGTTAAGTAGGGAATGAAAAGTGTCTAAGAGACGTTTCGGGTTATTGGATAGTGAGGTGGTGAGGGTGCTGACATTGGTTTGTTTTGAGAGGTGAAGGGCAGAATTGTATGTTTTAAGCATAAACTTTAAATGGATGAAATCTTCGGGTAGATTGGATTTTCTCCACAGACGTTCGGCGCACCTGGAGCACAGCTGTAGGAAGCGTGTTTGCAGCGTGTGCCAGGATTGTCGCCCTCTGTGCCTAGTTGTTCTATGCATAGGAGGTGCAGTTTTATCCAGGGCACTTTGAAGTGTTTCATTGTAATGCTTCAGTGCAGAATCAGGACATGAGAGGGAGGAGATAGGGGCCAATGATGACTGCAAGTTCTTCATAAGTTTTTGGGTGTTAATGGCCTGTATGTTTCTAAAAGTGTGGAAAGCGGGGGTGACCTGGGCGGGATGGCAGTTCTTGATAAAGAATGATAGCAGGTTGTGGTCAGAGAGTGCGAGAGGGGAGTTTGTGAAATCATCCACCGAGCAAAGCTGGGAGAAGACCAAGTCGAGGGAGTTTCCGTCTTCATGAGTGGGGGAGTTAGTGTGCTGCGAGAGGCCGAAAGAGGAGGTTAGAGATAAAAGGTGAGAAGCAGATGGTGAGAGGGGAAAGGCAATGGGAATGTTGAAGTCTCCCATGATGAGGGTGGGGATTTCAGAGGAGAGATAGTCTGGAAGCCAGGTGGCAAAGTGATCCAGAAACTCATGAGAGGGGCCCAGAGAACTATACACCACCGTCACTCGCATGGAGAAGGGGACATAGAGTCTGACAGCATGGACCTCGAAAGAAGGGAAGACAAGTGACTATACTTGAGGGATAACCTGAAAGGTAAATTTGGGTGATAGGAGCAGACCAATGCCTCCACCTGCTCTGTTGTCCGATCTTGGGGTATGAGAGAAGTGTAGTCCACCATATGAAAGAGCAGCAGCAGCGGTGGTGTCTGACTGCTGGATCCAGGTTTCAGTAAGAGCCAGAAGGTTAAGAGAATCGGAAAGGAAGAGGTCATGGATGAAGGAGAGTTTAGTACACACCGAGCGAGAATTCCAAAGGGCACAATTAAAAGAGATAGAAGGCATGCAGGGAATATTAATAAGATTAGAGGGGTTTCTGAGTGTAGCCATTGAGGGGCTTGACTTACTATAACATGAAGAGCTGGAGTTGGGAGAGATATCTCCTGTGACTAGAAGAAGGATGATAGAAAGAGTGAGCAGAGGGTTAAGTGATTTGTGAGAGGGTCTCATGTTTTGGATGGTGCGACTGAATGGATCTGTGCTGTTTAGCAATGTGAAAAGAGCGTGAGTGCTATACATGGGAAAGGAAAGGACAGAGGGGCCGATATGGATGGAGTGTTACGAGATAATGCAAGGGCGGTGGATGTGAGTGGATGCAGCAGCCAAGATATAAATTATACAAATGCATATGGTATATATTTGTGGTAATCCAATTGTACAGGGAGCAAATTTATTGTCTTACCTGTCTCCTGCCCTGTCTAACTGCCATGTTATAACTGCCAGTACTTTGATACATGTACTTCAATTACATGTACATAAATGCCCCCCTGCATAAATGCTTCCCCAGGCTAGGTCTGCATATATAGGAGGTCTGTTCTAAGATCTTACTTATATTTACTTTTTATTAATAGTTATGCATTGAAAACTGGGGGCTATTTGGTGGCAGTTGTGAAATGTGTGTGCTTTTAGAGTTGTTATTATTATAGTTAGTTATTATTGTAGAGCACTGAAATTGAGAAAATTTGATATTACAGGCATATTTCTAGCCTGAGCCTGACAGGCACATTGTTTCTGATCTCGTTTATGAAGACATTGTTCCTGACAGAGGGTTAAAATGGCTACTTCTTTCCTTGCCACATCTTTTATAGTGGCTGTGTTAGGCTACGTGCACACGCTGCGGATTGGTCTGCGGATTTTTCCGCTCGGATTTAGCCAAATCCGCAGGTCAGAAGACGTGTGGTTCATCTGCGGATTACCCTGTGGGTTTGCCCTGTGGTTTATCACCTCTACAATGGAGGAGATGGGAAACCGCAGCGGAATCCGCAGAAAAGAATGACATGTCAATTCTTTCTGTGGATTGGAAACCGCAGCAAAAACCGTGCAGAAAATTCTGCACCGTGTGCACCGTGGTTTCCATTTTCCATAGGTTATAATGGAACTGTACAGCGCAGCAGATTCTGCTGCGGATCCGCAGGGCCAAATCCACTGCGGATCCGCAGCAGAATCCGCAGCGTGTGCACATACCCTTAGTCTCCCTGATTAGCTGTGCAATGTGTGAAATGTTGCTGGCCATTTTTAATGTTGCTGCAAACTGAATACCATATTTTTCAAATTCACCAGGACCTGAGAATTTGGGAGTAGATTAATTCATTCATTTCTATAATAAACACCAAAAAGCATTAATAATTCTGCAACATGTTTATCTTCCACATTATTGTCTATGCACCAGAGTGGCTTAGTTCTTAGCACTGTAGCTTTGCAGTGCTGCGATTCTCCACCAAGGACAATTGCAAAGAGTTTGTATATCTCCCCGTGTTTGCGTGGGTTTCCTCCTAGTATTCTGATTTCCTCCTACATGCCAAAGACATACTGATAGGGAATCTAGACTATGAACCCTATTTGAGTCAGCGATGATAATGTATGTAAAGTGCTTTGGAATTAAAAGTGCTGAATAACTGAGGAAAATAAAATATTTTGGGTGTTTCTTATTTCCAACATAAAATCTTGACTATTTAGATTTTTAAACTTAATTAAGCCAAGTCTCTCCCACTGAAACTAAAATATAGGACAATCACTTATTTGTTATATAAATATGCATTTTTAATTTATGTAATTTGTGAACATTCACTGTTTTAAAGAAATAATGTTAAGACAAAATCTTCCACATAATTATTCACTAGGAGCCTAAATCTAAGCTCTCCACATAACCCACATTTTATTATCCGTGAGGCACAGCATTTGCCTCTGAAAATCCTCAGAAAATGAATCTTTTTTTAATCCAATGCAATGCAGAAAACGCTGTCAGAGAGCCCATCACATCAAGAATTAAGACTGCAAACGAGTCTTTGAAATGAAAATGAGGTATTATGAAGATTTTGTTTGATTGACATTTGAATTGATTAATAGCTTAGAAAATGTTTCTAATACAGTATCAAGCACTTTTTATGTTTAGGTCAATGGGGGAAAAAATTATAGAAGATGTCAGAGTGGGAAGATAAAACAACATTTTTAAGCTGCAAATTAAAATACTCATAAAGTACCTGTAATGCTTCTTTCTCAGCAGAGGACAATAATTTTAGGGATGGGAGCAAAAGTAAAACTTCTCCATAAGTTTCATTTGTTTCATTGGAATTATATTACATTACAGATGAAATAACTGGCAAAAACTATATGAAAAATACTATGTGTGAATTGAGTTTTACAGTGATTAAAAAAAAAAGAATCATCAAATCTACTCACATGCAATCTTCCACCTTTAGGCCTTAAGTTGGGTATTTGGTCAGTATTTTACACCTGTATTTGGTGAGATTGTTACCTCAGTATTTGTAAGCCAAAATCAGGAATGGAGCAATCAGAGGGAAAGTATAATAGAAACACATCACCACTTCTGGATTTCTTACCTACTCATGATTATTGTTAGGTGTTGGGTTCCTGCAGCTGTACAGCGGGAATCGAGAGCCTTGCATTCAGCGGTCTCCCATTCTCCACCAACCGCTCGGGAGACTGCACAGCAATCCCAGCATCTCAGATGCTCTGCTCAGACCAGCTCTGTTGGTCTCACTGTTGCTGCTACCTCTGGGCCAGCAATGGCAGAGCAGGCTGCTCAGCAACGAGCCACTTCAGAGGCTAAGTCCTCCAGTTGCTCTACTGGGCATGCTCACGAGACGATCTCCCATTGGAGATCGGGCGTCACATGCCCAGGTCCTTCTCGTGATCTGATTGGTCCATCTCAGGGATCTGGAAGCTTCCGGAAGGTCCCGGCTATAAAAGGTTCGCATGGCCGCTCGGCCATGCGCTAGTATAGATGCTACTTGCGTGAATGATGACGGATGCATGAACCTGCGAATGACTCATTAAGACTCCCCTCCCTCTGCTATTACGTGTGTGGATAGGGACTTTGTCATAGAGTCAGCGCCAGTCAGTGGCATGCTACAGGCCACAGTGCATATCATCACCTAACTAGGGTCCGACAGTGCGCCCCACCTGGGCACTGTCGCATAGCGGCTGTGTGAGTCGCCGCGCTGCAGTCTGCAGCACCTGTGGGCATCCGCGGTAGTGACGCTGCATGCACGGAAGGTCTAGACGGACTCTGTCCCTCTGACTTGGGTCCAGCTCCTGTGACAATATACCATGCGTGCATTTCTCTGAGACCTGTGAGTCCAACAGGCTCATTACTTATGTTTATGTCTAGGGCGTCTCTGTGAAGCTAAAAGAGTATGCCCAGTGCACACCGGGTGACGTTCAACCCATGTGTGATATACCGCCATATTGTGCGTCTGCCAATATATAGCAGCAGTTTATCACCTCTGCACGGTGGACCCCGGGCAGCGAACGCACTTTCTATTCTATATTTAGTGAGTTCCGCCGTCCCTAACAGCTATGACTTTCAAATACTGAAGTAAAAAACTCAAATACTCAACGTTTGCACGTGGCGTAAGCACTCTTCCTTTGCCTTATGCCCATGCAAATGCAACATGCACATTAGCAGCTCCATATAATATCCATAAAAAGTTGCTGGTACACAGGAATAATTATCTGAATTCTTGTATTGAAAATTATCCACAATCATTTCCAAATCTTGCACATATAAATATTTTGCTTACAATGGTGATATTTCCTCTGTCATTGCCAACCTACTTTAGAGCAGCTTATTTTCATGCCTTCAGAAGCAAGAAACGCTGCAATGGTTTCTGGTTCCTCCCCTTTCTCCCACCCTATGGAAGTGACTAGCCAAGAATTTCAATGTTCACCTGAACAATGCAAGGATTCTGCCAATATCTGTTTTCCACTTCATTTGTTTAAAATGCCTGCCAGTTTGTTAACCCCTTAACAACCAGAGGTATTTTTGGTTTTGCATTTTCATTTTTGCTCCCCTTCTTTTGGCAGTGTTGACAGGTGCAAAGCCCTGCTGGGTAATGAAATTTCCATCTCCAAAAAGCTTGTTGGCAGAGGGAAGCATGAAGTGCTCTAAAATTTCCTGGTAGACGTTTGCACTGACTTTGGTCTTGATAAAACCCAGTAGACCTACACCAGCAGATGACATAGCTCCCCAAACCATCACTGATTGTGGAAACTTCACACAAGACCTAAAACAACTTGGATTCTGTGCCTCTCCACTCTTCCACCAGACTCTGGGACATTGATTTCCAAGGCCTAGTGTGAAGTTTCCACATTCAAAGTCAGCGCACTTTTTGTATTGAAGAACTGAAATAAATTAACTTTTTGATGATATTCTAATTTTGTGAGATGCACGTGTATCTCCCCTCACATACAACGCCAGTGATCCTGTCGCACCTTGTATTGAATTTACTGCCTGTATATGTCACCACTTAATTGAAAAGTGCTGTGGAATATATTGGCACTATATAAATAAAATAATTATTATAAGTGATCGCTCAAGATGCAACAATAATAATCTTTATTTTTATATAGCGCTAACATATTCCACAGCGCTTTACAGTTTGCACACATTATCACTGTCCCCGATGGGGCTCACAATCTAAATTCCCTATATTAGTATGTCTTTAGAATGAGGGAGGAAACTGGAGTACCCACAGGAAACCCACACAAACACGGGGAGAACATACAAATTCCTTGTAGATGTTGTCCTTAGTGGGATTAGAACCCAGGACTCAGCGCTAACCACTGAGCCACCGTGCAATGACACCAAAAGTCAATAGGAGAATAGCTATGGGCATACTAATAATGAACTCACTGGACAAGGTCTTCAAATCAAGGAACATTTTACTAGCAAAGACACTACTTGTACATAGTTAGAATAAAAAACAATTTTCCATAGTAACAAATGAATGCGAAATCTGGACGATAAAGAAACAAAACAAAAGAAGAATCAATGCCTTTGAAATGTGGTGCTGGAGAAGGATGCTATCAATACCATGGATGACAAGAAGAACAAACAAATCAATTTTGGAACAAATCAAGCCAGACATGTGACTTAAAGCAAAGATAACCAAGATATTACTTGATTACTTTGGACACATCATACGAAGAGAGCAATCACTGGAAAAGGATGTCATGGGTTGTCAGAGGAAAAGTATAATAGAAACACTTGCACCACTTCTGCATTTCTCACCCACCCACTTTGGCTTTCAAATACTGAAGTAAAAAAAACCTCAAATGCTCAACATGGCTTCATTTTAAAAAATGTGTTGTGGATATGATTGTGTCATTTATTATTTAATACAAAATACAGGTTCTCCCTTTAACTTTTCTCTCAGGATGCACAAAGCTCCTGTTTTTAAAGTAGCAATTATAGGTGTCTGCAACCAAATCTTTTACACAACCTCACTTAACTGAAATACAAGTTTCCCATAAGCAGTGTTTTTCAATTGGAGGAGGTTCATGGAGAGGTCTGGTCATATGACTCTTCATCCTCTGACATTTAACCGTTAATGGCAGCCAATATAATTTTTAAGGTGGTCATTATTGGGCCCTATTTTTCAGTGATGCTTTTTTTAAGGCAGCATTATTGAATAGTATCGCTTTTTGGGGCATGGGAGAAGCTGTGATATGCTTATTGTTATGTATAGGTCATCAATTTCTCAGTAGTTGATCAGTCCTTTAACATTAACTGTCCAAAAATTCACCCCAGTTAAAATCGTTTTATAGGTTATGATTCAGAGAGGTAGCATTACTGATGGAACAAAAAAAAATACTAAAGCTGTATTCATATATCTGTGTGACCTGTTTTAAAAACATCTGCGATTCTCTGGTCCATGTGTCTGAGTGTAAGGCTGGGGTCACACTTGCGAGAAACTCTCACGAGTCTCGCCTCTCAATACCCGGCACTGCCACCGGCACTCGGGACCGGAGTGCTCAGCTGCATTGAAATACATGCAGCCGCAAACTCTGGTCACGAATGTCGGTGGCAGTGCTGGGTATTGAGATGCGAGACTCGTGCCAGTTTCTCACAAGTGTGACTCCGGCCTAAGGAGGAAACTCGGCCGTGTGTACCTGTCCTATGCTGGTCCGGAACTGTCGGGGCTGTCTCCTCTGTTGCCGGGGGAAGGAGTAAGAGACCGGACAGACCTTTGCACTCAGAAACACGGGGTGTGGCAAAGCAGTAAGAGCCACAGCACGAGCAGAAGCAATCAGTCTTGGTGAGAACAGGCAGCGCACAGCACAGAGAGAGAAGTGCTCCTTCCCTTGAACACCGGGACTGCACTGACCCGCGTCCGTGGACTCCCGCCATCACCAGCGGGGATTACAGAGAGGGAAGTGCAGTGTGCCCAGTAACTGGCAGAGAGTGAGGTGCCGTGCACTTCATGACTGTGAGCACAGTGCACGTTCCGCATAGAGATAACCGCACACCAGACAAACATTTGCGGCCCACCTTACTGGTATATAACTGCCCGTCCATGGTGGACCCTGATAGAGCTGCAGCCGTGTTTGCTCTAGGACTAGGGGCTCAGTGGAAGGTGTCGGAGAGTGACCGCTACCGTCGTTGCCAACAGAATCTCCTTGGACCAACACCGCACCAGCCGTTGCAGACACTACCAACCCCCAATTAGTACCCACTGTCTCAAGAACTCCTGACATGATAAGTGCACCAAAGAACCTCTGCCACTTTGTTTATTAACTCTTCATATCCTTTGCAATTGGACTGCTATTCTCCCAATTAACCCTTCACCTCCCTTTGAGGAGTTAACTTCCTGTTTAATTAAAACTGTTAAATGTGTTAACCCTTGCTCTGCCTTCTGTCTGCCACTGCATACCACAACATGCTTTCAGGAGCATGAACTATTCTCATTAGTTTGCTTATTAGACTTGGTTATTAAACACTATTGTGATCCATGTAAAGTGGATGACACGCCAAAGACATGCTTTGTACTTTAGAATTACTAGAAAAACTAGAGTCTGATGGGCCTCGATGCAGCCCTATAGTCATCCATAGTAGTATAATGCACCCCATAGTCATATATTGTAGTATAATGCACCCCCAAAGTCATCCATAGTAATATAATACACCCCATAGTCATTCATAGTAGTATAATGCATCTCCATAGTCATATAAAGTGGCCTAATGCACCCCCATAGCCATTCATAATAGTACAATGCTCCTCAAAGTCATCCATAGCAGTATAATACACCTCCATAGTTATCCATAGTAGTATAATGCACCCTTTTAGTCATATACAGTCATATGTTAAAGTTTGGGCACCCCTATTAATGTTAACCTTTTTTCTTCGTAACAATTTTGGTTTTTGCAACAGCTATGTCATTTTCATATATCTAATAACTGATGGACTCAGTTATATTTCTGGATTCAAATGAGGTTTATTGTACTAACAGAAAATGTGCAATCTGCATTTAAACAAAATTTGACCTGTGCAAAAGTATGGGCACCCTTATCATTTTCAATGTGGTACACACAAGGACACAGGACAGAGGTTGAGTCAACTTTAATCCATGTCTACTGGCTGCAAGTGTGATTTAGTTATTGCCAACACCTGTTAGGTGCCACAGGTAAGTTACAGGTGCTGTTAATTACACAAATTAGAGAAGCATCACATGATTTTTTGAACAGTGCCAATACTTTTGTCCACCCTCTTTTTTATGTTTGGTGTGGAATTATATCCAATTTAGCTTTAAGACAATTCTTTTTGTGTTTTTTCATTTAAGACAAATTAAATGAAGATAATAATACCAAAGAATTTGTGTTTGCAATTATTTTCAGGAAGAAACTGAGTATTATCTGACAGAATTGCAGGGGTGTCAATACTTTTGGCCAGAACTGTAAAAGTGCCATTAATATTTCGTAGATCCTCCTTTTGCAAAATTAACAGCCTCTAGTCGCTTCCTGTAGCTATTAATGAGTTCCTAGATCCTGGATGAAGGTATTTGTGACCATTCCTGTTTACAAAACAATTCCAGTTCAGTTAAGTTTGATGGTCACCGAGCATGGACAGCCCGCTTCAAATCATCCCACAGATGTTCAATGATATTCAGGTCTGGGGACTGGGATGGCCATTCCAGAACATTGTAATTGTTCCTCTGCATAAATGCCTGAACAGATTTGGAGCAGTGTTTTGGATCATTGTCTTGCTGAAATATATAGTGTTTTTCTTGGAATGCTGTGTTTTTTAGCCTCCATGCATAACGCCTTTTTGTATGACCAAACAACTCAATTTTTGTTTCATCAGTCCACAGGACCTTCTTCCGAAATGTAACTGGCTTGTCCAAATGTGCTTTTGCATACCTCAGGCGACTCTGTTTGTGGCGTGCTTGCAGAAACGGCTTCTTTCGCATCACTCTCCCATACAGCATCTCCTTGTGCAAAGTGCGCTGTATTGTTGACCGATGCACATTGACACCATCTGCAGCAAGATGATGCTGCAGGTCTTTGGAGGTGGTCTGTGGATTGTCCTTGACTGTTCTCACCATTCTTCTTCTCTGTCTTTCTGATATTTTTCTTGGCCTGCCACTTCTGGGCTTAACAAGAACTGTACCTGTGTTCTTCCATTTCCTTACTATGTTCCTCACAGTGGAAACTGACAGGTTAAATCTCTGAGACAACTTTTTGTATCCTTCCCCTGAAAAGCTATGTTGAATAATCTTTGTTTTCAGATCATTTGTGAGTTGTTTTGAGGAGCCCATGATGCCACTCTTCATAGGAGAATCAAATAGGAGAACTACTTGCAAGTGGCCACCTTAAATACCTTTTCTCATGATTTGATACACCTGGCTATGAAGTTCAAAGCTCAATGAGGTTACAAAACCAATTTAGTGCTTCAGGAAGTCAGTAAAAAGTAGTTAGGAGTGTTGAAATCAAGAAAATGATAAGGGTGCCCATACTTTTGCACCGGTCAAATTTTGTTTAAATGCAGATTGCACATTTTCTGTTAGTGCAATAAACCTCATTTGAATCCAGAAATATAACTGAGTCCATCAGTTATTAGATATATGAAACTGAAATAGCTGTTGCAAAAACCAAAATTGTTATAAAGAAAAAAGGTTAACATTAATAGGGGTGCCCAAACTTTAACATTTGACTGTATAGTATAATGCACCCTCATAGCCTTCCATAGTGGTATAATGCACCCCCATAGCCATCTATAGTAGTATAACGCACCCCATAGTCAATATAGTAGTATAATGCACCCCCATAGTCATCCATAATAGTATAATACATCCCCTTAGTCATCCAGAGAGGTATAATGCACCCCCATAGTCATCCTATAAAGAATAATCCATTTAATCCATAGCAGTATAATGCACCTCAAGCCATATATAGTATTTTAATACATGTGAGGGTGGGCACCACAAAAAGTATTTTTAATATTTACTCCAGGGATCAGCCTAGTGCATACTGAAATGTAAAAAAACCCCACAAAAGCGAAAAGATGTATGCACAACATATGGATCAACATAATTTATTGAAATATAGCAAAAAAACACATATAGAAAACTAAAAAAAATGTAAAAACATTTAAAAAACTGAAAGCCGATGAAAACCTGACCAATTATGATGTTCCCCAATAACATTTACAGTAAACAAAAGTACGCCATAAATCTTTTTACAATGTAAGCATAGTCAGAACAATGGCCTATAGCTAATGCAAATACATACAGAGAACTAATAAGCACCAAAGACTAATATAGAACAACTCAATTGATGGTATGATGCCAGCTGAGAAAAAATATACAGAGTGCCGTCTATTAAGCATAAAGGGTTATTGTACATTTGGATAGATACATGGAAATAGCCCATGAGAAGTTTTTGCTAGAGTGGCAGATCCATCACCCAATATGTTTTAAACCTGAATGGGTTGATGAGAGGCTAGGCAGCCATAAGGACCGTTGGGCATAAATTGCTAGGTGCAACCAGGGAAAGGAAAGAGATATCCAGCGCGTATCGACACACAGAGGTGATGTGATGCCTATGGCCAGTATGTGCTTTTTATATATGTATACAGATAATGATCAATAAGGCTAGTTTCACATTTGCACCTTTTTGCGCAGCGTTTCGTGTGCACTTGAAATGCAAGCAAAAAATGCTTGCAAACGCATGTAAATGCAGCGCTTTTTTTGACACATCAGTATGCGCATGACTACAAAAAACGCAGCATTTGTATTCGTTTTCATGCGTTTTTGCATGCATTTGCGTTTTTTATGCGCATGCGATCTCTAGGTGTCCCATTTCACAGGAGGAAAATCCTTGAAACATACTCCACCAATAGGACACCAGTGGGCATGTGTCTTGGGAATTCTTTATATATACCCTGTTACAGCTGAATTCTTCAGATTTGGTTGCTTTTTCCTTTGTGAACATGGATCTGCGTTGGAAGAGTTTTCACTTTGACTTGGATTTGGACATCGCGCTGGCTCAGGCTTTTGCATTTGCTTGCCATCAACAAAGGGAGAGAGGCAGCGAAGACTGCAGCGACGTCGTTTGTGGATACATTCGAATATTGAACTCCGGAAGAGCCGTGGAGCGTACCACACCCTCTACAGCGAGCTCCAGGGCAACCCGGAGAAATTTAGTTACTATACCCGGATGTCCCAAGAAAGCTTCAGGGATTTGCTTGCTCGTGTTCAAGGAGCCATCCGGAGACAGAAAACACAGCTTCGTTGTGCGATTCCTCCTGAGGAACGGCTCCTGGTCACATTACGGTATGTAATCTTTGCAAATGAGTGCCTGCAAAATTTTCTTTGTTCTGCCATGTACTATTCCAAAGCATGCAGAATTATTGTTCTGCCATTTAGTAAACAAAACCCTGCAGAATTATTGTTATGCCATGTAGTAATATTTTTTTTCATTTCAGTGTTTAACAAGCCCTAGACATAAATATTAATTTTTGTTCTTTCTCTGTTTGGCAGATTCCTGGCTACTGGAGAGCCCTATCTTCACTCCACTTCTAGTACCAGCTTGGAATATCAACCTTGTCGGGAATAGTTGCGGACACCTGCCGGTTTTGTGGGACGTTCTCTGTCCAGAATTTATGCCCCTGCCCACTCTGGAAAAGTGAATGGAAATCGCTGAAAAATTCTGGACAGTCTGCAATTTCCCCAATTCTGTTTGGGAGCGGTGGATGGGAAACACAATCGGATAATAAAACCCGCAAGAAGTGGATCAGAGTACTATAATTACAAAAAGTACTTTTCTACAGTACTCATGGCCATTACGGATGTAGACTGTCTGTTTGTTGCAGTGGACATTGGGGCATTTGGCTGTGGCAATGACTCCCAGGCTTTTAAGAACTCTGACATGGGCCGGAGGTTGTATGGCAACCATTTCAATTTTCCCATGCCATGGCCTCTTCCCCACACCGAAGGTCAGCCATACTCGAGCCGGGACTTGGACCACACCAAAAAAATTTTTAATTACAGACTGACCAGGGCCAGAAGAACTGTAGAGTGTGCTTTTGGTATTCTTGTCTCCAGATGGCGCATTCTCGGAACAGCCATTAATCTTAAAATGGAAACAGTGGATGAGGTGGTGAAGGCATGTGTGATTCTTCATAATTTATGGCTAAAGAGCACCCTAACTTTGAACTGGATGAACCAGCTGCACACCTATTGCCTGAATTCACTCAGCACCCTCTCAGGTCATCATTTGAAGTTGGCCAAATGAGAGACCAATTTGTGACCTACTTTATCTCTGATGTAGGACTTGTGGAATGGCAAGATCAAATGGTGTAAAATTGCTTTTTTGTGTGTATGTTAATAAAAAACCTTTTTTGATACCTGTACCGAGTGAACTCTGTTTTTATACACTCCAATACAATTATCACCTGCCCAGGTGTCCCATTGAATTCAGGATGCTGTGTTTTGTGCATCATGAATTTACTAGGACTCCTGGCCAGGTAACTACATACACACAAGTTGTTTGACCTGTATCATCTCTACAGTTTGTGTTCAATGTGCAGCGACGGTGAAGATAATACAACTAATATTTGTATCACATGGCTTGTTGTTTCAAATAGTGATTTTGTGATGCAATAGCATCCTTCACTCTTTATGACAACTGACCATGTGAGTATAAAGATTATTTGTAGGATCTCCACTGTGGCTTCAGTATGAACGCAGACTGGAGAGATGACAAAGTTTATACAACTTCTACAATCCCCAGGCCCCTGGTGTCATGGTGACATTATCACACCTGGGCAGGTGAATACACATATGAGTTAAACTCCAGCATCACTCCAGTCTGCGTGCAATAGATAATGCAGACAGAAGCTGCAGGTTAAACTCATATGTGTATTCACCTGGCCAGGTGTGATAAATAGTTATGATACAAGGCCAGGGTATTGTACATATGACATGTATTTTCTCCATCAACTCTTCAGTTTATTCACCACACACTGAAAAGAGGATGTGGTTAACTACATGCAAAACAGAAGCCGCGGAGACACATCACATGTTTCTCAACGCAAGCAATGACCAGCCAGGTCTTTCCCCGGGAAGGAACAACCACGGGAAGGGCAGTCTCCAATGAAGGAAACCACCTATGCCAAAACATGGTATCCATCCACAGACAGCTGTTTCGGGGTATTGCCCCTCATCAGTGTGGAGTAAGAAACTGGCTGGTAGGAGCAATGCCTAGTAAAAGACTGTGAAAATGAGGATGAATGAACTCATGGAGATCAACATCCAACACTGCGGAGACACCATCACGTGTTTCTCAACACAGTGATTCTAAAGCACTGCCCCATCCCTTATGGGAAATATGCAAAACATGCAAAACAGAAGCCGCGGAGACACCATCACATGTTTCTCAACATTCATTCATCCTCATTTTCACAGTCTTTTACTAGGCATTTCTCCTATCAGCCAGTGCTCTAGAATCACTGCATTGAGAAACACATGATGGTGTCTCCGCAGTGTTGGATGTTGATCTCCATGAGTTCATTCATCCTCATTTTCACAGTGGTTAACTACATGGCATATCTAGAATCCCCTGTCCTTGTGTCACAAAGAGTGAAATTATGATGGTTAAAACACACCATCCTCAATTCACTCTTTATGATACCTGGCAAGGTAACAATAGATATGCCTTGCACTCAACACCATCCTCTATTCAGTCTGTGCAATATTAGCATACTGAGGAAACTGGTGGTGAAAATACAAGTCATATATTTGTGTTTTTGACTACACATATCTCCGGGACTGACACAAGAAACATGTGTCAGTAATGGAGTTATGTGGTGGCAAAAACACAAAGTGTATGGCATAGTGTGTGTACGGCACAGTGTGTAGGCGGCGAAAGACACATTAATCAAACAATTAATCACACAACAAATTCTTCTACACAATTAGAAATACACAGGGATGTTAATAAAATTATTTCCTTTATTCAAATATCAATATCAATAATAAAAAGAAAGGATACTGATTTTACAAAAATGCAGGGACATTACATCATAGAGTACCAACTGTGCAGACAACACCAAAAAACTACACATGACAACAATGCCACAAAATAAGATTATTAAATCTGCTTAAAAAAGGCACCATTCATGTTACCTTTGTACAATTATGAGATGTGGGGGGTCATACTAATACATACCCTCATCCTACAAATATCTCCTCATATATGAAATACATCACACCATACCAATGACTATGACGGCCATATATTTATTGAAAATGCACCATTATACAAGGACATAATATTAATCAGTGCCTAAAGTGACCAAAACTATGTAGAGATATATTATAAAGAAAAATACATAGCGCCCAACAATTGTATTTTTCGCATGAATACATGAAAAAATGTGCCTATACCTGGACAAAAAAATGGCCTCTATATGAGGTGCCTAGCAGTATTACTAATCATGCTGCGAATAAGAGGTAAAGAACCATTACCTGTTAAGTCCACGTGGAAACTCCTGGCATCCCTGCTGAAGAACTGAAGAAGGACTTCGAAACGCGCGTCGGGGCAGCAGGGACGTCAGGAGTTTCCACGTGCACTTCACAGGTAATGGTTCTTTACCTCTTATTCGCAGCATGATTAGTAATACTGCTAGGCACCTCATATGCGCACACCTGTGACCCCATAGACTGTAATGTTATGTTGGTGCATTCCGTGCGCACGCGAGTGCATGCTTTTTTTAATGAGGTTGGGCAGAACAAAAAATGAAACATGTTGCATCTAGCGCATCTAGGCGCACACCTGGAAAAAGTGCATGCACACGAAAACGCTGATGAATGCGTGCAAGCACTAGGCAATGCACTCGCCATGTTAAACATAGGGGCGCATGCGACCGATAGCGCACGATGCGCTGCACGCAAAAACACTAATGTGAAACCAGACTAATAGTTACCAGCTGTAGTAGAGAAGCAGCATGCTCTGTTCCCATCAAACACGCACGCAGTTGACCAGACACCCAGGATTGCTAGATCAGTTCTGCACAAATGCACATCCAGCCAATCACACTGTACGCGTCACAAGTATGCTGTACACATGCACCAAATTCCCAATTTTGTTAATAACAGGTGCACCACGTCATGAGATACGTACGGCGCATGTGTTCTCACTTGTAGTGAAAGTCAAGGAGAATTATTTCAGTAAGTCCATTATGTACATGCACTGGAGCATCTGTATGACACCAGAATCAAGATGCATGCAAACACACTGCAAGGCCAATGAAAGCAACGCAGACATTAAGCCAATTATGCATAAACTGCCGCTTAGTGTGAGTTGGCCAGATAGGGGATTAGGCATACTAGACATTTAAATAAAGAAATGAAGATATAAAGTTATCAAAACAAAACAGTATTATTATAAATCAAGTTTACATTTGGAGAGTAGTGGTGAGCGAACACGCTCATCACTATTCGGCGCTCACCCAAGCATCTCACTGCTCGCAATGCTCGGAGCTCGTCGACTATTTCCACGGTTGCTCGGAAGGAGCTCGAGTCCCCGCCCTGCATGTTTGGCGCTCTTTATAGAGCCAATTAACATGCAGGGATTGTCTGCCACGCACTGTAATGCTGCAGCCATGTTGGTTGTGGCATTACAGTGATTGGCTGGCCGCACAGCATCATCAGGTCTATATCAGACCTCGCACCATCATGCTCGTCACAGTCTACTATGGAATCAGGCAGTGTAGAGAAATTTGCTGCTGAGCTAGGGAGAGATTTGTTTGCTTTGTAGTCAGTGTGGGTATACCACATATAAGGCCGGGGTCACACTTACGAGAAACTTGCACGATTCTCGTCTCTCAATACCTGGCACTGCCACCAGCACTCGGACCAGAGCGCTCAGCTGCATAGAAATACCTGCCGCCACACAGTTCGGTCCCGAGTGCCGGCGGCAGTGCCGGGTAGAGTTGAGCGAAACGGGTCGAAAAAATTCAAAAGTCGCCGACTTTCGCCAAAGTCGGGTTTCATGAAACGAAACCCGACCTTAGCGTGAGGTTGGCCACAAGGTCAGCGACTTTATTGCCAAAGTCGCGTTTCAAAAGATGCTTTAGCGCCCTTTTTCAGCCAATCAGGAAGAACGGACACTGTGGGCAACGTGATGACATAGGCAGCGGTCACCACCATCTTGGAGAAGGGCATGCAAGTGATTGGCTTGCATTGTGTGGCGTCACAGGGGGTATAAAAGGGCGGGGACGCCGACCGCCATGTTACTCATGCTGATCTCAGAATAGGGAGAGCTGCTGCTGCTGCTGATTCTGTAGGGAGAGAGTTAGGAAGGCAAAAAGAAAAATAAAACTGCTTCTGCTGCTAGCGCTTTTCACTGTAGTTACTGTGCAGTGAAAGGTGAAGATTTTTGCTTTTGTTCAGCAGCGCTGGTGGTGATTAGCCTGCCTTTTAAGGCTAGCTGCATTGCTTTGTGCACACTGGTGTTCAAACTGCTTTTTTAAAAGCAATCCAAATTGCAATGTTTTGTCCTGGTGAGGTAGTGAGCGTTCATTTTTTCACACACCGTACAGCGGTGTAAGCTCCTCACACAGTACCGTGTAACGGCTGTTATCACGGCCAAATTGAAGCTATCTACGTGTGTGACTCTGTAAGGAAAAGTCGACGAGTTTGTCCGTTCTTACAGACCTACACCTTATAGTTTTGTCCGTTTTTCAAACAGTTTAGTATATTTGCTGTTTGATTACATTCAAAACTAGAGAGAGAGACAGCGTGTGTCAGTCCGTATACAAAAACACAGAGCTTGAAAATTTTTCGTACACCGTACAGCGGTGTACGTGCACACTCCTCTCTCAGTACCATGTAATGGCTATTATCACGGCCAAATAGAAGTTATCTACGTGTGTGACTCTGTAAGGAAAAGTCGAGGAGTTTGTCCATTCTTACAGACCTACACCTTATAGTTTTGTCCGTTTTTCAAACAGTTTAGTATATTTGCTGTTTGATTACATTCAAAACTAGAGAGAGACAGCGTGTGTCAGTCCGTATACAAAAACACGGAGCTTGACAATTTTACATACACCGTACAACGGTGTACGTGCACGCTCTTCTCTCGGTACCGTGTAACGGCTGTTATCACGGCCAAATTGAAGCTATCTACGTGTGTGACTCTGTAAGGAAAAGTCGAGGAGTTTGTCCATTCTTACAGACCTACACCTTATAGTTTTGTCCGTTTTTCAAACAGTTTAGTATATTTGCTGTTTGATTACATTCAAAACTAGAGAGAGACAGCGTGTGTCAGTCCGTATACAAAAACACGGAGCTTAACAATTTTACATACACCGTACAGCGGTGTACGTGCACGCTCCTCTCTCAGTACCATATAACGGCTGTTATCACGGCCAAATTGAAGCTATCTACGTGTGGGACTCTGTAAGGAAAAGTCGAGGAGTTTGTCCATTCTTACAGACCTACACCTTATAGTTTTGTCCGTTTTTCAAACAGTTTAGTATATTTGCTGTTTGATTACATTCAAAACTAGAGAGAGACAGCGTGTGTCAGTCCGTATACAAAAACACGGAGCTTGACAATTTTACATACACCGTACAGCGGTGTACGTGCACGCTCCTTTCTCAGTACCGTGTAACGGCTGTTATCACAGCCAGATTGAAGCTATCTACATTTGTGACTCTGTAAGGAAAAGCCGAGGAGTTTGTCCGTTCTTACAGACCTACACCTTATAGTTTTGTCCGTTTTTCAAACAGTTTAGTATATTTGCTGTTTGATTACATTCAAAACTAGAGAGAGTCAGCGTGTGTCAGTCCGTATACAAAATCACGGAGCTTGACAATTTTACATACACCGTACAGCGGTGTACGTGCACGCTCCTCTCTCAGTACCGTATAACGGCTGTTATCACGGCCAAATTGAAGCTATCTACGTGTGTGACTCTGTAAGGAAAAGTCGAGGAGTTTGTCCATTCTTACAGACCTACACTCTAGGGAGATTCCAATTCTGCCCAATTCTATATACATCTTGTAGTTTGTCATACACTAGGCAATTTCTGCCGGTCACATTGCGGTGTTATAAAATTCAACTGTGTCCTGAAGTGTTGAGAGATTCCAATTCTCCACAGTCCTCTATCCACCTTTATTACACCATCCAGAATCTGCCTGTCACATTGCGGTGTAAAATAAACAGGGCCTGACAGAATCCAACTGTGTCCTGAAGTCTACAGAGATTCCAATTCTCCACAGTCCTCTATCCACCTTTATTACACCATCCAGAATCTGCCTGTCACATTGCGGTGTAAAATAAACAGGGCCTAACAGAATCCAACTGTGTCCTGAAGTCTACAGAGATTCCAATTCTCCCCACTACTATATACACCTTGTACCTTGTTTTACAGTACCATATAGCTGGTGGGTTTTTGGGTACATTTTCCCCAAAAATGAGGAAGTGTGGTGGAAGAGTCCGTGGAAGTGGGCGGGGGTTGGCAGCTGGTAATGATGGTGTTGGTGTTGGTGGTGGATCTGCTGGTAGTGGCAAAAGCAAAATAGCACCTAATGCAGGAGGTGTGGAGCCTGCATTATCGTCTGGCTCCAAAAGGCCTCGAAGGCTCCCTTTTCTGGGAGTAGGTAAACCGCTTTTAAAGCCGAAGCTTCAAGAACAAGTTTTGGCTTTCATTGCTGACTCAGCCTCCAGCTCTATCGCCTCCTCTTCTGAAGTTTTAAAAATAAAAGCACTGAGTCATCATTGGAGGCTCATGTTCATGAACCACACCTTTCCTTGTGTCCTTCACCCCAACCAAAATTGAAGGATGCGGCAGGCCACACTACAGATTACTTCATGGAGCTGTTTTCACATACCATGCCTGGGTTATCAAGTCAAATCGTGAATTACCCAGGCAAAGATGAATCTGACATGGAGTGTACTGATGCACAGCCACTGATAGATGATTCTGCTGGTACATTCACTCAGAGCACTACATTGTCCTCGCAGTGTACTGAGCCAGAATCTGACCCAGATGAAACTCAGGTGACCCTTCCCGCATACTATACCACCATACACGGTGACACAGAGGAAGGTGCACATGACATTGAAGAGGAGGTGATGGATGACACAGTTGTTGACCCAGACTGGCATCCATTGGGGGTAGAGGGTGCCGCTGCCAATAGCTCAGAAGAGGAGGAGGAGCATCCACAGCGGGCATCGACATCGCAACAGCTGTTATCTGGCAGGCCCGGAGCAGTCCAAAAACGGGTTACAAAAACCAAAAGAGTTACAGGACAGCTTGGCCAGACGGTCAAAATAGCACAGCGTGCAAGGCCTCAAAGTGTCTTCAGTAGTAGGAAGAGTGCAGTGTGGCACTTTGTTGAACAAAATCCTAATGATCAGGCAAAGGTTATCTGTAAGAAGTGCGCAAAGACCTTTAGCCGAGGGAAAAATCTGAGAAATTTGAATACCAGTTGCATGCTAAGATATTTAACCACCATGCACTTGCAAGCGTGGACTTACTACCAAAACTCACGTACCACATGTGCTACTGATCCCAAAGAAGGTAATCAGCAATGCTACATTGTTTCCCCCACTGTAAGTCCACCGGTTAACACACCACAAGCAGCAAATGTTGAGTTGTCGTCGAAAGGGCAAATCAGTCAGGGAATCACACTATTATTGCAACGAAAGACTGAATCTAGGCCTTCAGAAAGAACACCAACTCCATCACCATCATCAACCCTCTCTCAGTCCGCCATGTCCACCGCTAGTTCCACAATATGCAGCTCTCAAGTCCAGCTCACCCTACCAGAGACTATGAGTAGGGCAAGAAAGTACTCATCCTCTCATCCACGTACACTGGGTTTGAACGCCCACATTGCCAAACTAATCTCGTTAGAGATGATGCCCTATCGGTTGGTTGAAAGTGCAGCTTTCAGCGAGCTCATGGCCTACGCAGTACCACGCTATGACCTACCCAGTCGCCACTTCTTTTCTCGCACCTTCATGTGAAAGACCGCATTGTCCATGCACTCAAGCAATCAGTGAGTGGAAAGGTGCACCTCACAACTGATGCAGGGTCCAGTAGGCATGGCCAGGGCCGTTATGTGTCCATCACTGTGCACTGGGTTAATGTGGTGGATGCAGGGTCCACAGGGGACAGCTGTGATGGCACAGTGCTGCCTAGCCCACGGTATAGGAAACAGTTGGCTGTAGGCGTTTGACCCTCCTCCTCCTCCTCCTCCAGAAGCGAAAGCTCGTCCACAGAGCGCAGTCGCACGAGCACTGCACCCGCAGCTGACAGTGGTGCACACGATGTGTCCCACTATCGATCAGCTAGTGGAAAGCGTCAGCAGGCTGTGTTGCAGATGATGTGTTTGGGTGACAGACACACGGCGGAGGTACTGGCCGACTACTTTCAGCGACAAACTGAGTCATGGCTGAGCAGTCTACATCTTGAGGCAGGCAAGGTAGTTAGTGATAACGGCCGGAATTTTGTGGCAGCCATAGCCCTTTCAAAACTCAGACAAATACCTTGCTTGGCTCACACCTTGAACCTGGTGGTGCAGTGCTTCCTCACTAATTATCCGGAGTTAACAGGCCTGCTCCATAAGGTTCGAAGACTGTGCTCGCACATCCGCCGGTCGCCGGTACACTCCAGTCGTATGCAGAAGCTGCAGCGATTGCTCCACCTTCCCAAGCACCGCCTAATTATCGACGTTGCAACAAGGTGGAACTCCACCCTGCACATGGTTGAGCGGCTGTGCGAACAGAGGCAGGCCGTAATTTATTTGTGGGAGGATACACAGGCAGGCACTTTGAGGGCAGACATGGAGTTGACAAGCGTGCAGTGGTCGAAGCTGAAAGACCTCTGTAAAGTCCTTCAATGTTTTGAGGAATGCACACGGCTGGTAAGCGCAGATGACGCCATCAAAGCATGAGCATCCCACTTATGCGTCTGCTCATGCAAACTTTGACGCACATCAAGGAGCAGGCGTCTACAGCCAAGGATGATGAGGAAGAGGAGGAGGGAAGCCTTGATGACAGTCAGCCATTGTCTGTTCAGGGAACTGTCGTGGACGAGGTGGAGGAAGAAGAGGAGGAGGAGGATGATGATGGGGATGATTATTTAGGGGAGGAGGATGCTTCTCATGGGGCAAGAGAAAATCTTGGCGTGGCAAGGTCTGGTACTGGGTTTGTGCATGACTAGAGGGATGTGGATTTGCCTGAAAGTGCTCCTCCACCCAGCACTCGCAGTGCATCATTGACACCGGGAACATTGGCCCACATGTCAGATTATGCCTTGCAGATCCTAAAAAGGGACCTCCGCATTGCCAAAATGATGAACGATGATGACTACTGGTTGGCCAGCATCCTGGATCCACGCTATAAAGGCAAATTCCAAAACATCATGCCACAGGAGAACCTTGACCTAATATTGGCTAACAAACAAGCTACTCTGGTAAACCGGTTGGTTGAGGCCTTCCCAGCACACAGCAACGGTGATGGTTCTCACACGAGCCGTAGGGGCCGGGGGCAACTTGGAAATGGTGTTGGTGGTGCACACATCCGAAGTGGCGTTGGAGACAGGGGTTTCATGACCATGTTGTGAACTGATTTTTCAAGTCCCGGTCACACGACTGGTAATACTGCATCAACTGAAAGTGACAGAAGACAGCACTTGTCAACTATGGTTACAAACTACTTTTCCTCCCATATCGATGTTCTCCCTCGCTGGTCATTCCCATTTGACTATGGGGCTGCTAAACTGGACACCTGGCCTGAATTGGCACAATATGCCTTACAGGAGCTCACTTGCCCAGCTGGCAAGTGTGCTATCGGAAAGAGTCTTCAGTGCTGCTGGATCAATCCTGACAGAAAAAAAGGACCCGTCTGTCGACCCAAAATTTGGATGATCTAACCTTCATTAAAATGAACCATGCATGGGTTTCCAAGGATTTTGTCACACCTTACCCTGATGACACATAGGTTAACAGAAAAATGGCTTTCTTTAGTCTGCCACTTCCTGGGACTTGACCAATTTCGCCTTTTCAGCAGGTGAATGTCCCACATCAACATATGCCATTTTGTAAACCTCCCTAACTGGGCTGCCTCCTCCCCCCATGGCCGGGGTCACCACCTAGCGCATGCAACCGTGCGAGTGCCGTTGCCCTGGACAGGTGGGTGGGCTGACTCTTGGGCGCGGGCACTGGCACAGGGTCCCTCATAGTGCAATCAAGTGTCTCTGATGGTGGGGGTGCACACCCGCCGTCAGACACACCGCCATACTATGAGGGGCCCAGTGCCAGTACCAATGCCCACGAGTGGGCCACACTTGCTTGGGCAGGGCCACAGCATTTGCAATGTTTACCTCTCCCTGCTCCTCTGCTGTGTAGTCTGGGCTGTCAAATCCTTCACTGGGACTGCCACTACAAATTTGGTGAACTGATAGAAGATGATGGTTAAGACGTAGCTATGCCCTGTCCCACTGGCCGGGATTTAGCTTCAGATCATCAATTGCTTCCATTTCTTATGGATGTCAACTCACAATGAGATGCAGTGGTGGTTTCTCATCAGCTTTCACAGTTTTCCTACCCACAGACGTGTGACATTCCAGCGCACATTTTTAAATGTGTCCTCATGCCAATCCAAATGAATCACCTACGGCCTGTGGCTTCTGTCTTTTGCACTCCAAAGTTACGTGACAGAGCATGATAGGCAGTCAGCACTATGTTTACATCTCTCCCTGTGATCAAAATTATATGGATATGAGTAATGGCGATGGGATCAACGGTACTGCAATATAGCAACACTTTCTTCACAAAGAAAGGTTTTCGCTGTCTCCACACACTAATTAATTGAGGGTCTGCATTGCTTCTAAGAATTGTGACGGAAGTTTATCCCGTGAATAGGAATTCCTAGATTTCTGCAATCACTAGAATTTATGTCAGTAAGGCTAAGTGCACACGTACCGGAACTCTCGCGAAAATTACCGCGAGAATTCCGGAATTCCAGTCCGCGGGAAAATCGCATTTTAAATTCCCGCGATTTTCCCGCGGAAAAACTAGCATTTTGCAAGCGTATTTAGCTTGCAAAATGCTAGCGTTCTCCAAGCGATCTGTAGCATCGCTGGGAGAACTGATTGACAGATTGGTCACACTCGTCAAACATAGTGTTTGACGAGTGTGACCAACTTTTTACTACTGAGGCCGCCTATGCAGCATCAGTAGTAAAAGATAAAATGAAAAAAAAATAAAAAATGGTGTTATTCTTACCTTCCGACGTCCCGCGCAGCCGTTCCCAGTAATCCTTTGCGAAAATGCCCGCGATGGCGTCCGTTCTCGCGGAATCGCGATGTCTCGTGGTTATTCGCGATGACGTCGCGCGAATGACCGCGAGACTTCGCGATCCCGCGAGAACGGACGCCATCGCGGGCATTTTCGCAAAGGACTACTGGGAACGGGAGCGTGAAGAGAAGCGGAAAGACTGCGCGGGACGTCGGAGGGTGAGAATAACAATATTTTTTATTTTTAAATTCTATTTTTTACAGGGATATGGTACCCAAAGCCCGGAGGACAGTCTCCTCTCCTCCGGACCGTGGGTACCATCCGCAAATGTTCTGCTTACGTTCCGCATGGTGTGCACAGCCACATGCGGGAAGTAAGCAGAACAATGCATTCCTATGGGTGCGGGATCGCCGCGATTCCGCAAATTAATGAGCATGCTGCGGTTTTTACCGCTAAGCAATTCCGCCGCGGTAAAAACCGCAGCATTAGCACAGCATTGCGGAATCCCATAGGAATGCATGGGATGCTTATTTTTCGCGTTTTCGTGGCAAAATCGCGCGGTTAAAACAGCCGCGGAAACGCGAAAAAAACGCCACGTGTGAACTCAGCCTAATTGTATTCATCTCATTTCCTATTGCGGAGAGTCTGGACTGTCTTACTGAGACAGAAATATATATGAAGATTTAAAAATACCACCAAAAGTGTATACTGGTGTACACTTCAAATACATTTCCTTTTTTCTACTTTTTTGATTGTTGTCTAATCCATACTGTGAACATGGAGATTTTAAATATTTAAACTATGCTATATATACCTGCTATCCAGTGATAATGTACCCTTTCTCAACTTTGTACAAGCTGGTCAAATCCATACTGGGCCTGAGACCATCTGAGCCTGCCTCCTGATCTATAGACATAGGTTTTTAATGTGTAAACTATGCTATACATACCTGTAATCCGGTGATACGTTACCCTTTCTCACCTTTGTCCAATCACGTCTAATCCATACTGGGCCTGAGACTGTCTGAGCCTGCCTCCTGATGTATAGACCTACGTTTTTAATGTGTAAACTATGCTATACATACCTGTTATCCAGTGATACGGTACCCTTTCTCACCTTTGTCCAATCACGTCTAATCCATACAGGGCCTGAGACCGTCTGAGCCTGCCTCCTGTTATATAGACATAGGTTTTTAATGTGTAAACTATGCTATACATACCTGTTATCCAGTGATACGGCACCCTTTCTCACCTTTGTCCAATCACGTCTAATCCATACTGGGCCTGAGACCGTCTGAGCCTGCCTCCTGATATATAGACATAGGTTTTTAATGTGTAAACTATGCTACATATATACGTTTTACCCAGTGAAACTGTACCCTTTATCAACTTTCTAGAATCTTGTCGAATCCATACTGGGCCTGAGAACGGCTGCCGAGCTGTTAAGCAAGCTACAGCAACTGTGGTTTGGACACGTAATTTTTTGCATTTTTTCAGGAATGCCGGTTAGGCCTAATTCAGGAATTGCGGTTGATCTGCACTTACTGGGAAATCATCGTTCGCAGGGAATAATTGGAATCACAGATCCCCATCACTAACGGTGTTCTGCTGGTTATCTGCACCTGTAAGCGATAAAAGCTGGTCCTTTCAGTGTAGCGAGCATGCAGCCCCGGACATGTAAGGGCATGATAGACCTGTTATTGCTCGATCTCATTTGCCAGAGCCTCGCATATCTCTCTAGTAAGCTTGACGCGTACCAAGGGGGCATGCCGGAGTCTCGTTCGTTAACGGAATAAAGCTGACAAATTGCTAGCACAACTACAAACGGACATACCACACCACACACACAATCGACAAAGCTTTCAATATGTGCATCTTTTCTTGAGGTGGCATGGTTGTGGTTTCCCGGGTGGAGTCCAATTAAGCCGCAGGCTCCACTCCTGGTGTTGCCCTTTTGGACATTCCTTTAAGGTTCAGCTCTGCAATCATTCTGCCCCCGGAAAACAAACACTTTGCCTTCATGGACGCTGTTTGGAAGTTCGTGGGAATAACGCCGCCCGATCGCCAGTTGGCATAATTTATTGGTGTGAAGTCCGACGGTATATGATCGTGTTCGATTTCAGAATTTTTTTTTTTGGTTGGTATTTTACATTTTTATTCCAGCCTTTCTTGACTTCATAAGGGAATGACAAGCCTATATCTGTGTCTCCTCCACCTCCTCCTTTTACTCCTCCACCTCTTTTCTAAATGTAGTTGCCCTTTTCCAGATGTAATTTTTGTCTTCTGAGCATTTTCTCTGCTTTGGGACACCTTTTAAGGTGTTTTGTAATTGTTTTCTATGTGTTTGTATGTGTTTGTGTTTGCCTGCCATTGTTTTCAATGGGGTTTGATGAACATTCGACAAACTTGCCTCCTGTGTGACGAACCAAAACACTAGCATGGTGGCTCAACACTACTCCTGATATATAGACGTACATTGTTAATGTGTAAACTATGCTATATATACCTGCTATCTGATGATACTGTACACTTTGTCTACTTTTTATATTCTTGTCTAATCCATACTGAGCCTGTGAGCGTCTCTGTGTGACTGAAGGAATATATATGGAGATTGACATTTATCCTTTGACTGAATAGAGCATTTATGAAACAGTGCCATATATCTGATGCTATTTTGTGTCTATTTTGTGCAAAATTTTGAAGTTTGATGGAAGAGGCCGCGGACGTGGGCGCGGGGGGGCCAGCTGGTGATGATGGTGGTGGTGCCTCTGCTGGTAGTGGCAAAAGCACAATAGCAGCTAAGGCAGGAGGTGTTGAGCCTGCGTCATGGTCTGCTCCGGAACGCCTGGAATGATACCTTTTCTGGGAGTAGGTTAACCGCTTTTAAAGGCGGAGCATGAGGAACTGGTTTTGGCTTACATTGCTGAAACAGACTCCATCAAATATTCCCGCCTCTTCTGAAGTTTCAAAAAATGCAAGCACTGAGTGGTCAAGTGCTGGATCCTGGTCAGGAAGAACCCCTTTCCTTGTGTCCTGCATCCGCACCCAAACTGAATGAGGCAGCCGGCCACACTTCACATTAGTCCATGTAGCTCTTTCTATCATACCATGCCTGGGTTATCAAGTCAAATTGTGAATTCCCCAGTCCAAGATGAATCTGACATGGAGCCAGGGCAGTGGGGTTAATCGGTACCGGGCCGGTGTCTCAGAGGGATGTGTCACGGTGGTGGTGACCCGTTCCGTGGCCCTGAGCGTCCATGCAAAGGGGTGAATTACGTTTATAGGTGAATGATACGTGACGCCACCTCTGGTTTCTGATTAGATTGACCAGCGCTGCAGTGTCGCTTCTGTGGGACAGATGTTGTGGTGCAGCTAAGATGTAGAAGACCTGCACAGGTAGGGCCGTAGTCGCAGGGCAGATGAAAGAGTTGGGAGATGGTGTGCAGTGCAGGATGTAGCTGAGCCGTGCGCCAGGCACAGGAGAAAGATGACAGACACAGTCGTGCAGTTCCTTTACCTGTAATTGGTAGGTGCTGTCCAGGACCCAGAGTACAGATGGAGAAGGAGTTGGTCAGCCTGGAAGCCAATTTGGATTTCTATCTCTGCAGATAGGTAGTGTGGCCTCCGTTCTAGCGCTTATCTGAGGTACTCATAGTGCTGAGTTCATTGAAGTTCCCCCTGTTGACTCTCTTTTGGAACTTTCTCGTATGGCTGGCAGCCGTAGCCTTTTCCTTCTGGCTCACACATGTCGATGCTGGGGCCTCCGAGCCTCAGTTGGGTACAGAGCATTTACAGCTGCTACTTCCTCCGGATTCTGCTGCAGGAACGTCAGTGTCCCTACAAACTCGGAGACCGGAATCCGGACCATGCGCTCCAGCTAGGAGTGAGCCTTAACTCTGCTCATCCTCCAGCTCCCCTTCTCACATCCACACACTTCCCCTTCCCTGCATGGAATGGCCTAACTTACCTCCTCCCGACCACAGAGAGCAGCTCCTCAGCAGTCATGTTCAGAGGTCTCCCTGCTGGCGTGGAGTTGGAAATGTGTTGTGTGTTGGTTTAACTGCTAGAGAGATCCTTCGTTGCTCCCAAGCATGACATCACACTCCCTAGGAGGAAGGTAATGCCACTGTGGCGACTGTACTCCTGGGGACACCACAAGTGCACTGATGCCCAGCCACTGCTAGATGATTCTGCTGGTACATTGACCCAGACCACTACATTCCTCTCACACTCTACACAGCCAGAATCTGACCCAGAGGAAACTCAGGTTCCCCTTCCCGCATACTCTATCACCTTACACGGTGACAAAGAGGAAGGTGCAGCTGAAAGTGCAGGTTCCTTGAGCTGGTGGGGGGCATACTCATGGGCGACGGCACTGGCACAGGGCACCTCATAGTATGCAAAAGTGTCTCTGCCGGTGGGTGGGGGTGGGGGCCCACCTGGTGGGGGCCCACCCGTCGTCAGACACACCACCGTACTATTAGAGGGGCCCTGTGCCACTGCCGTCGCCAATGAGTGGGCCCCCCCTGCTTGCTCTGGATCACAGCACTTGCAAAGTTGAAATACTTACCTCTCCCTGCTCCACCGCCATGACGTCTTCCGCGTTTCCTGACAGTGATAGTCTGATCAGAGAGCGCAATGACATCACGTCTGTACGCCCTCTGCCTAAACAGCCAAGTGCAGTGAGATGGACGATGGGGACGACGAGGAGTCCAGACTAGTACAGGGATTCCATAGCGAGGAGACTTATTTAATTGTTTTCAATGTTGGGACAGCAATTTTTGGGGAGCACTATACTCTGGAGAATGATATATGGGGCCACCATACACTGGAGCATTCCAATGGTGGACATCAGACACTGGACCAGCATTTACAGGGCACATTATACACTAGAGCATTAGAAATGGGGCCCATTATGTATGGAGCATTATTTGGGCCCATAAAACAGTGGAGCTTCATCCATGGGGACCAACATATACTGTAGCATTATGTGGAGCTCATCATATACTGTTTCAAACATTATATGGGACCAATGATTCTGTTTGGAGAAATATATGGGCATCATTACTCTGTATAGCGCACTATTCGGTGGCCATAATACTGTATGGAGTAATATACTGTCCATTTTTGGAGCTATTAAAAATGGATATCAGTCATGAGATGTAAAAAGTGAAGTATTTTTCATTGTACTATGCCGCTATTTCTCTGCGGTATCGGAGCATCATGAGTTGTGGTATGTGTTAAAGGGGCGCTCTTTGGCCCAGGGCACATGAAAACCTGGAGCCAGCCCTAACCCCCACAAATTTAGCCAAATAACCCCCATTTTTCAGTGCGTAACTAGTATTATGAAGTAAATTAAGGTTGAAAAGCTTCAGTAATCAGAATTGATGTTTTTGGCATTCAAAAGGGCACTGTAGGTGTGTTTCCTGTCCTCCACTCCCTTCCGACTTTGCTTTCCCAATGACTTGCATTGTGTTTCGTGTTTCAGTCGGCCTTTGACTTTTCACGATAATCGGCCGATTTCGTTCGACCCGACTTTTTCGACCAGAAAAAAGGCAAAGTCGCTCATCTCTAGTGCCGGGTATTGAGACGCGAGACTCGTGCGAGTTTCTCGCAAGTGTGACCCCAGCGTTATACACATATGCATCTCAACTAACAGACCTCCTGGAACTAATCCAGCTGCATATATATCAGTGCTAGGCAGGCAGGCAGTGTGGAGACTGCAGTGCATATTGCAAGAGGGTCCATTCCAGTACTGTCTGCTGTTGCCTATTACAGATATTTATAGACATAGCCCCAGGTATCAGAGGCCAGGAATATTTTTTTGGGGGGGATCTTAATTATTTGCTTTAAAAGCAATCCAGAGAACAACATTTTCTGCTCCATTTCCTTGTTGGCACTGCAGAATACAGTCGGATCCTTTCAATATTACAGCGGTAAAAAAACAGCTATTTTAAACTGGGGCTTGTCCGCCACACGGATTGCATATCAGCGCGGTCAAAATTGTGCCATTTCAGGCCTCAATTTAAATCTTTTTGCAGTGTCTTAAGCAAGTTATTGACACCAGTTTGCTGAAAAAATAATTACCTACAGGCCAGATGTTTTGCACTGGGGCTATACATAATAAATACAAGTACAGTAATCTTAACCAATACAAGTCACAACTGATACAGGAGGAGAGAGGACCCTGTGTTACGGGCTGGCAGAACTCACCAAATAATATAATGATAGTTCACAGCCCGGGGTCCACCGTGCAGAGGTGGTAAACTGCTGCTTACTAATGGCAGATGTATATAGCGGTATACAAAGGTCATACACGGATTAACGTCACCCGGTATGAACAGGAGCGGTCTCTGTTACGTCACAGAGCCGCAGTACCACGAAACTTAAATGCCGGAGTCTGTTAGCACTCACAGAACTCGGCAAGGAGGCGCTCAGAATGTGGTCATGGAACTCTGCCCCAAGGACACGGGGTCAGAGTCCCTCTACACCTTCTGAGCAAGTGGTGTCGAACCTGCAGCACTGACCTTGGAAAAGTGTCGAGCACGTGCACCGTGGAGTGTAGAGCCAGCGGAGGACACTGATTCTAGTCTCTGACTCGGCCTCTACCTACGCCTAGACCTGGGCACTTGACAAGATAGGCTGCACAACACATGCGTACCAAGGGTAGGGCTTTCCAATGAGTCATTCACCAGAGACATTCATACATGCATACAACACTCACTCCACATGGTCTAATCTTTGTCTATACTAGCGCATGGCCGTGCGGCCATGCGACTTTTATAGCAGCGTCCTTCCGGGACCTTCCTGATGGTCCAATCCGAGCAGGAGAAGGACCTGAGCATGTGACCTCCAATCATCAATGAGAGATCGTCCCACGGGCGTGTTCAGTGGACCGAAAGGAGGACTTTGTCCCTGAAGTAGCTCGCTGCTGACCAGCCTGCATTGCTAAAGCTGGATAGCTGGACAAGAGGTGGCATCAGCAACTAAATCTACAGAGCTGGTCTGAGCAGAGCACCTGGATGAACGAGTCTGCTGAGCAGCCTACTGTGCGGCCAGAGAGGAATGGGAAACTGCTGAATGCAAGGCTTGGGATTTTTGCTGTGCAGCGACCAGAACCTGACGCCTAACACCCTGCCCGCGAGGGCTCACAGTCTATAAGGCATGAGTGAGAATAAAGTAGATGAGGGTAGAGCTGGTCGTGCAGCGGTTTGGTGGATTGGTGGTTACTGCAGGTTGTAGGCTTGTCGGAAGAGGTGAGTCTTCAGGTTTTTTTGAAGGTTTCCATGGTAGGCGAGAGTCTGCTATGTTGCGGTAGAGAGTTCCAGAGTAGGAGGGATGCGCGGGAGAAATCTTGTATGCGATTGTGGGAAGAGGTGATAAGAGGGGAGTAGAGAAGGAGATCTTTTGAGGATCGGAGGTTGCGTGCAGGTAAGTACCGGGAGACGAGGTCACAGATGTATGGAGGACTCAGGTTGTGGATGGCTTTGAACGTCATGGTTAGGATTTTGAACTGGAGTCTTTGGGTAATGGGGAGCCAGTGCAGGGATTGACAGAGGGGAGAGGCCGGGGAATAGCGGGAGACAGGTGGATTAGTCAGGCAGCAGAGTTTAGAATAGATTGGAGGGGTGCCAGAGTGTTAGAGGGGAGGCCACAGAGCAGGAGGTTGCAGTAGTCAAGGTGGGAGATGATGAGTGAATGGACTACGGTTTTTGCAGATTCTTGATTGAGGAATGTAAGGATTTGTGAAATGTTTTTGAGTTGAAGTCAGCAGGAAGTGGAAAGGGCTTGGATATGTGGTTTGAAAGAGAGATCAGTGTCAAGGATAACCCTGAGGCAGCGAGTTTGTTGGACTGGAGAGAGTGGACAGCCATTTACTTTAATGGATAAGGCTGTTGGGGTGGTCGAGTGAGATGGGGAAAGATGATGAATTCTGTTTTGTCCATATTAAGTTTTAGAAATCTAGCGGAGAAGAAGGATGAAATAGCAGACAGACATTGAGGGATTCTGTTTAGTAGGGAGGTGATATCTGGTCCAGAGATGTAAATATGCGTGTCATCAGCATAGAGGTGATACTGAAAGCCGTGAGATTCAATGAGTTGTCTGAGGCCGAAGGTGTAAATGGAGAAGAGCAAGGGCCTTAGGACTGAACCTTGCGGGACTACGACGGATAGGGGGCGCAATGAGGAGGTGATGTGCGAGTGGGAGATGCTGAATGTCCGGTCTGTTAGGTATGACGTGATCCAAGATAGGGCCAAGTCTGTGATACCAAGAGATGAGAGGGTCTGTAGTAATAGGGAATGGTCCACTGTGTGAAAGGCAGAGGAAAGGTCCAGGAAGAGGACAGAGTTGTGTTGTTTGGCCTTGGCGGCTAGTAGGTCATTGGTGACCTTAGTTAGGGCAGTTTCAGTGGAGTAGTGTGGCCGGAAGCCAGATTGTAAGTGGTCAAGGAGGGAGTAAGAAGAGAGGTGGGAGGATAGTTCAAGATGGATGTGTTGTTCCAGTAGTTTTGAGGCAAAGGGGAGAAGTGATATAGGGTGATAGCTAGATGCAGAGGATGGATCAAGAGAGGACTTTTTGAGGATAGGTGTGATTGAGGCATGTTTAAAGCTTGAGGGGAAAGCACCAGTAGTTAGTGATAGGTTGAAGATATGGGTTAGGGTTGGGATGAAAACTGTGGTGAGGTTTGGGTTGAAGTGGGATGGGATCGGGACAAGTGCACAGGTAGTGAGATGTGATCTTGAGAGTAGAGTGGAGAGTTGATCTTCTGTAATAGTGGAGAAGTTGGTTTTTGAGGAGGAGGGCTGGGCAGTTAGGAGGAAGGGCTCTGGGGGTTGTCCACCAAAACTGTGTCTGATGTTATCAATCTTCTCCTTGAAAAATGAGGCTTAAGCCCCCTTCACACATAGCAAGATCGCTAGCGATCTCGCTAAAGCGTCACTGATTTTGTGACGCAACAGCGATATCGGTAGCGATCTCGCTACATGTGACACTTACCTCCGACCCGGCTCCCCGCTGGATATCGCTGATCGCGTGAGAACAGGATGGTCCATTTCTCGTCGTCGGCTTCCTGCTGGCGCCGACAAGCGACTCCATGGACGCGGGTGAAAGACGTCACCCTCACTGCATGTGACAGGTAAGTGACGACCGCCGACCACTGCTGCATCGCTGGTGAGATCTGCCTGTTTGGCAGCTCACTAGCGACCATTTAGCGATGCACTAGCGATCCTGACCGGGTCATATCGTTGTCAGGATCGCTGGTGCATCGCTAAATGTAACGGGACCTAAAGTCTTCAGCTGAGATGAGTGGGGAGGGAGGAAGTGCTGGGGGGCAGAGGAGAGAATTGAAGGTGTTGAATAACTGTTTAGGGTTGTGAGACAGGGAGGATATGAGAGATGAGAAGTAGGTTTGTTTTGCTGCAGCGAGTGTGGCCTTGAAAGTAGTGAGGGACTGTTTGAATGCGATGAAGTCCTCATTGGACATGTGTACCTATGTTTCATTTAAAATGGGCAAGGGATGAGGAAGTGGATATGATGGTGCATACAGAGGCCGAGGCCGTGGGCTAGCTGAATTTGTGCCACAACAAACACAGACATCTTATCGCACGACTTGCCTGTCCCAATTACTATGGGACCGCAGCAGCACACCACTATTGAACCCAGAGCAGTGTCAAAAGGTTGTTGGTTGTATAGCGGATAATGCTTACAATCATTTTGCCTCGACCACCACTACCCTGTCTTCCACACGGTCAAGTCTGAGTAGTCATGAGTCTGGACCGCATATTCCTCACCCTGATCCTCTTTCCTCACACCATGCTGAATGCCCGGAGACAACTGATCCCACATTGGACGCTCCAGAGAGCTGTTCACTTTTTCATTTATAAATTCGGGCCTCTCGCCATGTCCACTTGAAGCAGGGCAAGAGGAGTTGTAGTGATGCCCAAATATTTGAGCAACCACAGTCACATGAAGGCGATTGTTAGGGACAGCGGAACGCACTAAATATAAAATAACGTAAATTGTGTTTGCCGCCCGGGGTCCACCATGCAGAAGATGTTAACACTGCTGCTAGATAATGGCGGACATACAATATGGCGGTATAACGCACGAGGTTTGAACGTCACCCGGGTGCGTTGAGCGATCACTGTTGTATTCACAGAGACGCCTAAATGATAGCACAAAAGGCTGAACCTGTTAACGTCACAGGTCAGAGAAGTGCACGCACGGTATATGGTCACAGGAGCTGGGCCCTAGGCAGAGGGTCAGCGTCCGTCTAGACCTACAGTGCGTGCGGCGTCGCTACTGCAGACGCCAAGAGGAGCTGCAGGCTGCAGCGCGGTGAGAGACACTGCCGTTAATTGACAATGCCCGGTTGCCGGCGCACTGTCGGACACTAGCACTGTGGAGGATGCTTATGTGGCTTGTAGCTTGCCACTGGCTGGCACTGACTCTAAAGTTAAGACCCTATACACACTCGTAATATCAGAGGGAGGGGATCTTAATGAGTCATTCGCAGGTACATGCATCCATCATCATTCACACAGTTAGCGGCTATGCGAACCTTTTATAGCCGGGACCTTCCAGAAGCTTCCAGATCCCTGAGATGGACCAATCAAATCACGAGAAGGACCTGGGCATGTGACTCCCGATCTCCAATGGGAGATCATCTCTTGAGCATGCCCAGTAGAGCGACGGGAGGAGTTAGCCTCTGGAGTGGCTTGCTGCTGAGCAGTCTGCGCTGCTATTGCTGGCCCAGAGGTGGCAGCAACAGCCAAATCCGCAGAGCTGATCTGAGCAGAGCGGCTGGAACGCCGGGATTGCTGTGCAGGCTCCTGAGCGGTCGGTGGAGAATGGGCGACAGCTGAATGCAAGGCTGTGGATTCCTGCTGAGCAGTTGCAGGGACCCAACGCCTAACAGCGATGGTGGGAAAGTGTCAGCAGAGGAGGACAATGATGAGACACAATTGCCAGAAAGTCTGGAGGAGGACCAGGGTGCGGAAGTGGACGACGAGGTGGTTGATGATATAGTAACTGACACAAGCTGGCAGGAGGACATGCAGAGCGATGACAGCAGTACACAGGGGGAGGTAGGTGTAGCACCCCAACAGGCAGGAAGAAGCAATGTGGTGGCTGCAGACAGAAGGCGGGCTACCATTCTCGTAACACCAAAACGATGTAAGTTGCCATTCCAACTGTTAGGTCTTCCCATGTCTGGTTGCTTTTTAAAGACTCTGCCAATAACCCCAAACAGGCCATTTGCACCACCTGCCTGGCCAGCATCAGATGGGGTAGCAAAACTACCAGCCTGACCAAAACCAACATGATCAGGCATATGGCAGCAATGCACCTGACTTTGTGGGCCCAACCCCAGGTTCCAGAAACAGTGTCTGAGGGTGACACCACTGCTTCTTCCGCTGTTGTGCGTGCAAGCCAATCCTCTGTCCATGGTACATGCAAAGATGCCTCCTGCCTTGCACCTGTCAATGCACACACTCAGCTAGCACCATCAACAAGCATGTGATGTCCACGTCTTTGTCTCAGCACAGTGTTCAGTTGTCCATACCCCAGTCCTTGGAACGCAAGCGGAAATATCCAGCCAACACCCCAATGGCCACAGTACTAAATTGACACATTTCTCATCAGCTTGCGCTCAAAATGTTGCCTTTTAGGCTTGTGGAGATGGAAGCTTTCCGCAATCTGAAGGCGGCGGCCGTCCCGTGGTACTCGGTCCCCATTCGCCACTATTTCTCCTGGTGTGCCGTCCACATAACACAAGCTCGTGTCCCACAACATTAACCATGCCCTCAACAATGCAGTTACTGGGAAAGTCCACTTAACCACAGTCACGTAGACAAGTGCTTGTGTGCAGGGATGGTACATTTTGCTGACGGCACACTGGGCTAACATAGGGGAAGCTAGGACCCAGTCAGACCTTGGGATGGAACATGTCCACCTGACGCCAAGGATTGCGGGCCCTACATCAATCAGGGTGGCCCTCACAGTCTACAGCTCCTGCACCTCATCCTCATCCTCCTCTTCAGCCTCCATCTCCGAAATGACCACATCAGTCACAAGCTGGAAGCACTGCAGCACTGCCTCAGCCAAGTGGTAACTGGCTGTGCTGAAGCTAATATGCTTAGGTGACAAACCACACAATGCTGAAGAGTTGTGGACAGCTCTGAAAGAGCAGGCAGATTTGTGGCTGACACCACTGAACCTACAGCCAGGCATGGTCTTGTGTGACAATGGACGGAACCTGGTGGCGGCTCTGAGGCAAGGCTAGCTCACACATGTATCATGCCTGGCCCATGTGCTTAACCTCGTGGTTCAGCGGTTTCTAAAAACCTACCCCGAGCTGCCATATCTGCTTGTCAAAGTACTATGTAAGCATAGGCATAGACAAATCAGGTAGAGACAGATATAAAAATCATGGAAACGAAGTGATGTAATGCACATATCGATTAAGTAGAATCCAGACCTCACATGGTCCCCTGCCCACCCCAGCATGCATTTCGGAAAAATTCCTTCCACAGGGGGCCTGAGGGGCACCAAGGACAACATCTGCAAGGAGTTTGTATGTTCTCCCCGTGTTTGCGTGGGTTTCCTCTAGGTACTACGGTTTCCTCCCACACTCCAAAGACATACTGATAGGGAATTTAGATTGTGAGCCCCAACGGAGACAGTGATGATAATGTGTGCAAACTGTAAAGCGCTGCGGAATATGTTAGCGCTATATAAAAATAAAGATGATTATTATTATTATATCTGTCTCTACCTGACTTGTCTATGCCTACATAGGGCTCTGTGATACTATTTGACTTACTATTATTTCTATGTACTCATTCTTTATATATGAGCAACATTTTATCCCTGCTTTGTCTATGACCTATTTGTAATTTAATAAAGATTTTCTCAATTTTTTGCTACTTTTTGGACTGTTTACTGCTTATTTTGGTGGCTTTTTTCTTGTTGAGGTTTGCAGTGTGTCTTGCACTGTCCAGTTTCAGTTTTCTGAGCTATGGGTGATATTTAGTACAGTGAATTTAAATTACTGATATGATAACCTCTACTTTCACTCCATGAGCCTATTATGTGTTCCATTTATTGTTTTTGTCAAAGTACGCTGCCTGTGTGTCCATTTTAGAAAGTCAGCTATAGCTTCCGTCACCCTTGCCGTGCTTCAGCAGCATTTTCAGCTTCCAGCTCACCGACTGGTGTGATGTCCTCACGTGTTGGAACTTTGCACTGCAGATGTTGGAAAGGATTTGTGAGCAGAAGAGGGCGGTTATTGACTACCAGCATCAACAAGGCCATGAGTATTCAGTTCAGGCTCCTCACATAAGACCTCAGGAGTGGACATGGATGTCAGACATATGTACCAACCTCCAAAATGTTGAGGACTCCACCAAGATGGTGAGCGGCGATGACGCCATAATTAGTGCCACCATCCCTCTTCTCTGTGTTCTGAAACATTCTCTGCTAACAATCAAAGAGAATGTATTGCAGACAGAGCATGATGAGATGGAGCAAGGAACCATGCAGGGTGATTACACACAGCCCAGCCTTATCTCATCCCAACATGGATTGTGTGACAATGAGGAGGAGGAGGGAGGACAGGAGCTGGTTTCACGCACTATAGATCGAACTACCTGCACAACTGTCATATCGTCTGTTCAGCCTGGATGGCCTGAGGAGAGGTTGGAGGAGGAGGAGAGCATGGTCAGTCGTTCTCTTGGTGAGGACACGGAAGTCTTGCCTGTTGGCATTCTGGCACTCATGGATAAGTTTGTTACGCTGCCTTTCCAGTGACCCTAGCATTTTCTAAATTTTGGGTGACATTCATTACTGGTTGGTGACACTTCTAGACCCACGCTACAAGGAGAACTTTCTAACTCTTATTCCCAAGGTGGACAGGTCTACTAAAATGGGGCAGTACCAGAGGGCCCTTGTTATGGAATTGTTAAAAAAAATTCTCATCTGAAAACACTGGTGGCAGAGGTCACAGTTCGTTGGACAATCACGTAGTACAGGTGAGAGAGACACAACTCCAATCCAGCAGAGGCAGGAGAACACGGTCAAAGTTCTGGGAGAGTTTTCTCAGACACTTCCATTGCACAGGCCCTGAGGCTTGGCGTACTCTCACAAGGAGTGCAAAGTTTTGGAAGATGCTGAGGGAGTACCTTGCTGACCGTAGTAACGTCCTGCGTGATTCCTCTGTGCCTTATAATTATTGGACATCCAAACTGGACACGTGGCATGAACATGCTCTCTATGCCTTGGAGATCCTGGCTTGCCCTGCCGCTAGCAATTTGGTTGTTTTAGGCCACAGCCAGGCTCCATAGCCTGGTTCAGTGACATCACACGCTGTTACAGTGTCGGCCATTTTCTTGCCAAGCATCCAGGTCGTTACCGGTCGGAGTGTCTCTGGCTCTGCCCAGCTTTCTCTGACTCTATTACCCCGACTTCGGTGTGTGCAACCATCACCGCTTATTCTCGACCAGCTTCCATCTCCGTGCATTTGACCTCTCACCTGGACAGGGACTTGTTAATCAGTCACAATCGAGGTAAGCCCGCACCTTTTGCATGGCCAGGCCGCTGCCACCTACATCACTCATTCCCATTATAGGCAACCACTCAATTCAGCAACTGTTAGTACTTGGGATGTGTGCCAGTTCTGCAGTTTACTAATTGTTCTGTGTACATACTTAGCCCAGCAGAAGTACACCATCACTGTTATTGTGATTTATTAATTTTATTGTGATTCTGATTCAGCTTGACCCAACCACACTTTTAGCATACTTATATGAGCGCGGTACCTTCTCTTTTATACAAAGTTTTGGAGGATGCTGAGAGAGTACCTTGCTGACCGTGGGCCATGATGCAACACCCACATAATTTTTTTAAAGTATGTTTATGATGTCTGTACCAACAAAATGGTTATACAGTATGTTCATGTATATGCCCACAGGGGTAAATATTTGTCAGCCCATACACTTACTGCATGGGCATTACAAGCATTGGAGACCTGCTCCTTTCTAATGGGAACATTTTTATGAGGCCCTCCTCCACATCTCTTCAAAGGGGCATTGGAGTGGCTCCAAATTTTTGGCAGCCCTTGCATTCACTGCATATGTGAACACTATTGGAGACCCACTTCTTCATAATGGGAACATTGTTTTCAGGAGGCCCTCCTCTACGTCTCTTCGAAGAGGTATTGGGGTGCTAAATTTTGGCTGTCTTGCATTCACTGCATAGGCAAACAGTATGGGAGAACCACGTCCTAATAATAGGAACATTGTTATCAGGAGGCCCTCTTGTACGTCTCTTCAAAGGGGTATTGGGGCACTTCTAAATTTGGCCAGGCCTTGCATTCACTGCATAGGCAAACAGTATGGGAGACCCACTTCCTAAGAATGGGAACATTGTTTTCAGGAGGGAGTGTGATTCTGTCTTTACCCAGTTTATAGATTCTATTCATAATAAAGAATACCATTTTGCCTTTACTTATCAAATACATGATAATACTGCACCATATTTAGATGTGTTCCTTAAGGGATATCACATTTCAGGCTGTTTTCAAACCTCGCTATATAGAAAACCTAATAGTGGTAACTCTGCTACATGTGGAGAGTTGCCATTCTACACATGTTTTACGCAGTCTACCTGTGGGGGAACTAATTAGAGCAAAGAGATTGTGCAGCACAGAGGGTGACATTTTTTAAGTAAGGTAAAAAAATGAGTCGCAGATTCAAAAACTGTGGCTATAAGCCATGGATGATTAAAAGAGCTGAGTCTATAGTGGGGAGAAGATCCAGAGTTTCTTTACTGACTGACTGTGTGCAGGATGCATCTGTTTCTAAACAAAAATCGAGTCTTCCTACATTTGAGACTGTTTTCAGTACTGATTATAATGACATTAAACTTTTATTTCACAAATTCCTACCAATATTGCATCAAGGATCCTTACACAAGGTTATAGGTGTGTTTCGAGACGAGCCAAAACTATTGGTAACATCTTATCCCCTAGTATGTTTGTTAATCCATCTCCCACTCCAATTTGCTTACAGCATGTATGTAATTTTGTGTGTGGGGAAAAACGTGTAATTTGTTCAGTTTAATGGAGAGAACTGACACTTTTTCCAACATAGTTACACAGAAGCACTACAAAATAAACCAAAATAGAAAAGGTACAGCCAGCAGCACTCGACCATCAGAATGCAGGTTCAAAAGTTCAATGACCCAATTGGAGAGCAAACCATCATAATAAAAAACGAACAGCATTCCATCGGGGTGAAGATAAAACATCTTATGACATCTTTATTCTGCCAAATGCAACCTTTCGACCCATAAGGGTCTTTTTCAAACACTACAAATTAAAGGGATATATCAATTGTAATACTACACATGATGCCTATATGGCAACATTTGTGTTATGCAATAAATATTATGTGGGATGTACAACTAGATGTTTGAAAAAGAGAATTAGTGAGCCTGTTACCGCAAGCAAACCTAATTACTCCTCCAACAAAAATACCACCTCGGGGTTGGCGAGGCATTTTTTGGAGGTACATGTTGGAAAGACTGATAGCCTGATGGTTAAAGGCATAGAACGTGTGTCAAGACCAGTCCGAGGTGGTAATTGGATGTTGCTAGGGAGAAAAGCGTACTGGATACTGGCATTAAATGCCAGATACTAAGTAACAGTAGCAAAGCTACACCAGGGGGGCAGAAGGGGTGGTCGCCCAGGTCCCTGCGCTCTGAGGGGGCCTACATGGAGCTATACTACTGTAACTGTATCGGCATGCACAGCGCTCCCATACAGTTACACTCTGCTGCATTGCATGGGGAATCGATCTCCCTGGACTGTTGCTCGGCCGCTTTGGACTCCTGAGTAGGCGGGGGGCTCTGTTCCAGCAGTGGGTCCCTGCCCTTTATCGCAGATTCAGCTGTATCAGCTAGATGCCCCCTAGGCAGCGTCATTGACGCCTTAGGTGTCATTACATTATCACCGACCCATACAATTTTTCAGGGTGGGTTTGTGTGTGCTTTCTATGGACCCGCTGCATGCTCCGTCAGATCAGGTGTGTAACCTGACCAAGATGATGCAGAACATGTTGAGCAAAGAGCGCTGGTTGTTTCTCGCCAACACATACAGAGGGAATTGTGCTATGAGTTCATTCTCTGGTTCACCAGTTGTGAGTTCTCCTTCCATACTCCCTCTGGTGGTAACAAGAGGTAGTGAGGCTGATTTGATCAGTGGAGATCTGCCACCTGAGAATGAGGATGACGATTGGACCTTGGGAGTCTCAGATTGGATTTAAGACAGCCGACGCCCTATTCCGTTGCTGGTGATTCCTTCTGGCTTGTCAGCTCTTGGTTTTCAGCTCTTTTCAAGTCTTCTAAAGCTAAGTTTTTCTGCTAATGTTCACACTTGATTTTGTTGGTCTATTCAGTTATTTGGTGTGGTCAGCCAGCCCCGCCTGGGGGCTGTGCTGAATTTCCACTCTTATTTATCAGTATTTTGCCAATTTGCTTTTTGTCCCTTACTAGTTTGGTCTCTTTTTGCTCTGTCTCAGAATATTCCAGAGTGCTGATATAGTGGGAGAAGTCTAGTGACTTCAGGGTTAATTTTGCTATCAGAAGTGTTGGACATTATTTTTGTAGGGTATTTTGCAGGTTGCAGACAGTGTCTTTCCTTTCCTTTCCTTTCTAGTTAGTTTGGGCCCCATCGTTTGCTCACCCTATTTTCCTGCCTGTGTTTGTGCCTTCATCTTGCTTCACCGTCAATACATGTGTGGGGGCTATCTATTCCTTTGGGGTCTGCTCTGGGGCAGTTAGTTTTCCCCTTTTCATGCTTCAGGCTTATTTAGTCCTCCGGCTGTGACGAAGCGTCTAGGAACATTGTAGGTACTCTCCACGGCTGCTGCTAGTTGTGTGGTAGGATCAGGGATCTGCAATCTGCATAGTTACCAACCTCTCTGGTTTTCTGTGACTTAGCTTGTTTTGCTTTTTACTCCTCGGAGACCCATTCATAACAGAATTGTCTGATACCGTTAATGCTGTTTGGGGTTCCTCTTCCTCATCTGGTAATGGGGAGGGTACCATGTCTGATGTGTCCTTATCCTCTCCTGAGACCTCTGTCAAACTTCCGGATACTTTTTCTGGGGATAAGAAAAAATTCCGGGTATTTATTGAGAGTTGTAAATTACTTTTTCCTCTGCATCCTCAGTCTTTGGGTGATGAGAGCCATATGGTAGGGATTGTTATTTCCCTGTTATGTGAGGGGCCTCAATCCTGGGCTTTCTCCCTATCCCCTACCTCTCCTGAGAAAATGTCTGTGCATCAGTTCTTCGAGGCCGTGGGTCTTATATACAATGAACCTGATCAGGTGAGATTGGCAGAGGACACATTTATGAGTCTTACCCAGGGAAAGCACTCAGCTGAGTGGTACTGTTACAAATACAGATGATGAGCACCTGAAGTTTCCTGGAACGACTCGGCACTCAGGGGACTATTCCAACAGGGACTCTCTGAGCATCTACCGCACGACTCTCTGGAGGAGGCTATGACCCATGCTGTCCGTATCGACCACAGGCTGAGAGAAAGAGGTGTTGTGCAACGAGATGCTCCTCTGTTTCAAGTGAAGTCGGAGTCTTCGGGGTCGGTTGAGCTCATGGAGGTGGGGGGTGTCTCCATGAAGGAAAAGGGAGGAGACGTCGCAGAGAGAAAAAACTCAGCTTCTATTGCGGAGAGCCGGGTCATTGGATAAAGGACTGTCCCTCCTGCCCTCCCCCCAGATTCCAAGGTCTCGGGAAATGACTAGGTCTGGGTAACTGCCAAGGAGGTTATCCAGACCCACAGGTACTTTTTTCCTCAACCTTCAAACTATTGTTAAAAGTAGAAGTAGGTGTGAACAATTGTTTTTTTTCCTCTTCTGCTTTTGTGGATTGTGGGTCTTCAGTGACTCAAGGTTGGTGGCCCACTGTGAAATAGGGGCAGTCAGGTTGGACAAACCCATAAGAGTGGCGGCTATTGACTCAACCCCGTTCACCAAGGATGGGATTCGCTTTGTTATTAAAGAGTTCGTCCCTAAGGTGGGGTCTGTTCCTTTGGAGCAGGTAGCCTGTTTCTTTCTGGACAACCTCCCTGCTGGTTTGGTCTTGGGGTTTCCTTGGCTGCAATGTCATAATCCAGTCATTGACTGGGAGGCCCGGGAAATTGTTAAATTTGTTAAATTTGGGTCCAACTGTGATAGCAAATGTCTGAAATCGATGTCTGTATCGTCCGTTGGTCTGAAGGGTATTCCGGAGTACCTGAAGGACTTTTGAGGACGTGTTCTCCGAAAGTCAGGCCTAGAGGTTATCACCCTTTTGATTGTGCCATTGACCTGATTCCTGGAGCTAAATTGCCAAAAGCCAGATAGTTTAACCTTTCTGGTCCCGAGCGGGTCACCATGAAGGAGAACATATCAGAGAGTATCTGCCCTTCCGTGTCTCCTGTTGTTGCAGACAGTGGTCTCCGTCCATGCCTTGACTTTCGGGAACTAAATAAAGTTACTGTTACTCCCACTCATTCCTGATTTGTGTAAAAAATTATCTGGGGCCAAATGGTTTTCAAAATTAGATTTGCGGGGGCATAAACCTCATCCGGGTGCGGGAGGGGGATGAGTGGAAATCTGCATTTCTCACCTCAGGATGGGTGTTTGAATATTTATAGTGGTTTGAAAAAACCACTATATTGTAATCCGAACGCTGCTAACTTATTCTTCTTATTATTATAGTGGTTTGAAAAACCACTATATTGTAATCCGAACGCTGCTAACTTATTCTTCTTATTATTATAGTGGTTTGAAAAACCACTATATTGAAATCCGAACGCTGCTAACTTATTATAGTGGTTTGAAAAAACCACTATATTGTAATCCGAACGCTGCTAACTTATTCTTCTTCTTATTATAGTGGTTTGAAAAAACCACTATATTGTAATCCGAACGCTGCTAACTTATTCTTCTTCTTCTTCTTCTTCTTATTATTAAGTTGATTTCCGCAATTAATACAGCCCGAACCGCTACACGCACAGACTCCGTTGAGGTGTCGTTTCGAAGCCAGCGTCCATGAGAGGTGTGCTAAGTATTTTTCGTGTCGATAGGATTTGTAGTTTTTGCGCAATTTGCGTTTGAAAATTTTTTTTCCCGTCATTGGAATGCACTGTCTCAATGCATTTGAATGGGGAAATGTTGCTATAGACAAAACATGCCCTGAGGCGATTGAAATGGCAGTTGAGCTCATTGATATGCGCAGGCAGACCCAGTTACTATGCCAACGCCTACGAACGTCACATGACCTCTCCAAGACAGAGCTTCTGCCATATAATATCAGCTCTTAAAGCAAAACCCACAGAACAAATGCAAATCTAGCTTCATCACATGACGTATGCCCCTGAGAGAGAATGTGCGCCAAAGTGTATTTAGAAGCCCAGTGAGTCACCCTGGCTCTTAAAAGGCCGACGTGCCAAAGTGATTCTTAAAGAGCCGGCGCACTAAAATGAGTCTTAAAGGGCCGGCGCGCCAAATCGAAAGCTGAGTGACCCAAGGCTCCAAATCGGAGGCTGATAGACCCTGGCCTACAAAAAGGAGGCTGAGCCACCCTGGCATCCAAATTGGACCCAGGGTGGCCCCGCCCACCAAATCGGACCCAGAGTGGCCCAGCCCACCAAATCAGACCCAGAGTGGCCCCACCCACCAAATTGGACCCTGAGGGGCCGCACCCACAAAATCGGACCCTGAGGGGCCCCGGCCACAAAATCGGACCCTGAGGGGCCCCACCCACAAAATCGGACCCTGAGGGGATCCGGCCACAAAATCAGACCCTGAGGGGCCCCGGCCACAACATCGGACCCTGAGAGGCCCCACTCACAAAATCGGACCCTGAGGGGCCCCACCCACAAAATCGGACCCTGAGGGGCCCCGCCCACCAAATTAGACCCTGAGGGGCCCCACCCTCAAAATCAGACCCTGAGGGGCCACAGCCACAAAATCAGACCCTGAGGGTCCCCAGCCACAAAATCGGACCCTGAGGGGCCCCACCCACAAAATCGGACCCTAAGGGGCCCCACCCACAAATCCAGACCCTGAGGGTCCCCACCCACAAAATCGGACACTGAGAGACCCCGGCCACAAAATCGGACCCTGAGGGGCCCCAACCACAAAATCGAACCCTGAGGGGCCCCACCCACAAAATCAGACCCTGAGGGACCCCAGCCACAAAATCAGACCCTGAGGGGCCCCAGCCACAAAATCGGACCCTGAGGGGCCCCGCCCACCAAATTAGACCCTGAGGGGACCCACCCTCAAAGTCGGTCCCTGAGGGGCCCCGGCCACAAAATCGGACCCTGAGGGGCCCCGGCCAAAAAATCGGACCCTGAGGGGCCCCAACCACAAAATCGGACCCTGAGGGGCCCCAACCACAAAATCGGACCCTGAGAGACCCCGGCCACAAAATCGAACCCAGAAGGGCCCCACCCACAAAATTGGACCCTGAGGGGCCCCGCCCACAAAATCGGACCCTGAGGGGCCCCGCCCACAAAATCGGACCCTGAGGGGCCCCGCCCTCAAAATCGGACCCTGAGAGGCCCCGCCCACCAAATCGGACCCTGAGGGGCCCCGCCAACCAAATCGGACCCTGAGGGGCCCCGCCAACCAAATCGGACTTGGAGGGGCCCCACCCACAAAATCGGACCCTGAGGGCCCCCAACCACAAAATCGGACCCTAAGAGGCCCCGGCCACAAAATCGGACCCTGAGGGGCCCAGACCACAAAATCGGACCCTGAGGGGTCCCGGCCACAAAATCGGACCCTGAGGGGTGCCACCCACAAAATCAGACCCTGAGGGGCCCCGGCCATAAAATCAGACCCTGAGGGGCCCCGGCCATAAAATCGGACCCTGAGGGGCCCCACCCACAAAATCGTACCCTGAGGGGCCCCACCCACAAAATCAGCCATGAGGGGCCCCACCCACAAAATCGGACCCTGAGGAGCCCCACCCACAAAATCGGACCCTGAGGGGACCCACCCACAAAATCGGACCCTGAGGGGCCCCACCCACAAAATTGGACCCTGAGGAATCCCAGCCACTAATTCAAATCCTTATTAGCCCAGGCCACCGAATCGGATCCTGAGGGGCCCCACCCACCAAATCAGACCCTGAGGCCAAAGTGGCCCCTGAGAGGCACCCACATTTAAAACAGATCCTGAGTTGAAAGTCTTGCAGGGGCAGCAGGCAAGTCTCTCTTAAAGGGGCAGCCCAGGCACCATTTCAAACCACTATCTGTACTTCCTTCAGGAAATACACATCTAGTATTATTATTACTATTCAGTTGATTTCCGCAATTAATGCGGCCCGAACCGCTACACGCACAGACTCCGTTGAGGCGTCATTTTGAAGCCAACGTCCAAGAGTGGTGTGCTAAGTATTTTTCGTGTCGATCGGATTTGTAGTTTTTGCCCAATTTGTGTTTGAAAAAGCATTTTCCTGTCATTGGAATGCATTGTCTCAATGCATTTTAACGGGAAAATGTTGTCATAGGGAAAACATGGGGCAGTCGTGAGGTGGCTGTTAAGCTCATTGATATGCGCAGGCTCACCCAGTTACTGTGCCAACGCCTATGAACTTCTCAAGACCCCCCAGGACAAAGTTTCTGCCAGATAATTTCTGCTCTTAAAGCGAAACCCACAGCAGAAATGCAAATCTTGCTTCATCACATGACGCATGCCCCTGAGAGAGAATGTGCGCCAAAGTGGATTTAGAAGCCCAGTGAGCGAAACTGGCTCTTAAAGGGCCGACGCGCCAAAGTGATTCTTAAAGGGCCGGCGCACCAAAATGAGTCTTAAAGGGCCGGCGCGCCAGATCGAAAGCTGAGTGACCCCAGGCCACAAATCGGAGGCTGATCGACCATGGCCTACAAATCAGATGCTGAGACACCCTGGCCTCCAAATCGGACCCAGAGTGGCCCCGCCCACCAAATCGGACTCAGAGTGGCCAAATTGGACCCTGAGGGGCCCCGCCCACCAAATCGGACCCTGAGGGGCCACACCCACCAAATCGGACCCTGAGGGGCCCCGCTCACCAAATCGGACCCTGAGGGGCCCCGACCACCAAATCGGACCCTGAGGGGCCCCGCTCACCATATCGGACCCTGAGGGGCCCCGCCCACCAAATTGGACCCTGAGGAGCCCCGCCCACCAAATCGGATCCTGAGAGGCCCCGACCACAAAGTCAGACCCTGAGGGGCCCCACTCACAATATCGAACCATGAGGGGCCCCGGCCACAAAATCGGACCCTGAGGGGCCACACCAACAAAATTGGACCCTGAGGGGCCCCGGCCACAACATCGGACCCTGAGGGGCCACAGCCACAAAATCGGACCCTGAGGGGACACACCCACAAAATCGGACCCTGAGGGATCCCGGCCAGCAATTCAAGCCCTGAGGAGCCCAGGCCACTGAATCGGATCCTGAGGGGCCCACCCTCCAAATCATGCCCTGAGGCCAAAGTGGCCCCTGAAAGGCACTCACAGTTAAAACGAATCCTGAGTTGAAAGTCTTGCAGGGGAAGCAGGCAAGTCTCTCTTAAAGGGGCAGCCCGGGTACCTTTTCAAACCACTATCTGTACTTCCTTCAGGAAATACACATCTAGTATTAATGTTGTAATCCGAATGCTGCTAACTTATTCTTATTATTAAGTTGATTTCCGCAATTAATGCGGCCCGAACTGCTACACGCACAGACTCCGTTGAGGTGTCGTTTCGAAGCCAGCATCCATGAGAGGTGTGCTAAGTATTTTTCGTGTAGATCGGATTTGTAGTTGTTGCGCAATTTGCGTTTGAAAATTTTTTTTCCCGTCATTGGAATGCACTGTCTCCAATGCTTTTCAATAGGAAATGGCAAAACGTGCCCTGAGGCGATTGAAATGACAGTTGAGCTCATTGATATGCGCAGGCAGACCCAGTTACTATGGCAACGCCTACGAACTTCACTTGAACCCCAGCACAGAGCCTCTGCCACATAATATCAGCTCTTAAAGCGAAACTCACACCACAAATGCAAATCTAGCTTCATCACATGACACATGCCCCTGAGAGAGAATGTGTGCGCCAAAGTGGATTTAAAAGAAGCCCAGTGAGCCAAACTAGCTCTTAAAGGGCCAATGCGCCAAAGTGATTGCTAAAGGCCCAGCGCACCCAAATGAGTCTTAAAGGGCCGACACACCAAATAGGAGACTGGGCCACCCCGGCCTCCAAATCGGAGGCTGATCGACCCCGGCCTCCAAATCGGAGGCTGATCGACCCCGGCCTCGAAATCGGAGGCTGAGCCACCCCGGCCTCCAAATCGAAGGCTGATCCACCCCGGCCTCCAAATCGGAGGCTGATCCACCCCAGCCTCCAAATCGGAGGCTGATCCACCCCGGCCTCCAAATCGGAGGCTGATCCACCCCGGCCTCCAAATCGGAGGCTGAGCCACCCCGGCCTCCAAATCGGAGGCTGAGCCACCCCGGCCTCCAAATCGGAGGCTCATCGACCCCGGCCTCCAAATCGGAAGCTCATCGACCCCTGCCTCCAAATCGGAGGCTCTTTGACCTCGGACTCCAAATCGGAAGCTCAACGAACCCGGCCTCCAAATTGGAGTCTGAGCGACCCCAGCCTCCAAATCTTACCCAGAGTGGCCCCACCCACCAAATCAGACCCAGAGAGGCCCCGCCCACCAAATCGGTCCCTGAGGGGCCCCGCCCACCAAATCGAACCCTGTGGGGCCCCGCCCACCAAATCGGACCCTGAGAGGCCCCGCCCACCAATTGGACCCAGAGTGGTCCCGCCCACCAAATTGGACCCAGTGGGGCTCCGCCCACAAAATCAGACCCTGAGGGGCCGCGGCCACAAAATCGGACCCTGATGGGCCCCGGTCACAAAATTGGACCCTGATGGGCCCCGGCCACAAAATCGGACCCTGAGGGGCCCCAACCACAAAATCGGACCCTGAGAGGCCCCGCCCACCAAATTGGACCCAGAGTGGTCCCGCCCACCAAATTGGACCCCGAGGGGCCCCACCCACAAAATTGGACCCAGAGGGGCCCCAACCACAAAATCGGACCCTGAGGGGCCCCGGCCACAAAATCGGACCCTGAGGGGCCCAGCCCACAAAATCGGACCCTGAGGGGCCCTGCCCACCAAATTGGACCCTGAGGGGCCCTGCCCACCAAAACGGACCCTGAGAGGCCCCACCCACCAAATCGGACCCTGAGGGACCCTGGCCACAAAATTGGACCCTGAGGGGCCCACCCACAAAATCAGACTCTGAGGGGTTGCGGCCACAAAATCGGACCCTGAGGGGCCCCGGCCACAAAATCGGACCCTGAGGGGCCCCGGCCACAAAATTGGACCCTGAGGGGCCCCGGCCACAAAATTTGACCCTGAGGGGCCCCACCCACCAAATCGGACCCTGAGGGGCCCCAGCCACCAAATCGGACCCTGAGGGGCCCCTGCCACAAAATCGGACCCTGTGGGGCCCCACCCACAAAATCGGGCCTTGAGGGGCCCCACCCACAAAATCGGACCCTGGGGCCAAAGTGGCCCCTGAGAGGCACCCACAGTTAAAACGGATCCTGAGTTGAAAGTCTTGCAGGGGCATCAGGCAAGTCTCTCTTAAAGGGGCAGCCTGGGCACCATTTCAAACCACTATCTGTACTTCCTTCAGGAAATACACATCTAGTATTATTATTACTATTCAGTTGATTTCCGCAATTAATGCGGCCCGAACCGCTACACGCACAGACTCCGTTGAGGCCTCGTTTCGAAGCCAGTGTCCACGAGTGGTGTGCTAAGTATTTTTCGTGTCGATTGGATTTGTAGTTTTTACGCAATTTGCATTTGAAAAAACGTTTTCCTCAATGCATTTCAATGGGAAAATGTTGCCATAGGGAAAACATGGGACAGTCGTGAGGTGGCAGTTAAGCTCATCGATATGCGCAGGCTCACCCAGTTACTATGCCAACGCCCACGAACTTCACATGACCTCTCCAGGACAGAGTTTCTGGCAGATAATTTCAACTCTTAAAGCGAAACCCACAGCACAAATGCAAATCTAGCTTCATCACATGACGCATGCCCCTGAGAGAGAATGTGCGCCAAAATGGATTTAGAAGCCCAGTGCGCCAAACTAGCTCTTAAAGGGCCAACGCGCCAAAGTTATTCTTAAAGGGCCAGCGCACTGAAATGAATCCCGGCGCGCCAAATCGAAAGCTGAGTGACCCCAGGCTCCAAATCGGAGGCTGAGCCAACCCAGCCCCCAAATCGGAGGCTGAGCCACCCCGGCCCCCAAATCTGAGGCTGAGCCACCCTGGCCTCCAAATCGGACCCAGCGTGGCCCCGCTCAAAAAAATCAGACCCTGAGTGGCCCCGCCCACCAAATCGGACCCTGAGGGACCCCACCCACCAAATCAGCCTCAGTGTCCCCGCCCACAAAATCGGACCCAGAGTGGCCTCGCCCACCATATCGGACCCAGAGTGGGTCTCGCCAAATCAGAACGGACCCAGAGTGGCCCCGCCCACCAAATCGGACACTGAGGGACCCCGCCCACAAAATCAGACTCAGTGTCCCCGCCCACCAAATCGGACCCAGAGTGGCCCCGCCCACTAAATCGGACCCTGAGGAGCCCCGCCCACCAAATCAGACCCCGAGGGGCTCCGCCCACCAAATCGAACCCAGAGTGGCCCCGCCAACCAAATCGGACCCAGAGTAACCCCGCCCACCAAATCGGACCGAGGGGCACCGCCCACTAAATCGGACCGAGAGTGGCCCCGCCCACCAAATCAGACCCAGAGTGGTCCTGCCCACCAAATCGGACCCAGAGTAACCCCGCCCACCAAATAGGACCCTGAGTGGCACCGCCCACTAAATCGGACCGAGAGAGGCCCCGCCCACCAAATCGGACCCTGCGGAGCCCCGCCCACCAAATCAGACCCAGAGGGGCCCCGCCAACCAAATCGGACCCAGAGTGGCCCCCCCACCAAATCGGACACAGAGTGGCCCCGCCCACCAAAATGGACCCTGGGTGCTCCGCCCACAAAATCAGACCCTGAGCAGACCCAGCCACAAAATCGGACCCTGAGGGGCCCCGGCCACAAAATCAGACTCTGAGGGGCCCCGGCCAAGAAATCGGACCCTGAGGGGCCCCGACCACAAAATCAGACCCTGAGTGGCGCCGGCGACAAAATCAGACCCTGAGGGGCCCCGGCCACAAAATCGGACCCTGAGGGGCCCCGGCGACAAAATCAGACCCTGAGGGGCCCCGGCCACAAAATCGGACCCTGAGGGGCCTCGTCAAAAAATCGGACCCTGAGGGGCCCCACCCACGAAATCAGACCCTGAGGGGCCATGGCCACAAAATCGGACCCTGAGGGGCCCCAGCCACAAAATTGGACCCTGAGGGGCACCAGCCGACACAATCGGACCCTGAGAGATCCCGGCCAGCAATTCAATCCCTGAGGAGCCCAGGCCACCGAATCGGATCCTGAGGGGCCCCACCCACCAAATCAGACCCTGAGGCCAAAGTGGCCCCTGAGAGGCACCCACAGTTAAAACGGATCCTGAGTTGAAAGTCTTGCAGGGGCAGCAGGCAAGTCTCTCTTAAAGGGGCAGACCGGGCACCATTTCAAACCACTATCTGTACTTCCTTCAGGAAATACACATCTAGTATTAATATTACTATTCAGTTTATTTACGCAATTAATGCGACCTGAATCGCCAGATGCACCGACTCCGTTGAGGCGTCGTTTCAAAGCCAGCGTCCACGAGAGGTGTGCTAAGTATTTTTCGTGTCGATAGGATTTGTAGTTTTTGCGCAATTTGCGTTTGAAATTTTTTTTCCCGTCATTGGAATGCACTGTCTCAATGCACTTGAATGGGAAACTTAAAACGTGCCCTGAGGCAATTGAAATGGCAGTAAATCTCATTGATATGCGCAGGCACACCCAGTTACTATGCCAACGCCTACGAACGTCACATGACGCCCCCAGGACAGAGCTTCTGCCACATAATATCAGCTCTTAAAGCGAAACCCACAGCACAAATGCAAATCTAGCTTCATCACATGACGCATGCCCCTGATAGAGAATGTGTGCCAAAGTGCGCCCCCGCCCACCAAATCGGACCCTGAGGGGCCCCGCCCACCAAATCGGACTCTGAGAGATCACGCCCACCAAATCAGACCCTGAGGGGCCCCGCTCACCAAATCGGACCCTGAGGGGCCCCGCTTACCAAATCGGACTCAGAGATCCCGCCCACCAAATCTGACCCTGAGGGGCCCTGCTCACCAAATCGGACTCTGAGAGATCACGCCCACCAAATCAGACCCTGAGGAGCCCCGCCCACCAAATCAGACCCAGAGGGGCCCCGCCCACCAAATCGGACCCAGAGTGGCCCCCCCACCAAATCGGACCCAGAGTGGCCCCGCCCACCAAAATGGACCCTGGGTGCTCCGCCCACAAAATCAGACCCTGAGCAGACCCGGCCACAAAATCGGACCCTGAGGGGCCCCGGCCACAAAATCAGACTCTGAGGGGCCCCGGCCAAAAAATCGGACCCTGAGGGGCCCCGGCCACAAAATCGGACCCTGAGGGGCCCCGGCGACAATCAGACCCTGAGGGGCCCCGGCCACAAAATCGGACCCTGAGGGGCCTCGTCACAAAATCGGACCCTGAGGGGCCCCACCCACGAAATCAGACCCTGAGGGGCCATGGCCACAAAATCAGACCCTGAGGGGCCCCAGCCACAAAATTGGACCCTGAGGGGCACCAGCCGACACAATCGGACCCTGAGAGATCCCGGCCAGCAATTCAATCCCTGAGGAGCCCAGGTCACCGAATCGGATCCTGAGGGGCCCCACCCACCAAATCAGACCCTGAGGCCAAAGTGGCCCCTGAGAGGCACCCACAGTTAAAACGGATCCTGAGTTGAAAGTCTTGCAGGGGCAGCAGGCAAGTCTCTCTTAAAGGGGCAGCCCGGGCACCATTTCAAACCACTATCTGTACTTCCTTCAGGAAATACACATCTAGTTATTATTATTCAGTTGATTTCCGCAATTAATACAGCCTGAACCGCTACACGCACAGACTCCGTTGAGGTGTCGTTTCGAAGCCAACGTCAACGAGAGGTGTGCTAAGTATTTTTCGTGTCGATCGGATTTGTAGTTTTTGCGCAATTTGCATTTGAAAATTTTTTTTCCCGTCATTGGAATGCACTGTCTCCAATGCTTTTCAATGGGAAATGGCAAAAGGTGCCCTGAGGCGATTGAAATGGCAGTTGAGCTCATTGATATGCGCAGGCAGAACCAGTTACTATGCCAACGCCTACGAACGTCACATGACGCCCCCAAGACAGAGCTTCTGCCACATAATATCAGCTCTTAAAGCGAAACCTACAGCATAAATGCAAATCTAGCTTCATCACATGACACATGCCCCTGAGAGAGAATGTCTGCCAAAGTGGATTTAGAAGAAGCCCAGTGAGCCAAACTAGCTCTTAAAGGGCTGACGCGCCAAAGTGATTGTTAAAGTGCCGGCGCACCGAAATGAGGCTTAAAGGGCCGACACGCCAAATCGAAAGCTGAGTGATCCCAGGCTCCAAATAGGGGGGTGAGCCACCCCGGGCTCCAAATCGGACGATGAGCCACCCCGGGCTCCAAATCGGAGGCTGAGCCGCCCCGGGCTCCAAATCGGAGGCTGAGCCTCCCCGGCCTCCAAATCGGAGGCTGAGCCGCCCCGGCCTACAAATCGGAGGCTGAGCCGCCCCGACCACCAAATCGGACCCTGAGGGCCCCGACCACCAAATCGGACCCTGAGGGGCCCCGACCACCAAATCAGACCCTGAGGGGCCCCGACCACCAAATCGGACCCTGAGGGGCCCCGACCACCAAATCGGACCCTGAGGGGCCCCACCCACAAAATCGGACCCTGAGGGGCTTCGGCCACCAAATCGGACCCTGAGGGGCTTCGACCACAAAATCGGACCCTGAGGGGCCCCACAAACCAAATCGGACCCTGAGGGGCCCCACCCACCAAATCGGACCCTGAGGGGCCCCACCCATAAAATCAGACCTTGAGGGACCCCAGCCACAAAATCGGATCTTGAGGGGCCCCAACCACAAAATCGGACCCTGAGAGGCTCCGGCCACAAAATCGGACCCTGAGGGGCCCCGCCCACCAAATCGGTCCCTGAGGGGCCCCGCCCACCAAATCGGACCCTGAGGGGCCCCGTCCACCAAATCGGATTCTGAAAGGCCCCAACCACAAAATCGAACCCTGAGGGGCCCCACCCACCAAATCGGACCCTGAGGGGCCCCGCCCACCAAATCGGACCCTGAGGGGCCCCGTCCACCAAATCGGACCCTGAGGGGCCCCAGCCACCAAATCGGACCCTGAGGGGCCCCACCCACCAAATCGAACCCTGAGGGGCCCCGGCCACAAAATCGGACCCTGAGGCCAAAGTGGCCCCTGAGAGGCACCCACAGTTAAAACGGATCCTGAGTTGTAAGTCTTGCAGGGGCAGCAGGCAAGTCTCTCTTAAAGGGGCAGCCCGGGCACCATTTCAAACCACTATCTGTACTTCCTTCAGGAAATACACATCTAGTTCTTCTTATTATTATTTTCCAGTTGATTTCCGCAATTAATGCGGCCCGAACCGCTATACGCACAGACTCCGTTGAGGTGTCGTTTCGAAGCCAGCGTCCATGAGAGGTGTGCTAAGTATTTTTCGTGTTGATCGGATTTGTAGTTTTTGCGCAATTTGCGTTTGAAATTTTTTTTCCCATCATTGGAATGCACTGTCTCCAATGCTTTTCAATGGGAAGCTTAAAACGTGCCCTGAGGCGATTGAAATGGCAGTTGAGCTCATTGATATGCGCAGGCACACCCAGTTACTATGCCAACGCCTACGAAAGTCACATGACGGCCCCAGGAGAGAGCTTCTGCCACATAATATCAGCTCTTAAAGCGAAACCCACAGCACAAATGCAAATCTAGCTTCATCACATGACACATGCCCCTGAGAGAGAATGTGCGCCAAGGTGGATTTAGAAGCCCAGTGAGCCACCCTGGCTCTTAAAGGGTCGACGCGCCAAAGTGATTCTTAAAGAGCACAAAATCGGACCCTGAGGGGCCCCGGCCACAGAATCAGACCCTGAGGGGCCCCACCCACCAAATCGGACCCTGAGGGGCCCCGGCCACAAAATCGGACCCTGAGGGGCCAAAGTGGTTCTTAAAGAGCCGGCGCACCAAAATGAGTCTTAAAGGGCCGGCGCGCCAAATCGAAAGCTGAGTGACCGAAGGCTCCAAATCGGAGGCTGAAAGACCCTGGCCTACAAAAAGGAGGCTGAGCCACCCTGGCATCCAAATCGGACCCAGAGTGGCCCCGCCCACCAAATCAGACCCAGAGTGGCCCCGCCCACCAAATTGGACCCTGAGGGGCCCCACCCACCAAATCAGACTCCAAGGGCCCCAACCACAAAATCGGACCCTGAGGGGCCCCGGACACAAAATCGGACCCTGAGGGGCCCCACCCACAAAATCAGACCCTGAGGAGCCCCACCCACCAAATCGGACCCTTAGGGGCCCCGTCCACCAAATCAGACCCTGAGGGTCCCCACCCACAAAATCGGACCCTGAGGGGCTTCGGCCACCAAATCGGACCCTGAGGGGCTTCGACCACAAAATTGGACCCTAAGGGGCCCCGGCCACAAAATCGGACCCTGAGGGGCCCCACCCACCAAATCGGACCCTGAGGGGCCCCACCCATAAAATCAGACCTTGAGGGACCCCAGCCACAAAATCGGATCTTGAGGGGCCCCAACCACAAAATCGGACCCTGAGAGGCTCCGGCCACAAAATCGGACCCTGAGGGGCCCCGCCCACCAAATCGGTCCCTGAGGGGCCCCGCCCACCAAATCGGACACTGAGGGGCCCCGTCCACCAAATCGGATTCTGAAAGGCCCCAACCACAAAATCGAACCCTGAGGGGCCCCACCCACCAAATCGGACCCTGAGGGGCCCCGCCCACCAAATCGGACCCTGAGGGGCCCCGTCCACCAAATCGGATTCTGAAAGGCCCCAACCACAAAATCGAACCCTGAGGGGCCCCACCCACCAAATCGGACCCTGAGGGGCCCCACCCACCAAATCGGACCCTGAGGGGCCCCGTCCACCAAATCGGATTCTGAAAGGCCCCAACCACAAAATCGAACCCTGAGGGGCCCCACCCACAAAATCGGACCCTGAGGGGCCCCGCTGACCAAATTGAACTCTGAGCGGCCCCACTCACCAAATCAGACCCTGAGTGGCCCCGCCCACCAAATCGGACCCTGAGAGGCCCCGCCAACCAAATCGGACCCGGAGTGGCCCCGTCCACCAAATTGGACCCTAAGGGGCCCCACCCACAAAATCGGACCCTGAGGTGCCCCGGCCACAAAATCGGACCCTGAGGGGCCCCACCCACAAAATCAGACCCTGAGGGCCTCTGTCACAAAATTGGATCCTGAGGGGCCCCGGCCACAAACTCGGACCCTGAGGGGCCCCAACCACAAAATCGGACCCTGAGGGGCTCCGCCCACCAAATCTGACCCTGAGGGGCCCCGCTGACCAAATCGGACCCTGAGGGGCCCCACTGACAAAATCGGATCCTGAGTGGCCCCGCCCACCAAATCGGATTCTGAGTGGCCCCGCCCACCATATCAGACCCTGAGGGGCCCTGCCCACCAAATCGGACCCTGAGTGGCCCCGCCCACCAAATCGGACCCTGAGGGGCCCCGCCCACCAAATCGGACCCTGAGGGCCCCCCCACCAAATTGGACCCAGAGTGGACCCGCCCACCAAATCAGACCCAGGGGGCCCCACCCTCAAAATCGGACCCTGAGTGGCCCCGACCACAAAATTGGACCCTGAGGGGCCCCGGCCACAAAATCGGACCCTGAGGGGCCCCACCCACCAAATCGGACCCTGAGGGGCCCCTCCCACAAAATCGGACCCTGAGGGGCCCCGGCCACAAAATCGGACCCTGAGGGGCCCCACCCACCAAATCGGGCCCTGAGGGGCCCCAGCCACAAAATCGGACCCTGAGGGGCCCGGCCACCAAATCGGATTCTGAAGGGCCCCAACCACAAAATCTGACCCTGCGGGGCCCCGGACACAAAATCGGACCCTGAGGGGCCCCAAACACCAAATCGGACCCTTAGATGCCCTGCCCACCAAATCAGACCCTGGAGTCCCACCCACAAAATCGGACCCTGAGGGGCTCCGGCCACCAAATCAGACCCCGACGCGCCAAAGTGATTCTTAAAGAGCCGGCGCACCAAAATGAGTCTTAAAGGGCCGGCGCGCCAAATCGAAAGCTGAGTGACCCAAGGCTCCAAATTGGAGGCTGATAGACCCTGGCCTACAAAAAGGAGGCTGAGCCACCCTGGCATCCAAATTGGACCCAGAGTGGCCCCGCCCACCAAATCAGACCCAGAGTGGCCTCGCCCACCAAATCGGACCCTGAGGGGCCCCACCCACAAAATCAGACCCTAAGGGGCCCCACCCACAAAATCGGACCCCGAGGGGCCCCAACCACAAAATCGGACCCGGAGGGGCCCCGGCCACAAAATCAGACCCTGAGGGGCCCCGCCCACCAAATTGGACCCTGAGGGACTCCGCCCACCTAATCGGACCCTGAGGGAACTCGTCCACCAAATCAGACCCTGAGGGTCCCCACCCACCAAATCAGACCCTAAGGGACCCCGCCCACCAAATCGGACCCTGAAGGGCCCCCCACCAAATTGGACCCAGAGTGGCCCTGCCCACCAAATCAGACCCAGGGGGACCCACCCACAAAATTGGACCCTAAGGGGCCCCACCCACAAGATCGGACCGAGAGTCCCCGGCCACAAAATCTGACCCTGAGGGATCCTGTCCACCATTTCAAGCCCTGAGGAGCCCAGGCCACCGAATCGGCTCCTGAGGGGCCCCACCCACGATATCAGACCCTGAGGGGCCCCGCCCACCAAATCGGACACTGTGGGGCCCCGCCAACTAAATTGTACCCAGAGTGGTCCTGCCCACCAAATTGGACCCAGAGTGGTCCCGCCCACCAAATCGGACCCAAAGTGGTCCTGCCCACCAAATTGGACCCAGAGGGGCTCAGCCCACAAAATCAGACCCTAAGGGACCCCACCCACAAAATCGGACCCTGAGGGGCCCCTGCCACAAAATCAGACCCTGAGGGGCCCAAACAAAATCGGACCCTGAGGGGCCTCGGCCACAAAATCGGACACTGATGGGCCCCAGTCACAAAATCGGACCCTGAGGGGCCCCACCCACCAAATCGGACCCAGAGCAGCTCCGCCCAGCAAAACGGACCCAGAGTGGCCCCAACCACAAAATCGGACCCTGAGGGGCCCCGGCTACAAAATCGGGCCCTGAGGGGCCCCACCCACAGAATTGGACCCTGAGGGGCCCTGGCCACAAAATCGGACCCTGAGGGGTCCCACCCACAAAATCGGACCCTGCGGGGCCCCGGACACAAAATTGGACCCTGAGGGGCCCCAAACACCAAATTGGACCCTTAGGAGCCCCGTCCACCAAATCAGACCCAGGGGGTCCCACTCACAAAATCGGACCCTGAGGGGCTCCGGCCACCAAATCAGACCCTGAGGGGCTTCGACCACAAAATTGGACCCTAAGGGGCCCCGGCCACAAAATCGGACCCTGAGGGGCCCCACCCACAAAATCGGACCCTGAGGGGCCCCACCCACAAAATCAGACCCTGAGGGGCCCCGGCCACAAAATCAGACCCTTAGGGGCCCCGCCCACCAAATTGGACCCTGAGGGGCCCCGCCCACCAAATCGGATTCTGAAAGGCCCCAACCACAAAATCGAACCCTGAGGGGCCCCACCCACCAAATCGGACCCTGAGGGGCCCCGCCCACCAAATCGGACCCTGAGGGGCCCCGTCCACCAAATCGGATTCTGAAAGGCCCCAACCACAAAATCGAACCCTGAGGGGCCCCACCCACAAAATCGGACCCTGAGGGGCCCCGCTGACCAAATTGAACTCTGAGCGGCCCCACTCACCAAATCAGACCCTGAGTGGCCCCGCCCACCAAATCGGACCCTGAGTGGCCCCGCCAACCAAATCGGACCCGGAGTGGCCCCGTCCACCAAATTGGACCCTAAGGGGCCCCACCCACAAAATCGGACCCTGAGGTGCCCCGGCCACAAAATCGGACCCTGAGGGGCCCCACCCACAAAATCAGACCCTGAGGGCCTCTGTCACAAAATTGGATCCTGAGGGGCCCCGGCCACAAACTCGGACCCTGAGGGGCCCCAACCACAAAATCGGACCCTGAGGGGCTCCGCCCACCAAATCTGACCCTGAGGGGCCCCGCTGACCAAATCGGACCCTGAGGGGCCCCACTGACAAAATCGGATCCTGAGTGGCCCCGCCCACCAAATCGGATTCTGAGTGGCCCCGCCCACCATATCAGACCCTGAGGGGCCCTGCCCACCAAATCGGACCCTGAGTGGCCCCGCCCACCAAATCGGACCCTGAGGGGCCCCGCCCACCAAATCGGACCCTGAGGGCCCCCCCACCAAATTGGACCCAGAGTGGACCCGCCCACCAAATCAGACCCAGGGGGCCCCACCCTCAAAATCGGACCCTGAGGGGCCCTGCCCACCAAATTGGACCCTGAGTGGCCCCGCCCACCAAATCGGACCCTGAGTGGCCCCGACCACAAAATTGGACCCTGAGGGGCCCCGGCCACAAAATCGGACCCTGAGGGGCCCCACCCACCAAATCGGACCCTGAGGGGCCCCTCCCACAAAATCGGACCCTGAGGGGCCCCGGCCACAAAATCGGACCCTGAGGGGCCCCACCCACCAAATCGGGCCCTGAGGGGCCCCAGCCACAAAATCGGACCCTGAGGGGCCCGGCCACCAAATCGGATTCTGAAGGGCCCCAACCACAAAATCTGACCCTGCGGGGCCCCGGACACAAAATCGGACCCTGAGGGGCCCCAAACACCAAATCGGACCCTTAGATGCCCTGCCCACCAAATCAGACCCTGGGGTCCCACCCACAAAATCGGACCCTGAGGGGCTCCGGCCACCAAATCAGACCCCGACGCGCCAAAGTGATTCTTAAAGAGCCGGCGCACCAAAATGAGTCTTAAAGGGCCGGCGCGCCAAATCGAAAGCTGAGTGACCCAAGGCTCCAAATTGGAGGCTGATAGACCCTGGCCTACAAAAAGGAGGCTGAGCCACCCTGGCATCCAAATTGGACCCAGAGTGGCCCCGCCCACCAAATCAGACCCAGAGTGGCCTCGCCCACCAAATCGGACCCTGAGGGGCCCCACCCACAAAATCAGACCCTTAGGGGCCCCACCCACAAAATCGGACCCCGAGGGGCCCCAACCACAAAATCGGACCCGGAGGGGCCCCGGCCACAAAATCAGACCCTGAGGGGCCCCGCCCACCAAATTGGACCCTGAGGGACTCCGCCCACCTAATCGGACCCTGAGGGAACTCGTCCACCAAATCAGACCCTGAGGGTCCCCACCCACCAAATCAGACCCTAAGGGACCCCGCCCACCAAATCGGACCCTGAAGGGCCCCCCACCAAATTGGACCCAGAGTGGCCCTGCCCACCAAATCAGACCCAGGGGGACCCACCCACAAAATTGGACCCTAAGGGGCCCCACCCACAAGATCGGACCGAGAGTCCCCGGCCACAAAATCTGACCCTGAGGGATCCTGTCCACCATTTCAAGCCCTGAGGAGCCCAGGCCACCGAATCGGCTCCTGAGGGGCCCCACCCACGATATCAGACCCTGAGGGGCCCCGCCCACCAAATCGGACACTGTGGGGCCCCGCCAACTAAATTGTACCCAGAGTGGTCCTGCCCACCAAATTGGACCCAGAGTGGTCCCGCCCACCAAATCAGACCCACAGTGGTCCTGCCCACCAAATTGGACCCAGAGGGGCTCAGCCCACAAAATCAGACCCTAAGGGACCCCACCCACAAAATCGGACCCTGAGGGGCCCCTGCCACAAAATCAGACCCTGAGGGGCCCAAACAAAATCGGACCCTGAGGGGCCTCGGCCACAAAATCGGACACTGATGGGCCCCAGTCACAAAATCGGACCCTGAGGGGCCCCACCCACCAAATCGGACCCAGAGCAGCTCCGCCCAGCAAAACGGACCCAGAGTGGCCCCAACCACAAAATCGGACCCTGAGGGGCCCCGGCTACAAAATCGGGCCCTGAGGGGCCCCACCCACAGAATTGGACCCTGAGGGGCCCTGGCCACAAAATCGGACCCTGAGGGGTCCCACCCACAAAATCGGACCCTGCGGGGCCCCGGACACAAAATTGGACCCTGAGGGGCCCCAAACACCAAATTGGACCCTTAGGAGCCCCGTCCACCAAATCAGACCCAGGGGGTCCCACTCACAAAATCGGACCCTGAGGGGCTCCGGCCACCAAATCAGACCCTGAGGGGCTTCGACCACAAAATTGGACCCTAAGGGGCCCCGGCCACAAAATCGGACCCTGAGGGGCCCCACCCACAAAATCGGACCCTGAGGGGCCCCACCCACAAAATCAGACCCTGAGGGGCCCCGGCCACAAAATCAGACCCTTAGGGGCCCCGCCCACCAAATTGGACCCTGAGGGGCCCCGCCCACCAAATCGGACCCCGAGGGTCCCCGCCAACCAAATTGGACCCTGAGGGGCCCCGCCCACCAAATCGGACTCTGATAAATCCCGCCCACCAAATCAGACCCTGAGGGGCCCTGCTCACCAAATCGGACCCTGAGGGGCCCCACCCACCAAATCGGACCCTGAGGGGCCCCGGCCACAAAATCGGACCCTGAGGGGCCCCACCCACCAAATCGGACCCTGAGGGGCCCCGGCCACAAAATCAGACCCTGAGGGGCCCCACCCACAAAATCGGACCCTGAGGGGCCCCACCCACCAAATCAGCCCTGAGGGGCCCCACCCACCAAATCGGACCCTGAGGGGACCCGGCCACCAAATCGGACCCTGAGGGGCCCCACCCACCAAATCGGACCCTGAGGTGCCCCGGCTACAAAATCGGACCCTGAGGGGCCCCACACACAAAATCGGGCCCTGAGGGCCCCACCCACAAAATCGGACCCTGAGGCCAAAGTGGCCCCTGAGAGGCACCCACAGTTAAAACGGATCCTGAGTTGAAAATCTTGCAGGTGCAACAGGCAAGTCTCTCTAAGGCTGTGTGCACACGCTGCGGATTAGGTGCGAATTCATCCGCGCGGATTTTGTAAAATCCGCAGGTGACCTGCGGTTTTACCTGCGGATTGCTCTGCGGTTTGGCCCTGCGGTTTTTCATCTCCTCAATGGAGGAGATGGCAAACCGCAGGAGAATCCGCAGAAAGAATTGACATGTCAATTCTTTCTGCGGATTGAAAACCGCAGATAATCCGCGCGGCAAATTCCGCACCGTCTGCACTGCGGTTTTTGATTCCCATAGGGAATCATGGTACTGTACACCGCAGCAGAAACTGCTGCGGGTCCGCAGTGGCCAAAACCGCTGCGGAACTGCAGCAAAATCCACAGCGTATGCACACAGCCTTAAAGGGGCAGCCCGGGCAGCATTTCAAACCACTATCTGTACTTCCTTCAGGAAAAACACATCTAGTTCTTCTTCTTATTTTCCAGTTGATTTCCGCAATTAATACGGCCCGAACCGTTACGCGCACAGATGCCGTTGAGGTGTCGTTTCGAAGCCAGCGTCCATGAGAGGTGTGCTAAGTATTTTTCGTGTCGATCGGATTTGCAGTTTTTGCGCAATTTGCGTTTGAAATTTTTTTTCCCGTCATTGGAATGCACTGTCTCCAATGCTTTTCAATGGGAAATGGCAAAACGTGCCCTGAGGCGATTGAAATGGCAGTTAAGCTCATTGATATGCGCAGGCAGACCCAGTTACTATGCCAACGCCTACGAATGTCACATGACGCCCCAAGGACAGAGCTTCTGCCACATAATATCAGCTCTTAAAGCGAAACCCACAGCACTAATGCAAATCTAGCTTCATCACATGACGCATGCCCCTGAGAGAGAATGTCCGCCAAAGTTGATTTAGAAGAAGCCCAGTGAGCCAAACTAGCTCTTAAAGGGCCGACGCGCCAAAGTGATTGTTAAAGGGCCGGCGCACCGAAATGAGTCTTAAAGGCCCGACACGCCAAATCGAAAGCTGAGTGACCCCGGCCTCCAAATCGGAGGCTGAGCCACCCCGGCCTCCAAATCGGAGGCTGAGCCACCCCGGCCTCCAAATCGGAGGCTGATCGACCCCGGCCTCCAAATCGAAGGCTGATCCATCCCGGCCTCCAAATCGGAGGATGAGCCACCCCGGCCTCCAAATCGGAGGCTGATTGACCCCTGCCACAAAATCAGACCCTGAGGGGCCCCAACAAAATCGGACCCTGAGGGGCCTCGGCCACAAAATCGGACCCTGAGGGGCCCCAGCCACAAAATCGGACCCTGAGGGCCCCAACCACAAAATCGGACCCTGAGGGGCCCCAACCACAAAATCAGACCCTGAGGGGTCCCAACCACAAAATCGGACCCTGAGGGGCCCAGCCCACCAAATTGGACCCTGAGGGGCCCCGCCCACCAAATCTGACCCTAAGGGGCCCCGCCCACCAAATCTGACCCTGAGGGGCCCCACCCACAAAATCTGACCCTGAGGGGCCCCACCCACAAAATCGGACCCTGAGGGTCCCCACCCACAAAATCTGACCCTGAGGGGCCACACCCACAAAATCGGACCCTGAGGGGCCACACCCACAAAATCGGACCCTGAGGGGCCACACCCACAAAATATGAGCCTGAGGGATCCCGGCCAACAATTCAAGCCCTGAGGAGCCCAGGCCAAGGAATCAGATCCTGAGGAGCCCCACCCACCAAATCAGACCCTGAGGCCAAAGAGGCCCCTGAGAGGCACTCACAGTTAAAACGGATCCTGAGTTGAAAGTCTTGCAGGGGCAGCAGGCAAGTCTCTCTTAAAGGGGCAGCCCGGGCACCATTTCAAACCACTATCTGTACTTCCTTCATGAAATACACATCTAGTTATTATTATTAAGTTGATCTCCGCAATTAATACAGCCCAAACCACTACACGCACAGACTCCGTTGAGGTGTCGTTTCGAAGCAAGCGTCCATGAGAGGTGTGCTAATTGTTTTTCGTGTCGATCGGATTTGTAGTTTTTGCTCAATTTGCGTTTGAAAATTTTTTTTTCCCATCATTGGAATGCACTGTCTCCAATGCTTTTCAATGGGAAATGGCAAAACGTGCCCTGAGGCGATTGAAATGGCAGTTAAGCTCATTGATATGCGCAGGCACACCCAGTTACTATGCCAACGCCTACGAACGTCACATGACGCCCCCAGGACAGAGCTTCTGCCACATAATATCAGCTCTTAAAGCGAAACCCACAGCACAAATGCAAATCTAGCTTCATCACATGACACATGCCCCTGAGAGAATGTCCGCCAAAGTTGATTTAGAAGAAGTCCAGTGAGCCAAACTAGCTCTTAAAGGGCTGACGCGCCAAAGTGATTGTTAAAGGGTCGGTGCACCGAAATGAGTCTTAAAGAGCCGAAATGCCAAATCGAAAGCTGCGTGACCCCACGCTCAAAATCGGAGGCTGAGCCACCCCGGCCTCCAAATCAGAGTCTGATCGACCCCGGCCTCCAAATCGGAGGCTGATCGACCCCGGCCTCCAAATCGGAGGCTGATCGACCCCGGCCTCCAAATCGGAGGCTGATCGACCCCGGCCTCCAAATCGGAGGCTGATCGACCCCGGGCCACCCTGGCCACCAAATCGGAGGCTGAGCCACCCCGGCCACCAAATCGGAGGCTGAGCCACCCCAGCCTCCAAATCGGAGGCTGAGCCACCCCGGCCTCCAAATCGGAGGCTGAGCCACCCCGGCCTCCAAATCGGAGGCTGAGCCACCCCGGCCTCCAAATCGGAGGCTGATCGATCCCGGCCTCCAAATCGGAGGCTCAACGACCCCGGCCTCCAAATCAGAGGCTCAACGACCCCGACCTCCAAATCGGAGGCTCAACAACCCCGGCCTCCAAATCGGAGGCTCAACGACCCCGGCCTCCAAATCGGAAGCTCATCGACCCTGGCCTCCAAATCGGAAGCTCATCGACCCCGGCCTCCAAATCGGAGGCTCTTTGACCTCGGCCTCCAAATCGGAAGCTCATCGACCCCGGCCTCCAAATCGGAGGCTGAGCGACCCCTGCCTCCAAATCTTACCCAGAGTGGCCCCGCCCACTAAATCGGACCCAGAGTGGCCCCGCCCACCAAATTGGACCCTGAGAGGCCCTGCCCACCAAATTGGACCAAAGAGTGGTCTCGCCCACCAAATCGGACCCAGATTTGTCCCGCCCACCAAATCAGACCCTAAGGGGCCCCACCCACAAAATCGGACCCTGAGGGGCCCCTGCCACAAAATCAGACCCTGAGGGGCCCCAACAAAATCGGACCTTGAGAAGCCTCGGCAAGAAAATCGGACCCTGAGGGGCCCCGTCCACCAAATCAGACCTGAGGGGCCCCGCCCACCAAATTGGACCCAGAGGGGCCCCGCCCACCAAATCAAACCCTGAGGGGACCCACCCACCAAATCGGACGCTGAGTAGCCCCGCCCAACAAAACGGACCCAGAGTGGCCCCACCCACCAAATCGGACCCAGAGTGGTCCCACCCACAAAATCGGATCCAGAGTGGCCCCACCCACAAAATTGGACCCTGAGGGGCCCCGGCCACAAAATCGGACCCTGAGGGGCCCAACCCACAAAATCGGACCCTGAGGGGCCCCGCCCACCAAATCAGACCCTGAGGGGCCCCGCCCACCAAATTGGACCCAGAGGGGCCCCGCCCACCAAATCGAACCCTGAAGGGACCCACCCACCAAATTGGACGCTGAGTAGCCCCGCCCAACAAAACGGACCCAGAGGGGCCCCACCCACCAAATCGGACCCAGAGTGGTCCCACCCACAAAATCGGATCCAGAGTGGCCCCACCCACAAAATTGGACCCTGAGGGGCCCCAGCCACAAAATCGGACCCTGAGGGGCCCAACCCACAAAATCGAACCCTGAGGGACCCCGCCCACCAAATCAGACCCTGAGGGGCCCCGCCCACCAAATTGGACCCTGAGTGGCCCTGCCCAACAAGATGGACCCAGAGTGGCCCCACCCACCAAATCGGACCCTGAGGGGCCCCACGCACAAAATCGGACCCTGAGGGGCCCCAGCCACAAAATCGTACCCTGAGGGGCCCCAACCACAAAATCGGACCCTGAGGGGCCCCAGCCACAAAATCAGACCCTGAGGGGCCCCAGCCACAAAATCAGACCCTGAGGGGCCCCACCCACAAAATCAGACCCTGAGGGGCCCCACCCACAAAATCAGACCCTGAGGGGCCACACCCACAAAATACTTGGGGGGCATTTGGGCCAAAAGAAGACCCTCAACCGAATTCTGCAGCGATTTTACTGGCCAGGGGTTCATGAAGAAGTTAAACGGTGCTGTTGCTCCTGTCCAGTATGCCAGGTAACCAGTCCCCAGTCTCACTTTCGGAGCCCTTTGGTGCCTTTGCCAGTTATAGAGGTACCCTTCGAGAGAGTGGTCATGGACCTGCTGGGACCTCTCAATAAGTCGGCAAGGTGACACCAACACATTCTTGTAGTTCTAGGCTATGCTACCCGATATCCTGAGGCCATTCCTCTGCGCCACACATCAGCTAAGCTTATAGCAAAGGAACTCATGGGTATGCTTTCACGGGTGGGAATTCCACAAGAGATTTTAACAGACCAGGGAACCCCCTTTATGTAAAAAATTCTGAAGGAACTCTGCCGGTTGTTAAATGTTAAACAGTTGCGTACCATGGTCTATTATCCCCAAACAGATGGTCTGGTAGAAAGATTCAATAAGACACTGAAGAGCATGTTAAAAAAAGCAGTTTCCAAAGATGGGAAGGACTGGGATCTGTTATTGCCATATTTGTTATTTGCAGTGCGGGAGGTGCCTCAGGCATCTACGGGGTTCTCGCCCTTTGAACTATTGTACGGCAGACATCCACAGGACTTACTAGATATAGGCCAAGAGGCCTGGGAGAACCAACCTACTTCCCACAAAAGTGTGATAGAACATGTTGCAAAAATGCAAGAGAGAATGGAGTCAGTCCTACCTTTGGTCCGGGAACATATGGAGGCAGCACAATGGTCACAGAGTCGGGTCTATAACCGGGAGGCTCGGGTAAGAACCTTTAGCCCTGGGGATCGAGTTTTGGTGCTTGTGCCTACCGTAGATAGCAAATTTCTTGCAAGGTGGCAGGGACCCTCCGAGATCATGGAGAAGGTGGGACCAGTAGACTACAAGGTACACCAACCAGGTCGGAGAAAGCCAGAACAGGTTTACCATATTAATTTGCTTAAACCCTGGAAAGATAGAGATCACCTTGGTGGGGATAGTCCGCTGCCAGCGTTTCAGATGGAAAAGGCTCCGTTACCTCGGGGCGAGGCAGGAGAAGCCCAACCCGTGGTCAAAATTGCAGATACCTTGTCTCCTAAACAGGTTCAGGAGGTCCGGGAGTTCATCAGCCGAAATACAGATGTTTTTTCGGAGCTCCCTGGACGCACCTCCCTAATCCAACATGACACTGTCACAGAGCCACAGGCCAAGGTCTGATTAAAGCCATATCGAGTGCCTGAGGCCCGGCAACAAGCCATCTTGGAAGAGGTAAAAATGATGCTACAGTTAGGGGTCATAGAAGAGTCCCAGAGTGAGTGGGCCAACCCAATAAATCTAATACCCAAGCCTGATGGGTCTCTAAGATTCTGTAATGATTTTAGAAAACTCAATGACATTTCAAAGTTTGACGCCTACCCCATGCCCCGGGTTGACGAGTTGATAGAGCGCTTTGGGCAAGCACGGTATTTTACAACTCTGGACCTCACAAAAGGTTATTGGCAGGTACCCCTAACAGAGGCGGCGAAGGGAAAGATGGAGTTTATAACACCTGAGGGGCTGTTCCAGTATAAGGTGTTAACCTTTGGGTAACAGCTCCAGCAACGTTCCAGCGGTTAATGGATATTGTTCTCCGTCCCCATCGCCGCTATGCCTCAGCCTATCTAGATGATATTATTGTGTTCAGCACCGATTGGGAAAGCCACTTAGCAAAAGTACAGGCAGTGGTAGACTCCCTGCGACAAGCAGGGCTAACTGCCAACCCAAAGAAGTGTTTCATAGGGTTGGAGGAAGCCCGGTACTTGGGTTATGTCATTGGGAGGGGAGTTCTCAAGCCCCAAATGAACAAGGTCGAGGCAATTCAGAACTGGCCCCATCCCCTCACAACAAAGCAGGTAAACGCCTTTTTGGGTTTGGTGGGATATTACAGGCGATTCATTCCCAACTTTGCAACCCTGTCCACGCCTTTAACAGATTGTTTAAAAGGAAAAAAATCTGTGATAGTCCACTGGAATGATCAGTAAGAGGAGGCCTTTACAAAATTAAAAGGGGTACTGTGTGGTACACCAGTCCTGATCACTCCAAATTTCAAAAAAGAGTTCGTGGTGCAGACTGATGCCTCTGAGATAGGCCTCGGTGCTGTGCAGTCTCAGGAAGTTAACGGGGAAGAGCATCCCGTTAGTTTCCTAAGCCAGATGCTTACCCCAGCTGAAACCCGGTACAGTATTGTGGAGAGAGAGTGCCTGGCCATCAAGTGGGCACTGGAATCGTTGCGCTACTATTTGCTGGGGAGAGCATTTTGGTTGGTGACAGATCATTCCCCTCTTACGTGGATGAGTCAAACTAAGGAGAGGAATGCTTGAGTCACCAGTTGGTTCCTGTCCCTGCAAAACTTTAAGTTTTCAGTAGAACATCGCGCAGGCAGACTACAGGGGAATGCAGATGCCCTGTCCAGAGTTCACTGTATGTCATGTGTCCACCCCTCTAGGGTTGAACATAGGGGGGAGGTATGTGGTACAGTAAAGGGTGTTTTACTGGATGGAAGATATGTTTCTCCTAGCAGATTAATGTTTGGCTGGGTTTTTCCTTAAAGACGGGACCTGCGATGATGTCAGGGTCACCTGATCAGCCCATGTGATGTCTACCTCACTGGTGGGAGGGGTTAGGCCCTATGTAATGGAGGTTGGTAAATGCCACAGTGGGAGTGTGTTTATGGAAACTACAGGGACTTGTGTGGACACAGCCTGCAACTTGTATATAGGATTCCCGTGCTGCAGGACTGTTGCAGCAAGACTCGGAAGAACCCCGGGAATGGCACCTAGCGGATGCCGCAGGACCTGGCAGCCGCTTAGTTACGCCCGTCCCGTGCAAGGGGCGAATCTGGGACCAGTGGTTCTCCAAGCTGGAGTATGTGTTTTATTTTCCTCATGTTTTGTTAAGCTGCTGGTTATTGAGTGACATTAAAACCACTGAAATTGGACTTTATGTCTGTGTGTTGCCTCATTACTGCCGCCCAGCTATTGCCTACCAGAGCGAATCCCTACAATACTTACATCAAAATGATGTGCCAGTAAAATAGAAGGTAAGGTGCATGTGCTCTGGTCTGCCAGCCCCAATGCATGTTTCACCCACGCGCCCCCTGACGAAACCTGTGGGTGAAATGTGCGTTGGTGCTGGTGGACCAGAACACATGCACTTTACCTTCTCTTTTACTGGCACATCATTTTGATTTTAGTATACTAGGGTACGCTATGGTGCTTTCCACAAGAGAATGATCAGCCTCTCCCACGAAAATCAGAAGTTTCAGATAAATTTGCTTTACTGCAAACAGGCATAAAAAAACTTAGACTTTTTTTCTAGGATGAATTTTAATTTTTTTACCTTATTTTATATTTCTTTCTTTCATCTTTATATGTATGACCTCAGTAACATGTAGAGTGAACATATACAATCCCTATAAAAACTATTTTATTTCATACATATAAAAAAACAAAAGCAAAAACAATTTCCCAGTGAAACCATGGCAAATGCCATAATAAAAAGACCTGAACTGAGATGCTGCAAAGCCCTGCAATAAGCCTTTCTGATACCTTCCTATCCGTGGAGGTTGGCACCCTAGGGATCCCAATTTTGGTGCCCCCACTCAGCGAGGACTGTCCCTTACTGCCCTGCCGGTCCCTGATATCACAGGTATGAAAGCAATGACCAATAGTGCAGAGATGAATGGTAAAAAATGCCCTAAACTAATGCAGGCAATCCCAGAAAAATAGAATAACAATTACCACATCATGACATAGGGGCCACAATAAATGTAAAAAGACATACCCTCACAATGGAGCATATATATAAATAAAGTGACCACTTATCATTTGTGGAGTACCCCAAATCCCTAGGGTGCCAACCTCCACCGATAGAAAGGTATCAGAAAGGCTTATTGCAGGGCTTTGCAGCATCTCAGTTCAGGTCTTTTTATTATGGCATTTGCCATGGTTTCACTGGGAAATTGTTTTTTTTTATATGTATGAAATAAAATAGTTTTTATAGGGATTGTATATGTTCACTCTGTAATTATTAATTCCTACAGTATATGCTTTTTCAAATAGACTCAGTAACATGCAGGCAATGGCGGCAGGCTGCAAGATCACTATGGGGCCCATGTACAGAGGGAGCCTGGAGCAGAATTTCCCCATCCCCTGCTTATACCGTATATATGTACAGCTCAAGTTAGAATGATTTATAAGAAGCAGAATTACAAGCTGAGCCCACTCCATACAGCCGGCTGTTTTACACAGCTGACAACCAGCCGTAACTGCCATAATACAAGCCATGCTGATTGCAGCAGTTTAACCCGGTAGAATCCATTGTGGCCAGCAACCATGGAATCTAAGAAGTCAAACAAGGAGGTCTCTGCCATCTTGATGGGTTGTTTAATAGCATCTGGGGCCAATGGGATGTCCTAATTCAGGGATTTCTATGTACGTCCCTATATGACCTGATTATTTTCCTAAGGGTTAATCAGATGGACCAACATGATCTGTGTAGTCGCAGCATTCCTCTCTCTGTTTATCATACCATTAGTATCCACCTTCATATAGGCCATTTTCTGAAAATCTCATTTATCTGTTTTCTTTTCTAAAAATGTTTCTTTTGAATTATGATAAAGCATATTAATGGGAAATTTCTATTAAATTAAGTGATTGGCTGCAGTGGTCACCCAATGGCCTCTACTGGAAGAGGAGGACACTGGCAGCAGTACCGAGGAGTAGCGGAGTTTGGTACTTGACTTTGTGTTTTGTTTTCTTTCAGGACCACCATGAGAAACATGTTCTGCAGTGGCTGAGGTTTAGGGAATAATGCACACACTGATATAAATGATAAAACTGATTATCATTCCTAGGTGTGTAATATTCTTACAATGAATACATTTGTTTCCCAGGACTGTATGTGTGTATATAGAGGACATATAACAGACTGGACAGTCAGCCATTATGACAGCACGTGGTTCCTCTCACATGTGATGTCACAGTGACACAGAATGTTGTGAGGTTATACAATCTCTGTGCTCGATGACCTCAGCGCCATTTTCAGAGTTGATGCATTTGCAGAGACTCCACTTTGGTTTTGGAAGCGCGCGCTAGATTGTTTGTACGTCTGGTATTTACTTCCATGGATTCTTATTTTTTTGGCACAATATCATCTTTGCCATCAGAGAACTTAGTTCTTTACATTTCACCATCTCAGCCCCGAGAAACTGAGCCATGACGTCCCGGGAGCTGCATCAGCTCAATGCTGACAACGAGACATGGCTGAGCCGACCTGAAAATCAGGGTAAGTGAGAGAATATTCCGCCCTATAGGAGCTTTTCTGAGGGTTTTCTTTGGGCTAAGATGTTTCAGGACACACAGTGCATCCTCCACCTTCTATTCATATTCCTTAGGGGTTGGTCAGGGAAAGTTGTAGACAAAGTGAGGCCCTGGGTAAAAGTTAAACGTTGAGCCCCAACATATTTGCACCCTGCTTTGTAATGTCTGCAGAGAAGGAATACTGAGCAGGTTTATGTAGGCCAAAGATGAAACAATGTTTCCTTCTCTCTCTAAATTCAAGAGCAACAGCTAGTTCTATCCATTTAGCCCAAAAGTGTTTTTTTTGCAATTTAGCATAATTATAGTAATCTTTTTCTTTATAGGTCAGGCCATAATCCTCCACCATCGCCTAAGGGAGCAGAGAAGGCTCATTACCAATGATGGCCATCATACAGACCCCACTGAAGTCACCGCAAGAGGCAGAAGGGCCAGAGCTCCTCTGTGGCAGAGAGCACACCATATCAGGGAAAGAAGCCGCTCGCCACTGAGACTGGCCCCTGCAGAGCCCTCCAGACCCATGGAGGTCCCAGCTCCAAGCCCATCTGCTCTACAGTCACACCAGGCAAACCATCTTTTTAACCGCATCATTCAGCTGCAGGGAATGGGAGTATATCCACCTCCTCCACATATGCGGCCACCATCGCCACCTGCCCAATTTAGCCTACTTAATATTCTGCAGCAAAGGCAAGCTCTGTGCACTAAGAGCTTCCCAACAAGAAGGATAACATCTCAGGAAGAGGCAGAATCCTGTGCCATCTGCATAATGGACTATGAGATTGGAGAGCAAGTCGTAGTTCTTCCATGCAAACATTGCTACCATCACAGTTGCATCTCCACATGGCTCCGCTCCAACCCTCGCTGCCCCCTATGCCGTAGTCACTGCTTCCTTTGAAGCGTCAGAAGAACATTGTAAAGATGCAAGGAAGAAGTGTAAGATTATGGCAGTGATACTGGGAGAGACCATCAGTCCATTTAGCAGCTATCTAATGGTAACAGTGTTGATACTGCTGCAGCTTTGGACTCCATTGCCTCATTAAATAAATATCATGTTCCATCTTTATGACTGTCTGTTACTTTTTACTGTATAGAATTAGGTTACACAGCTGAATATTGGGTACGGTGCTGGTTAGGGCCAGCTCCAAGTTTTTGTGGGTCCTGGTCCAAAGAGTCTCATTGGGCAGCTTTAACACATACCGCAATACATGATGCACAGATACGGCAGAGAAATATAGGTATAGTACAATGCCAAATATTTCTCTTACTTTTTACATTACATGAGTGAGATGTATTGGACATTCTACAATAGTTCAGAAACCAGACAGCATAGTCCTCCATACAGTATTATGGGCACCACATAGTGCTCCATACAGAGTAATGAGCCCCATATATTGCTCAATACAGTATTATGGGCAACGCATAATGCTCCATACAGAATAAATGAGCCTCATATATTGTTCCACACGGTATAATAAGCCTCATATATTGCTCCATATAGTGTAATGGACCCTTTTTCCATATTTTTATTTACATTTTTCAACATTAACTCAGCTGCATTTATACAAGTAAGTCAAGTCAGCAATGGTGTAATACGCGAGGGAAGAAGGGGAGGGGGGAGGTGGATGGGAGAGGAGAGGGAAAGGGAAGGTGGTTAAGGGGGGGTACAAAACATGACAGTTGAACAATCAAACAATTTGTTGTTTAAACAGTTGTAATTATTTAAGCGGAATGACATAAGTCAAATAGAAGAACAGAAAAAATTGTACAATAAATATCGTACCTAACATTAACATAAAATGTAGTATTGTTATACGGGATAGGTACATAGACTAAAGCAGAGTTGCAATAAGTTGAAGATATGAGCAGTGAGACTTTCTGCAAAAAAAAATAAATATCATATGTACTTTGAGGTGAAGCGCTATTATGTAAGACGGATGCAATGTTAGAGGTTTAGTGAGTCAGGTAGTTCCAGTAAGACGATTTTTTGGAGCATTTGTTTAATTGGTTGTTAACCAGAGCAAATCTTTCTTCATAGGATTTGTGGAGAAGAATTCTATCTTTTAAATCTTGAAAGGCGGGGGGGATTTATTTTTCCAATTGAATGCGATCGAATTTTTAACTTCAAGCAGAGTGTGGATGATGAGGGATTTTTTGTCTGGACTGACATGTAAGAGATCAAGTAATAGTAGCGCAAGTTGAGGGGAGAGAGTAGTAGGCTTACCTAATATTTTATTGATGGTATCCGATACTTGTGACCACAATAGGGCCAGTTTAGGACAGCTCCAGAACATATGTAGAAGGTTTCCATGGGAGCCACAACCTCTCCAGCATAAAGGAGAGGTTTCTTTATCAAAATGTGCTACTCTGGCTGGGGTGAAGAACCATCTGGATATAACTTTGTAATGTGTTTCCTGTAGTGCCATGGACATTGTGGAGGCGTATGTGTGATTTAAAGCGTCTTCCCAGTCATCACACGCTATGTTAATTTTTAGATCATTTTCCCATTTTTTAATGGTCGCGTTTTTTGTAAGATCGGTGTCATTGTTGAGCCAGTCTTAGATGTAAGCATGACTCCAGAAAATCCTGTGCTCAGTATTACAGAATAGATTTAAAGTTGCTTCTGAAAACCTTGTTTTTTTCTGGAGAAAAAGATAGAACCTGTTGTTTTAGTATCATGAACTGGAGAAACATTGATGAGGGAAGTCTATATTCTATTTTTTGAATTGATGGTCCGTCAAAGATGTCCCCTAGTTTTTTTTATACCATATTCATCCCATGCATTATGTAAGTCTTAGTTGATCAGGGAAGACAATACATTTAGGGGTAATTTTTTCAGAATTGTTAGGTTGTAAGCACCATTTTTTCTGGATGCCAGTTTTTTCCAAGCGTACGTAGTGCCAATAAAAATGGGGTGAGCTGTAGTGTCCGGGAAACATTTTGTTAGGGTATTAATGATTAGGTTTCTGGGGTTTTTATCATTATTTATGAAGGTTTCTATGTCTAGCCTTGCTGGGGGGCTATTGGATGGAAGCCAGTGTTTACTATTCTTGATCAAGGATGTTAGATAGTGAGCTGTGATATTAGGGATCCCTAAACCTCCATGAAATTATTTTTGAAGGTGATAGAATGAAGGGTTTTGGGTTTTTTATTGTTCCAGATGAAGTTCTTGATGTTTGTTTGGATGGTTGTTAATTGTGGTACCGAAATAGGTAAAGGCAAGGAGTCTAGAACATAGAGAATTTTTGGAAGGGTGAAAATTCTCACAGTGAGAATTCTGCCCCACCATGATAGGTCTTTCTCTCCGTAGATGCTTGTATCCTTATTGATGGTATTCAATAGAGTGTTGAAATTGGCTGATACCAGGTTTTTTGTAATGGTGATTCCTAGGTAGGTAAATTCTTTATTGACCCAACAGATGGGTGAAAAGGATTTAATTTGGGAGATCTGGTCTTTGGACAGATAGAAAGGTAGGAAATTTGATTTTCTTTCATTATAGTGGTTTGAAAAAACCACTATACTGTAATCTGAACGCTGCTAACTTATTATAGTGGTTTGAAAAAACCACTATATTGTAATCCGAACGCTGCTAACTTATTCTTCTTCTTATTATAGTGGTTTGAAAAAACCACTATATTGTAATCCGAACGCTGCTAACTTATTCTTCTTCTTATTATAGTGGTTTGAAAAAACCACTATACTGTAATCTGAACGCTGCTAACTTATTATAGTGGTTTGAAAAAACCACTATATTGTAATCCGAACGCTGCTAACTTATTCTTCTTCTTATTATAGTGGTTTGAAAAAACCACTATATTGTAATCCGAACGCTGCTAACTTATTCTTCTTCTTATTATTATTATTATTAAGTTGATTTCCGCAATTAATACAGCCCAAACCGCTACACGCACAGACTCCGTTGAGGTGTCGTTTCGAAGCCAGCGTCCATGAGAGGTGTGCTAAGTATTTTTCGTGTCGATCGGATTTGTAGTTTTTGCGCAATTTGCGTTTGAAATTTTTTTTTCCCGTCATTGGAATGCACTGTCTCCAATGCTTTTCAATGGGTAATGGCAAAACGTGCCCTGAGGCGATTGAAATGGCAGTTGAGCTCATTGATATGCGCAGGCAGACCCAGTTACTATGCCAACGCCTACGAACGTCACATGACATCCCAAGGACAGAGCTTCTGCCACATATCAGCTCTTAAAGTGAAACCCACAGCACAAATGCAAATCTAGCTTCATCACATAACACATGCCCCTGAGATAGAATGTGCGACAAAGTGGATTTAGAAGCCCAGTGAGCCACCCTGGCTCTTAAAGGGCCGACGTGCCACAGTGATTCTTAAAGGGCCAGCGCACCGAAATGAGTCTTAAAGGGCCGGCGCGCCAAATCGAAAGCTGAGTGACCCCGACCTCCAAATCGGAGGCTGAGCCACCCCGGCATCCAAATCGTAGGCTGAACCACCCCGGCCTCCAAATGGGAGGCTGAGCCACCCTGGCCTCCAAATCGGACCCAGTGTGGCCCCGCTAAAAAAATCAGACCCAGAGTAGCACAGCCCACCAAATCGGATCCTGAGGGGCCCCGCCCACCAAATCGGACCCTGAAGGGCCCCGTCCACCAAATCGGACCCTGAGGAGCCCCGCCCACCAAATCAGACCCTGCGGAGCACCGCCCACCAAATCAGACCCAGAGTGACCCCGCCCACCAAATCGGACCCTGAAGGGCCCCGCCCATCAAATCGGACCCAAAGTGGTCCGCCCACCAAATCGGACCCAGAGGGGCCCCGCCCATCAAATCGGACCCTGAAGGGCCCCGCCCACCAAATCGGACCCAGGGGGCCCCACCCACCAAATCAGACCATGACGGGCCCCGCCCACCAAATCGGACCATGAGGGGCACCGCCCACTAAATCGGACCCAGAGTGGCCCCGCCCACCAAAATGGACCCAGGGGGCTCCACCCACAAAATCAGACCCTAAGGGGCCCCACCCACAAAATCGGACCCTGAGTGGGCCCGGCCACAAAATCAGACCCTGAGGGGCCCCAGTCACAAAATAGGACCCTCAGGGGCCCCAACCACAAAATCAGACCCTGAGGTGCCCCGGTCACAAAATCGGACCCTGAGGGGCCCCACCCACAAAACCGGACCCTGAGGGGCCCCAGCCGCAAAATAAGACCCTGAGGGGCCCCACCCACAAAATCGGACCCTGAGAGACCCCGGCCACAAAATCGAACCCAGAGGGGCCCGAGTCACAAAATCAGACCCTAAGGGGCCCAGGTCACGAAATCGGACCCTGAGGGGCCCCACCCACAAAATCAGACCCTGAGGGGCCCCGCCCACCAAATTAGACCCTGAGGGGCCCCACCCTCAAAATCAGACCCTGAGGGGCCCCACCCTCAAAATCAGACCCTGAGGGGCCCCAGCCACAAAATCAGACCATGAGGGGCCCCAGCCACAAAATCGGAGCCTGAGGGGCCCCACCCACAAAATCGGACCCTGATGGGCCCCAGCCACAAAATCGGAGCCTGAGGGGCCCCACCCACAAAATCGGACCCTGATGGGCCCCACCCACAAATCCAGACACTGAGGGGCCCCAGCCACAAAATCGGACACTGAGACCCCGGCCACAAAATCGGACCCTGAGGGGCCCCAACCACAAAATCAGACCCTGAGGGGCCCCGATCACAAAATCAGACCCTGAGGGGCCCCACCCACAAAATCAGACCCTGAGGGACCCCAGCCACAAAATCAGACCCTGAGGGGCCCCAGCCACAAAATCGGACCTTGAGGGGCCCCACCCACAAAATCGGACCCTGAGGGGCCCCACCCACAAAATCGGACTCTAAGGGGCCCCGGCCACAAAATCGGACCCTAAGGGGCCCCGGCCACAAAATCGGACCCTGAGGGGCCCCGCCCGCAAAATCGGACCCTGAGGGGCCCCGGCCACAAAATCGGACCCTGAGGGGCCCCACCCGCAAAATTGGACCCTGAGGGGCCCCACCCGCAAAATTGGACCCTGAGGGGCCCCACCCGCAAAATTGGACCCTGAGGGGCCCCACCCGCAAAATTGGACCCTGAGGGGCCCCACCCGCAAAATTGGACCCTGAGGGGCCCCACCCGCAAAATCGGGCCCTGAGGGGCTCCACCCGCAAAATCGGACCTTGAGGGGCCCCGGCCCCAAAAATCGGACCCTGAGGGGCCCCAACCACAAAATCGGACCGAGGGGCCCAACCCACAAAATCAGACTCAGTGTCCCCGCCCACCAAATTGGACCCTGAAGGGCCCCGTCCACCAAATGGGACCCTGAGGGGCCCCGCCCACCAAATGGGACCCTGAGGGGCCCCGCCCACCAAATGGGACCCTGAGGGGCCCCGCCCACCAAATTGGACCCTGAGGGGCCCCGCCCACCAAATTGGACCCTGAGGGGCCCCGCCCACCAAATCGGACCCTCAGGGGCCCTGCCCACCAAATCGGACCCTGAGGGGCCCCGCCCACCAAATCGGACCCTGAGAGGCCCCGACCACTAAATCGGATTCTGAAAGGCCCCAACCACATAATCGGACCCTGAGGGGCCCCACCCACAAAATCGGACCCTGAGGGTCCCCGCTGACCAAATTGAACTCTGAGGGGCCCCGCCCACCAAATCGGACCCAGAGTGGCCCGCCCACCAAATCAGACCTAGAGTGGCCCGGCTCACCAAATCGGACCCCGAGGGGCCCCACCCACCAAATCGGACCCCGAGGGGCCCCGCCCACCAAATCGGACCCCGAGGGGCCCCGCCCACCAAATTGGACCCCAAGGGATCCCGCCCACCAAATCGGACCCCGAGGGTCCCCGCCAACCAAATTGGACCCTGATGGGCCCCGCCCACCATATCGGACCCCGAGGGTCCCCGCCAACCAAATTGGACCCTGATGGGCCCCGCCCACCAAATCAGACCCTGAGGGGCCCAGCTCACCAAATCGGACCCAGAGTGGCCCCGCCCACTAAATCGGACCCAGAGTGGCTCCGCCCATCAAATCAGACCCAGAGTGGCCCCACCCACCAAATTGTACCCTGAGGGGCCCCACCCACAAAATCGGACCCTAAGGGGCCCCACCCACAAAATTGCACCCTGAGGGGCCCCGGCCACAAAATTGGATCCTGAGGGGCCCCACCCACAAAATCGGACCCTGAGGGGATCCGGCCACAACATCGGACCCTGAGTGGCCCCACTCACAAAATCGGACCCTGAGGGGCCCTACCCACAAAATCGGACCCTGAGGGGCCCTGGCCACAAAATCGGACCCTGAGAGACCCAAACTACAAAATTGAACCCTGAGGGGCCCCAACCACAAAATCGGATCCTGAGGGGCCCCACCCACAAAATCGGACCCTGAGGGGCCCCACCCACAAAATTGGACCCTCAGGGGCCCCGGCCACAAAATCGGACCCTGAGGGACCCCGGCCACAAAATCAGATCCTGAGGGGACCTGGCCACAAAATCGGACCCTGATGGGCCCCGCCCACCAAATCGTACCCTGAGGGGCCCCGCCCACTAAATCGGATTCTGAAAGGCCCCAACCACAAAATTGGACCCTGAGGGGCCCCGCTGACCAAATTGAACTCTGAGGGGCCCCGCCCACCAAATCGGACCCAGAGTGGCCCGCCTACCAAATCAGACCTAGAGTGGCCCCGCTCACCAAATCGGACCCCGAGGGGCCCCACCCACCAAATCGGACCCCGAGGGTCCCCGCCCACCAATTCGGACCCCGAGGGGCCCCGCCCACCAAATCGGACCCCGAGGGTCCCCGCCCACCAAATTGGACCCTGAGGGGCCCCGCCCACCAAATCGGACTCTGATAGATCCCGCCCACCAAATCAGACCCTGTGGGTCCCCGCTCACCAAATCGGACCCTGAGGGGCCCCACCCACCAAATCGGACCCTGAGGGGCCCCGGCCACAAAATCGGACCCTGAGGGGCCCCACCCACAAAATCGGACCCTGAGGGGCCCCGGCCACCAAATCAGCCCCTGAGGTGACCCGGCCACCAAATCGGACCCTGAGGGGCCCCACCCACCAAATCTGACCCTGAGGTGCCCCACCCACAAAATCGGGCCCTGAGGGCTCCACCCACAAAATCGGACCCTGAGGTCAAAGTGGCCCCTGAGAGGCACCCACAGTTAAAACGGATCCTGAGTTGAAAGTCTTGCAGGTGCAGCAGGCAAGTCTCTCTTAAAGGGGCAGCCTGGGCAGCATTTCAAACCACTATCTGTACTTCCTTCAGGAAATACACATCTAGTTATTAAGTTGATTTCCGCAATTAATACAGCCCGAACCGCTACACGCACAGACTCCGTTGAGGTGTCGTTTCGAAGCCAGCGTCCATGAGAGGTGTGCTAAGTATTTTTCGTGTCGATCGGATTTGTAGTTTTTGCGCAATTTGCGTTTGAAAATTTTTTTTCCCGTCATTGGAATGCACTGTCTCCAATGCATTTGAATGGGAAGCTTAAAACGTGCCCTGAGGCGATTGAAATGGCAGTTGAGCTCATTGATATGCGCAGGCACACCCAGTTACTATGCCAACGCCTACGAACGTCACATGACGCCCCCAGGAGAGAGCTTCTGCCACATAATATCAGCTCTTAAAGCAAAACCCACAGCACAAATGGAAATCTAGCTTCATCACATGACGCATGCCCCTGAGATAGAATGTGTGCGCCAAAGTGGATTTAGAAGTAGAGTTGAGCGACTTTGGTCGGATCGGGTTTCGTGAAACCCGAATGAAACAAAATAAGTTTCAGATGAAACTCGTCCGACTAGAGCAAAACAAAGTCGGAGTTTCGTCCTAAACCCGACCCCAATGCAAGTCAATGGGAAATAAAAGTCGGACGAAACTCCGACTTTTTTTGCTCTAATCGGACGAGTTTCATCTGAAACTTATTTTGTTTCATTCGGGTTTCACGAAACCCGATCTGACCAAAGTCGCTCAACTCTATTTAGAAGCCCAGTGAGCCACCCTGGCTCTTAAAGGGCCGATGCGCCAAAGTGATTCTTAAAGAGCCGGCGCACCAAAATGTGTCTTAAAGGGCCGGCGCGCCAAATCGAAAGCTGAGTGACCCAAGGCTCCAAATCGGAGGCTGATAGACTCTGGCCTACAAAAAGGAGGCTGAGCAACCCTGGCATCCAAATCGGACCCAGAGTGGCCCCGCCCACCAAATCGGACCCAGAGTGGCCTCGCCCACCAAATTTGACCCAGAGTGGCCTCGCCCACCAAACTGGACCCTGAGGAGCCCCACCCACAAAATCGGACCCTGAGGGGCCCCACCCACAAAATCGGACCCTGAGGGGCCCCACCAACAAAATCGGACCCTGACTGGCCCTGGCCACAAAATCGGACCCTGACGGGCCCCGGCCACAAAATCGGACCCTGAGGGGCCCCGGCCACAAAATCGGACCCTGAGGGACCCCACCTACAAAATGGAACCCTGAGGAGCCCCGCCCACCAAATCGGACCCTGAGGGGCCCCACTCACAAAATCGGACCCTGAGGGGCCCCGCCCTCAAAATCGGACCCTGAGAGGCCCCGCCCACCAAATCGGACCCTGAGGGGCCCCGCCAAACAAATCGGACTCTGAGGGCCCCCAATCACAAAATCGGACCCTGAGGGGCCCCAACCACAAAATCGGACCCTGAGGGGCCCCGGCCACAAAATCGGACCCTGAGAGATCCCGGCCACAAAATCAAACCCAGAGGGGCCCCACCCACAAAATTGGACCCTGGGGGCCCCGCCCACCAAATCGGACCCTGAGGGGCCCAGCCCACAAAATCGGACCCTGAGTAGACCCAGCCACAAAATCAGTCCCTGAGGGGCCCCAACCACAAAATCGGACCCTGAGGGGCCCCGGCCACAAAATCGGACCCTGTGGGGCCCCACCCTCAAAATCGGATCCTGAGGGGCCCAACCAACAAAATCAGACCCTGAGGGGCCCCAGCCACAAAATCAGACCCTGAGGGGCCCCGGCCACAAAATCGGACCCTGAGGGGCCCCACCCACAAAATCGGACCCTGAGTGGCCCTGGCCACAAAATCGGACCCTGAGTGGCCCCGCCCACCAAATCGGACCCTGAGGGGCCCCGCCAAACAAATCGGACTCTGAGGGACCCCACCCACAAAATCGGACCCTGAGGGTCCCCAATCACAAAATCGGACCCTGAGGGGCCCCAACCACAAAATCGGACCCTGAGGGGCCCCGGCCACAAAATCGGACCCTGAGAGACCCCGGCCACAAAATTGAACCCAGAGGGGCCCCACCCACAAAATTGGACCCTGGGGCCCCGCCCACCAAATCGGACCCTGAGGGGCCCAGCCCACAAAATCGGACCCTGAGTTGACCCGGCCACAAAATCAGACCCTGAGGGGCCCCAAAAACAAAATCAGACCCTGAGGGGCCCCGGCCACAAAATCGGACCCTGAGGGGCCCCACCCTCAAAATCGGATCCTAAGGGGCCCAACCAACAAAATCGGACCCTGAGGGGCCCCAGCCACAAAATCGGACCCTGAGGGGCCCCAGCCACAAAATCGGACCCTGAGGGGCCCCGGCCACAAAATCGGACCCTGAGCGTCCCAACCACAAAATCGGACCCTGAGGGGCCCCGGCCACAAAATCGGACCCTGAGGGGCCCCGCCCACCAAATCGGACCCTGAGGGGCCCCGCCAAACAAATCGGACTCTGAGGGACCCCACCCACAAAATCGGACCCTGAGGGGCCCCGCCCTCAATATCGGACCCTGAGGGGCCCCAACCACAAAATCGGACCCTGAGGGGCACCGGCCACAAAATCGGACCCTGAGGGGCCCCACCCTCAAAATCGGTTCCTGAGGGGCCCAAACAACAAAATCGGACCCTGAGGGGCCCCAGCCACAAAATCGGACCCTGAGGGGCCCCAGCCACAAAATCGGACCCTGAGGGGCCCCAGCCACAAAATCGAACCCTTAGCGGCCCAACCACAAAATCGGACCCTGAGGGGCCCCGGCCACAAAATCGGACCCTGAGGGGCCCCAGCCACGAAATCGGACCCTGAGGGGCCCCGGCCACGAAATCGGACCCTGAGTGGCGCCGGCCACAAAATCGGACCCTGAGGGGCCCCAACCACAAAACCGGACCCTGAGGGGCCCCAACCACAAAATCGGACCCTGAGGGGCCCCAACCACAAAATCGGACCCTGATGGGCCCCGGCCACAAAATCGGACCCTGAGAGACCCCGGCCACAAAATCGAACCCAGAGGGGCCCCACCCACAAAATTGAACCCTGAGGGGCCCCGCCCACAAAATCGGACCCTGAGGGGCCCCGCCCTCAAAATCGGACCCTGAGAGGCCCCGCCCACCAAATCGGACTCTGAGGGGCCCCGCCAACCAAATCGGACTCTGAGGGGCCCCACCCACAAAATCGGACCCTGAGAGACCCCGGCCACAAAATCGAACCCAGAGGGGCCCCACCCACAAAGTTGGACTCTGAGGGGCCCCGCCCACCAAATCGGACCCTGAGGGTCCCCGCCCACAAAATCGGACCCTGAGGGGCCCCGCCCTCAAAATCGGACCCTGAGGGGCCCCGGCCACAAAATCGGACCCTGAGGGGCCCCGCCCTCAAAATCGGACCCTGAGGTGCCCCGCCCACCAAATCGGACCCTGAGGGGCCCCGCCAACCAAATCGGACTCTGAGGGGCCCCACCCACAAAATCGGACCCTGAGGGGCCCGCCCACCAAATCGAACCCTGAGGGGCCCCGCCCACAAAATGGGACCCTGAGGGGCCCCGCCAACCAAATCGGACTCTGAGGGGCCCCATCCACAAAATCAGACCCTGAGGGGCCCCACCCTCGAAATCGGACCCTGAGGGGCCCAACCAACAAAATCGGACCCTGAGGGGCCCCGGCCTCAAAATCGGGCCCTGAGGGGCCCTGGTCACAAAATCGGACCCTGAGGGGCCCCAGCCACAAAATCGGACCCTGAGAGGCCCCGGCCACAAAATCGGACCCTGAGGGGTCCTGGCCACAAAATCAGACCCTGAGGGGCCCCACCCACAAAATCAGACCCTGAGGGGCCCCGGCCATAAAATCAGACCCTGAGGGGCCCCGGCCATAAAATCGGACCCTGAGGGGCCCCGGCCACAAAATCGTACCCTGAGGGGCCCCACCCACAAAATCAGACCATGAGGGGCCCCACCCACAAAATCGGACCCTGAGGGGCCCCACCCATAAAATCGGACCCTGAGGGGCACCGGCCATAAAATCGGACGCTGAGGGGCCCCGGCCACAAAATTGTAACCTGAGGGGCCCCACCCACAAAATCAGACCATGAGGGGCCCCACCCACAAAATCGGACCATGAGGGGCCCCACCCACAAAATCGGACCCTGAGGGGCCCCACCCATAAAATCGGACCTTGAGGGCCCCCAACCACAAAATAGGACCCTAAGGGGCCCCGCCCTCAAAATCGGACCCTGAGGGGCCCCAACCACAAAATCTGACCCTGAGGGGCACCGGCAACAAAATCGGACCCTGAGGGGCCCCACCCTCAAAATCGGATCCTGAGGGGCCCAACCAACAAAATCGGACCCTGAGGGGCCCCAGCCACAAAATCGGACCCTGAGGGGCCCCACCCACAAAATCGGACCCTGAGGGGCCCCGGCCACAAAATCGGACCCTGAGGCTCCCCGGCCACAAAATCGGACCCTGAGCGGCCCAACCTCAAAATCGGACCCTGAGGGGCCCCGGCCACAAAATCGGACCCTGAGGGGCCCCGGCCACAAAATCGGACCCTGAGGGGCGCCGGACACAAAATCGGACCCTGAGGGGCCCCAACCACAAAATCAGACCCTGAGGGGCCCCGGCCACAAAATCGGACCTTGAGGGGCCCCAACCACAAAATCGGACCCTGTGGGGCCCCGGCTACAAAATCCGACCCTGAGAGACCCCGGCCACAAAATCGAACCCAGAGGGGCCCCACCCACAAAATTGGACCCTGAGGGGCCCCGCCCACCAATTCGGACCCTGAGGGTCCCCGCCCACAAAATCGGACCCTGAGGGGCCCCGCCCTCAAAATCGGACCCTGAGGGGCCCCGCCAACCAAATCGGACTCTGAGGGGCCCCACCCACAAAATCGGACCCTGAGGGGCCCCACCCTCAAAATCAGACCCTGAGGGGCCCAACCAACGAAATCAGACCCTGAGGGGCCCCAGCCACAAAATTGAGTCCTGAGGGGCCCTGGCCACAAAATCGGACCCTAAGGGGCCCCGGCCACAAAATCGGACCCTGAGGGGTCCTGGCCACAAAATCAGACCCTGAGGGGCCCCACCCACAAAATCAGACCCTGAGGGGCCCCGGCCATAAAATCAGACCCTGAGGGGCCCCGGCCATAAAATCGGACCCTGAGGGGCCCCGGCCACAAAATGTACCCTGAGCGGCCCCACCCACAAAATCAGACCATGAGGGGCCCCACCCACAAAATCGGACCCTGAGGGGCCCCACCCATAAAATTGAACCCTGAGGGGACCCACCCACAAAATCAGACCCTGAGGGACCATACCCACAAAATCGGACCCTGAGAGGCCACACCCACAAAATCAGACCCTGAGGGGCCCCACCCACAAAATTGGACCCTGAGAAATCCCGGCCACTAATTCAAATCCTGAGGAGCCCAGGCCACCGAATCGGATCCTGAGGGGCCCCACCCACCAAATCAGACCCTGTGGCCAAAGTGGCCCCTGAGAGGCACCCACATTTAAAACGGATCCTGAGTTGAAAGTCTTGCAGGGGCAGCAGCCAAGTCTCTCTTAAAGGGGCAGCCCAGGCACCATTTCAAACCACTATCTGTACTTCCTTCAGGAAATACACATCTAGTATTATTATTACTATTCAGTTGATTTCCGCAATTAATGCGGCCCGAACCGCTACACGCACAGACTCCGTTGAGGCCTTGTTTCGAAGCCAGCGTCCACGAGTGGTGTGCTAAGTATTTTTCATGTAGATCGGATTTGGATTTTTTGCACAATTTGCATTTGAAAAAACATTTTCCTCAATGCATTTCAATGGGAAAATGTTGCCATAGGGAAAACATGGGACAGTCGTGAGGTGGCAGTTAAGCTCATTGATATGCGCAGGCTCACCCAGTTGCTATGCCAACGCCTACGAACTTCACATGACCTCTCTAGGACAGCGTTTCTGGCAGATAATTTCAGCTCTTAAAGCGAAACCAACAGCATAAATGCAAATCTAGCTTCACCACATGACGCATGCCACTGAGAGAGAATGTGCGCCAAAGTGGATTTAGAAGCCCAGTGAGCCAAACTGGCTCTTAAAGGGTCGACGCGCTAAAGTGATTCTTAAAGGGCCAGCTCACCGAAATGAGTCTTAAAGGGCCGGCGCGCCAAATCGAAAGCTGAGTGACCCCAGGCTCCAAATCGGAGGCTGAACCACCCCGACCTCCAAATCGGAGGCTGATCCACCCTGGCCTCCAAATCGGACCCAGCGTGGCCCCGCTAAAAAAAAATCAGACCCTGAGTGGCCCCGCCCACCAAAACGGACCCAGAGTGGCACAGCCCACCAAATCGGACCCTGAAGGGTCCCGCCCAGCAAATTGGACCTCGAGTGGCCCCGCCCACCAAATCGGACCCTGAGGAGCACCGTCCACCAAATCGGATCCTGAGGAGCACCGCCCACCAAATCGGACCCAGAGTGGCTCCGCACATTAAATCGGACCCTGAGGGGCCCCGCTCACCAAATCGGACCCTAAGGGGCCACACCCATCAAATCAGCCCCTGAAGGGCCCCGGCCACCAAATCGGACCTTGAGGGGCCCCACCTACCAAATCAGACCCTGAGGGGCCCCAGCCACAAAATCGGACCCTGAGGGGCCCCACCCACAATATCGGGCCCTGTGGGGCCCCACTCACAAAATCAGACCATGAGGCCAAAGATGCCCCTGAGAGGCACCCACAGTTAAAACGGATCCTGAGTTGAAAGTCTTGCAGGGGCAGCAAGCAAGTCTCTCTTAAAGGGGCAGCCCGGGCACCATTTCAAACCACTATCTGTACTTCCTTCAGGAAATACACATCTAGTATTATTATTATTATTCAGTTGATATCTGCAATTAATGTGGCCCGCACCGCTACACGCACAGACTCCATTGAGGCGTCATTTCGAAGCCAGCGTTCATGAGTGGTGTGCTAAGTATTTTTCGTGTCGATCAGATTTGTAGTTTTTGCACAATTTGCATTTGAAAAAACATTTTCCTGTCATTGGAATGCACTGTGTCAATGCATTTCAATGGGACAATTTTGCCATAGGGAAAACATGGGGCAGTGGTGAGGTGGCAGTTAAGCTCATTGATATGCACAGGCACACCCAGTTACTATGCCAACGCCTACAAACTTTGCATGACCCCAGCAGGACAGCGTTTTTGCCAAATAATATCAGCTCTTAAAGGGAAACCCAAGCACAAATGCAAATCTGATCGACCCTGGCCTACAAATCGGAGGCTGAGCCACCCAGGCCTCGAAATCGGACCCAGAGTGGCCCCACCCACCAAATGGGACCCTGAGGGGTCCCACCCACCAAATCGGACCCAGAGTGCCCCCGCCCACCAAATCGGATTCTGAGGGGTCCCGCCCACCAAATCCGACCCTGAGGGGCCCCACCCACCAAATCGGACCCTGAGGTGCCCCACCCACAAAATCGGGCCCCACCCACAAAATCGGACCCTGAGGCCAAAGTGGCCCCTGAGAGGCACCCACAGTTAAAACGGATCCTGAGTTGAAAGCCTTGCAGGTGCAGCAGGCAAGTCTCTCTTAAAGGGGCTGCCTGGGCAGCATTTCAAACCACTATCTGTACTTCCTTCAGGAAATACACATCTAGTATTATTATTACTATTCAGTTGAGTTCCGCAATTAATGCGGCCTGAACCGCTACACGCACAGACTCCGTTGAGGTTTCGTTTCGAAGCCAGCGTTCACGAGAGGTGTGCTAAGTATTCTTCATGTCGATCAGATTTATAGTTTTTGCGCAATTTGAGTTTGAAAAAACATTTTCCTGTCATTGGAATGCACTGTCTCAATGCATTTCAATTGGAAAATTTTGCCATTGGGAAAATATGGGGCAGTCATGAGGCGATTCAAGTAGCAGTTAAGCTCATTGATAAGCGCAGGCACACCCAGTTACTATGCCAACGCCTACGAACTTTTCATGACCCCTCCAGGACAGAGTTTCTGGCAGATAATATCAGCTCTTAAAGCGAAACCCAGAGCACAAATGCAAATCTAGCTTCATCACATGACGCATGCCCCTGAGAGAGAATATGCGCCAAAGTGGATTTAGAAGCCCAGTGCGCCAAACTGGCTCTTAAACGACCGACGCGCCTAAGTGATTCTTAAAGGGCCGGAGCACCAAAATGAGTCTTAAAGGGCCGGCCGCCAAATCGAAAGCTGAGTGACCCCAGGCTCCAAATCAGAGGCTGATTGACCCTGGCCTACAAATCGGAGGCTCATCAACCCTGGCCTACAAAACGGAGACTGAGCCACCCTGGCTTCCAAATCGGACCCAGAGTGGCACAGCCCACCAAATCGGACCTTGAGGGGCCCCACCCACCAAATCGGACCCTGAGGGGCCCCACCCACCAATTCAGACCCAGAGTGGCCCCGCCCACTAAACCGGACCCTGAGGGGCTCCGCCCACAAAATCGGACACAGAGCGGCCCCACCCACCAAATCAGACCCACAGTGGCCCCGCCCACCAAATCAGACCCAGAGTGGCCCCGCCCACCAAATAAGACCCTGAGGGGCCCTGCCCACCAAATCAAACCCAGAGGGGCCCTACCCACCAAATCAGACCCAGAGGGGCCCTGCCCACTAAATCAGACCCAGAGGGGCCCTGCCCACCAATTCAGACCCTGAGGGGCCCCACCCACCAAATCGAACCCTGAGGGGCCACGCCCACCAAATCGGACCCAGAGTGGCCCCACCCACCAAATCAGACCCTGAGGGGCCCTGCCCACCAAATCAGACCCAGAGGGGCCCTACCCACCAAATCAGACCCAGAGGGGCCCTGCCCACTAAATCAGACCCAGAGGGGCCCTGCCCACCAAGTCAGACCCTGAGGGGCCCCACCCACCAAATCAAACCCTGAGGGGCCATGCCCACCAAATCGGACCCTGAGGGGCCCCGCTCACCAAATCGGACCCTGAGGGGCCCCAACCACAAAATCGGACCCTGAGGGGTCCAGGCTACAAAATCGGACCCTGAGGGGCTCGGGGCACAAAATCAGACCTTGAGGGGCCCCACCCGCAAAATCGGACCCTGAGGGGCCCCACCCACAAAATCGGACCCTGAGGGGCCACACCCACAAAATCAGACTCTGAGGGATCCCGGCCACCAATACAAGCCCTGAGGAGCCCAGGCCACCGAATCGGATCCTGAGGGGCCCCACCCAACAAATCAGACCCTGAGGCCAAAGTGGCCCCTGAGAGGCACCCACAGTTAAAACGGATCCTGACTTGAAAGTCTTGCAGGGGCAGCAGCCAAGTCTCTCTTAAAGGGGCAGCCCGGGCACCATTTCAAACCACTATCTGTACTTCCTTCAGGAAATACATATCTAGTTATTATTATTAAGTTGATTTCCGCAATTAATACAGCCCGAACCGCTACACGCACAGACTCCGTTGAGGTGTCGTTTCGAAGCCAGCGCCCACGAGAGGTGTGCTAAGTATTTTTCGTGTCGATCAGATTTGTAGTTTTTGCGCAATTTGCGTTAGAAATTTTTTTTTCCCGTCATTGGAATGCACTGTCTCAATGCATTTGAATGGGGAAATGGCAAAATGTGCCCTGAGGCGATTGAAATGGCAGTTGAGCTCATTGATATGCGCAGGCAGACCCAGTTACTATGCCAACGCCTACGAACGTCACATGACATCTCCAGAACAGAGCTTCTGCCACATAATATCAGCTCTTAAAGCGAAACCCACAGCACAAATGCAAATCTAGCTTCATCACATGACACATGCCCCTGAGAGAGAAAGTGCGCCAAAGTGTATTTAGAAGCCCAGTGAGCCAAACTGGCTCTTAAAGGGCCGAAGCGCCAAAGTGATTCTTAAAGGGCTGCCGCACCGAAATGAGTCTTAAAGGGCCGACGCGCCAAATCGAAAGCTGAGTGACCCCAGTCTCCAAATCGGAGGCTGAGCCACCCCAGCCTTAAAATCGGAGGCTGAGCCACCATGGCCTCCAAATCGGACCCAAAGTGGCCACACCCACCAAAAACGGACCCAGAGTGGCACAGCCCACCAAATCGGACACTGAGGGCCCCCGCCCACCAAATCAGACTCAGATTGGCCCCACCCACCAAATCGGACCCTGAAGGGCCCCGCCCACCAAATCAGACCCAGAGGGGCCCTGCCCACCAAATCGGACCCAGAGTGACCCCGCCCACCAAATCGGAAGCAGTGGGGCCCCGCCCACCAAATCGGACCCTGAGGGGCCCCGCCCACCAAATCGGACCCTGAGGGGCACTGCCCACTAAATTGGACCGAGAGAGGCCACGCCCACCTAATTGGACCCTGAGGAGCCCCGCCCACCAAATCAGACCCCGAGGGGCCCCGCCCACCAAATCAGACCCTGAGGGGCCCCGCCCACCAAATCGGACCCAGAGTGGCCCCGCCCACCAAAATGGATCCAGGGGGCTCCACAAAATCAGACCCTAAGGGGCCCCAACCACAAAATCGGACCCTGAGCGGCCCATCCACAAAATCGGACCCTGAGGGGCCCCGGCCACGAAATCAGACCCTGAGGGGCCCCGGCCACGAAATCGGACACTGAGGGGCGCTGGCCACAAAATCGGACCCTGAGGGGCCCCAACCACGAAATCAGACCCTGAGGGGCCCCAGACACAAAATCGGACCCTGAGGGCCCCCAACCACAAAATCGGACCCTGAGGGGCCCCAACCACAAAATCGGACCCTGAGGGGCCCCAACCACAAAATCGGACCCTGAGGGGCCCCGGCCACAAAATCGGACCCTGAGGGGCCCCGGCCACAAAATCGGACCCTGAGAGACCCCGGCCACAAAATCGAACCCAGAGGGGCCCCACCCACAAAATTGGACCCTGAGTGGCCCCGCCCACCAAATCGGACCCTCAGGGGCCCCGCCCACAAAATCGGACCCTGAGGGGCCTCGCCCTCAAAATCGGACCCTGAGAAACCCCGCCCACCAAATCGGACCCTGAGGGGCCCCGCCAACCAAATCGGACTCTGAGGGGCCCCACCCACAAAATCGGACCCTGAGGACCCCCAATCACAAAATCGGACCCTGAGGGGCCCCAACCACAAAATCGGACCCTGAGGGGCCCCGGCCACAAAATCGGACCCTGAGAGACCCCGGCCACAAAATCGAACCCAGAGGGGCCCCGCCCACCAAATCGGACCCTGAGGGGCCCCGCCCTCAAAATCGGACCCTGACTAGACCCGGCCACAAAATCAGACCCTGAGGGGCCCCAACCACAAAATCGAACCCTGAGGGGCCCCGGCCACGAAATCGGACCCTGAGGGGCCCAAACCACAAAATCAGACCCTGAGGGACCCCAACCACAAAATCGGACCCTGAGGGGCCCCAACCACAAAATCGGACCCTGAGGGGACCCAACCACAAAATCGGACCCTGAGGGGCCCCGCCCACAAAATCGGACCCTGAGGGGCCCCGCCCTCAAAATCGGACCCTGTGTAGACCCGGCCACAAAATGCAACCCTGAGGGGCCCCAACCACAAAATCGGACCATGAGGGGCCCCACCCTCAAAATCGGATCCTGAGGGGCCCAACCAACAAAATCGGACCTTGAGGGGCCCCAGCCACAAAATCGGACCCTGAGGGGCCCCACCCACAAAATCGGACCCTGAGGGGTCCCGGCCACAAAATGGGACCCTGAGGGGCCCCGGCCACGAAATCGGACCCTGAGGGGCCCCGGCCACGAAATCGAACCCTGAAGGGCGCTGGCCACAAAATCAGACCCTGAGGGGCCCCAACCACAAAATCGGACCCTGAGGGGTCCCGGCCACAAAATCGAACCCTGAGGGGCCCCACCCACAAAATCGGACCCTGAGGGGTCCCGGCCACAAAATCGGACCCTGAGGGGCCCCACCCACAAAATTGGACCCTGAGGGGTTTCGGCCACAAAAATCGGATCCTGAGAGGCCCCGGCCGCAAAATCGGACCCTGAGGGGCCCCAGCCACAAAATCGGACCTTGAGGGGCCCCACCCACCAAATCAGACCCTGAGGGGCCCCGGCCACCAAATCGGACCCTGAGGGGCCCCGGCCACCAAATCGGACCCTGAGTGGCCCCGGCCACAAAATCGGACCCTGAGGGGCCCCACCCACAAAATCGGACCCTGAGGGGCCCCACCCACAAAATCAGGCCCTAAGGGGCCCCACCCACCAAATCAGACCCTGTGGCCAAAGTGGCCCCTTAGAGGCACCCACAGTTAAATCGTATCCTGAGTTGAAAGTCTTGCAGGGGCAGCAGGCAAGTCTCTCTTAAAGGGGCAGCCCGGGCACCATTTCAAACCACTATCTGTACTTCCTTCAGGAAATACACATCTAGTTATTATTATTATTAAGTTGATTTCCGCAATTAATACAGCCCGAACCGCTACACGCACAGACGCCGTTGAGGTGTCGTTTCGAAGCCAGCGTCCACGAGAGGTGTGCTAAGTATTTTTCGTGTCGATCGGATTTGTAGTTTTTGCGCAATTTGCGTTTGAAATTTTTTTTTCCCGTCATTGGAATGCACTGTCTCCAATGCTTTTCAATGGGTAATGGCAAAACGTGCCCTGAGGCGATTGAAATGGCAGTTGAGCTCATTGATATGCGCAGGCAGACCCAGTTACTATGCCAACGCCTACGAACGTCACATGACCTCTCCAAGACAGAGTTTCTGCCACATAATATCAGCTCTTAAAGCAAAATCCACAGCACAAATGCAAATCTAGCTTCATCACATGACACATGCCCCTGAGATAGAATGTGCGACAAAGTGGATTCAGAAGCCCAGTGAGCCACCCTGGCTCTTAAAGGGCCGACGTGCCACAGTGATTCTTAAAGGGCCAGCGCACCGAAATGAGTCTTAAAGGGTCGGCGCGCCAAATTGAAAGCTGAGCGACCCCGTCCTCCAAATCGGAGGTTGAGCCACCCCGGCCTCCAAATCGGAGGCTGAACCACCCCGGCCTCCAAATCGGAGGCTGAGCCACCCTGGCCTCCAAATCGGACCCAGTGTGGCCCCGCTCAAAAAATCAGACCCAGAGTAGCACAGCCCACCAAATCGGATCCTGAGGGGCCCCACCCACCAAATCAGACTCCGAGTGGCCCCGCCCACCAAATCGGACCCTGAAGGGCCCCGCCCACCAAATCAGACCCTGAGAAGCCCCACCCACCAAATCGGACCCAGAGTGACCCCGCCCACCAAATCGGACCCTAAAGGGCCCCGCCCATCAAATCGGACCCAGAGTGGCCCCGCCCACCAAATTGGACCCAGAGGGGCCCCGCCCATCAAATCGTACCCTGAGGGGCCCCGCCCACCAAATCGGAACCTGAGGAGCCCCGCCCACCAAATCGGACCCAGATTGACCCCGCCCACCAAATCGGACCCCAAGGAGCCCCGCCCACCAAATCGGACCCAGATTGACCCCGCCCACCAAATCGGACCCTGAAGGGCCCCGCCCACCAAATCGGACCCAGAGGTGCCCCGCCCACCAAATCGGACCCAGAGGGGCCCCGCCCACCAAATCGGACCCAGAGGGGCCCCGCCCACCAAATCGGACCCAGTGGGCCCCACCCACCAAATCGGACCATGAGGGGCCCCGCACACCAAATCGGACTATGAGGGGCCCCGCCCACTAAATCAGACCCAGAGTGGCCCCGGACACCAAAATGGACCCAGGTGGCTCCACCCACAAAATCAGACCCTAAGGGGCCCCACCCACAAAATCGGACCCTGAGTGGGCCCGGCCACAAAATCAGACCCTGAGGGGCCCCAACCACAAAATCGGACCATGAGAGACAACCGGCCACAAAATCGAACCTAGAGGGGCCCCAGTCACAAAATAGGACCCTCAGGGGCCCCAACCACAAAATCAGACCCTGAGGGGCCCCACCCTCAAAATCAGACCCTGAGGGGCCCCAGCCACAAAATCAGACCCTGAGGGGCCCCAGCCAAAAAATCGGACTCTGAGGGGCCCCACCCACAAAATCGGACCCTGAGGGGCCCCACCCACAAATCCAGACCCTGAGGGGACCCGGCCACAAAATCGGACCCTGAGAGACCCCGGCCACAAAATTGGACCCTGAGGGGCCCCAACCACAAAATCAGACCCTGAGGGGCCCCAGTCACAAAATCGGACCCTGAGGGGCCCCACCCACAAAATCAGACCCTGAGGGACCCCAGCCACAAAATCAGAACCTGAGGGGCCCCAACCACAAAATCAGAACCTGAGGGGCCCGACCCACATAATCAGACCATGAGGGATCCCGCCCACCAAATTAGACCCTGAGGGGCCCCACCCTCAAAATCGGTCGCTGAGGGGCCCCACCAACAAAATCGGACCCTGAGGGGTTACTACCACAAAATCGGACCCTGAGGGGCCCTGGCCACAAAATCGAACCCTAAGGGGCCCCAACCACCAAATCGGACCCTGAGGGGCCCCGGCCACAAAATCGGACCCTGAGGTGCCCCACCCACCAAATCAGCCCCTGTGGGGCCCTGGCCACCAAATCGAACCCTGAGGGGCCCCACCCACCAGATCGGACCCTGAGGGGCCCCACCCACAAAATCGGACCCTGAGGCCAAAGTGGCTCCTGAGAGGCACCCACAGTTAAAACGGATCCTGAGTTGAAAGTCTTGCAGGGGCAGCAGGCAAGTCTCTCTTAAAGGGGCAGCCCGGGCACCATTTCAAATCACTATCTGTACTTCCTTCAGGAAATACACATCTAGTTAGTTATGCCATTTGGTCTGACCAATGCCCCTGCTTTTTTCCAAAACTTCATCAATCATGTGTTCTCTGATTTTATTGGGAAGTTTGTGGTTATATACTTGGATGACACTCTGGTTTATTCACTTGACAAGCAATCACATATTGGTCACCTTCATGCGGTTCTTCAGAGACTCAGGGAGAACCAACTTTTTGATAAACTAGAGAAGTGTTTGTTTTTTGCCCAGGAACTGTCTTTCCTTTGGTTCATTATCTCTAGAGAGGGGTTTCATATGGATCCCAAAAAGGTGCAGGCCATTGTTGATTGGGTTCAACCCCGGGATCTGAAGGGCCTTCAGTGCTTCGTGGGATTAGCAAATTACTACCGGAGGTTTATTAAAGGATTCTCTCAGATGGTCAAGCCCTTCACTGACTTGACACAGAAAGGGGCTGACGTTAAGAACTCATCTGCCTCAATGGTAGCAGTGCTTCTCACTCTGAAATAATGTTTTATAACTGCCCCGGTTCTGGTTCAACCGGATCCATTGGAACCTTTTGTGGTGGAGGTTGTTGCCTCGGAGGTGGGGGTGGTGTTGTCCCAGCGGCTCACCACCTTGACCAATCTGAGACCATGTGCCTTCTTTTCCAGGAAGTTCTCCCCGGCAGAAAGAAATTATGACATGAGTAATCAGGAATTTCTTGGGATTAAGTTGGCCTTTGAAGAATGGAGAAATTTTTTAGTGGGGGCAGTTCATCCCATTACTGTAGTTACTGACCATAAGATTCTGGCATATATTGAGTCTGCTAAAAGGTAAGCAAGGCAAGCCAGATGGTCACTTTTTTTCCCGTTTTTCTTTCCCGGTTCCAGTTCTCGATCACTTTTCGTCCAGGATCTAAGAATGTGATGGCTGATGCCTTGTCTCGGAAACTGGATCCAGTTTCTCCTCCCAAGCCTTCATCCTCCATTCTTCAACCCAGTGTGGTGGTGGTGGCTGATGTGTCGGCAGGTTTGGAATGGGAGATTCGGGAAGCCCAGCCTAGGCTTCCCCATCCAAGCCCATGGGAAAATTGTTTGTTTCGGTCCAACTTCGACTGAAAGTCCTCCAGGAGTTCCATGATTCGGTGCTGAGTGGACATCTGAGGATTTCAGCCACTCGTGGGGCCATCGCAAGGGTTTTTTGGTGGGCCAAACTTACATATGATGTTAGAAAGTTTGTGTTTGCCTGTAAAGTTTGTGCTCGCGCTAAGAGCTCTCATAACCAGACCGCAGGGGAATTGGTGCCTTTGCCAGTTCCTGATAGACCATGGACACATCTACCCATTGACTTTATCACCAATCTTTCTCCCTCCAAGGGTAATACTGTAGTCTGGGTGGTGGTGGACAGGTGTACACTTTGTACCCTTAGTGGCACTACCCTCTGCCGAGACCTTGTTTAGGTTGCTCGTTCAATATGTGGTTAATTTGCATGGTGTGCCCTTGAATGTGGTGTCTGACAATTTTGTGCAGTTTGTGTCCAGGTTTTGGAGGGTGTTTTGTAAAAAGTTGGGCATTGAGTTGTTTTTCTCATCTGCTTACCATCCAGAGACCAATCGTCAGACCGAACGGACCAATCAGTCGTTAGAACAGATTTTGAGCTGCCTTGCCACTTTCAGTCAAGAGGACTGGTCCAATGCCTTACCTTTAGCAGAATTTGTGTTTAATAACCGTTTTAACCACTCCACAGGTAACTCCCCTTTCTTCTGTAACTATGGGTTTAATCCACACTTTGGGGAGTTTTCTCACCTGGACTCCAATTGCCCGGGGGCTGATATTGCTGTACAGCAGTTGGGGAATTTATGGCAGAAGGTCCAAAAGAATGTTGGGGAGGCTCAGAGGAAATTTAAGCTTTTTGCGGACAGGAGACGGACTGTGGGTCCCACACTTCAGGTTGGGGACGAAGTGTGGCTGTCCACCAGGAACATTATACTTAAAGTTCCATCAGCTAAATTGGGGCCTAAGTTTATTGGCCCTTATGAGATCACGTAGGTGGTTAATCCAGTGGAGTTCCGTTGGCATCTTCCAGCGTCTTTTAAGATCCTCAATGTATTCCATAGGGCACTGCTGAAACCACTGGGAGCAGTGGAGGAAGCGTCATTGGGTCCCTCGCTGCCTGTGTTGGTGGATAGTCAAGAGGAGTTCGAGGTGAAGCGCATCGAGGATTTCCGGTTGGTCCACCATTCCCTCCAGTATCTTGTGCACTGGAAGGGGTATGGTCCTGATGACCGATCCTGCGTTCCTGCCCGATCGGTTCATGCCAATCGTCTGGTGCGCTCCTTTCACGCCTGGTTTCCTGGGAAACCTGGGGGTCCGGTGGCCCCCGTTGAGGGGGGTTACTGTCATGACTCTGGACAGGATGGTTCCACCTCCATCCTGGTCAGATCAGGGTTAATTCAGTCCACCTCTCTTTTGTTTTGGTGAGGCAATTTAATGTTGGCAGTACCTGCATTAAGTGTCGGTGATACTTCCGTATACTCGGTTGGTGGTTGCTGACCCAGGTGACTGCTTTTGTACTGCTCTGCCTCTCCTGGTTATCTGACCCCCTTGGCTTGTCCCCATTTACTCTTTGTCTTGCCCTTAGGTACTGCGCATTCGTCTGGCTTCTGACTCTCAGCTCTCCTTGACCACGTTTACTGTCTTTGCCCTGTGCTCTGCATGCTCTGTGTCCTTCCCTGCACCCATATGCAAAGGCTTCGCCCCCTGGTCATGTGAACGCTTAGTGCCAGGTCCTGTGCTCACTACACTAGTCTCATGTCTTTGGGCACTGCATGCCTTCTGCGTGCACTCCCTGAGCTCATTCACATGCCCCCTGATAGCGCCCCCTAGACAGCGCCAGTGACACCTTAAGGCTAGTTTCACACTAGCGTTTTTCTGCTCTGCGTTTGGTGCGCACATCAAACATGTGGCAAAAACGCATACACACGCAGGTAAACGCTGCTTTTTTTCGCATCATCGTTCGCGTTAAGGCAAAAAAAAGCAGCGTTTGTATGCGTATGCAAGCGTTTTCCATGCGTTTGCTTTTTTATGTGCATGATGTCACAATTAGAGTTGAGCGAAACGGGTCGAAAAAATTCAAAAGTCGCCGACTTTTGGCAAAGTCGGGTTTCATGAAACGAAACCCGACCCCAGGATGAGGTCGGCCACGAGGTCGGCGACTTACGCGCCAAAGTCGCGTTTCAAAAGTTTGTTTTGCGCTCTTTTTCAGCCAATCAGGATCCACGGACACTGTGGGCAACGTGATGACATAGGCACGGGTCACCACCATCTTTCAGAAGGGCATGCAAGTGATTGGCTTGCTTTGGTGGGCGTCACAGGGGGTATAAAAGGGCGTGCACGCCGACCGCCATCTTACTTCTGCCGATCTCAGTATAGGGAGAGGTTGCTGCTGATTCTGTAGGGAGAGCGTTAGGCAGGGAAGAAGACCAAAAAACTGCTTCTGCTGCTAGCGATTTGGCCTGCACAACACACCAGTCACTGTGTGTGCAGTGCAAGGGGAGGCTATATAGTGGTGTATCAGTGGTCTTGGTTGTTGGGCTGCCTTCTAAGGCTTCCTGACAGGCTGGCATTGCTGTTTACCCACTGCTCCGCAAACTGCTTTTTTAAAAGCAATCCAATCTCCCTTATCCTCTAGTCACTTTGGTCACAGCTGTGCCATCGAGCCTGTCACATAGCGCTCAGATATTCATTGGGCCTCAAACTGCTTTTTTAAAAGCAATCCCAATTTTTTTTTTTTGTCCTGCTGAGAAGAAAAAAAAACTGCTTCTGCTGCTGATAGCAATTTGGCCTGCACAACACACCAGTCACTGTGTGCAGTGCAAGGGGAGGCTATATAGTGGTGTATCAGTGGTGTTGGTTGTTGGGCTGCCTTTTAAGGCTTCCTGACAGGCTGGCATTGCTGTCTACCCACTGCTCCGCAAACTGCTTTTTTAAAAGCAATCCAATCTCCCTTATCCTCTAGTCACTTAGGTCACAGCTGTGCCATCGAGCTTGTCACATAGATATTCATTGGGCCTCACACAATCCAAAAGTGTCCAGTGTCCAAAAGTGTGTGCAGAGATTCAAACTCTCACTTATCCTCTAGTCACTTAGGTCACAGCTGTGCCATCGAGCTTGTCACATAGCGCTCATATATTCATTGGGCCTCACACAATCCAAAAGTGTCCAGTGTCCAAAAGTGTGTGCAGAGATTCAAACTCTCACTTATCCTCTAGTCACTTAGGTCACAGCTGTGCCATCGAGCTTGTCACATAGCGCTCAGATATTCATTGGGCCTCACACAATCCAAAAGTGTCCAGTGTCCAAAAGTGTGTGCAGAGATTCAAAATTTCACTTATTCTCTAGTCACTTAGGTCACAGCTGTGCCATCGAGCCTGTCACATAGCGCTCAGATATCAGTGGGCCTCACACAATCCAAAAGTGTCCAGTGTCCAAAAGTGTGTGCAGAGATTCAAAATCTCACTTATTCTCTAGTCACTTAGGTCACAGCTGTGCCATCGAGCCTGTCACATAGCGCTCAGATATCAGTTGGCCTCACACAATCCAAAAGTGTCCAGTGTCCAAAAGTGTGTGCAGAAATTCAAAATCTCCCCTGTCCTATAGACACCTTGTTTTACATACTATATAGTTTGTTGGATTTTGTCTACATTTCTACCAAAAATGAGGAAGGCTGGTGGAAGAGGCCGTGGAATTGGGCGGGGGTTGGCAGCTGGTAATGATGGTGTTGGTGGTGGATCTGATGGTAGTGGCAAGAGCAAAATAGGACCGAATGCAGGAGGTGTTGAGCCTGCGTCATCGTCTGGCTACATAAGGCCTCGAACGCTTAGTTTTCTAGGAGTTGGCAAACCGCTTTTAAAGCCAGAGCATCAGGAAAAAGTTTTGTCTTACATTGCTGACTCAGCCTCCAGCTCTATCGCCTCCTCTTCTTCAGTTGTAAAAAGTAAAAGCACTGAGTCGTCATTGGAGGCTCATGTTCATGAACCACACCTTTCCTTGTGTCCTTCACCCCAACCAAGATTGAAGGATGACGCAGGCCATACTACTGATTACTCCATGGAGCTGTTTTCACATACCATGCCTGGATTATCAAGTGAAATGGTGAATTACCCAGGCCAAGATGAATCTGACATGGAGTGCACTGATGCACAGCCGCTGATGGATGATTCTGCTGGTACATTCACTCAGAGCACTACATTGTCCTCGCAGTGTACAGAGCCAGATTCTGACCCTGATGAGACTCAGGTGCCCCTTCCCGCACACTATACCACCATACACGGTGACACAGAGGAAGGTGCACATGACATAGAAGAGGAGGTGATGGATGACCCAGTTGTTGACCCAGATTGGCATCCATTGGGGGAAGAGGGTGCTGCTTCCAATAGCTCAGATGAGGAGCATCCACAGCAGACATCGACATCGCAACAGCTGTTATCTGGCAGGCCCGGAGCACTCCAAAGACAGGTTCCAAACATCAAAAGAGTTGCTGGACAGCTTGTCCAGAGGGTCAAAAGATCACAGCGTGCTAGGCCGCAAAATGTCTGCCAAAGTAGGAAGAGTGCAGTGTGGCACTTTTTTGAACAAAATCCTCATGATCAGGCCAAGGTTATCTGTAAGAAGTGCGCAAAGACCTTTAGCCGAGGGAAAAATCTGAAAAATTTGAATACCAGTTGCATGCTTAGACATTTAACCAGCATGCACTTGCAAGCGTGGACACAACACCAAACCTCAAGTGCCACATGTGCAACTGATCACAACGAAGGTAGTCAGCAACGCTACATTGTTTTCCCCACTGTAAGCCCACCGGTTAGCACAGCAGCAAATGTTGAGGTGTCGTTGCAAGGCCACAGCAGTCAGGGAATCCCACTGTTATATCAACGAAAGACTGATTCTAGGCCATCAGAAAGAACACCAACTCCATCACCATCATCAACCCTCTCTCAGTCCGCCCTGTCCACCGCTACTTCCACCATATGCAGCTCTCAAGTCCAGCTCACCCTCCCAGACACTATGAGTAGGTCAAGAAAGTACTCAGTCTCTCATCCGCGTACACTGGGTTTGAACACCCACATTGCCAAACTAATCTCGTTTGAGATGATGCCCTTTCGGTTGGTGGAAAGCACAGCTTTCCGCGAACTCATGGCCTATGCAGTACCACGCTATGACCTACCCAGTCGCCACTTCTTCTCTCGCAAAGCCATCCCAGCCCTCCACCATCATGTGAAAGACCGCATTGTCCATGCACTCAAGCAGTCAGTGAGCGGAAAGGTGCACCTCACAACTGATGCATGGTCCAGTCGGCATGGCCAGGGCCGTTACGTGTCCATCACTGCGCACTGGGTTAATGTGGTGGATGCAGGGTCCACAGGGGACAGCGGTGGTGGGACAGTGCTGCCTAGCCCACGGTATAGGAAACAGTTGGCTGTAGGCGTTCGACCCTCCTCCTCCTCCACCTCCTCCAGAAGCGAAAGCTCGTCCACAGAGCGCAGTCGTACGAGCACTCCATCTGCAGCTGCCACTGTTGCACACGATGTGTCCCCCTATCGAGCAGCTAGTGGAAAGCATCAGCAGGCTGTGTTGCAGATGATGTGTTTGGGCGACAGACACACCGCCGAGGTGCTGGCCGAGTACTTGAAGCGACAAACTGAGTCATGGCTGGGCAGTGTACATCTTGAGGCAGGCAAGGTAGTTAGTGATAACGGCCGTAATTTTGTGGCAGCCATAGCCCTTTCAAAACTCAGCCACATACCTTGCTTAGCTCACACCTTGAACCTGGTGGTGCAGTGCTTCCTCAAAAATTATCCAGAGTTAACAGCCCTGCTCCAGAAGGTGCGAAGACTGTGCGCGCACATCCGCCGGTCGCCTGTACACTCCGTTCGTATGCAGAAGCTGCAGCGATTGCTCCACCTTCCCAACCACCGCCTCATTATCGACATTGCAACAAGGTGGAACTCCACCCTGCACATGGTGGAGCGGCTGTGCGAGCAGAGGCAGGCCATAATGCATTTGTGGGAGGATACACGGCCAGGCACTTTGAGAGCAGACATGGAGTTGACAGGTGTGCAGTGGTCGAAGCTGAAAGACCTTTGTAAAGTCCTTCAGTGTTTTGAGGAATGCACACGGCTGGTAAGCGCAGACGACGCCATCCTAAGCATGAGCATCCCACTTATGCGTCTGCTCATGCAAACTTTGACGCACCTTAAGGAGCAGGCGTCTGCAGCCAATGTTGATGAGGAGGAAGAGGAGGAGGGAATCCTTGATGACATTCAGCCATTGTCTGCTCAGGGACCTCTCCTGGACGAGGTGGAGGAAGAAGAGGAGGAGGAGGAGGATGATGGGGATGATTACTTAGGGGAGGAGGATGCATCTCGTGGGGCAAGTGAAAATGTTGGCGTGGCAAGGTCTGGTACAGGGTTTGTGCGTGACTGGAGGGATGTGGATTTGCCAGAAAGTGCTCCTCCACCCAGCACTCGCAGTGCATCATTGACACCGGGAACATTGGCCCACATGTCAGATTATGCCTTGCAGATCCTAAAAAGGGACCCCCGCATTGCCAAAATGATGAACGATGACGAGTACTGGTTGGCCAGCATCATGGATCCATGCTATAAAGGCAAATTACAAAACATCATGCCACAGGAGAACCTTGACCTAATATTGGCTAATAAACAAGCAACTCTGGTAAATCGGCTGCTTGAGGCATTCCCAGCACACAGCAGCGGTGATGGTTCTCACACGGGCCGGGGGCAGCTTGGCAGAGGTGTTCGTGGTGCACACAGCAGAAGTGGCGTTGGAGACAGGGGTTTCATGACAATGTTGTGGACTGATTTTTCAAATACCGCTCACACAACTGGTAATACTGCATCGATGGAAAGTGACAGGAGACAGCAGTTGTCAACTATGGTAACAAACTACTTTTCCTCCCATATCGATGTTCTCCCACACAGGTCATTCCCCTTTGACTATTGGGCCGCTAAACTGGACACCTGGCCAGAATTGGCACAATATGCCTTACAGGAGCTCGCTTGCCCAGCTGCAAGTGTGCTATCGGAAAGAGTCTTCAGTGCAGCTGGATCAATCCTGACAGAAAAAAGGACCCGTCTGTCAACCCAAAATGTGGATGATCTAACCTTCATTAAAATGAACCACGCATGGGTTTCCAAGGATTTTGTCCCACCTTCCCCTGATGACACATAGGGTGACAGAAAAATGGCTTGCTTTGGTCCACCTCTTCCTGGTACTTCACCTATTTCGCCTTTTGCATCAGCTGAATGTCCAACATCAACATATGCCACTTTCTAAAACTCCCTAACTGTGCTGCCTCCCCCCCCATGGCCGGGGTCACCACCTACCGCACGACACCGTGCGAGTGCCGTTGCCCTGGACAGGTGGGTAGGCCGACTCTTGGGCGCGGGCACTGGCACAGGGTCCCTCATAGTGCAATCAAGTGTCTCTGACGGTGGTGGTGCACACCCGCCGTCAGACACACCGCTGTACTATGAGGGGCCCAGTGCCAGTACCGACGCCCACGAGTGGGCCCCCCTTGCTTGGGCAGGGCCCCAGCATTTGCAATCTTTACCTCTCCCTGCTCCTCCGCTGTGTAATCTGGGCCGTCAAATCCATACTGTGCCTGACACCGTCTGAGCCTGCCTCCTGAGACATATATTTTGAATGTGTACGCTATCCATACATGTTATCCAGGGATACGGTACCCTTTCTAACCTTTGTGCAATCACGTGCAATCCATACTGGGCCTAACACCGTCTGAGCCTGCCTCATGCTGTATAGACATATATTTTGAATGTGTACGCTATCCATACATATTATCCAGGGATACGGTACCCTTTCTAACCTTTGTGCAATCACGTGCAATCCATACTGGGCCTAACACCGTCTGAGCCTGCCTCCTGAGACATATATTTTGAATGTGTACGCTATCCATACATGTTATCCAGGGATACGGTACCCTTTCTAACCTTTGTGCAATCACGTGCAATCCATACTGGGCCTAACACCGTCTGAGCATGCCTCCTGAGACATATATTTTGAATGTGTACGCTATCCATACATGTTATCCAGGGATACGGTACCCTTTCTAACCTTTGTGCAATCACGTGCAATCCATACTGGGCCTAACACCGTCTGAGCCTGCCTCCTGAGACATATATTTTGAATGTGTACGCTATCCATACATGTTATCCAGGGATACGGTACCCTTTCTAACCTTTGTGCAATCACGTGCAATCCATACTGGGCCTAACACCGTCTGAGGCTGCCTCATGCTGTATAGACATATATTTTGAATGTGTACGCTATCCATACATGTTATCCGGGGATACAGTACCCTTTCTAACCTTTGTGCAATCACGTGCAATCCATACTGGGCCTAACACCGTCTGAGCCTGCCTCCTGAGACATATATTTTGAATGTGTACGCTATCCATACATGTTATCTGGGGATACGGTACCCTTTCTCACCTTTGTGCAATCACGTGTAATCCATACTGGGTGTGAGAACGGCTGGCGAGCTGTTAAGCAAGCTACAGCACCTGTCCAGACAAGTACAGGGATTCCCTAGCGAGGAGACTTATTTGATTGTTTTCAATGTTGGGACAGCAATTTTTGGGGAGCACTATACTCTGGAGAATGATAGATGGGGCCCACCATACACTGGAACATTCCAAAGGTGGACATCAGACACTGGAGCAGCATTTACAGGGCCCATTATACACTAGAGCATTAGAAATGGGGCCCATTATGTTTGGAGCATTATTTGGGCCCATAAGACAGTGGAGCTTCATCCATGGGGACCAACATATACTGTAGCATTATGTGGAGCTCATCATATACTGTTTCAAACATTATATGGGACCAATGATTCTGTATGGAGAAATAGATGGGCCTCGTCATGAGATGTAAAAAGTGAGGTATTTTTCATTGTACTATACCGCTATTTCTCTGCCGTATCGGAGCATGATGAGTTGTGGTATGTGTTAAAGGGGTGCTCTTTCGCCCAGGGCACATGAAAACCTGGAGCCAGCCCTCCCCCCCCACAGTTTGTAGCCAAATAACCCCCATTTTTCAGTGCGTAACTTGTATTATGAAGTTAATTAAGGTTGACAAGCTTAAGAAAGAAGAATTGATGCTTTTGGCATTCAAATCGGCACTGTAGGTGTGTTTCCTGTCCTCCTCTCACTGCCGACTTTTATTCCCCATTGACTTACATTGGGTTTCGTGTTTCGGGACGACCCCGACTTTTCCCTATAATCGGACGATCTTGCTCGACCCGACTTTTGGAAAAGTCGGGTTTCACGAAACGAAACGCGACCCTAAAAAACCAAAAGTTGCTCTACTCTAGTCACAATCACAGGAGGAAAAATCCTTGACCAATTAGTGCAACAGACTCCACCAATTGGACAGCAGTGGACGTGTGTTATGGGAATTTGTAATATAGACCCTGTTTCCAGCTTAATTCTTCACATTTGCTTGCTTTTTATATTGACGACATGGATCTGCGCTGGAAGAGTTTTCACTTCAACTTGGATCTTGACATCAGGATGGCTCAGGCTTATGCAGTTGCTTGCCATGAACAAAGGGAGAGAGAGAGACAGCGAAGACGGCAGCGCCGGCGTTTGTGGATACATCCGATTGTTGAACTCCGTGAGAGCCGTGGAGTGTACCACACCCTCTACAGCGAGCTACAGGCAAACCTGGAGAAATTTATGGACTATACACGGATGTCCCAACAAAGCTTCATGTATTTGCTTGGTCGTGTCCAAGATGTCATCCGGAGACAGGACACACAGCTCCATCGTGCGGTTCCTCCCGAGAAATGGCTCCTGGTCACATTACGGTACGTAGTATTTAAAAACCAATGCCTGTATAATTCTATCTGTTCTCAGATGTACTATTCCAAAGCTTGCTGAATTCTTTATCTGCCATGTACTTAACCAAAGGCTGCAGCATTATTTTTATGCCAGTAAAGAAAAGGCTGAAGATTTATTTTTTTAATGCCCTTTTTTTGTGCTAAAGTTTTTTATTTATGGTGTGGTAAAAAACAATATGCACAGATATTAATTTTTGTTGTTTCTTTGTGTCGCAGATTCCTGGCTACTGGAGAGACCCTCTCTTCACTGCACTTCTAGTACCGGCTTTGAATATCCACCTTGTCTGGAATAGTTGTGGACACCTGCTGTGCTTTGTGGGACGTTCTCTGTCCAGAATTTCTGCCCCTGCCCACCGTGGAAAAGTGGATTGAACATGCAGAAAGATTCTGGACAGTCTGTAATTTCCCCAACTGTTTAGGTGCGGTGGATGGGAAGCACATCCGGATTTTAAAACCCAAAAGAACAGGCTAGGAGTACTATAACTATAAAAAGTACTTCCTACAGTTCTCATGGCCATTTCTGATGCAGACTGTAAGTTTGTTGCAGTGGACATTGGTACATTTGGCCGTGGGAATGACTCCCAGGCTTTTAAGAACTCTGACATGGGCAGGAGGTTGTATGGCAACCAGTTCAATTTTCCCATGCCACGGCCTCTTCCCAACACCGAAGGTCCTCCACCGCCCTTTGTAATGGTTGGTGATGAGGCATTCCAGATGTGCCAAAACCTCCTCAAGCCCTACTCCAGCCGTGACCTGGACCACACCAAAAGAATTTTTAATTACAGGCTGACCAGGACAAGAAGCACTGCAGAGTGTGCCTTTGGAATACTTGTCTCCAGATGGCGCATTCTCAGCACAGCCATTAATCTTAAACTGGAAACAGTGGATGAGGTGGTGAAGGCCTGTGTGGTTCTACACAATTTTGTGATGGTTAGAGAGCACCCGAATTTTGAACTCGATGATGCCGCTCCTAACCCCTTGCCTGAATTTAATCAGCACCCTCTCAGGTCATCCATTGAAGTACGCCAAATGAGGGACCAATTTGCTGCCTACTTCAACTCAGATGTAGGATGGGTGGCCTGGCAAGAGCAAATGGTGTAACCAAGTTTACTTTCGTGTGTATGTTAATAAAAAACCTGTGTTGATACCTGTACCGAGTGCACTCTGTCTTTTTACACTTCAAAACAATAATCAACTGGCCAGGTGTAAGAGTGAATTCAAGATGCTGGGTTTTGTGCATCGTGAATTTACTAGTACTCCTGACCAGGTGATTATACATACACACAAGTTGTATGATCTTTATTATCTTTACATTTTGAGTTCAATGTGATGCGACGGTGGAGATAATACAACTAATATTTGTGTCACCTGTCAGGATTAAAAAAAATCTTAATTTTGGAATGCAGTATCATCCCAAAGTATGTATCATACAGAACGCTGTGACTATCGATATTAGTTGTATTATCATCACTGTGGCCAGTTTGAACTCAAGAATGTATACATAATAAAGTTGATACAACTTACAACTTGTAGAATACCTAGGCCTGGTGTCATGCTGAAGTGAGGACACCTAAAGCAACGCATCCAGACTTCATAAGGTTATCACACATTGTCAGGAGAATACACATATGAGGTAAACTGCAGCATCGCTACAGTCTGATAGAAATATATGCAGACTGAAGCATCGCTGTGGTTTAAAACTCATGTGTATTCACCTGGCCAGGTGTGATAGTTACTTTCAAAGGCCAGGGTATTGCACATATCGCTTGTATTTTCAATATCATCTCCTCAGTTTTTCAACATACACTGAATAGAGGGTGAGGTTAATTACAAAGTCTACCTAGAATAACCTTGGATTGTATCCCAAAAAATTAAATGATGTTAAAACACACCATAGTCAATTAACTGTTTAGGATACAAGTCAAGGTAACAATAGATAGGCATTGCACTCAACTCCATCCTCTATTCAGTATGTGCTATATTACCTTACTGAAGAGACTGTTGTGGAAAATAAAAGTCATATAGATTAGAGTTTTTGACTACACATAGCTCCAAGATTGACACGCGAAGCATGTGTCAGTAGTGGAGCTATATGTTGACAAAAACGCCAAATGTATGGTGCAGTGTGTGTACGCCGCAGTGTGTGTAGGCGGCGAAAGACACATTAAACAAACCTTTTTTTTTAAACATAAAAATTGCACATTTATTTTTTTGTAAAAAAAAAACTTATTTTCCTTTTGAAGAACGTTTGGGGGAAGAGTGGGATACTTTGGGGGTGTGGAGAGAAGAGGAACGACTGGAAATTGAGGAAGAGGTTCTAGGGGAAGGGGCTACTGAAGTACTGGGGGAAGGTAGATCAGGTATGGAAACGGGGAAGGAGAGGGGGACTGACTAACAAAGTCTTTTGTTTCTTCTTCTTTGGGGCAGGAGTCACCTGCCTGGACCGACTAACACCATATGACCGCCTTACATTGGCTGACCGACTAGAGATGGTGGACCGTGTCTTGGCAGAATAAAATACGAAATGTGGGTCTCACCTAGGCTGCTTGGTGGTGGCACTGGCGGTGCTCCTTGAAGGAGAAATTGTGGTGACGGTGCTCAACGAAGGAGAAGTGTGCACGGGGCTTCTGGTGGGAGAAGTGGTGGCGGTGCTCCTATCAGGCGAAGTGGTGGCGGTGCTCTTCTGATGAGGAGTGTTGGCAGTGCTATGAGGAGGCGAAGCGGTGGTGGTGCTCCTGTGAAGAGTAGTGGTGGCGGTGCTCCTATGAAGAGTAGTGGTGGCGGTGCTCCAATGAGGAGATGTGGTGGCGGTGCTCCTTGAATGATGAGGATTTGTGCCGGTGCTCTCATACTGATAAGAAGTGGCGGTGCTCCGATCCGGAGATGATGGTGACTCTGTGCTCCGAATAGGAGAAGAGGTGGTGGTGGACCAAGCAGATTTTGCGCTTGTGGTGAGCCAAGATGAGGTAACGGTGGCAGTACTGGTGCTCCAGACTGGAGCAGCGCTTGACATGGTGGTGGCAGGGGTGGAGTGTCCAGCAGCACTCAGCATTGGTGTTGTATAGTGGTGTCTGGCTTGGCTAGGAATGCATGTGGCCGTGCAGTGATATGCAGCAGAAGTCGGTACTGTGGTGAAGCAAGACAGTGGTGGCACAGGTGGGAATGACAACACTGACTGCTGCATGTACTGATTCTGCTGCATAGCCTGCAAGAAAGCAGTGTTGCAGGCGTGTAACACATTCAGCTGTTGCTCAGGACTAAGGTGATCCGCCATGCCCCGTTCAATTTTACTAAAGAAATGGTGCGCTGGTCTATTGAGGTTGGCCTCCAGCCGTTCAAGGCGCTGGTCGGAAGAGTGGGTGAGGTGTTCCATGTGGTTAAAACCATGCTCCATTAGTGAGAAATCACTTTCCACACTTTCGGACAGCATCTTGAGACTGGCATGAAAGGCCTCGCTCAAGTGCATAAGCTCGGGCAAGACAGGCCTGTCCGAGGCCCTCTGCCGCTGGCGCGTAGTGCCCGCATAACCAGTGGCCGAGACCTGGGACAGGGGAACACCTGATTGACCAGCTTCCTGGTCACCAGCTGTCTGTGTTGCTGACCTGCCACTTGCTTCCTGGCTGTCGGATGGCTGGGACAGGTCCGAGGTCGATCGATGAAGAACCGCTCCAGGGACAGATTGCAGGGTGCTGCTCCAGATGCTGTGGAAACAAAAGTAAAACATTACTATCATGCATTATCACGAAGAATCAGCTGTGGAATATAAAAGCACCAATTAGTTCAATTAACCCCTTACCTACAATTGACGTAATATTCCGTCCATGTGGCCATGGACCTAATTACCATGGACGGAATATTACGTCATCGCGATCAGCGGCGCCCACGTGGTGAGCGCCGCTGATCGCGGCCGAGTGTCAGCTAATTATCATAGCTGACACCCGGCACAATGTGTCAGGGGCGGTCACGGACCGCCCCCGACACATTAACCCCTTGCACACCGCGATCAAACGCGATCGCGGTGTACCGGGGGTTAAAGGGAAGCATCGGCAGGGAGGGGGCTCCCTCCGTGCTTCCCTGAGCCCCCCACGGCAGCGCAATGTGCAGCGCTGCTGCGGGGGGCTCTTTCCCTACAGGCCCCCGGATCCAAGATGGCGACGGGGGCCTGCAGGGAGCTGACTTCCTCACTGCCTGCAAAGCGCAGGCATGAGGAAGTCTGCAGCAGTGCCTGTGACAGATCGCTGATCTGTCACAGTGATCTGTGATGTGACAGATCAGCGATCTGTCACAGGACAGTGATGTCCCACCTGGGACAAGGTAATAAAGTAAAAAAAAAAAAAAAAAAGTGTTAAAAATAATTAAAAAAAAATCGCTAAATAAATCAGTAAAAAAAAAAAAATATTCCCCAATAAATCCATTTTTTCAAAATAAAAAAACAAAAACAATAAAAGTACACATATTTGGTATCGCCGCGTCCGTAATGACCTGCCCTATAAAACTGTCCCATTAGTTAACCCCTTTAGCGAACCCCTTAAAAAATAAAAATAAAAAACGAAGCAAAAAATAATGATTTATTATCATACCACCGAACAAAAAGTGCAATAACGCGCGATCAAAAAGACGCATATAAATATGCATGGTACCGCTGAAAACGTCATCTTGTCCCGCAAAAAACGATCTACCATACAGCATCATCCGCAAAAAAATAAAAAAGTTATAGCTCGCAGAATAAAGCGATACAAAAATAATTATTTTTTATATAAAATAGTTTTCATTGCAAAAAAACCGACAAAATATAAAAAAACGACCTAAATGAGGTATCGCTGTAACCGTACTGACCCGAAGAATAAAACCGCTTTATCAATTTTACCGCACGCGGAACGGTGTAAACGCACCCCCCCAAAAGAAATTCATGAAACGCTGGTTTTTGTTCATTCTGCGTCCCAAAAATCGGAATAAAAAGCGATCAAAAAATGTCACGTGCCCGAAAATGGTACCAATAAAAACGTCACCTCGTCCCGCAAAAAATAAGACCTCACATGACTCGGTGGGTCAAAATACGGAAAAATTATAGCTCACAATATGTGGTGATGCAAAAACTATTTTTACAATAAAAAGCGTCTTTTAGCGTGCGACAGCCGCCAAACATAAAAACCGCCATAAATCGTAAATCAAACCCCCCGTTATCACCCCCTTAGTTAGGGAAAAATAATAAAACTAAAAGAAAATGTATTTATTTCCATTTTCCCGCTAGGGTTAGGGTTAGGGTAGGGTTAGGGCTAGGGTTAGGGTTAGGGCTAGGGTTAGGGCTAGGGTTAGGGTTAGGGTTAGGGTTAGGGTTAGGGCTAGGGTTAGGGCTAGGGTTAGGGCTAGGGCTCAGATTAGGGTTAGGGGTGTGTTGAGGTTCGGGTTGGAGTTATAATTGGGGGTTTCCACTGTTTGGGCACATCAGGTGCTCTCCAAAGGCAACATGGCGTCTGATCTCAATTCCAGCCAATTCTGCGTTGAAAAAGTCAAATGGTGCTCCTTCCCTTCCAAGCTCTGCCATGTGCCCAAACAGTGTTTTACCTCCACATGTAGGGTATCAGCCTACTCAGGACAAATTACAAAACAACTTTTGGGGTCCAATTTCTCCTGTTACCCTTAGGAAAATAAAAAATTGGGGGCAAAAATATAATTTTGCGGAAAAAAATGTTTTTTTTATTTTCACGCCCAGGCGTTATAAACTTCTGTGAAGCACTTGGGGGTTCAAAGTGCTCTCCACACATCTAGATAAGCTCGGTGGGGGGTCTAGTTTCCAAAATGGGGTCACTTGTGGGGAGTTTCAATAGTTTAGGTACATTAGGGGCTCTCCAAACGCATATGACACCCGCATACCAATCCATCAAAGTCTGCATTCCAAAACGTCACTACTTCCCTTCCGAGCCCCGACGTGTGCCCATACAGTAGTTTTCTCCCACATATGAGGTATCAGCGTACTCAGGACAAATTGGACAACAACTTTTGGGGTCCAATTTCTCCTGTTACCCTTGGGAAAATAAAAAAAATGGGGACTAAAAGATGATGTTTGTTGAAAAAATACGATATTTTTATTTTCACGCCCGGTCGTTATAAACTTCTGTGAAGCACTGGGGGGTTCAAAGTGCTCACCACACATCTAGATAAGTTCATTAGGGGGTCTAGTTTCCAAAATGGGGTCACTTGTGGGGGGTTTCCACTGTTTAGGTACATCAGGGGCTCTCCAAACGCAACATGACACCCGCAGACCATTCCATCAAAGTCTGCATTCCAAAACGTCACTACTTCCCTTCCGAGCCCCGACGTGTGCCCATACAGTAGTTTTCTCCCACATATGAGGTATCAGCGTACTCAGGACAAATTGGACAACAACTTTTGGGGTCCAATTTCTCCTGTTACCCTTGGGAAAATAAAAAAATGGGGACTAAAAGATGATGTTTGTTGAAAAAATACGATATTTTTATTTTCACGCCCGGTCGTTATAAACTTCTGTGAAGCACTGGGGGGTTCAAAGTGCTCACCACACATCTAGATAAGTTCATTAGGGGGTCTAGTTTCCAAAATGGGGTCACTTGTGGGGGGTTTCCACTATTTAGGTACATCAGGGGCTCTCCAAACGCAACATGACACCCGCAGACCATTCCATCAAAGTCTGCATTCCAAAACGTCACTACTTCCCTTCCGAGCCCCGACGTGTGCCCATACAGTAGTTTTCTCCCACATATGAGGTATCAGCGTACTCAGGACAAATTGGACAACAACTTTTGGGGTCCAATTTCTCCTGTTACCCTTGGGAAAATAAAAAAATGGGGACTAAAATATCATGTTTGTGGAAAAAAATATGATTTTTTATTTTCACGCCCGGACGTTATAAAATTCAGTGAAGCACTGGGGGGTTCAAAGTGCTCACCACACATCTAGATAAGTTCCTTGGGGGGTCTAGTTTCCAAAATGGTGTCATTTGTGGGGGGTTTCTACTGTTTTGGTACATCAGGGGCTTTCCTAACGCGACATGGTGTCCGATCTCAATTCCAGCCAAAAACGTCAAGTGGCGCTGCTTCCCTTCCGAGCTCTGCCATACGCCCAAATAGTGGTTTACCCCCACATGTGGGGTATCAGCGTACTCAGGATAAATTGCACAATATCTTTTAGGGTCCTGTTACTTTTGGAAAAATAAGAATTGAGGGTGAAAAGATCATTTTTGTGGAAAAAATATGATTTTTTAATTGTACTGCTGTACGTTATAAACTTCTGTGAAGCCCTTGGGGGTTCAAAGTTCTCACCACACATCTAGATAAGTTCCTTGGGGGGTCTAGATTCCAAAATGGTGTCATTTGTGGGGGGTTTCCACTGTTTTGGTACATCAGGGGTTTTCCAATCGCGACATGGTGTCCGATCTCAATTCTAGCCAAAAACGTCAAATGGCGCTGCTTCCCTTCCGAGCTCTGCTATGCGCCCAAATAGTCATTTACACCCATATATGGGGTATCAGCGTACTCAGGACAAATTGCACAATAACTTTTAGGGTCCTGTTACCCTTGGAAAAATAAAAATTGTGGGTGAAAAGATCATTTTTGTGGAAAAAATATGATTTTTTAATTGTACCGCTGTACGTTATAAACTTCTGTGAAGCCCTTGTGGGTTCAAAGTTCTCACCACATATCTAGATAAGTTCCTTGGGGGGTCTAGTTTCCAAAATGGGGTCACTTGGGGGGGTTTCCACTGTTTAGGTACATCAGGGGCTCGCCAAACGTGACATGGCGTCCGATCTGAATTCCAGCCAATTTTGCATTGAAAAAGTCAAACGGCGCTCCTTCCATTCTGAGCTCTGCCATGCGCCGAAACAGTGGTTCCCCCCCACATATCAGGTATCAGCGTACTCAGGACAAATTGCACAATAAGTCTTGCAGTCCAATTTCTCCTGTTACCCTTGGTAAAATAAAGAAAATTGAACCTGAATTATTTTTTTTGTGAAAAAAAGTTAAATGTTCATTTTTTTTTTAATATTCAAAAAATTCCTGTGACGCACCTAAAGGGTTAATAAACTTCTTGAATGTGGTTTTAAGCACCTTAAGGGGTGCAGTTTTTAGAATGGTGTCACTTTTGGGTATTTTCTATCATATAGACCCCTCAAAGTGGCTTCAAATGTGAAGTGGTCCCTAAAAATAAAATGGTGTTGCAAAAATGAGAAATCGCTGGTCAATTTTTAACCCTTATAACTTCCTAACAAAAAAAAATTTTGGTTCCAAAACTGTGCTGATGTAAAGTAAACATGTGGGAAATGTTATGTATTAAGTTTTTTGTGTGCCGTATCGCTGTGATTTAAGGGCATAAAAATTCAAAGTTGGAAAATTGCGAAATTTTCAACATTTTTGCCAAATTTCTGTTTTTTTCACAAATAAACGCAAGTTATTTGAATGCAATTTTACCACTAACATGAAGTACAATATGTCATGAGAAAACAATGTCAGAATCACCGGGATCCATAGAAGCGTTCCAGAGTTATGACCTCATAAAGGTACAGTGGTCAGAATTGTAAAAATTGGCCCGGTAGTTAACGTGCAAACCACCCTTGGTAGTGAAGGGGTTAAAACAAAAAATAAAAAGATTATATACTTACGCTCTGGTGGCAAGGACCGGTCGTAAGAATTCCAAAGCGCGATGGTAGCGGTACTTTGTTCATGTCCTTGCCGCTGAGCCACTGTGAACCTGTCCCTCAGCCCGAACATCAGTGTTGAAGCGGTCCTTCATCGAGCGCCAACGTGTGCGGACTTTATTCACTGTTGAAAAAGAAAAAAAAAAAAGTTATACAATGCAATGACATCTGTATAAACACAGAAACCCGAGTGACCTTGTAAAACAGTCTATGCAGCCTCCTCCCAAATCATTCTATACACAAAGCATACACTATTGAACCTGAGGACACTGGTGTGTTTACTGCAAGTATATGACTTGCACTAAACACACAAGTATCATCATGAACAAGAGTGTAGCATGAAATATACCGCATGACAATACAGAAGGAATACACTATTGAACCTGAGGACACTTGTGTGTTTACTGCAAGTATATATGTTGCACTACACACACAAGTTTCATCAAGAACAAGAGTGTAGCATGAAAAAAAACTGCATGACAATACACTATTGAACCTAAAGACACTGGTGTGTTTACTGCAAGTATATCTCTTGCACTACACACACAAGTATCATCACAAACAAGAGTTTAGCATGAAATATACCGCATGACAATACACAAGGAATACACTATTGAACCTGAGGACACTGGTGTGTTTACTGCAAGTATATCTCTTGCACTAAACACACAAGTATCTGTTAGGCGTCAGATTTCTGTCGCTGCACAGCAACAATCCCATGCCTTACTTCCAGCAGTCTCCCATTCCTCTCCAGCTGCAGAGGAGGCTGCTCAGCAAACTCGTCGGTCAAGGCGCTCTACCCAGACCAGCTCCGTGGGTTTGCTTGCTGCTGCCACCTCTGGCACAGCTATGGCAATACATGCTGCTCAGCAGCGAGATTCTCCAGGGACTAAGTCCCCATGTCGGGCCACTGAGCATGCCCGTGGAGTGATCTCACATTGGAGATCGAAGGTCACGTGCTCAGGTCCTGCTCCTATTCGGATTGGCCCATCCGAGAAGCCAGGCAGGTCCCGGACGCTCGCGGCTATAAAAGGTTCGCATGGCCGCTCGGTCATGTGCTAGGATAAGACTGTATCTACAGACTATGTGGAGTGAGTGATGTATGCACGTATGATTGTCTCTGGTGAATGACTCATTAAGAAACCCCTACCCTTGGTACGCATGTGTTGTGCAGCCTAGCCTGCTAGCGCCCAGGCTTAGGCGTAGGTAGGTCAGAGGTTGAGTCAGGCATCTGTCCTCACGAGGGACTCGGCACACTTCAGTGCACGTGCTCCATAGCCAGCGTCTATAGTGTCATTCGCGGCAGCGACGCCGCACGCTCACTGGGCCTAGAAGGACTCTAACCCCATGTCCTTGGGGTAGAGTTCTGTGGCCGTACACTGTGCGCTCTTTTGGCCGGGCTCTGTGAGCTTAACAGGCTCCGGCATCTACGTTCAGCGGTTGTGTGGCTCTGTGCATTAACAGAGTTCGCCCCTGTTCACATTGGGTGACGTAACCCACATGTGATTGGTTTCACACCGCTAGATTCTTCCGCCATTATTTAGCAGCAGTGCACCACCTCTGCACGGTGGACCCCGGGCTGCGAACGCACCTACTATTATTTTATAATTTGGTGCATTCCACCAGCCCTAACATTATCCTAGTGCCAGGGTCTGGCTAATAATGGCGGACGAACAGCTAGTTCTGCCCCGTCCTTGCCTCACCTCCCGCTGCCCGAAAAGTTCACGGGTGATAGTGCTTCATGCAGGGGTTTCGTGAGTCAGTGCTCCATTCACCTGGAGTTGCTGGCCACACGATTTCCCTCTGAGCGGGCCAAGGTGGGATTTATCATCTCCCTTCTGTCGGGCAGGGCCTTGGAGTGGGCCACCCCGCTGTGGGAGCGTGGGGATCCCCTGGTACAGAATGCCACCCATTTTCTGGTCACTTTGAAGCAGGTGTTCCTGGGGCCTCGGGTCACGCACGACACCGCACTGCAGTTGCTGGCCCTAACCCAGGGTTCATCTCTGGTCAGTCAGTATGCCATCCTCTTCAGGACTCTGGCCTCAGTGCTGGAGTGGCCAGACAAGGTTCTCATACCTATTTTTTGGAGAGGCCTGGCTGACCATGTCAAAGACGCCCTGGCCACCAGGGAGGTGCCTACCACCTTGGAGGAGCTCATTATGGTCTCCACCAGGATAAACATTTGCTTCACTGAGCGAGGGATGGAGCGCACCAAGTCCCGTCAACAATTTAGATTGGCTCCAAACTTTGTTAGGCCGCTGGAACCCCTCAGTCAGCCGCCTGAGCCTCCAGAGGCCATGGAGGTGTCTCGCACGTGGTCCAGGGCCCGGTCCGCGCGGGTACCTTCAGTCTGCTTCCGTTGACGGCAGACTGGGCACCTAGCTAACCAGTGCCCACAGCGTCCGGGAAACGCTCCCATATAGTGGTGATCGGAGGGGGCCTACTAGGCACAGCGACTTTCTCCTCCAAGCTCCTGTTTAAAGGGGCGTTAGAATTTAATTCTTCCACTCTGGTGGTGGAGGTTTGTGTGGACTCTGGAGCGGAGGGCAATTTCATGTCATCTGCCTTCGCCCTACAACACACAATCCCCTGGTCCTGCTACCTCAGCCAGTCACTATCAGAGAGGTGAATGGTGCTACTCTCCCGTCCCAAATCACCCACTAGATGGCTCCACTGAGACTCTCACTGTCTCCTTCCGATCAGGAGATGCTGTCTCTTCTGGTCATGCCCGAAGGTATCGACCAGGTCTTCCTAGGAGTTCCCTGGTTACGAGCTCACTCTTCTCACATAGAGTTGTCCTTGAGAAAAATCCTCGGTTGGAGCAAGTCCTGTGAGGGTAGGTGTATGAGGGACTGCATACAGGTCACTACCTTTGAGGTTCCTGCAGATCTCTCCGCTCTTCCCAAGCCTTACCAGCAGTATGCAGACGTTTTCTCCAAGAAGGCAGCAGAGACCCTTCCGCCGTACCGCCCTTACGACTGTCCTATTGACCTCTTTCCCGGTGCTGAGCCTCCCCGGGGTCGAGTCTACCCCCTATCTCTCCCAGAGAGAGAAGCCATGTCTTAGTATATCAGGGAGAATCTGGCAAGAGGATTCATTAGGAAGTCGGTGTCTCCGGCGGGAGTGGGATTCTTCTTTGTCCAAAAGAAGAATGGTGAATTATGTCCGTGCATCGATTACAGGGGTCTTAACGCCATAACCATTAAGAACAAGTATCCTCTACTCCTGATATTGGAACTGTTCTATAAGCTACGGGGAGCGAGAGTGTTTACTAAGCTTGATCTGCAAGGAGCCTATAACCTGATTTGCATCCGTGAGGGGGCCGAATGGAAGATGGCATTTAACACCAGAGATGGGTTTTATGAATACCTGGTGATGCCCTTCGGGCTATGTAATGCACCAGCTGTCTTCCAAGACTTTGTGAATGATATCTTCCGGGATATGCTTACCACCTCAGTAGTAGTCCATCTGGACGATATTCTCATTTACTCTCCAGATATCGACTCCCACTGGAGAGATGTTCGCAAAGTTTTCGATCTCCTGCGGGCAAACTCCCTTTACGCCAAGTTGGAGAAATGTGTGTTTGAGCAGGAGTCATTGCCTTTCCTGGGCTATATCATCTCGGCCCAGGGGTTGGCCATGGATCCTGCCAAACTACAGGCGGTGATGGATTGGCAGGAGCCCCATTCTCTCAAAGCGGTGCAGCGCTTTAAGGGGTTCATAAATTACAATCGTCAATTCATCCCCCATTTCTCAACTTTGATAGCGCCCTTGGTAGCCCTCACCAAGAAGGGTGCAAACCCCAAACTGTAGTTTGGAAACTGTCTCCAAGGCCTTCGCCGCCATTAAATCCCACTTTGCTAGTGCTCCCATTCTACATCACCCCGATGTAGATAAGCCCTTCATTCTGGAGGTGGATGCCTCTTCCGTCGGTGATGGAGCGGTCCTGTTCCAGAAGGACTCGCAAGGTCGGAAGCACCCATGCTTCTTCTTCTCTAAGAACTTCACACCGGCGGAGAGGAATTATTCCATTGGGGACAGGGAGTTGCTAGCAATGAAGCTGGCCTTCTCAGAGTGGAGACACCTCCTGGAAGGGGCTCGCCATCCTTTCCAGGTATTCTCTCTCCAGTGAAGAGAACATTCTGCTCTCATCATGCCTGATCCTGCTAAGTCTGCACCAGTGGCCAAGAAAGGCTCCAAGAAAGCCGTGACCAAGACTCAGAAGAAGGACGGAAAGAAGCGGAGGAAGAGCAGGAAGGAGAGCTATGCCATCTATGTGTACAAGGTGCTGAAACAGGTCCACCCCGCCACCGGCATCTCCTCCAAGGCCATGGGCATCATGAACTCCTTTGTCAATGTCAAGGGTGGCACGGTGGCTCAGTGGTTAGTGCTGCAGCCTTGCAGCTCTGGGGTCCTGGGTTTGAATCCCACCAAGGACAACATCTGCAAGGAGTTTGTATGTTCTCCCTGTGTTTGCGTGGGTTTCCTCCTACATTCTAAAGACATACTGATAGGGAATTTAGATTGTGAGCCCTATCAGGGACAGTGATGATAATGTGTGCAAACTGTAAAGCGCTGCGGTATATGTTAGTGCTATATAAAGATTATTATTATTATTCATCGACCACAAAAATTTGGTCTATCTACAGTCTTCCCAGCTGCTGAATTCTCGCCAGGCCAGATGGTCCTTGTTCTTCTCCCGATTCCATTTCACCCTGCATTTTCTCTCCGGGGAAAAGAACATCCGGGCCGACGCTCTTTCTCGCTCCGTGGTGTCATCAGAGGAGGAGGAGCCTCGGCTGATAGTTCCATCGGAGAGTCTGAGGACCGTGACTCCGGTTGCTCTGGAGTCGGTACCTCCGGGCAAGACTTTTGTCCCTGCCCATCTACGACCGGAGGTCCTCTCTTGGGCTCATTCATCCAGGGTGGGGGGACATTTTGGGACCAAACGAACCTCTGATCTCCTGGCGAGGACGTACTGGTGGCCGCATATGGCTCGTGACGTCAGGGACTATATTCAGGCGTGTGTCTCTTGCACCCAGAATCGGTCCTCTCGGCAGCGGCCCGCTGGGCTACTCTATCCCCTGCCGGTTGCGGACAGGCCCTGGGAGATGGTCGGGATGGACTTTGTGGTGGGTCTGCCCATGTCCAGTGGCAGCACCGTCATTTGGGTGGTCACCGAACATCTGGTACCACTCTCTCGGGTACCTTCGGCATGGAGCCTGGCAGCGCTGTTTATTAAACATGTTTTCTGCCTACACAGCATGCCGGACAAGATTTTCAGCGACCGGGGTCCTCAGTTTGCATCTCGGTTCTGGAGTGAGCTTTGTTCTCTGCTCAGCATTGAGCTAAATCTCTCCTCGGCCTATCATCCCGAGATGAATGGGTTGGTTGTGAGAACCAATCAGACCCTGGTGACATACCTGCGACATTTTGTCTCGGACAGGCAGGATGATTGGGCATCTTTGCTGCCGTGGGCGGAGTTCGCCTTGAACAACGCTCTGGCCGACTCCACCGGTCAGACCCCATTCCTCATAAATTACGGTCAGCATCTGCGCGTCCCCGTGCCCATGCCCGTGTCGTCCACTGACTCTAGGGTGGCAGACTGGGCGGTGGAGGCACGTGACATTTGGGATCGCATGCAGGATGCTATCCGGGCCTCCAAGTAGAGAATGAGGTCCTCCGCTTATACTCGCCGGCGCCCTGCTTTGACCTTTGCCCCTGGCGACTTAGTGTGGCTCTCCGCTCGAAACATCAGGCTGCGGGCGGAATCCGCTAAGTTTGCACCGCGCTATATTGGCCCTTTCAAGGTCCTTGAGCAGATTAACCCTGTGGTCTACCGTCTGGCCCTTCCACCACACTTGGCTATCTCGGACACGTTTCATGTGTCTCTCCTTAAGCCGGTTCACATGTCCCGGTTTTCTGAGCCACTTGCCGGGGTATCAGACCTGTCGTCTGATGAGTTTGAGGTCAAAGCCATTGTGGGATGCAAGGTGATGCGGGGCAAAAAGTTTTACTTGGTGGATTGGAAGGGTCATGGTCCAGAGGCTCAGACCTGGGAGCCAGTGGAGAACATCCACATTCCTTTTCTCATTGCGGAGTGAGGCTCAGAGAGGGGGGCCCTAGGAGGGGGGTAATGTTAGGCGTCGGCTTTCTGTCACTGCATAGCAAGAATCCCAAGCCTTACTTCCAGCGGTCTCCTATTCCTCACCAGCCGCAGAGGAGGTTGTTCAGCAAACTTGTCGGTCCACGTGCTCTGCCCAGACCAGCTCCATGGGTTTGCTTGCTGCTGCCACCTCTGGCACAGCTATGGCAATACATGCTGCTCAGCAGCGAGATTCTCCAGGGACTAAGTCCCCATGTCGGGCCACTGAGCATGCCCGTGGAGTGATCTCCCATTGGAGATCGAAGGTCACGTGCTCAGGTCCTGCTCCTGTTCGGATTAGCCCATCTGAGAAGCCAGGCTGGTCCCGGACACTCGCAGCTATAAAAGGTTCGCATGGGCGCTCGGCCATGCGCTAGTATAAGACTGTATTTACAGACTATGTGGAGTGAGTGATGTATGCACGTATGATTGTCTCTGGAGAGTGACTCATTAAGAAACCCCTACCCTGGGTACGCATGTGTTGTGCAGCCTAGCCTGCTAGCGCCCAGGTTTAGGCGTAGGTAGGTCAGAGGTTGAGTCAGGCATCTATCCTCACCAGGGACTCGGCACACCTCAGTGCACGTGCTCCATAGCCAGCGTCTATAGCGGCGTTCGCGACAGCAACGCCGCGCACTCAGTGGGCCTAGAAGGACTCTTACCCCATGTTCTTGGGGTAGATTTCCGTGGCCATACACTGTGCGCTCTTTTGGCCGGGCTCTGTGAGCTTAACAGGCTCCGTCATCTACTTTCAGCGGTTGTACGGCTCTGTGCATTAACAGAGTTCGCCCCTGTTCACATTGGGTGACGTAACCCACGTGTGACGAGTTTCACACCGCTAGATTCTCCCACCATTATTTAGCAGCAGTGTACCACCTGTGCATGGTGGACCCCGGGCTGCGAACGCACCTACTATTATTTTATAATTTGGTGCGTTCCGCCAGCCCTAACAGTATCATCACGAACAAGAGTGTAGCATGAAATATAACGCATTACAATACACAAGTCATACACTATTGAACCTGAGGACACTTGTGTGTTTACTGCAAGTATATATCTTGCACTAAACACACAAGTATCATCAGAAACAAGAGTGTAGCATGAAATATACCGCATGACAATACACAAGGCATACACTATTGAACTTGAGGACACTGGTGAGTTTACTGCAAGTATATATCTTGCACTAAACACACAAGTATCATCACGAATGAGTGTAGCATAAAAATACAGCATGACAATACAAAAGTCATACACTATTGAACCTGAGGACACTGGTGTGTTTACTGCAAGTATATATCTTGCACTACACACACAAGTGTCATCAGGAATAAGAGTCAATGCAGCATCACACAACAGAGAAATACTTACTGAACGCCTTTTTTAAAGTTGCAGAGGCGCTGTCCCAGCCCTCCATCAACGCTACGGCCACTTCATTCCAGAGCTGCCGGGTCACCACAATGCCTTTGTACTGCTGGTCACGGCTGTCCCACAATGGGACACGTTCCTGGACAAGGCTGATCAGTTGCTCATTGTCAATATACAGGTCTTCATCCCGTTGTGGAACCTAGAAAACAAATACATTTAGAATCTTGGAAATTGTGGTGAATGATAGAGATAGGAAATAAAAAAAGAGAGAAAAGCAGGGAAGAAAAATAGGAATAGAAAGTTATTGAACCAAAAAAACAGGTAGAATGTATCCTTACATGGCGTCTTCTCCCCGCCGTGCCTTGTGTACGCTGCTCCGGCTGTTCCCGCTCACTTGCCTGGTCCGATTCCGAGGTCTGTAAAAGAACAGAAATTATTAGCCATTTGTAGAGGCAGGTATACAAAGGCAGCAAAATACTCACCTCACGCTCTGCCTCTTCCAATTCTTCCTGTGGAGGAGCATATTCTGATCCAGAAGACATGCTGGCAAAAAAAAAAAAATTAGTACATTATATATTTTAAAGGACAGCCTCACATAATTTGATTTTAGAATACTCACGTTAAAGCTGATGTTTTCTCTAAAGTTGTGGATGGTCTCTGGCTGGGTTGGTGTTGTCTTGTCTTCTTGCTGTCTGTCTGGAGAGTGATGATCTGGCACTACAAAGCCCTTATTTTATCTACCTTCCTTCCAAACAATGTTGCTTGTTTAGGGGGTGGATTTACCAAGTGTCTAGACATTGTTTACTCTGAAATCGCACGCGCTCACAATGCGCTGACATGCACAGTACACAGTGCACGTCAGTGCCACAATAGACTCTAATGCTATTTTTTGCGCATTGCGTGCGCTGATGTCCACATGCGATTTTTTAACGACGTGGGCCGGAACAAAAAATGCAACATGTAGCGTTCGGCGCGTCTGATTGCACACCTGGAAAATGCACAGTGCACTGAAATGCTGAGGCATGCGTGCAATCGCTGGACACTGTGCCCGCCATTTTAAAGATAGGGGACAATTGCGCGTGCGATCGTTAGTGCACGATGCGCTGCGTGATAAATCGCTAGTGTGAAACCAGCCTGTGTTATTACATTATGGGGCTACATTATTTTACAGAATGTGGCTATGGGAGTGCATTACACTACAGAGGGTGGCTATAGGGCTGCATTATACTACAGAGGGTGACAATAGGGCTGCATTACACTATACAGGGTGGCTATGAAGGTGCATTATACTACAGAGGGTGGCAATAGGGCTGCATTACACTACAGAGGGTAGCTATGGGGGTGCATTATACTTCAGAGGGTGGCTATGGGGGTGCATTTTACTACAGTGTGGCTATCGGGGTGCATTATACTATAGAGGATGGCTATGGGGGTGCTTTATACTACAGAGGGTGGCTATGGGGGTGCATTATACTACAGAGGGTGGCAATAGGGCTGCATTACACTACAGAGGGTGGCTATGGGGGTGCATTATACTACAGAGGGTGGCAATGGGGGTACATTACACTACAGAGGGTGGCTATGTGGGTGCATTATAATACAAAGGGTCGTTATAGGGCTGTATTACGCTACAGAGGGTGGCTCTGGGGGTGCATTATACTACAGAGGGTGGCTATAGAGCTGCATTACACTCCAGAGGATGGTTATCGGGGTTCATTATACTACAGAGGGTGGCTATGGGGGTGCTTTATTCTAAAGAGGGTGGCTATGGGGGTGCATTATACTACAGAGGGTGGCAATAGGGCTGCATTACACTACAAAGGGTGGCTATGGGGGTGCATTATACTACAGAGGGTGGCAACGGGGGTGCATTATACTACAGAGGGTGGCTATGTGGGTGCATTATACTACAAAGGGTCGTTATAGGGCTGTATTACGCTACAGAGGGTGGCTCTGGGGGTGCATTATACTGCAGAGGGTCACTATAAGGCTGAATTATACTACAGAGGGTGGCTATAGGGATGCATTACACTTTAAAGGGTGGCTATGGGGGTGCATTATACTAAAGATGGTGGCTATAGGGCTGCATTACACTACAGAGGGTGGCTATAGGGCTGCATTATACTACAGAGGGTGGCAATAGGGCTGTATTACACTATACAGGGTAGCTATGGGGGTGCATTATACTACAGAGGGTGGCAATAGGGATGCTTTACACTACAGAGGGTGGCTATGGGGGTGCATTATACTTCAGAGGGTGGCTATGGGGGTGCATTTTACTGCAGAGTGTGGCTGTCGTGGGGCATTTTACTACAGAGGGTGGCTAAAGGGCTGCATTACACTACAGAGGGTGGCTATGGGGGTGCATTATACTACAGAGAGTGGCTATAGAGCTGCATTACACTACAGAGGATGATTATCAAGGTGCGTTATGCTACAGAGGGTGGCAATTGGGGTGCATTATACTAAAGAGGGTGGCAATAGGGCTGCATTACACTACAGAGGGTGGCTATGGGGGGCATTATACTACAGAGGGTGGCTATAAGGGTGGCTATGGGGGTGCATTATACTACAGAGGGTGGCTATAGAGCTGCATTACACTACAGAGGATGGTTATCGGTGTGCTTTATACTACAGAGGGTGGCTATGGGGGTGCATTATACTACAGAGGGTGGCAATAGAGCTGCATTACACTACAAAGGGAGGCTATGGGGATGCATTATACTACAAAGGGTGGCAATGGGGGTGCATTACACTACAGAGGGTTTCTATGGGGGTGCATTATACTACAGAGGGTGGCAATGGGGGTGCATTATACTACAGAGGGTGGCTATGTGGGTGCATTATACTACAAAGGGTGGTTATAGGGCTGTATTACGCTACAGAGGGTGGCTCTGGGGGTTCATTATACTAAAGAGGGTGGCTATAAGGGTTAATTATAGTACAAAGGGTGGCTATGGGGGTGCATTATACTACAGACGGTGGCAATAGGGCTGCATTACACTACAAAGGGTGGCTAAGGGGGTGCATTATGCTACAGAGGGTGGCAATGGGGGTGCATTACACTACAGAAGATGGCTATGGGGGTGCATTATACTACAGAGGGTGGCAATGGGGGTGCATTTTACTACAGAGGGTGGCTATGTGGATGCATTATACTACAAAGGGTGGTTATAGGGCTGTATTACACTACAGAAGGTGGCTATAGGGCTGCATTACACTACAGAGGGTGGCTATAAGTGTGAATTATAGTACAAAGGGTGGCTATGGGGGTGCATTATACTACCGAGGGTGGCAATAGGGCTGCATTACACTACAAAGGGTGGCTATGGGGGTGCATTATACTACAGAGGGGGGCAATGGGGGTGCATTACACTACAGAAGGTGGCTATGGGGGTACATTATACTACAGAGGGTGGCTCTGGGGGTGCATTAAACTACAGAGGGTGGCTATAGGACTGTATTACACTACAGAGGGTGGCTATAGGACTGTATTACACTACAGAGGATGGCTATGGGTGTGCATTATACTACAGAAGGTGGCTATAGGGCTGCATTACACTACAGAGGGTGGCTATGAGGGTTCATTATGATACAGAGGATGGCTATAGGGCTGCATTACACTAGAGAGTTTGGATATAGGGCTGCTTTACACCACAGAGGGTGCCTATGGTGGTACATTACATTATAGAGGATGCCTATGGGGGTGCATTACACTACAGCAGGTGCCTATGGGGTGCATTACATTATAGACGCTGCCTATGGGGGTGCATTATATTAATGAGAGTGGCTATAGGGTTGCATTATACTACAGAGGGTGGCTTTGGGGGTGCATTATACTACAGAGGGTTGCTATAGGGCTGCATTGCACTACAGAGTTTGACTATGTGTGCGCATTATACTACAGAGGGTGGCTATAGGGCTGCATTACACTACAGAGGGTGGTTATGGGGGTGCATTATACTACAGAGGGTGGCTATAGGGCTGCATTAAACTACAGATGGTAGCTATGGAGGTGCATTATACCACAGAGGGTGGCTATCGGGCTGCATTACATTATAGAGGATGCCTATGGGGGTACATTACACTACAGACGGTGCCTATGGGGGTGCACTACATTATAGAGGCTGCCTATGGGGAGGCTTTACATTACAGAGGATGCCAATGGGGGTTCATTACACTACAGAGGGTGCCTATGGGAGTGCATTACATTATAGAGGCTGCCTATTGGGGGTGCATTACACTACAGAGTCTGCCTATGGTGGTGCATTACATTGTAGAGGCTTCCTATGGGGAGTGCATTACACTACAGAGGCTGCCTGTAGGGATGCATTATGATATAGAGGCTGCCTATGGGGCTGCATTACACTACAGAGGCTGACTATAGGGGTGCATTACGCTATAGAGTCTGCCTATGGGGAGGTCATTATACTTTATAGTTTGCCTATTGGGAGTGCGTTATACAATATAGTACTGCTATGGGGATTGCATTATACCATAGAGTCTGCCAATGGGGAGTGAATTATACTATATGGAGCCCTATGGGGAGTGCATTATACTTTACACTCACTGGCCACTTTATTAGGTACACCATGCTAGTAAGGGGTTGGACCCCCTTTTGCCTTCAGAACTGCCTCAATTCTTCGTGGCAGAGATTCAACAAGGTGCTGGAAGCATTCCTCAGAGATTTTGGACCATATTGACATGATGGCATCACACAGTTGGCGCAGATTTGTCGGCTGCACATCCCTGATGCGAATCTCCCGTTCCATCACATCCCAAAGATGCTCTATTGGATTGAGATCTGGTGACTGAGGAGGCCATTTGAGTACAGTAAACTCATTGTCATGTTCAAGAAACCAATCTGAGATGATTCGAGCTTTATGACATGGCGCATTATCCTGCTGAAAGTAGCCATCAGATGTTGGGTACATTGTGGTCATAAAGGGATGGACATGGTCAGCAACAATACTCAGGTAGGCTGTGGCGTTGCAACGATGCTCAATTGGTACCAAGGGGCCCAAAGAGTGCCCAGAAAAAATTCCCCACACCATGACACCACCACCACCAGCCTGAACCGTTGATACAAGGCAGGATGGATCCATGCTTTCATGTTGTTTACGCCAAATTCTGACCCTACCATCCGAATGTCGCAGCAGAAATCGAGACTCATCAGACCAGGCAACGTTTTTCCAATCTTCTACTGTCCAATTTCGATGAGCTTGTGCAAATTGTAGCCTCAGTTTCCTGTTCTTAGCTGAGAGGAGTGGTACCCAGTGTGGTCTTCTGCTGCTGTAGCCCATCTGCCTCAAAGTTCGACGCACTGTGCGTTCAGAGATGCTCTTCTGCCTACCTTGGTTGTAACGGGTGGCAATTTGAGTCACTGTTGCCTTTCTATCAGCTCGAACCAGTCTGCCCATTCTCCTCTGACCTCTGGCATCAACATGGCATTTCCGGCCACAGAACTGCCGCTCACTGGATTTTTTTTCTTTTTCGGACCATTCTCTGTAAACCCTAGAGATGGTTGTGCGTGAAAATCCCAGTAGATCAGCAGTTTCTGAAATTCTCAGACCAGCCCTTCTGGCACCAACAATCATGCCACGTTCAAAGGCACTCAAATCACCTTTCTTCCCCATACTGATGCTCGGTTTGAACTGCAGGAGATTGTCTTGACCATGTCTACATGCCTAAATGCACTGAGTTGCCGCCATGTGATTGGCTGATTAGAAATTAAGTCTTAACACACAGTTGGACAGGTGTACCTAATAAAGTGGCCAGTGAGTGTATATAGAGTCTGCCTATGGTGAGTGCATTATACTATATGGAGGCCCATGGGGCATGCATTATACTATATGGAGGCCTATGGGGAGTGCATTATACTATATAGAGTCTGCCTATGGGGAGTGGATTATATTATATGGAGACGGTGGACCTATAGGGAATGCATTATACTATATTGAGGACTATCTGGTGTATTATACTATAAGGAGGATTTCTAGGGGGTGTCCTACAGTGTGGAGATTACAGTGAGGAGGCCATCTTACAGCGTTGGAGTCATTAAACAGTTTGGGGGATATTAAGGGGTCAGTATATATACAGTGGAGGGGGCATTGTACTGTGTATAAGAGCACATCATAATGTGAATAGAGGAGCTGTACAGGGGGGAGACTCGGGAGATTATTAAATGTAAAGTGGGCACTTATTGTTATAGGGGAATTCAGGTTACTGTGACTGTCAAAGGAACACACACACAGGACAATATTACTTTTTAGGGGACAAAATGTGAGCACTGTTTTATATGGCACTTGCACCTGCATTACTATTTTCTAGAGGGTTGCTTTAGAGGTCATACAGAACCACACAATAGGTGAAGTAATAGGGGCACATAAGGCAGCAGCGACTCAGCATTGGGGTGTTAGCTGGATGAGGAGTTTGTGCAGTTGGGAATAGTTTCGTTTCGGACTGTGCTGAAAACATGTGATGTGAAATGTCTTTGTTGTATTCTCTGTAGCCTAGTCCTGGCTGGAGGAGTGTAACAACCCTGCTGACATCACTGCATGGCCGCCCATCCCCCACACACCAACTTACTCACTGCTCCAGGCCATACTGTGTGTTCTGTCTGCTGCAGGCTCCATGCTGTGTGTCTCTTGCTTCCTGCCTGCTCTCTGCATGCTTCCTGGCTGTGTGCATAGGGGGCGGCACCGGCACTCTCTGGTTCTTATGGAATCAGTGTGCACCTGCCTAATGTTCTCCCGGCCAATCACCAAGAGGCCTCTAGTATTTAGGGCAGCTCCACCCGGTGGAAGTTGCCTGTCCAACGCCTTTACTCAGTTAGTGTCTTGCTACTGAATTGCCAGGTCTTGTCTTCTGTTTTGCCTTCTCTGGAGGCTTGATTCCTAGTCCTGTATCTTGTACCAGTCTTTCTGCCCTCCAGGAGGCAGTATATCCTGGTCTCTATGTCCGTGTTCCTAGCCTTGCCTTGTGCCTGTCCGTCCGCCCTCCAGGAGGCAGAATATCCTGGTCCCTGTACTATTGTTCCTTGACTTGTCTTGTACCTGTCCTCTCTGCCCACCAGGAGGCAGTATATCTGGGTCTCTGTGTCTTTGTTCCTGTACCTTGTCTCATACCGTTACCTTGTCTGAACTCTGTCCTACCTCTGTCTCTTGGTCTCCTTGTGTGTGGCTCCTTTCCCTGCTGTGTCTATCCTTGTGTCCTCTCCATCTGCTTGTGCTCCGCAGTCTTGCAACTCAGCCTGTGCTTCGCACTCTTGCAACTCTGCCTGTGCTCCGCACTCTTGCGGTTCTGCCTGTGCTCCGCACTCTTGCGGCTCTGTCTGTGTGCCAACACTCCTGGGGCTCTGCTTGTGCTACGTACCCTTGCTGCTCTGCTGGTGCTCTGCACTCCTGTGGTTCTACTTCGTTCTGCTTCTGCTGCTGCTGCTGAATCTCTTGTTGCCAACTGCAGCTCCTCTCCGCAGCCTTACGATTCTTCTCCAGTGTGAACAGGTCCAAACCTGTTCCTTCATACATCACTCCTTCCTGCCTCTACCACACCTCCTGTGTGAATCGGTCTCTAACTATTCCATACATCACTCCTTCCAGCTCGCCTGCCAGTGTCTCAGCCATGCCCTGCTGCCAGTGTCTCAGCCATGCTCGCCTGCCAGTGTGTCAGTCATGCCCGCCTGCCAGTGTCTCAGCCGTGCCCGCCTGCCAGTGTCTCAGCCGTGCCCACTTGCGAGAGTACCAGCCGTACATGCCGTGCTCACCTGCCTGTCTGTCAGTCGCACCTGTCCTAGCATTCTGTTCCCCAGTGGGATCAGGAGCCACAGCCAGACACCACCCTGGAGTGGCACCTGGCAGCTACCTGCCGCACAAGCCTGACACTGACCTCACCATCACAGGCTCCAGTGAAGACCGAGGTAGCTGTCCTAGTCACGCCCCTTCCAGGTAGTCTGGTGTGTGGCACAGTGGGGCCACAACCCACTCGCTCACGCCAACCTGCCAAGGCACGAGCGTGACAAGGAGTTGACATGTCGGTCTGGGCCAGATGGAAAAGGCGTGAAAAGTGAACGATTCCATCAGAAAGAACGTCAGCTGTAAGTCACCATCTGCAACTGTACTTTGATATGTTATATGTTCTGCAGGACTGGTATCTACCACTGACCATATGGCGGAAATATCAATATTGGTCTTTATATAGACGCTATTTTCAGCAACAGCGCAGTCATCTGCTGAGGTTTTCTTCCACTATTAGGGTGCGTCACCCAGTTACAGTATAATCAAGGCTACCTGGTTAGGGGCCCAGTCAGAAGTTTCGTCCCCCCTGAACCAAAACCCTAGCTACACCTGTGAACACGTTATTATCTTTTTATGTGTCTGAATATTTGTCATCTAATTGTTCTATTTCTGTGTAGTAACAAAAGCAATATTTGATAGAACGATATTTGTTGGCCACATGATTGAAATTCTGCTTTTTTCTTCTAGACCAAGATTTGAAGGTTGATTCCACCATATAATGATTTGTGATTGTTTTCACATGTGGGGGTGGGTTTAATGACTAGTATGTTTTTAGTTTTTTGCAAGCAATAGATTACAGAATATTTTGCTTTATAAGACGCACCTGATTATAAGATGCACCCCCAAATTAGGTGAAGAGAAAGAGAAAACAAATTCTTATGTTAAATGGGGGGTCTGTCTTATAATGCCAGTGTCCTTCTTACAAATCATATATATGTCCCTCATTCTGGTATCTATTAAACTTCCATCCTGGCACATGGCCCCCTTGTGCTGGCACACTGGCACATTGTCCCCTTGTGCTGCTACTGGGTCACCCTACCAGGGCTGTGGGGTACTCGGTACCGGGCCGGTGTCAGCGGGATGTGTCACAGCAGCGGTGACCCGGTCCGTGGCCTGGGCGCCCAATTAATAGGGGAAGTTTGAATGGTGGAATGTAGTTGATTAAATGAATAGTTCGTGACGCCACCTGTGGTGTTCGGAAAGTGAGATGTTAAGCCGACGCTGCATGCAGATCCTCTGGGACTGGTGGTGTGGTGCAGCCAATATGGTGAAGCTCCCCACAGGTGGAGCTGTAGTCCCAGGGCAGTGTAGATGTAGGGGTAGAGGAGAGGCACAGGCGGTGTAGAAGATGGTACCCCGATGTAAAGTAGTGGTACAGGATGTGTTAGCGCAGGAGTAATTGGAGGACACCAGGGCATGTAGTTCCAAAGCTTTACTCACAGTCTGTAGTACACACAGGTGCCTGCCTCCGTGCTGTGTCCTCCGGGCCAGGGACTCAGTCAACCTCCAGGTCAGATGGAATGCTCCCTTCCAACACTCCGCCAACGTGTGCCTTTCTGAACATCTCCTCTTATAGTGCTTTTGGTGTGAAGTACTCCTAGTATTGATTTACACTGGAGTTCCTCCTGACATATGTTCCCAAGAACCATACTTGTATGGCAGACAGCTGTAGCCTGCTTCGGGGGACTCCTTACTCCTCAGTCCCGACTCACTATCCAAGTTGCTGTTGTGCCCCCAAGTCTTAGATGGGAGTAGTGCATTTACAGCTCACTACTCCACCGGTGTCTGCTGTAGGACCATTAGTATCCATACTACCTCGGGGACCGGGCCCCGGCCTTGCGCTTAGAACTTCTAGGCAGGGTTCTCTCCTAACCCACGTCCTCTGTTCCCTTTTACTCCTTCGTTCCGTATTAGTCTCTCCTTCTTTTGGAAGATCAGGTTTCTGTTCAATGTCTTTCTCCTTCTTTCCTTTCCCGTGCCAGCAGACCCAGGTCACTGAGGTCTGCTGCAGTCCCTCCTTCCTCCATCCCTCTCCCAGGGATCTTCTCTCCTCTCTGTGAACTACTGACTGACCTGAAATCCTAAACCTTCCCGCTCTTTTATGTATTCTAACTCCACCCGCCTCCCAGCACATTTCGTGTTCCAAGCAGAGAGCCACCAAAGGTGCTCTGCTGAACTACTGTGTTGTGTGGGCTGCAGGTGTTGGAGCGTGGTCAGGAGCCTCCAACCTACCTGGATGGTGGGGTACCACACCTCAGAAGGAGGTGCAGTACCTCTGTGGCAACTGAATCCTCAGGGGCGCCACATTCCCCCCGTTAAACACAGAACGTCCGTGGGCTGCAAGTCAAACAGAGTTAACAATACAGGAACATACAAAAATTTTTTGCATTGCTGAATAAACATTTCTTATACTAAACTTCCGAATGTGGGAGGCACGGTTTCTTGAAAGTTGCAAACAATTCGTAGGTAACTATCTAAAGTCTTAATTCAAAAGTGCAAGTTTCATCATCAACCTATTTCTTCAACATCTTTCCTTTTTCACATTTTCTACCTTTCTGTCATTAGCTTAAAGTGATAACCGCTGATACCTGGATTCATCACCTATGTTTTCCAAATCTTCATTCTTTATTCAAATCTCTCATCTCTTTATTAAAACATTCCTACGTCTTGTATGAAAGCTATCAGAAAACACATTATCTAATACTTCACATTAAAACTTTCAATAATTCTTGTAAGTGCTGGACACTGCTCCCAGCCGGGATCTCTTGCAGTATCCTTTGATTGGAGTCATGCTCCAAATGAGGTAGACGTTATCTTCGCAAAGTGTCTATGTAAAACCAAGAGAGGGCACCTAAATAGGTGCAAACTATGTACAATAACAGTTCTGGACCATTCAGCATTCATGATCTCTGCAGTTCAAGTGTGAAAGCTGCCATTAAAACTGGGCAACAACTGGAAAAACAAAACTAAACCATGATGATCAAAATAGTAAACAAAAGGCACAACGGTGCAAATACCCTCCTGGGTAACAAGAGTTATTTATTTTTGCTGGAGATTGCTAGTGGTGGTCTCCTCCTGGGATTTCTGGAAACTGGTTACTGGAACTGCTTCCAGGGGAGATACTTTGAGTGTCTTCATCCTGTCGCTGGTTGCTTGCCATAGGACACGGTGGTAACAGCTGGTGCGATTGCTGCCTAGAGCACTGAAGCTGTGGTAAAGGGAACCCATGATGCATATCAATGCCCATCAGCTGTTCCCCATTGGTGGGTGGTTCCGCTGCCCTTCCAAGATGGCGTTCTGGCATTCTTCTTCCTGTCTGAGCTCTTTTCCCGCCACTGGCTTCCGCTCCTCCTTCTTGGGGCTGCGTCTTCTTCCAGCTCCTCCATACCAAGCCAGTATATGAACCCCTCGGGGGGGGGCCATGTCGCTATCGCATAGTAATTCAGGCAGGGGAGGCCCAGGACAGTTCGCGGCCTTTTCTTAGGACCTCCCAGGTTGCCATGCCCTTCTTCACCGCGCCAGCGGCCATTTTTAACATTGGGAAGTTTAGTATAAGAAATGTTTATTCAGCAATGCAAAAATATTTTGTATGTTCCTATATTGTTAACTCTGTTTGACAGAGACAGGTGAGGAGGTGCAGTACCTCTGTGGCAACTGAATCCTCAGGGGTGCCACACAACACTGGCACATTGCCCCCCTGTGCTGCTGGCGTATTGCCCCCTGTGCTGCTGGCACATTTCCCCCCTGTGCTGCTGTCACATTGCCCCACTGTGCTCCTGGCATGCACATGGTTCCCCCATTCCATCCTGGATATGCCCCCCTGTGCTGCTGGCACGCACATGGCCTCCCATCCCATCCTGGATATGCCCCCCCGTGCTGCTGGCGTGCACATGGCGCCCCCATCCCATCCTGGATATGCCCCTCTGGGCTGCTGGCGTGCATGTGGCCCCCCCTTCCCATCCTGGATATGCCCCCCTGTGTTGCTGGCATGCACGTGGCCCCCCCATCCCATCCTGGTTATGCCCCCCTGTGCTGCTGGCACCCATGTGGCTCCCCATCCCATCTGGATATGCCCCCTGTGCTGCTGGCAGGCACATGGCCCCCCATCCCATCCTGCATATGCCCCCATGGGCTGCTGGCATGCATATGGCCCCCATCTCATCCTGGATATGCCCCCCTGTGCTGCTGGCACATAGATGATAAAATAACATTTAACTCACCTTCCGATGATGGCTCCGTGCTCCCATCTCCTCCCGTGGCGCTTCCTGTTTCCCAGGCATCGGATCATGTGACCTGGGCACACAGTGATGACATTACTGTGCTGTGCCGATCACATGATCGGATGTTGGCACAGACACAGGAAGAGCCATGGGAGGAGCTGGGAACATGGAGCCATCATGGGAAGGTGAGTTAAGTGTTTGTTATTTTATCATGTGCCAGCAGCACAGGAGATATATCCAGGATGGGAGGCGGGGAGCGTGTAGGCACATGCAATATGCAACGCTCCCCTGTCAACCAACTTGGCGAGGCTTCATCACCGAGGTGATGGACAGTGAATGTTACATGAGGCTAATGAGCGGGAGCACGTGACCTCCTGCTGTCTCTGCAGCCAGCAGCCAGCCCACCTCAGCCCCCTGACACCACGCCAGAACCGCCCCCCTCCTCAACAGCACACATTCGGATTATAAAACGCACCCTCCACTTTCCCCCAAAATTTTGGGGAACAAAAGTGCATCTTATAATCCGAAAAATACCGTAAATAAAAAGACCAAATTTGTATTTTTATGGAAATCATCTGGAGCTGTTTTTTACTTTTTGCCATCTTTCACAAGTGGACTCCAACCACATTGAACCTGGCACCCCTGGTCCTGTGATACTCTGGTGAGCACTGAGAAATTTTTTTCCCCTATTCCCATGTTGATTTATTGCTTTCAGGAGGCCCTCCTGTACGTCTCTCCAAAGGGGTATTGGGGTGCGTTAAAATTTTGTGCAGCCCTGTCACTCACTGCATACGCAATAACAGTATAGGACAGAGTTCCCCAACTCCAGTCCTCAAGGCCCACCAACAGGACATGTTTTCAGGATTTCCCTTGTACTGTACTGGTGTACAGGTGATGCAATTATCACCTGTGTGCAATACTAAGGAAATCCAGAAAACATGACCTGTTGGTGGGCCTTGGCGACTGGAGTTGGGGAACCCTGGTATAGGAGACCCACTGTTTAATAATGGGAACAACAAAGCAAAGCTGGCAGATGGCTCTATAAGAATAGTAAGGGCCAACTGCTGGCCCTTTAAGAATAGTAAAGGCCGCCTGACGGCCCTATAAAAATAGGCTTTGTAACTTTCAGAATCCCTCCTTCATAAATGAAACAGGATATGTCTGATGATGTGTCACACACCACATGGTCAGATAATGTTGTAAAATGTTAAAATGCCATTTCAAAGTGAATGCATTTGTCTTGGTTGAAAGCAATGGTATAGTTCAAAAGCACATCAAAAACGCTACAAGTGAACATAGCCCAAGGTATGGAGGAGCATTTTTGTTTTTGGTTATTTATGTTGCTTTATATACAAGTCATTACCCTGGAAAGGATGTACTCTATACTACCTTTAGTGTCGCAGGTCCCGTGCTCAGAACTTTCACTACAGTATTGGACCCCGCGCTCTCCCATAGTGTGGGTAAGTCGCCCTGCTCTGCGTGGCAGTTTGCCGACACTGACAGGGTCCTGATATTAGAGTCCTGACATTATAACTGACGTTACCATTTTTTTTTGCTCTTTCTGAGCAGGTAAAGCACCTGACTCAGATGTCTCAGAAACTCCTTGGGGAACAACGAGTCCTGGCTCAGTCTCAGCAGCTGATCACTGACACTGTGCAGGGGGTTTTATCATCAGGGGCTCGGGATGTTACATTAGTTTCCCCTGAGTCTCCGGTTAAGTTACCGGATACCTTTTCTGGAGATAAAAAGGAATTCAGAGTTTTCAAGGAGGGCTGTAAGCTTTTTTTTTTAATTGAGACCACACTCTTCTGGGGATGAAAGTCAGAGAGTGGGGGTCACTATGTCTCTGTTAAGGGGATCCCCCCAGGCTTGGGCTTTCTCCCTTCCGACCACGGCCCCTGAGCGTATGACTGTGGATGCATTTTTTGTGGCCCTGGGGCATATTTATGATGAGCCTGATCGGATGCGTATGGCTGAGGACATGGTGATGAGTGTGTGCCAGGGGAAGCACTCAGCTGAGTGGCTTTGCTCAGAGTTCAGACGCTGAGCTGCTGAGGTCTGCTGGAATGATGCCGCAGTCCGGGAATTGTTCCGTAGAGGCCTGTCTGAACATCTGAAAGATGACTTGGCTCTCCATCCTCTGCCTGATTCCCTGGAGGAGGCAATGACACAGGCCATCTGAATGGATCGCAGGCTACGGGCGAGGTGAGTGATGCAGATTGAGACACCGTTATTCTCCCAAGGAAGGGGAGCCAGTCCTACATTGGAAACCATGGAGATGGGAACCATCGACCTCAAGGAGAAGGAAAGGAGACAACGGCACGTGGGAAAATGCTGCTTTCACTGTGGCGATTCTGGACATTGGAAAAAGGATTGCCCCTCCTGTCCACTGACCCACAAGCGACTGAGCCCGGGTGATTGTCATGGAGGTCACCCAGGCTCTCAGATACCTTTTTCTGCATTTTCAAAAATGTTGTTGCAAGTGGAACTTTGTTGTGGGAGTGTCTCCACATCCACTTCTGCCTTCGTGGATTGCGGATCGTAGTTGAACTTTATTGACTTTGACTTGGTGTCCAGGTGTAAGTTAGGGACAGTTAGGCTGGAGACTCCTATCCATGTTGTTGCCATTGACAAAACATCACTGACTAAGAATGACGTCATATTTCTTACAGAGGAGTTTCTCCTTAAAGTGAGTTCCTTGCACCAGGAACGTATTTCATGTTTTGTTATGGACAACCTGCCTGCGGGACTGGTGTTGGGGTTCCCCTGGTTACAATTACATAATCCTCTGATTAATTGGAAATCTCGGGACATTGTTAAATGGGGTCCCTATTGTTCTGAAAAATGTCTTGCTACTGTGTCTGTGTTGTCCGTTGGTCTGGAAGGTATTCCGGAGTACCTAAAAGACTATATGGACGTTTTCTCTGAAAAAGAGGCTGAAGCTTTACCACCACACCGCCCATTTGATTGTGCCATTGACCTGGTTCCAGGTGCTAAATTGCCCAAGGCCCGCTTGTATAACCTTTCGGGTCCCGAGCGGACTGCTATGAAGGAATACATTTCCGAGAGTCTCCGTAAGGGACACATTCGTCCTTCTGTCTCTCCCGTGGCGGCGGGGTTCTTTTTCGTAAAGAAAAAAGATGGTGGTTTGCGCCCATGCCTCGATTTTCGAGAGTTAAATAAGATATCTGTGAGAAATACGTATCCCCTCCCACTTATTCCTGATTTGTACAACCAGTTGTCCGGAGCTAAGTGGTTTTCGAAATTAGATCTACGGGGAGCGTATAACCTTATCCGAGCCCGGGAAGGAGATGAGTGGAAAACTGCTTTTCTCACTACAGAAGGGTTGTTTGAAAATTTGGTCATGCCTTTCGGTCTGACCAATGCTCCAGCGGTCTTCCAAAATTTCATCAATCACATGTTCTCTGATTTTATTGGACTTTTTATGGTTGTGTATTTTGATGACATACTGATCTACTCACCTGATAAACAGGCTCACATTGGTCACATTCGGGCAGTTCTCCAAAGGCTTCGGGAGAACTGTCTCTTTGCTAAACTAGAGAAATGTTTATTTTTTGTTCAGGAACTGTCTTTTCTGGGATTCATTGTGTCTGCTGAGGGGTATCGCATGGATCCTAATAAGGTACAGGCCATTGTCGATTGGGTTCAACCTTGTGATTTGAAGGCTCTGCAGCGTTTCCTAGGATTCGCCAATTATTATCGCAAATTTATAAGGGGGTTCTCACAGGTGGTTAAACCCCTCACAGACATGACTCAAAAGGGGGCTGATATCAAGAATTGGTCAGCCACAGCGATAGCGGCGTTTCAGTGTTTAAAAAAATGTTTCATGTCTGCTCCGATTCTTATTCAACCAGACCCGTCATTTATTGTTAAGGTGGACGCCTCAGAGGTGGGGGCGGTATTGTCTCAGGGACCCGCTACTTTGACTAATTTGAGACACTGCGCCTTTTTCTCAAAGAAATTCACCCCTGCGGAGAGAAACTATGATGTTGGGAATCGAGAACTTCTGGCCGTGAAGTTGGCCTTTGAAGAATGGAGGCAATTTTTGGAGGGGGCTGTCCATCCTATAACCGTAATTACGGACCACAAGAACCTAGCTTACATTGAGTCAGCTAACAGGTTGACTCCTAAACAGGTTATATGGTCACTTTCTTTTTTCCCGATTCCACTTCTCTATCACTTTTCGGCCAGGATCCAAAAATGTCAGAGCTGATGCCTTGTCACGCAGTCTAGATCCGGTGTCTCCCCCCGAACCTCCATCCTCCATTCTTCAGCCCGGGGTGGTGGTGGCAGGTATTTCTAATATGTTGGAACGGGAGATTTGTGAAGCCCAGTCTCTTGCACCTCCGGCTAAGACAGTGGATAAACTGTTCGTACCGGCTCAATTTAGTCTCAAGGTCTTTCGGGAGTTCCACGACTCAGTTCTGGGTGGACATCCAGGGATCTCGGCTACCCGGAAGGCCATCGTCAGAATATTCTGGTGGTCTTCTTTAGCCTCTGATGTTGGGGAATATGTGTCTGCTTGTGATGTTTGTGCCCCTGCGAAAACCCCCCATAACCGGCCGGCCGGGGAATTGGTACCACTGCCAATTCCTGAGAGACTATGAACTCATTTGTCCATGGATTTCATCACCAACCTTCCCCCCCTCCAAGGGTAATACTGTCGTTTGGGTTGTGATGGACAGGTTTAGTAAGCAGGCACATTTTGTACCCTTAGCGGCTCTACCTAATGCGGAAACGTTGTCCAGATTGCTTGCTGAGCATGTGATGCGGTTGCATAGGGTACCCTTGAATGTGGTGTCTGATAGGGGAGCACAATTTGTTTCCAGATTTTGGAGGGCATTTTGTAAAAGGTTGGGTATTGGTCTGTCCTTTTCATCCGCTTACCATCCAGAGACTAATGGGCAGACTGAGCAGACCAATCAGTCTCTGGAGCAAATTCTGCGTTGTTTGACCTCAGCCCGACAGGATGATTGGTGTACTGCGTTACCTTTGGCCGAGTTTGCGTTTAACAACCGCATTAACCAGTCTACGGGTACATCTCCCTTTTTCTGCAACTATGGGTTTCATCCACATTTTGGAGAGCTTTCCTGTTTGGACTCTGGGTGTCCTGGGGCAGTTGAGACTGTCCAGCGGTTGGGGGAGGTATGGCGGGAGGTCCAGAGTAACATTACGAAGGTCCAGGATAAATATAAGTTTTTTGCAGACAAAAAAACGGTCCGTGGGGCCTGTGTTCCAGGTTGGGGATAAGGTATGGTTATATACCAAGAATATAAGTCTCAAGGTCCCCTCTGCGAAGCTTGGACCTAAATTTATTGGTCCCTATGAAATTACCGAAGCGGTTAACCTGGTGGCTTTTCAGTTGCATCTCCCGCCATTTCTACGGATCCCCAATGTTTTCCATAGGGCCCTTTTGAAACCTGTGGGGTCCTGTGGGGAGGGATCATTGTCTTCCAAGCCACCGGTTTTGGTAGACGGGCAGTCTGAGTACGAGGTGCAACGAATTGTTGACTCTAGGTTGGTCCATCGTGCCCTTCAATATCTTGTACATTGGAAAGGCTACGGTCCTGAAGACCGGTCGTGGGTTCCTACTCGATCGGTTCATGCGGATCGGTTGGTCTGGGCCTTTCATGTCAAGTATCCTGAGAGACCTGGGGGGTCCAGTGGCCCCCCGTTTTGAGAGGGGGGTACTGTCATGATCCAGGATCGGGTTTGTCTTTGGCCCATCCTAGTCAGACAGGGGTTAATTGTTTCTGCCTCTCTCTGGCAGAGGGCGGCTATTTAATGCTCACTCGACCTAGGTCTGGTGTCAGTTATACTCCTGCCCTCGGCTGAGTTAGTTGACCTTGTGCGTACGTGTGCCTTGTGACTGTGATACTTTATGCTTGTTTGGTTTTGACCTGGTTCTGTCCCTGTTACGAGTTCTGCTTGTTCCTTTGGTACTGCTCTGCTATTCCCGTGTATGACTCATTGCTTACGTTCTGACTATTCTCTGCTTGCTCCTCTGGTATCACTCTGCCCTCACTGTGTATGACACCCCCGCTTGTCTGACCTGAGTTCCCCTAATCTTCACTCCAGGATTCCTGTAATAGAATCCTACAGTCATCTACTGCAGCAGGACGCTAAGCCATGCCCCCTGTGGTCATATGATCGTAGGTCCTGGTACTCTATACTACCTTTAGTGTTGCAGGTCCCGTGCTCAGAACTTTCACTACAGTATTGGACCCTGCGCTCTACCAGTGTGGGTAAGTCACCCTGCTCTGCGTGGCAATTTGCCGACGCTGACAGGGTCCTGGCATTAGAGTCCTGACACTCCGGCTTTAAAAGCAGTCTACCTACTCCCAGAAAAGGGAGCCTTACAGGCCTTCCAGAGCTACACCGTGACGCTGGCTCAACACCTCCTGCCTTAGCTGCTATTGTGTTTTTGGCACTACCAGCAGATGCACCACCACCACCATCAGTACCAGGTGGCCCTCACGCCCACATCCACGTCCTCTTCCACAATACTTCCTCATGTTTTTGAAAATGGACCCAAAATACCAGCAGATATATGGTACTGTATCATAAGCGTACAGCTCTATACAGTCTATGGATAACAGTAAATCTCTGTATATATTTCATGAGGCATACACAGACGCTCACAGGCTCAGTATGGATTACCCAATAAAATAACAAGTTGAAAAAGGGTACAGTATCACCAGATAAAAGGTATATATAGTATAGTGTAAACATTCTGATTCTCCGTATACATTTTAGGAGGCAAACACAAACACTCTCAGGCCCAGTATGGATTATACAAGAATATGAAAAGCTGTAAATGGATTATGTAACACAAGCGTACAGCTGTATACAGTGTTGGGGTAATCTTAAAGTTCCAAATATATTGCCGAAGTAACAGACAGATGTTTACAGGCTCATTATGGATTACACCAGAATCTAAATAGCTAAAAAGGTTACAGTATCAGAAGCGTTTTGCTGTATACAGTGTTGGCCAAATTGAAAATACTGGTATATATTTCCATAGTCACCCTCAGACGCTCACTCAGTTTGGTTTTGACCGTAATAAAAAATGTTGTAAAAAAGTTCCTGGATAACAAGATAGCAAGTATATATTTTTAGGGGACAATTGAAATCTCCATATAAATAGTCCCGTAGTCACTCTCAGACGCTTACACAGTATGGATTGGACCGTAACGCTAAATGTCGAACAAAGGTACTGTATAACAAGATACAAGCTGTATCAAGTATAGTGTAAAAATTTGTTTCTCCGATTCACTGTATATATAGAAGGCATAACCCACACACGCTCACTCACAATGGATGATGTAGGGAAGGTGGACTGACAGATAAACCAGCCTGTAGTGAGAAGCAGAGGTGTAGCGCAGTGTAGGTGTGAAACCGCTAAGATAAAGAGAAAGGGTGCAGTGTTTTAGCTTGCCCATTGGAGGGCAGTGGAGAGTGTAGGAGTGGGACTGAATAACTGCCATTGGTCAGAGAAACTGTTAGGTGATGGTGGGCGGACTTACCAGAACTGGATGTATAAAAGGCTGAGGGAAGGTTCTGGAAGAGTCAGTCAGCGAAGGGAGCACAGTAAAGAGGAAGTTCTGCTGAGGAAATAGAGACAGTGGAAAGGCTCCAGAGAGGACTGAAAGTTGAGGCGGTCACGGGGGGGTGGGCCAGAGGACAATAGCCACTGACGAATACGGCCTGGGGCTATCATACGGACGGTGTGCTCAGACTGGTGCAGCGCTCTGGTGGTTGGGCCTAGGCCAGCCACAGTGGAAGAGTCACAGAGGACGCCACGATTATAGTTACAAAGGAAGTGAAGGTATCGGGGCCCCACAGTTGGTTATCCTACAGTTGATACCTTAATACAAATTTTTGAAACAAGGTACTGTATCAGCACATACCAGGTGTGTCCAGTCTAGGGTTAAATTTCCGTCTATACTTCCGGAGTCAGACACAGACACTCACAGGCTCACTATGTATTACACCAGAATTAAAAAAGTAGAAAAAGGGAAAGGTATTCATAGCGTACATCAGTAACAGTGTTGTGGTACTTTTAAATCTTCGTATACATTTCAATCTCAGTAAGCCAGTCAAGAATATCTGCTACTGGAAACTACATGGATACAAGTATAGACGCAAAGTCGAGTGTTAGTAGAAATTTTGGAATTACTCATCGTGGGGAAACTTCCCGGTATATGTTGCAGAGGCGATGCAGACCCTCAATTACTGTGTTTGTGGAGAAAGCGAAAAAGTTTCTTTGTGAAAAAAGGATTGCTTTATCGCAGTAGCTTGGATCACATCACCGTTACTCATCTCCATCAAATTGTGATCACAGGGAGAGATGTACCCATGGTCCTCACTGCCTATCATGATGTGTCTGGTCATTTTGGTGTGCAAAAGACAGAAGCCACAGGCCGTAGGCGATTCTGTTGGATTGGCATGAGAGGAGACATTGAAAAATGGTGGCAGGAATGTCACACGTCTGTGACTATCACAACTGTGAAAGGTAATTATAAACCACCACTGCATCCGCTTGTAAGTTGACATCCATTTCAAATGGTAGGCATTGATCATCTGAAGGTAGAGGCCAGCAGGACAGGCCATAGCTACATCTTAACCATCATTGATCAATACACCAAATTTCGAGTTGCCGTCCCTGTGAAGGATTTAACTGCCCAGACTACACAGTGGTGGAGCAGGGAGAGGTAAGTATTGCAACTTGCAAGTGCTCTGACCATGACCAAGCAGGGAGGGCACAATCGTGGTTGACGGTATTGGCACAGGACTCCTCATAGTATGCTGGTGTGTCTGACGGCGAGTGGGCCCTCGCACCGTCTGAGACACTGTATTGTACTATGAGGTGCCCTGTGCCATTGCCGGCAGCCATCAGTGGGCCCATCCACCTGTTCAGAGCAATGGCACTTGCCAGGGTGTGCCAGGTCTTGACCCCAGCCGTTGGGGGAGGGGTGGGCAGCCCAGTTAGGGAGGTTTAAAAATTGGCATATGTAGATGTGTTGGCTGGACATTCAGCTGCTGCAAAGGGCGTAATTGGGCAAGTCCGAGGAAGAGGAGGAAGAGGAAGAGGAGGTGTGCTTAATGGTTGCGGTGGTCTTACAGTGGGGGCAGCGATGGAGCGTTGTTGGCTACCTTCAGTTGGAGCAGGTGCACATGTGCTACTTGAGGTTTTGTAGTGCGTCCACACTTGCAAGTGCATGTTGATTAAATGTCTAAGCATGCAACTGGTATTCAAATTTCTGAGTTGTTTACCTCGACTAAAGGTCCCTCCACACTTCTTACAGGTAACCTTTGCCTCATCAGTAGGATTTTGGACAAAGAAGTGCCACACTGAACTCTTCCTACTATGGTAAACATTTTCTGGCCTTGCACGCTGTGCGAAGTTGACCGTCTGGTCAAGCTGTCCTGCAACTCTTTTAGTTTTTGTTCCACGTTTTAGGACAGCTATGGGCCTGCCAGATAACCGCTGCTGCGATGTCAATGCCTGCTGCGGATCCTTCTCCTTATCTGAACTATTGCCAGTGCCACCCTCCTCCCCCAATGGATGCCAATCCGGGTCCAGAAGTGGGTCATCCATCACCTCCTCTTCAAAGTCATCTGCACCTTCCTCTTTACCTTCCTCTGTGTCACTGTGTAAGGTGGTATGGTATGCTTGAAGGGGCACCTGGGTTTCATCAGGGTCAGATTCTGGCTCAATAGACTGCGAGGGCAATGTAGTGCTGTGGGTCAATGTACCAGCAGAATCATCTAGCATTGGCTCTGCATCAGTGCAGTCATATAAGATTCATCTTGGACTGGGGAATTCAGGATTTGACTGGATAACCCAGGCATGGTATGTGAAAAGAGCTCCACAGAATAATGTGCAGTGTGGGCTGCCACATTCTGAACTTTTGGTGGGGGTGAAGGACACAAGGACAGGGTTTTTTATGACCAGAACCCTGTACTGACGACTCCGTGCTTGCAGGTTTCGACCGTTCAGAAGAGGAGGCAATAGAGCTGGTGCCTTTTTCGGCAATGTACGCCAAAACCTGTTCCTGATGCTCCGGCTTTAAAAGCGGTTTTCCTACTCCAAGAAAAGGCAACCTTACAGGCCTTCTTGGGCCAGAGGATGACGCAGGCTCAACACCTCCTGCCTTACCTGCTATTGTGCTTTTGCCAGAACCAGCCGATGCACCGCCACCATCAGTACCAGCCGCGCCTGTTATGAATGGGTCACTGAGGAGAAAAAAGCAAAACAAACTAAGTCACAGAAAACCAGAGAGGCTGGTAACTATGCAAATTGCAGATCCCTGATACTACCACACAACTAGCAGCATTCGTGGAGCGTACCTACAATGTTCCTAGACGCTTCATCACAGCCGGAGGACTAAATAAGCCTGAAGCATGAAAAGGGGAAAACTAACTGCCCCAGAGCAGACCCCAAAGGAATAGATAGCCCCCACACATGTATTGACGGTGAAACAAGATGAAGGCACAAACACAGGCAGGAAAATAGGCTGAGCAAACGATGGGGCCCAAACTAACTAGAAAGGAAAGGAAAGACACTGTCTGCAACCTGCAAAATACCCTACAAAAATAATGTCCAACACTTCTGATAGCAAAATTAACCCTGAAGTCGCTAGACTTCTCCCACTATATCAGCACTCTGAAATATTCTGAGACAGAGCAAAAAGAGACCAAACTAGTAAGGGACAAAAAGCAAATTGGCAAAATACTGATAAATAAGAGTGGAAATTCAGCACAGCCCCCAGCCGGGGCTGGCTGACCACACAAAAAACTGAATAAACCAACAAAATCAAGTGTGAACATTAGCAGAAAAACTTAGCTTTAGATGACTGGAACAGAGCTGAAAACCAAGAGCTGACAAGCCAGAAGGAATCACCAGCAACTGAATAGGGCGTCGACTGTCTTAAATCCAATCTGAGACTCCTGAGGTCCAATCGTCATCCTCATTCTCAGGTGGCAGATCTCCACCGATCAAATCAGCCTCACTATCTACTGTTACTACCAGAGGGAGTCTGGAAGGAGAACTCACAACTGGTGAACCAGAGAATGAACTCACAACAGTACCTCCCTTTGAGGAGGGGTCACCGAACCCTCATCCACGCCACCAGGCCGATCAGGATGGGCCCGGTGAAAAGCATGAACTAATCTATTGGCATGAATATCGGAGGCAGAGACCCAAGAATTATCCTCCTGACCATAACCCTTCCATTTGACCAAATACTGGAGTCTCCGTCTAACCAAATGAGAATCCAATATTTTCTCTACCTCATATTCCACATTGCCTTCAACCAACACAGGGTCTGGAGGTGCTGCCATAGGAAGCACTGGCTCAACAAACCTCCTCAACAGAGTTTTGTGAAATACGTTATGGATCTTGAACGAAACAGGAAGAGCCAATCGAAACGAAACAGGATTAAGAATTTCCAAAATCTTATAAGGACCAATAAATCTTGGCTTAAATTTAGGAGATGCAACCTTCATAGGAATATTCTTAGACGACAACCAAACCATATCACCCACTTTAAACCGGGGAACAATGGTCCTATGCCGGTTGGAAAATCGCTGGGCCTTTTCCTGAGAGAGTGACAACTTATCCACCACTTGGTCCCATATATGCTGCATTCTCTTAACCACAGTGTCCACACCTGGGCAGAACGAAGATTCCACTTGCCCTGAAGAGAATTGAGGATGAAACCCAAAATTACAGAAAAGGGTGACATCAAAGTGGCAGAACTAGCTCTATTGTTCAGTGCGAATTCGGCCAAGGGCAAAAATGAGACCCAATCATCCTGATCAGCAGATATAAAACATCTCAAATAAGACTCCAAGGTCTGGTTTGTTCTCTCAGTCTGTCCATTGGTGTGGGCATGAAACACGGAGGAGAAGGATAACTGAATTCCCAGATTGGAACAAAAGGCTTTCCAGAATCTGGAAACAAACTGGACTCCTCTGTCGGACACAATGTTCTCAGGAATACCATGTAACCAAACCACCTGTTGTAAAAACAAGGGCACCAACTCAGTGGAAGATGGCAACTTTAGGAGTGGTACAAGATGGACCATCTTCGAAAGTCTATCACAAATCACCCAGATAACAGTCATTTTCTGAGAGACAGGAAGATCAGAAATAAAATCCATTGAGATATGGGTCCATGGCCTCTTGGGCACCGGAAAGGGCATCAGCAACCCACTAGAACGAAAACAGGGTTTAGACCGAGAACAAGTCCCACAGGACTGTACAAAATTCCTGACGTCACGAGATAAGGCAGGCCACCAAAAGGACTGACTCACCAAATCTCTGGTACCAAAAATACCTGGATGACCAGCCAATGCGGAGCAATGAATTTCAGACATCACTCTCTTTCTCCACTGGTCAGGAACATACAATTTTCCCATAGGGCAACGCTCAGGTTTATCCTCCTGAAATTCCTCCAGGGCGCATCTCAAATCGGGCGAAATGGCAGAAAGAACTACCCCCTCACCTAGGATGGTAGTAGGCTAGGCCACACTAAGAGAATCGGCAAAGAAACTCCTAGAAAGGGCGTCTGCCTTAACATTCCTAGTGCCCGGAAGAAAAGAGACCACAAAATTAAAACGCGTGAAAAACAAGGCCCATTTAGCCTGTCTAGGATTCAAGCGTTTGACCGACTCCAGATAAATCAAATTCTTGTGATCGGTGAGGACCACAACTTGATATCTAGCTCCCTCCAACCAATGTCTCCACTCCTCAAATGCCCACTTCATGGCCAACAATTCCCGATTCCCCACGTCATAGTTGCGTTTAGATGGGGAGAACTTTCGAGAAAAAAAGGCACAGGGATTCATCTTAGAAGTCACAGGGTCTTTTTGGGACAAAACAGCTCCTACACCAATCTCAGAAGCATCTACCTCCACTTGAACTGGAAGTGAGACATCAGGTTGCCGTAAAACTGGAGCTTAAGTAAATCTCTGCTTAACCTCCTGAAATGCTGAGATAGCCTCAGGAGACCAATTCAGCACATCAGCGCCCTTCTTGGTCAGATCAGTCAGTGGTTTGACAATACCAGAAAAATTACCTATAAATTTATGATAGAAATTAGCAAAACCCAAAAACTTCTGGAGTGCCTTCAAAGAAATAGGCTGAACCCAATCATAAATGGCCTGTACCTTGGCCGGGTCCATTTCAATAGTCGATGGAGATAAGATAAATCCAAAAAATGAAATCCTCTGTACACCAAAGAGGCATTTCGATCCCTTAACAAACAGGGAATTCTCCCTCAAAATCCGGAACACAGTCCGGACGTGTTCCACATGAGAATCACAATCACTAGAAAAGATCAAAATATCATCCAGATAGATGATCAAAAACTTATCCACAAAGTCACGGAAAATATCATTCATAAAGGACTGGAAGACAGAAGGGGCATTAGTGAGCCCAAAAGGCATCACCAGGTACTCAAAATGTCCCTCCGGAGTATTAAACGCCGTCTTCCAATCATCCCCGTGCTTGATGCGAATAAGATTATACGCCCCCTGAGGTCAAGCTTAGTAAACCAGCAGGCACTCTTAACTCTGGAGAATAAATCAGACATCAGAGGTAACGGGTACTGATATTTAACCGTCTTCCTGTTAGAGAGATGGTACTGTAGGAGGAGCGTCCAGCTGTGTAAGGTTTATTAAACAAATTAAATCAATGTATATATTATGTTAGTCACAGACGCTCTCACAGTATGCATTGGACTGTAATCCAACAAGCAGATGTACAGAACTGTTTGAAAAACAGAGACGACTCTAAGGTGTAGGCGGTACAGGGTAGTGTGTGAGGAGCGTACACCACTGTACGGTGTGTATGTAAAATTGTCACGCTCCGTGTATTTGTATACAGACTGACACACTGTCTCTGTCAAGTTTTTACCGTAATCAAACAGCAGATATACGAAACTGTTTGAAAAATGGACACAACTCTAAGGTGTAGGTCTGGAAAAACAGACAAACTCTTCATTTTTTTTTCCAGAGTCACACACAGGTAGCTTCTATTTGTCCGTGCTAGAAGGCGCTACACGGTAGTGTGTGAGGAGCGTACACTGCTGTACAGTGTGTATGTAAAATTGTCAAGCTCCGTGTATTTGTATACAGACTGACACACGCTGTCTCTGTTTAGTTTTTACCGTAATCAAACAGCAGATTATTAATATTTATTATTATAGCGCCATTTATTCCATGGCGCTTTGCATGTGAGGAGGGGTATACATAATACATACAAGTACAGTAATCTTAAACAATACAAGTCATGACTGGTACAGGATGAGAGAGGACCCTGCCCGCGAGGGCTCACAATCTACAACGGGATGGGTGAGGATAAAGGGTAGGCGAGGGTAGAGCTGGTCGTGCAGTGGTTTGGTGGATCGGTGGGGTTACTGCAAGTTGTAGGCTTGTCGGAAGAGGCAGGTCTTCAAGTTCTTTTTGAAAGTTTCCATGGTAGGCGAGAGTCTGATATGTTGTGGTAGAGAGTTCCAGAGTAGAGGGGATGCACGGGAGAAATCTTGTATGCGATTGTGGGAAGATGAGATAAGAGGGGAGTACAGAATGAGATCTTGTGAGGATCGGAGGTTTCGTGCAGGTAAGTACCGGGAGACTAGGTCACAGATGTACGGAGGGCTCAGGTTGTGGATGGCTTTGTATGTCATGGTTAGGGTTTTGAACTGGAGTCTTTGGGTAATGGGGAGCCAGTGCAAGGATTGACAGAGGGGAGAGGCCGGGGAATAGCTGGGGGACAGGTGGATTAGTCGGGCAGCAGAGTTAAGAATAGATTGGAGGGGTGCGAGAGTGTTAGAGGGGAGGCTACAGAGCAGGAGGTTGCAGTAGTCAAGGCGGGAGATGATGAGGGCATGGACTAGGGTTTTTGCAGATTCTTGGTTGAGGAATGTACGGATCCGTGAAATATTTTTGAGTTGAAGTCGGCAGGAAGCGGAAAGGGATTGGATATGTGGTTTGAAAAAGAGATCAGTGTCAAGGATAACCCCGAGGCAGTGAGCTTGTTGGACTGGAGAGAGTGGGCAGCTGTTTACTTTAATGGATAGGTCCATTGGGGGGGTCACGTGAGATGGACGAAAGATGATTAATTCTGTTTTGGCCATATTAAGTTTTAGAAATCTAGCGGAGAAGAAGGATGAAATAGCAGACAGACATTGAGGGATTCTGTTTAGTAGGGAGGTGATATCTGGTCCAGAGATGTAGATCTGTGTGTCATCAGCATAGAGATGATACTGAAAGCCATGAGATTCTATGAGCTGTCCGAGGCCGAAGGTGTAAACGGAGAAGAGCAGGGGCCCTAGGACTGAACCTTGCGGGACCACGACGGATAGGGGGCGCGATGAGGAGGTGGTATGCGAATGGGAGATGCTGAATGTCCGGTCTGCTAGGTATGACGCAATCCAAGATAGGGCTAAGTCTGTGATGCCAAGAGATGAGAGGGTCTGTAGTAATAGGGAATGGTTCACTGTGTCAAAGGCAGAGGACAGGTCCAGGAGGAGGACAGAGTAGTATCGTGTGGCCTTGGCGGCTAGTAGGTCATTGGTGACCTTAGTTAGGGCAGTTTCAGTGGAGTGGTGTGGCTGGAAGCCGGATTGCAAGTGGTCAAGGAGGGAGCAAGAAGAGAGGTGGGAGGATAGTTCAAGATGGACGTGTTGTTCCAGTAGTTTTGAGGCATAGGGGAGAACTGATATAGGTCAATAGCTAGATACAGAGGATAGGTCAAGAGGATGGGTCAAGAGAGGGCTTTTTGAGGATAGGTGTGATTGAGGCATGTTTAAAGCTTGAGGGGAAAACACCAGTTGTTAGTGATAGGTTGAAGAGATGGGTTAGGGTTAGGATGAAGACTGTGGTGAGGTTTGGGATGAAGTGGGATGGGATCGGGTCAAGTGCACAGGTAGTGAGATGTGATCTTGAGAGTAGAGTGGAGAGTCGATCTTCTGTAATGGTGGAGAAGTTGGTTTTGGGGGAGGAGCGCAGGGCAGGTAGGAGGAAGGGCACTGGGGGTTGTTGACCAAAACTGTCTCTGTTGTTATCAATCTTCTGCTTGAAAAATGAGGCAAACTCTTCAGCTGAGATGAGTGGAGAGGGAGGAGGTGCTGGGGGGCGGAGGAGAGAATTGAAGGTGTTGAATAACTGTTTAGGGTTGTGAGACAGGGAGGATATGAGAGATGAGAAGTAGGTTTGTTTTGCTGCAGCAAGTGTGGCCTTGAAAGTAGTGAGGGACTGTTTGAATGTGATGAAGTCCTCATTAGAGTGGGATTTTTTCCATCTCCGCTCAGCAGCCCTGGAAGCCCGCCTCAGTTCTTTGGTCAGACTGGTGTGCCAGGGCTGTCTGTTTATTTTGCGAGCTTTGGTATGTTTGAGAGTCGCAACTGATTCTAAAGCTACAGCTATTGTGGTGTTATATAGAGCGGCAGCGGCATCCGCATTGTGTAGGGAACTTATGTCTGTAAGAGGGAGGAGGGATTCAGACAGTGAGTGTAGATCTAGGTGTTGAAGATTTCTGCGAGGGTGTGGGGATTGTGGACCTGAGGAGGAGAGGGAAGAGAATGTAAGTAGGTTGTGGTCAGAGAGAGGAAGAGGTGAGTTAGAGTGGCTAGATAGGGAGCAGAGGCGGGTGAAGAGGAGGTCTAGTGTGTGGCCATCTTTGTGAGTGGCTTCAGAAGACCATTGAGTGAGGCCGAATGAGGAAGTGAGAAATAAAAGTTTAGTGGCAGCTGAGAGGGAAGTGTCAATGGGGATGTTGAAGTCGCCCAAGATGATAGTGGGGATATCAGTGGAAAGGAAATGAAGTAGCCAGGTGGTGAAGTGGTCAAAAAAGGTGGTGGCTGACCCTGGAGGGCGGTATATGACAGCTAGTTGGAGGTTGGAGGGAGAGTAGATGCGCACAGAGTGCACCTCGAAGGAAGGGAGGGTAACAGAGGGCGGCAGTGGGATTGGGGTGAAGGAGCAGTTATCTGACAGGAGAAAACCAACTCCTCCACCATGCTTGCAGCTGGGGCGGGGGGTGTGGGAGAGGTGGAATCCACCATATGAGAGTGCAGCAGGAGAGGCTGTGTCAGAGGAGGTGAGCCAGGTTTCGGTGATGGAGAGGAAGGAAGGTTTGTTAGTAATAAAAAGATCATGGATGAAAGATAGTTTGTTGCAGACAGAACGAGCGTTCCACAGAGCTCCTGTTAGTGGGACTGGAGAAGCTTGGGATGGGCGAATGTGTATAAGGTTGGAGTGGTTATGGAAAGTTGTGATTGGGTGTGGATGGGAGGTAGAAATGACTGTGGGAATGTGGTGAGGAGGACCAGGATTTGGAGAGATATCGCCGGCAGTGAGGAGGAGCAGAGAGAGTGTTAGGTGGGAGCAGGAGAGGGCATGAGGGGGCTGTCTGTGTTTGGAGACAGAGGATTGTATGTTGAGGAACAGATCTGAGGAAGAGGCGAGATGGATTGGAAGGATTGAAGAAGAGATGAACAGTTCCTTGCTTGGTGTAGGGATTGGTGTAGCAGATATACGAAACTGTTTGAAAAACGGACACGACTCTAAGGTGTAGGTGTGGAAAAACGGACAAACTCCTCAGTTTTTTTTTCCAGAGTCACACACAGGTAGCTTCTATTTGTCCGTGCTAGAAGGCGGTACACGGTAGTGTGTGAGGAGCGTACACCGCTGTACGGTGTGTATGTAAAATTGTCAAGCTCCGTGTATTTGTATACAGACTGACATACGCTGTCTCTGTCTAATTTTGTCTGTAATAAAACAGCAGATATACGAAACTGTTTGAAAAACGGACACAACTCTAAGGTGTAGGTCTGGAAAAACGGACAAACTCCTCGGCTTTTTCTTCCAGAGTCACACCCAGATAGCTGCTGTTTGTCTGTGATACCAGCCAGAATACATGGTAGTGTGTGAGGAGCGTACACCGCTGTATGGTGTGTGTAAAATTGTCAAGCTCCGTGTATTTGTATACGGACTGACACACGTTGTCTATCTAGTTTTGACTGTAATCAAACAGCAGATATACAAAACTGTTTGAAAAACGGACACAACTCTAAGGTGTAGGTCTGGAAAAACAGATAAACTCCTTGGCTTTTTCTTCCAGAGTCACACCCAGATAGCTTCTATTTGTCCGTGATACCAGCCGGAATACACGGTAGTGTGTGAGGAGCGTACACCGCTAGACGATGTGTGAAAAAATGAACTCTCAGTAACTCACCAGGACAAAATAATAACATTTGGAGTGCTTTGAAAAAAACAGTTTGAACAGCAGTGTGCACACAGCAATGCAGCTAGCAGGTAGCCTTAAAAGGCAGCCTAATCACCACCAGTGCTGCTGCACACAACAAAAATCCTCCCCTTTCACTGCACACTAACTGTACAGAGAAACGCGCTATCAGCAGAAGCAGTTTTTTTTCTTCTTCCCTGCCTAACGCTCTCCCTGTTCAGAATCAGCAGCAGCACCTCTCCCTATTGTAAGATCGGCAGAAGTAAGATGGAGGTCGGCGTTCACAGCCTTTTATACCCCCTGTGACGCCACACAAAGCCAGCCAATCACTTCAATGCCCTTCTCTAAGATGGTGCTGGCCGCTGCCTATGTCATCGCGTTGCCCACAGTGTGCGTCCTCCATCATTGGCTGAAAAAAGGCGCTGAAAGCATCATTTGAAACTCGACTTTGGCGCTCGGGTCGCCGACATCATGGCCGACCTCACGCTATGGTCGGGTTTCGTTTCATGAAACCCGACTTTGGCGAAAGTCGGCGATTTTTGAAATTGACCGACCTGTTTCGCTCAACTCTACTCACGACTTCAACCTAGTGGTACAGAAATTTCCCTGGATAGCCTGGATACTCTGCTGCAGAAAGCCCAGCCACTGTGTGCTCATTTATGACATCTACACCACTCGTGTTCACCAACTTACATTGCTACAGAGGTCTTTGTCTTTCGGGCTACCTGTTAACCAGTTGACATGTGCTGTGCCAACACTGTGGAATTACACTGTGCACATGTTGCAGCAACTGTGGCAGCAGTGATGACCACTGGTATGACAATTTGCATAGCCTGTCCCAACACAGTACGAACATGTAAAAATTAAGCTTGCGGAGTGAGCACAGATGAAGGACCTCTGCACCCTTTGGCACAGTTTTGAAATGGCTACTAATATGGCTAGCACTGATGTTGCCATCATCAGCAACACCTGCCCGGTCATCTACATGCTGGAGCATACCTTGAATAGTCTACAGGAGAAGGTGGTGCTTGTAAAGGAAAAGGAGGAAGCAGGGGAAGATGCGGAAGTGATAATATCTCTAACTTTTGGACTAACATTGCACAGGAGAGTGCCATGGGAGGGTGGATTATAGCGATCGAGGGGGGCTCAAGGTACCAGACAAACTGTTCGTAAAGTTGCAGGAGCCTAGGAACAAATGGAAGAGGATGAGGAGGAAGAGGTGATGGGCATGCGACAGTCAGGAGATGAAGAGGATAATGAATGTTGTCTGTGGATGGCGGGAGAGAATGGAGGAAGCAAACTTAAGTATTTCCCCACCACCAACACACCAAGTACTTGGACCTCATGAAAGAGGGTGACACATGAGTGCCTTCTTATTGCATTATCTGTAACATGATTGTCAGCTGTATTGTTAGGATTAGAAATAGTGCTAATTACTGGGTTGCCACTCTGTGAGAGCTAAATTTAGTCAGATGCTTCACCTCCTCGAAAGGGACACGTGCATGTTGAAATATCGAAACATACTTGTAGACAATCTTAAGAGTTTTTTTTCACAAGACAGAAGTGAGGCAAACAGTGTTCATCGCAGTTATATTCATCGCAGTTTGTTAATGATTCCAACCATGCTAATGTTGAGTCGTCAACACAAAAACATTAGCAGCAGCAGTGTAAGTGGCAGAGGTAGCACGGTGACTTAGTGTTTAGCACTGCAGCCTTACAGCACTGGGATCCTGGGTTAAAACTCCACCAAGGTCAACATCTGCAAGGAGTTTGTATGTTCTACCTGTGTATGCATGGGTTTCCTCTGGTTACTCTGGATTTCTCCCACACTCCAATGAAATACTGACAGGAAATTTAGATTGTGATCCCCAATAGTGAAAGTGATGAAAATGTCTGTGAAACACCGTGTGATTAATGGCGCTATATAAGTGAGTAAAATAACTAAAAATTAAAATAAGCAATTTCTGTGAGTCATTTCACACATTTTTTAGACCAGCCAGTGTACCAGCAGAACAGAGTACAAGTCTGTCACATAATGAACAACTGGAGAAGATGGTGCAGGAGTATTTTGAGCTCAAATTCAGTGCCATCAGAGGGGTTTGGACACTTTGCATTTTGGTCTTCAAAAATGGAATTGTGGCCTGAGCTTGCCTGTAATGTCTTGGAAGTTTTGTCATGCCCGGCAGACATAATTCTCTCAGAACATGTCTTCATCGCTTATGGTGTCCTGACGGGTAAGCGCATCAGCCTGTCCCCTGAAAGTGTACACTGCCTAACTTTCATCAAGATGAACCACTCATGGACCTTCAATGACTTTTACACCCCAGTCGTAGTCTGGGCAGTCTTGGCGATGGTGTTGTTTTTAGTGTAATGCATTGATCTGACGTTATTGCAGTCTGTGAAACCCTAATCTAGCACGAGTATTTTTTTACTGCCTAACATTAATAAGCCTAACTCTAACCTTAATAAGCCTAACCCTAATAAGCCTAGCCCTAACCCTAATAAGTGTAACCCCAATATGTGTAACCCTAATAAGTGTAACCCTAACCCTAATAAGCATAACTCTAATGCTAACCTAATAAGCCTAAGCCAAACCCTAACTGCAAAAAATTATTTAAAAAAAATTTAAAAAATATATATTTTTTTAATCCCCTGACAATGGGGATGCGGGGATTACGCAGAACGGGCGTGGGTAATTGGAGTTTTGGGGGGTTTGCGGACACAGAAATAAATATTATATTTCTGACAAGGCAGCGGTTGGATGTAGTGTATCTCTCTTCTCTCCCAGAACTGTTAGGAGTCAGATTTCTGCCTCTCCTTTGCTGAAATCTAGATCCTCACATTCTGCAGTCTCCTGCTCTTCATCTGCTGTAGAGGAGACTGCAGAGGAGATTGCCTTGCGGCAACTCTCTCCAGAGGCTAAGCCCTTTACTCCTGCATCTGAGCATGCTCATGGGACGAACTCCCATTGGAGTTCAGGAGTCAGGTGTTCAGATCCTGTGTCGGATCCTATTGGCTCCTCTTGGAGACCTGGAGATTTCCGGAAGGTCCCGTTCGCTATAAAAAGTGCGCATGGCTGTTCTGCCATGTGCTAGTATATTCATACTTGCTGCTCTATGTTTGTGGATGGATGCATGGACTGTTGAATGACTCATTTGAAATCCCCATTCCTCTGATACTACGTTTGTGAGAGTGACTGAGTTATTGACAGCATCAGCGCCAGCGTGCCATTGCTCCATTGCCTCAGCAGCTTAACGTCTGACATCGCGCCTTCATTATCAGCGGTGTCACTGGGCGGCACCATCCACGCCGCGCTGCAGTAGCAGCTTATTTGAGCGTTTGCGGTTGCAACGCTGTGCTCACTTGTTTTCACGGTAGGCTTCTTCGAGTGTAGTGCGGTTTTATTTAACTACGGTGACCGTCTACCATGTGTGTGCCGCTGAGTACCTGTGCTGCTAACAGGCTCAGCGTACTTTGTTCATTAAGTTGTTTCAGCAGCTCTGTGTCTATAACAGAGACTGCTAGGTGCACCTGGGTGATATTGAACCCTGTGCACATTACCGCCAGATTGCTCTGTCGTCACCTAGCTGCGGGTTTTCCATCCTCCGCACGGTGGACCCCGAGTGGCGAAGGCACATTATTTATATTTTTATTTAGTGTCTTCCGCCACTCCTAACAAGAACAACTACAAGGAGAGAAGAGAAAGCCACAGCCCAAGTGCTGCCATATTTACAAATATTAGGAGTTTTGATCACTGTGATAGGGTCTATCACAGTAATCAAAGCCAGCAGCCAATGAGAAAATTCTCATCGGTTGCCAGGTGCAGACAGTCAGATCTTGTCAGGCGCACTGTGCATGCGCCCGACATTTTCTTTCTGCGGGAGGAAGGAGGGGAACCAGGGGACTACTGATCCAGTACATAAGGTACCGTAGGGGGCCCGGGGGACCCCATTTCTCTTCCCATTGATAAGCCAGATCGTATCAGAGGAGAGAGAAAATAATTTTAAATTGGACTTTTTTTATGTGATCACCGCTATTCGGTGAATAACAGAGTTCACCTGACTAGGGTTGGTAAAAGCTGACCCGAATCATGTTGATATAAGTGCATGAATCATGAGAAATATGCTAAAATAAAATCATGGAGAATCATATTACCTGGTAATATTTACATCACAATGATTGCCATAAATACTAAACTCAAAAAATGGTAGAATTGCATTTTTTTTCACCATTTCACAGCACTTTGTTTCACACTTTTCAGTACGTTGTCTGGCAAAATGAATGGTGTCATTATAACTAGAGTTGAGCAAATTTGTCACTGTGACACAGCCGCGACAAATGCAGCTGTGGCACCCATCAGCTGATCAGCCTGCCCACTCCATGTATCCGGGTTCCAGTTGTAGCTTATTCGGTGAGTGCTGTAGCTTGCTGAATAAGAGAAACTAGAGAAACTAGATCTGAGCTGAAAAAGTAAATTAATGTGTATGCAAAATGTAAATGCATATAAACACATGACCTTTACACAGAGAAAACCAAAAAACAAATATCCTAAAATAAAAAGTAAAAAATAAATTGCAAAAATTGCATGAAGGTAGGAATAATAATAAGGGTATTTAGTATTTATATGCATTTACATTTTGCATACACATTAATTTACTTTTTCAGCTCAGATATAGTTTCTCATTTAGTTCAATGTACTTTCTGTGCATATAAGGGTGTGACCGCCCTGTTTCTGAGTTGGAAAATCCATCCTGTCTGGCCTATGCTATTACTGGTGGTTCAGTCCCTCAGTCCTTGTTCACATTTACGTCACTTGACAAGTGGAAAGGTTTTAAATACAGGAGTTAGGACTGTGCCACAAGGGTTGCCTTGATGTGGCGGAATGGCTTGTACATTCTTTTGATCAAAATTTTGTTTACTAAGTACCCTTATTATTATTACTACCTTCATGCAATGTATATATTTGCTTTATTATTTTCAACTTTTTTTTTTCAGAAGAGCGAGGGCTTTGCTAAGGAATTACCAGTGTAATAAAGATTATAAAAATGTGTGTGTTGTATTCTTTCATTAAAATAATTTATTCTTATTGTGTGAGTGTGTTTATTTAACCCTTTATTTACTGTAGGATTAGTAATGGATCGGTGTCTTATTGACACCTCTCCATTACTAATCCGGATTTAATGTCACCTTATAAAAGAAAGGTGGTATTAACCCTTTTATTACCCCACTTGCCACCGCTGCAGGGCAAGTGGGAAGAACCGGGCAAAGCTCCTGATTAGGCGCATCTAATAGATGCGCCTTTTCTGGACAGCTGGGGGCTGCTGTTTTTAGGTTGGGGGGCCAAGATCAATGGCCCCTTAACAGCCTGAGAATATCAGCCCTCAGCGGTCGGCTTTAGTCAGGTTGGTTGTCAAAAATAGGAGGGACCCCACGCCATTTTTTTAATTATTTATTTAAATAATTAAAAAAACAGCGTGGGGACCCCTCAATTCTTCGCAGCCAACCTGGCTGAAGCTGACAGCTGAGGGTCGCAGCTCCCAGCTGTAAGTTTCGCCTGGTTGGTTAAGAAAATGAGGGGGACCCCACATCGGATTTTTATTCATTCTTCTCTCCTGCCGGCAAAGCAGGAGAGAAGAATTACAGCCGCGGTCAGCACCAGCCGCCTGGAACAGCGCTTACTGTAGCACTTCTTCCTGGTGCCGTCCATGTGGTCCTGATGCAGCACACGGTTGCCACCCATGTGTCCACACGGACACGGATAGCTCCGGAACCAGGTTTTCCGGTACCGGAATTATCTGGACGTGTGAAACCGCCCTAAGTGGGGAAGAAACAAAAACAGTTATGTTTTTTTGAAAAGGGGGGAGAAATAAACACTAAAAGACCCTGGGCTGAAATGAGCATTGTACAAAAATTTGGCTATTTTTCAAAGTGATTTATGCCAGAATTCATATGTAATTACTTTGACACATTAGGGCCATTATCTATACTAGTATCCAACTCCTAAAAGCCCTTTCCTTCAGATCCACTGTGGCCTGAGGCACTATGAGAAAAAATCAAATGGTACCTTCCCAAAACTTTGTTGTTGCAGACATTGCAGAAATTAGAAAGCTGAGCTGTTTATATTAAAAATCTGCTTCTTCTCCAATTCAAAGACAAAAGGGACATGCTACTTTGTTTTTTAGGCTGGAGTCACACACAACGTCAAAAAAAATCGGTCCGTTTTTGACGGACCACAATCACACAAATGTTTCCGTATGTCATGTGATTTTAATGCGAGGATGCGATTTTGTCGCATCTAAGCATCCGTTTGACATCCGTGTGACACCCGTCTGCTGAGATTTTGTCGGTGGCTTGCAAAATGGATATATAATGGAGCTCAGTGACAGGTTAAAACACAAACGAAAGAATAGATATATACACATAGAATACATACAGTATATATATATTCATTTCATGTATTTTTTTATATGTCCCTGACTAATAATTAGATTATTTTTTTTTTGTAAAATTTGGGACGTCTCGGTGTTAAATTAAGGGGTTAATTCGTTGGAAAAAAATGCATGGGCTCCCGGGGCAAAATCGCAACCAGAGAGGTAAAGCAGGTGAGTGCGGGCAGATTTTAATTGCCTTGAGAAAGACCATTGTTTTTGCCCCCCCGCTGCAAAAATCTGCCCCCAGACACCCCAGAACAGGCGCATCTATAAGGCCGGGGTCACACTGGCGAGGAATACGGCCGAGTGAGCGGCGCTAAAAGCACGCATTAGACACGGACCAATGATTCTCTATGGGGTCCCTCGCACCAGCCGTATATTTCTCATCCGTATTCTACGCTCCATGCCAATCGCAGCATGCTGCGATTGTCAGTGTACTACGCCCGTAGTACGCCAATGCAAGTCTATGGGTGCGCAAAAAATACGGATTACACACGGACCACACATGTGACTTGCGAGAAATACGCACCAGGTGTCTTTTAGAAAAGCCGGCAATTCAGTGTGCTATACAGTAAACTCACACTGACAGTTTTAATAAAGAAACGAAAGAATAGATATAGACAAATAGAATACATATATATAGATATATATATATCTATATATATGCATTCTATGTGTCTATATCTATTCTTTGGTTTCTGTTAGAAACCCTGTCATAGGGCTCCATTATATGTCCATTTTGCAAGCCTGCGAGAAAATCTCGCATGTAAAATACTGACCGTATTTTGCGTCGGTTAGTGTGACCCCAGCCTTAGATGCTCCTTTTCTGGCACTTAGGCTGGAGTCACACTAACCTGCGCAAAATACGGTCCGTAGTTTACATGCGTAATACGGATGAATGACCCCTAAATAGTGCTCCGTAGGCCATCCGTAAGCAAGGTGAGGTCGCGTATTTTGCGCATGTCTGCATCTGTATGTAATCCGTGTGGCATCCGTATGCAATCCGTATGGCAAGATTTTCTCACAGCCTTGCAAAATGGACATTTAACGGTTTTGAGGCCTGCAAACAATTTAAATCATTAGCCTGCACCCTATTTATACACTCAGAAACAGGTGGCTGCCTCCATTCTGTCCATTTGTCACCTTGCTTTCACGAGGTGTGTTGGTGTTCTTTGTGCAACATGGCAGAGGGTCTGAGATTCAATACAACTGAGCAGGTTCTCTTTACCTGGCTTTTGTCACGGCGTTTTGGGCAACCATACCCAGTGATAGTGGATCCGCGGAGGAGGAGACGCATGTGGGTACATCCACTTTTGAGGCAACGACTGACAAGAGGTCATTTTCACCGCCTCTATTCTTCTCTGCGGGAGTATCTGGAGAAATTTTACCAGTACTGTCGCATGAGCATTTCCACATTTGATCGACTCTTGGAGACAGTGCGCCCTGGGATAACCTTTCAGGACACAAGGATGCGCAAAGCGATATCTGCAGAGAAGCGACTTCTACTCACAATACGGTATGTACTACACAACCACATTCTCTATGTTTATAATGTGTGTGCAAAATTATGTTTTTTGGCCTTCTTGGACAAAGTTTAATGCCCTCATCTTACTCAAAATATGTTTCAACTTACACACCAGAATGTTAGATCTAATATGTCCTGCATATCACTTAGTCATTGTGCCACCAAATATGTGTGTGTTATTCTCTCTCAATTCCTACCAAGTTTGGTCAGCATGTAAATGATTTTTTTTTACTTTAGCCATTCTAAACTTAACAATTTCTGTTGTTCTACAGCTTCCTGTCCACCCTCCACCATGAGTTTCTCATTGGAAAGTCAACCATTTCAGGCATAGTGAGGTCTACATGTAAAGAAATCTGGACAAGACTCCATCAAGTGGTCATGCCCGAGCCCAGGATGGAAGACTGGTTAAGGATATCAAGGGACTTTGAGGAGGACTGCCAGTTTCCAAATTGTATTGGGGCCCTGGATGGCAAACATATCAGGGTGCGTAAGCCGCCGAACTCTGGCTCCCAATTCTTCAGTTATAAACAATACTTTTCTGTTGTATTGTTGGCTCTGGTAGACCCTCAATACAAGTTTATAATTGTTGACATTGGGGCCTATGAAAGGATGGGAGACTCTAGAGTCTTCAATACTTCCATAATGGCTCGGCGGCTACGCACCAACCAGTTGGATCTACCACCACCACGCCAGCTACCAGGCTCCCCTGAAGAATCAGTCCCTTATGTCCTTGTGGCAGATGAGGCCTTTCAGTTATCGCGCAATGTCATGAGGCCATATCCCCGGCGCAACCTTGACCACAGGCGCAGAATTTTTAACTTGCGCCTATCACGTGCTAGGCGACTGGTGGAGTGTTCCTTTATGATTCTTTGTGCCAAATGGTGGATACTCCAGTCTGCCATTTAGTTGAGTGAGCAAAATGTGAATGAAGTTGTTAAAGCCTGTGTTGTTCTGCATAACTTCACCAGGATACATGATTGTTCCTCCTCTGATGGTGTTGTGCGTAGGCCGGACAATGTGCACAGGGTGAGACCACCTAAGAACCCTCAACGTAGACCGCTCTCTGGCCTAAAAGTGCGTGATATTTTCACTAATTACTTTATCTCACCTGAGGGGGCAACTTTTTGGCAAGAGCATGCTGTGTCTATGTTATAATTTGTTTCTTTAATTGTGTCTAAATATATATTACTCAAGCCCTTATGATTCTATGAGTGTTTCATTGCATTGGTTTGTGTCTGTTAGTATGTTGTGAGGGATTGTGAAAAATCACACAGAGACATTAACTAGAGTAGACAAATTTTTACTTTTGCCTTTTTTTTTTGTTTGCTTAAAGGCAAACATAATATTGCCATAAGCACATTTTGGCAATGGGCTAAATGACCCTTTGTGCCTTCTTTAACTTTTTTAAAAGTAACATTACATAACAAAACACAAAAAAAGATTAGGCAATAACAACATTGCTGCATAACAAGATTAAACTAGATTTGCCCACAAAAGGTGAGCTCCATCACCAAAATAAAGGCTACAAGATAACACTCACATTTCCTCATAATGTTTTCCAATCGTAGAAAGATTCCACCATGACAGGCAAGGCTACCTCACAGCTTTCAGACAGATATTACCGGTCTGTAGAACAGAGAATATTTAACCATGCTATACTGGAAAGGATGAAAAAACAAAACTCACTTGTTAAGACATAGAGAGAGCGTGATATCCTGAATGCTGGTCGCCTTGAATTTTTTTTCTAGAGATTGCTAGCAAAAAAGGTGACTACTTCACTAAGGCCAGCACGCCTTTCCTAGGCCTTAGCAAGTGAGTAGTGTCTTTTCATCCTTTCATTTTACAGTATAGCGCGTTGAAATATTCTCTTTTGTACACACATGTAATATCTGTCTGAAAGGCGTGAGGTAGCGTTGCCTGTCATGATGGATTGTTTCATATGTTTGGAAAATATTGTTTAAAAATGAGAATGTTAAATTATGTTCAAAATGTTGGTGATGGAGAACACCTGTTTTTTCCTTTATATTTGGAGCACCAGTTAAAACGCACTGCACATCTCCCGCCATCAGAATCATAAATCCTCATAGGTTGGGGAAGGGGAACGTGGAAGAACAGCCTGTGGGTGCTGCTAGACACTGTGGCCAACATCGCCCTGTGTGGGGCCATACTGTTGCCCATGATGCTGGAATTGTCCTGCCTCCTGGGACTGTTGGGGATACTGGCCAGAGTAATGATGATGGTGAGGGGCTTCTTGTTGGCTGTGGTAGGCACGTGGCTCATACCCACCAAGATAGCCAGATCGTCCCCAACCAGGTTGGGACCAGCCTCCAACACTGGGTGGGTACAAGTGGCCATATTGGTGGGGTTGGCTTGAGACTGACATTTGGGGCTGTGGAATAGAAGGTTGGGTAGGGGGAGGAAGGGGTTGAGGTGTGGGCCCACGTATTAGGGGCTGTTCGGACCCTGCTTGAGCAAGCATCTGTGTGGATGGTCTCATGCGTATTAGATTTCGTGGTGAGAGCTGCCACCTCTCCAGAAATTCAAAAACCTCATATGGGGTATTGGGGGGGTGCTTGCATCAAGCAGGATCTGAATACATCCCCTTATATGGAGCCGGACCTCACGGGTAAGGGCACGGAGATAAAGGGTGAGGCTACGTGCATAGGCCTCCTCCCCATCATCTGTAGTTACTCTAGACAAATAATTGAGCACCCCTGTGTCCTCATTGGTCCTGCTCTCTTTAATAGTGACCTGGCGCCTTCTTCTTGTTCACCGTGATGTAACAGCAGCCTGTGGGGAGGACCTGATCTGGGCAGTTGGGCTGCTGCTCAAGTTGCCTGGCTCTTCCAGGATGGGTGATGTGGCAGCAGCAGACCGTCCTGGTGGTGTTGTGTGTAGGCCAGCCATTGTGTTGTCCTGTGATGCCTCATCTTCAGCCATCCTTCTTGTTGGGGGAGAAGATGGGCCAGCCACCTCATCCCCTACAGGATCTATAATGGGCTCTGCCTCTGAGGCCGTTCCTCGATCCGTAAGGTTGGATTGAGTTCTGTTATGAAATAGAACAGAGGCAAAAATACATCAATATTTTTGTCCCTGTAAAGTATTTGTGTAATGTATTTGTGTAATGTGGTGTGAGGTATCTACTTACGGTCTCAGATCCAGATTTGGGGCGAGGAAGGACAGCCGATCATAGTATATGTACTTCCTTTTTACATATCCAGCATCCCCACTCCTGGACCGCTGCTGGCGTTCCCGGCGGAACTGGTCCCGGATGCTTCGCCAGCGTTTCATCACATCTTCCACTGCAATGTGACAGGAAATATTGTCAAATTCACATATTACAGTAGTCTAGGCATGGGGCCTTCTGGGGTGTGCTTTCTACTCATGGTGGCATATGTAATTGGGCAGATACACGCTAGTTGCGCTTTGACCTGCGCTGCGCACTTTTGACGGTGCGCCGTGCGCGCCAAAATCAAACTTTTCGGATTTCGGCGTGCTCGGCGCACCGTCAAAAGTGCGCAGCGCAGGTCAAAGCGCAACTAGCGCACGGCCTGCGCACGATCTGCGCACCCTATGCTAAAGATAGGGTGCGCCGATCGCAGGCGCCGCTGTGCGCTAGGAGGCGGCGCTACAAGCAAGGGGCGGGCACGCCGGGTAGAGAGCCGGCTCGGGGGCGGAGCTACCCCCGGCCGTGAGTGCGCTTAAAAAGCGCTAATGTGAAACCAGCCTCATGCGTGCTTTTAGCGCCTCTCACTCGGCCGTATTCCTCGCCAGTGTGACTCCGGCCTAATCCTCTTTATTCCCATTGCCCTGTAGCGGTGGCTAATGGGTTAATATGAATGGATTAATGTCGTCTTGCAATTGGAAGGTGACATTAAGCCTATTAATAATGGAGAGGTATCAATAAGACACTGATCCATTATTAACCCTAGACTAATAAAGGGTTAAAAAAACACACAGACATTAATTAAAAATTATTTTAATGAAATAATGACACCTAGTTTTTGACCATATTTATTCCTCTGCTAATCTAAATAAAAGCCATTGACCTGTAACAAAAATAAAACAAAAAAGCAACCATATCCTTACCTCTCCGCTGCTCAGTCACGTCCCCCGCTGCAATCCATCAGAAAGGGTTAAGTGGTTTACACAGGGAGCGGTGCTAATGCGACCAGCTCCATGTAAACCACTGCCAGAATGAATTATTTCATCTCTGCGCAGCCTCCCTGGCTGCCCAGAGTTGAACTAATTAGCGTGGGAAAGTTTCTGCATTTTTTCCCACGCTCATTAGTTCACCTCAGGTCAGCCAGTGACGTCAATGAAGCTGCGCGTAGTCCCCTGGCTGACCTGAGGTGAACTGATCAGCATAGCGGTATAGTACAATGAAAAATACTTCACTTCTTACATCACATGACTGATATCCATTTACTGTATAATTCTCCAATAGCTCCAAAAACGGACAGTATATTACTCCATACAGTATTATGGCCACCGCATAGTGCGCCATACAGAGTAATGAGGCCCATATATTTCTCCATACAGAATCATTGGTCCCATATAATGTTCCATACAGTATATGATGAGCTCCACATAATGCTACAGTATATGTTGGTCCCCATGGATGAAGCTCCACTGTCTTATGGGCCCAAATAATGCTCCCTATATAATGGGCCCCATTTCTAATGCTCCAGTGTATAATGGGCCCTGTAAATGCTGCTCCAGTGTGTGATGTCCACCTTTGGAATGCTCCAGTGTATGGTGGGCTCCATATATCATTCTCCAAAGTATAGTGTTCCCCAAAAATTGCTCCCAACCTTTAAAACAATTAAATAAGTCTCCTTGCTTGGGAATCCCTTTACTAGTCTGGACTCCTCGTCGTCCCCATCTTCCATCTCTCTGCACTTGGACTGTTTAGGCAGAGGGCGTACAGATGTGATGTCATCACGCTCTCTGACCAGAATGTCACTGACAGGAAACGCGGAAGACGTCACAGTGGTGGAGCTGGGAGAGGTATGTATTTCAACTTTGCAAGTGCTGTGATACTGGGCAAACAGGGGGGGCCCACTCGTTGGTGACGGGCCTGGCACAGGGCCCCACATAGTACGGCAGTGTGTCTGACGGCGGGTGGGCCCTCCCACCGGCAGAGACACTTTTGCATATTATGAGGGGCCCTGTGCCAGTGCCGTCACCCATGAGAATGCCCCCCCACCTGCTCAAGGAACCTGCACTTTCATCTGCATCTTCCTCTTTGTCACCGTGTAAGGTGGTATAGTATGCGGGAAGGGGAACCTGAGTTTCATCAGGGTCAGATTCTGGCTGTGTAGAGTGCGAGGTGAATGTAGTGGTCTGGGTCAATGTGCCAGCAGAATCATCTAGCAGTGGCTGGGCATCAGTGCACTTGTGGTGCCCCCAGGAGTACGGTTGCCACAGTGGCATTACCTTCCTCCTAGGGAGTGTGATGTCATGCTTGGGAGCAATGAAGGATCTCTCTAGCAGTTAAACCAACACACAACACATTTCCCACTCCAGGCCAGCAGGGAGAGCTCTGAACCTGACTGCTGAGGAGATGCTCTCTGTGGTCGGGAGGAGGGAAGTTAGGGCAGTCTGTGAAGGGAAGGGGAAGTGTGTGGATGTGAGAAGGGGAGCTGGAGGGTGAGCAGAGTTAAGGCTCACTCCTAGCTGGAGCGCATGGTCCAGTGTTATGAATGAGTCACCGGAGGAGGAAAAAACAAAAAGGCAAGCTAAGTCCAGAAAACCGGAGAGGTTGGTAACTAGCGGATTGCAGACCCCTGATCCTATTCACAACAACTAACAGTAGCCGTGGAGCATTCCTACGATGATCCTAGATGCCTGTTCACAGCCAGAGAGCTAAATAAACCTAAAGAAAGAAAGGGGAAATCTAAACTGCCCCAGAGCAGACCCCAAAGCAATAGACAGCCCCCAACATGTATTGTCGGTGAAAAAAGATGAAAACACAAACACAGACAGAAAGACAGGCAGAGCAAACGATGGGGCCCAACTAACTAGATAGGACAGGACAGAAAAGATGCTGGCTGCCATCCGCAAAAACTCTACCAAAAATGTCCCAACACGTCTGATAGGAAAAACAACCCTGAAGTCACTAGACTTCAAAATCCCTATGTCAGCACTCAGGTATATTCTGAGGACAGAGCAAAACAGATTAAACCGATCAGGGACAAAAAAGGAAATTCAGCACAGCCCCAGCCGGGGCTGGCTGAACACAAAACTAAGTAAATCAGACAAAATCTCATGGAACAATAGCAGAGCCTTTAGAAGACAGGAGCTGAACTGGAGGCCAGATCTCAGAGCAGGAGAAAATCACCAGCAACCCTACAGGGCGTCGGCTGCCTTATATCCACTCAGAGATTCCTGATGTCCAATCGCAATCTACCTGTTCAGGTGGCAGGTCTCTCCCATCCAAATCAGCTTCACCACCTCCTTTCACCAGCAGAGGGAGTTCATCGGACACGAAAGGTGAACCAGAAAATGAGCTCACAACAGTACCTCCCCCTTGAGGAGGGGTCATCGAACCCTTATCCTCACCACCAGGCCGATCTGGATGGGCCCGATGAAAAGCACGAACCAATCTTTCGGCATGAATATCAGATGTAGAGACCCAAGAATTATCCTCCTGGCCATAACCCTTCCACTTAACCAAATACTGGAGTCTCCGTCTAGCCAGATGAGAATCCAATATCTTCTCTACCTCATATTCCACATTACCTTTAACCAATACAGGGTCAGGAGGTCTCACCATAGGAACTACTGGCTCAACAAACCTCTTCAACAGAGACTTATGAAACACGTTATGGATCTTAAATGTAACAGGAGGAGCCAATCGAAAAGAGACCAGATTAAGAACCTCCAAAATCTTGTAAGGTCCAATAAATCTAGGTTTAAAATTTGAAGAAGCCACCTTCATAGAGATATTATTTGATGACAACCAAACCATATCACCCACCTTAAACCGGGGACCAATGGTCCTATGCCGGTTGGAAAACCGCTGGGCCTTTTCCTGGGAGAGAGACAACTTATCCACAACTTGGTCCCAAATCTGCTGCATTCTCTCCACCACAGTGTCAACACCTGGGCAGGCAGAAGACTCCACCTGCCCTGAAGAGAATCGAGGATGAAACCCAAAGTTACAGAAAAAGGGTGACATCAAAGTGGCAGAACTAGCTCTATTATTTAAAGCAAATTTGGCCAAGGGCAAAAATGAGACCCAATCATCCTGATCAGCAGATATAAAACATCTCAAATAAGACTCCAAAGTATGGTTTGTTCTCTCTGTCTGCCCATTGGTCGGAGGGTGAAAAGCAGAGGAGAAGGACAACTGAACTCCCAGCTTGGAACAAAAAGTCCTCAAGAATCTAGAGACAAACTGGACTCCTCTGTCCGATACAATGTTCTCAGGAATACCCTTCCAAGCGAACCACCTGTTGCAAAAACAAGGGCACCAACTCTGAGGAAGATGGCAACTTAGGGAGAGGTATAAGATGGACCATCTTAGAGAATCTATCACAAATCACCCAGATAACAGTCATTCTCTGAGAGACAGGCAAATCAGAGATAAAATCCATTGAAATATGTGTCCATGGCCTCCTGGGCACCGGCAAAGGCATCGACAACCCACCAGAGCGAGAACAAGGTTTAGACCGGGAGCAAGTCCCACAGGACTGCACAAAATTCCTGATATCACGAGATAAGGCGGGCCACCAAAAAGACCGACTCACCAAATCTCTAGTACCAAAAATACCTGGGTGACCAGCCAATGCGGAGCAATGAACTTCAGACATCACTCTCTTCCTCCACTGGTCAGGAACATACAATTTTCCAATGGGACAACGCTCAGGTTTGTCCTCCTGAAACTCCTCCAGAGCCCGTCTCAAATTGGGCTAGATGGCAGAAAGAACTACCCCCTCACCTAAGATGGTAGCAGGCTTGGTCACAATAGGAGAATCAGCAAAGAAACTCCTAGAGAGGGCATCTGCCTTAACATTTTTATTGCCCGGAAGAAAAGAGACCACAAAATCAAAACGTGTGAAAAACAAGGCCCACCTAGCCTGTCTAGGATTCAAGCGTTTGGCCGACTCAAGGTAAATCAAATTCTTGTGGTCAGTGAGGACCACGACTTGATGTCTAGCTCCCTCCAACCAATGTCTCCACTCCTCAAATGCCCATTTCATGGCAAACAGTTCCCGATTCCCCACATCATAGTTGCGTTCAGATGGGGAGAACTTTCGGGAAAAGAAGGCACAGGGATTCATTTTAGATGTTACCGGATCTTTTTGGGAAAAAACAGCTCCTGCACCAATCTCAGAAGCGTCCACCTCTACCTGAAACGGAAGTGAGACATCAGGTTGCCGCAAAACTGAAGCAGAAGTGAACCTCCGCTTCAGCTCCTGAAAAGAAGAAACAGCCTCTGGAGACCAATTCAGCGCATCAGCACCCTTCTTAGTCAAATCAGTCAATGGTTTGGCAATACCAGAAAAATTAGCTATAAATTTGCGATAAAAATTAGCAAAACCCAAAAACTTCTGGAGAGCCTTCAAAGAAGTGGGCTGAACTCAATCATAAATGGCCTGTACCTTGGCCGGGTCCATTTCAATAGTTGACGGAGACAAAATAAATCCCAAAAATGAAATCCTCTGTACACCAAAGAGGCATTTCGATCCCTTAACATACAGCGAATTCTCCCTCAAAATCCGGAACACAGTCTGAACATGTTCCACATTAGAGTCCCAATCCCTGGAAAAGATCAAAATATCATCCAGATAGATGATCAAAAACTTATCCACAAAGTCAAGGAAAATATCATTCATGAAGCACTGGAAGACAGAAGGGGCATTAGTGAGCCCAAAAGGCATCACCAGGTACTCAAAATGTCCCTCCGGAGTATTAAACGCTGTCTTCCATTCATCCCCATGCTTAATGCGAATAAGATTATACGCCCCCTGAGGTCAAGCTTGGTAAACCAGCAAGCACCTTTAACTCTGGAGAATAGATCAGAAATCAGGGGTAATGGATACTGATATTTAACAGTAATTTTGTTGAGGGAACGATAGTCAATACAAGGCCTTAATGAACCATCTTTCTTGGCCACGAAAAAAACCCAGCACCCAAGGGTGAAGAGGATGGTCTAATATGACCCTTCTCCAACGAGTCCTTAATATAAGATCGCATAGCCTCGTGTTCGGGTACAGATAAATTGAAAAGTCGACCCTTGGGAAATTTACACCCAGGACTCAGCTCAATTGCACAGTCATAACTCCTATGAGGAGGCAAAGACGCAGACTTATTCTCACTAAATACATCATAAAAATCAGCAAAATAGTCAGGAACATCATGCGACTGAGGAGAGGTGGAGAAAACAGGAGTGTCACTAAGAGCACACCGACAACTCCAACTCACCACAGACACAGATTTCCAATCCAAAACTGGATTATGGATTTGCAACGAGGGAAACCCCAGAACAATGGTATCATGCAAATTATGCAACACCAAAAATCTGCAATTTTCTTGATGGTCTGGGGCGACCCGCATTACCACCTGGGTCCAAAACTGAGGTCTATTCTTCGCCAAAGTAGTAGCATCAATACCCCTCAAAGGAATAGGCGTCTGCAGAGGCGTTATAGGAAAACCACAACGTTTAGCAAAATCCAAGTCCATCAGGTTCAGAGCCGCTCCTGAATCCACAAAAGCCTTAGCGGAAAATGTGGACAGGGAGCAGATCAGAGTAATTGCCAGAAGAAACTTAGGTTGTACACCACCTACAGCAAATGTGTGTGCAAAACGTTTCTTTCTTTTAGGGCAGACCGAAATAATATGAGAGGCATCTCCACAGAAAAAACACAGCTTATTACGCCTTCTAAACTCCTGACGTTGCGCACTAGACAAAACTCTATCACATTGCATAGGTTCAGACATTTGTTCAACAGGTGGCAGCATTTCTCGTGTAATTTTACGTTCACGTAAACGCCGATCAACCTGAATGGCTAATGACATAGAATCATCAAGACCAGAGGGAACAGGAAATCCCACCATAGTATCTTTTACGGTTTCTGACAAACCCTTCCGAAAGAGAGCTGCCAAGGCACCATCATTCCAAGTAGTAAGGATCACCCACTTTCAGAATTTTTGACAGTACAACTCTGCAGAATCCTGACCCTGGCTCAATGTCAACAGGGCTTTTTCAGCTTGATCAATAGCATTAGGTTCATCATGCAACAACCCCAAGGCTTGAAAAAATGCGTCCACATTAGTTAGAATAGGATCATCAGGTGTCAAAGAAAACGCCCAATCCTGGGTATCGCCGCGCAGCAAAGAGATGACAATTTTAACGTTCTGCGCAGAGCTCCCCGATGAGTTAGGCTTCAAGGCAAGAAATAATTTACAATTATTCTTAAAATACAAAAATTTAGACCGATCCCCAAAAAACACATCAGGAGTAGGGATCTTTGGTTCAGCAGCGTGTGAATGAGCAAGATAGGTGGAAATTCCCCGCACTTCAGCAGTGAGCTGCTCCACACGATCAGACAATTGCTTAATCTACATTAAGAAAAAACTCCTACGGCTCCAGAGAAAAAGAGGAAAAAATATACAAAAATTCTGATACTTTTTTTTTTTACAATTCTTTCCTGCTATTGAGCACCCTAGAATCTGCGGTATGGCTGGAGATTCTGTTATGAATGAGTCACCGGATGAGGAAAAAACAAAAAGGCAAGCTAAGTCCAGAAAACCGGAGAGGTTGGTAACTAGCGGATTGTAGACCCCTGATCCTATTCACAACAACTAACAGTAGCCGTGGAGCGTTCCTACGATGATACTAGACGCCTGTTCACAGCCGGAGAGCTAAATAAGCCTAAAGAAAGAAAGGGGAAATCTAAACTGCCCCAGAGCAGACCCCAAAGCAATAGACAGCCCCCAACATGTATTGTCGATGTAAAAAGATAAAAACACAAACACAGACAGAAAGACAGGCAGAGCAAACGATGGGGCTCAACTAACTAGATAGGACAGGACAGAAAAGATGCTGGCTGCAATCTGCAAAAACTCTACCAAAAATGTCCCAACACACCTGATAGGAAAAACGACCCTGAAGTCACTAGACTTCAAAATCCCTATATAGCAGAGCAAAACTTAGCTTTAGAAGACAGGAACTGAACTGGAGGCCAGACCTCAGAGCAGGAGAAAATCACCAGCAACCCTACAGGGCGTCGGCTGCCTTATATCCACTCAGAGATTCCTGATGTCCAATCGCAATCCACCTGTTCAGGTGGCAGGTCTCTCCCATCCAAATTAGCTTCACCACCTCCTTTCACCAGCAGAGGGAGTTCATCGGACACCAAAGGTGAACCAGAAAATGAGCTCACAACAGTCCGGATTCCGGTCTCCGAATTTGTAGGGACACTGACGGTCCTGCAGCAGAAACCGGAGGAAGTAGCAGCTGTAAATGCTCTGTTCCCAACTAAGGCTCGGAGGCCCCAGCAGCGACTTGTGTGAGCCAGAAGGAAAAGGCTATGGCTGCCTGCCATACGAGAAAGTTTCAAAAGAGAGTCAACAGGGGGAACTTCAGTGAACTCAGTACTGCGAGTACCTCAGATAAGCGCTAGAACGGAGGCCACACTACCGATCTGCAGAGAGAGAATTCCTTATTTGCTTCCAGGCTGTCCAACTCCTTCTGCACTCTGGGTCCTGTATGGCACTTACCAAGTACAGGTTAAGGAACTGCACAACTGTGTCTGTCATCTTTCTCCTGCGCCTGGTGCACGGCTCTGCTACATCCTGCACTGCACACCATCTACCAACTCTTTCATCTGCCCTGCGACTACGGCCCTACCTGTGCTGGGCTTCTACATCTTAGCTGCACCACAACATCTGTCCCAGAGAAGCGACACTGCAGCACTGGTCAATCTGATCAGAAACCACAGGTGGCGTCACGTATCATTCACTTATAAACGTTATTCACCCCTTTGCATGGACGCCCATGCCCACAGACCGGGTCACCACCACCATGACACATCCCTCTGAGACACTGGCCCGATACCGATTAACCCCACTGCCCTGGCTGGCCACCAACACGCGATGTCAGATTCATCTTGGACTGGGGAATTCACGATTTGACTTGATAACCCAGGCATGGTATGTGGGAAAGAGCTACATGGAGTAATGTGAAGTGTGGCCTGCTGTATCATTCACTTTTGGTGGGGGTGAAGGACACAAGGAAAGGGGTTCTTCCTGACCAGGAGCCAGCACTTGATGACTCAGTGCTTGCATTTTTTGAAACTTCAGAAGAGGAGGGCATATTTGCTGGAGTCTGTTTCGGCAAGGTAAGCCAAAACCAGTTCCTGATGCTCCGGCTTTAAAAGGAGTTAACCTACTCCCAGAAAAGGTAGCCTTCCAGGCGTTCCGGAGCCAGACCATGATGCAGGCTCAACATCTCCTGCCTTAGCTGCTATTGTGCTTTTGTCACTACCAGCAGATGCACCACCACCATCAGTACAAGCTGGCCCCCCCATGCCCGCGGCCTCTTCCACCATATTTCCAAATTTTGGAGAAAATGTACCCAAAATAACATCAGATATATGGTACTGTATCAGAAGCGTACAGCTCTATACAGTCAAAGGATAATTGTCAATCTCCCTATATATTTCATGAGTCACACAGAGACGCTCACAGGCTCAGTATGGATTAGACAAGAATATAAAAAGTAGAAAAAGGGTACAGTATCATCAGATACCAGGTATATATAGTATAGTTTAAACATTCTAAATCTCCATATATATTTCAGGAGGCAGACACAGACGCTCTCAGGCTCAGTATGGATTACAACACAATATAAAAAGTCGTAAAACGGTAATGGATCTGAAGCGTTCAGCTATACACAGTGTAGGGGTCATTGTCAATCTCAGTATGTATTTCCACAGTCAGAAACAGACTCTCACTTGGTCAGTTTGGATTAGACCAGAATATAAAAAGCAGTAAATGGGTAATGTATCACAAGTGTAGAGCTGTATACAGTATTGGGGTAATTTTTAAATCTACATATAAATTGCAGGAGTAACCCACAGACTCTCACACACTCAGGATGGATCACACCACAATATAAAAATATAAAAAGAAGATCCGCAAGAAATAATCACACATGTGAGTCAATGTTCCTGGTGTCAATGATACACTTAGAGTGGTGGGTGGAGGAGGACTTCCTGGCAGAAATGGTACAGTATCATCAGATACCAGGTATATATAGCATAGTTTAAACATTAAAAATGTACGTCTATATATCAGGAGTATGGTTGAGCCACCCTGCTAGTGTTCGAGTTCGGTCCGGTTCGTCGAACAGGAGGCAAGTTCGTCGAATGTTCGCCGAACACCGTCGAGCCCCATTGAAAATAATGGCAGGCAAACACAAACACATACAAACACATAGAAAACAATTACAAAACACCTTAAAAGGTGTCCCACAGAAGACACAATGCTCAGAAGACAATAATAACATATGGAAAAGGGCAACTACATATAGAAAAGAGGTGGAGGAGTAAAAGGAGGAGGAGACACAGATAAAAGTATGTCATGCCCTTATAAAGTCAAGAAAGGCTGGACTAAAAATCTAAAATAAAAAAAAAAATCAAATTCTAAAATCGAAGACGATCATATACCATTGGACTTCCCACCATAAATTATGCCAACTGCTGATCGGGTGGCGTTATTCCCATGACCCTCCAAACAGCGTCCATGATGGCAAAGTGTTTGGTTTCCGGGGGCAGTATGGTGGCAAAGCTGAACCTTAAAGGAATGTCCAGAAGGGCACCACCAGGAGTGGAGCCTGTGGCTTAATTGGACTCCACACGGGCAACCTCAACCATGCCAGCTACGGAAAAGATGGACAGATTGCAAGCTTTGTCGATTCTGTGGGTGGTGGTGCATGGCCGTTTTTAGTTGTGCTAGCGATTTGTCAGCTTAATTCCGTTAATGAACGAGACTCTGGCATGACCCTGCGGTCCGCGTCCTGCTTACTAGAGAAACATGTGATGGTGTCTCCGCAGTGTCGGATGTTGATCTCCTTGAGGTCACTCATCCTCATTTTCGCAGTCTTTTTGCTAGGCATTGCTCCTACTAGCCAGTTTCCTACTCCACACTGATGAGGGGCAATACCCCGAAACAGCTGTCTGTGGATGGATACCTTGTTTTGGCATAGGTGGTTTCCTTCATTGGAGACTGCCCTTCCCGTGGTTGTTCCTTCCCAGTGAAAGACCTGGCTAGTCATTGCTTGCTTTGAGAAACATGTGATGGTGTCTCCGCGGCTGTTGATTTACAGCTTACTAGAGGGACACGCGAGGCTCTGGCACGCGAGATTGAGCAATAACAGGTCTGTCATGCCCTTACGTTAGGAGTGGTGGAAGGCACTAAATAAAAATATAAATAAAGTGCCTTCGCCACTCGGGGTCCACCGTGCAGAGGATGTAATAACTGCTGCTAGGTGACGACAGAGCAATCTGGCGGTAGTGTGCACAGGGTCAACTGCACAGACTCTGTTGAACTCACAGAGTCCTAGAAGCAACAATAAACGCAAAAAACGCTGAGTCTGTTTAGGACACAGAACTCCAGCGCTGCACCCGTGGTATCTGGTCACAGGAGTAGCACTAGATGGCGGTACTTACTCCATCTAGACCTACCAACAAGGATCAGGTGTAGAGCGTCGCAACCGCGAACGCAGGCAGAGCTGCAACTGCAGTGCGGCAAGAACAGAGCCGCTGCAAAGATACTGCTAACTAGCAGGCGCAATGCTGACGCTAGGCTGCTGAGGCAATGGAGCAATAGCTCGCTGGCGCTGATACTGGCAATAACTCAGGCACTCTCACAGACGTAGTATCAGAGGGTAGGGGTTTCCAATGAGTCATTCACCAGTCCATGCATCCATCAACAAACATACAGCAGCAGTATGGCTATACTAGCGCATGGCGGAACAGCCATGCGCGCTTTTTATAGCGAACGGGATCTTCCGTAAATCTACAGGTCTCCAAGAGGAGCCAATGGGATCCGACACAGGACCTGAACACCTGACTCCCGAACTCCAATGGGAGTTCGTCCCATGAGCATACTCAGACGCAGGAGTAGAGGACTTAGCCACAAGGCAATCTCCTCTGCAGTCTCCTCTACAGAAGATGAAGAGCAGGGGACTCCAGAATGTGAGGATCTAGATTTCAGCAAAGGAGAGGCAGAAATCTGACTCCTAACACTTACATGTCCGGGGCTGCATGCGCGCTACACTGAAGGGACCAGCGTGTGTCACTTACAGGTGCGGATAACCCGCTGAAACCCCGTTAGTGATGTTGATCTGGGATTCCAATTCTTCCCCGAAAAGAGGATTTCCCAGTAAGTGCAGGTCAACAGGAATTCCGGAATTAGGCCTAACCGGCACTCCAGAAAGAATGTGAAAAAATTAAGTGTCCAAACCACAGGTGCTGTAGCTTGCTTAACAGCTGGGCTCCTCTGCTGAGTAGCACGCAGTTCTTGCAAAAACAGGCGGCATAGCTTGGTTCACAGGTGGGCAACTCTGCTGAGTAGCAGACAGTGCTTACATAAACAGGCAGCATAGCTAGGTTCACGGGTGGGCTCCTCTGCTGAGCAGTAGACACAGGTACTAGGCCCAAAGTATTCACTGGGCTAAATGGAGTTAAAAAATGGTTCTTACATAAACAGGCGGCACAGCTTGGTTCACGGGTGGGCTCCTCTGCTGAGTAGCAGACACAGTTACTAGGCCCAAAGTATTAACTGGGCTAAATGCAGTCAAAAACTGGTTCTTTCATAAATAGGCAGGCGGCATAGCTAAGTTCACGGGTGGGCTCCTCTGCTGAGTAGCAGACAGTGCTACAAGGCCCAAAAGGATTTTCCGGACAAGATGCGGTAAAAAATTATTAGAAACACACACGGTGTAGCTCCATGACAGGTGCACGACACCGTTGGCTACCAGACACCGATACTATTCCATGATACTGTCTATTAACATTTAAAACCATTATTTATGTGAAAATAAAGTTACGCTTTTGGTGAACGGAACCTCTAACAGCCGAATTTTAAGCAAAGTGTTCGAGTTCGACGAACGGCTCGAACACCGCCCAAAAAAAAATTTGAACTTGGCGAACAGGTCAACTCGAACATCGCTCATCTCTAATCAGGAGGCAGACTGATTGATTGTACTATGAGGGACCCTGTGCCAGTGCCGTCACCCAAGAGTGGGCCCACCCACCTGTCCAGGGCAACGGCACTTGCACGGGTGCGTGTGCCAGGTGGTGACCCCGGCCCTGGGGGGAGGCAGCCCAGTTAGAGCGGTTGAAAAAATGGCATATGTTGATGTTGGACATTCAGCAGCTGAAAATGGAGGAATTGGAAAAGTCCGAGGAAGTGGAGGACAAAAGCGATCCATTTTTCGGGCAACCTACGTGTCAGCAGGGGAAGGTGGGACAAAATCCTTTGAAACCCATGCATGGTTCATTTTAATGAAGGTTAGATCAACATTTTGGGTCGACAGACGGGTCCTTTTTTCTGTCAGGATTGATCCAGCAGCACTGAAGACTCTTTCAGATAGCACACTAGCAGCAGGGCAAGCGAGCTCCTGTAAGGCATATTGTGCCAATTCTGGCCAGGTGTCCAGTTTACTGGCCCAATAGTCAAAGGGGAATGACCTGTGAGGGAGATCATCGATATGGGAGGAGAAGTAGTTTGTTACCATAGTTGACAACTGCTGTCTCCTGTCACTTTCGACCGATGCAGTATTACCAGTCGTGTGAGCGGTACTTGGAAAATCAGTCCACAACATGGTCATGAAACCCATGTGTCCACCGCCACTTCAGCTGTGTGCACCACGAACACCTCTTCCATGTTGCCCCCTATGGCTCGTGGGAGAACCATCACGCCGCTGTGTGCTGGGAATGCCTCAAACAAACGGTTTACCAGCGTTGCTTGTTTGTTAGCCAATATTAGCTCTAGGATCTCCTGTGGCATGATGTTTTGGAATTTGCCTTTATAGCGTGGATCTAGGATGCTGGCCAACCAGTAGTCATCATCGTTCATCATTTTGGCAATGCGGGGGTCCCTTTTTAGGATCTGCAAGGCATAATCACACATGTGGGCCAATGTTCCAGGTGTCAATGATGCACTGTGAGTGCTGGGTAGAGGAGCACTTTCTGGCAAATCAACATCCCTCCAGTCACGCACAAACCCTGTACCTGACCTTGCCACGCCAAAATTTTCTCTTGCCCCTGAGAAGCATCCTCCTCCCCAAAATAATCATCCGCATCATCCTCCTCCTCCTCTTCCTCTTCTTCCTCCACCTCGTCCACGAGAGTTCCCTGAGCAGACAGTGGCTGACTGTCATCAAGGCTTCCCTCCTCCCCTTCCTCCTCGGCTGTAGACGCCTGCTCCTTAATGTGCGTCAAAATTTGCATGAGCATAAGTGGGATGCTCATGCTTATGATGGCGTCGTCTGCGCTTACCAGCCATGTGCATTCCTCAAAACACTGAAGGACTTTTCAGAGGTCTTTCAGCTTTGACCACTGCACACCAGACAACTCCATGTCTGCCTTCAAACTGCCTGCCGTGTATCCTCCCACAAATGCATTACAGCCTGCCTCTGTTCGCACAGCCTCTGAACCATGTGCAGGGTGGAGTTCCACCTTGTTGCATCATCAATAATTAGGCGGTGCTTGGGAAGGTTGAGCAATCGCTGCAGCTTCTGCATATGACTGGAGTGTACGGGCGACCGGCGGACGTGTGAGCACAGTCTTCGCACCTTATGGAGCAGGTCTGTTAACTCCGGATAATTATTAAGGAAGCACTGCACCACCAGGTTCAAGGTGTGAGCCAGGCAAGGTATGTGTCTGAGTTTTGAAAGGGCTATGGCTGCCACAAAATTCCGGCCGTTATCACTAACTACCTTGCCTGCCTCAAGATGTAGACTGCCCAGCCATGACTCAGTTTGTCGCTGCAAGTAGTCGGCCAGTACCTCCGTGGTGTGTCTGTTGTCGCCCAAACACTTCATCTTTAACACAGCCTGCTGACGCTTACCACTAGCTGTTCGATAGTAGGACACCTCGTGTGCCACACTGGCAGCTGCGGATGGAGTGCTCGTGCGACTGCGCTCTGTGGACGAGCTTTTGCTTCTGGAGGAGGAGGGTCGAACGCCTACAGCCAACTGTTTCCTATACCGTGGGCTAGGTAGCACTGTCCCACCGCCGCTGTCCCCTGTGGACCCTGCATCCACCACATTAACCCAGTGCGCAGTGATCGACACGTAACGGCCCTGGCCATGCCTACTGGACCATGCATCTGTTGTGAGGTGCACCTTTCCACTCACTGATTGCTTGAGTGCATGGACAATGCGGTCTTTCACATGCAGGTGGAGGGCTGGGATGGCTTTTCGAGAAAAGAAGTGCCGACTGGGTAGGTCATAGCGTGGTACTGCGTAGGCCATGAGCTCCCGGAAAGCTTAGCTTTCAACCAGCCGGTAGGGCATCATCTCTAACGAGATTAGTTTGGTAATGTGGGCATTCAAACACTGTGTACGCGGATGAGAGGATGAGTACTTTCTTGTCCTACTGAGAGTCTCTGGTAGGGTGAGCTGGACTTGAGAGCTGCATAAGGTGGAACTAGCGGTGGACATGGCAGACTGAGAGGGGTTGGTGATGGTGATGGTGTTGGTGGTCTTGCTGATGGCCTAGATTCAGTCTTTCATAGCAATAACATTGTGATTCCCTGACTGCTTTGGCCTTGCGACGACATCTCAACATTTGCTGCTGGTGGTGTGCTAACCGGTGGGCTTACAGTGGGGGAAGCGATGTAGCATTGCTGACTACCTTCATTCGGAGCAGGTGCACATGTGGTACGTGAGGTTTGGTAGTCCATCCATGCTTGCAAGTGCATGGTGGTTAAATGTCTTAGCATGCAACTGGTATTCAAATTTCTCAAATTTTTCCCTCGGCTAAAGGTCTTTGCGCACTTCTTACAGATAGCTTTTGCCTGATCATTAGGATTTTGTTCAAAAATGTGCCACACTGCACTCTTCCTACTATGGAAGACATTTTGATGCCTTGCACGCTGTGCTAATTTGACCGTCTGGCCAAGCTGTCCTGCAACTCTTTGTGCTTTTGTAAACCATTTTTGGACTGCTACGGGCCTGCCAGATAACAGCTGTTGCGATGTCGATGCCTGCTGCGGATCCTCCTCCTCCTCTTCTGAGCTATTGGCAGCGGCACCCTCTTCCCCAATGGATGCCAATCTGGGTCAACAACTGGGTCATCCATCACCTCCTCTTCATTTTCATGTGTACCTTCCTCTGTGTCACTGTGTAAGGTGGTATAGTATGCGGGAAGGGGCACCTGAGTTTCATCAGGGTCAGATTCTGGCTCAGTACACTGCGAGGACAATGTAGTGCTCTGAGTGAATGTACCAGCAGAAAAATCTAGCAGTGGCTGTGCATCAGTGCACTCCATGTCTGATGCATATTTGACTGGGGAATTCACGATTTGACTTGATAACCCAGGCATGGTATGTGAAAACAGCTCCATGGAGTGATCTGTAGTGTGGCCTGCCGCATCCTTCACTTTTGGTAGGGGTGAAGGACACAAGGAAAGGTGTTATTCCTGACCAGGAGCCTCCACTGACGACTCAGTGCTTTTATTTTTTGAAACTTCAAAAGAGGAGGCGATAGAGCTGGAGGCTGTGTCAGCAATGTAAGCCAAAACTTGTTCCTGAAGCTCCGGCTTTAAAAGCGGTTTACCTACTCCCAGAAAAGGGAGCCTTAGAGGGCTTGTGAAGCCAGACAATGACGCAGGCTCAACACCTCCTGCCTTAGGTGCTATTGTGCTTTTGCCACTACCAGCAGATGCACCACCACCAAAATACCACCAGCTATATGGTACTGTAAAACAAGGTACAAGGTGTATATAGTATTGGGGAGAATTGGAAGCTCCCTAGAGATTTTAGGAGGCTGAACTATTATCTCAGGCCCACTATAGATTACACCTCAATTTAACAGGCTGAAATAGGCAGGTGTATGACCATGCACAAGGTGTGTATATAGTATTGGGGAGAATTGGAAGCTCTCTTGAGATTTTAGGAGGCTGACAATGATGCTCTCAGTCCTAGTATGGCAGCAGGCAGCCTAATAAGCAGGACTGCTGCACACAAAAGTGTGGAAAAATGACAGTTTGGTAACTGTGCAGAAAAGAGGAAGAAAAGTATTTTTGCTTTTAAAAAAGCAGTTTGCACAGCAGTGTGCAAACAGCAATGCAGCTATCAAGGAGCCTTATAAGGCAGCCTAACAACCAACAGAGCTGATGCACAAAAAATATAGCCTCCCCTGTCACTGCACACAAACTGTTGTGTTGTGCAGTGGAAATCGCTAACAGCAGAAGCAGTTTTTTTGGTCTTCTTCCCTGCCTAACGCTCTCCCTTATTCAGAATCAGCAGCTGCAACCTCTCCCTATGCTAAGATCGGCAGAAGTAAGATGGCGGTTTGCGTGCACGCCCTTTTATAGCCCCTGTGATGCCACACAAAGCAAGCCGATCACTTGCATGCCCTTCTCAAAGATGGTGGTGACCGATGCCCATGTCATCGCGTTGCCCTCAGTGTGCGTCCTCCATCATTGGCTGAAAAAGGGCACTGGAAGCATCATTTGAAATGCGACTTTGGCGCTCTGGTCGCCGACCTCGTGGCCGACCTCACGCTATGGTCGAATTTCATTTCATGAAACCCGACTTTAGCGAAAGTCAGCGACTTATGAATTTGACCGACCCGTTTCGCTCAACTCTACTTCAGTAGTCTCCTTAGGAGACTTGAAACTGTGATCATACAATTGCCTGTGTGATACATAGCAGGGCTTCAGCAGAAATCAACATCTCCTGTGAACACCGGCAAGGGAGATTTAAAATGATGCCTTGGGACGTGCTTCGGGGAAGCGCATGTTTAATGTTGCTGACAGAGATTGACAGTAACATTTAACTTGTTAACAGCCACAAGTGGATTGCCAATCCACCCTTGGCTGTTAGATGCACATGACAACTGATCAGATCAGCTGTCATGTGTAGAGAATGATGCAAGTTCAGCACCGGAACCCGCATCAGAGGGAGGGAAATGACTGATTATGTACTTATACGTCATCAGTCATGAAGAAGTTAAGTCCTTTATTTTTTGGGCACCCATTAGTACTGAGTCATTATCCTAGGCGCCACAGAAAAAAAGAAGGCCCCCCCTAAAAAAAGAGTTTCAAAATTTTACATGGTTGTAGAGTTGTAAGTTGTTTTGCATTTTTTAATCCTTTCAATTTTGCTTCTCTCTGATTAAAATTTTAATGACTGCCCAAAACAAAGTTATAGTGGGAATATTTTGTTTCTATAGGGATTTAACAAACATTCCAATTTAGTGTGACCATTTGTAGAGTGACACTTCTCTGAGTAGTCATGTACTGTAATATTAGGAAACTCCTACAATGTTACAAATACGTCCATGATAAACAAGAACATGTAATTTATTATATACGTGATTCAGTATTATTCATTTATTTAATACATCCCAGTTGCATTTTCATTGGAATAAATTAGTTCATGAAAAATTATTCTGAACTATTTAATAATAGACTAAGTATAAGAATTTATTCTTATTATTTATGTGCAATGGAAAAGGTGACACTGGCCACTACTTCTTTTTGTGAGATTGGTATCATTTTGGCTAAACTGGCTAAATTACTCTACATCAAACCATTTCTTTTACAATAAATGAAGTGAAAATTAAATGAAATTGTGATACTATGAAACTAATATAAAATATTTTCTCTCTCCTGTGCAGCACAATAAAATAAAGTAGGTAATGGAAAAAATAAAGGGTAAATAGATTACAAATAAAAAGAAGCTAGTAAGAGCCAACAGAATCCCAAAGCAATCTAACTGTTGAGTTTCTAACACTATTCACTAATGTTCTTTCTATCATGACAAGCTCAAGGCATACATAACATTTACAATACAATATGAAAACAAAATTTATAGATATACCATAGTTCCTTCATAATTTTAGGGCAAGTAAAATGGCACAGCATTCAATTTTAAGTTTATTTTATTATCTCATTTGAATGCCTTTATTTTACATTGTTAAAAAATGACCAATTAATCCCTTACCCCAGAAGTTAGTTTTGACCTTCCTGACAGAGCCTCATTTTTAAAATGACATATTGTTGGGATTCACTCGCTCTGGTAGACATTAGGGCTCCTCCAAGTCAGAGAATATTGTTTATAGCGGATGCTTCCTTGTCCTCTTTTCTAGCCAGTACATTGAATGGAAATTCACCATTTACATCATGTGACTTTGTTACCATAGTCGACTCCTGGTGGCCTACTGGATTACTAGGTGCTACAGTTTTAGCCCAAAAGTCCCAGAACAAAGGAAAATCTAGACCGATAACAATAACATGCAATAATTCCTTGATCACTTCCACTTGGTTGGACATGGAACCACAGTCTGTGCGCATGTCGAACTGAGCCATGGGTTAGTTCTTGGTATCTGCATGAATACATCCTAACCACACACTCTTCCCAGGGACTAACACATGTAGAAGTATGGCCCTTACAAGGGTTACCAAACTCACTGAGTCCAGAAGTCCCATCAATTGGACATCACTTACAGTCACCTGGCATTCCTGTGTCCCATTGCCAGTATGAGGAACACCACTGCAGACTGGGTAGGAGAAATATAATTAGCGCCGGCCTATGCTGCAGCCCTTCGGCTTCGAGGTAAAGGGACAAACAGCTGATATATGACCCAGGGCTCAACATCTCCAACAGTTGTAACCTTTGAACCTAGCTCTGACCAGTCCTGGGTCATTGTGCGCCCCTCAGATGTGGGTGTGGGGAAGGTGACCTGACGGACAGACTTGTCAGTAGGGAAAAGGGATGGTTTGTGCACTTTAGACAGATGTTTGTAATGACAGAAGGGAAACAGCTGGGGAAAAGTGTAGAATGAGTGCAGTACCTTAGTTTGACCACAAGATGGCAGGGGGGAGCGTGAATACAGGACTTGACAGCAGCTTATGGCTTTAGAAACCGTTAGTCATGGGGGGCGGGGAGACAGGTTAAAAATAGGACAGGAGAGGGTTCCAGAAAGTTCCAGTCCCGGGAGGAGCTCGACAGGAGAGGAGACAGTGAAGGAGTATGAACAGTAGTGGAGAGCTCAACTAGGGGACTGAGGAGAAAAGAAGTCAGGGGGGTGGCCTCAACACGAAGAACCGCAGAACAGACGAGGCCCCGGGGGTACCAAATTGACGACGATCTCGGACTAGTGAAACACTGGCGGTAGATAGGCCTAGTGCAGCCCCAGTGAAAGAGCCGCGAGGAACGTCACTACAACAAAAAGAAGGTGCAGGTACCCGGACCTGAATACGGAGAGCTGTGGAAGTGCTGCGGTGTATTGCTGCGGTCGTCAGGAGGACGGCCAATAAACTCGGACCTATTGTACCCGAAATCTGCCTCAGTCTCTTGTCTGTGTCGTCTGTTTGCGGTAAACAGGGGACCACCCCCAAGCTGGGCCACCTTCCTACATGGGCTTGGACCCCTTCTTTTGGATCTCCCAGAAATGTGACCTAAGGCTCCGTTGATTGTTCATGGAGTTCCCCATGGCCAAGTATCTTTCCATGAGGCTGAAAGGGTCATCTGAATTCTGGGCATTTCCTTGGACATCTCAGTTTTGCATGAATTTCGGTAGTGAGTGGATCAATCGGTCCACCTCAACTCTTTCCACCATATCTGAAGGACGCTCTCTCACCTGACGTCTGTCTGTAGCGGATGTCTTTACGCAGCCAGTCCTACCATATCACAGCTGGGACAGCTGGGAAACTGCTATGGTAGATGACATATTTAAATTCCTGACTGTTTACTAAGTAAAGATTACCTTTTAGTTATTTTTTGATAAAAAAAATAGGTATTTAGTACAATTTTTAATATTTGAAAGTGTTTTGCTTATTTTATTATTTATTTTGTTCATTTTCTCGAAGAACCCCTTTTATCGTCGCAACAGTGCTCAATAGAGATGAGCGAATGGTTCGGAAAATGTTCAACAATCTCAAATTTCGCACAAATGTAGCAAATTCGGATTCGTGTTCACTTTCACAAACATTTTTACTCAAAGTCGGCAAAAGTCGGTCACATATCGGTAAGGCTAGTTTCACACTAGCATTTTTTGAGTGCAGCGACGGCCTGCGCACGGCCGCCGCTAAACCCCGCCCCCTGCTGCGCCTCCGCCGGTAGCTCCGCCTACCGGCGCATGACGCTGCATGCGCCCTGCATCCCCTATCTTTATCACTGGGGCGCAGGCCGTGCGCAGAATGCGTTTGGCGGTGCATGCGCCTTTTTGACAGTGCGCCGGCGCAACCAAACTGCAGCAGGTTGCGTTTGGCGCAGGTCGGCGCAGCGTCATGCGCCGGTAGGCGGAGCTACCGGCGGAGGCACGGCAGGGGGCGGGGCTTAGCGGCGGCCGTGCGTAGGCCGTCGCTGCGCTCATAAACGTTAGTGTGAAACTAGCCTAAATCATCGCGTTTCCACTAATACTTTTGTATTACTTTAGCTATGATTGTGTTGCTGTATTATGAGCAGGAAAACTGGGGGGATGTGTTTGATGATGGCAGAGGGTGTGGAAGGGTTAAAGAAGTGTCTGAAGAGATTGCAGGAGTGGCGCACGCTTTTTTTTTCCACTTAATTTTATATGTGTTGATTTCGGCAAACAATCAGGGTGCAGAAACCATCCACAACATCATGGCACAAGGACTTCTATGATTGGTGGCCAAAGTCACATGTCCTTGGCCATAGAAAAAGCAGACATCTTGTTTTGCTAGCGCCATTTGCTCAGTGTCACCGTGCACTAGAGCTGGTGCTGCTGAAAGTGAACTTGTCAGTGAAATAGATAGGATACTGTCCTGTGTGAAATCAATCTTCCAGCATCGAAGTAGATTTTGCAAAAACTGTGTAGCAGTCTCTGGAAGACCCATTTGCTACTCCAAATCACTTTTGCTAAAACTTAGTTTCAGTGGCAAATCAGAAGGCCAGATTTCCACATAAAAATCATTACGCCTATTATAGTGGTACAGCCAGTAGGCGTAATTAGCTACTCCAAATCGATTGCACTAAAAGTGTTTCAGTGGCAAATCAGAAGGTCAGAATTCCACTTAAAAATTGTTAGTCCTAATATAGTGGTGCAGCCACAAGGCCCAATTAGCTACTCCAAATCATTTGTGCTAAAGCTGTGTTTAAGTGGCAAAATAGAAGTCTATATTTCCACTTAAAAATTATTAGGCATAACAGTGTTATTCAGGCACACTGAACATAAATAGTCATTGTGTGGGGAGGTTGACCTTACAGAGGCACTCAGATCAAGAAAGAGGGTGCCATATTGAGAGTGACCATTAGAGGGCAGTGGGGAGCTTGTAAAGGGTAGTTATATAACTGCCATGAGAGAGGTTATGTAACTGCCAGAGGTCGAGGTCACTCTCATTGGTCAGAGGAGACTGTCAGGTGACAGTGGGTGGGGCTACCTAGGCTGTGAGTATAAAGACTGAGGTAAGCTTCAAGAGGCTTCAGTCAGCCAGGGGAGCTCGCAAGAAAGGAGGGTCTGCTGTTAGGAGAGAGTCAGCAGAGTGCCCTCAGAGAGAGCCTGACAGTGAAGACGGTTACGGGGGGTGACCCAATAGACGGTGGCAGCAGACAGTGACTCCCTGAGGGTGAGGACAACGGTGTACTCTGGGTGGTGAAGCACTGTGGTGAAGGTGCCTAGGGCAGCCACAGCGAAGAGAACCACAGGGGACACCACGATGGTGACACACAGAACAAATAAAGGTACCCGGGTCTGTGTGAGAAGCAATTCCCAAAAGTCCTGTCATGGTCTGTGGAGGTTGTTTAACGGAGTTGGTGAATAAAATACGGACCTGTTGGGTGGAGTGGTATGGCGGGCAAGGAGTGAGGACGCACTTAGGAGAGCTCCCGCTCCCACACCGGTGACCGACCCGAACAGATCCCGAAATACATACCCCATACACTGATGTCTGCTAGAAGGACCAGGGGGAGCACATCCACAGGCCCTTCTGCACCCAACAGCGCTCCCCAAGGCTTTCCATGCTACTTTACAGGAGCGGGAAGAAGGAAGGCCATGGGCGCCATGACAGACGCGGCAAGCAGAGCGCAGCAGGCCCCACCGCTAACAGGAAGTAAGGTGCAACTGGTGGGAGAACGGTCCGGGGAGACAGAGGACCGTAGGGGGCCCCCTGAGAGAGCTGGTGGCATGACTGCAGGAGCCCCGCAGACGGTGAGGCGCTCTCCCCAGAATAAGTCCACCGGGCGCCGGGAGACCCGTCCTTCACAGGGGAGCCCCGCGGACGGGCCAGCGCCACCACAAGCCGGTGGGCCGGGCGGGAACCCGGGGGAGATGAATGTGGAACCCCCCACACCACAAAGAGGCTGCAGTGTCCCCCCAGACGCTGACATGGATACCGCGGATGACTCTGCAGCAACGGGGGAGCAGACCCCATGATGAAAGGACAGGCAGATAACACAGTATCCCCTGCTCCTCAAACAGGCCTGCCATATAATACAGCTCCTCCGCCTTTCCATCGACCAGATGCATCCCTGACACCGCAGTGTGGGAAGTCGTCCTCTTTTTTGACAGGACACTCCGTAGCACCCATGGGAGCTGATTTCAATCTACTATATAATAAGATAAAAGATATGGAGCAGTACATTGCCCGTTTGGAATGCTCCTATAAGGCTGAACTTTCCATACTAAAAGATGATATCCAACAATGTGGTGAGAAAGTGGAATCCCATGACCAGCTTTTAGCCTCTTTGAACGAAAGAATAGAGGCTCAGGAATCTGTCACAGCCGCTCAAGCTAGACAGTTGCAAACTCTAGCAGAAATGCTGGATGATTCTGAGAACAGGGGACGCAGAAATAATATAAGAGTAAGGGGATTGCCTGAAAATATACCCCCCCAGGAGTTGAACACCACTTTGAGAGGCATTTTTAACTCGGTACTAGATAGGCCCCAGGCGAGCAAGACCCACAGAGAGATGTGATATGCCGGGTACACAAGTACCAACTTAAAGATGCGGTCATGGGAGCAGCCAGGAGAGTAAAACCCATAAACCACTCGGGATCTCGCAAACAGCTCTTCCCAGACTTGTCCAGATGGACTCTACAGAGACGCAGAGCTCTTCGCCCCCTCTTGGACGAGCTGCGGTGGCACGACCTTCCTTACAATTGGGGATTCCCGTTTTGTCTTCGAGTTCGGAAGAGAGGCAGAATGCATCGTTTGAGTCATCCTAGTGGATTTCCGGCATTCTCGGCCGCCTTGGATAAAACTGAAGTGGATATTCCTGATTGGCCATCCTTACCATTATTTTATAGAATGGAAGATCCCCGAAGAGGCCAGGACCCTCAGCAGCAGCGTCGTTGCGGGGGGATGGCCCAATGGACCGGGGCGCATACATCTAGCAGAAGGAGAGGCTGACTGATTACCATGTCTTGTCCTGAATTGGAGATTGTTCTGTGGTGTCATGTTTTGAGGGATAATTCGTTGTCTAAAAGATTATACTGGTTCAGAGCTACAGAATGGGGTACTTACAACTGGTTAAGAAATGGGATATGTTTCACTCGTTTATAATTAAGATAAAATATACATGGTCTTTACCTGTTAAGTTTTCGATATAAAGGGAATACGACTGTTAGATCATTACGGGGTAGGGAACCGGGGGTGACGGTGTCTCCGACTCCTCTTTTGCTGTACACTTAACCCCTGGAGGCGCTGTTTTGCCACTGAGGCACGCAGATATTAACGTTTACCTCCAACAGGTTAAATTGTCTATTGGAGTGTGTCTATCCACACTCGTATTGTTAAAATTTCCTTTACCTTTGTCTTCTTTTAACTTTTTATCTACTTTCTTTGTCTATACCCACCTCCCTTGATAGCTTTCCCTCCCTCTTCAACAGCGGGCGTTGGACTCCGAAGCCGATCCATCCCTGTAGCCGAAACTTACATCCTCGACCTCGAATTACAGATATAATGCCGGGTAAGACCGCTGCACAAAAGATAACACTGGGCTCCTTGAACACTAGAGGCTTTAATACCCGCAGAAGCGGTCACATATTTTATATGGTATGCACAAGAAAAGAGAAAAAGGTGTTGATTTTACAAGAGACACATTTTAAAGTTGGACATATTCCTAATATTCATGATCGATATTACACAACTTGGTTCCATAGTGCTAACCTGAATTCACAATCCCGAGGGGTGTCTATAGCGTTCCATAAATTCCTCCAGCATACCATATTGGACACACTGGTCGATGCGGAGGGCAGATACGTGATCTTGAAAATTCAGATTTTTTCAACCACATATACTATAGCGGGTTGGTACGCCCCCGGCCGGGACCAAATACGAGCTGCTAGATCTTTCTTGAAGATCGTGGCTGAGTTTGCTGAAGGGGTGGTTATACTGGGAGGTGACTTTAACATGACTCTTAACCCGACTCTAGACTCCACGGCAGCAAAGTCTTACTTATCTCTTCGTCAGCTGTCCTCTTTGAAAAGGGACCTCCAAGATTTACGGCTCACTGACGTCTGGAGACTCTGTAATCCCAATGAGAAAAACTAAACGTTCTTTTCCACACCACATAACTCATATGGCAGGATAGGTTTCTTTCTCCTTAGTCATTGCGCACTGGCCTGGAACCCGAGACCTTCTATCGGGAGTTTTCTGTGGTCAGATCATGCTCCAGTTTTTCTGGACATTAGTCCTCCTGACTCAGTGATGCGACAGTGAACATGGAGATTGAACGATAATCTTTTAAAAGATAATACTTGTGTGGCCGACATTAAGTCTACCATAGCAGAATTTCTACAAGACCACGCACATGATACTACTACCATGCCTATTAAATGGGAAGCCCTTAAATGCATCCTTAGAGGGGTTCTCATTAAACGTGGATCTAGTTTGAAACAAATAAAAAGTAGAGAAATTATAGACTTGACGGAAAAAATATTGACGTTAGAGATGAAGCATAAGACGAATAAGGAGTCGGAAACGTTGACTGACCTGATTAAATGCAGAGACGATCTGAAGTCCCTACTAAATGAAAAATATCGACACCACAGAAGCCGCTTTAAAAGTATATTATACGGTCAAGCTAACAAATGTGGACGTCTGTTGGCTAGATTTTTACACCCACGTAATCAGACCACAAACATTTCATCTCTCCAGCAGAACGGGGGCCGAACGACATCAAACCCGACAGAAATTTTGGACATAATGCAGCATTATTATCATACATTATATATCATCAATGGAGATTGTCCCCCTCAATCACCCTTAGATCCTCAACCACACATAGAATCTTATACACGTGACACTGCCCTTCCTACATTGGCCACAGATTTAGCAACTCCATTAGACTCGGACTTTACGACTGAAGAGATTGATGAAGCCATCCAAAATACCCCAGCTGGTAAAAGCCCGGGACCGGATGGGTTTTCCCCTCATTTTTATAAGCTGTTTCAAGAACAACTTAGCTCCATTATGACATGGGTGTTTAACTCCATCACAGTTGAGTCTCCGATCGTTTCAAAATCTCTGGAGGCTTTTATTACAGTAATACCGAAGCCAGGGAAGGACCATAAAATAGTAACAAACTACCGCCCAATATCTCTCATTAATGTTGATGTAAAACTATACGCAAAAATCCTAGCGAACCGACTAGCTCCTCTCTTGCCCTCAGTAATACATTCAGACCAGGTGGGCTTCGTGCAGGGAAGAGAGGCGAGAGACGGCATAGGTAAGACCCTTATCTTGACTGCATATACTAAATCAAAATGTAAGCCATTGGTTGTGCTATCGATGGATGCGGAGAAGGCCTTTGACTGTGTACACTGGGGCTTCATGTTCTCGGCCCTACAACAGATGGGCTTCGGAAACCGCTTTTTGCATAGGGTTGCAGCCCTATACTCTGGCCCTTCAGCAAGGGTTAAGGTTAACGGAGCAATGTCGGACTCTATATCCATTGGGAACGGGACCAGGCAGGGGTGCCCTTTGTCGCCCCTTTTATATGCGATAGTTATGGAACATTTGGCGGTAGCGATCAGGAAGAACCCCAGTGTGCACGGTCTATGGGTAGACAGTGTTCATTATAAGGTCTCTCTTTATGCGGATGACCTCCTACTGTATATATCCCAGCCACATATTACCCTCCCATCGTTAATGGAAGAGTTCCAAAAATATGGAGCAGTCAGTAATTTTAAAATTAACTATCAGAAAACTGAAGCCCTTAACATATCCCTAGGACAGACAGAACTCACAAGAATTATGGGAAATTTCCCCTTTCGGTGGAAAACCGGGGCCATTCAATATTTGGGCGTTCAAATCCCTACTGACACGAATGACCTATATAAACTAAACTATGTGCCCCTGTTGGAGTCGACTGTGAAATGGTTGAGGGAATACGGACGGAAGAGCATCTCGTGGTTTGGCAGGATGAATTCATTTAAAATGGATATTCTTCCCAGGTTCTTATACCTGTTCCAGGCGGTTCCAATTGTACCGCCAAAGACATTTTTCCAGACCATTAGATCTGCGTTAATCCGCTTTATCTGGCAGACATCTAAACCTCATCTCAAATACTCTATTTTAACCGCCCCCGAAGCCCAGAGGAGGTGCGGGCCTTCCCGACCTGGAACTCTATCATAGAGCTTCCCTACTTGCACGTTTGTTTGACTGGCAATTTGGCCACCGTTCTAAACAATGGGTTCAATTGGAACAGACATCTTTTGGTGTCCCATTACGCCATCTTCCATGGATCCGACACACTGAACCGGTTGCAAACGACTTTAAGGGACCAACAGGTTTCTTGACTCGAGAAGTTTTACAGATTTGGAATCGTGTTAAACATAAAAAGAAATTGATTAGCACTCTGAATCCGTTGTCACCAATATTTGGTAACCCGGATTTTCCTCCAGGATGTCACAGAGACCAATTTTTAGGTAGGTATAGGAGTTCTGACTTACGACTGGGACAGGTTCTGGTGGACGGACATTTTCCGACATGGGATGCTTTACGGGAAAAGTTTCCCAATAGGACACTCTCCTGGATGGAGTATAATCAGTTGAGATCGTTTATACGGGGACGTTCGGTCGACCGTACTTCTCGCCCCCCCCACGACACGGTTGGAAGCTTTATTACAACTGCAGGACCCTCCCTCTCATCTGATTTCTCTTTTATATAAGGAACTTCATTCAGGAGACTCGGACGTGGCTCTAAGTTACGTCCATGCATGGGAGGATGAGATGGGTTGTAAATTTTCAGCGGAAGACCTTGTCAATGCTTTTCTCTTTACACATAAAATGTCTCCGGCCAGGGACGCACAGGAGAAAAATTTTAAGATACGGACCAGGTGGTATCTGTCTCCCGTTAGATTGAAGTCCATCTTCCCGACAGTAGATGATACATGCTGGCGCTGTGCAGTGGTGAGAGGCACGCTATTCCACATATGGTGGCAATGCCCTGCTGTACGACCCTTCTGGGAAGGGGTGTTTTGGGCCTACCAACAGATCTCTGGAAAATATGTCCCTCCCTCCCCACAAATTGCCATCCTATCAATTCTCCCGGGTTCCATATCCACCCAAAAGAAGAGCCTTCTCCGGTTTTGTATTACTGCGGCACGGATGGTGACCCCACGCCACTGGCGTACGACGACACTGCCAACTATGGCAGAATGGTTATCAGAATTTACAGACATTTTTCGTATGGAGGAGTTGATGGCTGAACTGGAGGGAGATAACTTTGATCTGAATATGGCAGCCTTGGATCGTGTTCAGGGAAACTCCTGAACTACTTCGATTGGTCGAAGACGCTTCTTAGGGGCCAGCTCGGAGATCTGAGGTCCGTTTCCTTTTCCCCTCTCCCCCTTTTTTTCCCCCACCCTCCTCCATTTTCTCTTTTCTTTCTATACTTCCTGTGATTCCTCTTACTCTTTCTAATTTCTTTCTCTATTTGTTATTTGAAATACACCTCCACAGGTTACGTGCAAATCGTTGTTGAACATGCTCGTAATTATTATTTTCCATATTTAACCATTGATGATGTTAACAAGCGGGAGGGCATGCAGTGGGGAACGTTATCTCTTCGGATGGTTATTATAGGTGAGCAAGTATTGTATGAAAAATGCCCATATGGTTGTATTTGTCGGTCTGTGATCGCGGTCTCCTGTTGTTCTCTCGCTTGAAGTAGGCCTGATGACTGTGCGGTGACTTTAGTTCACCTGGGACATTGCGAGCCTTTGGGCCGGAAGACATTTCGCCTTTCTAGGAGAGCGACTATTCTGTAATCTAGTACGGCTTGGTGTATAATCTTGTGTCTTGTGTCTTGTAGGTTATATGTCAAATTTTTCTCAATAAAATAGATTCAAAATAGATTCAACATAAAATACGGACCTGTTGAATACGCTTTCCTGTCTCAGTCTCCAGTCTGCCTGCGTCAAGAGGTGGGTCACCCCCCCCAGCCTGTTGGATCAGCACCACCTAAGCACAGCACGCCTTCCCCGCGTATCAGCATCATCACCAGCATCACCACCTATTTGCCTTCCCTGGGCCACCCCTACATTTGGCGTAGTCGGCAGGATTCTTGCTGCCAATACAACATCTTCAGCGGCAGGCCTGCCACCAAGTAACAAAGGTCCCCAAGCTGTGTGGGGTGAAGAATTGTTTGGTTGCTGTTCCCTGTGGATTACCAAAAAAAAAAAACTGGACTGTGGATTGCTGGCTGCCAATAAAATGGCTGTGGTAATTTGGCATCCAAAGAGAGAGATACAGACATTGCTGAATGTACTGGATGACCCAGGGCTTTATCAAATCCGCCCCTGGGAGGAGTGGTGTTCGTCTGAAGAGAACTGTTCCCTCATATTGGGCCTGGAGGCCGGCCCTGTCGGACAGCGGGGTGAAGATCAACGGCCGAAACAGGAGCAGTGGGAAAGTCTGCTGGGAGCCGCGGAGGCTGGGAAGGTGAGCGTGTCCCCGGCCCCGCCGGCGACACCCCAGGCAAACCCCGTCCCCACGCACCATGCAGCAGACAGACCACGGGGCCTTGACACCGATCCTCGGCCTCCCCGCCCATCTCTTTACGCTGTGGTGCCTCCCGCTCTGAGCGACGGCGTAGCCCCCGTCAAGCCGACTTTCAACGCATCGGTCCCACTCCCGGCCACTACTGAAATCGGGCCATCAGTTGCAGTGACTGATGTACCAGAAAGTGCAGCCGCTGCTTCATCTGTGGCCCTACCTGAGGTTGCTTTGCCGGAGCCCGTGGAAGCCTCGATGCGAGCTGCGGCCTCCCCTGTGGCCGCTCCAACTTCTCTGTCAAACCCGGCTCCGGCCTACTCACTATCGGAGCCTGCGGACGCTTCTGTTCCGCCCTCAACCTCGACCCGCCCACCGGACTCTGCGGCCTATACCGGACCCTCCGCCTGGGTTGCGGAGGTCATTGAAGGAAAAAAGGCCAGAGAGCGGGAGATCTGGGGGCTACTCCATGAGAAAGGAGAAGCGGGCATGGCGGCTCCACGTTCTATCGGGAGGCTGGTGCACGCAAACCGGGAGAAAGGGTTTAGCTTTATCCGAGACCGCGCCACTGGAGAAAAAGTTTACCTAAATATGGCGTCCATCCGGCACAGCCGGGCTTTACAAGAAGGAGACTGGGTCTCTTACTACAAGGAGTATTGCCCCCGCGACTATTACGCGGTAGCTGTCATGGCCTGTCCTGAGGAGTACAAGCCTCCATAAAAGGACGAGGACTCCTGGGTCTCAAGCTTCAGGGACACTTGAGGCCCAGAGGTATTTTTGGCATCCCAGAGACTCCACGGCTGTGAAGACCCCTGTTATGATGAGACATCGGCCGCCAGGTGGTGGCCCGGAGCACTTACCACATTGAACTTCCGGGAATGTAGTGCACCGCTGCACAATGAGGGGATTGTTCCGCGTCCCCGTAGGAAACCTATCGTCCTGGTGCATCAGGGAAGCCTAATGAGAGTGCTTTATTTAAAGGAAGGGGGAACCCCTTTCCTCATCTGGTTGACATGTTTTAGTGTGTTGTTGTGTTAAAAAAAAAAAAAGAAAAAAAGAGAGAGAGAAAGAAAAAATAGAGCTCTGTTTTGATAAAAAACGTATTGCTACAAATATGGAAAGGTGTGTAGTGAGTTTGAAATGTTAAAGTGTTATTTATTTTAAACAAGAAATTGTGTATTCAGCAGGTCCCGGGTACAAAGAGTATGATGACCACGACTTTTCCGGGTTGAAAGGTCGATGGGACAAGAAGGGGACAGACGGACCGGGTACATGTGTAAGGGGTCTGTGTGACCAAGGGTCTGTGTGACCAGGAGTCTGTGTGACAAAGGGGTCTGTGTGACCAAGAGTCTGTGTGACCAGGAGTCTGTGTGACAAAGGGGTCTGTGTGACCAAGGGTCTGTGTGACAGAGGGTCTGTGCGACCCAGACGCCGACCATGACAGTGCAAGGTCTCTGACACCACTTTCACCCCAGGATGAGATTTTTGAGGATGACAATGGTTAAAGTAAAGGAGAATGTGGGGAGGTTGACCTGACAGAGGCACTCAGATCAAGAAAGAGGGTGCCATATTGAGAGTGACCATTAGAGGGCAGTGGGGAACTTGTTAAGGGTAGTTATATAACTGCCATGAGAGAGGTTATGTAACTGCCAGAGGTCGAGGTCACTCTCATTGGTCAGAGGTGACTGTCAGGTGACAGTGGGCGGGGCTACCTAGGCTGTGAGTATAAAGACTGAGGTAAGCTTCGAGAAGCTTCAGTCAGCCAGGGGAGCTCGCAAGAAAGGAGGGTCTGCTGTTAGGAGAGAGGCAGCAGAGAGCCCTCAGAGAGAGCCTGACAGTGAAGATGGTCACGGGGGGGTGACCCAATAGACGGTGGCAGCAGACAGTGACACCCTGAGGGTGAGGACAACGGTGTACTCTGGGTGGTCAAGCGCTGTGGTGAAGGTGCCTAGGGCAAATACAGCGAAGAGAACCACAGGGGACACCATGACGGTGACACACAGAACAAGTAAAGGTACCAGGTCTGTGTGAGAAGCAATTCCCAAAAATCCTGTCATGGTCTGTGGAAGTTGTTAACGGAGTTGGTGAATAAAATACGGACCTGTTGAATACGCTTTCCTGTCTCAGTCTCCAGTCTGTCTGCGTGAAGAGGTGGGTCACCCCCTCATCCTGTTGGATCAGCACCACCTAAGCACAGCACACCTTCCCCGCCTATCAGCATCAACACCAGCATCACCACCTATTTGCCTTCCCTGGGCCCCCCATACAATTGTTTATTGAGTGACAGGTTACTGACAGCTGTGGGTCTAAGGTTATGTAACAGCAGGGTACAAGGGGAAGACCACTTATAATATGAGAGGGAAAAAGCGAGATCATGGTGGAAGGGAGAATAGGCTTGGTGTTCGACTTGTACGTGAGTTAGGTGTTAATGTGAATGAAAGCTCAACTGAACAAACTCCCTCTTGCCCTACCAAAGACCATTGCCAACATCTGTTACTGGACACCCTACTCGACTCCCTTACTTTGGCAGCCTCACAGCCGCACTCCTTGTAGATGAGGTTTAGAAATAGCATGTGATCCACTGAATGGCAAGCGCTGCATCAAGTAGCCTATCCTCCTCTTCCTCCACCTTAACATCACACACGGCAATCCTTAGAGGTGGCACCCCAATCACACTTGTTTGCCCCCATGTCAAATATTTCCAAACACCCAACTGACTGTGGGGAACCTCTACTGGGCCATTCTGAAGAGATGTTCACACATAATATTCTATGAGCATCAAAGTTCTGCTCCAAATAATCACAGAATCCAGAAAATGAAAGTATCTGCACCGAAGCCCAATACTTTTTCATGTTGGATCTGGGGCTGGATCAAGTAGAATCCAGACCCTCATCAATAAGGTTGGAGGTGATCCTGATGAGACTCAGATACCAGAGGCACAGGTAGACTGTACTGTGGTGTCAGGGCAGGAAAAGGGTGACTCTCACGGTGATGAGTATGTGAACAGAGAGGATAACGATGAGGTTGTAGATCCCACTTGGTGTGAACCCAGAGGTATGCAGCTGAATAATTCAGCAAAGGAAGTGAAGGAGGAGGATGATGAGGAGGTTATGTTGTGGCTTTCCAAAAGACACGAAGTGATGCAACCATGAAAAGCACTGCATACTCAGCACCAACTGTGGCTGTGGCCAGCACCGGTCACGAGTGTGCAGTTCCCAGGGGTGGCAAGTGTTGCGTAGCCTGGGCGTTTTCTGGAGACTGGAAAGGATGACTCCACATACATTATCTGTCAAATTAGCAAAAAAAAAAAAAAGTTCAGTAGAGGCAAAAATTTAAATAATTTGACACCTACATGCATGGACAGGCACATGAGTGATCAACATGCCTTAGTGCGGGAATCTCACTGCGCTAAAATGCGGACTAGTGGGCCTCGCCAACCACCCGCCATTCCTAACAACCCCATCTGCTGCTTCTTCCTCCTCAGTCACCTTTCCAAGTGTTCACACACAAGTCTTTGGCCGCAGAAACTACAACTGTTTATCTACCACAGTTGGGGTGAGTGAGAGCCAGTCATCTGTTTTGGAAGTAGATATGACTGCGGTTTTTGTGTCACCTAGCACAACACGTTTTTCTTAATCAACCATAACATCTCCGCCTGCACCTCAGTCACAGTCCAGTAGTTTGTCCTGTTCTCCGTACTCAGCGCTATTTCAGTACAGCAGCCAGCTCTCGGTCCTGCAGTTGTGGTCACGTAAAAGAATGTTTCCTCCTACATATGGCAAAGATAAGAGCTTGAACTTCACCATTTCCAATCTGTTGGCCATGGAAATGCTGCCTATCTGCCTGGTAGCTACAGACGGTTTCCGAAACTTGATGGCCATCGCAATCCCCCAGTACCAGTTGTCCAGTCACCATTACTTCTCAAAGAAAGCTGTGCCTGTGCTACACCAGCATGTCGCCGACAGCATCATCCGTTCCTGAAAAAATCTGTCTGCCAGAGTGCATTTCACCACGGACACCTGTACAAGCAAACATGTGCAGAGGAGTTGCATCTAGCTGACTGTTCACTGGGTGACTCTGGTGTGGGATAGGCAGTCAAGGGGCTGCTCAACAAGTCTTTGAATCCCCAAGGTTTGCGGTACAAACCTCTGTTTCTAACACATTCTTCACTGCTTATGCCTCCTCCACCTCCTCTAGGGCCTCCACCTGTGCCCTCAATCTCTCCTTTAATCAGACATGCATTCCAACAGTGCAGATAGAATCTCTCTCACCCCTGTACTGAGCAGCCATGGCTCACCACAATCAAATAGGTTTAAATTAAAATGCCTTGGAGATCGCAGTCATACAGTTCAAGAGTTGTGGACAAGAGTTAGAGCAATGGCTATCTCCACTAAACCTGGAGTCAAGGAAGGTCATGTGCAATAATGGTATAAACTTGTTGGCGGCCCTATGCCTTGGCAACCTCACACATGAGCCTTGCATAGCTCATGCACAACAATTTCTCCACCACTATCCCATCCTGGATGTGCTGCAGCAGAAAGCATGGTCACTGTGTGCTCACTTTTGATGATCGCACACCACAGATCATCGACTTGCATTGCTACAAAGAAATTTTGGCCTACTGGTTAACCGTTTAATTAGTGTTGTTCGAGCCCTGGTGCAGTATGTCCTTTTGCATAGCCTGGGCCAACACAGTTCAGACGTGGTGCAAATCATGCATGTGGAGTGAGCACAGGTGAAGGATCTCTGCATCCTTCTGCACAGTTTTGAAATGGCTACCAAGATGGGTAGCACTGATGATGCCATTATCTGCATAACTATTAGTTATCTACATACTGGAGCACACTTTGAAGAGTCTACATATGGAGGTGATGGTCCCTGAGGAAGAGTCAGAAGCAGAGGAGGATGCGGAAGGAATAACAATATCTCAAATTTCTGGACTGTCGTTGCACAGGTGGGTGGCATGGATGGTGACATACAGCAATCAAGTGGGTCTCATGGTACCAGACAAACTGTTAATGAAGATGTAGGAGCTGAGGATCAAATTGAGGAGGATGGGGTGATTGACGCTCATTGTCCGTGGTTGGCAGGAGGGGACAGAGGAAGCAACTTTGAGCGTTCCCCCACCACCAACAGAGCATGGAATTGGACTTCACGGAAGTGCCCAATACATGAGCGTGTTCTTGCTGCGCTATCTTCAACACAATGAACATATTCTTACGATTAGAAATAGTGCTGACTACTGGGTTGCCACTGTGTTAGATCTATGGTAAAAGAGTAAATTTAGCCAGATTCTTTACCCCTGGAAAGGGATAAGTGCATGTTGGAGTATAGAATATGCTTGTAGACAATCTTAAGAGTGGTTTAACCCAAGACAGCTGTGAGGCAAACAGTGTGCATCCCAGTTGTAGACGTTCAACCCCGGAAAGTCAAGGTGTCATCTCCAAAATATTAGCAGCAGCTGCAATGTAACTGGCATAGATAATGTCTATGAGTCATTTAACACATTTTTTTAGACCAGCCCATGCACCAGCAGAATAGAGTACAAGTTTTTCATATTGTGAATGACTGGAGAGGATCATGCAGGATTATCTGGAGCTCAATATCTAGGCCATCAGGGGGTATTTGGACCCTTTTACATTTTGGTCTTCAAAAATGGATGTGTGGCCTGAGCTCGCCTGACACGCCTTGGAGGTTTTGTCATGCCCGGCAGCCAGTTTTCTCTCAGAATATGTTTTCAGCACTGCTGGTTGCGTCCTGATGAACAAGTGCATTCGTCTGTCCCCTCAAAGTGTTGACCACCTAGCTCTCATCAAAATGAACATGTCACGGATCTCCGATGACTTTTGCACCCCAGTCGCAGATTGGGCAGACTGGTGTTGTTTTTAGTGTCATGTATTGATCTTGTGTTATTACTTTCTGTGCTATCTTTGTGGTGTCTTGAGTATTTGCTATTGTTATTGCTGTTGATCTTACAAACAGTTTTTGGAAATGTGAAGACTGCAAGTTGGGTCTCCATCTGGTGGGTTGCCTGTAGTAGATGTGTCAGAGGCATATTATACTGTTTCCACTTTGTGGAAATTGATGCCATTTTTGTGCTGTGTAGCAATTATTTTTTGAAATGTGGAGACACCAAGTTGGGTCTCCATGTGGTGGGTTGCCTGTGGTGGAATATGTGTCAGAGGCTAATTACACTGTGTCAGGAACACCGTACTGCACTTGCTCACTGAGCTAATGCGCGTGTCCTGAATACAAAAACAGTGCTCAAAGATATTTGTGGAGCGGGCAGCAGCGGTGATGATGCATGCTCCAGGACCTGAAGCACGTGACTGCTGGGGGCGTGGCCTAAGCTCCACATAGCTAGGAGCTGCAGGGAAACTCCTAGAAAGGTAACTACAGGACAATGTTACCAAGGAGCATAGACAGAGACAGAAACCAGATCAAGCCGGGTCAAAGCACGAGATCGCAGGACAGTACCAAAGGGTTAGACAAAGCGAATAGTCAGGACGTAGCAATAGATCAGAAAACCCGAACGGGCAATGGACGGTACAATAGGGACAAACTGCAAATGAGTAACAATAGCCAAGCCAGGAGGTCAGAACCGGAGAAGACAATAGTACCAAAACTAGAGACGGAGTACAGAGTGAGGGAACAGGCCGGGTCATACACAGGAATCAAACAAGCAATGCAGAATACATGCACACCAGGGGGGTCGGTCAGACACACAGCCAGAATAACAGTATAGCTGACAGAGAATGCAAGTCTGGAGTGAGTATAAATACCCCTCCCAGATCCAAAGAGAGGCCGGCAAAAGTTAACCCTGTGAGAACAGGACATTAACCATGTCCTAACCATGACAGTACCCCCCTCTTAATGGGGGGCCACTGGACCCCCAGGTTTCTCAGGGTATCTGGCATGAAAAGCCCGCACCAGTCGATCAGCGTGCACCGAACTGGCCGGAACCCATGACCGATCCTCCACGGAGTATCCCTTCCGATGAATAAGGTACTGAAGTCTCCGGCGCACCCACCGTGAATCAATGATGCACCCTACCTCATACTCCAGTTGATCCTCTACCAACACTGGTGGAGGCACAGATGAGGGATCTTCTCTAACTGTCCCCATAGGTTTTAATAGGGACCTGTGGAAGACGTTAGATATTTTGAAGGAGGTGGGCAACTGTAATCTGTATGCCACCGGGTTGATCACTTCTACGATCTTGTATGGGCCAATAAATTTTGGGCCCAACTTCGTAGAGGGTATTTTAAGTTTGATGTTACGGGTGGACAACCAGACTTTTTCCCCCACTGTTAATGCAGGACCCAACCCCCTCCTCCTGTCCGCAAAATGTTTATACTTCTTCTGGGCTTTGGAGATGTTCCCCTGCACCTCCCTCCAGAGGGTTTTTAACTGTTGTACCATCCCCTCGGCACCAGGGCAATCCGAATCCATACGGGAAAATTCCCCAAACTGCGGAACGAACCCATAATTGACCTGAAAGGGAGACCTTCCGGTAGACTGATTAATACGACAGTTGAATGCAAATTCTGCCATGGGCAATACCTCACACCAGTCTTCCTGTCTGGAGGAGGCCAGGCATCTCAGAATCTGCTCCAACAACTGGTTGGTGCGTTCAGTCTGTCCATTGGATTCCGGGTGATAGGCAGAGGAGAATGACAACGTGACCCCCAACTTCATACAAAACGCTCTCCAAAACCTGGCCACAAATTGCACACCCCTGTCCGACACCACGTTCTTGGGCACTCCATGCAATCGAACAATGTGTTGTATAAACAAGCGGGCCAAAGTTTCAGCAGATGGTAACGCAGGTAATGGCACAAAGTGAGCTTGCTTAGAAAATCTATCAACCACTACCCATACCACTGAGTTGCCCTTGGAAGATGGAAGATTAGTGATAAAGTCCATGGACAGGTGTGTCCATGGTTTATCCGGAATTGGCAAAGGCACCAATTCCCCGGCCGGCCGGACCTGAGAGCTTTTAGAGTGCGCGCACACCCCACAAGAATTTACAAACCTTTTTATATCAGTACCCATAGAGGGCCACCAAAAACCCCTAGCTACTGCCCCCCGGGTAGCTGCAATACCAATGTGTGCACTTAACACAGAATCGTGAAATTCTTGAAGGAGTGTGAGAAGGAATTGTTCGGGTACAAACAATTTACCTGGGGGTTTATTTCTGGGAGCTTGTGCTTCCAGAATCTCTCTCTGTAACTCAGAGGAGATTTCAGCTACAACCACTCCCGGTTGAAGAATGGAGGAAGGAGGTTCTGGAGGGGACACAGAATCAAAACTTCGGGATAAGGCATCAGCCTTGATGTTTTTAGATGCCGGGCGGAATGTGATGGTAAACTGAAATTGAGAAAAAAAAAGTGCCCACTGAGCCTGTCTGGGGGTCAATCTCTTAGGCCTCTTTCACACATCAGGTTTTCGCCGTCAGGCGCGATCCGGCGCTTTTGACAGAAACTGGATCCGGCGAAATGCAATGCCGGATCCGGTTCCCCCCCATTGACTTGCATTTGCGCCGGATCGCGCCGGATGGCCATGCGTTTCATCCGGTTTTCGCCGGATCCGGCAATGTGTCGCAATGTGTCGCGATCCGGCGTCTGGAAAAAACGTCTACTGTAACGTTTTTTGTCTCCGGCGAAAAAGCCGGACACGCCGGATCCGGCGCGTCCGGCTTTTTCACACAATGAAAGCCTATGAGCGCCGCAATGCGCCGGATCCGGTTTTTTGGTCTGAGCATGCTCAGTAGCTCTGCCCACAAGACATATATAAAAGCAAGACAGTGGGACCCACAGCCACACCCAACATGCCACCCAAGACAGCAACCAGGCGCAGGAGAAGGCAGGAGACATCTGCAGCAGCACCATCAGCACCACCCCAATTGGAGCAGCATGCTGAACAACGGGAGGGGAGTCCAGCAGCAGATGAGAGACGGTAATTATCAAATCACCCATTCCTCCAAACTAGGGCTATTGAATATCAAGATATTCATTGGCCCTTTGTTTCTCTTTATTCAACAGCCGCCCAATAGATGCAGCAGCAGCAGCAGCAGCAATGGCAGCAGCTGGAACACCACCCACAGGCATGGAGTGTGGCCACCAGGAAGACAGCACATCATCTTCTGGGAGCCCTCCCTCGCATCGTCAGCGTTTGACGGTAAGTTTTTATTTCCAAAATCCATCTTCTCTGTAATATATGTCTATTCATGGCCTTTTATTTCAAAACAGGAATCACAAGATGAAGAGGAGCTCCCAGAAGAAGAAGGAAGGGGTGGACAGACACCTGGAGTGGGCTCACAATTGGTAAGTTTTTTGCATCAAACGCAGAAACACAACATCACACTACACACAACACATAGAAAACAATGTTCTTCAGACCACACACAGCAAACAAATGCCTACATCCAAAGACATAACTTTTTTTGTTTTCTTCTCTAGTCTTCCCAATCTGGTGCTTGGCCAAGAGGTCCTCGCAGTGCCTCCCAGGGTCGTCGGCGACAGCAACGCGGCGGTCACCAGCGTGTAAGTATAAATATTTTTGCTTTGTTTTTTTGCACTTTTTATTTCATTTCTTTTGTGGAGGCTAATTATGTTATTTTTGTCTTTTTCTTTAACAGCCTTCACAGCGTGCTCCCGACTCTGACGTTGAGGATGGAGGGATTGATGTGGACCGCCTCATCGATCTCGTCAGAGAAAGGGAGCCGCTCTGGAATATGGCTGACCGCCGCCACGCTGACCTGATCGTTACCCGACGACTCTGGGAGGAAATCTGTTCGCTCCTTGTGGGCCGCTGGGAGGACCTCGATGTTCGGGCCCAGATTACAGAGCGTAAGTATATACAGTACCGGTTGCTTGAGTTAAACCAGTGTTTCCCGAACTCCAGTCCTCGTGGTCCCCACGGATCATGTGTTCAGGATTTCTATTTACTATGGAAATCCTGAAAACATGACCCCTGGGGACCATGACGACTGGAGTTTGGGAAACACTGATGTTGTATACTAACCACTCCTTTCTCGTTTCAGGGAACAGAATTGTGAATCGGTGGCGGTCTGTGAGAGATTGTTTCAAGAAGGAGTTCAATAAAGAGATGCGGGCCCCGAGTGGATCTGGAGGACGCAGGAGAAAGTACAAGTACGCAGAAGCCCTGTCGTTCCTCCGGGAAACAATGGTCACCAGAAGGTAAATATTACACACCACATGTGAAAAAAAATGTTAGATGTAAAAAATTTTTTCAGCCAGGGCCATACCATGTCAGTATTTTAATTGTTTTTTTTTCTCTTTATTCCACAGCACGGTGAGCAGCACTCAGGAGCCGGCACAATTGGACCCTTCTGAGGCGATCCCTGAGGAGACCGGCACCGAGGGACACTTCGACCGCCCCGGTACATCTGCACCTTCCCAGCCTTCCAACACATTCGACCCATCTGTCCCATCCACCAGCACAGGAGCATCGTGGCCGCCTACATTACATGAAGCTGCTGGTGAGGAGATCGCTTTCCCTTTACCCCACCCTTCTGCCCCTGCCACCTCTAGTACACCTGCGGGTACTGGGCGGCAGCGGCAGAGGGGTCAGGAAAAGACTTATGCGCCAGAGTTCTTGCATCTGAATGCATCTTTCCAGAACTGTATAAAAGTCTTGTCAGAGCAAATCTCCGCAGGCTATCAGCAGATCAACTCCAGCATTCTGGAGGTGAAGACACTTCTGCAAACCATGCATTCAGAAGCAAGATCTTCGCCAAACCACACCTTTTTCAGGTCTGTTGTGGAGCGCATGGAAACGCTCTCTCCTGCCCAGCAGATGCATGTAATGCATTCATGCCACGCTGCTCTCCAGCAAGTTACCTCCCAACCTCCTCCTCCTCCCACCACAGTAGTTCCTCCACCTGCACCCCCTCCAGCCACTTTCCATCCTCCCCCTCCTATTACATCTACACCCCCTCCAGCCACTTTCCATCCTCCCCCTCCTATTACATACCATCCACCTCCCCAGCACCATCCACCTCCCCAGCACCATCCACCTCCCCAGCACCATCCACCTCCCCAGCACCATCCACCTCCCCAGCACCAGCAACCTCCCCAGCACCAGCAACCTCACCAGTACCAGCAACCTCCACAGTACCTGCAAACTCCCCAGTACCAGCAACCTCCCCAGTACCAGACATCTCCCCACTTCCAGCAACCTGCCCCGTACCAGACATCTCCCCACTTCCAGCAACCTGCCCCGTACCAGACATCTCCCCACTTCCAGCAACCTGCCCCGTACCAGACATCTCCCCACTTCCAGCAACCTGCCCAGTACCAAACTCCTTCCCCATACAACTTGCCATCAACATCATCTGCTCCTACAGTCCCTGCCCAACCCTCCACTCCACCACCCACCACCTCTTCTGCTTCCCACATGTCCACCCATTCTGTAGTTTTTTCCACACCTTCACCTCTAACTGTTCCTTCCCCACCACGATCCCAGTCCTCTCTCCACACTCCCAGTGTCGAAGTGTCCCGCAGCCCCTACAGCAGTATTTCCACCACACACTACACAGAATTATAATGTGTGTATTTAAATAAAAATGACCAGTTTTATGGTTTCAGTTTTATAGTTTCAAAGTTTTATTAAACAAGTTTATTAAAATTTTAAAAAAGTTTACTAAAAAAAACATTTTTCAATAAAAGTTAAATTATTTTACACTGGTTGTCTGTCATTTCTTTCTGCGGCGAAAAAGGTTAAATACAGGGTATTTAAAAGGTGAAATGGTATTCAAAACTAGGTATATAACTGTGGGTAAATTTTAGCTTTTTGCCACAGTTGTGTTCCTGGTTGTGTTTGAAGCAAAGTATTTCACCTAAAAAGTTGTGTTTATTGTTGGTGATTTCCTAACAATGTACACAACTTTTGTTAAAAGGTGAAATACTTTGCATAAAACACAACCAGGTACACACCTGTGGCCTAAAGCTAAAAATAGAGACCATGACAAGATAGCCAACTTTGGTTGGCAAAGGTATATACTGTTGGTACAGAAGGTACACAAGTTTGGTTAGGGCACAAATCTTTCACACTCTGTCATCCTGCCAGTGTACTCTGCCTTGAGGTGACATAAAGTATAGTGCAAAATTGTCCCTCATTACTGAAACCGTCACAGAACTTCTAGTGGTAATGTCATGGTAATCTTGCAAGGTGGTTTCTTCAGAGGTGTCCTCAATGGAAATGGGTTCCTTGCAGATAACAAAATTGTGGAGTACCACGCACGCTTTGATCACCTCGTCCACAGTTTCTGTCTTGAGGTTGATCGCAGTCAATAGGACCCGCCATTTGGCTGTCAGAATACCAAAGGTACATTCAACCATTCTTCTTGCTCTTGTGAGGCGGTAATTAAAAATGCGTTTTGGTCTTGTCAATCCTCTGCTAGAGTACGGTTTCAAAAGGTGTTCTGACAGCTGGAAGGCTTCATCCCCTACACAGACAAATGGCATAGGTGGACCAGATGTTTGCGGCAGCGGTCTAGGTGGTGGGAACTGGAAGGTGTTTCCATACAGTTTACGCCCCATGGCAGACAGTTTGAAAACTTGAGAGTCATTGGAGCGGCCATAGGCCCCAATATCAACCGCAATAAATTTGTATTCCGCGTCAGCGATGGCCATGAGGACAATTGAAAAATATTTCTTGTAATTGAAATATTCCGATCCCGATCCAGCTGGCTTTACAATGCGGATATGTTTCCCGTCCACAGCGCCCAAGCAGTTTGGAAACTGACATATCTGTTGAAACTTGTCAGCAATTTCAATCCACCTCTCTGTTGTGGGCTCTGGTAAAAACTCTTCAGCTAAGGAGTCCCACAGTGCACGGCATGTGTACTTCACAATTCCAGATATGGTGGAAATCCCGAGTCTGTACTGGAAATGCAGTAACGAAAGGGATTCTCCAGTGGCAAGAAATCTGTGGGGAATTAAAAAACAATAAATTAGTTTTAAATCACAGCATTACATACCAAAACTGACCTAACACTTGGAGATACAAATTACCACCAACAAGATTGCAGTGAAAGTGTGCTCTGATGCGATCATATCCAATAAATGTGGCTTACCTTAAAGTCACCATCAGACGCTCTGCGGGTGAAACAGAGAAGCGGCAATAGGTGTCCGCTTTTCTTATGAGGTGTGCAATGCGCTCCACCAAATAATCAAAATTCTCCATTTTCATCCTAACATATCCAAAAAATTTATCCGGGTTTCGTCGAAGGTCCATGCATAGTGTAGAATAGACCCCACGCGTCATTCTCTTGGCTGTGATGGGGTGGATCCACAAACGTCGTCTACGATGCCTGATGCGCTGCTGTCTCGCTCTCTCCTTCTCCAGAACAATCACCCTCAAACGATTTGCCTCCGCTGTAAAATCCGCCAAATTCTTCAAAATATTTCCAATGACAACATCCATCTTCGCCAGTAACTTGCTCTTCTCTCCAACCTGCACTTTCTCCTCTACAACCTGTCAAAGAAGGGCTGTAGGAACATGCTATATATAGTTTTCCAGTAGCCAATCCCGTTCGGAAGGCCACAAGGGTCAATTTTAAAAACCGGATCCGGCGTAATCCGTCGAAAAACGGATAGAAAAACGGATGAACCGGATGAGACGGATCCGGTTTTGTCTGTCAAGAAAAAGACGGATCCGGCAGAAAACCGGATCCGTCACATCCGGTTTTACTAAACATTTGCCGGATCCGGCGTTCCGGCACGACGCCGGATCGCGCCTGACGCCGAAAACCTGATGTGTGAAAGTAGCCTTAGCAGACTCGTAGCAGGCCAGGTTTTTATGATCAGTGATGACCGTAATGGGATGAGCGGCCCCCTCCAAAAAATGCCTCCATTCTTCAAAGGCCAATTTAACCGCTAACAATTCCCTGTTACCGACATCATAGTTTCTCTCGGCCGAAGAGAACTTCTTAGAGAAAAAGGCACAGGGTTTGAGGTTAGTCAGGGTAGAGGGGCCCTGTGACAATACTGCCCCACCCCCACCTCCGAAGCGTCGACCTCGACGATAAAAGGTCTTGACGAATCGGGTTGTACCAACACAGGGGCTGTGGTAAAACACTTCTTTAGTGTAAGGAAGAAATTTTTTGTGGCCACGGACCAATTTTTTACATCTGCCCCTTTAAGAGTGAGGTCTGTCAAGGGTTTCACCACCTGCGAGAACCCATTAATGAACTTCCTATAATAATTAGGGAAGCCCAGAAATCGCTGCAACCCCTTCAGGTCCTGAGGCTGCACCCAATCGGTAATGGCCTGAACCTTCCCTGAATCCATGCGGAATCCCTCCCCGGATACAATTACACCCAGAAAAGACAGTTCTTGCATGAAAAATGAGCACTTCTCCAGCTTAGAATACAAATGGTTCTCCCGAAGTCTCATAAGAACCGCACGTAAATGGTGTAAGTGTGACTGACTGTCCTCAGAGTATATCAAGATGTCATCCAAGTAGATGACTACATAACGCCCAATCAAGTCAGAAAAAACAACATTAATGAAGTTCTGAAAAACAGCAGGAGTGTTAGTGAGGTCTAAGGGCAGAACCAGGTTTTCAAACAGCCCCTCAGTTGTCAGGAACGCTGTTTTCCATTCGTCCCCCTCCCGAATCCTTATAAGGTTATAAGCCCCTCGTAGATCAAGCTTAGAAAACCATTTGGCTCCCGTGAGTTGGTTGCATAGATCAGGAATCAATGGGAGAGGGTACGTGTTCTTAACAGTAATTTTGTTCAGTTCCCAAAAGTCGAGGTATGGTCGCAACCCACCATCTTTTTTCTTTAGAAAGAAAAACCCCGCTGCCACGGGTGAGACCGAGGGCCGAATATGCCCCTTGCGAAGGCTCTCTTTGATGTACTCTTTCATAGCTTGGCGCTCAGGCGGGGAAAAAATTAACAAACAAGCCTTGGGTAATTTGGCTCCAGGTACTAAATCGATAGCACAATCAAATGGTCTAAGTGGTGGGAGCGCCTCTGCCTCGCTTTCGGAAAATACGTCTTCAAAGTCTCTCAGGTACTCCGGAATACCCTCCAGACCAACAGACGACACAGATACAGTTCTTATCGGATTGACAAAAGGAACTGGGTTACAACACAGGCCATTATCATTACATCCCCGTCGGATGATCTCCCCCTTCACCCTATCAAAGAGAGGATTGTGGCGTTGCAACCAGGGCATCCCCAATACCAGTCCTGCAGGCAGATTATTCATAATAAAACAACTTAACTTCTCCACATGAGTGGAACCCATTTTCATAGAAAAAACTTCATGCATAAAGCAAATTCCATCCCGGGCAAGAGGGGATGAATCAACAGCCACAATTTTAACAGCGTCTTTTAACCTGACTGTCCCTATCTTATGAAGAGTCACAACTTGGGCATTAATCAGATTAATGGAGGAACCACAGTCAACAAAGGCGGTAGTCATAACAGGACTGCCAGCAAGTTCCAATTCAACCTGGAGCACCATCTTTGTACATCAGAAAAAATGTATCTGGGAGTCTGGACAACCTCCTCAATTGTTGCCCAGACCCAGTCGTTTCTCTGATGGTTTCTCTGAAGAAGGGCAGGAGGGGCAATTCCTTTTCCAATGTCCAGAGGCTCCACAGTAAAAGCATAGTAGGTTGTCTCTACGGTGCCTTCTCTCTTTCTCCTTAACCGAGACTGACCCAACCTCCATGGGCTCAGATACAGGTGCAGTGTCACACAATTTGGGGTACAAGGGAGACTCTTGTTGCATCATTCCTCTAGCACGGAGTCTCCGGTCCATACGGACTGCCTGCATCATGGCATCTTCCAGGGTATCAGGGGGAAGATGTAATGCCAGAGCGTCCTGCAGACGGTCAGACAGGCCCCTGCGGAACAACCCCCTCAGGGCAGCGTCGTTCCAGGATACTTCGGCGGTTCAACATCTAAACTCTGAGCAGAACCATTCAGCTGAGTGCCTCCCCTGTGTCACACTCATCACCATATCCTCTGCCAGATGCACTCTATCAGGCTCATCATAAATGTGCCCCAGAGCCTCAAAGAACAAATTCACAGACATACTATCAGGATCCTGACAGCGCCAGGGTACAGCCTCCGATAAGCAGGGACTCACCCGCACTCTAGGGACCCCTGGGGACAAGAAGAGCCAGAAAATACAGATGCACAGGACCTGAACGCTGAAGTTTAGCAAGCCGGCACAGGACCTACGTTCATGTGACTGCAAGGGGGTGGGGCTTGGCGTCCTGCTTTCAGAGAAGGTAGAAAACTCAGAGTCGGGCAAAACAGAGGTCAATTAAAAATTATTATGCGTCACCCCTGTGAAAATAAAACAGCATAACACTGTATATCCAGCATATAGGCCTACAGTTAAGGAACAAGACAAGACCAATCCTGGATTAAGGATATAGAAGGTCACCTAAAAGATAAATTAAATAGGTGAACAAGAAAACATCTAAGAGGTACAGCAATCAAAATCTTTTGCCTTATAAATGCCGTCACCCCTTTGCTCATATACAGTATGTGAATACATACAGCCATGGTCTCTAGAACCACAAATATAACAATCAGGTGAGAAAAGTAAATAAAGGAACAATCTCACCAAATAGACAAATGGGTCAGGACTCAGGAGTCAAAGAAGATCCTCTGTTCAATCCAACTGGAGGGTCCAAATAGGGGAGACAATACCCTGTCACATCCCTGAACAACTATAATAAGCTATTCCCCAGACTCCTGCCCTAACAAGGGCTGTACCTCTTAGATGTTTTCTTGTTCACCTATTTAATTTATCTTTTAGGTGACCTTCTATATCCTTAATCCAGGATTGGTCTTGTCTTGTTCCTTAACTGTAGGCCAATATGCTGGATATACAGTGTTATGCTGTTTTATTTTCACAGGGGTGACGCATAATAATTTTTAATTGACTGATTAAAGGTTATATTTTATTATTTTTTCACCTATGCTTTATATTCTTAATGTTATTTGGGTGTTTATTATGGCAGTTCTGAAGGGAATCTGTCTAGTGCTTTATACACAAAACAGAGGTCATACACAGTACGGGGAAATGAGGTACAGGAGGGGTAAACAGACGGGAGGTCAGACAAAGCCAAAGGTCACACACAAGAGGGCAGTGCAGTACCAAAGGGACGAACAGAGAGCAGTCGAGTCACAAGCAGAGAGTCATACACGAGAGAGCAGTGCGGTACAAGAGGGGCAGGCAGAACTCATAACAGGGACAGAACCGGATCACAACCAAGCAAGCAACAAGTTATCAGGCACAAGGCACACGTATTCAAGAGGTCAACTAACTCAGCCGAGGGCAGGAGTATAACTGACACCGGACCTAGGTCCAGTGAACATTAAATAGCCGCTCTCTGCCAGAGAGAGGCAGAACAATTAACCCCCAGTCTGACCAGGATGGGCCAAAGCGAAACCCCGTCCTGGATCATGACACATATGTTCAGGAGCAGAGGAAGAGAGAGAGAAAGCCCATGCCTGTGGAGCCCCCCGAAGTAGAGAAATGACGACCCCCACCCTCTGGAACTCATCCCCTGTGGAGCGGGACCTCAGAGAAAAAAAAAAGCTTGCATCCTTCTCTGAACCACCTGAACTCCCTTTTATCCCCTGAGAAAGGGTCTGGCAATTTGACCGGAGATTCGGTGGATGCCAATGACACATCTCTATCCCCAGCACTAGAGGCCCCTGCAGTGACAGCCCCCTGCACAGTATCCACCAACTGTTGCTGGGTATGAGCCATCGTGCGCTGTTCCACATTAAAATTGTGGAACATTTGGGTAAGGTACTTGACCTGATCAGCCAAAGCTTGTATGGGATCCATGAGGATAACACACTTTTCTTTTTTTTTTTTCTCTCTCTTCAGAGAAATAAACTGAAATGGTCAGCTATAATGTCAGGAACACCGCACTGCACTTGCTCACTGAGCCAGTGAGCGTTTCCTGAGTACAAAAACAGTGATCAAAGATACCTGTGGAGCGGGCAACAGCGGTGATGATGCATGCTCCAGGACCTAAAGCACGTGACTGCTGGGGGCGTGGCCTAAGCTCCACAGAGCTAGGAGCTGCAGGGAAACTCCTAGAAAGGTAACTACAGGACAATGTTACCAAGGGGCATAGACAGAGACAGAAACCAGATCAAGCCGGGTCAAAGCACAAGATCGCAGGACAGTACCAAAGGGTTAGACAGAGCGAATAGTCAGGACGTAGCAATAGATCAGAAAGCCCGAACGGGCAATGGACAGTACAATAGGGACAAACTGCAACTGAGTAACAATAGCCAAGCCAGGAGGTCAGAACCGGAGAAGACAATAGTACCAAAACTAGAGACGGAGTACAGAGTGAGGGAACAGGCCGGGTCATACACTGGAATCAAACAAGCAATGCTGAATACACGCACACCAGAGGGGTCGGTCAGACACACAGCCAGAATAACTATAGATGACAGAGAATGCTAGTCTGGAGTGAGTATAAATACCCCTTCCAGATCCAAAGAGAGGCCGGCAAAAGTTAACCCTGTGAGAACAGGACATTAACCATGTCCTAACCATGACACACTGTTTCTAATCTGTGGAAATTGATGCCACTTTTGTGCTGTGTGACAATTGTTGTTTTGAAATGTGGAGACTCCAAGTTCAGTCTCCATCTGGTGGGTTGCCCGTGTAAGTAGGTCTCTTAGACAGGCAGGCGTGCACTTGCTTTCAGTCAACTACCTGTGTTACTTTCCTTACATTTTTCAGACAATATTACTGTACAAATCTGATGCTTGTGCCATATGAGAGTGGCTGGAATAACAAAAAAAAATTGTAGCTGTTGCATGAGGTGTGAGGTCCCCCAGCTAAGAAGGCTTACACCACTCCCATAACCACCAGGTCCTCATTAAAACTTCAATTCCAAGCTGTAAATGCTGGGCCAGACCCTGATACCTCATGCATGGCCCATGGCTGACTACTGCTGTGCCATTTGCAAATTTCTACTGTGAGTCAATTGATGCCTCTTTTCATGGTATGTGCCCCTAATTTTAGCTGTTTGGGAAGCTTTTTGTCACCCTTTAAAGTGTTGTCTATGTGGTTTATGTGGTTGGTTTTGCCTCCCTTTGAATCTAATAGGCTTCAGGTATGTTCTTCGAACCATTCAGCGAGCTATTCAGCAAATGGAGGTTTGTTTGGTGAATCTGAACCTTGAAAGGTTTGCTCCTCTCTAGTGCTGACATAGCACTTGAGATTTAGAGCATTCACTGCGAATAGGGCTGCTGACGGTTGTGTAATCCCACTCTGCATGCCATGTTCCAAAAACACAAAAGATGAATCCAAAAGTTTTTTTAGAAAATCTGTTTCTTTTGGGTGATATTAGAGACACATCATAATCATTCATGTAAAGTTCTATTTAAAAAAAATCATCAGTACTCCTTAACCCCTTTACCCCCAAGGGTGGTTTACATGTTCATGACTGGGCCAATTTTTACAATTCTGACCACTGTCCCTTTATGAGTAATAACTCTGGAAGGCTTCAATGGATCCCGGTGATTCTGACACTGTTTTCTTGTGACATATTGTACTTCATGTTAGTGATAAAATTTCATTCATATAACTTGCGTTTATTTGTGAAAAAAATGGAAATTTGGCGAAAATTTTGAAAATGTGGCAATTTTCCAACTTTTAATTTTTATGCCCTTAAATCACAGAGATATGGCACACAAAAAATAAATAAATAACATTTCCCACATGTTTACTTTACATCAGCACAATTTGGGAACCAAATTTTTTTTTTTTCGTTAGGAAGTTATAAGGGTTAAAAGTTGACCAGTGATTTCTCATTTTTACAACACCATTTTATTTTTAGGGGCCACATCACATTTGAAGTCACTTTGAGGGGGCTACATGATAGCAAATACCCAAAAGTGATACTATTCTAAAAACTGCACCCCTCAAGGTGCTCAAAACCACATTCAAGAAGTTTATTAACCCATCAGGTGCTTCACAGGAATTTTTTGAATGTTTAAAAAAAAATGAACATTTAACTTTTTTTCACCAAAAAATTACTTCAGGTCCAATTTTTTATTATTTTACCGAGGGTAACAGGAGAATTTGGACTGCAAAAATTATTGTGCAATTTGTCCTGAGTACGCTGATACCTGATATGTGGGGGGAACCACTGTTTCTGCGCATGGCAGAGCTCAGAAGGGAAGGAGTGCCGTTTGACTTTTTCACTGCAAATTTGGCTGGAATTCAGATCGGACGCCATGTCATGTTTGGAGAGCCCCTGATGTGCCTAACAGTAGAAACCACCCACAAATGACCCCATTTTGGAAATTAGACCCCCCCAAGGAACTTATCTAGATGTGTACTGAGCACTTTGAACCCCCAAGTGCTTCACAAAAGTTTTAACGCCCGGACGTGAAAATAAAAAATCATATTTTTTCCACAAACATGATCTTTTAGTCCTCAATTTTTTTATTTTCCCAAGGGTAACAGGAGAAATTGGACCCAAAAGTTGTTATTCAATTTGTCCTGAGTACGCTGATACCCCATATGTGGGAGAAAACTACTATATAGGCACACGTCGGGGCTTGGAAGGAAAGTAGTGACGTTTTGGAATGCAGACTTTGATGGAGTGGTCTGCGGGTGTCATGTTACCTTTGGAGAACTCCTGATGTGCATAAACTGTGGAAACCCCCACAAGTGACCCCATTTTGGAAACTAGACCCCCAAGGAACTTATCTAGATGTGTGGTGAGCACGTTGAACCCCCAAGTGCTTCACAGAAGTTTATAACGCCCGGGCATGAAAATAAAAAAAATCATATTTTTTCCACAAATAAGATCATTTAGTCCCCAATTTTCTTTATTTTCCCAAGGGTAACAGGAGAAATTGGACCCCAAAAGTTGTTGACCAATTTGTCCTGAGTACGCTGATACCCCATATGTGGGAGAAAACCACTGTTTGGGCACATGGCAGAGCTTGGAAGGGAAGGAGCACTGTTTGACTTTTTCAATGCAGAATTGGCTGGAATTGAGATCAGACGCCAGGTTGCGTTTGAAGAGCACCTGATGTGCCCAAACAGTGGAAACTCCCCAATTCTAACTCCAACCCTAACCCCAACACACCCCTAACCCTAATCTGAGTCCTAATCCTAGCCCTAACCCTAACCCTAGCCCTAACCCTAATGGTAAAATGGAAATAAATACATTTTTTTAATTTTATTATTTTCCCTAACTAAGGGGGTGATGAAGGGGGGTTGATTTACTATTTATGGCAGGTTTTTATGTTTGGCAGCTGTCATACGCTAAAAGACGCTTTTTATTGTAAAAATAGCTTTTGCATCGCAACATTTCGAGAGCTATAATTTTTCCATATTTTGACCTACCAAGTCATGTGAGGTCTTATTTTTTGCGGGACAAGTTGTTGTTTTTATTGGTATCATTTTCGGGCACGTGACTTTTTTATCGCTTTTTATTCCGATTTTTGAGGCGCAGAATGAACAAAAACCAGCATTTCATTAATTTCTTTTGGGGGGTGCATTTACACCATTCTGCGTGTGGTAAAATTGATAAAGGGGTTTTATTCTTTGGGTCAGTACGATTACAGCGATACTTCATTTATGTCTCTTTTGATGTTTTGGTGCTTTTATATAAAAAATATTTATTTTTGCATCGCTTTATTCTGCGAGCTATAACTTTTTTATTTTTTTGCTGATGACACTGTGTGGCAGCTCATTTTTTGCGGGACAAGATGACATTTTTAGCAGTACCATGGTTATTTATATCAGTTTTTTTGATTGCGCGTTATTGCACTTCTTGTCCGTCGGTATGATGATAAAGCATTGTTTTTTGCTTTGTTTTTTATTTTTATTTTTTAAGGGGTTCACTAGTGGGACAGTTTTATAGGGTGGGTCGTTACGGACGCAACGATACTAAATATGTGTACTTTTATTGCTTTTTTTTATTACCAAAAAATGAATTTATTAGGGAATATATATATATATATTTTTTTTGTTTGTTTGTTTTGTTTTGTTTTTAAATTTATTTAGGGATTTTTTTATAAATTATTTGTACACTTTTTTTTTCACTTTATTTTATTGTCCCAGGGGGGTACATCACTATAATGTGTAAGATCACTGACAGTTTGGACAGCACTCTGTCAGATCAGCGATCTGACAAGCATTGCACAGGATTCCTCACTGCCTGCTCTCTGCAGTCACTGAGGAAGCCGCCTCTCTGCAGGGAAGGAGGCCCCCAGAGCAGCGCAGCACATCGCGCTGCTCCGGGGGTCTCAGGGAAGCACGGAGGGAGCCCCCTCCCTGCCGATGCTTCCCTAATCCCCCGGTACACTGCGATCATGTTTGATCGCAGTGTGCCAGGGGTTAACTTGCATGGGGCGGTCCGTGACCACCCCTGACACATAGTGCCAGGTGTTAGCTGTGATAATCAGCTGACACCCGGCCGCGATCAGCGGTGCTCCCTCCGTGATCGCCCCTGATCACATATGATGTACTATCCCGTCCCCGGTCATAGGGACCCGGGTAGAGTGGACAGGATAGTACGTCTCATGTCAGAAAGGGGTTAAAGGGAATCTGTCACCACATTTGACCTACTGTATATAAACTATTAATATGGGGATATAAGCTATAAACTGCTGAAATCAGTCCTCCCCGTGTGTCTCATATTAGCTGTGTTACCTCCAGGCACCCTCTGTCCCAGAGAATGGAAGAGTTCACTTATATAAAGTGATAAAAGATGATTTTTCAGCAGCAACACAGCTGATACGAGACACACAGAGAGGACTGTTTTCAGCAGTCTATAACATGAATGCCCACATGAATAGTTTAGATTCCCTTTAAATTGCTTTTTGCATTCAAAAGTAGAGGGAGAGAGTTCAAGGCTCTGTTCGGTTCACCATACATGTTCGAAGAAATTACCCGAACCCCATTAAATTTAATAGGAGGCCAAACCAAACATATACACAACACCTTAAGGGGTGACAAAAAGCTTCCCAAACAGCTAAAATTAGGGGTAGACACCATGGAAAATGGCATCAATTAAACAACAGTAGAAATTTGCTACAGCTTTGAAATTAAATTTCAATGAGGACCTGATGGTTAAGGGAACAGTGTAAGCCTTCTTTGTTGGAAGTGCTCATATATCATGCCACACTCTGATGACACAAACATCAGTTTCATAAAGTACTATTGGTAGAAAAATGTAAGGAAAGTAGCACAGATTGTTTATTGATCAATTGAACCACAGTAAAAGATTTATAATGGCACAGAAGCAGTCACTCATTGGCCATACATGAGGTATCAGGGTCTGGGCCAGCATTTGCCGCTTTGAATTGAAGTTTCAATGAGGATTTGGTGATACCTCTTGCAACAGCTCCAATTTTTTTCCCAGCCACACTCAGATAGCACAAACATCAGTTTCATATAGTACTGTTGGTAAAAAAATGTAAGGAAAGTAACACAGGTTGTGGACTGATCAATTGACCCACAGTAGAACATTTTATAATGGCACAGAAGGAGTCGGCTATGGGCCATGCATGAGGTATCAGGATCTAGGCCAGCATTTACAGCTTTAAATTGAGTTTTCAACGAGGACCTGGTGGTTAAGGGCACAATGTAAGCCTTTTTTACTGGGACCATTGATAACTCATGCAATAGCTCCATTTTTTTCACAGCCATGTAAAGATAGTAACACAGGTAATTGAGTGAAAGTAAGTGCAGGCCTGTGGGAGTCCTACATCTACAGGCAACAACATGAAGGAGACCCAACTTGAATTATCCACATTACAAAATACTATTGTCATGCACCACTAATGTGGTTTCAAGTTCCACAGGGTAGAAACAGTATAATAGGTCTCTGACACCTTCTACTACAGTCAGCCTATCAGATGGAGATACAACTTCTATTCTCCACATTTCAAAAAATTATTTTCACACATCACTAAAGTGGCATCAATTTTCACAGTGTAGAAATGTTATAGTAGGCCTCTGAAACACCTTCCACTACAGGCAACCCATCAGACGGAGGCCCACTTCGAATCTCCACATTTAAAAAAATTGCTTATAACATCAGCCCAGTAGCAACAGCATGCACAGAAGCGACAACAAAGGCACAGACTGGAATGACGCGAGATCAATGCAGCACACCAAAAACCACCATCGCCTAATCTGCCCAGTCTGCAACTTGGGTGCAAAAGTCATCGTAGATCCATGACTTGTTCATTTTCAAGAAAATTAGGCAGTCTAATTTCAGGGGACAGCTGGATGTGCTTATCCATCTGTATTAGTGAGATAACACCGCGAGCACTACTAAAGGAGGTTCCAAAATAGGTTCCCACACCATAAATCAATATATAAGAAACTCGACACTCAACTGAATGAAATAAGAGAGATGAACTTTAAATATCGGCCAAGATGTAGTAAACAGAAAATGTTTCGGTCATTCAGACCTTCATCAGTTACTAAAGAAAATGAAAACATGAAAATATACAATAAAAGGATAAACTAAAAGACAAAAAAAATAACAATAATAATAACAGAAGTATATACATAGAAAAATATGGTCAAAGTAGCAATATCCTTGTAATTCAAGCCCTGGAGATCAAATGACAACCTAGTCCAGTCCAACAGAGTTGCAAGGGGAAAATTAGTAATAGAGGATAGATAGAAGAGAAAAGGGGAAGACAGTGCATCCCAATAGGTAAGTATTTTGTAGACACCCAATAGGAAGGCTGAATGTAAAAAGTCAGAGATAAAAAATAAATAAAAATTAAAAAATTAAAAAATATAAGAAGAAAATATCAAAGAATAAAGCAGCATCAATTATATGTTGGCAGACATACCAGTTTTTACTGTATGGGTGGTATCCTGCAGATATTGGGAGCTCATAATAAGTGGCATAAAGATCAATGTAATTACACATAAAACCACAGGTTTAGGAGATTGCACTCAAATGTATACATACATAGTTGTTAAATAAGATGCCTACCCGTCTATGGTAATAGGTAGATCATACATTTCAGCAAAGCCAGTGATTTAATGAAGAACAGAGGATCTAAAAAGAACTAGGGTATAGTAGTTGTAGATAAAAATCTGCATTGTATAAAAAATAAGGGGGATAAGGTTTAACCCGACCTCATACCTTGAAGGAAGTGTGTCAGTACCCGATGCGGTATCCACCCCTGGTCGTTGGTGTAAGCATGGGCTAGTTGGTAGTTGGAATAAGTAGGGGGCGGGATCCAAGGGCGTCTTAGGGCCAATCAGCGCCGGAAAATCAGCACTGGTGTTGTTCAGATATAGTGCTTATCTATCTGGACACCACATGCTGGTGGTGCTGCTGAAGACATCTTCTAAGACGGGTTGAAAATTACAAAGCTTTCAAGGCATGACAGGTGAGCTCAGGCCACTCTAACATTTTTGAAGACCAAAATGCAAAAGAGTCCAATTCCCCTGGATGGCATTGATATTCAGCTAAAGATACTCCTGCACCATCCTCTCCAGTAGTTCACAACGTGTCAGACTTATATTCTGTTCTGCTGGTGCATGGGCTGATCTATAAAATGTGTGAAATGACTCACAGATGTTGCTCATTCAACTTACACTGTTGCTGATGCTGCTAATGTTTTTATGATGATGCCTTGATGTTCCCGGGCTTGGAAGTCTAGACCTGGAAGGATACTGTTTGCCTCCCTGCTGTCTTGTTGAAAATCACTTCTAAGATTGTCTACAAGCGTATTTCGATACTCCAGCAGCATGTGTCCCTTTCCGCTGGAGAAGCATCAAGCAAAATTTACTTTTGCATTGTGGATCTAACAGAATGGCAACCCAGTAGTCAGCACTATTTCTAACCCTAAGAATAAGGGCATCATGCTGCAGATAATGCAGCAGCAAGAAGGCACTCATGTGTCAGGCGTTTCTGTTGTCCATGGTGTGTTGGTAGTGGGGTAACACTCAAGCTTGCTTTCTCTGTCCCATCCCGCCAACCACAGACAACAGAAAGAGTATCATTATCTTATTCATCTCCTGACTGTTGTTCATCCATCATGTCTTCCTTTTCGTCCTCTTCAATTAGTTCCTCGGCTCCTGCACCTTCGCTAAAAGTTTGTCTGGTACCATGAGACCCCTTGATCTCTGTAATCCACCCTCCCATTGCACCCGCCTGTGCGACAACAGTCTGGAATTTAGAGATATTGTTATCCTTTCTGCATTCTCTTCTGCTTTCACCTATTCCTCTGGGACCACCACCTCCTCATGCAGATTATTCAAAGTGTGCTCCAGCATGTAGATGACCAGAATAGTCATGCTGATGATGGCATCATCAGTGCTAACCATCTTAGTAGCCATTTTGAAACTGTGCAGAAGGGTGCAACGGTCGTTCATCTGTGCTCATTCCTAAAGTATGATTTGTACCAAGTCCGTAGTGCATTGACCAAGGCTATGCAAAATGACATACTGCACCAGGGCTCATCACTGCTGCTAAAGTCACTGAAAAAATGTGCAAAGTGGAATTCCACCTTGTTGGAACATCACAAATCAAATGGTTAACTGGTATGCCAAAAGATCTTTGCAGCGATGAAAGTCATTGACCTGCAGGGTGCGATTGTCAGAAGTAAGCACACAGCACACACTGTACTTTCTGCAGCAGCGCATCATGCCTGGAAAAGTGGAAGAGAAATTGCTTTAGACCCAGGCTGAGGATGTGAGCCATGCAAGGCACGTGTGTTTGGCTGCCCCAGTGTAGGGCCGCCACAAGGTTTGCAATGTTATTGCATGCGGCCTTTCCTGGGTTCAGGTTCAGTGGAGACAGCCATTGCTCTAACTCGGCCTGGATAGCTGTCCATAACTCTTGAGCTGTGTGACTGTGATATCCAAGGCATATTAATTTTAGCACTGATTGATTGCGAAGAGCCATGGCTGCACAGCATAGAGGTGGGGGATTCTTTCTGCACTGTTGGAATGCATGTGTCTTTAAGGTAGAGTTTGAGGGCACAGGTGGAGGCCCTAGAGGAAGTGTAGGAACCAGAAGCAATGGAGGTTTGTCTCACAAGCCTTGGGGATTCAAGACTTGGAGAGCAACCCCTTCACCACCTGCCCCAACAGCCACCAGAGTCACTCAGTCCCCATCAGCGAGATGTAACACCCATGTCCATGTTTGCTCATCCAGGTGTCCGGGGCTAAGGTGTCTCTAAAGACCTGCACTATATATACATGAAGGTAGCCAATCAAAGTAAGGACAGGGAAAGTGCAACTCATACATGGCGCATGCTGCATCGACGGTACCCGGAAGTCATCAACCCTGAGGGTATCATCGGAAGGACAAGAGCGCGTCACTCAAACCATGCCCCCATGAGCAGAGCGATGACGCAATTACGTCCAGAGCCGAGGGAGGACGCCGTCAGCATTGTAAGTAACGGGGAGCCGGTGCACATGCGCACAGAGTGCAGGACAAAAGTGCATCACTCAAAACACGCCCACGCAAGTCACAGGAGCAGGACGATGGCTTGAACAGATCCAAAGCCGACAAAAAGAACACTATCACCATTAAAGATGCAAGGAAACGGTGCGGTTAATGCACAGAGTACAGGACAATTAAAAAAAAACAAGTGAAAAAGATTAATGAATTTATGATACTACGTGATACATGATATCAGAAAAAGTCCATAACAGGGAACGAAATACCCTAAATATAAAAGTGCAGAAGTGATGGACACAATAATGCAATACTAATAAGTACATTTACATATACATGAAGAAACAATCTGATATAATACTACAAATGATGCAAACTAACTATAGATAGTGATGCATGTTATAAAAATTTTGTAATACATAAAAGGAAGTAAAAAATACAGTGATAAATTGTGAAGAGGCAACACATAAAAAGTATCTAAAAATCCATAAGCCATGGATAGATGACACCAAGATAGATTTAAGAAGTCACATGTGAAGTCCCAATCCGCAAGGAATCCTTCCTCAAAGATAAAACATGAGAGCACAAAAAAGCCACATAAAATAGAAAATGAAAAACATGGAATCTGCAAGAATAAAAAAAGGAAAAAATTAAAAGATAGTAAAAAACAGTACAGAAAAGACACCAATAAAAAACATGGTACAGATGATCAAAGAAAAGGGAAAAAACTCAAATTTTCATTCAGGCCACAAGGTTGCAGAGTATGGAGCCTCCAAATCCAAATCCTCTCTCTGTGCCAAGAGGTGACCAAAATTCCCCCAACGTAGATTAGGTACCAGCCTATCTATTCTTCTAATTTGGAGCCCTGAGGGATCACATGAATGATGAAGCTTAAAGTGGCAGGGAATTGTTTTCAAGGAACCAATATCGACTTCTTTTGCGGCAGCCAAAATATTGCAAACATGTTCCCGTACCCGGACTTTGAGGGCACGTGTCATGAGGCCCACATAGATTTTGTTAAATGGGTACGTACCATGGTATATAACCATAGTAGTGGAGCATGTGATTGTCTGGGTAATCAGAAAGGCTCTACCATCAGAGGAAGAAAAGTGACTAGCAAGAAGGATGTTAGGACATGCAATACATTTCCCTCAGGGGCTGCAACCCCATGCCAAAGCATAGGGAGCCAGGACTGTGGGAAAAATGAGAGACGGAGTGCTTGGTGTAAGGTAGCTCCTAATTTGGTCACTCAAATTCTGTGACCTTCTGGCCACCACCATAGGTTGAGTCGATAGATATTGCTTCAAGATAGGATCTGTAAGTAGAACAGGCCAATGCTTGGCTACAGAGTCATACATCTCCTTCTAATGTGATTGGTACTGTGTCACCAACCTCACCTGGTTGCTGGCCTTAGGTTTGGTAGAGGAGTAGAGAAGTTGTTGTCTATCAGCATTCTTGGCCCGATTATAAGCTTTGCTTTTTTTATGGATCTCTTGCTATTTGGTGTCATCTATCCATGGCTTAAGGATTTTTAGATACTTTTTATGTGTTGCCTCTTCATAATTTATCACTGTATTTTTTACTTCCTTTTATGTATTACAGAATTTTTGTAACATGCATCACTATCTATAGTTCATTTGCATCATTTGTAGCATTATGTCATATTGTTTCTTCATGTATATGTAAATTGCATTATTGTGTCCATCACTTCTGCACTTTTATATTTAGGATATTTCGTTCCCTGTTATGGACTTTTTCTGATATCATGTATCACGTAGTATCATCAATTCATTAATCTTTTTCACTTGTTTTTTTTAATTGTCCTGTACTCTGTGCTTTAGCCGCACTGTTTCCTTGCATTTATAATGTTGATATTGTTTTTTTCTCGGCTTTGGATCTGTTCACGCCATCATCCTGCTCACGTGACTTGCGTGGGCATGTTTTCAGTGATGCGCTTTGTCCTGCGCTCTGTGCACATGCGCACCGGCTCCCCAATACTTACAATGATGACGGCGTCTTCCCTCGGCTCTGGACTTAATCGCGTCATCGCTCTGCTCATGGGGGCATGGTTTGAGTGACGCGCTCCTGTCCATGTGATGAATCCCTCAGGGTTGATAACTTTCGGATACCGCCAATGACGCATGCGCCATGTATGAGTTGCACTTTCCCTGTCCTTACTTTGATTGGCTACCTTCATGCATATATAGTGCCGGTCTTTAGAGACACCTTACGCCCGGAAGAAGATATTGCGCCAAAACGCGCATTGGGGTGGGCAGAGCCATGGTCCTTTCAGGTAAACTTCTTGGGCATTCATACTTCACTCTGTACTTTTGTCTTGCTTGGTTACTTTTGTGGCGGTTCCCCCTTTTGGGACCCCTTATTGCAACCTTAGTGTTGATTGATACGGATAACATTATATCCTTACTATTTATATAGGTTCTCTTGTCAGCACAAGGCACTTGTATTTTCTAAAGCAGACTCTATTCACAATTATAGATTTGTCCTGATTGTTTGCCTACTCTTCAGCCATGGCTCTTCCTAAATTTCTGTACCACTGTCATCCTTGTTTTTATTATATCTTTGTATACTGTGTCTCATTTGTTCTCAATAAATTTCGTATTTTTGTAACAGCTTTCTTAGAGAAGTAATTGCGACTGGGCAACTGGTACTGAGGGACTGCGACGGACATAAACTTTTGGAAACCGTCTGTATCCACCAGGCAGAAAGTCAGAATTTCCATGGCCAACAGATTGGAGATGGTGGATGTAGAAACACAGAGATAGTGATTAGTTATGAGCAAATTTGTTTGGAAAACGATCGCCAAACAAATTCAGCACGAATATGGCACATTCAGATTCGTGATCGAAAACAAGAGCAAAATTTTATAAAATCGGGAAAAATCAGTAACATTTGGTAAAATGTGTGGGAAAATATTTGCCACAAAAGTATTTTCAGCACTTTAGCAATGATAATGGTGGTGTATCATGAGCATTTGGCATGTGTTTGATGAGGGGGTTTGCAGAGTTCAGAGGCACGGCATTCTTATGTATGCATATTGCAGCTAGCCAATCAGCATACAGGAAACACGGCTTGTGTCATTAGCTGTTGAAATCACATGTCCCTCTCCATATAAATAGCGGACATCTTGTTTTAGCAACATTTTGACACTGTAACAGTGCAGAGAAGCTGCTCCTGATGCTGGCACTGTTAACATCAAGATTTTAGCTCGTTAGTTAGGTGGTTGAATATCAGTCAGATAGTGTAGCTAGTGTCCAGTGTGGCTGTTAAATTTACCTTCTAGCACTTTTTTAGCCATTACTGAGGTGCACAGATATAGCCAGCAGGGCACATGTCCTATAAGTGCGTTGTGTACTGCTTCTATAGTGCTCCATGCACGAGTAGAGCATTCTAATTAATATTTTTCACTCTCTAAATGTGAAAAAGCCTGGTGCATCCTACATTTTAGCTAGTTAGCTAGGTGGTTGTATATCAGTTAGATAGTGTAGCTAGCTAGTGTCCAGTGTGGCTGTTAAATTTACCTTCCAGCATATTTTTTGGCCATTGCTGAAGTCCACGGACCAAGCCAGCAAGGCACATGTCCTACAAGTAGAGATGAGCAACTTTGCCTTTTTTAGGGTAGAGTCGGGTTTCATGAAACCCGACTTTCTCAAAAGTCGAGTCGAACGAAATCGGCCGACTATCGTGAAAAGTCGAAGGTCTGACTGAAACACGAAACCCAATGCAAGTCAATGGGGAAGCAAAGTCGGCAGGGAGTGGAGGACAGTAAGCACACCTACATGCCAGACCGCTTTTTTAAAGTGCACGAAAAGTCTCTCTCTCTCCCCGGATGCTGCACATGTCATCTCGTTGCCCACAGTGTACGTCCTTGCTCAGTGGCTGAAAAAAGTCACGTGCAAGCATTCTGGGAAATCCGATTTTGGTGCTCGGGTCAGCGACCGCATGGCGGACCTCACGCTATAGTCGGGTTTCGCTTGGCGAAACCCGACTTTAGTGAAAGTCGGCGACTTTTGAATTTGACCGACCTGTTTCGCTCAACTCTACCTACAAGTGTGTTGTGCACTGCTTCTATTGTGTTCCATGCACGAGTATAGAATTCTAATTAATATTTCTTCACTAGCTAAATGTGAAACAGCCTGCTGTATCCCACCTTGTCATTTAGTGCTGTGGTGATATGAAACTGTCTGCAGACCTAAGGTACATTAAAAAAAATTATATTTTTTTCTGTTACTGAATGTGATATAGCCCGCCGTATCCCACATTGTCATGTTAGTTTACCAAGAATAGAGGGCACCACTGCACAGGATCACCTGTTACATGCTAAAAAACCATAGAACTGAATAGAGGGAAAGAGGCATGTAAATATCAGGGACCACCAAGAAATAGTATCAAATAATTATTTATTATAACACCAGAACACACTATGAAAACATTAAAAACAATTAACACTGCAAAGATGAAATCATGTTAGTACCATAACCCATAAGGGTTAAGCCCCTGCAAAAACCCCACATAAAAGGTGCTTTGTACAAATAAGCAATACCAAAGTTAAAGTGGTACACAATATTCCACCATATAAATGTACTTTAAATGCATAGCCAATTCACATAAGCCCCAAACTGCAGAGACTGTATGATAGATGCAGCAAGTACTACTCCGCTACTTGAATGAAATGAGAGATCACCGCAAAATGAGGGATAGCAGAGCGCCACATACAACCTGAGTCACAGAGGCAAAAGTCTGCATAGATGAAGATAGACCAAGGACACTCATGCAGTGGGGGTTGAAAGGCGTGGGGAGAAGGCAGGGGCACAGAAGACCACAATTAAAACTGCAAAGATGCAATCATGATAGTACCATAACCCATAAGGATTAAGCCCCTGCAAAAACCCCACATAAAAAGTGCTTTGTACAAATAAGCAATACCAAAGTTAAAGTGGTACACAATATTCCACCACATAAATGTACTTTAAATGCATAGCCAATTCACATAAGCCCAAAAGCTTCTGTGCCCCTGCCTTCTCCCCATGCCTTTCAACCCCCACTGCATGAGTGTCCTCGGTCTATCTTCATCTATGTAGGCATTTGCCTCTGTGACTTAGGCTGTATGTGCCGCTCTGCTATCCCTCATTTTGGGGTGATCTCTCATTTCATTCAAGTAGAGGAGTAGTACTTGCTGCATCTATCATAAAGTCTCTGCAGTTATGAATTGCACCACGTCCGTACTGCACTGTGCCAAGCTATGAAAAATCTCATCCTGCACCAGGTCTCGGTGCTGCTGCCCCAGTAGCTGCAACATGTGCAGAGTTTAATTCCATGGTGTGGTCATATCGCATATCAACCAGTTAATTGGTATTCCGAAAGATCTCTATACCAACTCAAGTGGAATGGTGTAAGTCAGCACGACAGTGATTTGTGCAGCAGTGCACCAGGATGGGACAGTGGTGGAGGAATTGTTATACCATCAGGTTGAGGATGCGAATCATGCAAGGCATCTGTGTAAGGTTGGCCCGGCGTAAGGCTGCCACCAGGTTTGCACCGTTATCACACACGGCCTTCCCTTGCTCCAGGTTGAGTGTAGACAGCCATTGCTCAAACTCGGCATGGATAGCTGTCCACAACTGTTGATCTGTATGACTGCGATCTCCAAGGCATATTATTGTAAACACTGCCTGATTATGGTGAGCCCTGGCTGCGCAGTATGGAGGTGGTTTGAGGGATTCTCTCTACAGTGTTGGAATGTGTGTTTAATTAAGGCAGGGGCTGAGGGCACAAGGGGAGGCCCTAGAGGAGGTGGAGGAGGCAGAAGCGCTGCAGGAACTGTTACATACAGAGGTTTGTTCCACAAGCCCTGTGGATTCCAAGACATGGTGTCTAGTGACACCTTGGTGTCTACTGATTTAGTTCTTCATCTCCTGGTGTGTACTACTTTAGATATCCAGCCCAAGCTGTTCAGCAGTTTAGTTCTCCAACCCTTGTTGTCTGTTAGTTTGGTTATCTATCGTATGGTGTGTAATGGTTTAGTTCTCCATCCTCAAGCGCCCTGTAAGCCTTGGGGATTGCAAGACTTGGGGAGCATCCCCTTCTCCGACTGCCCTACAGCCACTAGAGTAACCCAGTGCCCCGTCATCTAGATGCAACTCCCCTGTCCATGCTTGCTCGTCCAGGTGTCATTGTTGAAATGTACCCTGGCAGACATAAAATTTTTCAGGGAATGGATGATGTTGTCTGCGACTTAATGCTGTAGCGCAGGCACATCTTTCTTAGAGAAGTAATGGTGACTGAGCATCTGGTACAGGGGGGGACTGCTATGGCCATCAGCTTTCGGAAACCGTCAGTATCCATAAGGTGGAAAGGCTTCATTTTCGTGGCTGTGCAATAATTACTGAGATCACATGCCATGAGTCATACAGAAACAAGCTCTGTTATCTTTGTAGCGAATTGGGCGACGAATCATCTGAGGAAGCCGCAAGCTATTCAAAATAATTAGTTCTCAGAAAAGTATTAGTGAGCATACGGCTTATCCACATCCAGATTAGAACACATGTAATATGTGTATATCCCACCGTACGATCACTTCTAATGCCACGATAACCCTACACTCCTCTCTGCTAACAACAATCTTGCTTTTAACCCAATTAATAAATACAGGCTGATTGGATGCCATTCTACTTTTGAGGTTCACACCATCATGGTGTTCCATCCCCTCTCCCTCAGAGTAGCAGTCATATGCTGGCCCCCAGGAATAGCCACCTACTTCCTTGACCACTTTTATGCGTTGCAGCCACACTTCATGTCCTCAGAATTGACAACACTTATCATGGGAGACTTCAACAGCTCCACCTCCCCAACTGCATCCCAGCTTCTATCTCTAGCCAATTCTAATGGCCTCTCACAACTTTCAAACTCTGAGACACACAAAGACGGTAATGTGGCGCCCCTGATGGTTCAGTCGCCACAAAGGTACTTCACCTCACCCAAAGATGTGGTACCCCACTCTCAGTTAAGGTGGGAGCACTGCCCAGGACTCTAACACCTGCACCCCACACACACTACAGCAGCAAGGTCTTCCGTCCCTCCTTGCTGGGTAGGAAAGGGTGTTGGGAGGTGGGTGGAGATGGTAGGAGTAGGGGAGGAGCTTAGGAAGCTAGAGAGAGAGCAGAGAAGTTTCTGGAAGAGTGGGTCAGCAGGAGGAGAGCTGGAGGAAGGAGATGACAGGACTGGTCAGTTAGAGTGCTGACAGGCAAGTAATAGAAGAAGTGAAGAGGGAGAAGGAAGCTCCCAGGAGGACAGAAAGGATCCTAGAGGCACAGTGCAGTGACCATACTGCCTATGGGACTCGTTCCACGCCGACCAACGTTGGGTGGAGGGTTCAGGTCGCAGTGGGGTACCAGCCCCTAACCTAGTAGAAAGATCATCAGACTCAAATAGCAAGCAGGAGGTAGAGGCACCTTTAGGTGTTGCAGCCAAAAGCCACAGTTACCTTCGCCGAAAAGGCAGCCTTATAGGAGCAAGGGGATGCATAGAGGACTTTGCCCGACAAGGTCCATGGCTACTGGCTTGGGACACAGACTGTGAGGTGTTGGGCAGGAGAGGCGGTCAGCTAACACAGTTAGACGGCAGGAGAGGCCTATACTGAAGGGAGTCCTGGGAAGGTGTATCCTGATCTACCTGGGAGTTTGCTGGACCCCTCACTTGGAGGACACAGTGTCAAATGGGTATCCGTGTACACAAGAACTGTGAGCAAAGCATTAGAAACTGCACCCAGCTGTGTCCTCTGAATTCTTCCTGTGTCACCTACTCAGCACTGCTATATCCCTTGCCAAATACTACATCATTACTATCTTGCACATATTACAACTGCCCTGGGACAAAGCTCTGCCTGTAAAGAGCTGTACCAACTCTGCTGCATCACCATCAGTCCCAGATGATATGCTCTGTAGTGCTGGTCACCCCAGACCAGAAACCACAGGTGGCATCACGAACACTTTATAAATAGTGATGAGTGAGCACTTCAATGCTCGGGTGCTCGTTGTTCGGGTCGAGCAAATTGAAATACTCGGGTACTCTGACAGAACAACGAGCCCAATGTAAGTCTAGAGGAGACCCGAGCATTTTTACCACGATTCCCCCCCGAGGGTCCTTTTAGGCTCTCAAAACGTCTAAAAATGATGGAAACACTGCTCAAATGACATGGGTACATCATGGGGACCGCCCCTGGAAGCATGACTCCTAGTTCACAGCTTTAAACAATATTTTCAGAGTTTCATGCCATTTTTTATGGTGCACCAAAAAACATACCAAAACAAAACCAAAACAGATTTTTCTGGGAAATATGTTCAGGTACATCCTTTCCAGGTTAATGACTTGCATATAAGGCAAAATAAATAACCCCAGACCAAAATGTTCCTGCCCCACTTGGGATATGTTCATACACAGCGTTTTTGAAGTGTTTTTCAACTTTAACATTGCTTTCAACAAATACTAATGCATTCACTGGGAAATATCATTGTAACATTTAACAACCCTAGCTGGCCATGTGGTATGTGACACATAAGCAGATACATCTTGTTTCATTTATGAAGGAGAGACTTTTAAAATCACAAAGCCTATTTTTACAGGGGCATCAGGCAGCATTAATATTCTTAAAGGGCCATTATTAACCAGTGGGTCTCCTAAACTGTTTTAGCCTATGCAGTCAGTGGATGGGCAGCCAAAAATTGTGACGCACCCCAAAACCCGTTTCACAAGATGTCCATAAAAAATATTGCATTAAATGAAAAGGCCTGCCCTGATACCAAGTCATATGCACTGTAAAAAGCCTTTGAACCACATAGTGGATGGGCCCTAGGAAAATCCATCCACTTGACATTATTCATTTTGTACTCCAATATCCTTTTTTTGTGCATTCATAGCAAGTAGGGATGGGCGAATCCTGAAATACTCGGAATCTCTAGACTGTAACGAGTCCGAGTCGGAAACTCGCTATTCGTTGCAAGTCTAGCGAGTCCAATGTTAATGAATGGGGATGCGAGTATTGGAGCGATTCCTGTGCTGGAGAGAGAGAGAGAGAGAGAGAGAGAGAGACCGGCCTAAGACTCCTATTTTTTTTTTTCAGAGTTTAATACAAGCAATTCTAGTTTCTTAGCGATTTTGTGTCAGCAGGGGGACACAAAATCGCTAATAAACTAGGATTGCTTGTATTAAACTCTGAAAAAACTAGGATTGCCATTGATTTGTATTGGACTCGTTACTGTGCGAGTAATCGCTTGGAAACTCGCAGAGTACCGACTCCTGCGAGTCCCCTACTACTCGCAGAGTAACGAGTCCTAACGAGTAGATTCGCCCATTCCTAATAGCAAGTCCTGCCCTGCTGCCAAGTGATATGCACCCCAATACGCCTTTGAACCCACATAATGGATGGGCCCAGGAAAATGCACTTTACATTATTGATTTTGCACTTCCATACTCTTTTTTATGCATTGATAGGCCTGCCCTGCTGCCAAGTGTTATGCACCCCAATATGCCTTGGACCCAACATACTGTATGGGCCCAGGAAAAAACAATTCACATTATGCATTTTGTACTCCCGTACTCTTTCTTTATGCATTGACAGGTCTACCCTGCTGCCAAATGTAATGCACCCAATATGCCTTTGACCCAACATACTGTATGGGCTCAGAAAAACCATTTCACATTATTCATGTTGTACTCACATACTCTTTCTTTCAGCATTGACAGCAAGGCCTGCCCTGCTGCCAAGTGTTATGCACCCCAATATGCCTTGAACCCCAAATACTGTATGGGCCCAGGAAAAAACAATTCACATTATGCATTTTGTACTCTCATACTCTTTCTTTCTTAAACAATGTTTTTATTAAAGTTTAAACATACAAAAATATTCATACGCATTAGAGATATTGCCAAAGTCTCTATGGAAGATGCATATCAGTACATATATTCAAATCTACCACAACATGTGGCATGTTGCATAGGTAAAGGGAACAGTAAACAGAAATACAGGAGAAGAACAAAAAAATAACATTGTATCATACAACTAGTACAGGTTTGCCATCTAAGAGCATGTATGAATTGCAAGAAGTAATAAGAAAATATAAAAAGGGACATGAGAGGTATTTAAGTAATGAATATGTCATCGATTTTTGTTTTGTCCATATGTTCCATCTCTCTTCAAAAGCCTCTATTGACAGATTGTTTATATAGTAAATTTTTTCATAGGTACAGTGTTTGTCAACTAACAAAATCAAAGCTATGATATTAGGTGATTGCGTATTGTTCCAACCCTTCGCTATTAAGTATGTAGCTGACATTAAAATATGTGCTATTAAGAATTTTTCTTTTTTAAATCTGTGTATGCCTACAAGTAATAAAGCTAGTGATGGGCATGGGTGAATGTAACGCTTACAAATAAATGAAATCAGGTCAAAAACTTTATGCCAGAATGCTTCCAGGGAGGGACATTTCCAGAAAATATGGGCCAGATCTGCTGGTGTACCACATTTTCTCCAGCAGAGGCCTGTGTTACCGGTTCCAAAATGTTTTAATGTATTAGGGGTAAGGTAAAATCTATGAATAATTTTAAAGTGGGTTTCAAGGATATTTATACACTTAGTAGCTTTGATTGCAATTTTCAAGGAAGCAATCCAGTGGGGCATGGATATCTGTTTTTGCAGAGTGATTTCCCACTTCTCAAAGCATCCTTTATATGTAAAGGTGTGTTTATTAGTTAGAATATTGTAGAAAGGTTTTAAGTAACTTTTATGTCTTGGGGGTGGATTCTTAAAAAAATTACATATAGTGTGGCTGAACATAATAGTTCTACAAAAATTTTTTTTATAATTATTATACTCTTCTTTAAGTAGAATATATGTCATATATTCAGTATTGGGTATTCCAAATTTGGATTTGATAATCTCAAAGGGTATTACCTTATTATTATGTATCAAGTCATCTGTGTGTGTAATCGAGAATTTAACCCAATTCTCAAATAGAGGTCTCCAGGAGGCTCTAATGGGTATCAGAAATGGGATTTTCAAATTAGTGGATGAATGGGGGTAGGTGTTATATTTCTTTTTAAATAAATGAGCCCAGCAGGCAATAGCTGCACGGACAACTGGGTTTCCAATATCCCGTATCCTCCTCTTGTGAAGATAATAGGAGATATAGAGCAGTGGCTCTCTATTTGGCATTAAATCACGCTCTATATCTGGCCATTCAAGACCTTCCTGGTTTTTAAACCAGAGTTTCGTGAGTTCTGCTACAGAAGCAAAATAGTATGCCTCCAAATCTGGGAGAGCCACTCCTCCATTGTCCCTGGATTTTAATAAAGTGTATCTACTAACTCTGGGTCTTTTCCCCTGCCATATGAAACCATTCATTTGAGTGGTAAGTTTCCTGATGATTTGTGTTGAAATAGTTAAGGGAACATTTCTATAAAAAAATAAGACCTTTGGAAGGCAAAACATCTTATATAAGGCAATTCTGTCCAGCCATGTAGCTGGGGTTTTTGTTAGGTCCTTGAGTTTTTGCTCAAGTGCCTGGAAGAGATACTCGAAATTCACCTCACTCGTGTGTCGGAGATTGTCTGTCAACCAGATTCCAAGGTATGGGATTTTTGTGCATTCCCAGTTGAAGGGGTAGATAATCTTTAGTTGTTGCTTGACATGTGTTGGGACAAAAAGGGACAAGACATTAGTTTTCTTAATATTAAGCTTGTAAAAGGAGACGGAACCAAAAGATTCAATAATCTCCCACACCTGTGCCAAGGAGTCTACTGGGTTAGTTAAGGTAAGGATAATGTCGTCGGCGTATAAATTTATCTTGTGTTCCGTATCTCCCAAACGGATGCCCCTCACTCCATTTGAATCTCTGATCATTTGGGCCAAAGGCTCCAGACTCAGAATGAAAATAATCAGAGATAGTGGGCACCCCTGTCTCGTACCGGTAGTAACATCAAAATTATTTGACATAGTGCTATTAACTAGCACAGAGGCAGATGGATGGGTGTAGAGAGCTTTTATACTTGCCATTAGCTTTTCACCAAATCCCATCTTGTTAAGAACTGCGAAAGCGAAGTCCCAATTTACCCGGTCAAAGGCCTTTTCGGCATCTAAGGCCACAAACAAACTGGGGGTCTTTCTCTCAGTACACATGGACATATAATGTAGTACACATCTGGAACTATCACAAGTCTGCCTATTCCTTATGAAACCCACCTAGTTGGGGTGTATGAGCTGGGGGATAACATTTTGCAACCTCTCAGCTATCATTTTTGCATATATTTTTACATCTGCATTTAAAAGGGAAATAGGTCTGTAGTTTTCAATTTTTGTAGGGTCTTTGTCAGGCTTGGGGATTACCACCAGAGTGGCTTTCAACATGTCTGGGTTACAGGAGCCCTTGGATTTAATAAAATTTAAAGAATCTGTTAAATGTGGGACAAGATTTTCCTGGAAAGATTTATAATATTTAATTGGGAATCCATCAGGGCCAGGTGCCTTATTATTTTTTAGGTTTTTTATGGTGAGGGAAACTTCCTCTTCTGAGAAGGGGGAGTCTAGTGTTTCTCTCTGCTCAGGGAACAGGGAATTTAGTTTAACTTTATCTAGGAAGTTTTTGATGGTTTCCTCCAAGGGGGGAGAGGCAGTGCCACTTTTCCCTATATTATATAGATTGGAGTAAAATCTTTCAAAGGCAGCGGCAATTTCCTTTGGTTTTTCTACCATTAGTGAGTTATGTGAAATTTTTGTTATTGCATTTTTTTTATTTATGGCTTTATGTTTGTTGGCCATAATTTTGGATGTTTTTTTTTTCATATAGGGCAATTAAAAGTTTTCTCAGCTCCAAACGTAATAAATATAACTCATTTTGCCTAGTAAAGTTTTTTTCTGTTTTGGCCAGATCTTCCAGTTTGGAGATTTGTTCTAGTAGGAGTTCTTGTTTGGATTCCCTTTCTCTCTTTAATCTAGATGCCAATTGGATCAGATGACCCCTCACTACACATTTATGTGCCAACCAGAGTGTTTCAGGGGTGATCTCTTGTGATATATTTTCTTTAAAATATTCTGTTAAAGTTTTCTTGTTTTAAAATTGTCTATAGGGTCCACTACAAATTTGCTGTATTTCCAGTTGTAATATTTGGGATCTATTAGGGATATACGTAGTGTCAATAAAATAGGGGCATGATCTGACCAAGTAATAGGGCCAGAGAAATCTAAGTATGAGTCTAAAACTGAAAAACTGGTAAAAATATGGTCAAGTCTGGTAAAGGAGTTATTTTGTGGGCAATATCGGGTGTATTCTCTAGAGGTGGGGTTCAGGATTCTACAGCTATCATAGAGGTTGGACTCAGCCACCCATTTTTTAAGATTTATACTTTTATAGTATGAGGAAGAGGAGGAGCAGTCAGTAGTCGGATCTACTATACAATTGAAGTCTCCTCCCCATATAATGTGGCCTTTACTAAAATTAGAGAGCTTTCTTTTAAGATTGCTAAGGAAGTTGACCTGTCTAACGTCTGGAGTATATGTATTAACTATAGTGTAATCCACATCATCTATAGTACAGTTAATCGCCAATTGCCTTCCACCCTTGTCTCTAAAAACATCTGTGATCACACAGGATAAATTTTTATGAAAGGCAATGGCTACCCCCGTTTTCTTTCTCTCCCCATTATTGGGAAAAAAAAATTGGGGGTAATTTTTGTGTTTAAGTCTAAAATTATCACTTTCCAATAAGTGTGTTTCTTGTAGTAAGACTATGTCTGCTCTAAGATTACCAACTTCCCTCCATAAAGCAAATCTTCTAAAGGGGCTATTTAGTCCATTTACGTTAAAGGATAGAATTTTTAAATCCATGACGTATCTAGGAGATCAAAATGCTAAATTTTTTTGAAGAATCTGTTTGACTCTAGAGATCATTTTATACCACAAATAATATGAGTTTGAGGCGGACAGCCCAGCATTTGTATCAGCCCAGAAAAGGGTGTAATACCTCCAGAGATGGCAATACTCTGCATCTTCAATACCTGTATGTGTGAACATAACTTATAACAAGAATTGTTAGGTCAACAAATAATAAAAGAAAATTAACAAATTTTCAACAAGAATTGTTGTACAAACAATTTGGGGTTTGGATTTCTGAAAAGAAATGGTGCCAGGAGAAATCTTCTCAGTTAGCACTTGGGGGGAAAAAAGAGATTAGGTCAAAAGTCAGGATTGTCACCTACTACATTCTGTTCATCTTTTCTTCTGAGTGGTCCAGGTGGATGAAAGACGCTTTGGCTGGCATGTAAAGTTGTTTCCATCTTGGTCAGAGGTTAGGTCCTTCATCCGTGGCAAGCCTAAGTCCTGAAGAAATCTAGCAGAGTTATCAACATTAGAGAGAGCAAAAGTGACATTGTCTTTGACAACTAGCAATTTTGGAGGGAAACCCCATCTGAACAAAACTTTATTCTCTCTTAGATGAGATGTAACAGGATAAAAGTCCCTTCATTTCTGCAGTGTTGCTTTGGAGAAGTCAGCAAATATTCTTATGCCTTCGTATGGCCTAGGTAGTCTGGGGGACTGCTTGCTCTTTCTCAGAATGTCCTCTTTGGTCAGGTAGTAGTGGAAAAAGGCAATTACATCCCGAGGGGCCCCTTCAGGCGCATATTTGGACTTGGGCAGTCTATGTATACGTTCCACAAGGAGGTCATTTTTTGAGGCCTCAGGGAGCAGAGTATGGAGCAGTTTTTGTACGTGAGAATTGAGGTCTCTGTCTTTTATGTTTTCAGGGATCCCTATAAATTTGAGGTTATTTCTCCTGCTCCTATCCTCTTGCTCAGTTAGTTTTGATTTCAGGAACGAGACTTCTTTCTCCAGGGCATAATGTTCATCAATTAAGTCATTATGAGACTTGACTATCTCCTCCATCTTATTTTCCAGATAGTCCACTCTCTGACCCAAACTGTCAATGTTGTTTTGAAGGGTGGTATTATAACCCTCTAGTTGCTTTTGAAAGGATTTTGCTAATAAACATATCATGTTTTTTATAAAGACTTCTGAGGCCGCATTTTCAGTGGCTTCCACCTCAGTTAACATGTGTATAATATTTTCAGATAATAAGCTCCCTGCAGGAGAGTGGTCCCCCAAGGGAGAGTCCTGTTGTGCCACTGATGAGTTGCCACTTGACCTGCGGCTTCTCTGAGAGTGTGGAGATATATCTCTTTCAGGCGGCGTTAGCGGTATGTCAGAGATGTTAGATATGTCTGGGCATGAGGACGCTTCTCTGATGGTGGCTGCGGCTGCAGCGTTATGAGTCTGCAGTTGTTTGTATGGCACGGTCTGCCCGGTATTTTGGCGTTGTGTACGCAATTTGCGTATCTGCGGTGAGATCCCGCAAGTGTCATGGCGGCTCTCGTGATATTTCGCCTGGGCGCTCTGACCAGAAACTTTAAAGTCTTTTTTCCCACTCCCTTTACTCACCGGGGTGGCGGTTTCACCAGCGGGGGGTCCGGGTTTACCTCCGGTCTTGAAGGCTGCATGTTTCAGCCTCTGTGGTGTTTGCATAGGTCTGGCGCTGACGCTGGTTGTGCTGGGGCTGCAGGCAGCCGCATGGCGGGCGACATCTTGGCTTCTCAGTGCTGGGGGAGAGCGCTCTATTTTCTTTGTCTTTTCCTTTAGTTTAGTGCGGGATCCATAGTTAGGTTATACCGCTTGTGTCAGTGGGTGATCCGCTGTCTTTTAATGCCAGTTCTAGCCTCCAAATCGCTTTAGAAATCGCTTAGTAGGTTATTCTGTGCTGGAGCACACAGATCAAGCGTCCATTCAGCTCAGACGCTGGTCACGCCCCCCTCATACTCTTTCTTTCTGCATTGAGAGGCCTGCCCTTCTGCCAAGTAATATGCACTCCAATATGCCTTTGAAGCCACATACTGGAAGGGCCCAGGAAAATGCACCTCACATTATGCATTTTGTACTACCATACTCTTTCTTTATGCATTGACAGGCCAGCCCTTCTGCCAAGTCATATGCAATCCAATACACCTTTGAACCCACATACCGGATGGGACCAGGAAAATCCACCTCACATTATGCATTTTGTACTCCTGTACTCTTTCTTTATGCATTGACAGGCCTGCCCTTCTGCCAAGTATTGTGCACTCCAATATGACTTTGAACCCACATACTGGATGGGACCAGGAAAATCCAATTCACATTATTCATTTTGTACTCCCTTACGCTTTCTTTCAGTATTGACAGCAAGGCCTGCCCTTCTGCCTAGTGTTTTGCACCCCAATATGCCTTGGACCCCACATAATGTATGGGGCCAGGTAAAACCCATTCACATTATGCATTTTGCACTCCCATACTCTTTCTTTCTGGATTGACAGGCCTTCCATTATGTCAAGTAATATGCACTCCAATACACCTTTGAACCCACATACTGGAAAGGCCCAGGAAAATTCATCTCACATTATGCATTTTGTACTATCGTACTCTTTCTTTATGCATTGACAGGCCTGCCGATCTGCCTTGTAATATGCATACCAATATGACTTTGAACTCACATACTGCATGGGCCCAGGAAAATCCACATCACATGATGCATTTTGTACTCACTTACTCTGTCTGTATGCATTGACAGCAAGGCCTGCCCTGCTGCCAAGTAATATGCACTCCAGTACGCCTTTGAACCCACATACTGGATGGGACCTGGAAAATCCACCTCACATTATGCATTTTTTACTCCCGTATTCATTCTTTATGCATTGACAGGCCTGCCCTTCTGCCAAGTAATATTCACTCCAATACGACTTGTAACCCACATACTGGATGGGACCAGGAAAATCCACATCACAATATGCATTTTGAACTCCCTTACTCTTTCTGTATGCATTGACAGCAAAGCCTGCCCTTCTGCCAAGTAATATGCACTCCAATACGCCTTTGAACTCACATACTGGAATGATCCCAGGAAAATCCACCTCACATTATGCATTTTGCTCTACCGTACTCTTTCTTTATGCATTGACATGCCTGCCCTTCTGCCAAGTAATATGCACTCCAATACGACTTTGAACCCACATACTGGAAGGGCCCAGGAAAATCCACTTCACATTATGCATTTTGTACTCCTGCACTCTTTCTTTATGCATTGACAGGCCTGCCCTTCTGCCAAGTAATATGCACTAGGGATGAGCAAGCATAATCGTGGGTATTCGGTACTCATCGAGTAGTGAAGTACTCGCGGTACTCGGAACATAGCCAGTATTTCACTTCTCTCCCGCCCAGCATTTGCCAATCACAGTAATGCCGCAGCCTTCATGGTATTGGGCGGCTTTATGTTTGGCTGGCCGCCCAGCGTCATAGCCTATGAGTCGTAGCCTGGCTCTATCTAAGCCCTGCCGCCGCCATTTTCTGCACATTGCATGCAGAACACAGCTAGTGTAGGGAGAGTGTGAGCAGCTGCTTGGGAGGGCTGTGTTTGTTTCTGCAAATCATCAAGAAATCCTCTGTAAAACCAAAAAGCTCTTTTCAGAGATGAAAGTATAAGGTCAGGGACTGAGTAGTGACAGTTTTCCCAGCTATTTTGGGGTTCTCATTTACCCCTGCAGGGCAGTTTTTTTGTGCTGTTGTGGTGCTATGTTCACAGCGAATAAAACGCATGCACGGTACTGCACAACTGACACGCGCTGCCTTGTGTGGTGACTGGGGTGCTTAATCTCACCTTAAACCTCAGGGCAATATATTATTGGCAGCACCGCTGTCTTGTGTGGTGAATGGGGTGCATAATCTTGCCTTAAACCTCAGGGCAATTTTTTAGTGGTAGCATCGCTGTCTTGTATGTTGACTGGGGTGCGTAATCTCGCCTTAAACCTCAGGGCAATTTTTTAGTGGCAGCACCGCTGTCTCATGTGGTTACTGGGGTGTGTAATCTCGCCTTAAACCTCAGGGCAATATTTTTGTGCTGCTGCGGTGCTGTTTGTAAAACACTAGGCAGTAATGCTACCTTCCACAAAGCGCTAACTGCTTATTGTTCCCCAATATCTGCATCTGAACATCTGCAACTATGGCAGAAAAATCCAAAATTCCTAAAAAGGCTGTTGTAAAGTGACAGGGATGTGGACGTTGGGTTGTCATTGGTGCCCAACAAGGCACAGAGTCTGGGAGACCGAAGAAGGTTGATGCATTTGGGTTCCTGGCGAAACTTCCCGGTCTGGAACATAAACGGGTCTGGAAGCCAGAAGAACAAGAGCAGATACTGTTTTGGATGGCTGATAAGCCCTCAACGAAATGTTCTAGCAGCACCCAATCGTCCATGACAAAACAGTCTACTGTCCATACAGAGAACGCTGGGTCATCCTTTTCTCAACCTGTTCCTAGTTCATCACCCCGTCAGGAGTCACAGGAAACATTTGACCCCAAACTTGGTCACTCTGAGGATCTGTTTGATCCATTTCCTTTCGTTGCCTCTGGCCTCTCACCATGTGACCTTGAAGAGGAACATGAGGGGGCATCGTCTGTTGATGATGGCCAAATATTTGAAACCCCATGGCCAGAAGAAAGCCACTTTCATCCACGTGATATACCGGGTGAAAAGGTGAAGGCTGATGGTGATGACACACAGTTGCCATCTGGCCAGTCGCCAATATCTACACGGAAGGAGGATGACATGGATGACGAGGTGGTCGATGATGAGATCACCGATCCGACCTGGTCCGTTGACACGCATTGCCAGCACAGCAGCACAGAAGAAGAAGGTGGATACATAGCACCAACAAAGGCACCAAGGGCTACTGGTTTGAGCAGAGTGTGAAGTGTGTCAACAGTTGCGAAGAGCAATCCCTCTGTGCCCCAAGTCAAGGCAAGAGTGCGTTCAGCCACTGTCTGGAAATTTTTTTCCGATAGTCCCTCTGAACCAAACGTTGTCATCTGTACCATCTGCCATATGAAGCTAAGCAGAGGCCAGGGCAAAGGCAACCAAAGCACCACCCGTATGTAGAATAACATGGCAGCCAAGCACCCTAGTCGGTGGGCTGAACAACAGGGTACCAAATCAGTGTCTGCGAGTGCGGGTCAAACCACTGCCATGTCGCCTGTGATATGTCCTTTCCAATCTGCTTGGCAGGAAGCAGGTGATCATCATACTTCTTGCTCACAAGCTGCGGTTGCACAGACACAGGCCACAACAAGCTCATCCTCTTGTTTGTCCCAGGAAAGCGTCCAATTGGCCATCCACCAGATGTATGAAAGGAAGCGTAAATACCAAGCCATGCACCCACAAGCACAAATACTGAATGCACACATTGCCAAGTTGCTAGCCATGGAGATGTTGCCGTTTAGGCATGTGGGGACACAGTCTTTCCATGATCTTTTGGCTGTGGCTGTCCCACGATACTCGGTTCCCAGTCGGCACTGATGTGAGTTCATTTTCCCCTTCGTCACTGAGGTCTGGTGAACTCCCTATTCTGGTAAAGGAAGGTAATGAGCCTGATTATCAGGCACCTGAGTCTAATGAGGATGACTGGCTGAGTGGAGTCACTGACTGGATATAAGGCTGCTGACGCCCTTCTGCCCTGCGGGTGACTTCTCTGTGGACTTCTAGGACACCAGTCTGATTCCTGCTTCCCTAAAGCTAAGTTTTCTGCTTTGCCTGTTTGCCTTTATGTTTTGTTTTTGTTTTCCTTGCTTTTCTGGATTCTGCCATTCCCTGCTGGGATGAGCTTAATCTCCTTTTGCCGGTTGCTCTGTCTTCAGAATATTCCTGAGTACTGACATAGCTTTTTGAAGCCTAGCGTCTTCAGGGCCTTTTTCACTGTCAGTCGGTTGGCGCTTATTTTCATAGGGTTTTTCACGGATTGCAGACAGCAGCCTTCCTGTCCTTTCCTATCTAGGTAGTTTGGGCCCCGTCTTTGCTCAGTCTATCTTTCTGTCTGTGTTAGTGTTTTCATCTTGCTTCACCGTCATTATATGTCGGGGGCTGCCTATTGCTTTGGGGTCTGCTCTGGGGCAGTTTAGATTTCCCCTTTCTTTCTTTAGGCCTATTTAATTCTCCGGCTGCGATCAAGGGGTCCAGGGCATCGTAGGAACCCCCCACGGCTACTGTTAGTTGTTGTGATAGGATCAGGGGTCTGCAATCCGATAGCTGCCAACCTCTCTGGTTTTCTGGACTTAGCTAGCAGTTCTGTTTTTGCCTCCTACGGTGACTCAATCATAACAGAATCACCCGCCATACCGCAGATCCTAGGGTACTCTATAGCAGGAAAGAATTGTGTTTAAGAAAAAAAAAAAAAAAAAGGTGTGTGTATATTCTTTCCTCTATATCTCTGAGGCCGTAGGTGGAATTTTTTTTTCTCTCAATGGAGATAAAACAATTGTCTGATCGTGTGGAGCAGCTCGCTGCGGAAGTGCTGGGAATTTCCGCCTACCTTGCTCGTTCGCATGCTGTTGAACCAAAGATCCCTACACCTGATGTATTTTTTGGGGATCGATCTAAATTTTTGAGTTTCAAAAATAATTGTAAATTATTTTTTGCCTTGAAGCCTAACTCGTCAGTGAGCTCCGCGCAGCAGGTTAAAATTGTCATCTCTTTGCTGCGTGGCGATCCCCAGGATTGGGCGTTTTCTTTGAAACCAGATGATCCTATTCTGACTAATGTGAACGCATTCTTTCAAGCTTTGGGGTTGTTGTATGACGAACCTAATGCTATTGATCAGGCTGAAAAGACCCTGTTGGCATTGAACCAGGGTCGAGATTCTGCAGAGTTGTACTGTCAAAAGTTCCGAAAGTGGGCGGTCCTTACTACCTGGAATGATAATGCCTTGGCTGCTCTCTTTCGGAAGGGTTTGTCAGAAGCCGTAAAAGATACTATGGTGGGATTTCCTGTTCCCTCTGGTCTGGACGATTCTATGTCATTAGCCATTCAGGTTGATCGGCGTTTACGTGAACGCAGGATTGCACGAGAGGTGTTGCCACCGGTTGAACAGACGTCTGAACCTATGCAATGTGATAGAGTTTTGTCTAAGGCGCAACGTCAGGAGTTCAGAAGGCGTAATAAGTAGAGTTGAGCGATACCGTCCGATACTTCAAAGTATCGGATCGGAATGGATCAGCCGATCTTAAAAAAAAGTATCGGTATCGCCGATTCCGATACCGGAAGTCCCATTCAAGTCTATGGGACTTCCGGTATCGGAATAAGAAAAACCCTGTTTTTGCCTTGTACAGCCTCTCTGGGGTCTGTACGGGCCTTTCGGGGGGCTGTGCCGGCCTGCCAGGGGGTCTGTGCAGGCTCCGGTGGTCTGTGCCGGCCTGCCGGGGGCTGTGCCGGCCTGCCGGTGGTCTGTGCAGGCTCCGGTGGGCTGTGCCGGCCTGCCGGGGGGCTGTGCCGGCCTGCCGGGGGGCTGTGCAGGCTCCGGGGGGCTGTGCCGGCCTGCCGGGGGGCTGTGCCGGCCTGCCGGTGGTCTGTGCAGGCTCCGGGGGGCTGTGCCGGCCTGCCGGTGGTCTGTGCAGGCTTCGGGGGTCTGTGCAGGCATCGTCCGATGGGACTACAAGTCCCATCGGGCGATGCCTGCTACCATGACAGTGATTGACACATTAGCCAATGATGGGACAGTAGTAGTCCCATCATCCGGCTAATGTGTTGAATGTAAAAAAAAAAAAAAAAAAAAAAATTACATGCTACATACATGCTACATACATACAACATGCATACTACATGTAACATACATACTACATATATACTACATGCAACATGCATACTACATACATGCTACATTCATACTACATACTACATACATGTACATTCATACTACATATATACTACATGCAACATACATACTACATATATACTACATGCATGCAACATGCATACTACATATATACTACATGCTACATACATACTACATATATACTACATGCATGCTACATACATACTACATGCTACATACATACCACATACAAACTACATACATACTACATACATACTACATGCATGCTACATACATACTACATGCTACATACATACCACATACATACTACATACATACTACATACTACATGCTACATACATACTACATGCATGCTACATACATACTGCATGCTACATGCATGCTACATACATACTACATACATACTACATGCTACATACATACCACATATATACTACATACATACTACATGCATGCTACATACATACTACATGCTACATACATACCACATATATACTACATACATGCTACATACAATACATTCATACAATACATACATAGACATACAGTACATATAACATATAGTAACATACTTACCAATACTTGTCACATTGTTCCCCGAAGCCATTGTCTTTTACGGAATAAATATTAACATAACAAACCACAAAAATACTCACCCACGATCCGAAGCAGTCCACGAGTGTGTCCCACGACGATCTTGGGTAGAGAACGGCAGCATCAGCTGATGCTGCCGTTCTCTACGGGCTGCAGGAATCCAATGACGGAAGGTAGGTATCCTTCCGCACTGTATTCCTCCACCACTTAAAAAAAAAAAGAAGTCCCTAGTCTCACTTTATGCCATTGCTGTGTGGGAATTTCCCACGCAGCAATGGCATAAAGTGAGACTAGGGACTTTTTTTTTTAAGTGGCGGAGGAATACAGTGCGGAAGGATACCTACCTTCCGTCATTGGATTCCTGCAGCCCGTAGAGAACAGCAGCATCAGCTGATGCTGCAGTTCTCTACCCAAGATCGTCGTGGGACACACTCGTGGACTGCTTCGGATCGTGGGTGAGTATTTTTGTGGTTTGTTATGTTAATATTTATTCCGTAAAAGACAATGGCTTCGGGGAACAATGTGACAAGTATTGGTAAGTATGTTACTCTATGTTATATGTACTGTATGTCTATGTATGTATTGTATGTAGCATGCATGTAGTATGTATGTAGTATATATGTGGTATGTATGTAGCATGTAGTATGTATGTAGTATGTATGTAGCATGCATGTAGTATGTATGTAGTATGTATGTAGTATGTATGTAGCATGCAGTATGTATGTAGCATGCATGTAGTATATAAGTAGTATGTATGTAGCATGTATGTAGCATGCATGTAGTATGTATGTAGTATGTATGTAGTATGTATGTGGTATGTATGTAGCATGTAGTATGTATGTAGCATGCATGTAGTATATATGTGTTATGTATTTAGCATGTAGCATGCATGTAGCATGCATGTAGTATGTATGTAGTATGTATGTAGTATGTATGTGGTATGTATGTAGCATGTAGTATGTATGTAGCATGCATGTAGTATATATGTGTTATGTATGTAGCATGTAGCATGCATGTAGCATGCATGTAGCATGCATGTAGTATATACACTCACTGGCCACTTTATTAGGTACACCTGTCCAACTGTGTGTTAAGACTTAATTTCTAATCAGCCAATCACATGGCGGCAACTCAGTGCATTTAGGCATGTAGACATGGTCAAGACAATCTCCTGCAGTTCAAACCGAGCATCAGTATGGGGAAGAAAGGTGATTTGAGTGCCTTTGAACGTGGCATGATTGTTGGTGCCAGAAGGGCTGGTCTGAGTATTTCAGAAACTGCTGATCTACTGGGATTTTCACGCACAACCATCTCTAGGGTTTACAGAGAATGGTCCGAAAAAGAAAAAAAATCCAGTGAGCGGCAGTTCTGTGGCCGGAAATGCCTTGTTGATGCCAGAGGTCAGAGGAGAATGGGCATACTGGTTCGAGCTGATAGAAAGGCAACAGTGACTCAAATTGCCACCCGTTACAACCAAGGTAGGCAGAAGAGCATCTCTGAACGCACAGTGCGTCGAACTTTGAGGCAGATGGGCTACAGCAGCAGAAGACCACACTGGGTACCACTCCTCTCAGCTAAGAACAGGAAACTGAGGCTACAATTTGCACAAGCTCATCGAAATTGGACAGTAGAAGATTGGAAAAACGTTGCCTGGTCTGATGAGTCTCGATTTCTGCTGCGACATTCGGATGGTAGGGTCAGAATTTGGCGTAAACAACATGAAAGCATGGATCCATCCTGCCTTGTATCAACGGTTCAGGCTGGTGGTGGTGGTGTCATGGTGTGGGGAATTTTTTCTTGGCACTCTTTGGGCCCCTTGGTACCAATTGAGCATCGTTGCAACGCCACAGCCTACCTGAGTATTGTTGCTGACCATGTCCATCCCTTTATGACCACAATGTACCCAACATCTGATGGCTACTTTCAGCAGGATAATGCACCATGTCATAAAGCTCGAATCATCTCAGATTGGTTTCTTGAACATGACAATGAGTTCACTGTACTCAAATGGCCTCCTCAGTCACCAGATCTCAATCCAATAGAGCATCTTTGGGATGTGGTGGAACGGGAGATTCGCATCAGGGATGTGCAGCCGACAAATCTGCGCCAACTGTGTGATGCCATCATGTCAATATGGTCCAAAATCTCTGAGGAATGCTTCCAGCACCTTGTTGAATCTCTGCCACGAAGAATTGAGGCAGTTCTGAAGGCAAAAGGGGGTCCAACCCGTTACTAGCATGGTGTACCTAATAAAGTGGCCAGTGAGTGTATGTGGTATGTATGTAGCATGTAGTATGTATGTAGCATGCAGTATGTATGTAGCATGCATGTAGTATATATGTAGTATGTATGTAGCATGTAGTATGTATGTAGCATGCATGTAGTATATATGTAGTATGTATGTAGCATGTAGTATGTATGTAGCATGCATGTAGTATATATGTGGTATGTATGTAGTATGTAGTATATATGTGGTATGTATGTAGCATGTAGTATGTATGTAGCATGCAGTATGTATGTAGCATGCATGTAGTATATATGTAGTATGTATGTAGCATGTAGTATGTATGTAGCATGCATGTAGTATATATGTAGTATGTATGTAGCATTTAGTATGTATGTAGCATGCATGTAGTATATATGTGGTATGTATGTAGTATGTAGTATATATGTGGTATGTATGAAGCATGTAGTATGTATGTAGCATGCAGTATGTATGTAGCATGCATGTAGTATATATGTAGTATGTATGTAGCATGTAGTATGTATGTAGCATGCATGTAGTATATATGTAGTATGTATGTAGCATGTAGTATGTATGTAGCATGCATGTAGTATATATGTGGTATGTATGTAGCATGTAGTATGTATGTAGCATGCATGTAGTATGTATGTAGTATGTATGTAGTATTTTTTTTTTTTTTTTTTTTAACATTTAACACATTAGCCGGATGATGGGACTACTACTGTCCCATCATTGGCTAATGTGTCAATCACTGTCATGGTAGCAGGCATCGCCAGATGGGACTTGTAGTCCCATTGGACGATGCTTGCACAGACCCCCGGACATCAGCACAGCCCCCCGGCAGGCCGGCACAGCCCCCCGGCAGGCCGGTACAGACCCCCACAGGGTGCACAGACCACCGGCAGGCCGGCACAGCCCCCCGGCAGGCCGGTACAGACCCCGGGCAGTCCACACAGCCCCCCGGCAGGCCGGCACAGCCCCCCGGCAGGCCGGCAGAGACCCCCGGAAGGCCCGAAATGACGGCGCATCATGATGCGCACACACCGCGCATCATGATGACGTCATTTTGGCTGTCAATCAACTTTGAACTTCCGATTCCGATGCCGACTTCCGATATTGAAAAAATATCGGAAGTCGGTATCGGAATTCCGATACAGCAAGTATCGGCCGATACCCGATACTTGCGGTATCGGAATGCTCAACACTAGTAATAAGCTGTGTTTTTTCTGTGGAGATGCCTCACATATTATTTCTGTTTGTCCTAAACGAGAGAAACGCTTTGCACACACGTTTTCTGTTGGTGGTGTTCAACCTAAGTTTCTTCTGGCAATTACTCTGATCTGCTCCCTGTCCACATTTTCCGCCAAGGCTTTTGTGGATTCGGGAGCAGCGCTAAACCTAATGGACTTGGATTTTGCTAAACGTTGTGGATTTCCGATGACACCTCTGCAGACGCCTATCCCTTTAAAGGGGGATTGATGCTTCTCCTTTGGCTAAAAATAAACCTCAGTTTTGGACCCAGGTGGTCATGCGGGTCGCCCCGGACCATCAAGAAAATTGCAGATTTTTGGTGTTGCATGGTCTGCACGATGCCGTTGTTCTGGGATTTCCCTGGTTGCAAATTCATAATCCAGTTTTGGATTGGAAGTCTGTGTCTGTGGTGAGTTGGGGTTGTCGGTGTGCCTTTAGTGAGGCTCCGTTTTTTTCCACCTCTCCTCAGTCGCATGATGTTCCTGACTATTTGGCGGACTTTTATGATGTATTTAGTGAGAATGAGTCTGCGTCCTTGCCGCCTCATAGGAGTTATGACTGTGCTATTGAACTAAGCCCGGGGTGTAAATTTCCCAAGGGTCGGCTCTTCAATTTATCTGTACCCGAGCACGAGGCTATGCGGTCCTATATTAAGGAGGCGTTGGAGAAGGGTCATATTAGACCATCCTCTTCACCCTTAGGTGCCGGGTTTTTTTTTGTGGCCAAAAAGGATGGTTCTTTAAGGCCTTGTATTGATTATCGTGCCCTCAATAAAATTACTATTAAATATCAGTATCCATTACCCCTGATTTCGGATCTATTCTCTAGAGTTAGAGGTGCTTGCTGGTTTACCAAGCTTGACCTCAGGGGGGCGTATAATCTTATCCGCATTAAGCAGGGGGATGAATGGAAGACGGCGTTTAATACTCCGGAGGGACATTTTGAGTACCTGGTGATGCCTTTTGGGCTCACTAATGCCCCTTCTGTCTTCCAGTGCTTCATGAACGATATTTTCCGAGACTTTGTCGATAAATTTTTGATTATCTATCTGGATGATATTTTGATCTTCTCCAAGGATTGGGATTCTCATGTGGAACATATTCGGACTGTGTTCCGGATCTTGAGGGAGAATTCCCTGTATGTCAAAGGATCGAAATGCCTTTTTGGAGTACAGAGGATTTCATTTTTGGGATTTATTTTGTCTCCGTCAACTATTGAAATGGACCCGGCCAAGGTACAGGCCATTTATGATTGGGTTCAGCCCACACTTCTTTGAAGGCCCTCCAGAAGTTTTTGGGTTTTGCTAATTTTTATCAGAAATTTATTGCAAAATTTTCTAGTATTGCCAAGCCATTGACTGATCTGACTAAGGCTAGTTTCACACTTGCTTTTTTTTGCAGCGCGTTTTTCCCGCAAAAAAACGCATTGAAAAAACGCATACATAAGCATACAACTGCTGCGTTTTTTTCAAGCATTTTTATGAGCATGCATGAAAAAAACGCAGCGTTTTTATGCGTTTGTATGCGTTTTTTGCGCGTTTTTACCGCGTTTGCGTTTTTTTCCAACATTTTTAGGTTGCCCCTCACACTACCCAAACCATGACTTTACTAACCCTAACCCTGACCCTAACCCTAACCCTAACCCTGACCCTAACCCTAACCCTGACCCTAACCCTGACCCTAACCCTAACCCTAACCCTGACCCTAACCCTAACCCTAACCCTGACCCTAACCCTAACCCTGACCCTAACCCTGACCCTAACCCTAACCCTAACCCTGACCCTAACCCTAACCCTAACCCTGACCCTAACCCTTAACAAAACCATACTTAACCCTAACCCTGACCCTGACCCTAACCCTAACCCTAACCCTAACCCTAACCCTAATCCTGACCCTAACCCTAACCCTAACCCTAACCCTGACCCTAACCCTTAACAAAACCATACTTAACCCTAATCCTGACCCTAACCCTGACCCTAATCCTTAACAAAACCATACTTAACCCTAACCCTGACCCTAACCCTAACCCTGACCCTAACCCTAACCCTAACCCTAACCCTAACCCTTAACAAAACCATACTTAACCCTAATCCTGACCCTAACCCTGACCCTAATCCTTAACAAAACCATACTTAACCCTAACCCTGACCCTAACCCTAACCCTGACCCTAACCCTAACCCTAACCCTGACCCTAACCCTAACCCTAACCCTAACCCTAACCCTAACCCTGACCCTAACCCTTAACAAAACCATACTTAACCCTAATCCTGACCCTAACCCTGACCCTAACCCTTAACCAAACCATACTAAACCCTAACCCTGACCCAAAACCCAACCCTAACCCTGACCCTGACCCTAACCCTAACCCTAAACCCCCTTAACTAACCCTAACTCTAACTCAAACCCCTAAATTCCATGGTTAAAAAAAAAAAACGCATATGCAAAAAAACGCTTACATGAGCATGCCAGTGCGCACATATGCGCATCCATAGGCTATAATGGCCATTTTTAGCGCAAAACGTGCGCATATGTGCGCATGCGCTTTTTTGCAGGGCCAAAAAATGCAACATGATGCGTCTGGAAAATCCAATCGCACACCCCAAAAAAACGCAGCGCATGAAAATCGCATACATGCGCTTACAAGCGCGCAGGTATGCGCACCCATGTTAAAGATAGGGGAAAAAACGCATGCGCAGGTTAGCGTTTTTTTCCAGCGCTAAAAAACGCAAATGTGAAACCAGCCTAAGAAGGGTGCTGATGTGTTGAATTGGTCTCCGGAGGCTGTTGCTTCCTTTCAGGAGCTGAAGCGAAGATTTACCTCCGCCCTGGTTTTGCGGCAACCTGATGTCTCACTCCCGTTCCAGGTAGAGGTGGATGCTTCTGAGATTGGTGCAGGAGCTGTTTTGTCCCAAAAGGATCCTGTAACATCTAAAATGAATCCCTGTGCTTTCTTTTCCCGAAAGTTCTCTCCATCTGAACGTAACTATGATGTGGGGAATCGGGAACAGTTGGCCATGAAATGGGCATTTAAGGAGTGGAGACATTGGTTGGAGGGAGCTAAACATCAAGTTGTGGTCCTCACTGACCACAAGAATTTGATTTACCTAGAGTCGGCTAAACGCTTGAACCCTAGACAGGCTAGGTGGGCCTTGTTTTTTACACGTTTTGATTTTGTGGTCTCTTTTCTTCCTGGAACTAAGAATGTCACGGCAGACGCCCTCTCTAGGAGTTTCTTTGCTGATTATCCTGTGGTGACCAAGCCTGCTACCATCTTAGGCGAAGGGGTAGTTCTTTCTGCCATCTCGCCCGATTTGAGACTTGCTCTGCAAGAGTTCCAGGAGGACAAACCTGAGCGTTGTCCCAGTGGAAAGTTGTATGCTCCTGACCAGTGGAAGAAGAGAGTGATGTCTGAAGTTCATTGCTCTGCATTGGCTGGTCATCCAGGTATTTTTGGTACTAGAGATCTGGTGAGTCGCTCTTTTTGGTGGCCCACCTTGTCTCATGATGTCAGGAATTTTGTGCAGTCCTGTGGGACTTGCTCCCAGTCTAAATCTTGTTCTCGCTCTAGTGGGTTGTTGATGCCTTTGCCGGTCCCCAGGAGGCCATGGACCCATATTTCAATGGATTTCATCTCTGATATGCCGGTCTCTCAAAGAATGACTGTTATTTGGGTGATTTGTGATAGGTTCTCTAAGATGGTTCATCATGTACCACTCCCTAAGTTGCCATCTTCCTCTGAGTTGGTGCCCCTGTTTTTGCAACAGGTGGTTCGCTTGCACGGGATTCCAGAGAACATTGTATCTGACAGAGGAGTTCAGTTTGTGTCTAGATTTTGGAGGACTTTCTGTTCCAAGCTGGGAATTCAGTTGTCCTTCTCCTCTGCTTTTCACCCTCAGACCAATGGGCAGACAGAGAGAACAAACCAGACCTTGGAGTCGTATTTGAGATGTTTTATTTCCGCTGATCAGGATGATTGGGTTTCATTTTTGCCCTTGGCCGAATTTGCTTTAACCCCTTCACCCCCAAGGGTGGTTTGCACGTTCATGACCGGGCCAATTTTTACAATTCTGACCACTGTACCTTTATGAGGTCATAACTCTGGAACGCTTCCATGGATCCCGGTGATTCTGACATTGTTTTCTCGTGACATATTGTACTTCATGTTAGTGGTAAAATTTCATTAAAATAACTTGCGTTTATTTGTGAAAAAAACAGAAATTTGGCAAAAATTTTGAAAATTTCGCAATTTTCCAACTTTGAATTTTTATGCCCTTAAATCACAGAGATACGGCACACAAAAAACTTGATAACTAACATTTCCCACATGTTTACTTTACATCAGCACAATTTTGGAACCAACATTTTTTTTGTTAGGAAGTTATAAGGGTTAAAAGTTGACCAGCGATTTCTCATTTTTACAGCACCATTTTATTTTTAGGACCACATCACATTTGAAGCCACTTTGAGGGGTCTATATGATAGAAAATACCCAAAAGTGACACCATTCTAAAAACTGCACCCCTTAAGGTGCTCAAAAGCACATTCAAGAAGTTTATTAACCCTTTAGGTGCGTCACAAGAATTTTTTTGAATATTTAAAAAAAAATGAACATCTAACTTTTTTTCACAAAAAAAATACTTCAGGTTCAATTTTTTTTATTTTACCAAGGGTAACAGGAGAAATTGGACTGCAAAAGTTATTGTGCAATTTGTCCTGACTACGCTGATACCTGATTTGTGGGGGGAATGACTGTTTTGGCGCATGGCAGCGCTCAGAATGGAAGGAGCGCCGTTTGACTTTTTCAATGCAAAATTGGCTGAAATTCAGATCAGACGCCATGTCACGTTTGGAGAGTCCCTGATGTACCTAAACAGTGGAAACCCCCTACAAGTGACCCCATTTTGGAAACTAGACCCCCCAAGGAACTTATCTGGATATGTGGTGAGAACTTTGAACCCACAAGGGCTTTACAGAAGTTTATAACATACAGCGGTACAATTAAAAAATCATATTTTTTCCACAAAAATGATCTTTTCACCCCAATTTTTATTTTCCCAAGGGTAACAGGACCATAAAAGTTATTGTGCATTTTGTCCTGAGTACGCTGATACCCCACATGTGGGGGTAAACCACTATTTGGGTGCATGGCAGAGCTTGGAAGGGAAGCAGCGCCATTTGACGTTTTTGGCTGGAATTGAGATCAGACACCATGTCGTGATTGGAAAACCCCTGATGTACCAAAACAGTGGAAACCCCCCACAAATGACACCATTTTGGAAACTAGACCCCCTAAGGAACTTATCTAGATGTGTTGTGAGCACTTTGAACCCCCAAGGGCTTCACAGAAGTTTATAACATACAGCCGTACAATTAAAAAATCATATTTTTTCCACAAAAATGATCTTTTCACCCTCAATTCTTATTTTTCCAAGGGTAACAGGACCATAAAAGTTATTGTGCAATTTGTCCTAAATACGCTGATACCCCACATGTGGGGGTAAACCACTATTTGGGCACATGGCAGAGCTCGGAAGGGAAGCAGCGCCATTTGACGTTTTTGGCTGGAATTGAGATCGGACATCATGTCGCGATTGGAAAACCCCTGATGTACCTAAACAGTGGAAACCCCCCACAAATGACACCATTTTGTAAACTAGACCCCCCCAAGGAACTTATCTAGATGTGTGGTGAGCACTTTGAACCCCCCAGTGCTTCACAGAAGTTTATAACGCCCGGGCGTGAAAATAAAAAATTCGTATTTTTTCCATAAACATGATCTTTTAGTCACCATTTTTTTATTTTCCCAAGGGTAACAGGAGAAATTGGACCCCAAAAGTTGTTGTCCAATTTGTCCTGAGTATGCTGATACCCCAAATGTGGGAGAAAACTACTGTATGGGCACACGTCGGGGCTCGGAAGGGAAGTAGTGATGTTTTGGAATGCAGACATTGATGGAATGGTCTGCGGGTGTCATGTTGCCTTTGGAGAGCCCCTAATGTACCTAAACAGTGGAAACCCCCCACAAATGACCCCATTTTGAAAACTAGACCCCCTAAGGAACTTATCTAGATGTGAGGTGAGCACTTTGAACCCCCAAGGGCTTCACAGAAGTTTATAATGCCAGGGCATGAAAATAAAAAAATCGTATTTATTCCACAAACATGATCAATTAGTCTCCAATTTTTTTATTTTCCCAAGGGTAACAGGAGAAATTGAACCCCAAAAGTTGTTGTCCAATTTGTCCTGAGTACGCTGACACCCCATATGTGGGAGAAAACTACTGTATGGACACGCGTCAGGGCTCGGAAGGGAAGTAGTGACGTTTTGAAATGCAGACATTGATGGAATGTTCTGCGGGTGTCATGTTGCCTTTGGAGAGCCCCTAATGTACCTAAACAGTGGAAACCCCCCACAAATGACCCCATTTTGGAAACGAGACCCCCTAAGGAACTTATCTAGATGTGTGGTGAGCACTTTGAACCCCCAAGGGCTTCACAGAAGTTTATAATGCCCGGGCATGAAAATAAAAAAAATCGTATTTTTTCCACAAACATGATCAATTAGTCCCCGATTTTTTCATTTTCCCAAGGGTAACAGGAGAAATTGGACCCCAAAAGTTGTTGTCCAATTTTTCATGAGTCTGCTGACACCCCATATGTGGAAGAAAACTACTGTATGGACACACGTCGGGGCTTGGAAGGGAAGCAGTGACGTTTTGGAATGCAGACTCTGATGGAATGGTCTGCGGGTGTCATGTGCATTTGGAGAGCCCCTGATGTACCTAAACTATTGAAACTCCGCACAAGTGACCCCATTTTGGACACTAGACCCCCCACGGAACTTATCTAGATGTGTGGTGAGCACTTTGAACCCCCAAGTGCTTCACAGAAGTTTATAACGCTCGGACGTGAAAATAAAAAAATCATTTTTTTCCACAAAAATGATATTTTTGCCCCCAATTTTTTTATTTTCCTAAGGGTAACAGGAGAAATTGGACCCCAAAAATTGTTTTGCAAATTGTCCTGAGTAGGCTGATACCCTACATGTGGGGGTAAAACACTGTTTGGGTGCATGGCAGAGCTTGGAAGGGAAGGAGCACCATTTGACTTTTTCAACTCAGAATTGGCTGGAATTGAGATCAGACGCAATGTTGCATTTGGAGAGCCCCTGATGGGCCCAAACAGTGGAAACCCCCAATTCTAACTCCAACCCGAACCCCAACACACCCCTAACCCTAATCTCAGCCCTAACCCTAACCCTAACCCTAGCCCTAACCCTAACCCTACCCCTAACCCTAGCCCTAACCCTAATGGAAAAATGGAAATAAATACTTTTTTTTTTATTTTATTATTTTTCCCTAACTAAGGGGGTGATAACGGGGGGTTTGATTTACTATTTATGGCGGTTTTTATGTTTGGCAGCTGTCGCACACTAAAAGACGCTTTTTATTGTAAAAATAGTTTTTGCATCACCACATATTGAGAGCTATAATTTTTCCGTATTTTGACCCACCGAGTCATGTGAGGTCTTATTTTTTGCGGGACGAGTTGACGTTTTTATTGGTACCATTTTCGGGCACGTGACATTTTTTGATCGCTTTTTATTCTGATTTTTGGGACGCAGAATGAACAAAAACCAGCGTTTCATGAATTTCTTTTGGGGGAGTGCGTTTACACCGTTCCGCATGCGGTAAAATTGATAAAGCGGTTTTATTCTTCGGGTCAGTACGGTTACAGCGATTCCTCATTTAGGTCTTTTTTTATGTTTTGTCGGTTTTATGCAATGAAAACTATTTTATATAAAAAATAATTATTTTTGCATCGCTTTATTCTGCGAGCTATAACTTTTTATTTTTTCGCTGATGATGCTGTGTGGTGGCTCGTTTTTTGCGGAACAAGATGACGTTTTCAGCGGTACCATGGATATTTATATACGTCTTTTTGATCGCGCGTTATTACACTTTTTGTTTGGCGGTATGATAATAAATCATTATTTTTTGCTTCATTTTTTATTTTTATTTTTTAAGGGGTTCGCTAAAGGGGTTAACTAATGGGACAGTTTTATAGGGCGGGTTGTTACGGACACGGCGATACCTAATATGTGTACTTTTGTTGTTTTTTTTTTTTTTTTATTTCTAAAAAATGGATTTATTTGGGGGAATATTTTTTTTTTTTTCTAATTTATTTGGCGATTTTTTTAAAATTATTTTAACACTTTTTTTTTATTTTTTTTTAACTTTATTAAATAGTCCCATGTGGGACATCACTGTCCTGTGACAGATCGCTGATCTGTCACATCACAGATCACTGTTACAGATCAGCAATCTGTCACAGGCAGTGCCGAAGGCTTCCTCATGCCTGCACTTTGCAGGCACTGAGGAAGCCAGCTTCCTGCAGGCCCCCGAAGGCCCCCGTCGCCATCTTGGATTCGGGGGCCTGCAGGAAAGGAGCCCCCCCGCAGCAGCGCTGCACATTGCGCTGCCGTGGGGGGCTCAGGGAAGCACGGAGGGAGCCCCCTCCCTGCCGATGCTTCCCTTTAACCCCCGATACACCGCGATCGTGTTTGATCGCGGTGTGCAAGGGGTTAACATGTCGGGGGCGGTCCGTGACCATCCCTGACACATTGTGCCAGGTGTCAGCTGTGATAATCAGCTGACATCCGGCCGCGATCAGCGGCGCTCACCACGTGGGCGCCGCTGATCGCGGTATACGTACTATCCCGTCCATGGGCATAGGGGCCCGGGTCCCATGGACGGGATAGTACGTCAGATGTCAGAAAGGGGTTAAATAATAGAGCTAGTTCTGCCACTTTGATGTCACCTTTTTTTTGTAACTTTGGGTTTCATCCTCGATTTTCTTCAGGGCAGGTGGAGCCTTCTGCCTGCCCAGGTGTTAACACTGTGGTGGAGAGAATGCACCAGATCTGGGACCAAGTGGTGGATAAGTTATCTCTCTCCCAGGAAAAGGCCCAGCGGTTTTCCAATCGACATAGGACCATTGGTCCCCAGTTTAAGATTGGTGATATGGTGTGGTTATCATCAAAAAATATTGCTATGAAGGTGGCTTCTCCTAAGTTTAAGCCTAGATTTATTGGACCTTACAAGATTTTGGAGATTATTAATCCGGTCTCTTTTCGTTTGGCTCTTCCTGTCACATTTAAAATCCATAATGTGTTCCATAAGTCCTTGTTGAAGAGGTTTGTTGAACCAGTTGTTCCTGGGGTGGCACCTCCAGACCTTGTATTGGTTGAAGGTAACATGGAATATGAGGTAGAGAAAATACTGGATTCCCGTCTGGCTTGACGGAGACTCCAGTATTTGGTTAAGTGGAAGGGTTATGGTCAGGAGGATAATTCCTGGGTCTCTGCCTCTGATATTCATGCCAAAAGATTGGTGCGTGCCTTTCATCGGGCTCACCCTGATCGCCCTGTTGGCGTGGTTGAGGGTTCGGTGACCCCTCCTCAAGGGGGAGGTACTGTTGTGAGTTCATTTTCCCCTTCGTCACTGAGGTCTGGTGAACTCCCTATTCTGGTAAAGGAAGGTAATGAGCCTGATTATCAGGCACCTGAGCCGAATGAGGATGACTGGCTGAGTGGAGTCACTGACTGGATATAAGGCTGCCGACGCCCTTCTGCCCTGCGGGTGATTTCTCTGTGGACTTCTAGGACACCAGTCTGATTCCTGCTTCCCTAAAGCTAAGTTTTCTGCTTTGCCTGTTTGCATTTATGTTTTGTTTTTGTTTTCCTTGCTTTTCTGGATTCTGCCATTCCCTGCTGGGGTGAGCTGAATCTCCTTTTGCCTGTTGCTCTGTCTTCAGAATATTCCTGAGTACTGACATAGCTTTTTTGAAGCCTAGCGTCTTCAGGGCCTTTTTCACTGTCAGTCTGTTGGCTCTTATTTTCATAGGGTTTTTCACGGATTGCAGACAGCAGCCTTCCTGTCCTTTCCTATCTAGGTAGTTTGGGCCCCGTCTTTGCTCAGTCTATCTTTCTGTCTGTGTTAGTGTTTTCATCTTGCTTCACCGTCATTATATGTTGGGGGCTGCCTATTGCTTTGGGGTCTGCTCTGGGGCAGTTTAGATTTCCCCTTTCTTTCTTTAGGCCTATTTAATTCTCCGGCTGTGATCAAGGGGTCTAGGGCATCGTAGGAACCCCCCACGGCTACTGTTAGTTGTTGTGATAGGATCAGGGGTCTGCAATCCGATAGCTGCCAACCTCTCTGGTTTTTTGGACTTAGCTAGCATTTCTATTTTTGCCTCCTACGGTGACTCAATCATAACACCAGGGTCTAGACAGACCAATCGCTCTGAATTTATAACAGATGTGAATGAGGTTTTTGTATAATCTATTTGCATAGTTTTTCCTCCTCTGTATTGCAAGTCAACAAACTGGCTGGCCTGAACAATGCATAATCAACATATCAGCAAACATCTTTGTGCAGTGATCCTGCATTACTGTATTGCAAAGATAGCAGACAATAAACTATAGGAGCTGATATTAGAGGTAAATATTCATCCTACAAGAATTTATGATTCTGGGCTTACTGAACTTACATCTGGCATAATTACGATGTAATGCTGTGTTTTCACATTCTTCCCCTTCTTAATGAGTTCCGAAGACTACTGGATCCTGTAGTGGGTCGCTGTTGAAGGGACTTCAAGACATCATAGGCTTCCGATCATCCTTCTCTACTTGTTAGGACAGTACTCCAGTATTTACATGATCTTTTCCCTTTTTATGGGAGGCAGAAAAATTATAGGACTGTAAGGCCAGACTACATCTGAGTAAATGTCCGTTGTCCCTAGGAGCCCAATTTATCCAAGGATTATGGTCAGTTATGACCGTGAATTCCTTGCCGTACAGGTCAGGGTGCAATTTCTTTAGGGCCCAGACATTTTTCTGTTGTGGCATATGCCCTATTCGGGTCCAACAGTTTCTGGGAAACTTGGGCTACCAGGTGTTCCTGATCATCGTCCCCCACTTGACTGAGTTCCCAATTCGGTGTCCGATGCATCTGTTTGGACAATAAACCGGCGGCGGAAGTCAGAGGCAGTCAGGACTGGGCTTTGGGCTAGCTGGGTTTTCAACTGGAGGAATGCAGACTCACATTCTGAGGTCCAGATGAATTGTGGGCATATCGGGTCTACAGCGGAGTCAGTTGGCTGTAAATTCATCAATCAAACGGGCTACTTGCTCTGGGGTGTTAGGGTTTCGGTTGGCTACCCACACTCATATTTCTGGGGCGATTTTCTCCATAAGTTGCTCCGACAAGATCACATCCCAAAGGGCAATAACGGAGTGGGCAGCCCTATTGTTGAGCCAGCAGTTGCAGAGTCGCTGGAGTTGACTGTCAAATTCTACATAGAAGACCCCCTGGCGAGACAATGTTTGGAACTTGGAGGGATACCTCTTGGGGGTGATGGTAAAAAGGGCCAGAGGGGTGTCCTTAATAGTTCCATAGTCCAGGCAGTCTTGAGGCCCAAGTGACCGTAAAGCATCATGTGCTCGACCAGTCAAACTAGTCCACAGTTATTTAGCCCAATCAGCTATGTGCACCCGGTGCATCAGCAATAGAATCTGAAAATCTTGGAGATGCTCATCAGCTTTGGTGTTGGACTCATTAAACACTAGCACATCTCTGTTGCAGAGATGAGTTCCTTGGTGGGGGACTATTAAGGGGGTATGGTCAGGCACTTGCGGCAGAGGTATTGGAAATACCAAAACTCATTCCTTAACACAAGCCCTTTCCCCACTTGAGATTCCAGATCCCAATGCAACCAAACAACTTCTGGATTCAGGTTGCTGAGGACTGGGTTAATTCCAAACCAGTGCTGGGTTCTTGCTCTAGCAATTCCTTTGGGTCCATCTCAGCAGAGTTTTCTTCATCCTCCACAACATTCTGGTTATCCCAGTGGACAGATTCCTTGATCAAATTCGTCGAAGCTTGCACAGCTCCATTAGTTGTCATTTCTTGTTGCGGCTATACATCCACTCTGGTCCTCTTCCTAAAGACGAGTTGGTGGGGTTGGACATGGTGACATCCGAAACCTGCTCTGTATGCCTCACTTATGGTCTGCTGAGTCTATCTGCATGCCTCACTGGTTGTGGAACCATGAACAGTGTCTGAGAACACCAGTCCACTGCAATTCTCTTGATTCTGCCAGGCTGAGTAATATTCCACTGCTGCCACCATATGTAGAGACACAGGGTTAGTGGGTGCTCTCGTCCACTGGACCGGCTGTCTTTACAAAGACCAGGGTTCATACCACTGAATGCATGCTTTCTCTTTGCTTTGCGTAGGCAGAACACTACTCAGACAACACAGAGTGAGGGTAAAACAGTGTGGCAATAATCTATTGAACCACCAACACACGAGCATATAGAACAGTTTCAGCAAATACCCAAGTCGGTGCAAATTATAGAGTCTCACCCTTCCACTGATTCACCAGGATTAGAGCTATTTCCAGGCCCAAGAGTTGCTACCCACTTTTGGTGGGCCCCCAAAGAGAGGAGGTAACAGCAAGCTTAGGAAGCTAATCGAGAGCAGTTAAGTTATGGAGCCAGGTGACCCGATTGTCCCAACCTGGATTCTTTATGATGTCTATGGGGTTTCAGTGATGATCAATGAAGCAGTCCTGTGTTCTCCCAGCTGGGGCTGTGGTCCCCTAAGCTGATATCTTGTAGAGTCTCTTGGAAAAAGGAAAAAGTCTCCTTATATAGTCAACAACTGACCTTCAAATGGCATCCAGAGGTTAAGAGAAAGATATGAATGAGGTTTACTCGCATTGTTCCATTATGTAATCTTTTTGCATACTTTTTCCTCCTCTGTTTTGTCAATGAACTGAGTGGCCTGGACAATGTGTAATCAACATATCAGCAAACATAATTATTCAGTAACCCTGCATTACTGTTTTACAAAGATAGCAGACAATAAACTGTAGGAGTTGATATTAGAGGTAAATATTCGTCATACAAGAAGAGTCAATAATTCAAATAACATTTTATGATTCTGGGCCTACTGAATTTGTCTGGCATAATTAAGAAGAAATGCTGTGTTGTCACAGTGGAGTTCAAGCTCATAGCTTTGGCATGTGTAGGAGGAAACATTCTTTTACATGACCACAACTGCGGGCCCGAGGACTAGCTGCTATGCTGAGAGAGGGTGGAGTAGGGTGAACAGAACAAACTACTGGACTGTGAGAAGTGTGCAGGTGGAGCTGTTATGGTAGATTGAGAATGATATGTTGTGCTAGGTGACACAAAAACAGCAGACATGTCCACTTCCATAACAGCTGACGGGCTCTCACTCAACTTGCCTGTATTTGCCAAACCAGTGTAGTTTCTGTGGCCAAAGACATATATGAGAACATTTGGGACAGTGTCAGAGAAGGAAGAGGCAACAATGTGGCTGACGGAATGGTCGATTGTTGGCAAGGCTCGCTAGTCAGCATTTTAGCACAGTGAGATTCCTAGACAAAGTTGTCAAATTATTGCAATTTTTGTCTCTACTGAGTTTTTTTTTTTGCAAATTTGGCAGATAATATGAGTTTGGTCATCCTTTGCAGTGTCAAAAATGTCACAGGGTAGGCAATTTTTGCCACCCCAGTGAACTGCTGACTCTCGACCAGTGCTAGCCACAGTGAGAGTTGTGGCTGAGGAAACAGTGCTTGTCGTGGTTGCGTCACTTCATGCCTGTGAGAGAAGCCACAGCATAACCTCCTCATCTTCCTCCTCCTCCACCTACTCTACTGAGCTACTCCAAGAGGGATCTACAACTTCATTGTCATCTATGCTGTTTTCTCACTCCTCACCCTAAGAATCACCCTGCTCCTCTTCCTGCCCTGACACCACAGTACAGTCTGCATGCTCATCTGGCATCTGAGTCTCATCAGGATCACCTGCACCCCGGGTGATTAACGTTTAGTGATGAGGGTCTGTATTCTGCTCGGACCCTACTTTGGCCGGCTCCATATTCAACATAAAAAAAAATTGGGGGCATCGGTGCAAATGCTTCCCTCATCTGGATTCTGTGAATCTTTGGAGCAGACATCCGATGCCCATGGAATAGATGATGCGATCAGCTCTGCAGAATGGCCCATCTGTGGTTCCCCAGTCAGTTGGGTGTTTGAAAATTTGTGATGTGGGGGGAAACAAGGATGATAGGTGTGCCACCTCTGAGGATTGTACTGTGTATGATTTTAAGGTGAAGTTAGAGCAGAAGAGGCCATTTGATGCATCACGTCACATCCATTAGAGCACATGATCTTTATGGCCCCCATCTACAAGGTGTACGGCTGTGCAGCTGCCAAAGCAATGGAGTGCAGTAGTCCGTCCAATAACAGATGTTGTCAGTGGTCTTTGGATAGGATGATAAGGTGTTTGTTGAGTTGAGCTTTCGTTGACATTAACACCTAACCCACGTACCCGTCAAGCACCAAGCCTATTCCCCCTTCCACCATGACCTTGCTTTTTCCCATTCATGTTGTATGTACCATTCTCCTTTTGCAACCTGCTGTTTCACAATCTTAGGGTACCGTTACACTAAGCGATGCACCAGCGATCCCGACAACGATATGGATCGCTGGTGCATCGCTAAGTGGTCGCTAGTGAGCTGCCACACAGGCAGATCTCACCAGCGACATAGAAGTGGTCGGGGGTCGCTACTTACCTGTCAGACGCGGCGATCCTGACGTCCTCCCGCTTCCACGCGTCGCTCGTCGGCGCCACAGGAAGCGCCCAACGAGAAATGGTCCAGGACGTTCTCGCGCGATCAGCGATAATCAGTGGGGGAGCCGGTCGGAGGTAAGTATCACATGTAGCGATATCGCTGCTGCGTCACAAAACCAGTGACGTTACAGCGATATTGCTAGCGATATCGCTATGTGTAACGAGCCCTTTAGCCTTACACTTGTCAATCACCTGTCACTAAATGAACAATCATTATTTATTATCTTAGATAGGGTACCTGAACAACACTATTATTTAGAGGAAATCTGTCTTCCTGACTCCTCACTGCAACAGTTTTATCCCACACAATTTGGAATAGCAAGTACGGCCTCCTTGCTGAACCCCTATATTAGGCCTAACGATTTATAAGAGGAAATGTGGTCTTCTGATTCCTCACTGCAACACAGTTTTATCACAAACGATTTGGCTTGGCAAATACAGCCTCCAGGTTGAACCCTTATATTAGGCATAATGATCTATTGATTTTTATGACAAAATGTGGCCTTCTGATTCCTTACTGCAACACAGTTTTATCAGAAAATGATTTGGATTAGCAAATACAACCTCCTGGCTGAACCCCTATATTAGAGCTAACAATTTTTAAGAAGCTATGTGGCCTTCTGATTCTTCACTGTCACATAGTTTTATTCCAAATTGTTTTGATTAGCAAATGGGGCCTCCTGAGACTGCAACACAGTTTTAGAACAATCTAGTTTGATGCTGGAAGATCAGTTCCATCCATTACAGGATCCTATCTAGCAAACTGACAAGTTCACTTTCAGGAGCAGCAGCAGTAGCGGGAGTGGCCTCTGTGCACTGTGACACTGAGAAAACGGCAATAGCAAAATAAGTCCACTTTTTATATGGACAGTGACATGCAAATTCAGCAGCCAATCACAAAAGACCTTGTGTTATGACGCTGTTGTTCGGACTTTAATATAACGCTCATCATTCTCTTCTGCTCACCGGCAGAGCAGGGGAGAATGATGACAGCTGGCTTCAGCACCAGGTTCCGGGGAACAGCGCTTACTGAAGTGCTTCTTCCCCCGCAGCTGTCCGTGTGGTACTGATGCGGCACACGGTTGCCACAAAGTTGCCACACATAGTACACACATGGACATGAATATCTCCGGTACCTGTTTTTCCAGTACCGGAAATATATGGACGTGTGCATGGGGCCTTACATGCACAGATTGATGCACATGTCCACGGATTGGATGTCAGATCAGGCATGTTTTCTTTGATAAAACTGAGAAGCCATACTAGACAAACCCCATGAGCAGGTGTGGTGCAATACTTGGATTAAAACAAAATTAGTGATGAGCAAGCACTAAAATGCTCGGGTACTCATTGTTTGGGTCAAGCAAATTGTAATACTCGGGTACTCGGACAGAACAACGAGCCCAATGTAAGTCTATGGGAGACCCGAGCATTTTTACCGTGATCCCCCTGGGGTCCTTTTAAGGTCTAAAAAGTCTGAAAATGATGAAAACACTGCTCAAATGACACAGGGACATCATGGGAATGGAAGCATTCCTGACTCCTAGTTCACAGCTTTAACCCCTTCACCCCCAAGGGTGGTTTGCACGTTCATGACCGGGCCAATTTTTACAATTCTGACCACTGTACCTTTATGAGGTCATAACTCTGGAACGCTTTCATGGATCCCGGTGATTCTGACATTGTTTTCTCGTGACATATATGGCATCCCCTGAAGAAGAAGTGGCTTTTCACTTTAAAACGCGTTGGGAATAAAGAGTTAAAAAAAGATTCTCAATTGGTGACGTTTTCCTGGTCTCAGCAGCGCACAGTAAGCCTAAATATTTATCCAAAAGGAACTATATTGGTGGTCACGGTTGTGAACCTCGGGCGTGCAGCAGGCTGACATTGATTTACATGCTTTTATTCATCCTGGGAAAGGTGAGTAGATTCCATTTGAATTTGTTCTATCTTACACCCAGATAAGACCCTATTGCGCTCTTTCCTTTTTTAGTTTTATATTGTACTTCATGTTAGTTGTAAAATTTCATTCAAATAACTTGCGTTTATTGGTGAGAAAAACGGAAATTTGGCGAAAATTTTGAAAATTTCGCAATTTTACAACTTTGAATTTTTATGCCCTTAAATCACAGAGATACGGCACACAAAAAACTTGATAACTAACATTTCCCACATGTTTACTTTACATCAGCACAATTTTGGAACCAACATTTTTTTTTGTTAGGAAGTTATAAGGGTTAAAAGTTGACCAGTAGTGTTGAGCTTTCCGATACCGCAAGTATTCCGATACCGAGTACCGATACTTTTTTCGTATCGGATACCGGAATCGGAAGTCCAAAATGCAATGAGCCACTTTTGTGGCTCTGATTGGCTGCCGAAATGACGTCATCATGATGCGCTGTCTGTGCGCATCATGATGCGCCATCAGTTCGGGCCTTCGGGGGGGCTGTGCCGACTGTCCGGTGGTCTGTGCAGGCCTGCCGGTGGTCTGTGCAGGCTCCGGGGGTCTGTGCAGGCTCTGGTGGTCTGTGCCGGCCTGCCGGGGGACTGTGCCGGCCTGCCGGTGGTCTGTGCAGGCTCCGGGGGGCTGTGCCGGCCTGCCGGTGGTCTGTGCAGGCTCCAGGGGTCTGTGCAGGCATCGTCCGATGGGACTACAAGTCCCATCGGGCGATGCCTGCTACCATGACAGTGATTGACACTTTAGCCAATGATGGGACAGTAGTAGTCCCATCATCCGGCTAATGTGTTGAATGTAAAAAAAAAAAAAAAAAAAAAAATTACATGCTACATACATGCTACATACATGCTACATACATACAACATGCATACTACATATATACTACATGTAACATACATACTACATGCAACATGCATACTACATACATGCTACATACTACATGCATGCTACATACATGCTACATACTACATACATGCTACATACATACTACATACATAATATATATATACTACATGCATGCAACATACATACAACATATATACTACATGCATGCAACATGCATACTACATATACTGTATACTATATATACTACATGTAACATGCATACTACATATATACTACATGCTACATACATGCTACATACTACATACATGCTACATACTACATACATAATACATATATATACTACATGCATGCAACATACATACAACATATATACTACATGCATACTACATATATACTATATATACTACATGTAACATACATACTACATATATACTACATGCTACATACATGCAACATACATACTACATACATGCTACATACATACTACATGCATGCAACATACATACAACATATATACTGCATGCATGCAACATGCATACTACATATATACTATATATACTACATGTAACATACATACTACATATATACTACATGCTACATACATGCAACATACACACTACATGCTACATACATGCAACATACATACTACATACATGCTACATACATACACACTACATGCTACATACATGCAACATACATACTACATACATGCTACATACTACATACATGCTACATACATACTACATATATACCACATGCATGCAACATACATACAACATATATACTACATGCATGCAACATGCATACTACATATATACTATACATACTACATGTAACATACATACTACATATATACTACATGCTACATACATGCTACATACTACATACATGCTACATACTACATACATAATACATATATATACTACATGCATGCAACATACATACAACATATATACTACATGCATACTACATATATACTATATATACTACATGTAACATACATACTACATATATACTACATGCTACATACATGCAACATACATACTACATACATGCTACATACATACTACATACATAATACATATATACTACATGCATGCAACATACATACAACATATATACTACATGCATGCAACATGCATACTACATATATACTATATATACTACATACTACTAAAGTCCCTAGTCTCACTTTATGCCATTGCTGCGTGGGAAATTCCCACGCAGCAATCGCATAAAGTGAGACTAGGGACTTTTTTTTTTTTTTAAAGTGGTGGAGGAATACAGTGCGGAAGGATACCTACCTTCCGTCATTGTATTCCTGGAGCTGGTAGAGAACGGTAGCATCAGCTGATGCTGCTGTTCTCCACGCAAGATGGACGTGGGACCCTCGTGGATTTCTGCGGATCGGGGTAAGTATATGGGTGTTTTTTTATTTTGATATTTATTCCTCAAGGGGACAATGGCTTCGGGGATCAAAGTGACAAGTGACGGTGAGTATGTACTCTATGTTATATGTACTGTATGTCTATATGTATGTATTGTATGTAGTATATATGTATGTTGCATGCATGTAGTATATATGCAGTATATATGTAGTATGCATGTTGCATGCATGTGGTATATATGTAGTATGTATGTAGCATGTATGTAGTATGTAGCATGTATGTAGTATGTATGTTGCATGTATGTAGTATGTATGTTGCATGTATGTAGCATGTAGTGTGTATGTTGCATGTATGTAGCATGTAGTGTGTATGTATGTAGCATGTATGTAGTATGTATGTTGCATGTATGTAGCATGTAGTGTGTATGTTGCATGTATGTAGCATGTAGTATATATGTAGTATGTATGTTACATGTAGTATGTATAGTATATATGTAGTATGCATGTTGCATGCATGTAGTATATATGTTGTATGCATGTAGTATATATGTATTATGTATGTAGTATGTATGTAGCATGTATGTAGTATGTATGTTGCATGTATGTAGCATGTAGTATATATGTAGTAAGTATGTTACATGTAGTATATATGTAGTATGCATGTTGCATGCATGTAGTATATACAGTATGCTGTATGTATGTTGCATGCATGTAGTATATATGTATTATGTATGTAGTATGCATGTAGTATGTAGCATGTATGTAGTATGCATGTTGCATGTAGTATATATGTAGTATGTATGTTACATGTAGTATATATGTAGTATGCATGTTGTATGTATGTAGCATGTAAATTTTTTTTATTTATTTTTTTTTTTTTACATTCAACACATTAGCCGGATCAAATCAAATCAAATCAATCAAATCAAATTTATTATCGCCAAGTACATATTACATATATACAAGGAATTCTTTGTGGCAAAGAGGCAACATAATATATAACAACAGATACAACAAGTAACATCTAACAAGACAGATACAGTATATAGTCTACACATGACGATTTAATTGTTGAACAGAGAGTGGATAGAAGCTGTTCATATGGCGGTTGGTGCTGCATTTGGGGACTCTGAAGCGACGTCCTGAAGGGAGTAGTTGGAATGAGGAGTGTCCCGGGTGAGAGGGATCGGATGAAATTTTCAATGCGTGGGATCGAATACTCTTATCATAAAGATCCTGGATTTTAGGCAGGGGGGAACCTATAATTCTCTCTGCTGTTCTGAAAGTCCTTTGTAAGCGGAGTTTGTCATGCGCAGTGGCTCCCCCATACCAGACTATCAGAGAGGAACAAATCACAGATCTGATGACAGCATTAAAGAATAAGATCAGCAGATTCTTAGACAAACCATATCTTTTCAGCTGACGCAGGAAGAACATCCTCTGTTGTGCTTTTCTTATAACAGCATCCACGTTTTTCCCCCATTTAAGATCATGAGAGATAATAACACCAAGGAATTTGGTCTCTGTGACCCTAAGAACCACTTCGTCATGGATGTAGATTGGAAGTATCTCATGTTGATCTTTCCTAAAATCCACAACCATCTCAGCAGTTTTTTTAGTGTTGAGTACAAGATTATTGGCTTTACACCAGTCACATATTCTTTCCACCTCACTCCGATACAAGTCTTCAGCATTTCCCCTGATGAGACCAATCAGTGTCATATCATCGGCAAATTTCAAGATTTTTACTGAGTCTGCTGAAGAGATGCAATCATTCGTATAGAGAGAAAACAGTAAAGGGGACAAAACACACCCCTGAGGTGCCCCGATGTTTGTGACCAAGGTGTCCGAAGTGAATGGTCCAACTTTTACACTCTGTATCCTGGCTGTCAGGAAGTTATAAATCCACAAGCATAAGTTAAGAGGGACTCCAAGAGCTACCATTTTCTTATGAAGTAAATTCGGATCAATGGTATTGAACGCTGAGCTAAAGTCCATGAAAAGAATCCGGACATATGAGTGCAGTTCATCTGTGTGATCCAAAATGTACTTCAGTGCCAGATTGACAGTGTCGTTTGCCGAACGATTCTCCTTATAGGCAAACTGAAGCGGGTCCCATAGCTTCTGCGTGAATTTTATCAGGTGGGACATCATAATTCTTTCGAAGACTTTCATAGCTACAGATGTGAGTGCTACTGGTCTATAGTCGTTCAACTCAGAGGATCCCACTTTCTTGGGGACAGGGATAATTGTGGAATTTTTCCAACACTGAGGTACAACGCACTCTTTCAGTGACACATTGTATATATTTGTCAGTATAGGGGCAAGCTGGGTAGCACATACTTTCAGACACATTGGAGATACACCATCAGGGCCAGGTGCCTTTTTGACCTTAAGTCCCTTCAGGATGCGTATCACCTCTGCCTCGGAGATCACTACTTGGGTGTTGCACAATGAATGATCTTTATATGAACAGACTGAGGAGCTTAGAGATGAATAGCCACTGTGTGTAGAGCTTGCCTCAAATCTGCAGTAGAATTCATTTAACTCTGCTGCCAGACTTCTGCTGGGGTTCACTATAGTGGGGTGGCTTTTATAATTGGTGACCTCTCTTAATCCTCTCCATGCAGATCTATTATCTTTTGATGAGAACCTTTCCTCCAGAATCTTTGCATACTCGTGTTTGGCTAACTTGATCTCTTTAGATAGCGAGTTCCTAAGTTTCTTGAATTCAGTAATATCGCCTGCTTTATAAGCCTCCTCTTTTCTCTTATGGATCAACCTGACTTTATTTGTAAACCACGGCTTGTTGTTTCCCCGAAAGTGGACAGATTTGGATGGAATAAACGTGTCTTCACAAAAACGGATATATGAGGACACTGCATCAACCCATTCATCCAGACCCGAGCATTTTTCCTGGAATACCTCCCAGTCCGTGCATTCAAAGCATGCTTGTAGTTGCAATTTTGCCTCCTCAGACCATGTCTTCTTTGTATAAACTGTAGGTTTGGATGTTTTCAACGTTTGCCTGTAGGCTGGAATTAAATGAATTAGACAATGATCTGAAAAGCCCACTGCTGCTCTCCTCACTGCCCTGTAGGCCCCTTTTATGACTGTATAGCAGTGATCAAGCGTATTGTTCTCTCTCGTGAAGCAGTTTATATGTTGAGTAAATTTGGGGAGATCCAGGTTGAGTTTTCCTTTGTTAAAGTCCCCCATTACAATCACAAATGCTTCTGGAGATCCTTTCTCCCATTCTGATATTTTGCATGCTAATTCACCAATAGCAGCTTTAACAGATGCTTGGGGGGAATATATACTGCAACCAGAACCATAGATGAAAACTCTCTTGGAAAGTAAAATGGTCTACAATTGAGTGCAAGGTACTCTAGATCTGGAGAGCAACCTTTTCCCAGTATGTTAACATCACAGCACCAGCTAGTGTTGATGTAGAGACATACCCCACCCCCCCTTTGTTTACCTGAAGCTACACAATCACGGTCAGCTCTGTAGATAACAAAACCAGGTAGATCCAGACTACAATCAGGGATGGTCTCATTCAACCAGGTCTCAATAAAACAAAGAGCAGCTGAATTGGCCATATCAGATCTCATGTTACAAAGTAAGTTCAGTTCCTCCATTTTGTTAGATAAGGAACGGACATTAGCCAAGTGGAGTGAAGGAAGAGCTGTTCTGAACCCTCTCCTCCGAAGGCGTGCCAGGACTCCTCCTCTCCTACCTCTCTTGCAGTACACCTCCACAGGTTTCACAGAAGTAATGGATTTTATGTGCTCAATTGTTGAATTAGCAATCATGCTCCAAGAAGGGGAGTCCATGAGAAACTACTACTGTCCCATCATTGGCTAATGTGTCAATCACTGTCATGGTAGCAGGCATCGCCCGATGGGACTTGTAGTCCCATCGGACGATGCCTGCACAGACCCCCGGAGCCTGCACAGCCCACCGGCAGGCCGGCACAGCCCCCCGGCAGGCCGGCACAGACCACCGGAGCCTGCACAGACCACCGGCAGGCCGGCACAGCCCCCCCGGCAGGCTGGCACAGACCCCCGGAGCCTGCACAGACCACCGGCAGGCCGGCACAGCCCCCCCGGCAGGCCGGCACAGACCCCCGGAGCCTGCACAGACCACCGGCAGGCCGGCACAGACCCCCGGAGCCTGCACAGACCACCGGCAGGCCTGCACAGACCACCGGAGCCTGCACAGACCCCCCGGCATGCCGGCACAGCCCCCCGAAAGGCCCGTACAGACCCCAGAGAGGCTGTACAAGGCAAAAATAGGGTTTTTCTTATTACGATACCGGAAGTCCCATAGACTTGAATGGGACTTCCGGTATCGGAATCGGCGATACCCGATATTTTTTTTAGATCGGCCGATACCATCCGATACGATACTTTTAAGTATCGGACGGTATCGCTCAACACTATTGACCAGCGATTTCTCATTTTTACAACACCATTTTATTTTTAGGACCACATCACATTTGAGGTCACTTTGAGGGGTCTATATGATAGAAAATACCCAAAAGTGACACCATTCTAAAAACTGCACCCCTTAAGGTGCTCAAAACCACATTCAAGAAGTTTATTAACCCTTTAGGTGCGTCACAGTAATTTTTTTGAATATTTAAAAAAAAAAATGAACATCTAACTTTTTTTCACCAAAAAATACTTCAGGTTCAATTTTTTTTATTTTACCAAGGGTAACAGGAGAAATTGGACTGCAAAAGTTATTGTGCAATTTGTCCTGAGTACGCTGATACCTGATATGTGGGGGGGAACGACTGTTTCGGCGCATGGTAGAGCTCAGAATGGAAGGAGCGCCGTTTGACTTTTTCAATGCAAAATTGGCTGGAATTCAGATCGGACGCCATGTCACGTTTGGAGAGTCCCTGATGTACCTAAACAGTGGAAACCCCCTACAAGTGACCCCATTTTGGAAACTAGACCCCCCAAGGAACTTATCTAGATATGTGGTGAGAGCTTTGAACCCACAAGGGCTTTACAGAAGTTTATAACGTACAGCGGTACAATTAAAAAATCATATTTTTTCCACAAAAATGATCTTTTCACCCCAATTTTTATTTTCCCAAGGGTAACAGGACTCTAAAAGTTATTGTGCAATTTGTCCTGAGTACGCTGATACCCCATATGTGTGGGTAAACCACTATTTGGGCGCATGGCAGAGCTCGGAAGGGAAGCAGCGCCATTTGACGTTTTTGGCTGGAATTGAGATCGGACTCCATGTCGCGATTGGAAAACCCCTGATGTACCAAAACAGTGGAAACCCCCCACAATTGACACCATTTTGGAAACTAGAACCCCTAAGGAACTTATCTAGATGTGTGGTGAGAACTTTGAACCCCCCAGTGCTTCACAGAAGTTTATAACGCCCGGGCGTGAAAATAAAAAATTCGTATTTTTTCCACAAACATGATCTTTTAGTCACCATTTTTTTATTTTCCCAAGGGTACCAGGAGAAATTGGACCCCAAAAGTTGTTGTCCAATTTGTCCTGAGTATGCTGATACCCCATATGTGGGAGAAAACTACTGTATGGGCACACGTCGGGGCTCGGAAGGGAAGTAGTGACGTTTTGGAATGCAGACTTTGGTGGAATGGTCTGCGGGTGTCATGTTGCCTTTGGAGAGCCCCTAATGTACCTAAACAGTGGAAACCCCCGACAAATGACCCCATTTTGAAAACTAGACCCCCTAAGGAACTTATCTAGATGTGAGGTGAGCACTTTGAACCCCCAAAGGCTTCACTGAAGTTTATAATGCCAGGGCATGAAAATAAAAAAATCGTATTTTTTCCACAAACATGATCAATTAGTCCCAAATTTTTTTATTTTCCCAAGGGTAACAGGAGAAATTGAACCCCAAAAGTTGTTGTCCAATTTGTCCTGAGTACGCTGACACCCCATATGTGGGAGAAAACTACTGTATGGACACACGTCAGGGCTTGGAAGGGAAGTAGTGACGTTTTGGAATGCAGACTTTGATGGAATGGTCTGCGGGTGTCATGTTGCCTTTGGAGAGCCCCTAATGTACCTAAACAGTGGAAACCCCCCACAAATGACCCCATTTTGGAAACGAGACCCCCTATGGAACTTATCTAGATGTGTGGTGAGCACTTTAACCCCCAAGGGCTTCACAGAAGTTTATAATGCCCGGGCATGAAAAGAAAAAAATCGTATTTTTTCCACAAACATGATGAATTAGTCCCCAATTTTTTTATTTTCCCAAGGGTAACAGGAGAAATTGGACCCCAAAAGTTGTTGTCCAATTTGTCATGAGTACGCTGACACCCCATATGTGGGAGAAAACTACTGTATGGACACACGTCGGGGCTCGGAAGGGAAGCAGTGACATTTTGGAATGCAGACTTTGATGGAATGGTCTGCGGGTGTCATGTGCGTTTGGAGAGCCCCTGATGTACCTAAACTATTGAAACTCCCCACAAGTGACCCCATTTTGGACACTAGGCCCCCCACGGAACTTATCTAGATGTGTGGTGAGCACTTTGAACCCCCAAGTGCTTCACAGAAGTTTATAACGCTCGGACGTGAAAATAAAAAAATCATTTTTTTCCACAAAAATGATATTTTTGCCCCCAATTTTTTATTTTCCTAAGGGTAACAGGAGAAATTGGACCCCAAAAATTGTTTTGCAATTTGATCTGAGTAGGCTGATACCCTACATGTGGGGTTAAACACTGTTTGGGCGCATGGCAGAGCTTGGAAGGGAAGGAGCACCACGTGGGCGCCGCTGATCGCGGTAGACGTACTATCCCGTCCATGGGCATAGGGGCCCGGGTCCCATGGACGGGATAGTACGTCTGATGTCAGGAAGGTGTTAAACAATGTTTTCAGAGTTTCATGCCATTTTTACTGGTGCACCAAAAAAACATACCAAACGAAGCCAAAATGGATTTTGCTGGGAAATATGTTAAGGTACATCCTTTCCAGTTTAATGACTTGCATATAAGGCAAAATAAATAACCCCAGACCAAAATGTTCCTCCACCACTTGGCTATGATCAGGCGACACGTTTTTGAAGCATTTTTCAATTTTAACATTGCTTTTAACCAAAACAAATGCATTCACTGGGAAATGTCATTGTAACATTTACCAACCCTAGCTGACCATGTGGTGTGTGACACATAAGCGGGCAAATCTAGTTCCATTTATGAAGGAGGGACTCTTAAAGTCACAGAGCCTATTTTTACAGGGGCATCAGGCAGCATTAATCTGCTTAAAGGGCCATTATTAAACAGTGGGTCTCATAAACTGTTATAGCCTATGCAGTGAGTGGCTAGGCTGCCAAGAATTAAAACTCACCCCAATACCCCTTTCACGAGATGTCCAAGATGGCTTCCATAAAAAATGTTGCATTGACTGCAAGGCCTGCCCTGCTACCAAGTCATATGCACCCCAATAACCTCAATCCCCCTTGGAAGAAACATGGAGGAGGGCCACTTAACAAAAAATGTCCCATTAAAAAGGAGCATGTCTCCTAGACTTGTAATGCCCATACACTAAGTGTGTTGGCTGGCAAATATGTTCCCCTGTGTGGTACACCTCAACATTTTCCATAACAAGTATTTTACGCCCAGCAAAACCACCCACCCTTGTTCATGTGACGACTCCTGGAGTGGACCCTCTGGGCCGTGATACCAACCCACCCCGGGTGAGCTGACCTAGTGAGGACCACCCCCTATACAGGGAGCTGAAGCACGCCTGGGTACAAGACAGAGCAGAGCACATGCTAGGAAGCACATCTGGGTACAAGACAGAGCAGAGCATGTGCTGGGAAGCACGCCAGAGTACAAGGTAGTGGACCTGAGTACAGAGAGCCACCATGCAGGCACCAAGAAGGCCTAGCAAGGAAGCAAAAGTGATAATCATGCGCTGCCTGCAGTAAGAGGTGTCCTGATATAGGGAATGCGTGCCGGGACTTCCGGGTCAGGTCCTCCAGGACCACAGAGACGTCAGAGTCAGTGCGGATGCAGTCAGAGCTGCGGGTTGTGCTCAAGCGCGCGGGATGGGAACTGGTACCGGGAGCGCAGCCGCAGAGTCAATAGCGCGCGGCATGCGCGCACACCTTACGGAACCTCAGCGCCGGACGCGAGACCGGAAGTGAAGAAGTCGGGTGGCGTGCACCAGCTGTGGAGGTACATGGTGAGAGCGGCGTGACAGTTTGGAATTCGACACTGGCTATAGCAGCATGTAACACGTTAACCCTGTTGATCTAGTGGGGGTGGATGATGAGACGTGAAGGAAGGTCTGATTCAAAACTATGCCCTATTTAAAGGAGCTGGTCTCCTAGACATGGAATGCCCATACACTAAGTGTCTGGGATGGCAAACATTTCCCCCTGGGGGTACATACAATATTAACATAGTGTGTAAAATATTTTTTAGGGGCATCATAAACACTTTGCAAAACTGTAACGTGGTTTCCTACACAGTTGCTGCTGAAAAGGTGCAGGTTTTTATTAAAAATATGGCGGACGAATCATTGGATGAAGTTATCAGGAAAAGGGGCATGGTGATGACAGGAAAGGGAACGTACATGATTAATAATAGCAGTGGCTATGGGAGGTATGAGATCCAGGTTACAGCCTACAATGATTCGTCGTTTTGCCACCAATCAATTACCAGAATGGGTTTCATGCCCGTCAGAAGATCGGTGTAACAGATGCACATGTGAGACTCGGCCTGAGAAATCTCCGTCCAAAATAGGTTGCCAAAGACGCACGTGACTGTATAAAGGGCAAAGTGCAACATGTTCGTGAGATGCTGAATTAGAGAAAGCAGATCAGTGTTGGAGTAAATCCAAACAAACTGATGGATGCTCGTGAAAAACTAAGTGGAAAGAGGAGTGCACCGTACGATACTATAAACACAGCCGTGGCACAAGCTTCTTCATATTCACCCATACATATTACCAATAATATCCAAATGTCCCAGTCGAAAATTATGTGTCCTAGTGTACCGGACACTGTTAAAGGAATGCCACTAAACGTGCATTACCACCATTAAGATATGGACGATGATGTTACTGATGAAGAATTTGAAATTACCACATCCACACCTAGAAGATGAAGATCACAGCTGCAAAAATGTGCAAAAAAGACCGTGAATTTCTGGATAGTCATTTTCTCTTGTGCAAAGTTTACCTCTCACTAAAGTGGTACTGAATGATGCATACACAGCTCTCATGTCTACTCAGCATGAGATGATTGAAGTATGATGTATTGTGATTTATCCATGTCCACTTTTTGAAAGTGAGCAGAAAAGAAGGATGATATAGTGGGAACACATGTGATTTTGGTCTGTAAGGAGGTGATGTCAGGTACAGATAGGTAGATCTGTATGTCATCAGCATAGTGATGATATTGCAAACCGTGCCATTACATCAGCTGTCCCAGGCCGAAGGTGTAGGTGGAGAAGAGTAGGGGTCCTTGAACTGAGGTTTGAGGAACACTGAAAGACAGGTGTCGAGGTGAGGAGGTGGTGTGGGAGAGGGAGACAATGAATGTCCACCTAACAGTCTTGTTGTTTTTTAAAGACTCAGCCGATAACCCCAAAAAGGCCATTTGCACCACCGGCCATACACGCATCAGCAGGGGTTGCAAAACTACCAGCCTTACCACCACCAGCATGATAAGGCACATGGCAGCAATGCACCTGACTTCGTTGGTTGAACACCAGGCTCCATGAACAGTGTCTGCGGGTGATAGCACTGATTCTTCCGCTGTTGTGCATGCAAGCCAATCCCCTGTCCATGGTGCATGCAAAGATGCCTCCTGCCATGCATCTGTAGTTACACACAAACTCAATTAGCACCATTAACAAGCACGTCCACGTCCAATACAGCGTTCAGTTGTTCATACTCCAGTACTTGGAATGCAAGTGGAAATACGCAGCCAATGCCACAGTACTAAATTCACACCTTTCTTGTCTGCTTGCGCTCAAAATGTTTCATTTTAGGCTCATAGTAGACAGAATCTATCCGCAACCTGATGGCGGTGTCCGTCACAAGGTATTCGGTCCCCACCCGCCATAATGTCTCCTTGTCTCCCATCACGACATTACACAAGCAAGCATGTGTCACACATTACCCGGGCCCTCAACAATGCTGTTACAAGGAAAATGCACCTAACCACGGACGCATTGACAAGTCCTTGTGAGCAGGGACGGTATAGCTCACTGATGGAACAGTGGGGTAGCGTAGAAGAAGTCATGACCCACTTGGACATTGGGATACCATGTCACAGATGTATGGAGGTGACAGGTAGTGGAAGGCTTTGTAGGTCATAGTAAGGGATTTGAACTGTTGCCTATGGGCAATAGGAAGGCAGTGAAGGGCCTGGCAGAGAGGAGAGGCTGGGGAATATCAGAGGGACAGTTGGATTACTTTGGCAGCAGAGTTTAGGATAGATTTGAGTAGTGCAAGAGTGCTAGAGGGGAGGCCAGAGAGTAGAAGGTTGCAATAGTCTAGGTGGGAGATCATGAGGGCGTGCACAAACACTTTTGAGTTGTAATGGGCAGGAGGAGGCAAGGGCTTTGACATGTAGCTTGAAAGAGAGGGCAGAGCTGAGGATCACCTCGAGGCCACGAACATGCGGGACTATTTGTCCTGGGGTGCAGTCCCGGCATTACACAGGTACGTGTCCCACACCATTACCCGTGCCCTCAGCAATGCTGTTACTTGTAAAGTCCACCTAACCACAAACATGTGGACAAGTGCATTTGGTCAGGGACGGTGACCAAATGAGGGCATACTGGGTTAACATAGTGGAAGCTGGGATCCACTCTGACCTTGGTATGGTGCACATCCTCACAATTCAGAGTATTACGGGCCCTACGTCAATCTGGGTTGCCCCCCAGTCTACAGCTCCTGCACCTCCTCCTCCTTCACCTCCTCTTCAGCCTCCATCTGCAAAAGTTGCACATCAGTCACAAGCTGATCCTCCTTCCTCCCACCATGCCGAGTGCCCGGAGAGAACTGATCCCACACTTGGACACTTCGAAGAGCTGTTCACGTTTCCATTCATAGATTCGGCCTCTCGCCCCATCCATTTGAAGCAGGGCAAGAGGAGATGGCATGTAGCGATGCCCAAATATTTGAGCAGCCATAGTCACACCAAGGCGATGGTGGGAACGAGTCACAATAGGTGGACGATGATGAGACACAATTGCCGGAAAGTCAGGAGGAGGACCAGGGTGCGGAAGTGGAAGACAAGGTGGTGAATGACATAGTGGCTGACCAAATCTGGCAGGAGGACATGCAAAGCGAGGACAGCAGCACACAGGGGGAGGGAGGTGTTGCACCCCAACAGGCAGAAAGAAGCAGTGTGGTGGCCTCAGAAGGCAGGCAACTGTTCCCCATAACACTAAAACGACAAAATCTGCCAGTCCAACTGTTACGTCTTCCCGAGTCTGTAACCCCAAAAGGGCCATTTACACCACCAGCCAGGCCAGCCTCAACAGCCTGACCATCACCAGCATGATTAGGCACATGGCAGCAAAGCACCTGATTTTGTGGGCTGAACCCCAGGGTCCTGGAACACTGTCTGCCAGTGACACCGTTGCTTCTTGTGCTTCTTGTGCCAGTCATTACACTGGCTACCCATCCACTCCAGAATTCAGTATAAACTTATTACCCTCACCCACAAAGCCCTCCATGGCTCAGCACCACCCTACATCTCCTCCCTTGTTTCAGTATACCACCCTACCCACACCCTCTGTTCTGCTGATGACCTGAGGTTAGCATCCTCAATAGTCAGAACCTCCCACTCCCGTCTCCAAGACTTTACACGTGCCGCGCCAATTCTTTGGAATGCACTTCCCAGGTCAATACGATTAGTCCCCAATCCCCACAATTTTAAGCGTGCCCTGAAAACGCATTTATTCAGACTGGCCTATCGCCTCAACACATTAACCTAATCTATCCCTGTGTGGCACAGCCAAAAGTTTTACCATAACCAGATTTCCCGCATCATGTTCCCACATGCTTTATGCATCTATTAGCCCTCTGTGTCTGTACCTTTTACTCACTTAACATTATGGCTGGTCCATACAATCAGGGCAACTGTTTATCACCCACCTTTCGTGTCTACCTCTTTCCTCATAGACTGTAAGCTTGCGAGCAGGGCCCTCTTTCCTCTTGGTATTTGTTATAATCTACTGTATGTGATTATTGTTATGCTGTAATGTCTATTGTCTGTACAAATCCCCTCTGAAATGTAAAGTGCTGCGGAATATGTCGGCGCTATAAAAATAACATTTATTATTATTATTATTATTATTATTATTATTCTACTGTTGTGTGTGCAAGCCAATCTCCTTTCCATGGTGCATGTGAAGACTCCTGCCCTACACCTGTCATCGCACACAATCAACTAGCACCATCATTAAGAATGTCCACGTCCTTGTCGCTGTGCAACGCCCAGTTGTCCATACCCCAGTCCATAGAATGCTAGCGCAAATAAGCAGCCAATGCACCACAGGTCACGCTATTAAATTCACACATTTTGTGACTGCTTGCGCTTGAAATGTTGCCTTTTAGGCTCATGGAGATGGAAGCTTTCTGAAACCTGATGGTGGCAGCCATCCCTCGGTACTCGGTCCCCAGCCACCACTAGAGTTGAGCGACTTTTTCGTTTCGTTTTTCGTTTCGTTTCGTGAAACCCGACTTTTCCAAAAGTCGGGTCGAGCAAGATCGTCCGATTATAGGGAAAAGTCGGGGTCGTACCGAAACACGAAACCCAATGTAAGTCAATGGGGAATAAAAGTCGGCAGTGAGAGGAGGACAGGAAACACACCAACAGTGCCCATTTGAATGCCAAAAGCATCAATTCTTCTTACTTAAGCTTGTCAACCTTAATTAACTTCATAATACAAGTTACGCACTGAAAAATGGGGGTTAGGCTGGTTTCACATTTGCGTTTTTTAGCGCTGGAAAAAAACGCATATGTGCGCATGCGTTTTTTCCCCTATATTTAACATGGGTGCGCATACCTGCGCGCTTGTAAGCGCATGTATGCGATTTTCATGCGCTGCGTTTTTTTGGGGTGTGCGTTTGTATTTTCCAGACGCAGCATGTTGCATTTTTTGGCCCTGCAAAAAAGCGCATGCGCACATATGCGCACGTTTTGCGCTAAAAATGGCCATTATAGCCTATGGATGCACATATGTGCGCACTGGCATGCTCATGTATGCGTTTTTTTGCATATGCGTTTTTTTTTTTTAACCATGGAATTTAGGGGTTTGGGTTAGAGTTAAGGTTAGTTAAGGGGGTTTAGGGTTAGGGTTAGGGTCAGGGTCAGGGTTAGGGTTGGGGTTTGGGTCAGGGTTAGGGTTAAGTATGGTTTGGTTAAGGGTTAGGGTCAGGGTTAGGGTCAGGATTAGGGTTAAGTATGGTTTGGTTAAGGGTTAGGGTCAGGGTTAGGGTTAGGGTTAGGGTTAGGGTCAGGGTTAGGGTTAGGGTCAGGGTTAGGGTTAGGGTTAGGGTCAGGGTTAGGGTTAGGGTCAGGGTTAGGGTTAGGGTCAGGGTTAGGGTTAAGTATGGTTTTGTTAAGGGTTAGGGTCAGGGTTAGGGTCAGGATTAGGGTTAAGTATGATTTGGTTAAGGGTTAGGGTCAGGGTTAGGGTTAGGGTCAGGGTTAGGGTTAGGGTTATGGTCAGGGTTAGGGTTAGGGTCAGGGTTAGGGTTAAGTATGGTTTTGTTAAGGGTTAGGGTCAGGGTTAGGGTTAGGGTTAGGGTCAGGGTTAGGGTTAGGGTTAGGGTTAGGGTCAGGGTTAGGGTTAGGGTTAGGGTCAGGGTCAGGGTTAGGGTTAGGGTTAGTTAGGGTTTAGGGTTTGGGTTAGGGTTAAGTATGATTTGGTTAAGGGTTAGGGTCAGGGTTAGGGTTAGGGTTAGGGTCAGGGTTAGGGTTAGTAAAGTCATGGTTTGGGTTAGTGTGAGGGGCCACCTAATGTTGGGAAAAAACGCAAATGCAGTAAAAACGCACTAAAAACGCATACAAACGCATAAAAAGGCTGCGTTTTTTTCATGCATGCTCATAAAAATGCTTGAAAAAAACGCAGCAGTTGTATGCTTTTGTATGCGTTTTTTCAATGCGTTTTTTTGCGGGAAAAACGCGCTGCAAAAAAAAAGCAAGTGTGAAACTAGCCTTATTTGGCTACAGTTGTGGGGGGGGAGGGCTGGCTCCAGGTTTTCATGTGCCCTGGGCGAAAGAGCGCCCCTTTAACACATACCACAACTCATCATGCTCCGATACAGCAGAGAAATAGCGGTATAGTACAATGAAAAATACTTCACTTTTTACATCTCATGACGAGGCCCATCTATTTCTCCATACAGAATCATTGGTCCCATATAATGTTTGAAACAGTATATGATGAGCTCCACATAATGCTACAGTTAGTGTTGAGCATTCCGATACCGCAAGTATCGGGTATCGGCCGATACTTGCTGTATCGGAATTCCGATACCGACTTCCGATATTTTTTCAATATCGGAATTCGGCATCGGAATCGGAAGTTCAAAGTTGATTGACAGCCTGACGTCATCATGATGCGCGGTGTGTGCGCATCATGATGCGCCGTCATTTCGGGCCTTCCGGGGGTCTCTGCCGGCCTGCCGGGGGGCTGAGTGGACTGCCCGGGGTCTGTACCGGCCTGCCGGGGGGCTGTGCCGGCCTGCCGGTGGTCTGTGCACCCTGTGGGGGTCTGTACCGGCCTGCTGGGGGGCTGTGCCGGCCTGCCGGTGGTCTGTGCACCCTGTGTGGGTCTGTACCGGCCTGCCGGGGGGCTGTGCCGGCCTGCCGGGGGGCTGTGCTGATGTCCGGGGGTCTGTGCAAGCATCGTCCGATGGGACAACAAGTCCCATCTGGCGATGCCTGCTACCATGACAGTGATTGACACATTAGCCAATGATGGGACAGTAGTAGTCCCATCATCCGGCTAATGTGTTAAATGTTAAAAAAAAAAAAAAATATACTACATACATACTACATACATACTACATGCATGCTACATACATACTACATGCTACATACATACTACATATATACTACATGCATGCTACATACATACTACATGCTACATACATACTACATATATACTACATGCATGCTACATACATACTACATGCTACATACATACTACATGCTACATACATACTACATATATACTACATACATGCTACATACATACTACATACATACTACATACATACTACATGCATGCTACATACATACTACATGCATGCTACATGCATGCTACATACATACTACATGCTACATACATACCACATACATACTACATGCTACATACATACCACATACATACTACATACATACTACATGCTACATACATACTACATATATACTACATGCATGCTACATGCTACATACATACCACATACATACTACATACATGCTACATGCTACATACATACTACATATATACTACATACATACTACATACATACTACATGCATGCTACATACATACTACATACATACTACATACATACTACATGCATGCTACATACATACTACATGCATGCTACATGCATGCTACATACATACTACATGCTAGCTACATGCTACATACATTCTACATGCTACATACATACTACATATATACTACATGCATGCTACATACATACTACATGCTACATACATACTACATATATACTACATATATACTACATACATACTGCATGCTACATGCATGCTACATACATACTACATACATACTACATGCATGCTACATACATACTACATGCTACATACATACCACATACATACTACATATATACTACATGCATGCTACATACATACTGCATGCTACATGCATGCTACATACATACTACATACATACTACATGCTACATACATACCACATATATACTACATACATACAATACATTCATACAATACATACATAGACATACAGTACATATAACATAGAGTAACATACTTACCAATACTTGTCACATTGTTCCCCGAAGCCATTGTCTTTTCTGGAATAAATATTAACATAACAAACCACAAAAATACTCACCCACGATCCGAAGCAGTCCACGAGTGTGTCCCACGACGATCTTGGGTAGAGAACTGCAGCATCAGATGATGCTGCCGTTCTCTACGGGCTGCAGGAATCCAATGACGGAAGGTAGGTATCCTTCCGCACTGTATTCCTCCGCCACTTAAAAAAAAAAAAGTCCCTAGTCTCACTTTATGCCATTGCTGCGTGGGAAATTCCCACACAGCAATGGCATAAAGTGAGACTAGGGACTTTTTTTTTTTTTAAGTGGCGGAGGAATACAGTGCGGAAGGATACCTACCTTCCGTCATTGGATTCCTGCAGCCCGTAGAGAACGGCAGCATCATCTGATGCTGCCGTTCTCTACCCAAGATCGTCGTGGGACACACTCGTGGACTGCTTCGGATCGTGGGTGAGTATTTTTGTGGTTTGTTATGTTAATATTTATTCCGGAAAAGACAATGGCTTTGGGGAACAATGTGACAAGTATTGGTAAGTATGTTACTCTATGTTATATGTACTGTATGTCTATGTATGTATTGTATGAATGTATTGTATGTATGTAGTATATATGTGGTATGTATGTAGCATGTAGTATGTATGTAGTATGTATGTAGCATGCATGTAGCATGCAGTATGTATGTAGCATGCATGTAGTATATATGTAGTATGTATGTGGTATGTATGTAGCATGTAGTATGTATGTAGCATGCATGTAGTATATATGTAGCATATATGTAGTATGTATGTAGCATGTAGTATGTATGTAGCATGCATGTAGTATATATGTAGTATGTATGTAGCATGTAGTATGTATGTAGCATGCATATAGTATATATGTGGTATGTATGTGGTATGTATGTAGCATGTAGTATGTATGTAGCATGCATGTAGTATGTATGTAGTATGTATGTAGCATGCATGTAGTATATATGTAGTATGTATGTAGCATGTAGTATGTAGCATGCATGTAGTATATATGTAGTATGTATGTAGCATGTAGTATGTATGTAGCATGCATGTAGTATATATGTAGTATGTATGTAGCATGTAGTATGTATGTAGCATGCATGTAGTATATATGTAGTATGTATGTAGCATGTAGTATGTATGTAGCATGCATGTAGTATATATGTAGTATGTATGTAGCATGTAGTATGTATGTAGCATGCATGTAGTATGTATGTAGTATTTTTTTTTTTTTTTTTAACATTTAACACATTAGCCGGATGATGGGACTACTACTGTCCCATCATTGGCTAATGTGTCAATCACTGTCATGGTAGCAGGCATCGCCCGATGGGACTTGTAGTCCCATCGGACGATGCCTGCACAGACCCCCGAAGCCTGCACAGACCACCGGCAGGCCGGCACAGCCCCCCGGCAGGCCGGCACAGCCCCCCGGAGCCTGCACAGACCACCGGCAGGCCGGCACAGCCCCCCGGCAGGCCGGCACAGCCCCCCGGAGCCTGCACAGACCACCGGCAGGCCGGCACAGCCCCCCGGCAGGCCGGCACAGCCCACCGGAGCCTGCACAGACCACCGGCAGGCCGGCTCAGCCCCCCGGCAGGCCGGCACAGACCACCGGAGCCTGCACAGACCCCCTGGCAGGCCGGCACAGCCCCCCGAAAGGCCCATACAGACCCCAGAGAGGCTGTACAAGGCAAAAACAGGGTTTTTCTTATTCCGATACCGGAAGTCCCATAGACTTGAATGGGACTTCCGGTATCGGAATCGGCGATACCGATACTTTTTTTAAAGATCGGCCGATCCATTCCGATCCGATACTTTGAAGTATCGGACGGTATCACTCAACTCTAGCTACAGTATATGTTGGTCCCCATGGATGAAGCTCCACTGTCTTATGGGCCCAAATAATGCTCCAAACATAATGGGCCCCATTTCTAATGCTCTAGTGTATAATGGGCCCTGTAAATGCTGCTCCAGTGTCTGATGTCCACCTTTGGAATGTTCCAGTGTATGGTGGGCCCCATCTATCATTCTCCAGAGTATAGTGCTCCCCAAAAATTGCTGTCCCAACATTGAAAACAATCAAATAAGTCTCCTCGCTAGGGAATCCCTGTACTTGTCTGGACTCCTCGTCGTCCCCATCTTCCATCTCACTGCACAGTATTTCAACTTTGCAAGTGCTGTGATCCTGAGCAAGCAGGGGGGGCCCACTCGTTGGCGACGGCACTGGCACAGGGCCCCTGATAGTACGGTGGTGTGTCTGATGGCGGGTGGGCCGAACCTGCACTTTCATCTGCAGCTTCCTCTTTGTCACCGTGTAAGATGGAACTGTATATGGGAAGGGTAACCTGAGTTTCATCAGGGTCAGATTCAGGCCGTGTAGCGTGCGAGGGGAATGTAGTGGTCTGGGTCAATGTACCAGCAGATTCATCGAGCAGTGGCTGGGCATCAGTGCACTTGTGTCGCCCCCAGGAGTACGGTCGCCACAGTGGCATTACCTTCTTCCTAGGGAGTGTGATGTCATGCTTGGGAGCAACGAACGATCTCTCTAGCAGGTTAACTGATTGGGCGGCGTTATTCCCACGAGTCATGACCCTCCAAACAGCGTTCATGAAGGCAAAGTGTTTGTTTTACGTGGGCAGTATGGTTGCAAAGCTGAACCTTAAAGGAATGTCCAGAAGGGCACCACCAGGAGTGGAGCCTACGGTTAAATTCGACTCCACCTGGGAAACCTCAACCATGCCAGCTACAGAACAGATGCACACATTGCAAGCTTAATTCCGTTAACGAACGAGACTCCGTCATGCCCCGCGGTCCGAGTCCGGCTTACTAGAGGGACACGTGAGGCTCTGGCACATGAGATTGGCCAATAACTGGTGTGTCATGCCCTTACATGTCCGTGGCTGCATGTGCGCTACACTGAAAAGGCCAGTGTTTGTCGCTTACAGGTGCAGATAACCCGCTGAACAACGTTAGTGATGGGGATCACTGATTACAATTATTACCCGCGAACAATGATTTCCCAGTAAGTGCAGGTCAACCGCAGTTCCGGAATTAGGCCTAACCGTCATTCCTGAAAAAATGAAAAACTTACGTATGCAAACCACAGGTGCTGTAGCTTGCTTAACAGCTCGCCAGCCGTTCTCACGCCCAGTATGGATTACACGTGATTGCACAAAGGTGAGAAAGGGTACCGTATCCCCAGATAACAAGTATGGATAGCGTACACATTCAAAATATATGTCTATACATCAGGAGGCAGGCTCAGACGGTGTTAGGCCCAGTATGGATTGCACGTGATAGCACAAAGGTGAGAAAGGGTACCGTATTCCCAGATAACATGTATGGATAGCGTACACATTCAAAATATATGTCTATACATCAGGAGGCAGGCTCAGACGGTGTTAGGCCCAGTATGGATTGCACGTGATTGCACAAAGGTTAGAAAGGGTACCGTATCCCCAGATAACATGTATGGATAGCGTACACATTCAAAATATATGTCTATACATCAGGAGGCAGGCTCAGACGGTGTTAGGCCCAGTATGGATTGCACGTGATTGCACAAAGGTGAGAAAGGGTACCGTATCCCCAGATAACATGTATGGATAGTGTACCCATTCAAAATATATGTCTATACATCAGGAGGCAGGCTCAGACGGTGTTAGGCCCAGTATGGATTGCACGTGATTGCACAAAGGTGAGAAAGGGTACCGTATCCCCAGATAACATGTATGGATAGCGTACACATTCAAAATATATGTCTATACATCAGGAGGCAGGCTCAGACGGTGTTAGGCCCAGTATGGATTGCACGTGATTGCACAAAGGTTAGAAAGGGTACCGTATCCCCAGATAACATGTATGGATAGCGTACACATTCAAAATATATGTCTATACATCAGGAGGCAGGCTCAGACGGTGTTAGGCCCAGTATGGATTGCACGTGATTGCACAAAGGTGAGAAAGGGTACCGTATCCCCAGATAACATGTATGGATAACGTACACATTCAAAATATATGTCTATACATCAGGAGGCAGGCTCAAACGGTGTCAGGCACAGTATGGATTTGACGGCCCAGACTACACAGCGGAGAAGCAGGGAGAGGTAAAGATTGCAAATGCTGGGGCCCTGCCCAAGCAAGGGGGGCCCACTCGTGGGCGTCGGTACTGGCACTGGGCCCCTCATAGTACGGCGGTGTGTCTGACGGCGGGTGTGCACCACCACCGTCAGAGACACTTGATTGCACTATGAGGGACCCTGTGCCAGTGCCCGCGCCCAAGAGTCAGCCTACCCACCTGTTCAGGGCAACGGCACTCGCACGGTGTCGTGCGCTAGGTGGTGACCCCGGCCATGGGGGGGGGAGGCAGCACAGTTAGGGAGTTTTAGAAAGTGGCATATGTTGATGCTGGACATTCAGCTGATGCAAAAGGTGAAATAGGTCAAGTCCCAGGAAGAGGTGGACCAAAGCAAGCCATTTTTCTGTCACCCTATGTGTCATCGGGGAAGGTGGGACAAAATCCTTGGAAACCCATGCGTGGTTCATTTTAATGAAGGTTAGATCATCCACATTTTGGGTCGACAGACGGGTCCTTTTTTCTGTCAGGATTGATCCAGCTGCACTGAAGACTTTCCGATAGCACACTTGCAGCTGGGCAAGCGAGCTCCTGTAAGGCATATTGTGCCAATTCAGGCCAGGTGTCCAGTTTAGTGGCCCAATAGTCAAAGGGGAATGACCTGTGTGGGAGAACATCGATATGGGAGGAAAAGTAGTTTGTAACCATAGTTGACAACTGCTGTCTCCTGTCACTTTCCATCGATGCAGTATTACCAGTTGTGTGAGCGGTACTTGAAAAATCAGTCCACAACATTGTCATGAAACCCCTGTCTCCAACGCCACTTCCGCTGTGTGCACCACGAACACCTCTGCCAAGCTGACCCCGGCCCGTATGGCTCGTGTGAGAACCATCACCGCTGCTGTGTGCTGGGAATGCCTCAAGCAACCGATTTACCAGAGTTGCTTGTTTATTAGCCAATATTAGGTCAAGGTTCTCCTGTGGCATGATGTTTTGTAATTTGCCTTTATAGCGTGGATCCAGGATGCTGGCCAACCAGTAGTCGTCATCGTTCATCATTTTGGCAATGCGGGGGTCCCTTTTTAGGATCTGCAAGGCATAATCTGACATGTGGGCCAATGTTCCCGGTGTCAATGATGCACTGCGAGTGCTGGTTGGAGGAGCACTTTCTGGCAAATCCACATCCCTCCAGTCACGCACAAACCCTGTACCAGACCTTGCCACGCCAACATTTTCACTTGCCCCACGAGATGCATCCTCCTCCCCTAAGTAATCATCCCCATCATCCTCCTCCTCCTCCTCCTCTTCTTCCTCCACCTCTTCCAGAAGAGGTCCCTGAGCAGACAATGGCTGAATGTCATCAAGGATTCCCTCCTCCTCTTCCTCCTCATCAACATTGGCTGCAGACGCCTGCTCCTTAAGGTGCGTCAAAGTTTGCATGAGCAGACGCATAAGTGGGATGCTCATGCTTAGGATGGCGTCGTCTGCGCTTACCAGCCGTGTGCATTCCTCAAAACACTGAAGGACTTTACAGAGGTCTTTCAGCTTCGACCACTGCACACCTGTCAACTCCATGTCTGCTCTCAAAGTGCCTGGCCGTGTATCCTCCCACAAATGCATTATGGCCTGCCTCTGCTCGCACAGCCGCTCCACCATGTGCAGGGTGGAGTTCCACCTTGTTGCAATGTCAATAATGAGGCGGTGGTTGGGAAGGTGGAGCAATCACTGCAGCTTCTGCATACGAACGGAGTGTACAGGCGACCGGCGGATGTGCGCGCACAGTCTTCGCACCTTCTGGAGCAGGGCTGTTAACTCCGGATAATTTTTGAGGAAGCACTGCACCACCAGGTTCAAGGTGTGAGCCAAGCAAGGTATGTGGCTGAGTTTTGAAAGGGCTATGGCTGCCACAAAATTACATCCGTTATCACTAACTACCTTGCCTGCCTCAAGATGTACACTGCCCAGCCATGACTCAGTTTGTCGCTTCAAGTACTCGGCCAGCACCTCGGCGGTGTGTCTGTCGCCCAAACACATCATCTGCAACACAGCCTGCTGACGCTTTCCACTAGCTGCTCGATAGGGGGACACCTCGTGTGCAACAGTGGCAGCTGCAGATGGAGTGCTCGTACGACTGCGCTCTGTGGATGAGCTTTCGCTTCTGGAGGAGGAGGAGGGTCGAACGCCTACAGCCAACTGTTTCCTATACCGTGGGCTAGGCAGCACTGTCCCACCACCGCTGTCCCCTGTGGACCCTGCATCCACCACATTAACCCAGTACGCAGTGATGGACACGTAACGGCCCTGGCCATGCCAACTGGACCATGCATCAGTTGTGAGGTGCACCTTTCCGCTCACTGACTGCTTGAGTGCATGGACAATGCGGTCTTTCACATGATGGTGGAGGGCTGGGATGGCTTTGCGAGAGAAGAAGTGGCGACTGGGTAGGTCATAGCGTGGTACTGCATAGGCCATGAGTTCGCGGAAAGCTGCACTTTCCACCAACCGAAAGGGCATCATCTCAAACGAGATTAGTTTGGCAATGTGGGCGTTCAAACCCAGTGTACGCGGATGAGAGACTGAGTACTTTCTTGACCTACTCATAGTGTCTGGGAGGGTGAGCTGGACTTGAGAGCTGCATATGGTGGAAGTAGCGGTGGACAGGGCGGACTGAGAGAGGGTTGATGATGGTGATGGAGTTGGTGTTCTTTCTGATGGCCTAGAATCAGTCTTTCGTTGATATAACACTGGGATTCCCTGACTGCTGTGGCCTTGCAACGACACCTCAACATTTGCTGCTGTGCTAACCGGTGGGCTTACAGTGGGGGAAACAATGTAGCGTTGCTGACTACCTTCGTTGTGATCAGTTGCACATGTGGCACTTGAGGTTTGGTGTTGTGTCCACGCTTGCAAGTGCATGGTGTTTAAATGTCTAAGCATGCAACTGGTATTCAAATTTTTCAGATTTTTCCCTCGGCTAAAGGTCTTTGCGCACTTCTTACAGATAACCTTGGCCTGATCATGAGGATTTTGTTCAAAAAAGTGCCACACTGCACTCTTCCTACTTTGGCAGACATTTTGCGGCCTAGCATGCTGTGATCTTTTGACCCTCTGGACAAGCTGTCCAGCAACTCTTTTGATTTTTGGAACCTGTCTTTGGAGTGCTCCGGGCCTGCCAGATAACAGCTGTTGCGATGTCGATGTCTGCTGTGGATGCTCCTCATCTGAGCTATTGGAAGCAGCACCCTCTTCCCCCAATGGATGCCAATCTGGGTCAGCAACTGGGTCATCCATCACCTCCTCTTCAATGTCATGTGCACCTTCCTCTGTGTCACCGTGTATGGTGGTACAGTGTGCGGGAAGGGGCACCTGAGTCTCATCAGGGTCAGAATCTGGCTCTGTACACTGCGAGGACAATGTAGTGCTCTGAGTGAATGTACCAGCAGAATCATCCATCAGCGGCTGTGCATCAGTGCACTCCATGTCAGATTCATCTTGGCCTGGGTAATTCACCATTTGACTTGATAATCCAGGCATGGTATGTGAAAACAGCTCCATGGAGTAATCAGTAGTATGGCCTGCGTCATCCTTCAATCTTGGTTGGGGTGAAGGACACAAGGAAAGGTGTGGTTCATGAACATGAGCCTCCAATGACGACTCAGTGCTTTTACTTTTTACAACTGAAGAAGAGGAGGCGATAGAGCTGGAGGCTGAGTCAGCAATGTAAGACAAAACTTTTTCCTGATGCTCTGGCTTTAAAAGCGGTTTGCCAACTCCTAGAAAACTAAGCCTTCGAAGCCTTATGGAGCCAGACGATGACGCAGGCTCAACACCTCCTGCATTCGGTCCTATTTTGCTCTTGCCACTACCATCAGATCCACCACCAACACCATCATTACCAGCTGCCAACCCACGCCCAATTCCACGGCCTCTTCCACCAGCCTTCCTCATTTTTGGTAGAAATGTAGACAAAATCCAACAAACTATATAGTAATGTAAAACAAGGTACAAGGTGTCTATAGGACAGGGGAGATTTTGAATTTCTGCTCACACTAGTGGACACTGGACATTTTTGGATTGTGTGAGGCCCACTGAATATCTGAGCGCTATGTCACAGGCTCGATGGCACAGCTGTGACCAAAGTGACTAGAGGATAAGTGAGATTTTGAATTTCTGCTCACACTAGTGGACACTGGAAACTTTTGGATTGTGTGAGGCTCACTGAATATCTGAGCGCTATGTCACAGGCTCGATGGCACAGCTGTGACCAAAGTGACTAGAGGATAAGTGAGATTTTGAATTTCTGCAGACACTTGTGGACACTGGACACTTTTGGATTGTGTGAGGCCCACTGAATATCTGAGCGCTATGTCACAGGCTCGATGGCACAGCTGTGACCAAAGTGACTAGAGGATAAGTGAGATTTTGAATTTCTGCAGACACTTGTGGACACTGGACACTTTTGGATTGTGTGAGGCCCACTGAATATCTGAGCGCTATGTCACAGGCTCGATGGCACAGCTGTGACCAAAGTGACTAGAGGATAAGTGAGATTTTTAATTTCTGCTCACACTTGTGGACACTGGACACTTTTGGATTGTGTGAGGCCCACTGAATATCTGAGCGCTATGTCACAGGCTCGATGGCACAGCTGTGACCAAAGTGACTAGAGGATAAGTGAGATTTTGAATTTCTGCTCACACTAGTGGACACTGGACACTTTTGGATTGTGTGAGGCCCACTGAATATCTGAGCGCTATGTCACAGGCTCGATGGCACAGCTGTGACCAAAGTGACTAGAGGATAAGTGAGATTTTGAATTTCTGCAGACACTTGTGGACACTGGACACTTTTGGATTGTGTGAGGCCCACTGAATATCTGAGCGCTATGTCACAGGCTCGATGGCACAGCTGTGACCAAAGTGACTAGAGGATAAGTGAGATTTTGAATTTCTGCTCACACTAGTGGACACTAGACACTTTTGGATTGTGTGAGGCCCACTGAATATCTGAGCGCTATGTCACAGGCTCGATGGCACAGCTGTGACCAAAGTGACTAGAGGATAAGTGAGATTTTGAATTTCTGCTCACACTAGTGGACACTGGACACTTTTGGATTGTGTGAGGCCCACTGAATATCTGAGCGCTATGTCACAGGCTCGATGGCACAGCTGTGACCAAAGTGACTAGAGGATAAGTGAGATTTTGAATTTCTGCTCACACTAGTGGATACTGGACACTTTTGGATTGTGTGAGGCCCACTGAATATCTGAGCGCTATGTCACAGGCTCGATGGCACAGCTGTGACCAAAGTGACTAGAGGATAAGTGAGATTTTGAATTTCTGCTCACACTAGTGGACACTGGACACTTTTGGATTGTGTGAGGCCCACTGAATATCTGAGCGCTATGTCACAGGCTCGATGGCACAGCTGTGACCAAAGTGACTAGAGTATAAGTGAGATTTTGAATTTCTGCTCACACTAGTGGACACTGGACACTTTTGGATTGTGTGAGGCCCACTGAATATCTGAGCGCTATGTCACAGGCTCGATGGCACAGCTGTGACCAAAGTGACTAGAGGATAAGTGAGATTTTGAATTTCTGCTCACACTAGTGGACACTGGACACTTTTGGATTGTGTGAGGCACACTGAATATCTGAGCGCTATGTCACAGGCTCGATGGCACAGCTGTGACCAAAGTGACTAGAGGATAAGTGAGATTTTGAATTTCTGCAGACACTTGTGGACACTGGACACTTTTGGATTGTGTGAGGCCCACTGAATATCTGAGCGCTATGTCACAGGCTCGATGGCACAGCTGTGACCAAAGTGACTAGAGGATAAGTGAGATTTTTAATTTCTGCTCACACTTGTGGACACTGGACACTTTTGGATTGTGTGAGGCCCACTGAATATCTGAGCGCTATGTCACAGGCTCGATGGCACAGCTGTGACCAAAGTGACTAGAGGATAAGTGAGATTTTGAATTTCTGCAGACACTTGTGGACACTGGACACTTTTGGATTGTGTGAGGCCCACTGAATATCACAGCGCTATGTCACAGGCAGAAATTGGCTAGTGTATCACAAACTACAAGGTGTATGTAGAATTGGGCAGAGTAGGAATCTCCCTAGAGTGCAGGTCTGTAAGAACGGAACATGTCCTCGACTTATTCTCACAGAGTGACACAGATAGCTTCACTGTGGCTGTGATAACAGCCGTTACACGGTACTGTGTGAGGAGCGTACACCGCTGTATGGTGTGAAAAAATGCACGCTCAGTACCTCAGCAGGACAAAAAAAAAAAAATTGTGATTGCTTTTAAAAAAGCAGTTTGCAGAGCAGTGGGTAAACAGCAATGCAGCTGTCAGGAAGCCTTAGAAGGCAGCCCAACAACCAACACCACTGATACACCACAATATAGCCTCCCCTTGCACTGCACACACAGTGACTGGTGTGTTGTACAGGCACAATCGCTAGCAGCAGAAGCAGTTTTTTTTTCTTCTTCCCTGCCTAACACTCTCCCTACAGAATCAGCAGCAACCTCTCCCTATGCTAAGATCGGCAGAAGTAAGATGGCGGTCGGCGTGCACGCCCTTTTATACCCCCTGTGACGCCCACCAAAGCAAGCCAATCACTTGCATGCCCTTCTGAAAGATGGTGGTGACCCGTGCCTATGTCATCACGTTGCCCACAGTGTCCGTGGATCCTGATTGGCTGAAAAAGAGCACAAAACAAACTTTTGAAACGCGACTTTGGCGCGTAAGTCGCCGACCTCGTGGCTGACCTCATCCTAGGGTCGGGTTTCGTTTCATGAAACCCGACTTTGCCAAAAGTCGGCGACTTTTGAAATTTTTCGACCCGTTTCGCTCAACTCTAGCCACCACTATTTCTCCCGGTGTGCTGTTCCCGCATTACACAAGCACGTGTCCCACAACATTAGCCGTGCCCTCAACAATGCAGTTACTGGGAAAGTCCACCTAACCATGGACACGTGGGCAAGTGCTTGGGGGCAGGGAAGGTACCTCTTGTTGACGGTACACTGGGTTAATGTAGTGGAATCCGGGACCCAGTCGGACCTTGGGATGGAACACGTCCTTCCGACTCCGAGGATTGTAGGTATTATTTCAATCAGGGTTGCCCACCCACAGTTTACAGCTTCTGCACCTCATCCTCCTCCTCTTCTTCAGCCTTCATCTCTGAAATGACCACATCAGTGACATCAGTCACAAGCTGGAAGCACTGCAGCACTGCCTCAGCCATGCGGCAACGGGCTGTGCTGAGACTAATATGCTTATGTGATAAGCTGCACAATGCTGAAGAGTTTTGGACAGCTCTGAAAAAGCAGGCAGATCTGTGGCTGACACCGCTAAATCTACAGTCAGGCATGGTCGTGTGTGACAATGGCCGGAACCTGGTGGCGGCTCTGAGGCGAGCTCATACACATATCATGCATGGCCCATGTGCTTAACCTCATGGTTCAGCGGTTTCTCATAACCTACCCAGAGCTGCTGGATCTGCTTGTGAAAGTACACCGCCTGTGTGCCCATTTTAGAAAGTCAGCTACAGCTTCGGCCATCCTTGCCGTGCTTCAGGAACATTTGCAGCTTCCGGCTCACTGACTGGTGTGTGATGTCCCCACACAATGGAACTCTATACTGCAGGGTTCCCCAACTCCAGTCCTCAAGTCCCACCAACAGGTCATGTTTTCAGGATTTCCTTAGTATTGCCCATGTGATAATTGCATCACCTGTACAATACAAGGCAAATCCTGAAAACATGATCTGTTTGTGGGCCTTGAGGACTGGAGTTGGGGAACCCTGCTATACTGCATATGTTGTGAAGGATTTGTGAGCAGACGAGGGCAGTTGTTGACTACCAGCATCAACAAGGCCATCGGTATTCAGTTCAGACTCCACACATAAAACCTCAGGAGAGGACATGGATGTCAGACATATGTACCATTGTCCAAAACTTTGAGTACTCCTCGAAGATGGTGAGCAATGATGCCATAATTAGCGTCACCATCCCTCTTCTCTGCCTTCTGAAACGCTCTCTGCTCATAATCAAAGAGGATGCATTGCAGGCGGAGCATGATGAGATGGAGCAAGGAACCATACAGGGTGATTACACATAGTCCAGCCTCATCTCACCCCAGTGTGGATTGGGTGGCAATGAGGAGGAGGAGGAGGAGGAAGAACAGGAGCTAGTTTCATGCACTATAGACAGTACTACCTGCACAATTGTCATACCATCTGTTCAGCGTGGACGGCCTGACAAGGAGAGCATGGTCAGTCATCCTCTTGGTGAGGACACGAAAGTCTTGCCTGTTAGCAGTCTGGCACACATGAATGAGTTTGTTACACTGCCTTGACCATGACACTTGCGTTCTCAAAATTTTAGGTGACAGTCATTACTGGTTGGTGACACTTCTAGACCAACGTTACAAGGAGAACTTTCTATTGCTTATTCTCGAGACAGACATGTCTACTAAAATGGGGCAGTACCACAAAGCACTTGTTGCGGAATTATTAAGAAAATTCCCATCTAAAAACACTGGTGGCAGAGGTCACAGTTCTTTGGACAACCAAGGAGTACAGGCGAGAGAGAGACAACTCCCATCTAGTAGAAGAAGGGGAACAATGTCAAATTCTGGGAGAGTCTTCTCAAACCCTCCTATCGAACAGGCCCTGAGGCGCAGGGAACACTCATAAGGAGTGCAAAGTTTGGGAAGATGCTGAGGGAGTACCATGCTGACCATACCAACGTTCTCCGTGATTCCACTGTGCCTTATAATTATTGGGTACCCAAGCTGGACACATGGCATAAACTTGCTCTCTACGCCTTGGAAATTCTGGCCTGCCCTAGAAATTTGTCAGAGCGGGTTTTTAGTGCCGCTGGTGGAACTATAACTGATAAGCGCATCCGCCTGTCAACTGAAAATGCTGGCAGACTGACTCTTATAAAAATGAACAAAGGCTGGATTGGGCTAGACTTCTCTACACCACCTAATGATAGCAGTGTAATATAAACTCAAAACCAGTGTCTTTTTTTGGGAGATCTATTCCCATGCACCTCTTCACTCCCACACTTGGGTATACGATTCCTGATTTTGGCTATTTGCTGTTGTCCTCCTCCTTCTCCTCATCCTCATCATCCACCACCACTATATCACCAGGGTGACCGTGGTCTGTGATGCAACACCTACATAATTTTTTAAAGGGTGTTTATGATGCCCATAACAAATATTTTTTTAATGAGGCCCTCCTCCACATCTCTACCAAGGGGCATTATAGTGCCTCTAATTTTTTGGCAGCTCTTGCATTCACTGCATAGGCAAACACTATGGGAGACTCGCTCCTTTCTAATGGGAACATTTTGTTATAAGGCCCTCCTCCATGTCTCTACCAAGGGAGACCCGCTCCTTTCTAATGGGAACATTTTTTATGAGCCCCTCCTCCACATCTCTACCAAAGCGCATTGTAGTAGCTTTCATTCACTGCAGAGGCAAACACTATGGGAGAACTGCTCCTTTCTAATGGGAACATTTTTTTATGAGGCCCTTTTCCATGTCTCTTCAAAGCGGTATTGGGGTGCGGCCAAATTTGGGGCAGGTGTTGCATTCACTGCATAGGCAAACAGTATGGGAGGAACAACTTCCTAAAAATGGGAACATTGCTTTCAGGTAGCCCTCTTCTACGTCTCTTCAAAGGGGTATTGGGGTGCATCTAAATTTGGTTCAGGGCAAACCTTACATTCAACCCATATGCAAACTGTATGGAAGTACCAACTTCCTAATAATGGGAACATTGCTTTCACATGGCCCTCCTGTATGTGTGTTCAAAGGGTTATTGGGGTGCATCTAAATTTGGGGCAGATGTTGCATTCACTGCATAGGCAAACAGACTGAGAGTACCAACTTCCTAATGATGGGAACATTGCTTTCAGGTGGCCCTCCTATGCATCTCTTCAAAGGGGTATTGAGGTGCATCTAAATTTGGTGCAGGGCAGGCCTTGCATTCAATGCATAGGCAAACAGTGTGGGAGTACTAACTTCCTAATAATGGGAACATTGCTGTCAGGTGGCCATCCTGTATGTCTCTTCAAAGAGGTATTGGGGTTAGAGCTAGGGTTAGGGTTTGGGCTAGAGTTAGGGTTGTGTTGGGGTTACGGTCGGGGTTACATATGTGGTGTTGAAGTTACAGTTGTGGTTTAGGGGTTACGGCTGTGGTGTAGGGGTTACGGGTGTGGTGTTGGGATTAGGGTTGTGTTGGGGTTAGGGTTGTGTTGGGGTTGCGGATGTGTTGGGTTTACGGTTGTGTTGGGGTTAGGGTGGTGCTGGAGTTGGGGTGGTGGATAGGGTTGGGATTAGGATCAAGGGTAGTGCTGTGTTAGGGTTGGAGTTAGAATTAGGGGTGTTTCCACTGTTTAGGTACATCAAGGGGTCTCCAAACACAACATGGTGCCCACCATTGGTGCCTGCCAATTTTGGGTTCAAAAAAATTGAACAGTGCTCCCTCCCTTCTGAGCCCTACCATGAGCCCAAACGGTGGCTTTCCCCCATATACGGGGTATCATTGTACTCAGAAGAAATTGAACAACAAATTTAGTGGTCCATTTTCTCTTGTTACCCTTGTGAAAATAAAAAACAGTTTGAGTAAAAAGTAAAATGTTCATTTTTTCCTTCCACATTTCTTTAGTTTTCGTGAAGCCCCTGAAGGACGAATAAACTTCTTGAGTGTGGTTTTGAGCACCTTGAGGGGTGCAGTTTTTAGAATGGTGTCACTTTGGGGTATTTTCTGTCATATTGACCCCCAAAACTCACTTCAAATGTGTGGTGATCCCTAAAAAAATGTTTTTTTACATTTTGTTGGAAAAATGATAAATTGCTGGTCAACTTTAACCCTTTTAACGCCCTAACAAAGAAAAGTATGTTTACAAAATTGTGCTGATGTAAAGTAGACATATGGAAAGTGTTGTTTATTAACTATTTTGTGCAATATGACTTTCTGATTTAAGGGCACAAAATTAAAAGTTTGAAAATTGCAAAATTTTCAACTTTTTTGCCAAATTGCTGTCTTTTTCATAAATAAATGCAAGTCATATCGAAGAAATTTTACCACTAACATGAAGTACAATAAGTCATGAAAAAACAGTCTCAGAATCAGTGGGATATGTTGAAGCTTTCCAGTGCTATAAACTCATAAAGTGACAGTAGTCAGAATTGTAAAAATTGGCTTGGTTATTAAGTACAAAATTAGGTCTGTCATTAAGGGGTTGACTATGCTCTGTACATGTTTGTATATACTTGTGAATATTACTTATAAATGCTGTTGCCATATTGTGTTCATTTAGAATTTAACACCTGGGATAATATTTGCATATTCTTGTACATTACCTTTATTTGTCTTTAGTGAATTATTCTGATATATTGTCTTTTCTTTAACAGCGACATTGTGATAAAGACCCTGGAGAAGCTGAAACATCATGTAACTTTATCTTCTAGCACCTTCTAACCTATAATAATATAAACCACCGATACACATCCATTACTCATATAGGTAACAAACCTTCATTTTGGACATTAGAATGACTCAGGAAACTCCACTATACTATAAATCCTACACAAAGCACAGAGATATATTCCAAAAAAATATATATAATAAAAGTACGCTTTATTGTTGCAAATACATAGAAACTGGTACAAAATACAGACAAATGACAAAAGTGCTCATACAGGGCTCACATATGGTAACCGCTAACAACACCCTATATAGCAGATTGGGTAATGAATGTATATGAAGCAATGAATCTCTATGCTGCCAGTATGTTCATATCATAACGATATTATATAGGCATAGTGCACAGGCCACCATATAGGGAAAACAGCGCTATCACACTCCAAACAATGAATTTGTCATTTGTCTGTATTTTGTACCAGTTTCTATGTATTTGCAACAATAAAGCGTACTTTTATTATATATATTTTTTTGGAATATATTACACCTTCTTACCTATGTCTGCTTTCACAGATAATAAAACTTTGCATCACCCAAAGAGTGTGCGTTGAATTTCTCTTGGTTCAAACTACTAACAGTGACTTACAAAGCTGTCCATAATCTGTCTCTTCTGTATGTTTATATTCAAACTAATCTTCCGATATCTTCCAACACCCAACCTTGACCCTTCTAAACCTCCTCTTCTACTCCATACCTAAACATTCATCACCAAAACACCTCCAAGACTTTCCCCAGTATACCCCATCCTCTGGAATACTGTGCCACAACATATCTGATTATTCGCCACACTCGGAACTTTCACATAGAAGATAGAACATGAAAACCTGTCTCTTCAAAAAAGCTTACAGCCTGCAATGACCCCTCTGCCACTTCACCACCAAAGCTGCTATAATCCGCTAGCCTACTGTCTCCTTACCCATTTGTTGTGAACACTTTTGACCTGGCTTCTGAGTTTGGGATCCCTCTGGTGGTTGCTGCGGGTAATGGAGCTGGTCTAGCTGACAGAAGTCAATCACCTGAGCAGGATGATTGGAGGTCAGGTGTTACAGACTGGGGAGATTTAACCTTCCCTCAGCTCTTGCCGGTGATTTGGTTTGCTTCCTGAGCACATTTTGAAGTCTGCTTGTCTCCTGCGCCATCCTGTATCTTTCAGATAAGTTATTTGTCTTCTTGAATCTTTTTTTTGCATTGGATCCATTTTTGCTTGTCTTTGATTTTTGCTTAGCTGGTGTGAGTTCAGCCTGGTTCCATGTTGGGACCTGTGCTGGACCCTGTTCCATATGCCACAGCGTATGTTAGTCTTTTTAGTAACCAGTTCACACCAGAGTTCTGATTTAGTGGGGGAGAGGTCATGTGGCCTCAGTATTTTTACATATCAGACGTGTTGGATTTTTCTTAGGGTTTTTTGTGTGATTGCAGACAGTAACCGTTCCTGTCCTGTTCTATCTAGACAGATTGGGCCCCATCATTTGCTTACTCTAGTCTCTGCCTGTGTGTTGTGCTTCATCTTGTCTCACCGGAAATATATGTTTGGGGGCTATCTATTCCTTTGGGGTTCTACTCCGGGGCAGTTTAGCTTTGCCATTTCTCTCTTTAGGCTTAGTTAATTCTGTGGCTGTGCCAAGGCATCTAGGGCATCATAGATATGTCCCACGGCTAATTCTAGTTGTGTTGTCAGCGTAGGGGTCTGCAATCTGCTAGCTACCAACCTCTCTGGTTATCTAGTTGCCTAGTCTATTCCCTGTTGTCCTCCTCGATTACCTAATCATAACAGAATCACCAGCCAAACTGTAGATCCTAGGGTACTCGAAAGAAAGAATTGTTTAAAAAAAAAAAAAAAAAAAAAAAAAGTGTCAGAATTTTTTATATATTTTTTCCTCTTTCTCTGGGGGCTGTAGGAGGATTTTTCTGTAATGGATACTAAGCAATTGTCTGATCGTGTTGAGCTGCTCGCTGCTGAAGTTCTGAGAATTTCTGCCTATCTCGCTCAGTTGTCTGCTGTAGAACCTAAAATCCCTATTCCTGATTTATTTTCTGGGGATCGGTCTAAATTTTTGAACTTTAAGAATATTTGTAAACTGTTTTTTGCCTTGAAACCTAATTCCTCGGGGAACTCGGTGCAGCAGGTTAAAATTGTCATCTCCCTGTTGAGCGGCGACCCTCAGGATTGGGCCTTTTCCCTGACACCTGGGGATCCTATTCTGACTATTGTAAATGCATTTTTTCAGGCTCTGGGGTTATTGATCAAGCTGAGAAAACCTTATTGGCATTGAACCAGGGTCAGGAATTGGCAGAGTTATTTTATCAGAAATTCCAAAAGTGGGCGGTCCTTACTAAATGGAACGATGATGCCCTAGCTGTTCTTTTTCGGAATGGTCTGGCAGAGACCGTTAAAGATGTTATGGTGGGATTTCCTGTCCCCTCTGGTCTCAATGACTCTATGTCACTAGCCATTCAAATTAACAGATGTTTATGTGAGCGTAAAACTATGCGAGGCAGTGTTGCCTTTCCAACAAACATCTGAGCCCATGCAGTGTGATAGGGTTTTTTCTTGGGCTCAACGTCAAGAATTTAGAAGGCATTATAAGCTGTGCTTCTTTTGTGGGAACGCCTCTCATGCTATTTCCATCTGCCCTAAGCGGGAAAAACGTTTTGCTCACTCATCTGTTTTGGGCAATGTACAGCCTAGATTCCTTTTGTCGGTTTTCTTGCTCTGCTCCTTATCTTAATTTTCTGCTAAGGATTTTGTTGATTCAGCAGCCGCCCTGAACCTGATGGATTTTGACTTTGCCAAACATTGTGGTTTTCCTATGGTACCCCTGCGGACTCCTATTCCTTTGAGGGGTATTGATGCTACCCCTTTGGCTGAGAATAAACCCGAGTTTTGGACCCAGGTGATAATGCGGGTAGCCCCGGATCACCAAGAGAATTGTAAATTTTTGGTGTTGCATAATTTACATGACATTATTGTGCTGTGATTTCCTTGGATGCAGACCCATAATCCTGTTCTGGATTGGAAATCTGTGTCTGTGGTTAGTTGGGGTTGTCAATGTGTTCGTAGTGACACTCCTGTTTTCTCTACCTCTCCCCAGTCTCATGATGATGTCCTTGACTATTTGGCTGATTACTCTGATGTGTTTAGCAAGAGTAAGTCTGCGTCCTCGCCTCCTCATAGGAGTTATGACTGCGTGATCGAGTTAGTGCCCGGTTGTAAATTTCCTAAAGTGCGGCTCTTCAATATATCTGTACCTGAACATGATGCTATGCGATCCTATAGCAAAGAATCCTTGGAGAAGGGTCATATCAGACCGTCCTCTTCACCTTTAGGTGTCAGCTTTTTCTTTGTGGCCAAGAAAGATGGCTCATTGAGGCCATGCATTGACTATCGTCTCCTTAATAAAATCACTGTTAAATATCAGTATCCGTTACCCCTGATTTCCGATTTATTCTCCAGAGTGAAAGGTGCTAGTTGGCTTACCAAGCTTGACCTTAGGGGGGCGTATAATCTTATTCTCATCAAGCATGGTGATGAATGGAAGACGGCTTTTAATTCTCCTGAGGGGCATTTTGAGTACCTAGTGATGCCTTTTGGGCTCACTAATGCCCCTTCTGTATTCCAATCTTTCATAAACAATATTTTTCGGGATTTTGTTGACAAGTTTTTGATCGTTTATTTGGACGACATTTTTATTTTTTCCAATGATTGGGATTCTCATGTGGAACATGTTCGGACTGTATTCCAGATTTTGAGAGAAAATGCTCTGTATGTTAAGGGATCAAAATGTCTCTTTGGCGTACAAAAATTTTCGCTTTTGGAATTAATTTTGTCCCCGTTCGCTATTGAAATGGACCCGGTCATTGTCCAGGCCATTTATGATTGGGTTCAGCCCACTTCCTTGAAGGCTCTCCAGAAATTTTGGGGTTTTACTAATTTCTATCGTAAACTCATAAGTCATTTTTCTGGTATTGTTAAACCATTGACGGATTTGACCAAGAAGGGGGCTGATGTGGTGGATTGGTCTCCACAGGCAGTCTTGGTGTTTCAGGAGCTTAAGCGGAGATTCACTTCTGCTCCTGTTCTATGGCAACCTGATGTTTCTCTCCCATTTCAGGTGGAGATAGATACTTCTGAGATTGGTGCAGGAGCCGTTTTATCTCAAAGAGATCCGGTAACCTCTAAGATTAATCTTTGTGCCTTCTTTTCTCAAAAATTTTCCCCATCTGAACGTAATTATGATGAGGGGAATTGGGAGTTGTTGGCTATGAAGTGGGCGTTTGAAGAGTGGAGACATTGGTTGGAGGGGGCCAGACATCAAGTTGTGGTACTCACTGACCACAAGAACTTCATCTATCTCGAATCAGCCAAGCGATTGAATCCTAGACAGGCTAGGTGGGCCTTGTTTTTCACGCGTTTTAATTTTGTAGTCTCCTTTCTTCCGGGCACTAAGAATATTAAGGCAGATGCCCTCTCTAGGAGTTTCTTTGCGGATTCTCTTGATGTGACTGAGCCTATTACCATTCTAAATGAGGGTGTGGTTCTTTCCGCTATTTCACCCGATTTGAGACTTGCCCTGGAGGAATTTCAGGAGGACAAACCTGAACGATGCCCTATGGGGAAATTGTATGTTCCTGACCAGTGGAGAAGAGTAATGTCTGAAATTCATTGCTCCCCGTTAGCTCGTCATCCTGGTATTTTTGGTACCTGAGATTTGGTGAGTCGATCTTTTTGGTGGCCTGCTTTATCTCGTGATGTCAGGAATTTTGTGCAGTCCTGTGGGACTTGTTCTCAGTCCAAACCCTGTTCTCATTCTAGTGCATTGTTAGTGCCACTACCGGTGCCCAGGATGCCATGGACCCAAATATCCATGGATTTTACTTTCGGCCTCCCTGTCTCTCAGAGAATGACTGTTATCTGGGTGATCTGTGATAGATTTTTCAAAATGGTCCATTTTGTACCACTGCCGAAGTTGCCATCCACTTCTGAGTTGGTGCGGTTGTTTTTACAGCAGGTGGTTCGTCTGCACGGTATTCCGGAGAACATTGTGTCTGACAGAAGAGTCCCATTTGTTTCCAGATTTTGGAGAGCTTTTTGTTCAAAACTGGGAATTCAGTTGTCCTTTTCCTCTGCGTTTCACTCTCAGACCAATGGAAAGACTGAGAGAGCAAACCAGACCTTAGAAATCTATTTGAGATGTTTTTTGTCTGCTGATCAAGATGACTGGGTCTCTTTTTTGCCCTTGGCTGAATTTACTCTAAATAATAGGGCTAGTTCTTCCACTTTGATATCTCCTTTTTTTTGCAACTTCGGGTTTCATCCTCGGTTTCCTTCAGGGCAGCTGGAGGCTTCGGCCTGTCCAGGTGTTGATTCTGTGGTAGAGAGAATGCAGCAGATTTGGGATCAAGTAGTGGATAAGTTGTCTCACTCTCAGGAGAAGGCCCAACGGTTTGCCAACTGGCATAGGATTATTGGTCCCCGTTTTAAAGTGGGTGAAATGGTTTGGTTGTCCTCAAAAAATATTCCTATGAAAGTTGCGTCTCCAAAATTTAAGCCAAGGTTCATTGGACCTTATAAGGTCTTGGAAATCCTTAATCCCATTTCTTTCCGTTTGGCTCTTCTAGGAACGTTCAAGATTCACAATGTTTTTCATAAATCTTTGTTGAAAAGGTTTGTGGAGCCAGTAGTTCCCACGGCTGTGCCCCTGATCCTGTATTGGTTAGAGGTAATCTGGAGTATGAAGTAGAGAAGGTATTGAATTCTCATCTGGCTAGAAGGGGACTCCAGTTCTTAGTCAAGTGGAAAGGTTATGGTCAGGAGGATAATTCTTGGGTCTTTGCTTCGGACATTCATGCCGAGAGATTGGTTTGCGCCTTTCACCGGGCCCATCCTAATCGGCCTGGTGGCATGGGTGAGGGTTCGGTGACCCCTCCTCAAGGGGGGGTACTGTTGTGAACACTTTTGTCCCGGCTTATGAGTTTGGGCTCCCTCTGGTGGTTGCTGTGGGTAATGGAGCTGGTCTAGCTGACAGAAGTCAATCACGTGAGCAGGATGATTGGAGGTCAGATGATACAGACTGGGGAGATTTAAGTGAACAACCTTCCCTCAGCTCTTGCCGGTGATTTGATTTGCTTCCTGAGCACATTTTGAAGTCTGCTTGTCTCCTGCGCTGTCCTGCATCTTTCAGATAAGTTATTTGTCTTCTTGAATCTTTTTTTTGCATTGGATCCATTTTTGCTTGTCTCTGATTTTTGCTTGGCTGGTGTGAGTTCAGCCTGGTTCCCTGTTGGGACCTGTGCTTGACCCTGTTCCATATGCCACAGCGTATGTTAGTCTTTTTAGTAACCAGTTCACACCAGAGTTCTGATTTAGTGGGGGAGAGGTCGTGTGGCCTCAGTATTTTTGCATATCAGACGTGTTGGATTTTTCTTAGGGTTTTTTGCGTGATTGCAGACAGTATCCTTTCCTGTCCTGTTCTATCTAGACAGTTTGGGCCCCATCATTTGCTTACTCTAGTCTCTGCCTGTGTTTTGTGCTTCATCTTGTCTCACCGGCAATATATGTTCGGAGAGCTATCTATTCCTTTGGGGTTCTACTCGGGGGCAGTTTAGCTTTCCCATTTCTCTCTTTAGGCTTAGTTAATTCTGTGGCTGTGCCGAGGCATCTAGGGCATCGTAGGTACGTCCCACGGCTAATTCTAGTTGTGTTGTCAGCTTAGGGGTCTGCAATCCGCTAGCTACCAACCTCTCTGGTTATCTGGTTGCCTAGTCTATTCCCCATTTTCCTCCTCGGTTACCTAATCATAACACCCATTAACCTGTGGAATGTAATCCTGCAAGTGCAGGGCCCTCTTCTGTCTATCATTGTTAGTTTGTTCATTGCAATTTATATTTATATTTTGTTCATAACCTCTCATTTACAGCACCATGGAATCAATGGTGCTCTAAAAATAAATAAATAATAATAATAATAATAACTTTGTGAGAAGAATTTCTCTCAGGATATTCATGACAGCTAAACTTAACTGTAAATCCAATTTTGCATCCGCGAGTAAAGTAAAGTGTTCATAAACACCGTTGACCTGTTCCAAATATTTCTACTGTAAATTAAGTTTGATTTTCCTTAAAAAAATTAATTTAAAAAAAATCACTGTTCAAAACTTAAGTTCATCAGTCTATTCCAGACTATTCAACAAAACAATGCAATTTCCTGTCTGAAATTACCTTCCATGTTAGAAATTCCCAGTGCTTTCAAATCTCTTAACTACATCCTCTGGTTCTCAATAAATGATCTACTACTAGCAAGACAGCTCTGGCTTCGGCTTCTAATCTTGACATGGAGTATGAGATCAACCAAATTCTTGAATGTAAGAAGGTTTGTGAAAGTCTATTTTAGTTGATAGACTTTAATTGATTTGGTCCCAAAGAGAGATGATGGGTCCTAAAAAGCATATTAATGTTCCTATCTTGCTCAGAATATTTCATGCCAAGCATCTTATTTCTTTTGTTACGGGCTATACTGATAGGGGCCCTAAAAGTTGTGAGAGTTGAGGGGGAACAGTTACTCTACTGTCCCAGCTTCAGCACCAGCCATTGCATTCTTTTTCTATGGCCACCTCCATTTGCAGTAGTATTCCATGGGTTTGTCAGGTATTCCTGCGAACTCCTTTGACATTATCACTAGAGCTGAGCGAAACGGGTCAAAAAAATTGAAAAGTCACCGACTTTCGCCAAAGTCGGGTTTCATGAAACGAAACCCGACCTTAGCGTGAGGTCGGCCACTTTAGCACCAAAGTCGTGTTTCAAAAGATGCTTTAGCGCCCTTTTTGCAGCCAATCAGGAAGAATGTACACTGTGGGCAACGTGATGACATAGGCAGTGGTCATCACCATCTTGGAGAAGGGCATGCAAGTGATTGGCTTGCTGTGTGGGGCATCACAGGGGGTATAAAAGGGCGGGGACGCCGACCGCCATGTTACTCATGCTGATCTCAGAATAGGGAGAGCTGCTGTTGATTCTGTAGGGAGAGTGTTAGGCAGGGAAGAAGATACCAAAAACTGATTCTGCTGCTAGCGATTTTGCCTGTACAACACACCAGTCACTGTGCAGTGCAAGGAGAGGCTATATTTTGGTGCATCAGCTCTGTAGGTTATTAGGCTGCCTTTTAAGGCTACCTGGTAGCTGCATTGCTGTGTGCCCACTGCTGAGCAAACTGCTTTTTTCAAAGCAATCCAGATTTTATTGCTTTGTCCTTGTGAGTTACTGAGCGTTCATTTTTCACACACTGTACAGCAGTGTACGCTCCTCTCTCAGTACCGTGTAACGGCTGTTATCACGGCCATAGTGAAGCTATCTGTGTGTGACTCTGTAAGGATAAGTCGAGGAGTTGTTCCGTTCTTACAGACCTCCACCTTATAGTTTTGTCTGGTTTTCAAACAGATTAGTATATTTGCTGTTTGATTACATTCAAAACTATAGAGAGACAGCGTGTGTCAGTCCGTATACTAAAATACGGAGCTTGACAATTTAACATACACTGGACAGCCGTGTACGTGCACGCTCCTCTCTCAGTACCGTGTAAAGGCTGTTATCACGGCCACAGTGAAGCTATCTGTGTGTGACTCTGTAAGGATAGGAGTTGTTCCATTCTTACAGACCTACACTCTAGGGAGATTCCAGTTCTGCCCAATTCTATATACACCTTGTAGTTTGTCATACAGTAGGCAATTTCTGCCGGTCCCATTGCGGTGTTAAATAAACAGGGCCTGACTGAATCCCACAGTGTCCTGAAGTGTAGAGACATTCCAATTCTCCACAGTCCTCTATACACCCTTCTAACAGCATAGAGAATCTGCCTGTCATATTGCGGTGTTAAATAAACAGGGCCTGACCGAATCCCACAGTGTCCTGAAGTGTAGAGACATTCCAATTCTACACAGTCCTCTATACACCCTTCTAACAGCATAGAGAATCCACCTGTCATATTGCAGTGTTAAATAAACAGGGCCTGACTGAATCCCACAGTGTCCTGAAGTGTAGAGACATTCCAATTCTCCACAGTCCTCTATACACCCTTCTAACAGCATAGAGAATCTGCCTGTCATATTGCGGTGTTAAATAAACAGGGCCTGACTGAATCCCACAGTGTCCTGAAGTGTAGAGACATTCCAATTCTACACAATCCTATATACACCCTTCTAACAGCATAGAGAATCTGCCTGTCATAACGAGGTGTTAAATAAACAGGGCCTGACTGAATCCCAGTGTCCTGAAGTGTAGAGACATTCCAATTCTCCACAGTCCTTTATAAACCTTTCTAACAGCATAGAGAAACTGCCTGTCATATTGCAGTGTTAAATAAACAGGGCCTGACTGAATCCACAGTGTCCTGAAGCGTAGAGACATTCCAATTCTCCCCAGTACTATATACACCTTGTACCTTGTTTTACAGTACCAGAGAGTTGGTGTAAATTTGGGTAAATTTTTCCAAAAAATGAGGAAGTGTGGTGCAAGAGTCCGTGGAAGTGGGCGGGGTTTGGCAGCTGGTAATGATGGTGTTGGTGGTGGATCTGCTGGTAGTGGCAAAAGCAAAATAGCACCTAATACTGGAGGTGTTGAGGCTGCGTCATCGTCTGGCTCCACAAGGCCTCGAAGGCTCCCTTTTCTGGGAGTAGGTAAACCGCTTCTAAAGCCGGAGCTTCAAGAACAAGTTTTGGCTTACATTGCTGACTCAGCCTCCAGCTCTATCGCCTCCTCTTCTGAAGTTTTAAAAAATAAAAGCACTGAGTCGTCATTGGAGGCTCATGGTCATGAACCACACCTTTCCTTGTGTCCTTCACCCCAACCAAAATTGAAGGATGCGGTAGGCCACACTACAGATTACTCCATGGAGCTGTTTTCACATACCATGCCTGGGTAATCAAGTCAAATCATGAATTACCCAGGCCAAGATGAATCTGACATGGAGTGCACTGATGCACAGCCACTGCCAGATTTATCTGCTGGTACATTCACTCAGAGCACTACATTGTCCTCGCAGTTTACTGAGCCAGAATCCGACCCCGATGAAACTCAGTTGCCCCCTCCCGCATACTATACCACCATTCACGGTGACACAGAGGAAGGTGAACATGACATAGAAGAGGAGGTGATGGATGACCCAGTTGTTGACCCAGATTGGCATCCATTGGGGGTAGAGTGTGCCGCTGCCAATAGCTCAGAAGAGGAGGAGGAGCATCCGCAGCAGGCATCAACATCGCAACAGTTGTTATCTGGCAGGCCTGAAGCAGTCCAAAACGGGTTACAAGAACCCCAAAAATTGCAGGACAGCTTGGCCAGACTGTCAAAAAAGCACAGTGTGCAAGGCCTCAAACTGTCTTCCCTAGTAGGAAGAGTGCAGTGTGGCACTTTTTTGAACAAAATCCTAATGATCAGGCAAAGGTAATCTGTAACCTTTAGCCGAGGGAAAAATCTGAGAAATTTGAACAACAGTTGCATTCTAAGACATTTAACCACCATACACTTGCAAGCGTGGATGGACTACCAAAACTCACCTACCACATGCGCTACTGCTCCCAAAGAAGCTAGTCAGCAACGCAACATTATTTCCCCCACTGTAAGTCCACCGATTAGCACACCACCAGCAGCAAATGTTGAGTTGCCGTCGCAAGGGCAAATCATTGAGGGAATCACACAGTTATTGCAACGAAAGACTGAATATAGGCCTCAGAAAGAACACCAACTCCATCACCATCATCAACCCTCTCTCAGTCCGCCATGTCCACCATATCCAGCTCTCAAGTCCAGCTCACCCTACCAGAGACTATGAGTAGGACAAAAAAGTACTCATCCTCTCATCCGTGTACACTGGCTTTGAACACCCACATTGCCAAACTAATCTCGTTAGAAATGATGCCCTATCGGTTGGTTGAAAGCGCAGCTTTCCACGAACTAATAGCCTACGCAGTTCCACACTATGAACTACCCAGTCGCCACTTCTTTTCTCTCAAAGCCATCCCAGCCATCCACCTTCATGTGAAAGACCGCATTGTCCATGCACTCAAGCTGTCAGTGAGTGGAAAGGTGCACCTTACAACTGATGCATGGTCCAGTAGGCATGGCCAGGGCTGTTACGTGTCCATCACTGCGCACTGGGTTAATGTGGTGGATGCAGGGTCCACAGGGGACAGCGGTGGTGACACAGTGCTGCCTAGCCCATGGTATAGGAAACAGTTGGCTGTAGGCGTCCGACCCTCCTCCTCCTCCAGAAGTGAAAGCTGGTCCACAGAGCGCAGTCGCACGAGCACTGCATCGGCAGTTGACAGTGTTGCAAACGAGGTGTCCCCCTATCGATCAGCTAGTGGAAAGCGTCAGCAGGCTGTGTTGCAGATGATGTGTTTTGGAGACAGACACACCACAGAGGTACTGGCTGACTACTTTCAGCGACAAACTGAGTCATGGCTGGGCAGTCTACATCTTGAGGCAGGCAAGGTAGTTAGTGATAACGGCTGGAATTTTGTGGCAGCCATATCCCTTACAAAACTCAGACACATACCTTGCTTTGCTCACATTATTTAGGGGAGGAGGATGCTTTTTGTGGGGCAAGAGAAAATGTTGGCTTTGCAAGGTCTGGTACAGGGTTTGTGCGTAACTGGAGGGATGTGAATTTGCCAGAAAGTGCTCCTCCACCCAGCACTTGCAGTGCATCATTGACACTGGGAACATTGGCCCACATATCAGATTATGCCTTGCAGATCCTAAAAAGGGACCCCCGCATTGCCAAAATGATGAACAATGATGACTACTGGTTGGCCAGCATCCTGGATCCATGCTATAAAGGCAAATTCCAAAACATCATGCCACAGGAGAAACTTGACCTAATATTGGCTAACAAACAAGCTACTCTGGTAAACCGGTTGGTTGAGGCATTCCCAGCACACAGCAGCGGTGATGGTTCTCACATGAGCCGTTGGGGCCGGGGGCAACTTGGAAGCGGTGTTGGTGGTGGACACATCAGAAGTGGCGTTGGAGACAGGGGTTTCATGACCATGTTGTGGACTGATTTTTCAAGTCCTGCTCACACGACTGCTAATACTGCATCGATTGAAAGTGACAGGAGACAGCACTTGTCAAGTATGGTTACAAACTACTTTTCCTCCCATATCGATGTTCTCCCTCACAGGTCATTCCCATTTGACTATTGGGCAGCTAAACTGGACACCTGGCCTGAATTGGCACAATGCCTTACAGGAGCTCGCATGCCCAGCTGCAAGTGTGCTATCGGAAAGAGTCTTCAGTGCTGCTGGATCAATACTGACAGAAAAAAGGACCTGTCTGTCAACCCAAAATGTGGATGATCTAACCTTCATTAAAATGAACCATGCATGGGTTTCCAAGGATTTTGTCCCACCTTACCCTGATGACACATAGGTTGCCAGAAAAATTGTTTTCTTTGGTCCGCTTGTTCCTGGGACTTGACCAATTTCGCCTTTAGCAGCAGGTGAATGTCCCACAGCAACATATGCCATTTTGTAAACCTCCCTAACTGGGCAGCCTCCTCCCCCCAATGGCCGGGGTCTCCACCGAGCGCACGCAACCGTGCGAGTGCCATTGCCCTGGACAGGTGGGTGGACCGACTCGTGTGCGCGGGCACTGGCACAGGGTCCCTCATAGTGCAATCAAGTGTCTCTGATGGTGGTGGTGCACACCAGCCGTCAGACACACCGCCGTACTATGAGGGGCCCAGTGCCAGTGCCGACGCCCATGAGTGGGCCCCCCTTGCTTGGGCAGGGCCCCAGCATTTGCAATGTTTACCTCTCCCTGCTCCTCCACTGTGTAGTCTGGGCTGTCAAATCCATCACTGGGACTGGCACTTCAAATTTGGTGAACTAATAGGAGATGATGGTTAAGGCGTAGCTATGCCCTGTCCCGCTAGCCAGGATCCAGCTTCAGATGATCAATGGCTTCCATTTCTTATGGACGTCGACTCACAATTAGATGCAGTGGTGGTTTCTCATCAGCTTTAACAGTTTTCCTACTCACAGACGTGTTACATTCCAGCGCACATTTTTAAATGTGCCCTCCCTCTCATGCCAATCCAGTTGAATCGCCTACGGCCTGTGGCTTCTGTGTTTTGCACTCCAAAGTTACGTGACAGATCATGATAGGCAGTGAGCACCGTGTTTACATCTCTCCCTGTGATCAAAATTGGATGGATATGAGTAACGGCGATGGGATCAACGGTACTGTGATACAGCAACACTTTCTTCACAAAGAAAGGTTTTTGCTGTGTCCACACACTAACTGAGGGTCAGCATCGCCTCTGAGAATTGTGACGGAAGTTGTTCCCGTGAATAGTAATTCGTAGATTTCTGCAATCACTAGACTTTAGGTAAATAATTGTATGCATCTAATTTCCTATTGCAGAGAGTCTGGGCTGTCTTACCGAGACAGAAATATAAATGAAGATTTAAAAATACCACCAAAAGTGTATCATGGTGTACGCTTGAAATACCTTTCCTTTTTTCTAGTTTTTAGATTGTTGTGTCCATGCAGAGAACACGGAGATTTTAAATGTTTAAACTCTGCTCTATATACCTGCTATCCAGTGATAATGTACCCTATCTCAACTTTGTACAATCTGGTCTAATCCATACTGGGCCAGAGACCGTCTGAGCCTGCCTCCTGATCGATACACATGGGTTTTTAATGTGTAAACTATGCAACATATATACGTGTTATCCGGTGAAACTGTACCCTTTATCAACTTTCTCGAATCTTGTAGAATCCATACTGGGCCTGAGAACGGCTGCAGAGCTGTTAAGCAAGCTACAGCACCTGTGGTTTGGACATGTAATGTTTTGCATTTTTTCTGGAATGGCGGTTAGGCTGAAATCAGGAATTGCTGTTAACCTGCACTTACTGGGAAATCATCGTTCACGGCGAATTATTGGAATCCCAGATCCCCATCACTAACGGTGTTCAGCGGGTTATCTGCACCTGTAAACGACAAAAGATGGTCCTTTCAGTGTAGCGCGCATGTAGCCCCGGACATGAAAGGCCATGATAGCCCTGTTATTGCTCGATCGTGTGTGCCAGAGCCTCGCGTATCCCTCTAGTAAGCTTTACGCGTACCGCATGGGCATGCCGGAGTCTCGTTCATTAACGGACTAAAGCTGACAAATCGTTAGCGCAACTACAAACGGACATACCACACCACACACACACAATCGATAAAGCTTTCAATGTGTGCATGGTTGTAGTTTCCCGGGTGGAGTCCAATTAAGCCGCAGGCTCCACTCCTGGTGGTGCCCTTTTGGACATTCGTTTAAGGTTCAGCTTTGCAATCATACTGCCCCCGGAAAGCAAACACTTTGGCTTCATGGACGCTGTTTGGAGGTTCATGGGAATAACGCCGCCCGATCGCCAGTTGCCATAATTTATTGGTGGGAAGTACGACGGTATATGATCGTGTTCGTTTTCAGATTTTGTTTTTTTGGGTTTGGTTTTTACATTTTTTAGTCCAGACTTTCTTGACTGCATAAGGGCATGACAAGCGTAGATCTGTGTCTCCTCCACCTCCTCCTTTTACTCCTCCACCTCTTTTTTAAATGTAGTTGCCCTTTTCCATATGTTATTTTTGGCTTCTGAGAATTTTGTCGGCTTTGGGACACCTTTTAAGGTATTTTGAAATTGTTTTGTATGTGTTAGTATGTGTTTGCCTGCCATTGTTTTCAGTGTGGTTCGACGAACATTCGACGAACTTGCCTCCTGTGTGACAAACCAAAACACTAGCGGGGTGGCTCAACACTACTCATGATATATAGACGTACATTGTTAATGTTTAAACTATGCTATATATACCTGCTATCTGATGATACTCTACACTTTGTCTACTTTTTATATTCTTGTCTAATCCATACTGAGCCTGGGAGTGTCTCTGTGTGACTGATGGAATATATATGGAGATTGACAATTATCCTTTGACTGAATAGAGCTGTACGCTTCTGATACAGTACCATATATGTGATGTTATTTTGTGTCTATTTTGTGCTAAATTTGGAAGTTTGGTGGAAGAGGCCGCGGACCTGGGGGTGGGGGGGCCAGCTGGTGCTGATGGTGGTGGTGCATCTGCTGGTAGTGGCAAAAGCACAATAGCAGCTAAGGCAGGAGGTGTTGAGCCTGCATCATGGTCTGTCTACGGAACGCCTGGATGGCTACCTTTTCTGGGAGTAGGTTAACCGTTTTTAAAGCCGGAGCATGAGGAACTGGTTTGGGCTTACATTGCCGAAACAAACTCCAGCAAATATGCCCTCCTCTTCTGAAGTTTCAAAAAATGCAAGCACTGAGTCGTCAAGTGCTGGCTCCTGGTCAGGAAGAACCCCTTTCCTTGTCTCCTGCACCCCCACCCAAAGTGAATGATGCAGCAGGCCACACTTCACATTAGTCCATGTAGCTCTTTCTATTATATCATGCATGGGTTATCAAGTCAAATCGTGAATTCCCCAGTCCAAGATGAATCTGACATGGAGTGTGGGTGGCCAGGCAGGGCAGTGGGGTTAATCGGTACCGGGACGGTGTCTCCCTGGGATGTGTCACAGTGGTGGTGACCCGTTCTGTGGCCCTGGGCGTCCATGCAAAGGGGTGAATTACGTTTATAGGTGAATGATACGTGACGCCACCTGTGGTTTCTGAGTAGATTGACCAGCGCTGCAGTGGCGCTTCTCTGGGACAGAAGTTGTGGTGCAGCTAAGATGTAGAAGCCCTGCTCAGGTATGGCCATTGTCGCAGGGCACATGAAAGAGTTGGTAGATGGTGTGCAGTGCAGGATGTAGCAGAGCCGTGGGCCAGGCGCAGGAGAAAGAGGACAGACACAGTCGTGCAGTTCCTTTACCTGTACTTGGTAAGTGCCGTCCAGGACTCAGAGTACAGATGGAGAAGGAGTTGGTCAGCCTGGAAGCCAATTTGGATTTCTCTCTCTGCAGATAGGTAGTGTGGCCTCCGTTCTAGCGCTTATCTGAGGTACTCGCAGTGCTGAGTTCAATGAAGTTCCCCCTGTTGACTCTCTCTTGGAACTTTCTCGTATGGCAGGCAGCCGTAGCCTTTTCCTTCTGGCTCCCACACGTCGCTGCTGGGGCCTCCGACCCTTAGTTGGGTACAGAGCATTTACAGCTGCTACTTCCTCCGGTTTCTGCTGCAGGAACATCAGTGTCCCTACAAACTCGGAGACCGGAATCCGGACCATGCGCTCAAGCTAGGAGTGAGCCTTAACTCTGCTCATCCTCCAGCTCCCCTTCTCACGTCCACACACTTCCCCTTCCCTTCACAGACTGCCCTAACTTACCTCCTCCCGACCACAGACAGCAGCTCCTGAGCAGTCAGGTTCAGAGGTCTCCCTGCTGGCCTGGAGTGGGAAATGTGTTGTGTGTTGGTTTAACTGCTAGAGAGCTCCTTCGTTGCTCCCAAGCATGACATCACACTCCCTAGGAGGAAGGTAATGCCACTGTGGCGACCGTACTCCTGGGGGCGCCACAAGTGCACTGAGGCCCAGCCACTGCTAGATGGTTCTGCTGGTACATTGACCCAGACCACTACATTCCCCTCGCACTCTACACAGCCTGAATGTGACTCAGATGAATCTCAGGTTACACTTCCCATATACTGTACCACCTTACACGGTGACAAAAAGGAAGGTGCAGCTGAAAGTACAGGTTCGGCCCACCCGCCGTCAGACACACCGCCGTACTATGAGGGGCCCTGTGCCAGTGCCATCGCCAACGAGAGGGCCCCCCCTGCTTGCTCTGGATCACAGCACTTGTAAAGTTGAAATACTTTCCTCTCCCTGCTCCACCGCCATGACGTCTTCCGCGTTTCCTGACAGTGATATTCTGATCAGAGAGCGCAATGACATCATGTCTGTAAGCCCAGACTAGTACAGGGATTCCCTAGCGAGGAGACTTATTTGAGGAGACTTATTTAATTGTTTTCAATGTTGGGACAGCAATTTTTGGGGAGCACTATACTCTGGAGAATGATATATGGGGCCCACCATACACTGGAGCATTCCAAAGGTGGACATCAGACACTGGAGCAGCATTTACAGGGCCCATTATACACTAGAGCATTAGAAATGGGGCCCATTATATATAGAGCATTATTTGGGCCCATAAGACAGTGCAGCTTCATCCATGGGGACCAACATATACTGTAGCATTATGTGGAGCTCATCATATACTGTTTCAAACATTATATGGGACCAATGATTCTGTATGGTGAAATATATGGGCCTCATTACTCTGTATGGCGCACTATGCGTTGGCCATAATACTGTATGGAGTAAGATACTGTCCGTTTTTGGAGCTATTGGAGAATGTAAAATGGATATCAGTCATGAGATGTAAAAAGTGAAGTATTTTTCATTGTACTATACCGCTATTTCTCGGCCGTATCGGAGCATCATGAGTTGTGGTATGTGTTAAAGGGGCGCTCTTTGGCCCAGGGCACATGAAAACCTGGAGCCAACCCTACCCCCCACAAATTTAGCCAAATAACCCCCATTTTTCAGTGCGTAACTAGTATTATGAAGTAAATTAAGGTTGAAAAGCTTCAGTAATAAGATTTGATGTTTTTGGCATTCAAAAGGGCACTGTAGGTGTGTTTCCTGGCCTCCACTCCCTGCCGACTTTGCTTCCCCATTGACTTGCATTGGTTTTCGTGTTTCAGTCGGCCTTCGACTTTTCACAAAAATCGTCCGATTTCGTTCTACCCGACTTTTGCGAAAGTCGGGTTTCATGAAACCCGACTCGACCCAAAAAAAGGCAAGGTCTCTCAACTCTAATTATCACCCTAGGCATTTTAAAGCTGGATCAAAGAGAGGCCAGGTGCTAGGGTATTAAGTAGTCACCTAAAATTGATGTCGCCTCTCATGTAATCTGTACTACTGATTTTGTCTGTCCTTTCTGAAGCACTTTTGTGAATAAAAGTCTGTTCACAGTCCATTGAGCCGCATCTTCCTAATTTTACGATTACTTCACGCATTGACGCAGCGTCCTTTGAGCTTCGAACACTGTCAAGATGTCTTCAATGGTGAGCTCGATTTAATCTTGCTGTTAAGTAGCATTGCTTCAAGTTTTTCAGGCGTTTGCTAGAACTTCACCAGGTTCAGCTCCAGTCATGTGTCTATCATTTTCTCTTTTACTCTTTACTTCCAGTTTGCAACTAGTATTTTTTTGAAGCTTATTCCAGCTTACTAGATGTTGTCCACACATTCCTCGCAGCAAACTAGTAGCAAATTTCTCACAATTGTCCTCTGCATTGTTTACGCTTGCCGTCTGCAATCAAGGTAACACTTCCCTTCAAGCAAGTCTCTAGTTTTATTATACTATACTGATATCCTGTTATTAACCAATACCATGCAACAATTCACAGCTTGAATACATTTTTACTATTAACCATTTTTTGCTGGAATATATCAGGCTGTATTAACTTCTCTGTTATAACTGTGAATAAGTATTGTCCTGCTGGAAAATACCAGACTGCATTCTTGTGATTAACTGCATCATTTCTGTAATAATAAATTTTCCTATACAACTACTGTTCCTGTATATCTCCGCACACCTGACTCTACTTCATCTGTGCTACCTGCTCTGCTTGTTTAGCAAACAAAAAACTACAGACAATGTGCATGATTAAGGAAGATGGCCCTGACCTAAAATGACCACATCTTCACCTGCACTAGCAATGGAATTACTCTCAAAATACACTGTTTACAAAAAAATTAGAGTATAAGAAATCCACAGAAATTAGTAAAAATATATAAATTTTATTAATCTACAAGATAAAAATCACCCTGTACACATACACACAAAGTATAGTCATAATTATTCAGAATTTCATCACAATGGGGGAACAGGTGCAGAAAAACACCTGCAGCAGTACAATACAGCCAAGCAATAAAGTGACAGTGCTTCAATATAGAACAGTAAAACATAACCCTTATTGTGTGGCCATATAGGAAATAATGTATAGTCTAGCTCAATAGCACATATATACATATAGACAAATGGCCACAACACTGGCTATGATAATGAAGTGATCTTACCCATGGCTGCTATGTACGCCGCACGTGAAGCCCCTATGCGTGTTTCGCATAGGCTTTGATCACAGCCCCCCAACAAAGCCTACGCAAAACGCGCGTAGGGGCTTCACGTGCGGCGTACATAGCAGCCATGGGTAAGATCACTTCATTATCATAGCCAGTGTTGTGGCCATTTGTCTATATGTATATATGTGCCATTGAGCTAGACTAGATATTATTTCCTATATGGCCACAAAATAAGGGTTATGTTTTACTGTTCTATATTGAAGCACTGTCATATTATTGCTTGGCTGTATTGTACTGCTGCAGGTGTTTTTCTGTACCTATTCCCCCATTGTGATGAAATTCTGAATAATTATGACTATACTTTGTGTGTATGTGTACAGGGTGATTTTTATCTTGTAGATTAATAAAATTTATATATTTTACTATTTTCTGTGGATTTCTTATACTCTAATGTTTTTGTAAGCACTGCTCTGCTTGTTTGCATACCTTGGTCCATGTGGATCCACTTGTCATTCATCAAGACTCACTCCACTGCCCCGTCAGCCACTGGTCTATGTTACTCTCCCAGACCTGGGTTAACGAACCCACCTCAACCCTTATTAGTGACCCATTCTCCTATCTAATGCAGTGTCTTCCTCTGGCTCCATATGTTTTCCCTGCTCGTTCCTGTAATAATGTTCCCCATCCTGGTCCTTATGCTGTATTAATCATCCCCTTCCTAGCTCCCATCCTATAATAATTATACCCATTCTAGCTCTTTCCCATAATAATGTCCCCCCATACGGCATGAATCCTGTAGTAAGTCTCGCTGTTTTGGCCCCTTGCTGTAATGATGTTCCTCATCCCTTTTCCTATCTTGTAATAATGTTGCTCATCCTGACTTCCATCTTGTCATAATGTTCCCAGTTACGATGCTGACATTCTTCTCCAACACATTTAAAAAACAAATACCTGTCCTCACTCCCATGCAGAACAGAGGCCTTGCCATTCTCCTTAGCTGGCCAAAGAGAGTAGGCAGTACTTAGTGGTGAAGTCATGTATCACCTGAGGCATACACGCTGATGTCAGCTTCTGGCTTCTGATTTGCCTATATAGCTATATATCACAATAATTTTCAGCTGATTCAGCTGATTGTGTATTCTCAGACACACATTCTGCAGAAAAGGGTGCTGGCATTGGTGGGCCACCTGACTCCATGGACCTGGTCGTGGTCATATCCTCTGCTACCACGATCGGTCTTTTTACTCAAGTCAGTTAAGATGTTGTACAAAATTGGTCGAAATATTGTTGAGACACCTGTCCAAAGATTATGTCTAAGATCAGCCCTGATTTATTTAATTGAACTGAAATACCATATTAGACACAGCCCATGAAAAGGTGTGGTGCTATTTCTATTCTTGGAATAGATTATTATGCTTTTTTAATTCTAAGATGTCCCACACCTTAAATATGCATGCTCTCCATGTGAGGTGAAGTAGAAAATATATTGCTTGCTGGCACTAGAATCCACTAATTTAATAAGGTACTATACAGTGTCACACTATTTTCCTCATCTCACACCTCAGAACCTAGAAGCTCCAACATGTTTTCGATTTTTCCTATGGCTTTAAAAATAAATAAAAATGGGATGTCCCAACTAATTAAATTAACCTATTTTAAGGATAAGTGGATACATCCCTGTGGTGGGATTCTAAACAATCAACAAGTGTGAATAGGCGGTACTTGAATCTTATCCAAGGATCAACCAGTACAAAGTGTCATTAAAGGGAATCCTGCACATAATAGAAAAGATGGGATGCCAGTAACTTTAATAAATGTTAATAAGGGTGCTACATAAGTATTTTGAATAATGCTAAATGAAAAATGGGAAAAAAGACAATACATATAAAAATGTGCACACACATGTGGAAATTAATTTATTAATAAACCAAATCAACACTCCACAATTAAAACCAATTTCAACCCAAATAGAAATATGCTACACCTCTGACATTATAAACATATAGAGCATGAACAGTACTGTCCAACGCAAATATTATATTATCAACAATATACAGTAATACGATAATATAACAAATGCAGTAACAATAGAAGCCAGTTAGTAAATAAACTATTAAGAATAGATAAATTACCAATATCAGTGAACTAGTGGCTTTAATTTTAGCAAAAAGGTACAGAGAATATATACCTAAAGTTATCATGAAGACCACATGTGCAAACGAGATACTAAAATAAGTGCAATTGAATCCAAATAAATTTTGATATACAATGATATCCAAATATTAATAACTGAAAAAGGTACAGTATATGTATGTATATATGATAAAATTTATTAAAACAATTGTCAAAAATGTGATATCTAATGGCCAGAGAGAGATATAAGACCTGATAAATAAGGAGTCATAGATGGACCCCATGCGTATTGCTTGCTAAAGTCAGCTTCATCCAGGGAAATGCGTGGGATCAATCTATTACACGTTATTTATCAGGTATTATTTGTCTCTCCAGTCATTGGATAACATAGTATTGGCTGCATGTCACAGCCAGGATCTGCTGCTAACAGCTGTTAATCTGTTAAATGCTGCTGTCAAACCATGACAGCGTCATTAAGGCTACTTTCACACTAGCGTCGTGTGACGTACGTCGGAATGCGTCGGGCGACGTACCGACGCACGTTGTGCAAGATTTGCACAACGGGGGGCAGCGGATGCAGTTTTTCAACGCATCCGCTGCCCCATTGTAATGTCCAGGGAGGAGGAGGCGGAGTTTTGGACGCGCATGCGCTGTCGAAAATGGCGGACACGACGCACAAAAAATGTTACATGTAACGTTTTTGTGTGTGTCGCGGCCGCCAAAACACGACGCATCCGTCGCACGATGGATGCGACGTGTGGCAAAACGTCGCAAAGCGTCGCTAATGCAAGTCTATGGAGAAAAAACGCATCCTGCGGGCAATTTTGCAGGATGCGTTTTTTCTCCAAAGCGACGCATTGCGACGTACGTCACACGACGCTAGTGTGAAAGTAGCCTTACAGTGTGCTGGTTCTGGGTGTTTCATTCTATGTAGCCATTGGCTGCACTGTGACATAATTGTGGGTCGCTAATGGGTTGCTATTGCAGCTGGGATTCTGTTGAAGATATCCGTGCAGGCCATCATGGAGCTTTGTTGCAACCCAGGCTATGGATAGGATCAAAAAAGATCATGATTTTCATAGAATCATAGAATCATAGAATCGTAGAGTTGGAAGGGACCTCCTGGGCCATCTGGTCCAACCCCCTGCTCAAAGCAGGATTCGCTAAATCATCCCAGTCAGATGTCTGTCCAGCCTCTGTTTGAAGACTTCCATTGAAGGAGAACTCACCACTTCTCATGGCATCTTGTTCCACTCATTGATCACTCTGTCAAAAAGTTTTTTCTAATATCTAATCTGTGTCTCCTCCCATTCAGTTTCATCCCATTGCTTCTAGTCTTTCCTTGTGCAAATGAGAATAAAGTTGATCCTTCTACAATGTGACAGCCCTTTAGATATTTGTAGACAGCTATTAAGTCTCCTCTCAGTCTTCTCTTTTGCAAACTAAACATTCCCAAATCCTGCAACCTTTCCTCATAAGACAAGGTTTGCAGACCAGTCACCATTCTGGTCGCTCTTTTCTGAACTTGCTCCAGTTTGTTGATGTCTTTTTTAAAATGTGGTGCCCAAAACTGGACACAATATTCCAGATGAGGTCTGACCAAAGAGGAGTAGAGGGAAATAATGACTTCACGTGATCTACACTGTATGCTTCTGTTAATACATCCTAGAATTGCATTTGCCTTTTTTGCTGCTACATCACACTGTTGACTCATATTCAGTCTGTGATCTATTAGTATACCCAAGTCTTTTTCACATGTGCTGTTGCTTGGCCCTATTCCTCCCATTCTGTATATGCTTTTTTCAATTTTATTGCCCAGATGTAGTACTTTGCATTTTTCCCTGTTAAAAACCATTCTGTTAGTTGCTGCCCACTTCTCCAGTTTATTTATATCTTTTTGAATCCTCTCCCTCTCTTCTCTAGTATTAGCTATCCCTCCTAGCTTTGTGTAATCAGCAAATTTAATCAGTTTACCCTCAATTCCTTCATCTAAATCATTGATAAAGATTTTGAACAATACAGGGCCCAGGACAGAGCCCTGTGGTACCCCACTTGAGACATTCTTCCAACTGGATGCGCAGCCATTTACGACCACTCTTTGGGTCCGATCACTAAGCCAGTTATGAATCCACCTAACAGTTGCCTTGTCCATTCCATACTTAGTCATTTTTTCAATAAGGATTGTATGAGATACTTTGTCAAATGCTTTGCTGAAGTCAAGATATACTATATCTACAGCATTTCCTTGATCCACCCAATCAGTGATTCCGTCATAGAAGGAAATTAAGTTAGTCTGACATGACTTATTAGTTACAAACCCATGCTGACTCTGTTTAATCACTTCATTCTTATCCAGGTACTGACATACATGTTGTTTAATAATTTGTTCAAAGATCTTTCCTGGTATAGAAGTCAGACTCACCGGCCTATAGTTGCCTGGGTCCACCTTCTTCCCCTTTTTGAAGATAGGAACAACATTTGCTCTTCTCCAGTCTTCTGGGACTTCTCCTGTTCTCCAAGAATTTTCAAAGATTATGGAGAGGGGTTCAAAACTTTCTTCTGCTATCTCCTTCAGTACTCTGGGGTGTAATTCATCTGGACCTGGAGACTTGAATTAATTTAGGTTAGCTACGTGTTTCCTCACTATCTTTCTGTTTATAGATATCCTGGATTCTTCTATTCCCTTAATAGGACAGTGAAGAACAGTTGATGTCACATTTCCTTTCTGAGAGAAAACAGATGCAAAATAGGAATTTAAAAGTTCGGCCTTCTCAACATCCTGTCTTACCATTTCATCATTTTCATCATGTAAAAATCCTATAGCATCTTTGACTTTTCTTTTACTTTTGACATATCCCCAAAATCCTTTATTATTGCTTTTGACATCTCTTGCAAGCCTCAATTCATTTTCAGCTTTAGATAATCTGATTTGTGCCCTGCTGGTTCTGCAGACAGCATTATATTCTTCTTTAGATATGCCTCCCTCTTTCCATTTTATAAACATTTTTTTCTTCCTTTTTAGCATGCGCTTAAGTTCTGTGTTCATCCATCCTGGTTTCCTTAAATGCTTCCTATTCTTCCCTCTTTTCGGAATTGTTAACAATTGTGCTTTGAGAATTTCATTTTTCAAGATTTCCCATCCTTCCTGGACATTTTTGTCTTTAAGGATATCCAGCCATTGGATCCCCCTAATTCTCTTTCTGAATCCCTTAAAATCTGCCTTTCTGAAATCTAACCTTGACGTCTGAGTCTTCACAGGTCCTCCTCCTCTAGTTATCCAAAATTCTAAAATAGCATGGTCGCTACCTCCTAGGGTCCCAGCCACTTTTACCTCCTCAACCATTTCCTCCCTGTTTATAAGGATTAGATCCAAGGTAGCAGTTCCCCTTGTTTTCTCCCCTACCTTTTGGAAGATAAAGTTGTCAGCAAGAGAGGATAAGAATTTCCTTGACCTGTTAGTTTTGCCTGAGAGAGATTCCCAACAAATGTCTGGATAGTTGAAATCTCCCATGACAACTATGTCATATTTTTTGGAGAACTTGGCCATTTGATGCATAAAGAGTTCATCCATATCTTCAGCTTGCACAGGCGGCCTGTAGTAAATGCCTACAATGGTGTCCTTTCCATTGTTCTGTCCTTGTATTCTTACCCAAACAGTTTCCACAGAACTCCCAGTCTCTGAAGCTTCAATCTCTGTGCAGATATACGCGTTTCTAACATACAATGTGACACCTTCATAGTTCATAGTTTCCAGAAATATTGAAGTATTGCTATATATAGAGCAAGCGATCAGATAATATCAGGTTCAAGCCCCCTGAGGGGAGTTTTAAATACAATAAAAAGGTGAAAAAAATATGAAAAAGTAAAAAAACAAAACATAAAATTCGAGTCACCTCACTCTTGCCTTACTAAAAATATAGAGAAATCCTGGAATAAAACCTGCTGGAGGCTGCAAACAACTTGAGACAATGGCCTAAGGGTACCATTACACATAACGATGTCCCAGCGATCCCACCAACGATCCGACGTGGATGGGATCGCTGGGACATTGTTAGCTGATCGCTGGTGAGCTGTCACATAGACAGCCCCTCCAGCGATCAGGACCAGCGAGCACGCTGGTTACCAACGTAAACATCGGGTTTCTAAGGGCCGCAGGGCCCTTAGATACCCAATGTTTACCCTAGATACCAGCGTGCACTGCAGGCAGGGCGGGAGGTGGAGGCAGAGCGGCGCAGAGAGACCGGTGTAGCTCTGCTATCTGCTACTCCGGTCTGACAGACTGGAGTAGCAGATAGCAGAGCTACTCCGGTCTGTGAGCCACTCTGCCTCCACCTCCCGCCCTGCCTGCAGTGCACACTGGTATCTAGGGTAAACATTAGGTTTCTAAGGGCCCCGCGGCCCTTAGAAACCCGATGTTTACGTTGGTAACCAGTGTGCAGCGTCGCTCATCGCTGGCTCCCACTGCCACACGCAGCGATGCGCTCTGGCCAGTGGGAGACCAGCGATGAAAAAACAGGCCAGGATGATCCAGCATGATCAGCGATACCCCGTGGGGGGGGGTGGATCGCTGCTGGATGTCACACACAGCGATCTCGCTGGAGAGATCGCTGATGTGTCACAAAATCAGCGATCTCGCCAGTGAGATCGCTGTGTGTAACGGGCCCTGAAGTTTACCTTCCAGTGGGACACTGACTTTAAACATACTGCCAGAGCTACAGTGCAAAGGTTTAGATGAAAGCATATTCATGTGTGTGAATGGTCCAGTCACCGTGCAGACCTAAATCACACTGAGAATATGTGACAAGACTTGAAGATTGCTGTTCACAGACATCTCCATCCAATCTCACTGAGCAAGAGGTAGTTATCATAGAAGTATGGCCAAAACTGTCAGCCTCTAGATGTGCAAAGCCTCCTCCATGTTTCACAGTAGGGACAGTGTTCTTTTTTTTATATGCTCCATTTTTCCGTCTGTCCATAGGACATTCTCCCAGAAGCTTTGTGACTGGTCAACATGTAGTTTGGCAAATTCCAGTCTGGCTTTTCTATGATTTTTTTTCAATAATGGTGTCCTCCTTTGTCGTATCCCATGAAGTCCACTTTGGCTCATATAACGACGGATGGTGCGATCTGACACTGATGTTCCTTGAGACTGAAGTTCACCTTTAATCTGTTTAGAAATTTTTTTGGCTCTTTTGTTACCATTCATATTATTTGTCTCTTTGATTTGTCATCAATTTTCCTCCTTCAGCCACGTCCAGGAAGGTTGGTTACAGTCCCATGAAGCTTAAATTTCTGAATAATATGTGCAACTGTAGTCAGTGGAACATCAAGCAGGTTGGAGACGGTTTTATAACTTTTACCTTTAACATGTTTGTCTATAATTTCCAAATAGCTGTCATATACCGACCACTGGGCTTAGTCACTGCCTTCATTGACCAATTCTCCACCTGGCTCCTCCACTTTCTCTCTTCTGACATCCCCACCATCATCATGGGGGACTTCAACATCCTCATTGACACCCACCAGCCAGTAGCCTCCAAATGCCTGTCACTTACCTCATCCATTGGACTTACTCAGTGGTCCTCCTCAGCCACCCACACAGACGGACATACACTAGACCTCATCTTCACCTGCCTCTGTTCCCTACCTAATCTCACAAACTCTCCCTTCCCCCTATCTGACCAACATCTACTCACCTTCTCATCCTTGTCCTTCTCACCTGCCCCCATGTCCAGCCACTAGCACATCCTCGCAGAAACCTCGCACACCTGGACATCCACAGACTCTCAGACTTTCTTCTACCTCTGTCCTCCATATCTTCACTCCACAACACGGACAGCGCCACCGGTTTCTACAACACCACTATCACATCAGTCATAGACTCAGTCGCTCCTCTCATGCATGGCAAAGTGCAACAAAGCAATAGGCAACCCTGGCATAGCAACCTCACCAAAATCTTTGACAAGCATCCAGGGTCGTGGAGCGGCATTGGAAGAAAACACGCCTGCCAGATGACTTCACTGCTTTCAAACAAGCTATACTTGCCTTTAAATCAGCCCTCACCTCTGCTAAACAGACCTATTTCACAAACCTTGTATCTTTATTATCCCACAACCCAAAACAACTGTTCAGCACATTCAACTCTCTCCTCCGTCCACCACTGCCACCTCTAACTCCCATCATCTCTGCTGAGGACTTTGCCACCTACTTCAAAAACAAGATTGACCAAACAAGGCAAACCTTTACAATTCCACCACCGCAACCGCTCCACATACCAGACCTCTGCCCTTCCCTAATAACCTCCCTCTCCAACATCACTGAAGGAGAGCTTACTAATCTCCTTTCCAAATCACACCTCACCACCTGTGCACTTGACCCCATCGCTTCCCACCTGCTCCCCAACCTCACTAACATGATCATTCCAGCCATAACCCATCTCTTCAATCTATCCCTAACTTCTGGTACCTTCCCTTCTGCCTTCAAACATGCCACCATAACACCCATCCTCAAAACATCAAACCTTGACCCAACTGCTATGCCCGGCTATCACCCCATATCACTGCTCCTGCTTGCTTCCAAACTCCTTGAACAGCAAGTCCATGCTCAACTTTCCTCCCACCTCTCATCTATCTCCCTCCATTACAACCTGCAATCTGGCTTCCGACCCCACCACTCCACTGAAACTGCCCTGACCAAAATTACTAATGACTTACTCACAGCCAAAGCTAACAGACAGTTCTCCATCCTCCTCCTTCTTGACCTGTCCTCTGCCTTTGAGACAGTTGACCACTGCCTACTGCTACAGATTCTTTCTTCCCTTGGCATCAAAGACATTGCCCTGTCCTGGATTTCCTCATACCTTTCTGACCACACATTCAGCGTTTCCCACTCCCACACTACCTCCTCATCCTGCTCCCTCTCTGTTGGAGTCCCCCAAGGCTCTGTCCTGGGGCCCCTACTTTTTTCCATCTATACTCTTGGCCTAGGACAACTCATAAAGTCCTATGGCTTCCAGTACCACCTGTATGCAGATGACACTCAGATCTACCTCTCTGGCCCAGATGTCACCTCTCTGCTGTCCAGAATCCCAGAGTGTCTATCAGCCATATCCTCCTTTTTCACTTCTCGCTTCCTAAAACTCAACGTAGACAAAACTGAACTCATTATCTTTCCTCCATCTCACGTTTGTTCCCTGCCCGATCTATCTATTATGGTAAACGGCATCACGCTCTCTCCAGCATGTGAAATCCGCTGCCTCGGAGTAACTCTCGACTCTGCCCTGTCCTTCAAACCACACGTCCAATCTCTTGCCACCTCCTGTCGCCTCCAACTCAAAAATATTTCCAGACTCCGTCCCTTCTTCAGTCCTCAATCTACTGAAACTCTTGCACATGCCCTCATAATCTCCCGCCTTGACTACTGCAACACTGTCCTCTGTAGCCTCCTTGCTAACTCTCTTGCACCACTCCAGTCTGTCCTCAATTCTGCTGCCCGACTAATCCACCTCTCTCCTCGCTACTCCCCTGTCTCCCCCCTCTGCAAATCCCTCCATTGGCTCCCAATTCCCCAATGAATCCAGTTCAAACTACTAACACTGACCTACAAAGCTATCCACAACCTTTCCCCTCCCTATATCTCTGAACTAATCTCCCAATATCTTCCCTTACGTAATCTTCGATCCTCCTAAGACCTCCTACTCTCCTCCCCACTTATTCGTTCCTCACACAACCACCTCGAAGATTTCTCCCGAATATTCCCTATCCTCTGGAATGCCATGCCTCAACACGTCCGATTATGCACCACACTCGGATCCTTCAAATGGAACCTGAAAACTCATCTTTTCAGGAAAGCTTACAGCCTGCAATGACCATTCTGCCACCTCACCACCGCTTGAGCTGCCGCCTCATCACCACCAGAGCTGCTGCACCCCCGACCTTCTGTCTCTTCCCCACTATCCCGTAGAATGTAAGTCCGCAAGGACAGGGTCCCCTCCCCTCTGTACCAGTCTGTCATTGTAAATTTGTTTGCTGTTAACGATATCTATAACTTTGTATGTAACCCCTCTTCTCATGTACAGCACCATGGAATTAATGGCACTATATAAATAAATAATAATAATAATTTTCTTTCTAATCTCCTGAGACAACTCTTTCCTTCGCTTCCTCTGGTCCATGTTGAGTGTAATACACTCCATGTCACCAAAGAGCACAGTGAGTACCTGTAGCCCCCTATACAGGCCCACTCACTGATTCCAAGATTGTAGACACCTGTGATTTTAATTAGTGGACATACCTTGCTTTAACATGTCTCTTTTGTCACATTATTTTCAGGGGTACCATCATTTCTGTCCAGGCCTATTTTATGAGTTAACAATAGCTGACATGTCAGAAACACATAGAAAAGTATTATCCCTGAGCCGAAGCTTTACCAGGGAAAGAGCAACTCCAAAAGAATATTATGATCCTATAGGCATAATAGGAGCAGAAAAGCCCTCAAAAAAATCAAAATGCAAATAAAGTGGAATAAGGCAATGTAAGTACTAAAATACAAAAGTCTTTATTATTCCACTCATTTACATAAATAACACAGGCATTTAGCCCTAATATTAACAAACAGGATGGGTATTAAGCTTGACTGGGCCCATCACTTGGATGCAGTGTACAGGAAGGGCCACAGTAGGCTTATCTGCTCAGAAGGCTGAGAGCCTTCGGAGTTAGGGGGGCACTCCTTGCATCCTTCTTCAACTCTGCTGTGGCGTCAGTCATTTTCTTTGGTGTGGCGTGCTGGGGTAGTGGCATATCAACCAGGGACAGGAATAGGCGGGACAAACTGATTAGAAGGGCCAGCTCTGTCCTGGGATGCCCCCTTGATCCAGTTCAGGAAGTAGGCAACAGGAGGATACTGGCCAAGGTGAGCTACATGGTGCAGAATGATTCCCATCCCATGCATGAGACCATGACAAAGATGTGCAGTACTGTCAGTGACCGGCTACATCATCCTAAATGTGAGAGGGAGCGCTATCGAAAGTCCTTCCTTCCTGCTGCAGTTAGGCTGTATAACCAGCACTGTCCAAAACGGAGAACGACCCAAACAGTGAACTGATAGATCCAAAGTTTTGATAGTCGGGTTATATCTTTTTTTTTTCTCGTATATGTACCTACCTACTGTCAATGTAATGCCTTTATGCATCTGTATATGTACTTGTTCCTGCCTTGCTGCTGTATTGCTCTGAATTTCCCCATGGTGGGACGATTAAAGAATTATCTTATCTTATCTTATTAAGAATGGAAAAAAGGGGGAGAGAGGGGAGGAGAAATGACCAGGCATCACCGTACACAGGATATCTTCACAAAAAAAATTGCGAAACGCCAAATTGCGAAACGTGCGTTGGGGCTAGCACATGCACCCCCCACTCGACTCTCCATCCAAACATGGGTAGCACTTCAGCATCTTACGCTATGCAGGCATGTCTCATGGTTTATGGTTTATGATCACGTGTTCATGGGCTAAGATCAGATGGTCAAAAGTCCATAGATTTTGGTTGAAACGTTCTCCTCTCCTTGTAGGAAGGCATCTTTCCGTGGAGTATTTATTACATAATTGTAGCAATTGTGACTAAGCCTCAATATTGCTCCATCATTGCATATTATATGTATTTTTTGTGGAGATATCCTGTGTAGGGTGAAGCCTGGTCATTTCTCTTCCCCTCTCTCCCCCTTTTTTCCATTCTTAACACCCGTCCTGTTTGTTAATATTAGGGCTATATGCCTGTGTTATTTATGTAAATGAGTGGATTAATAAAGACTTTTGTATTTTATTACTTACATTGCCTTATTCCACTTTATTTGAATTTTGAATTTGTTGAAGGCTTTTCTGCTCCTATTATGCCTATAGGATCATACTATTTTGTTATGTGTTACAGAACCACTCAGCTCCCAGAATATGTTGTGCAGTTATATGTATGTATAATAGGTTCTATGTGAGATGCATGTCCCTAATGCATCAGCCCACAGGCTGCGCCCCTGGGCAGAGGGGACACGATATTCTCCTTTTGTCCGCTCTCCCCCCACCTTTGTAATTCCCACAGTAAACATCGGCAGGCTCCGGCCACCTGGGGCTTTTGTAATGCATGTCTGGCCTGCCGCTTTTCTATTGGCCTGCCCTCTGTATCTGTGTGATATATTCTGTGTCCTGTGAGTAAAGTGTGGTCAGACTGGAAATACGTGGAGAAGCAGTGATCTTTTATATGCGCCCAGGTAACCAAGGAATTCCAGCCAGCATCATTCATTCAGACTCCAGCCAACGCAGAGCAGACCTCCGAAAACACGGGGTGGTACTGAAAGAGGTACCCCAGCTTGGGTAGACCCCGTTACACTGGTGGCAGACAGCGGGATTTGATACCCCCTCTACAGGAGGAAAGGAATGAATGGAAAATAACTACCAGAAGTTAAAGAGGACTACATTAAAAGATCTGGTGGGAGCCCGAGGGTTGATCGCCAGCAACAAAACAAAAGCGGATTTGATAGCAGCCATCATGGAACACGACAGTGCAGCGCCCCCCAATGTGAATGTGGAGGAGACTGAATTCCAGAGGGAGGTAAAGAACAGACTGGCATTCTATGGCCTAAACCCTGCAGTAGAGATCATACGAGAGGTGATGGCTGATGTGCGTACTGATCTGAAGGAAAAGATGGCCGAGCGGACCAGGATAGAGCTAGCCAAGATGGAGATGGCAGAGCTGACCAAAGTGGAGCTGGCCAAGTTGGAGATGGCAGAGCGGAGAGAGGAGAGTCAGCGAGCAGGGGGAGCTCTGGCCTTCGACCAGGTACCTTCAGCAGTAAGCCACAAAAAGATCCAGTATAATGCCTTCTGACAGTTGGGGGAGGCAGAGGAAGACATTGATGGCTTTCTGCAGGACTTTGAGCGGCAGTGTGCCCTTCATCAAGTGAAGCTGGAGGAACAGGTTCAGATTCTGGCCAGCAAGCTGACAGGCCGGGCAGCGGACGCCTATCGCACGGTACCTGATGAGGACTGTATGGACTATGAGCGGATCAAAGAAGTGATCTTGGCCTGGTATGCGCTGACACCAGAGGCCTACCGCCAAAAGTTCTGCGGACTTATAAAACGCATAACCGATACCCACGCTGAATGGGCCTGTAAATTACGGCGGTCACCGCTACAGTGGGTACAAGGGAGCCAAGCAACCACTAAGGAGGACGTCCTCCAGCTCTTCCTGTTAGAACGATTCTTTAATGGACTAAACCCCGAGACACAGGAATGGCTTCGGGACAGGCGGCCAACGACTCTTGAGGAAGCCGCTCGTCTGGCCGATGAACATCATGATGCCAGGAGGCCGCAGTTGTCTGGATCAAAGGTGGTCACTAGGGGCCCGCCCATGGACCTAAACCACCGAAGATTGTAGGGGGACCACCTAGAAACCCGGCCTACCACAGTCCCCCTGGGGCGCGATGCCACACCTGTCATCAGCTGGGCCACCTGCAAAGACAATGCCCCAACCGGACTCAGCATACCCAGTGGCCAAAGGCGGGAACAGCTACCTTCAGCCGGGCTGCTGTACACTGCTACCAAGGCGAAGCTGACCCTGCACTGGGGGCTACAACTAACCAAGGGGTGGAAGAGATGGAGGAAGTGCTGCGTGAAGTAGACCCCATGCAGGCAGCCCGGGCAGATAATCGAAAACAGCATCGACAGGTCGTGCGGGTTAACGGGAAACGTATGCAGGGACTAAGAGATTCCGGGGCAGCTTTGACCCTTGTGAAGCCTCATCTCGTCCGGGACCAAGAGAAGACGGACCGGACAGTGGCAATCCATGTAGCAGGGGGAGCTATACATCGACTACCCACTGCCAGGATTCACTTGAACTGGGGAGTCGGGGATGGCCTTGTTGAGGTCGGCTTGATGGAGGATTTGCCTGCAGACGTCTTGCTGGGAAATGACTTGGGGCCCATGTTGTCTGCATTCTCAGTGGCCCCTCTGGCTGAGACCTATCCTGTGACCACCCGGAGATAAACTCGAGCTGCGGAGGTGGAATCACACTCAGAGGAGGCCCAGGTAAGACATCCCAGCCCTGCACTTATTCCCATAGCCAGACACATTTCTTGGGCCACCCCAGATGAATTTAAGAGGGAGTTACTTGAGGATCCTTCATTAGAGGGATTTCGTGGGAAGGCACAGGAGGGGAGAGGAGTACTGGAAGGGGAACAGTTTGTATGGTAGCAGGGACTCCTCTACCGGATCACAGAGCAGCAACACACATGGACGAGCCCCACTATAAAACAACAGCTGGTAGTTCCCAAGAAGTATAGGCAGGAGTTACTGCGAGTCTCTCATGATATACCCTTGACAAGGCACTTTGGTGTCAGTCGCACCAGGCATCGTCTGACACAAAACTTCTTTTGGCCGGGGGGTAACCTATGATGTTCGTCAGTACTGCCAGACCTGTGACAGTTGTCAGCGCATTGGCAAGAGGGGGGATCAATGCAAGGCCAAATTACGCCCCCTCCCCATTGTGGAGGAACCATTTAGCCGAGTAGCGGTCGATCTGATAGGGCCGTTAGCCAAACCCAGTCCATCCGGGAAAAAGTATATATTGACAGTGGTAGATTATGCCACATGGTATCCAGAGGCGGTTGCGTTACCTAACATACTGGCAGAGACGGTGGTTGCTGCCCTGCTCCAGGTTTTCTCATGGGTTGGATTTCCCTGGGAGATTATCTTAGACCAGGGTACCCAGTTTACAGCAGAGGTGACCAACCAACTGTGGAAGCTGTGTGGCATAAAGTCCATTAGAAGTGCCCCGTACCACCCGCAAACCAATGGGTTGTGTGAACGCTTTAACGGGACATTAAAACAGCTCATTGGGACTTTTACCAGGACCTACAGGGACTGGGAGAAATTATTGCCACACCTCCTGTTTGCCTATCGGGAGGTGCCCCAAGAATCCACGGGGTTCTCCCCGTTCGAGCTGGTATACGGGAGACGGGTAAGGGGACCCCTAGACTTAGTGCTGGAACACTGGGAAGGGGAGGGCCTCATAGAAGGGGTACCTATTGTACCCTATGTGCTGGAATTCTGGGACCGCCTACAGGAGCTGACCCAGGTTGTACGTGAGAACCTGCAGGCGACACAGCGGCGCCAGTGCGTATGGTACGATCGGAGGGCACTTTGGAAATAGGACAGAAGGTCCTGGTGTTAGAGCCCACTAAGCAGAATAAGTTTCAAGCTGCATGGCAGGGGCCCTACCAGGTAGTGGGGAAAATAGACGACACAACCTCTAATGTCGCCGATTGTGATGACCCCAGGGTTATCCGCATGTTCCATGTGAATATGCTGAAGCCCTACCGGGAGCGCCCTGAAGAGGTAGTGGCCATCTGTGCACCTGAAGCAGAGGATTTAGCCGGACTTCCCTTGTCGGATGTCTTAGGGGAAAGGACTCAGTCTAAAACATGGGACCAGGTACACTTGGGTGAAGACCTAGGCTCCCAGGAGAGACAGCAGGCAGAGGCGTTGTTGAGGCTGTGACAGAGGATGTTTTCAGAGAGACCGGGGTACACTCACCTGGCACAACACAAGGTTGAGACCCAGGATCAGACCGCCCTGCGACAAAACCCCTTCCGCGTCCCTGAGTCTGTACGAGAGGGGATGCGACAAGAGATACAAGAGATGTTGCGTTTAGGGGTCATTGAAGAATCAGATAGTCCCTGGGCATCCCCCGTAGTGTTTGTGCCCAAGAAGGATGGGACTACACGGTTTTGTGTAGACTATCGTAAGCTCAATGAGAAAAGAGTGACGGATGCATACCCCATGTCGCGTGTGGATGAGTTGTTAGGCCGGCTGGCGGGGGCAAAGTATTTGACCACCATCGATCTATGCAAAGGCTACTGGCAGATTCCCCTTAGTCCTGATGCTATTCCCAAGTCGGCATTTGTCACCCCGTTCGGCTTATTCCAGTTTCGAGTTATGCCATTCGGGATGAAGAATGCCCCGGCGACCTTCCAAAGGCTGGCTGACCGGCTTCTGGATGGTCTCCAGGACTATGCTTGTGCCTACCTGGACGACATCGCCATCTACAGTGCGACATGGGAAGAGCATCTAAATCACCTAGAGACAGTATTGGACAGGATCCACCAGGCCGGAATCACCCTGAACCCAAACAAGTGTCACGTGGGCAAAGCAGAGGTTCAGTATTTAGGGCATTGGGTGGGAAGTGGGAAACAGCGACCAGAACCAGCCAAGATTGAGGCCATAGCCAAATGGCCCATCCCACGCACTAAAACCCAGGTCATGGCGTTTCTATGGACAGCGAGGTATTACAGGAAATTCGTTCCCAATTACAGCAGCGTAGCCAAGCCCCTCACTGATTTGACTCGTAAGAACCAACCCCGCCAGGTTACCTGGACCTCAGAGTGTGAGGAAGCCTTCCGCCAACTAAAGGACGCCCTCACCAATACCCCTGTATTGGCCGCACCCGATCCAACTAAACGTTTCCTTGTTCACACAGACGCTTCTATGTTTGGATTGGGGGCAGTACTGAGCCAAGTCGGGCCGGACGGCCAAGAACACCCGGTAGCTTACCTGAGTCGGTAACTACTGCCCCATGAAGTAAGTTATGTGGCCATCGAGAAGGAGTGCCTGGCGGTAGTATGGGCACTCAAGAAGTTGCAACCATATTTGTATGGACGACAGCTTTCCCTCCTAACGGACCATAATCCCCAAGTCTGACTTAATCGGGTCTCCGGAGACAACGCCAGATTGCTGCGGTGGAGTTTAGCCCTACAACCTCTGGACTTCACCATCCACCACAGACCCGGCAAACAAAATGGTAACGCCGATGGACTAAGTTGACAAACGGAACTTGTACCAACCCCATAAACTTCGGTCATCCCCAAACTGATCCGTTGAGGATCAGACTGTGTGTGCCAATCGTGTCGCTGAAAAGGGGAGCCATGTTACGTGTTACAGAACAACTCAGCACCCAGTTGTGCAGTTATATGTATGTATAATAGGTTCTATGTGAGATGCATATCCCTAATGCATCAGCCCACAGGCTGCACCCCTGGGCAGAGGGGACACGATATTCTCCTTTTGTCCGCCCTCCCCCCACCTTTGTAGTTCCCACAGTAAACATCGGCAGGCTCCGGCCACCTGGGGCTTTTGTAATGCATGTCTGGCCTGCCGCTTTTCTATTGGCCTGCCCTCTGTATCTGTGTGATATATTCTGTGTCCTGTGAGTAAAGTGTGGTCAGACTGGAAATATGTGGAAAAGCAGTGATCTTTTATATGCGCCCAGGTAACCAAGGAATTCCAGCCAGCGTCATTCATTCAGACTCCAGCCAACGCAGAGCGGACCTCCGAAAACACGGGGTGGTACTGAAAGAGGTACCCCAGCTTGGGTAGACCCCGTTACACTTGAATTTTGAATTTGTTGAAGGCTTTTCTGCTCCTTTTATGCCTATAGGATCATACTATTTCATGAGTTTTATTTTTTGAATATCAACTCAAACCAAGCTCAATTTTTGTGTTTTTTCTTTGCATTTTTGCATTCTGTGCAAGCTGGGGTGTGGCCTCCCTCTCCTGAGCTGGAAATTGTATATAAGGCTTCCCCAGACTGGTGTTTACTGTTTGGGACCCAGTCCTTTTATCTGCCCTTGTTCACACATTGAGGTAAACGTTGACACAAGGCAAGGTTTTTAATATTAGACAGTGTAGGACTATCCCAAACAGAGTTACCGTGTCGTGGTGGGAAGGCTTTCATGCTACTTTTGATCAAAAACAGTATTACTAAAAACTCTGTATTATTTAGATGCACTTTTGCTTTTACTTATTTAGTTACAGCAGGGTTTTTGCTCATTTTGTCTTTTGCAGGTTTTATGTTTTATGGCCAATGTCAACATGCATTTATATGCTGCATGTGTATCAACTCAAACCAAGCTCAATTTTTGTGTTTTTCCTTTGTATTTTTGCATTCTGTGCAAGCTGGGGTGTGGCCTCCCTCTCCTGAGCTGGAAATTGTATATAAGGTTTCCCTAGACTGGTGTCTACTGTTTGGGACCCAGTCCTTTTGTCTACCCTTGTTCACACATTGAGGTCAACGTTGACACAAGGCAAGGTTTTTAATATTAGACTGTGTAGGACTATCCCGAACAGAGTTACCGTGTCGTGGTGGGATGACTTTCATGCTACTTTCGATCAAAAACAGTATTACTAAAAACTCTGTATTATTTAGATGCACTTTTGCTTTTACTTATTTAGTTACAGCAGGGTTTTCATTTTCATAGATTTTTTATTTATTATTACTTTTGTCAGATTCAAGTTATTTCTGTGACCATTGTGGGTTTTTTGTCAATAAATGAGAGGTACCAACAATTTTGACCACATTTGTGTGTATGGTATATATACTGTACATATACTTGTAGTTTATATAGGTAGATTTGTCGTACAGTATATTTGGGCTTTTAATTCTTAGCATTTGAGGGAACTGGAACTATTTATGCAGAGAAGTCTTATCACACAAATTTTGAACACACCTTGTGCCTAAACATGGAACACTCCTATTATTGCTTATGCTCATAAAATACATTTTCATGTATTTGGTATGTCATGAATTCCTAATTAAGAGATTTACTTTACACCCATAGTTTACACTGACTAATCAAATCAATCCTGATCACATGCGACTTGTTCCTGAGGCAAGAATGTATGTTGAAAGCTTGCATTCAAAACAAGATCAGTGAATTTAGATTTTGTACATAACAGCAGAATATTTTGATTTGTATAAAATTTATTCATGTAGATATTGTACACAGAAAAGATTTGTAAAAGTCATTTGTCCAAACTGTTCAATAATATTTTTATTCCATAAGGATTAAACTATAGGATTGTAAGAAATCATTGTTGTTTTTCCAGTTTTCTATAGTAATTTGCCCTTTATTAGTGGCTTTACTATGCCTGATAAGTCTTTTTTGATTGGGTATTGACAACTTTGCTTATCTGAATGTTTTGGACAGATTCATCAAATGCGATTCTTTCAAATGTTAGTTTTTATTTTGAGCATCTCACTCCATTTCTTTCCTCCAGTAAGATTTTAGATATTCTTTTTTTCATTTTGGCACAGTTGAAGACAGACTAGGGATGAGCAAACCCTTGGATTTTTGGGTTAGTCAGGTTAGGTCAAACTATACTCCAAAGTTCAGTTTGAGTACCAGAACTTGACCCGAACCCCATAGAAGCCAATGGGGACCCAAATTTTTGTTTTGCAAAATTGCTGTATAATGGTCATGGTAAGGATGAGGGGGCTGAAAAAGGAAACAAAATGAGGGTAAGTGAAGGACACTTGCCATGCAAACAAATGTGGATAGTAACATGAAATAAAATAACACAGAATTGAAAAAAAATCAAAATAATAATCGTGAACCAGAAGACAAAGGTCCAATTGGAGAAGAAGGAGGTAGAGTTACAAGTGGCGTGTAGGTGGAAGAGGTGGAGGAATGCATAGTCAACATGGTTTTTGTGGGATTTTTTTGCTTTTTTTATGGAAATTACTTAAAATAAAATAGAATTAAAAATAAATAAATAATAATCTTGAACTAGGAGGCACAGGTCCAAATGGAGGAAGAGGTAGAGGTGGACAAGGTGGTATAGGTGAAAAAGGCCCAAGGAGAAGGTAGCCAATGTCTTTTTTGGGGTTTATTTTCAGATAAATTACTTAAAATAACATAGAATAAAAAAATAATAATAATCTTGAACGAGGAGGCAGAGGCCCAATTGGAGGAGGAGGTGGAGGCGGACACGTTGGTATAGATGGAAGAGGCAAAGGAGGAGGTAGCCAACACTGTTTTTAGGGGTTTCTGTGTTTGTTTTTTTTAGATAAATTGCTTAACACTTTCACGCCAAGCCTGTTTCAACCCGTTAGTGATGGAGCAAAATTGAAGCTTAATGACCAGGCCAATTTTTGCAATTCTGACCACTGCCACTTTATGAGGTTATAACTCTGGAACGCTTTAATGGATTCCGCTCATTGTGAGGTTATTTTTTCATTACATATTGTACTTCTTTGCAGTGGTAAAATTTCTTTGATATGACTTGCGTTTATTTATGAAAAAAATGGAAATATGGCAAAAAAATTTAAATTTTGCAATTTTCAAACTTTTAATTTTTATGCCCTTAAATCACAGAGATATGTCACACAAAATACTTAATAAATAACATTTCTCACATGTCTACTTTACATCAGCACAATTTTGGAAGCATAATTTTTTTGCTAGGAACTTATAAGGGATAAAAGTTGACAAGCGATTTCTCATTTTTACAACAAAATTTACAAAACCATTTTTTTGGGGGGCGACATCACATTTGAAGTCACCTTGAGGGGTCAATATGACAGAAAATACCCAAAAGTGACAGCATTATAAAAACTGCACCCCTCAAGGTGCTCAAAACCACATTCAAGAAGTTTATTAACCCTTTATGTGTTTCACAGGAACTGAAGCAATGTGGAAGGAAAAAAACATCTAACTTTTTTTCACAAACATTTTATTTCAGAACCAATTTTTTTATTTTCACATGTGTAAAAAGAGAAAATGAACCAAAAAATTTGTTTCACAATTTCTCCTGAATACGATGGTGCCTCATATGTGGAGGAAGCTACTGTTTGGGTGCACGGCAGGGCTTGGAAGGGAAGGAGCACCGTTTGACTTTAGCAATGCAGAATTGGCAGGAATTGAGATCGGACGCCATGTCGCATTTGGAGAGCCGCTGATGTGCCTAAACAGTGGAAACCCCCAAAAGTGACACCATTTTGGAATCTAGACCCCTTAAGGAACTTATCTAGATGTGTGGTGAGCACTTTGAACCCTCATATTTTTTCCTCAACATTGACATTTTGCCCCCCAAATTTTTATTTTCACAAGGGTAACAGGAGAAATTAGACCCCCAAAGTTTTGTAAAATTGGTCCTGAGTATGCCGATATCCCATATGTGGGGGTAAACCAATGTTTGGGTGCATGGCAAAGCTTGGAAGAGAAGGAGCGCTGTTTGACTTTTTCAATGCAGAATTGTCTGGAATTGAGATCGGACGCCATATTGCATATGGAGAGCCCCTGATGTTCTTAAACAGTAGAAATCCCCACAAGTCACCCCATTTTGGAAAGTAGACCCCCCCAAGGAGCTTATCTAGATATGTGGTGAGCACTTTGAACCCCCAAGTGCTTGACAAAAGTTTATAACGTAGAGCCATGAAAATAAAAATCATATTTTTTCCACAAAAATGATGTTTTGACCCCCAAATTTTCACTTTCACAAGAGTAACAGGAGAAATTGGACCACAAAAGTTGTTGTGCAATTTGTCCTGAGTATGCTGATTCCCCATATGTGGGGGGAACCACTGTTTTGGCGCAAGACAGAGCTCGGAAGCGAAGGAGCATCATTTTGGAATGCAGACTTTGATGGAATGGTCTGCAGGCGTCATATTGCGTTTGCAGAGCCCCTGATGTGCCTAAACAGTAGAAACCCCCCACAAGTGACCCCATTTTGGACTCTAGACCCCACGAAGGAGCTTATCTAGATGTGTGGTGAGCACTTTGAACCCCCAATTGCTTCATAGAAGTTTATAACGTAGAGCAGTGAAAGTAAAAAATCATATTTTTTCCACAAAAATGATATTTTCACCCTCAAATTTTCACTTTCACAAGGGCAACAGGAGAAATTGGACCACAAAAGTTGTTGTGCAATTTGTCCTGAGTATGCTGATACCCCATATGTGGGGGGAACCACTGTTTGGGCGCATGGCAGAGCTTGGAAAGGAAGGAGCGCCGTTTTGGAATGCAGAGTTTGATGAAATATTCTTCGGGTGACATATTGCGTTTGCAGAGCCCCTGATGTGCCTAAACAGTAGAAACCCCCCACAATTGACCCCATTTTGGAAACTAGACCCCCCAAGGAACTTATATAGATGTGTTGTGAGAACTTTGAACCCACAAGTGTTTCACTAAAGTTTATAACGCAGAGCCGTGAAAATAAAAAATCATTTTTTTCTACAAAAATTATTTTTTAGCCCACAATTTTTTATTTTCACAAGGTTAACAGGAGAAACTGGACCCCAAAAGTTGTCCAATTTTTCCTGAATACGCTGGTGCCCCTGATTGGGGGTGAATCACTGTTTGGGCACACGTTGGGGCTCAAAAGGGAATTAGTGACATTTTGGAATTCAGACTTTGATTGAATCATCTACAACGTCATGTTGCGTTTGAAGAGACTTTGATGTGCCTAAACAGAAGAAATCCCCCACATGTGACTCCATTTTAGAAATTAGAGTCATTAGAGCTTATCTAGATGTGTGGTGAGCACTTTGATCCTCTAAGTGCTTCATAGAAGTTTATAACGAAAAGATGTGAAAATAAAAAATCCTTTTTTTCCACAAAAATGATGTTTTAGCTAACAATTTTTTATTTTCCCATGGGTAACAGGAGAAATTAGACCCACAACGTTGTTGTGAAATTTGTCCTGAGTACACTGATACCCCATATGTGGGGGTAAACCACTGTTTGGGCGCAGGTCCGAGCTCAGAAGGGAAGGAGCGCCGTTTGACTTTTTCAATGCAGAAATGACTGGAATTGAGATCGGACACCATGTCGCGTTTGGAGAGCCCCTGATGTGCCTAAACAGTGGAAACACCCCACAGATGACACCATTTTGGAAACTAGACCCCTTAAGGAACTTATCTAGATGTGTGGTAAGCACTTTGAACCCCCAAGTGATTTGCAGAAGATTATAACGCAGAGCCATGAAAATAAAAAAATCATTTTTTTTCCCAAAAAATGATTTTTTAGCCTGCTATTTTTTAATTTCACAAAGGTAACAGGAGAAAATAGACATCAAATGTTGTTGTACAATTTGTCCTGAGTACGCTGGTGCCCCATATGTGGGGGGGACCACTGTTTGGGCTCACGTCGGGGCTCAGAAGGGAAGAAGAGATGTTTTGAAATGCATACTTTGATCGAATGGTCTGCGAGTCTCATGTTGTGTTTGCAGAGCTCCTGATGTGGCTAAACAGTAGAAACCTCAAACAAGTGACCCCACTTTGGAAAGTAGACCCCCCAAAGAGCTTATCTAGATGTATGGTGAGCACTTTGAACTCCCCAGTGCTTCATAGAAGTTTATAACCTGGAGTCGTGAAAATAAAAAATCATATTTTTTCCACCAAAATGATATTTTCACCCCCAAATTTTTACTTTCTCAAGGGTGACAGGTGAAATTGGACCACAAAAGTTGTTGTGCAATTTGTCCTGAGTATGCTGATAACCTATTTGTGCGGGGGGAACCACTGTTTGGGCACACGGCAGAACTGGGAAGGGAAGGAGTGCCGTTTTGGAATGCATACTTTGATGGAATGGAATGCGTTTGCAAAGCCCCTGATGTGCCTAAACAGTAGGAACCCCCCACAAGTGACCCCCTTTTGGAAACTAGTCCCCCCCAAGGAATTTATCTAGATGTGTCTTGAGAACGTTGAACCCCCAAGGTTTTCACTAAAGTTTATAACGCAGAGCCGTGAAAATAAAAAATCATTTTTTTCCACAAAAATTATTTTTTAGCCCATAATTTTTTATTTTCACAAGGTTAACAGGAGAAATTGGACCCAGAAAGTTGTTTTCCAATTTTTCCTGAGTAGCCTGGAACCCCATAAGTGGGGGTGAACCACTCTTTGCGCACACGTCGGGGCTCGAAAGGGAAGTAGTGACATTTTGGAATGCAGACTTTGATGGAATGGTCTGGGGGCATAATGTTGCGTTTGCAGAGCCCCTGATGTGCCTAAACAGTAGAAATCCCCCACAAGTGACCCCATTTTGGAAACTAGACCCCCAAGGAACTTGTCTAGATGTGTTGTGAGAACTTTGAACCCCCAAGTGTTTCACTAAAGTTTATAACGCAGAGCCGTGAAAATAAAAAATCATTTTTTTTCCACAAAAATTATTTTTTAGCCCACAATTTTTTATTTTCACAAGGTTAACAGGAGAAATTGGACCCCAAACATTGTTGTCCAATTTGTCCTGAGTACCCTGGTACACCATAAGCAGGTGTGAATCACTCTTTGGCCACATGTCGGGGCTCGAAAGGAAAGTAGTGACATTTTGGAATGCAGACTTTGATGGAATGGTCTGCTGGTGTCATGTTGCGTTTGCAGAGACCCTGATGTGCCTAAACAGTAGAAACTCCCCACATGTGACCCCACTTTGGAAACTTGACCCCCAAAGGTGCTTATCTAGATGTGTGGTGAGCAGTTTGAACCCCTAAGTGCTTCACAGAAGTTTATAACATAGAGCTGTGAAAATAAAAAACACAAAAATGATTATTTAGCCCGCAATTTTTTATTTTCCCAAGGGTAACAGGAGAAATTAGACCTGCTAAGTTGTTGTGCAATTTGTTCTGAGTGCGCTGATGCCCCATATATTGGGGTAAACCACTGTTTGGGCACACATCGAGGCTCAGAAGGGAGGGAGCACTGTTTGACTTTTTTACTTCAAAATTGGCTGGAATCAATGGTGGTGCCATGTCACATTTGGAGACCCCCTGATGTGCCTAATCAGTGGAAACCCCTCAATTCTAATGCCAACACTAACCCCAACACACCCTTAACCCTAATCCTAACCCTAACATTAACACTAACCCAAACCTAACCCCAACACAGCCCTAACCCTAATACCAACCCAACCATAACCCTAAACACAACACTAACTCTAATCCCAACCCTAACCATAACCCTAACCACAAACCTAACCCCAACACACCCCTTTCCCTAATCCCAACCGTAACCCTAATCCCAACTCTAACCCTAATCCCAACCCTAACCCTAATCCCATCTCTAACCCTAATTCCAACCCTAACCCTAATTCCAACCCTAACCCTGACTTTAGCCCAACTCACTTTAGCCTAAGTCTAACCTCAATGGGAAAATAAAAATAAATATATTTTCTTTATTTCATTATTTTTTCCTAACTAAGGGGGTGATAAATGGGGGTTTATTTACTATTTTTTTATTTTGATCATTGTCATAGGGTCTATCACAGTAACCAAAATGAACCAATAGGAAAAACCTTCCTATTGTTGCTGGTGCCGACCGGCGATCTCGGCGGGCTCACTGCGCATGCACCCGGCATTTTCTTATCGGAAGAAGACACCGGCAGCCATGGGGGGAGGCCAGGAGACAGCGGGACACCAGGAGGTATCAGATGGGGATCAGGGACCCTATTTCTCTCTCCTCTGATGTGCGATCACATCAGAGGAGAGAGAAATTAAATGGCACATCGGCCTTTTTTTGCGGTCACTGTTATACGGTTAATAACGGCGATCACAAAACCGGGCTCAATAAAAACCGACCTGAATCATGTTCTCTGGGATCTCAGCTACCCCCGGTAGCTGAGACCCTGGAGAAAATCCAACTCTGGGGGGCGCTATACCCTTTTTCCTCAGTGCTGTTAATTAGCGGTGCTGTGATTTAAGTACCCTTAACTACTGCCATTAAAAGGCGTATCAGCGGTCGTTAAGGGGCTAAGAAGCAAGAACAGGAATCTCAATCACCAAACCCAGACACCAGAAAGGAAAACACTCAAGTATGGATAAGCTCTCAAGCCACCAAGGAAGACACAGAAGAACCAAGTCAACCTCCCGTAGGGAGATCAGAAAGGCCAAACAAAGTTTCTCAGCTAGACAATTTTCTTATATGGTCAGAACACTTACTGAACCAGAGCCACAGTCATGGCAAGAGATGCAAAAACTGCCTGTTCACGAGAAACAGAAGTTGATAAATGCTGCTAATCAAGAAATGGAGTCCCTTCACCAACTCCAGACATGGGGGCCTACTGAGCTACCAGAAGGAAAAAGAGCTATCGGATGAAGGTGAGTCTTTAAAAACAAATATGACTTAGAAGGTAAAGTTCACCAGTTTAAAGCAAGATTAGTCACAAAGGTATGATGAATATTATGATGCTACATTTTCACCAGCTGTGAAGCAATCCACATTCAGAACGTTAAAGTCCGTAGCTGCAGTTCAACAGATGACAGTGAAACATTTTGACATCAAAACAGCCTTCCTATTTGGTGACATTGAAGAAGAGTTGTACATGAGCCAACCCGAGGGATATATTAAAAAGGGTAAAGCGCACCTTGTTTGTAAAATGCAAAAATCTCTCTATGGACTTAAGCAATTGGCAAGAGCACGGAACTCGAAAATGAAAGTTTTGATGGATCATGGCTTTAACCCCTTAATGACCGCCAATACATCTTTTTACTGACATTAGATATAAGAGACTAGCATCCCCTGACGGGTGACAATCCAACAGCTGTCGGCTGTACATTATAGCTGACAACTTGCTGCATCAGCCACGATCAGCAATAAATGCAAGTCTTGCCACAAAATTACACGCACCCCAATAACCCTTTGAACAGACATCCTGGATGGCCATATGAAACCAAAGTTCCCATTATAACTCATTTGGTACTTCCATACTGTTTGCCTATGCATTGAATGCAAGGCCTGCTCCAAAGTTACACGCACCCCAATAACCCCTTGAACAGACATCCAGGATGGCCACATGAAACCAAAGTTCCCATTATTACTCATTTGGTACTCCCATACTGTTTACCTATGCATTGAATTCAAGGCCTGACCCAAAGTTACACGCACCCCAATAACCCTTTGAAAAGATGTCCTGGATGGCCACATGAAACCAAAGTTCCCATTATTGCTCATTTGGTACTCCCATACACTTTGCCTATGCATTGAATGCAAGGCCTGCCCTACCCCAAAGTTACACGCACCCCAATAAGCCTTTCAACAGATGTCCTGGATGGCCACATGAAACCAAAGTTCCCATTATTACTCATTTGGTACTTCCATACTGTTTGCCTATGCAGTGAATTTCAGTGTTGAAGCTCAAGAACCTGCATTTGAGCATTGCAGAGTTGAGGCTGAACACCCGGCAGTGGAGCATTGCAGTGTTGAGGCTGAACACCTGGCAGGGAAGCTTTGCCGTGTTGACGCTTTACACTGGGCAGTGGAGCATTTCAGTGTTGAGCCTGAAGAACCTGTATCAGAGAATTGCATTGTTGAGGCTGATGAACCTGCATTGGTGAATTGCAGTGGTGAGCCTGAAGTACCTGCAGTGGACAATTGCAGTGTTGAGGCTGAAGACCAGCAGTGGAGCGTAGCAGTGTTGAGCCTGAAGAACCTGCATTGGAGAATTGTATTGTTGAGGCTGATGAACCTGCATTGGTGAATTGCAGTGGTGAGACTGAAGTACCTGCGGTGGACAATTGCAGTGCTGAGGCTGAAGACCGGCAGTGGAGCATTTCCATGTTGAGCCTGAAGAACCTGTATTGGAGAATTGCATTGTTGAGGCTGATGAACCTGCATTGGTGAATTGCAGTGGTGAGCCTGAAGTACATGCAGCGGACAATTGCAGTGTTGAGGCTGATGACCGACAGTGGAGCCCCCGAGGAAGCGGTACAGCGAAACGTACGTCGGGGCCTCAGCGAGACCTGCAGGCATTACAATATGGGTATGAGTGTTTGTTCCACCTTTTTCTCTCTTGACTGTTTGGTAGTTGGGCAATACAATGTGGGTAAGTTAGGGGTTATTCTGTAAGTGACCCACACTTTTGTGGTTGATGGTATACATTTTTTGTGACTTCAGTTTACCTCTTTCCCTGGGATATTTAATTACATATGCCTTCCTTTCTTATGCTATATGGGGTAACTCTCTCTCTGCCTGAAATAGTGTGATTAGGGCACTTACAGGTCAATTTGTGTAATATTTACAATGGTTCCCTGTCCACTTAAATTAATTTGCCTGTGTAGTCATACCATGGTTGCATCATTAGCCACTGGTTTTTAATGTGTATATTTCACTTGGTATAAATATTTTTTGTAGATATGTGTAGTTGCCCCAATTGTGTTTAATAAAGCTATTTGGCAATTTTTCCATAAGTTTGGGCATTCCTCTTACTATTTTCTATCATGATTTTTTGTATAAATCTCATGGAGATGTAAGCTCTCTGCAGTTGTTCCTATGTTTATTCGGCAGTGGAGCATTGTTCTTGAGGCGGAAGACCCGGCATTGACGAATTGCAGCTTTGAGGCTGAAGACCCGGCATTGTCGAATTGCAGTTTGAAGGCTGATGACCCGGCAATGGCGAATTGCAGTGTTGAGGCTGAACACCCAGCAGTGGAGCATTTCAGTGTTCAGCATGAAGAAATTGCATTGGAGAATTTCATTGTTGAGGATGAAGACCCGGGAGTGGAGAATTGCATTGTTGAGGCTGAAGAACCTGCATTGGTGAGTTGCAGTGGTGAGCCTGAAGAAACTGCAGGGACAATTGCAGTGTTGAGGCTGAAGACCCAGCAGTGGCAATTGCAGTTTTGAGGCTGAAGTCCCAGCATTGGCGAATTGCAGTGTTGAGGATGAAGACCCAGCATTGGCAAATTGCAGTTTTGAGGCTGAAGACCCGGCAGTGACAAATTGCAGTGTTGATGCTGAGCACCAGGTAGTGGAGCATTTCAGTGTTGAGCATGAAGAACCTGCATTGGAGAATTGAATTGCTGAGGATGAATACCCGACGGTGGAGAATAGCATTGTTGAGGCTGAAGAAGCTGCATTGGTGAATTATAGTGATGAGCCTGAAGAACCTGCAGTGGACAATTGCAGTGTTGAGGTTGAAGACACGGCAGTGGAGCATTACAGTGTTGAGGCTGAACACCCGGCAGTGGAGCATTGCAGTGTTGAGGATGAACACCCAGTAGTGGAGCATTGCAGTGTTGAGCCTGAAGAACCTGTATTGGTGAATGTCAGTGTTTGAGCTGAAGACCCGGCAGTGGAGAATTGCATTGTTGAAGATTACCAATCCCTACAGTTCCCATTATTAGGAATTGGGTCTCCCATACTGTTTGCCTATGCAGAAAATGCAAGGCCTGCCTGTCATGTCCGCCATGTCTGTCATGTCTGTTTTGTCTCAAGAACTCCTGGAGCGATGTGCATGTGCATATCTTGTCTGCTATCCTGCTTGTTCCCTAGAGCAGTGTGCCCACTCACCTCATGTTTGCTGAGCTGCAAGATGCCTGCATTTCTGCTTTGCCTTCTGTGATCTTCTCGTCATGTCTGAAACCTTGATCATGTGACGTTTCCTAGGATCCTGCACTGTCTGGTTCTGCAATCATCTCGTCATGACTGAAACTCTGATCATGTGACCTTTCCTAGGATCCTGCACTGTCTGGTTCTGCAATCATCTCGTCATGTCTGAAACTCTGATCATGTGACCTTTCCTAGGATCCTGCACTGTCTGGTTCTGCAATCATCTCATCATATCTGAAACTCTGATCATGTGTCCTTCCTAGGATCCTGCACTGTCTGGTTCGGTGATCATCTCGTCATGTCTGAGGCCCTGATCATGTGACTGCGCTCTGTGATTCTGGAACATCTGAACTAGGTAGTTCTCCCCTGGTCCTGACCCGGAAGAGGAGGTGCTGTGCCCTATATCAGACCACTCCTTCCTTTGCTCAGGGCCTGAGTATTGTGTGGTGTCCCTGCATGGCTGCTTGGTCTGTGGGGCGCTCCATCTATTCTGTGCCCTTGCACTCTGCTCTGTAGTGCGTCTCTGCACACGCTCCATGCTCGTACTCCGTCTCTTGTCCCGTGCCTTGTCTTATGTTTGTCCGCTGTGCCATGTTCGTCCTTGTCCTGCTTGGACTTGTAGTCCTTCTGTTATTCTCTGCCTTGCCTGTTTACGCTATGCCTTGTTTCGTACCTTGCCTTGCTCTGCCTTGTTCCTCCCTATGGTCTCAGTCTTTGCTTGCTCTGCCTTGCTCTCTCCTATAGTGCTCTGTAGTACTCCCTGGCACACACACCATTCCTCCTCTCTTTCCTTTGGTGCTCTTTTCCATGTCTAGTCCCAAGGCTCTGCCTTGGCCCTGCTCTGGGCTTCGGCCTACGCTCCGCTGCTAGAATCTTTCCTATTATGCTCTCTTGCACGTTTCTAGGCTAGTCCCAAGGTTCTCCCTTGGCCCGGCTCTGGGCTTCGGCCTACGCTCCGCTGCTAGCTCTGTTCTTGCTCTGACCTGATTCCGTGTTTCTGCCTATGCTTCCGTCCCTGGTTCCTTACACTGCTTAAGCTCGGCCTTGTTTCTCGTCTTGTCTTCCATTCCTCTGTTTCTTCGTGTGCCTTCGCATGCGCCTGGCCTTCCTAGCCTCCTGTTTGTGCCTCAGCCGTGCCCGCCCTAGCCGTGCCCGCCTGCTTGTGCCTCAGCCGTGCTCGTCGGTCAGCGACAGCTGTGTCGCCTGCCATGCCTCAGTCGGGTTCGCTGGAGTCTTGCCCGTCTGTCAGTGCCGCAGCCCAATCAGCTAGCCAGTGCCCCAGCCATGCCCTCTGTGCTTCCTTGCACTTCACGCTGTTTCCGCACTGTGCTCTGCGTGCTCTCTAAAGCACGCGCAGGCCCTCGCCTGCCCATGGCATACCTCCCCGTGCTTCTGTAAAAGTACACGCAGGCCTTGCTATGTCCCCTGTCGTGCCCTCTTGGACGCACAGGCCCTTACCCTGTCCTGGAACCCTGAGTCTGACGTGCCTCTCTGCATGCGCAGCACTCTGCCTCGCCTGACCCTGGCGTGCTCCTTTGCACGCGCAGGACTCTGTCTAGTATCTTGTGCCCTGGCGTGTCTCTACACACGCACTCTGTCTTACCTTGTGCTTTGGCGTGTCTCCAAGCATGCACCCTGCCTTGAACCCTGGCGTGGCTCCATGCACACACCCTGCCTTGAACCCTGGCATGGCTCCAAGCACACACCCTGCCTTGAACCCTGGCGTGGCTCTAAGCACGCACCCTGCCTTGAACCTTGGCTTGCCTGTCGGATTCCCGAAGCCTGCCGACCGTTGCCAGAGGTCCGGAACCAGATGACTGTGCCTGATATCCGGAGCTGATGTCCGCAGCCTGATGCCTGGACCCTGTCGGTCGTTGCCAGTAGTCCGGAGTCCGATGCCATCGCACCCCATCTTGGATCCTGGCGTGTCCTAGCATGCATCCCTTCTAGGAACTCTTGTGCGATCCCTATCACGTATCCTGTCCTGGACTCTGGTATGTTTTCGTGCACGTGTTATGCCTGGAACATTTGGCGTGCCCTTGCACGCATCCTGCCGTGTTTCACTGTTTGTGCCCTGCACCTGATTCCCTGTTATGCCTTGCACCTGAATAAAGTGAGAATACTCAGGCCATGGACTCTGCTGGTACCTCGGCTACCTGTCTGATGAAGAACCAGATCTACTCTATGTCTCCTGAACTCGCTTGAAAATGGCGGCACCCCGGCCACTCTTCTGATGTATATCAGACCCGGCCCTTGACCTCTGAACTTGTTTGGAAATGATGGCAGCCAGAGTAAGAAGACTTGCTTGTCTACCCGCAGTCCTCCCCACTGGATCCCCGTGTCTCGTCCGCGGCTCCTGTGTCTTGACCGGTGCAGGTGTCCATTTCAGATGTTGGATCAACGTTGTTGGAGTGGTTTGTACTAAACTCTGGTTTCTGCTGAAGAATTTTTTTTTTTTCTTCTTTCCAGCCCCGGTAAGAGAGGGCTTAAGGAGGGGGGTACTGTCATATCCGCCATGTCTGTCATGTCTGTTTTGTCTCAAGAACTTCTGGAGCGATGTGCATGTGCATATCTTGTCTGCTATCCTGCTTGTTCCCTAGAGCAGTGTGCCCACTCACCTCATGTTTGCTGAGCTGCAAGATGCCTGTGTTTCTGCTTTGCCTTCTGTGATCTTCTCGTCATGTCTGAAACCTTGATCATGTGACGTTTCCTAGGATCCTGCACTGTCTGGTTCTGCAATCATCTCGTCATGTCTGAAACTCTGATCATGTGACCTTTCCTAGGATCCTGCACTGTCTGGTTCTGCAATCATCTCGTCATGTCTGAAACTCTGATCATGTGACCTTTCCTAGGATCCTGCACTGTCTGGTTCTGCAATCATCTCGTCATGTCTGAAACTCTGATCATGTGTCCTTCCTAGGATCCAGCACTGTCTGGTTCGGTGATCATCTCGTCATGTCTGAGGCCCTGATCATGTGACTGCGCTCTGTGATCCTGGAGCATCTGAACTAGGTAGTTCTCCCCTGGTCCTGACCCGGAAGAGGAGGTGCTGTGTCCTATATCAGACCACTCCTTCCTTTGCTCAGGGCCTGAGTACTGTGTGGTGTCCCTGCATGGCTGCTTGGTCTGTGGGGCGCTCCATCTATTCTGTGCCCTTGCACTCTGCTCTGTAGTGCGTCTCTGCACACGCTCCGTGCTCGTACTCCGTCTCTTGTCCCGTGCCTTGTCTTATGTTTGTCCGCTGTGCCATGTACGTCCTTGTCCTGCTTGGACTTGTAGTCCTTCTGTTATTCTCTGCCTTGTCTGTTTTCGCTATGCCTTGTTTCGTACCTTGCCTTTCTCTGCCTTGTTCCTTCCTATGGTCTCAGTCTTTGCTTGCTCTGCCTTGCTCTCTCCTATGGTGCTCTGTAGTGCTCCCTGGTACACGCACCATTCCTCCTCTTTCCTTTTGTGCTCTTTTCCATGTCTAGTCCCAAGGCTCTGCCTTGGCCCGGCTCTGGGCTTCGGCCTACGCTCCGCTGCTAGAATCTATCCTATTATGCTCTCTTGCATGTTTCTAGGCTAGTCCCAAGGTTCTCCCTTGGCCCGGCTCTGGGCTTCGGCCTACGCTCCGCTGCTAGCTCTGTTCTTGCTCTGACCTGATTCCGTGTTTCTGCCTATGCTTCCGTCCCTGGTTCCTTACACTGCCTAAGCTCAGTCTTGTTTCTCGTCTTCTCTTCCCTTGCTCTGTTTCTTTGTGTGTCTTTCGCATGCGCCTGGCCTTCCTAGCCTCCTGTTTGTGCCTCAGCCGTGCCCGCCCTAGCCGTGCCAGCCTGCTTGTGCCTCAGCCATGCTCGTCGGTCAGCGACAGCTGTGTCGCCTGCCATGCCTCAGCCGGGTTCGCTGGAGTCTTGCCCGTCTGTCAGTGCCGCAGCCCAATCAGCTAGCCAGTGCCCCAGCCATGCCCTCTGTGCTTCCTTGCACTTCACGCTGTTTCCGCACTGTGCTCTGCGTGCTCTCTAAAGCACGCACAGGCCCTCGCCTGCCCATGGCATACCTCCCCATGCTTCTGTAAAAGTACACGCAGGCCTTGCCATGTCCCCTGTCGTGCCCTCTTGCACGCACAGGCCCTAACCCTGTCCTGGAACCTTGAGTCTGATGTGCCTCTCTGCACGCGCAGCACTCTGCCTCGCCTGACCCTGGCGTGCTCCTTTGCACGCGCAGGACTCTGTCTAGTATCTTGTGCCCTGGCGTGTCTCTACACACGCACTCTGTCTTACCTTGTGCTTTGGCGTGTCTCCAAGCATGCACCCTGCCTTGAACCCTTGACGTGGCTCCAAGCACGCACCCTGCCTTGAACCCTGGCGTGGCTCCAAGCACGCACCCTGCCTTGAACCCTGGCGTGGCTCCAAGCACGCACCCTGCCTTGAACCCTGGCGTGGCTCTAAGCACGCACCCTGCCTTGAACCTTGGCTTGCCTGCCGGATTCCCGAAGCCTGCCGACCGGTGCCAGAGGTATGGAACCAGATGACTGCGCCTGATATCCGGAGCTGATGTCCGCAGCCTGATGCCTGGACCCTGTCGGTCGTTGCCAGTAGTCCGGAGTCCGATGCCATCGCACCCCGTCTTGGATCCTGGCGTGTCCTAGCATGCATCCCTTCTAGGAACTCTTGTGTGATCCCTATCACGTATCCTGTCCTGGACTCTGGTATGTTTTCGTGCACGTGTTATGCCTGGAACATTTGGCGTGCCCTTGCACGCATCCTGCCGTGTTTCACTGTTTGTGCCCTGCACCTGATTCCCTGTTATGCCTTGCACCTGAATAAAGTGTGAATCCACGTTTGAGGAAGAAACTGTGTGACTTCGCTTTATGTTTGGTATCCTGTCCGTCCTGTTGTCAGACACTCAATAGTGTCTCCTTGAGCCGGCCGTCTGGTCCAGCTGCCGTGGTGCTCACCCCCTTGGTCTTGCCCCTGACACTCCCTGTATAGGGGGTGGATTCTCACAAGGTCAGCTCGCCTTCGGTGGGTGGGTGCCACGGCCCAGAGGGTCCACTCTAAAAGGGAAGATGGGCTCAGCAGAAGCCGAGTCGTCACACTTCCCCAAATTTGGATGCACCCCAATACACATTAAATTAGACATGGAGGAGGGCCTCCTAAAAATCTGTTCCAATTACAAAGGAGCGGGTCTCCTATACTTGTAATGCCCATGCACTAAGTGTATGGGCTGACAAACATTTTCCCCTGGGGGGTATACATCAACATACTGTATAAAAAATGTGTTTATGGGCATCATAAACACCCTTTACAACACTAATGTGCATGTTGCATCACGGAGCACGGTCACCATGAAGAGTAGGAGGAGTACAACAACAAATAGCCAAAATCAGGAAGCGTATACCCAAGTGTGGGTGTGAAGAGGTGCATGGGAATAGAGCTTCCAAAAAAAGACACTGGATTTGAGTTTATGTTATGCTGCTATCATTCAGTGGTGTAGAGAAGTTTGGCCCAATCCAGCCCTTGTTCATTTTTATAAGAGTCAGCCTGTCAGCATTTTCAGTTGACAGGTGGATGTGCTTATCAGTTATAATTTCACCAGCAGCACTTTTAATACCCGCTTCGACAAAACGCTAGTGGCAAGGCAGGCCAGGACCTCCAAGGTGTAGAGAGCCAGTTCATGCCACATGTCCAGCTTGGATAACCAATAACTATACGGCACAGAGGAATCGCGGAGGACGTTGGTACGGTCAGCAAGGTACTCCCTCAGTATCTTCCAAAACTTTGAGCTCCTTGTGAAAGTACCCTGCGCCTCAGGGCCAGTGCAATGGGAGGGTCTGAGAAAAGTCTCTCAGAACTTTGCCAGTGTTCCCCTACCTCTGCTGGATTGCGGTTGTGTCTCTCTCGCCTGTACTCCTCGGTTTTTCAAAGAAGCGTGACCTCTGCCGCCAGCATTTTCACATGGGAATTTTTTTAATAATTCTGCAACAAAGGCCCTCTGGTACTACACCATTTTAGTACACCTGTCTGCCTCCGGAATAAGAGATAGAAAGTTCTCCTTGTAGCATGGGTCTAGAAGCATCACCAACCAGTAATAACTGCGTTAGTGTCCGGCGGAACGCACCAAATAAAATAGAAGGTATTTAGGTGCGCTCACAGCCCGGGGTCCACCGTACAGAGATGGTAACTGCTGCTCATTAATGGCGGACAATATATAGCGGTATAATAAGTGAACTCACGCGGGTTAACGTCACCCGGTATGTACGAGGCGGACTCTGTTGCCTCACAGAGCTGCACTACCTGTGAATATAAATGCCGAAGCCTGTTAAGCTCACAGAGCTCGGTAAAGTCACAGGACTCTGCCCCAAGACACAGGATTGGAGTCCCTCTAGACTCACCAGCACTCGGTGCCGCAGTAGATGCTGTACTTATGTGCCTTGTACTAGATGGCACAATATGGCGCTACGTGAGGTGCTGACCTGGAAGCACTGTGGCCTAAAGCCTAGCCACTGATAAGCGCTGACTCTAACCACAAGACCTTAATAACAGGCACAACCAAGGGTAGGGATTTCAAATGATTCAGTCACCAGATACATGCATCCATCATCAAGCACACCTTAAGCACAAGAGTCTATACTAGCGCATGGCCGAGCGGCCATGCAACTCTTTTATAGTGGCGCCCTTCCGAGACCTTCCCAGTAGTGGACCAATCTGAGTAGGAACGGGACCTGCGCATGTGACCTCCAACCTCCAATGTGAGGTCGTCCCACGGGCATGCTCAGTAAGCAAAAGACATGACTTAGTCCCAGAAGTGTCTACTTGCTGCTGAGTCAAGCATGGAGTTATAGCAGAGCCAGAATGAGCAACCAATTGCCTAGCATCAGCCTGTGTAAGACACCTGGACTGATGTCTCTGCTGAGCAGGAATCTCTGTGGCTGCAGAGGAATGGGAGACTGCAGATGACATGGCTTGAGATTCCCCCTGTGCAGTGGGGGAAACTCGATGCCTAACAGACTGTCACCCAAAATTTTGAGAACGCGAGGGTCATGGGAAATACAGCGTAACATAAACTCAGCCATGCGTGCCAGACTGCTAACAGGCAAAAAATCTGTGTCCTTGTGTCCTCACCAAGAGGACAACTGACCATGCTCTCTTCCTCCTCCCTGTCCTCAGGTCATCCACACTGAACAGACGGTATGACGGTTGTGCTTGTTATACCGTCTATAGCACATGAAACTAGCTTCTGTTCTTCCTCCTCCTCTTCCTCATTGTCACCCAATCCACTTTGGGATGAGATGAGGCTGAGCTGTATGTGATCACTAGGGTGACCGGATCTCATATGGGGGGAAAAAATTTCAGAATCTTGTTCGTCTGGACCCCACAAAACGATTCCCCTTTCCAGATATTGAGAGAGCCAAAATTTGAGCTCGATCAAACGACGTTAACCCATGCCGCTCGTCGCTCAAAGTTTGAAAAAATCCAAATTGAGGTATTTTAAGATTTAGGTATTTTGCATAGTCTGTTAGACTATAAAGAATGTGACAACAACATTGCAGAAATAGCCCTGACCACATTTTCAAACCATTTGTGGTATTTGAATGCAGAGTTGGTGGGATTATCGTTTTTTGATCCCACCATTACAGACAATGAAAAGTTGTTAATGGCTAATAAATTGCTCAGTAGCACAGATGAACCATCAGAGCACGCTAACCTACATGAGTTGATAATTTTACATAGTTATCTAATCTATTCTAGAGCTTTTGTTAAAGTAGTTTTTGAAACGTCAGAATATAATGCTCGGCATTTGCTTACAACTTGCAGGACATATTGCTTTTGTTCTTCATCTTTTGTCAGAAGGTCGTTAAAGTCGGTTACTTCCTAGGAACCTCTTTTAATTTTTCTTTCCTAACTTTTGGATTTACAACCCTAGCGTGCTCTGATGGTTCATCTGTGCTACTGAGCAATTTATTAGCCATTAACAACTTTTCATTGTCTGTAATGGTGGGATCAAAAAACGATAATCCCACCAACTCTGCATTCAAATACCACAAATGGTTCGAAAATTTGGTCAGGGCTATTTCTGCAATGTTGTTGTCACATTCTTTATAGTCTAACAGACTATGCAAAATACCTAAATCTTAAAATACCTCAATTTGGATTTTTTCAAACTTTGAGCGACGAGCGGCACGGGTTAACGTCGTTTGATCGAGCTCAAATTTTGGCTCTCTCAATATCTGGAAAGGGGAATCGTTTTGTGGGGTCCAGACGGACAAAATTCCGACATCGATTTTTTGCGGTCACCCTAGTGATCACCCAGTATGGTTCCTTGCTCTGTCTCATCATGCTCCGCCTGCAATGCATCCTCTTTGATTGTGAGCAGAGAGCATTTCAGATTACAGAGAAGCGGGATGATGATGCTAATTATGGCGTCATCGCCTCTCACCATCTTGGTGGAGTCCTCAAAGTTTTGGAGGATGGTACATACGTCTGACATCCATGTCCACTTCAGAGGTCTTATATGTGGAGTCTGAACTGAATACCGATGGCCTTGTTGATGCTGGTAGTCAATAACTGCCCTCTGCTGTTTACAAATCCTTTCCAACATATGCAATGTAGAGTTCCAACACATGGGGGACATCACACAACAGCCAGTGAGCCAAAAGCTGCAAATGCTGCTGAAGCACAGCAAGGGTGGCGGAAGCTGTAGCTCACTTTCTAAAATGGGTACACAGGTGGTGTGCTTTCACAAGCAGATCCGGCAGCTTGGGTAGTTTTTGAGGAACCGTTGAACAATGAGGTTAAGCACATGGGCCAGACATGGTACGTGTATGAGCTCGCCTCACTTCAAAGCCTCCATCAGGTTCTGTTAAGGGCTGGCGGAACACACTAAATAATAAGATGGTGTTTAGGTGCGTTCGCAGCCCGAGGGCCACCGTGCAGAGGTGTTAACTGCTGCTCGGTAATGGCGGACGCGATATTGCGGTGCAATAACGGCACACACGGGGTTAACCTCACCCAAGGTGTACCGAGGCGAACTCTTATGACTTAGAGCCGCACTACCGCAAATAATAGATGCCGTAGCCTGTTTTCGCTCACAGAGCTCGGCAGAGTAAGCGCTAGCGTAACGTCACAGAACTCAGCCCTTAGACAGCAGGACTGAAGTCCCTCTAGACCGCTAGCGCCCGGCACTGCGACTGCGATACCAACAGGGATCAAATAAATGGCGTGTGCAAGTGTGCAGACGGCCGGTATGCACTGTGGCCTACAGGCTAGCCACTAGCAGGCGCTGACCCAGTCTCTAAACCCTAACAACAGACGTATCAAAGGGTAGGGGTTTCGTAATGAGTCAGACACCAGATACATGCATCCATCATCATACACACCAAACTATTTGAGTCTATCTTAGCGCATGGCCGAGCGGCTATGCGAACCTTTTATAGCCGCAGGCGTCCGTGATCCTTCTTGCTTCTCGGATGGGCCAATCCGAACACGAGCAGGACCTGAGCACATGACCTTTGATCTCCAATGGGAGATCACTCCACAGGCATGCTCAGTGGCCCGACATGAGGACTTAGTCCCTGGAGGATCTTGCTGCTGAGCAGCATGCATTGCCAAAGCTGAACCAGGGGTGGCAGCAGCAAGCAAACCCACGGAGCTGGTCTGGACAGAGCGCCGACACCGACGAGTTTGCTGAGCAAGCTCCTCTGTGGCTGGGGAGGAATGGGAGACCGTCGGAGGCAAGGCTCGGGATTCCCGCTGTGCAGCGCCAGAAATCCGACGCCTAACAGGTTCCTGCCATTGTCAGACATGACCATGCCTGGCTGTAGGTTCAGCAGTGTCAGCCACAAATCTGCCTGCTCTTTCAGAATTGTCCACAACTCTTCAGCATTGTGCTGTTTGTCACCTAAGCATATTAGCTTCAGTACAGACTGTTGCCGCTTGGCTGAGGCAGTACTGCATTCCTTCCAGCTTGTGACTGATGTGGTCATTTTGGAGATGGAGGCTGAAGAGGAGGAGGCGCAGGAGCTGTAGACTGTGGGGGCAACCCTGATTGACGTAGAACCTGTAATCTTCGGAGTCGGGAGGACATGTTCCATCCCAAGGTCCGACTGGGTCCTAGCTTCCAATATGTGAGTCCAGTTTGCCATCAGTGAGATGTACCATCCCTTTTCACAAGCACTTGTTCATGTGTCCATGGTTAGGTGGACTTTCCCAGTAAACTGCATTGTTGAGGGCATGGCTAATGTCGTGGGACACTTGCTTGTGTAATGCTGGGACGGCACAACGGGTATAATAGTGGTGGCTGGGGACCGAGTACCGAGGGACGGCCGCCGCCATTAGGTTGCGGAAGGCTTGTGTCTCCATGAGCCTAAAAGGCAACATTTCAAGTGCCGGCAGACGAGAAATGTGTGAATTTAGTAGTATGGCCTGTGGAGCGTTGGCTAAGTATTTGCGCTTGCTTTCCAAGGACTGGGGTGTGGACAACTGAACACTGCACTGGGGCAAGGATGTGGATGTGCTTGATGATTGTGCTAGTTGAGTGTCTGCAACAATAGGTGCAGGGCAGGAGGCATCTTCACATGCACCATGGAGAGGGGATTGGCTTTCACGCACAACAGCGGAAGAATCAGTGGTGTCACCCACAGACACTGTTCGTGGACCCTGGAGTTTGACTCACAAACACGGGTGCTTTGCTGCCATGTGCCTGATCATGCTGGTGTTGGTGAGGCTGGTAATTTTGCTACCCCTGCTGATGCTGGCCTGGCAGGTGGTGCAAATGGACATTTTGGGGTTATCAGCAGAGTCTTTGAAAAACAACCAGACACTGGAAGGATTAACAGTTGGACTGACAATTTCCATCGTGTTTGTGTTACGGGGAAAGGTTGCCTGCCTTCTGTCTGCGGCCACCACATTGCTTCTTCCTGCATGTTGGGGTGCTATGCTTCCCTCCCCTTTGTGTGCTGCCATGCTCGCTCTGAATGTCCTCCTGCAAGCTTGGGTCAGTTACTATATCATCTACCACCTCGTCCTCTACTTCCGCACCCCGGTCCTCCTCCTGACTTTCTGGCAATTGTGTCTCATCATTGTCCACCTCTTCTGACACTTTACCACCACCGTCTCCTTCGTGTGACGTGGCTGCTCAATTATTTGGGCATTGCTACATGCGATCTCCTCTTGCCCCGCTTCAAGTGGACCAGGCAAGAGGCCAGAATCTATAAATGGAAAAGTGAACAGCTATTCGGAGTGTTCTATTGTGGGATCAATTGTCTCCGGGTGCTCGGCATTTTGGGAGGAAGGAGGATCAGGCTGAGGAATATGCGGTCCAGACTCACAGCTATTCAGACATGACCGTGAGAAAGACAGAGTGGTGGTGGTGGTGGTAAAGTGACTGGAAACATTATCCACTATCCAACAAACAACCTTTTGCCATTGCTCTAGGTTCAATAGTGGTGTGCTGCTGCGCTAGTAATTGGGACAGGAAGGTCGGGCGAGAAGATGTGAGTGTTTGTTGTGGCAAAATTTGAGCTTGCCCAAGGAGGAAGCAGAGGAGATACCTTTATGGTTAACAATATCTATAAGTTCAGGTCTGTTGTCTCACAGACGTTGGGAGGAACAAATGGAGAAGGACCATTAAAAGGATGAGAAGGAAGAGGTGAAGGAGGTGCAACAGATAGGAGATTAAGATGATAATGATTCCTTCTAAGTTGTCCGTGTTTGTCAGGAGGGGATGGAGGAAGAAAGCTTGATTGTTATACTACCACTAACACACGGTGGAGTTTGACCTCATGAAAGACACTGACCCATTAGTGCCTTCTTACAGCACTATCTGCAACATGATTGTTACCTGTAAACAGTGTGAAAAAAAAGTATTTAGTCAGCCACCAATTGTACAAGTTCTCCCACTTAGAAAGATGAGAGAAGCCTGTATTTGACATCATAGGTAGACCATCACTATGAGAGTCAAAATGAGAAAACAAATCCAGAAAATCACCTTGTCTGATTTGGCAAGATTTATTTTGCAAATTATGGTGGAAAATATGTGTTTGGTCAATAACAAAAATTCATCTCAATATTTTGTTATACATCCTTTGTTGGCAATGACAGAGGTCAAACGTTTTCTGTAAGTCTTCACAAGGTTGGCACACACGGTTGGTAGTATGTTGGCCCATTCCTCCAACAGATCTCCTCTAGAGCAGTGATGTTTTGGGCCTGTCGCTGAGCAACATGGACTTTCAAATCCCTCCAAAGGTTTTCTATAGGGTTGAGATCTGGAGACTGTTTAGGCCACTCCAGGACCTTAATATGCTTCTTACGAAGCCACTCCTTCATTGCCCTGGTGGTGTGCTTGGGATCCTTATCATGCTGAAAGACCCATCCACGTTTCATCTTCAATGCCCTTGCCAATGGAAGGAGTTTTGCATGATACATGGCCTCATTCATTCTTTCATGTGCACAGATCAGTCATCCTGGTCCTTTTGCAGAGAAATAGCCCCAAAGCATGATGTTGCCACCCCATGCTTCACAGTAGGTATGGCATTCTTTGGATGCAAATCAGCATTCTGTGAGGGTTCCGAATGTTCCTTGGAGACTGTTTTGCCCTTGTCCAAGATGGAGTCTGGTACTTCGCCCTGCCCTTGATCTTCCTGTCTGTCCTGCTATTTTAGTCCTGGTCAGGAGATTCTCCTTGCCTGAGTATTTTGTTGCTGTTGGCTCCTGAGCTTCTGCCTGTTTCTTCTGGACTCCTTGCTGCTGCTCATTACTCGGTGCTCTACCTCTCCGCGTTCTGCAACCTTCAGTCCTCTGTGTTGCTCCTTGATCCTGATTGGGATTACCTATTGTCTGGACTTCTGGTGTGGAGCTACTCGCCTCTGGAATTGCTGTGGTCAGTAAGAAGTTCTGACACCATTATTTTTTCCTGGACTGTATCTGTTGGGCTGCGGTGCTGGACTTGAGTGGGACTTTTCAGCCCAAAAGGTACATTTAGAGACCTTCTCCTGCTAACGCTCCACCTCAGTATTGCTGGACTCCCACGTTTAAGTGCTGTGTGCATTCTCACTCATAATTGACTTCCCTGTTTAAGTACTGGGTGCATTCACACTCATATTATTGCTGTACTTCCATGTTTAAGTGCCGTGTGCACTCCTGCATCATATTACTGCTGGACTGGTTCTTATTAGCGGTCACACTCCGCTATTCAGTTTGTTGAACATTTCTATATTGTGCTGTGCACTTCGTTATAATTGCAGGAAGATCTCTGTTAGTTATGTTTCCACTTCTTTCTTTGTTAAATACACTTGTTTGCCTCAGCTTTGATCTCAGATTTGTTTTATCGCATGCAATCAGATTCCATAGTACCCACATAATTGTTACACATAGAGTTGAGCGAAACGGGTCGAAAAATTTGAAAAGTCGCCGACTTTTGGCAAAGTCGGGTTTCATGAAACGAAACCCGACCCTAGGATGAGGTCGGCCACCAGGTCGGCGACTTACGCGCCAAAGTCGCGTTTCAAAAGTTTGTTTTGTGCTCTTTTTCAGCCAATCAGGATCCACGGACACTGTGGGCAACGTGATGACATAGGCACGGGTCACCACCATCTTTCAGAAGGGCATGCAAGTGATTGGCTTGCTTTGGTGGGCGTCACAGGGGGTATAAAAGGGCATGCACGCCGAACGCCATCTTACTTCTGCCGATCTTAGCATAGGGAGAGGTTGCTGCTGATTCTGTAGGGAGAGTGTTAGGCAGGGAAGAAGAAAAAAAAACTGCTTCTGCTGCTAGCGATTGTGCCTGTACAACACACCAGTCACTGTGTGTACAGTGCAAGGGGAGGCTATATTGTGGTGTATCAGTGGTGTTGGTTGTCGGGCTGCCTTCTAAGGCTTCCTGACAGCTGCATTGCTGTTTACCCACTGCTCTGCAAACTGCTTTTTTAAAAGCAATCCCAATTTTTTTTTTTTTGTCCTGCTGAGGTACTGAGCTGCAAACTGCTTTTTTAACAGCAATCCCAATTTTTTTTTTTGTCCTGCTGAGGTACTGAGCGTGCATTTTTTCACACCATACAGCGGTGTACGCTCCTCACACAGTACCGTGTAAAGGCTGTTATCACAGCCAAAGTGAAGCTATCTGTGTCACTCTGTGAGAATAAGTCGAGGACATGTTCCGTTCTTACAGACCTGCACTCTAGGGAGATTCCTACTCTGCCCAATTCTACATACACCTTGTAGTTTGTGCTACACTAGATAATTTCTGCCTGTGACATAGCGCTGTGATATTCAGTGGGCCTCACACAATCCAAAAGTGTCCAGTGTATGCAGAAATACAAAATCTCACTTATCCTCTAGTCACTTTGGTCACAGCTGTGCCATTGAGCCTGTGACATAGCGCTCAGATATTCAGTGGGCCTCACACAATCCAAAAGTGTCCAGTGTCCACAAGTGTCTGCAGAAATTCAAAATCTCCCTTATCCTCTAGTCACTTTGGTCACAGCTGTGCCATCGAGCCTGTGACATAGCGCTGTGATATTCAGTGGGCCTCACACAATCAAAAAGTGTCCAGTGTCTGTAGAAATTCAAAATCTCACTTATCCTCTAGTCACTTTGGTCACAGCTGTGCCATCGAGCCTGTGACATAGCGCTCAGATATTCAGTGGGCCTCACACAATCCAAAAGTGTCCAGTGTCCACAAGTGTCTGCAGAATTTCAAAATCTCACTTATCCTCTAGTCACTTTGGTCACAGCTGTGCCATCGAGCCTGTGACATAGCGCTCAGATATTCAGTGGACCTCACACAATCCAAAAGTGTCCAGTGTCCACAAGTGTCTGCAGAAATTCAAAATCTCACTTCTCCTCTAGTCACTTTGGTCACAGCTGTGCCATCGAGCCTGTGACATAGCGCTGAGATATTCAGTGGGCCTCACACAATCCAAAAGTGTCCAGTGTCCACAAGTGTCTGCAGAAATTCAAAATCTCACTTATCCTCTAGTCACTTTGGTCACAGCTGTGCCATCGAGCCTGTGACATAGCGCTCACATATTCAGTGGGCCTCACACAATCCAAAAGTGTCTAGTGTCCACTAGTGTGAGCAGAAATTCAAAATCTCACTTATCCTCTAGTCACTTTGGTCACAGCTGTGCCATCGAGCCTGTGACATAGCGCTCAGATATTCAGTGGGCCTCACACAATCCAAAAGTGTCCAGTGTCCACAAGTGTCTGCAGAAATTCAAAATCTCACTTATCCTCTAGTCACTTTGGTCACAGCTGTGCCATCGAGCCTGTGACATAGCGCTCAGATATTCAGTGGGCCTCACACAATCCAAAAGTGTCCAGTGTCCACAAGTGTCTGCAGAAATTCAAAATCTCACTTATCCTCTAGTCACTTTGGTCACAGCTGTGCCATCGAGCCTGTGACATAACGCTCAGATATTCAGTGGGCCTCACACAATCCAAAAGTGTCCAGTGTCCACTAGTGTGAGCAGAAATTCAAAATCTCACTTATCCTCTAGTCACTTTGGTCACAGCTGTGCCATCGAGCCTGTGACATAGCGCTCAGATATTCAGTGGACCTCAAACAATCCAAAAGTGTCCAGTGCCCACAAGTGTCTGCAGAAATTCAAAATCTCACTTATCCTCTAGTCACTTTGGTCACAGCTGTGCCATCGAGCCTGTGACATAGCGCTCAGATATTCAGTGGGCCTCACACAATCCAAAAGTGTCCAGTGTCCACAAGTGTCTGCAGAAATTCAAAATCTCACTTATCCTCTAGTCACTATGGTCACAGCTGTGCCATCGAGCCTGTCACATAGCGCTCAGATATTCAGTGGGCCTGACACAATCCAAAAGTGTCCAGTGTCCACAAGTGTCTGCAGAAATTCAAAATCTCACTTATCCTCTAGCCACTTTGGTCACAGCTGTGCCATCGAGCCTGTGATATAGCGCTCAGATATTCAGTGGGCCTCACACAATCCAAAAGTGTCCAGTGTCCACTAGTGTGAGCAGAAATTCAAAATCTCACTTATCCTCTAGTCACTTTGGTCACAGCTGTGCCATCGAGCCTGTGACATAGCGCTCAGATATTCAGTGGGCCTCACACAATCCAAAAGTGTCCAGTGTCCACAAGTGTCTGCAGAAATTCAAAATCTCACTTATCCTCTAGTCACTTTGGTCACAGCTGTGCCATCGAGCCTGTGACATAGCGCTCAGATATTCAGTGGGCCTCACACAATCCAAAAGTGTCCAGTGTCCACAAATTCAAAATCTCACTTATCCTCTAGTCACTTTGGTCACAGCTGTGCCATCGAGCCTGTGACATAGCGCTCAGATATTCAGTGGGCCTCACACAATCCAAAAGTGTCCAGTGTCCACAAGTGTCTGCAGAAATTCAAAATCTCACTTATCCTCTAGTCACTTTGGTCACAGCTGTGCCATCGAGCCTGTGACATAGCGCTCAGATATTCAGTGGGCCTCACACAATCCAAAAGTGTCCAGTGTCCACAAGTGTCTGCAGAAATTCAAAATTTCACTTATCCTCTAGTCTCTTTGGTCACAGCTGTGCCATCGAGCCTGTGACATAGCGCTCAGATATTCAGTGGGCCTCACACAATCCAAAAGTGTCCAGTGTCCACAAGTGTCTGCAGAAATTCAAAATCTCACTTATCCTCTAGTCACTTTGGTCACAGCTGTGCCATCGAGCCTGTGACATAGCGCTCAGATATTCAGTGGGCCTCACACAATCCAAAAGTGTACAGTGTCCACAAGAGTCTGCAGAAATTCAAAATCTCACTTATCCTCTAGTCACTTTGGTCACAGCTGTGCCATCGAGCCTGTGACATAGCGCTCAGATATTCAGTGGGCCTCACACAATCCAAAAGTATCCAGTGTCCACAAGTCTCTGCAGAAATTCAAAATCTCACTTATCCTCTAGTCACTTTGGTCACAGCTGTGCCATCGAGCCTGTGACATAGCGCTCAGATATTCAGTGGGCCTCACACAATCCAAAAGTGTCCAGTGTCCACAAGTGTCTGCAGAAATTCAAAATCTCACTTATCCTCTAGTCACTTTGGTCACAGCTGTGCCATCGAGCCTGTGACATAGCGCTCAGATATTCAGTGGGCCTCACACAATCCAAAAGTGTCCAGTGTCCACAAGTGTCTGCAGAAATTCAAAATCTCACTTATCCTCTAGTCACTTTGGTCACAGCTGTGACATCGAGCCTGTGACATAGCGCTCAGATATTCAGTGGGCCTCACACAATCCAAAAGTGTCCAGTGTCCACTAGTGTGAGCAGAAATTCAAAATCTCACTTATCCTCTAGTCACTTTGGTCACAGCTGTGCCATCGAGCCTGTGACATAGCGCTCAGATATTCAGTGGACCTCAAACAATCCAAAAGTGTCCAGTGCCCACAAGTGTCTGCAGAAATTCAAAATCTCACTTATCCTCTAGTCACTTTGGTCACAGCTGTGCCATCGAGCCTGTGACATAGCGCTCAGATATTCAGTGGGCCTCACACAATCCAAAAGTGTCCAGTGTCCACAAGTGTCTGCAGAAATTCAAAATCTCACTTATCCTCTAGTCACTATGGTCACAGCTGTGCCATCGAGCCTGTGACATAGCGCTCAGATATTCAGTGGGCCTCACACAATCCAAAAGTGTCCAGTGACCACAAGTGTCTACAGAAATTCAAAATCTCACTTATCCTCTAGCCACTTTGGTCACAGCTGTGCCATCGAGCCTGTGATATAGCGCTCAGATATTCAGTGGGCCTCACACAATCCAAAAGTGTCCAGTGTCCACTAGTGTGAGCAGAAATTCAAAATCTCACTTATCCTCTAGTCACTTTGGTCACAGCTGTGCCATCGAGCCTGTGACATAGCGCTCAGATATTCAGTGGGCCTCACACAATCCAAAAGTGTCCAGTGTCCACAAGTGTCTGCAGAAATTCAAAATCTCACTTATCCTCTAGTCACTTTGGTCACAGCTGTGCCATCGAGCCTGTGACATAGCGCTCAGATATTCAGTGGGCCTCACACAATCCAAAAGTGTACAGTGTCCACAAGAGTCTGCAGAAATTCAAAATCTCACTTATCCTCTAGTCACTTTGGTCACAGCTGTGCCATCGAGCCTGTGACATAGCGCTCAGATATTCAGTGGGCCTCACACAATCCAAAAGTGTACAGTGTCCACAAGAGTCTGCAGAAATTCAAAATCTCACTTATCCTCTAGTCACTTTGGTCACAGCTGTGCCATCGAGCCTGTGACATAGCGCTCAGATATTCAGTGGGCCTCACACAATCCAAAAGTGTCCAGTGTCCACAAGTGTCTGCAGAAATTCAAAATCTCACTTATCCTCTAGCCACTTTGGTCACAGCTGTGCCATCGAGCCTGTGATATAGCGCTCAGATATTCAGTGGGCCTCACACAATCCAAAAGTGTCCAGTGTCCACTAGTGTGAGCAGAAATTCAAAATCTCACTTATCCTCTAGTCACTTTGGTCACAGCTGTGCCATCGAGCCTGTGACATAGCGCTCAGATATTCAGTGGGCCTCACACAATCCAAAAGTGTCCAGTATCCACAAGTGTCTGCAGAAATTCAAAATCTCACTTATCCTCTAGTCACTTTGGTCACAGCTGTGCCATCGAGCCTGTGACATAGCGCTCAGATATTCAGTGGGCCTCACACAATCCAAAAGTGTCCAGTGTCCACAAATTCAAAATCTCACTTATCCTCTAGTCACTTTGGTCACAGCTGTGCCATCGAGCCTGTGACATAGCGCTCAGATATTCAGTGGGCCTCACACAATCCAAAAGTGTCCAGTGTCCACAAGTGTCTGCAGAAATTCAAAATTTCACTTATCCTCTAGTCTCTTTGGTCACAGCTGTGCCATCGAACCTGTGACATAGCGCTCAGATATTCAGTGGGCCTCACACTATCCAAAAGTGTCCAGTGTCCACAAGTGTCTGCAGAAATTCAAAATCTCACTTATCCTCTAGTCACTTTGGTCACAGCTGTGCCATCGAGCCTGTGACATAGCGCTCAGATATTCAGTGGGCCTCACACAATCCAAAAGTGTACAGTGTCCACAAGAGTCTGCAGAAATTCAAAATCTCACTTATCCTCTAGTCACTTTGGTCACAGCTGTGCCATCGAGCCTGTGACATAGCGCTCAGATATTCAGTGGGCCTCACACAATCCAAAAGTATCCAGTGTCCACAAGTCTCTGCAGAAATTCAAAATCTCACTTATCCTCTAGTCACTTTGGTCACAGCTGTGCCATCGAGCCTGTGACATAGCGCTCAGATATTCAGTGGGCCTCACACAATCCAAAAGTGTCCAGTGTCCACAAGTGTCTGCAGAAATTCAAAATCTCACTTATCCTCTAGTCATTTGGTCACAGCTGTGCCATCGAGCCTGTGACATAGCGCTCAGATATTCAGTGGGCTTCACACAATCCAAAAGTGTCCAGTGTCCACAAGTGTCTGCAGAAATTCAAAATCTCACTTATCCTCTAGTCACTTTGGTCACAGCTGTGACATCGAGCCTGTGACATAGCACTCAGATATTCAGTGGGCCTCACACAATCCAAAAGTGTCCAGTGTCCACTAGTGTGAGCAGAAATTCAAAATCTCACTTATCCTCTAGTCACTTTGGTCACAGCTGTGCCATCGAGCCTGTGACATAGCGCTCAGATATTCAGTGGACCTCAAACAATCCAAAAGTGTCCAGTGCCCACAAGTGTCTGCAGAAATTCAAAATCTCACTTATCCTCTAGTCACTTTGGTCACAGCTGTGCCATCGAGCCTGTGACATAGCGCTCAGATATTCAGTGGGCCTCACACAATGCAAAAGTGTCCAGTGTCCACAAGTGTCTGCAGAAATTCAAAATCTCACTTATCCTCTAGTCACTATGGTCACAGCTGTGCCATCGAGCCTGTGACATAGCGCTCAGATATTCAGTGGGCCTCACACAATCCAAAAGTGTCCAGTGACCACAAGTGTCTGCAGAAATTCAAAATCTCACTTATCCTCTAGCCACTTTGGTCACAGCTGTGCCATCGAGCCTGTGATATAGCGCTCAGATATTCAGTGGGCCTCACACAATCCAAAAGTGTCCAGTGTCCACTAGTGTGAGCAGAAATTCAAAATCTCACTTATCCTCTAGTCACTTTGGTCACAGCTGTGCCATCGAGCCTGTGACATAGCGCTCAGATATTCAGTGGGCCTCACACAATCCAAAAGTGTCCAGTGTCCACAAGTGTCTGCAGAAATTCAAAATTTCACTTATCCTCTAGTCTCTTTGGTCACAGCTGTGCCATCGAGCCTGTGACATAGCGCTCAGATATTCAGTGGGCCTCACACAATCCAAAAGTGTCCAGTGTCCACAAGTGTCTGCAGAAATTCAAAATCTCACTTATCCTCTAGTCACTTTGGTCACAGCTGTGCCATTGAGCCTGTGACATAGCGCTCAGATGTTCAGTGGGCCTCACACAATCCAAAAGTGTACAGTGTCCACAAGAGTCTGCAGAAATTCAAAATCTCACTTATCCTCTAGTCACTTTGGTCACAGCTGTGCCATCGAGCCTGTGACATAGCGCTCAGATATTCAGTGGGCCTCACACAATCCAAAAGTATCCAGTGTCCAAAAGTCTCTGCAGAAATTCAAAATCTCACTTATCCTCTAGTCACTTTGGTCACAGCTGTGCCATCGAGCCTGTGACATAGCGCTCAGATATTCAGTGGGCCTCACACAATCCAAAAGTGTCCAGTGTCCACAAATTCAAAATCTCACTTATCCTCTAGTCACTTTGGTCACAGCTGTGCCATCGAGCCTGTGACATAGCGCTCAGATATTCAGTGGGCCTCACACAATCCAAAAGTGTCTAGTGTCCACTAGTGTGAGCAGAAATTCAAAAACTCACTTATCCTCTAGTCACTTTGGTCACAGCTGTGCCATCGAGCCTGTGACATAGCGCTCAGATATTCAGTGGGCCTCACACAATCCAAAAGTGTCCAGTGTCCACAAGTGTCTACAGAAATTCAAAATCTCACTTATCCTCTAGTCACTTTGGTCACAGCTGTGCCATCGAGCCTGTGACATAGCGCTCAGATATTCAGTGGGCCTCACACAATCCAAAAGTGTCCAGTGTCCACAAGTGTCTGCAGAAATTCAAAATCTCACTTATCCTCTAGTCACTTTGGTCACAGCTGTGCCATCGAGCCTGTGACATAGCGCTCAGATATTCAGTGGGCCTCACACAATCCAAAAGTGTCCAGTGTCCACTAGTGTGAGCAGAAATTCAAAATCTCACTTATCCTCTAGTCACTTTGGTCACAGCTGTGCCATAGCGCTCAGATATTCAGTGGACCTCAAACAATCCAAAAGTGTCCAGTGCCCAAAAGTGTCTGCAGAAATTCAAAATCTCACTTATCCTCTAGTCACTTTGGTCACAGCTGTGCCATCGAGCCTGTGACATAGCGCTCAGATATTCAGTGGGCCTCACACAATCCAAAAGTGTCCAGTGTCCACAAGTGTCTGCAGAAATTCAAAATCTCACTTATCCTCTAGTCAATATGGTCACAGCTGTGCCATCGAGCCTGTGACATAGCGCTCAGATATTCAGTGGGCCTCACACAATCCAAAAGTGTCCAGTGTCCACAAGTGTCTGCAGAAATTCAAAATCTCACTTATCCTCTAGCCACTTTGGTCACAGCTGTGCCATCGAGCCTGTGATATAGCGCTCAGATATTCAGTGGGCCTCACACAATCCAAAAGTGTCCAGTGTCCACTAGTGTGAGCAGAAATTCAAAATCTCACTTATCCTCTAGTTACTTTGGTCACAGCTGTGCCATCGAGCCTGTGACATAGCGCTCAGATATTCAGTGGGCCTCACACAATCCAAAAGTGTCCAGTGTCCACAAGTGTCTGCAGAAATTCAAAATCTCACTTATCCTCTAGTCACTTTGGTCACAGCTGTGCCATCGAGCCTGTGACATAGCGCTCAGATATTCAGTGGGCCTCAAACAATCCAAAAGTGTCCAGTGTCCACAAATTCAAAATCTCACTTATCCTCTAGTCACTTTGGTCACAGCTGTGCCGTCGAGCCTGTGACATAGCGCTCAGATATTCAGTGGGCCTCACACAATCCAAAAGTGTCCAGTGTCCACAAGTGTCTGCAGAAATTCAAAATCTCACTTATCCTCTAGTCACTTTGGTCACAGCTGTGCCATCGAGCCTGTGACATAGCGCTCAGATATACAGTGGGCCTCACACAATCCAAAAGTGTCCAGTGTCCACAAGTGTCTGCAGAAATTCAAAATTTCACTTATCCTCTAGTCTCTTTGGTCACAGCTGTGCCATCGAGCCTGTGACATAGCGCTCAGATATTCAGTGGGCCTCACACAAACCAAAAGTGTCCAGTGTCCACAAGTGTCTGCAGAAATTCAAAATCTCACTTATCCTCTAGTCACTTTGGTCACAGCTGTGCCATCGAGCCTGTGACATAGCGCTCAGATATTCAGTAGGCCTCACACAATCCAAAAGTGTACAGTGTCCACAAGAGTCTGCAGAAATTCAAAATCTCACTTATCCTCTAGTCACTTTGGTCACAGCTGTGCCATCGAGCCTGTGACATAGCGCTCAGATATTCAGTGGGCCTCACACAATCCAAAAGTATCCAGTGTCCAAAAGTCTCTGCAGAAATTCAAAATCTCACTTATCCTCTAGTCACTTTGGTCACAGCTGTGCCATCGAGCCTGTGACATAGCGCTCAGATATTCAGTGGGCCTCACACAATCCAAAAGTGTCCAGTGTCCACAAATTCAAAATCTCACTTATCCTCTAGTCACTTTGGTCACAGCTGTGCCATCGAGCCTGTGACATAGCGCTCAGATATTCAGTGGGCCTCACACAATCCAAAAGTGTCTAGTGTCCACTAGTGTGAGCAGAAATTCAAAATCTCACTTATCCTCTAGTCACTTTGGTCACAGCTGTGCCATCGAGCCTGTGACATAGCGCTCAGATATTCAGTGGGCCTCACACAATCCAAAAGTGTCCAGTGTCCACAAGTGTCTACAGAAATTCAAAATCTCACTTATCCTCTAGTCACTTTGGTCACAGCTGTGCCATCGAGCCTGTGACATAGCGCTCAGATATTCAGTGGGCCTCACACAATCCAAAAGTGTCCAGTGTCCACAAGTGTCTGCAGAAATTCAAAATCTCACTTATCCTCTAGTCACTTTGGTCACAGCTGTGCCATCGAGCCTGTGACATAGCGCTCAGATATTCAGTGGGCCTCACACAATCCAAAAGTGTCCAGTGTCCACTAGTGTGAGCAGAAATTCAAAATCTCACTTATCCTCTAGTCACTTTGGTCACAGCTGTGCCATAGCGCTCAGATATTCAGTGGACCTCAAACAATCCAAAAGTGTCCAGTGCCCAAAAGTGTCTGCAGAAATTCAAAATCTCACTTATCCTCTAGTCACTTTGGTCACAGCTGTGCCATCGAGCCTGTGACATAGCGCTCAGATATTCAGTGGGCCTCACACAATCCAAAAGTGTCCAGTGTCCACAAGTGTCTGCAGAAATTCAAAATCTCACTTATCCTCTAGTCACTATGGTCACAGCTGTGCCATCGAGCCTGTGACATAGCGCTCAGATATTCAGTGGGCCTCACACAATCCAAAAGTGTCCAGTGTCCACAAGTGTCTGCAGAAATTCAAAATCTCACTTATCCTCTAGTCACTTTGGTCACAGCTGTGCCATAGCGCTCAGATATTCAGTGGACCTCAAACAATCCAAAAGTGTCCAGTGCCCAAAAGTGTCTGCAGAAATTCAAAATCTCACTTATCCTCTAGTCACTTTGGTCACAGCTGTGCCATCGAGCCTGTGACATAGCGCTCAGATATTCAGTGGGCCTCACACAATCCAAAAGTGTCCAGTGTCCACAAGTGTCTGCAGAAATTCAAAATCTCACTTATCCTCTAGTCACTATGGTCACAGCTGTGCCATCGAGCCTGTGACATAGCGCTCAGATATTCAGTGGGCCTCACACAATCCAAAAGTGTCCAGTGTCCACAAGTGTCTGCAGAAATGCAAAATCTCACTTATCCTCTAGCCACTTTGGTCACAGCTGTGCCATCGAGCCTGTGATATAGCGCTCAGATATTCAGTGGGCCTCACACAATCCAAAAGTGTCCAGTGTCCACTAGTGTGAGCAGAAATTCAAAATCTCACTTATCCTCTAGTCACTTTGGTCACAGCTGTGCCATCGAGCCTGTGACATAGCGCTCAGATATTCAGTGGGCCTCACACAATCCAAAAGTGTCCAGTGTCCACAAGTGTCTGCAGAAATTCAAAATCTCACTTATCCTCTAGTCACTTTGGTCACAGCTGTGCCATCGAGCCTGTGACATAGCGCTCAGATATTCAGTGGGCCTCACACAATCCAAAAGTGTCCAGTGTCCACAAATTCAAAATCTCACTTATCCTCTAGTCACTTTGGTCACAGCTGTGCCGTCGAGCCTGTGACATAGCGCTCAGATATTCAGTGGGCCTCACACAATCCAAAAGTGTCCAGTGTCCACAAGTGTCTGCAGAAATTCAAAATCTCACTTATCCTCTAGTCACTTTGGTCACAGCTGTGCCATCGAGCCTGTGACATAGCGCTCAGATATACAGTGGGCCTCACACAATCCAAAAGTGTCCAGTGTCCACAAGTGTCTGCAGAAATTCAAAATTTCACTTATCCTCTAGTCTCTTTGGTCACAGCTGTGCCATCGAGCCTGTGACATAGCGCTCAGATATTCAGTGGGCCTCACACAAACCAAAAGTGTCCAGTGTCCACAAGTGTCTGCAGAAATTCAAAATCTCACTTATCCTCTAGTCACTTTGGTCACAGCTGTGCCATCGAGCCTGTGACATAGCGCTCAGATATTCAGTAGGCCTCACACAATCCAAAAGTGTACAGTGTCCACAAGAGTCTGCAGAAATTCAAAATCTCACTTATCCTCTAGTCACTTTGGTCACAGCTGTGCCATCGAGCCTGTGACATAGCGCTCAGATATTCAGTGGGCCTCACACAATCCAAAAGTATCCAGTGTCCAAAAGTCTCTGCAGAAATTCAAAATCTCACTTATCCTCTAGTCACTTTGGTCACAGCTGTGCCATCGAGCCTGTGACATAGCGCTCAGATATTCAGTGGGCCTCACACAATCCAAAAGTGTCCAGTGTCCACAAATTCAAAATCTCACTTATCCTCTAGTCACTTTGGTCACAGCTGTGCCATCGAGCCTGTGACATAGCGCTCAGATATTCAGTGGGCCTCACACAATCCAAAAGTGTCTAGTGTCCACTAGTGTGAGCAGAAATTCAAAATCTCACTTATCCTCTAGTCACTTTGGTCACAGCTGTGCCATCGAGCCTGTGACATAGCGCTCAGATATTCAGTGGGCCTCACACAATCCAAAAGTGTCCAGTGTCCACAAGTGTCTACAGAAATTCAAAATCTCACTTATCCTCTAGTCACTTTGGTCACAGCTGTGCCATCGAGCCTGTGACATAGCGCTCAGATATTCAGTGGGCCTCACACAATCCAAAAGTGTCCAGTGTCCACAAGTGTCTGCAGAAATTCAAAATCTCACTTATCCTCTAGTCACTTTGGTCACAGCTGTGCCATCGAGCCTGTGACATAGCGCTCAGATATTCAGTGGGCCTCACACAATCCAAAAGTGTCCAGTGTCCACTAGTGTGAGCAGAAATTCAAAATCTCACTTATCCTCTAGTCACTTTGGTCACAGCTGTGCCATAGCGCTCAGATATTCAGTGGACCTCAAACAATCCAAAAGTGTCCAGTGCCCAAAAGTGTCTGCAGAAATTCAAAATCTCACTTATCCTCTAGTCACTTTGGTCACAGCTGTGCCATCGAGCCTGTGACATAGCGCTCAGATATTCAGTGGGCCTCACACAATCCAAAAGTGTCCAGTGTCCACAAGTGTCTGCAGAAATTCAAAATCTCACTTATCCTCTAGTCACTATGGTCACAGCTGTGCCAACGAGCCTGTGACATAGCGCTCAGATATTCAGTGGGCCTCACACAATCCAAAAGTGTCCAGTGTCCACAAGTGTCTGCAGAAATTCAAAATCTCACTTATCCTCTAGCCACTTTGGTCACAGCTGTGCCATCGAGCCTGTGATATAGCGCTCAGATATTCAGTGGGCCTCACACAATCCAAAAGTGTCCAGTGTCCACTAGTGTGAGCAGAAATTCAAAATCTCACTTATCCTCTAGTCAATTTGGTCACAGCTGTGCCATCGAGCCTGTGACATAGCGCTCAGATATTCAGTGGGCCTCACACAATCCAAAAGTGTCCAGTGTCCACAAGTGTCTGCAGAAATTCAAAATCTCACTTATCCTCTAGTCACTTTGGTCACAGCTGTGCCATCGAGCCTGTGACATAGCGCTCAGATATTCAGTGGGCCTCACACAATCCAAAAGTGTCCAGTGTCCACAAATTCAAAATCTCACTTATCCTCTAGTCACTTTGGTCACAGCTGTGCCGTCGAGCCTGTGACATAGCGCTCAGATATTCAGTGGGCCTCACACAATCCAAAAGTGTCCAGTGTCCACAAGTGTCTGCAGAAATTCAAAATCTCACTTATCCTCTAGTCACTTTGGTCACAGCTGTGCCATCGAGCCTGTGACATAGCGCTCAGATATACAGTGGGCCTCACACAATCCAAAAGTGTCCAGTGTCCACAAGTGTCTGCAGAAATTCAAAATTTCACTTATCCTCTAGTCTCTTTGGTCACAGCTGTGCCATCGAGCCTGTGACATAGCGCTCAGATATTCAGTGGGCCTCACACAAACCAAAAGTGTCCAGTGTCCACAAGTGTCTGCAGAAATTCAAAATCTCACTTATCCTCTAGTCACTTTGGTCACAGCTGTGCCATCGAGCCTGTGACATAGCGCTCAGATATTCAGTAGGCCTCACACAATCCAAAAGTGTACAGTGTCCACAAGAGTCTGCAGAAATTCAAAATCTCACTTATCCTCTAGTCACTTTGGTCACAGCTGTGCCATCGAGCCTGTGACATAGCGCTCAGATATTCAGTGGGCCTCACACAATCCAAAAGTATCCAGTGTCCACAAGTCTCTGCAGAAATTCAAAATCTCACTTATCCTCTAGTCACTTTGGTCACAGCTGTGCCATCAAGCCTGAGACATAGCGCTCAGATATTCAGTGGGCCTCACACAATCCAAAAGTGTCCAGTGTCCACAAGTGTCTGCAGAAATTCAAAATCTCACTTATCCTCTAGTCACTTTGGTCACAGCTGTGCCATCGAGCCTGTGACATAGCGCTCAGATATTCAGTGGGCCTCACACAATCCAAAAGTGTCCAGTGTCCACAAGTGTCTGCAGAAATTCAAAATCTCACTTATCCTCTTGTCACTTTGGTCACAGCTGTGCCATCGAGCCTGTGACATAGCGCTCAGATATTCAGTGGGCCTCACACAATCCAAAAGTGTACAGTGTCCACAAGTGTCTGCATAAATTCAAAATCTAACTTATCCTCTAGTCACTTTGGTCACAGCTGTGCCATCGAGCCTGTGACATAGCGCTCAGATATTCATTGGGCCTCACACAATCCAAAAGTGTCCAGTGTCCACTAGTGTGAGCAGAAATTCAAAATCTCACTTATCCTCTAGTCACTTTGGTCACAGCAGTGCCATCGAGCCTGTGACATAGCGCTCAGATATTCAGTGGGCCTCACACAATCCAAAAGTGTACAGTGTCCACAAGTGTCTGCAGAAATTCAAAATCTCACTTATCCTCTAGTCACTTTGGTCACAGCTGTGCCATCGAGCCTGTGACATAGCGCTCAGATATTCAGTGGGCCTCACACAATCCAAAAGTGTACAGTGTCCACAAGTGTCTGCAGAAATTCAAAATCTCACTTATCCTCTAGTCACTTTGGTCACAGCTGTGCCATCGAGCCTGTGACATAGCGCTCAGATATTCAGTGGGCCTCACACAATCCAAAAGTGTCCAGTGTCCACAAGTGTCTGCAGAAATTCAAAATCTCACTTATCCTCTAGTCACTTTGGTCACAGCTGTGCCATCGAGCCTGTGACATAGCGCTCAGATATTCAGTGGGCCTCACACAATCCAAAAGTGTCCAGTGTCCACAAGTGTCTGCAGAAATTCAAAATCTCACTTATCCTCTAGTCACTTTGGTCACAGCTGTGCCATCGAGCCTGTGACATAGCGCTCAGATATTCAGTGGGCCTCACACAATCCAAATGTGTCCAGTGTCCACTAGTGTGAGCAGAAATTCAAAATCTCACTTATCCTCTAGTCACTTTGGTCACAGCTGTGCCATCGAGCCTGTGACATAGCGCTCAGATATTCAGTGGGCCTCACACAATCCAAAAGTGTCCAGTGTCCACAAGTGTCTGCAGAAATTCAAAATCTCACTTATCCTCTAGTCACTTTGGTCACAGCTGTGCCATCGAGCCTGTGACATAGCGCTCAGATATTCAGTGGGCCTCACACAATCCAAAAGTGTCCAGTGTCCACAAGTGTGAGCAGAAATTCAAAATCTCACTTATCCTCTAGTCACTTTGGTCACAGCTGTGCCATCTAGCCTGTGACATAGCGCTCAGATATTCAGTGGGCCTCACACAATCCAAAAGTGTCCAGTGTCCACAAGTGTCTGCAGAAATTCAAAATCTCACTTATCCTCTAGTCACTTTGGTCACAGCTGTGCCATCGAGCCTGTGACATAGCGCTCAGATATTCATTGGGCCTCACACAATCCAAAAGTGTCCAGTGTCCACAAGTGTCTGCAGAAATTCAAAATCTCACTTATCCTCTAGTCACTTTGGTCACAGCTGTGCCATCGAGCCTGTGACATAGCGCTCAGATATTCAGTGGGCCTCACACAATCCAAAAGTGTCCAGTGTCCACAAGTGTCTGCAGAAATTCAAAATCTCACTTATCCTCTAGTCACTTTGGTCACAGCTGTGCCATCGAGCCTGTGACATAGCGCTCAGATATTCAATGGGCCTCACACAATCCAAAAGTGTCCAGTGTCCACTAGTGTGAGCAGAAATTCAAAATCTCACTTATCCTCTAGTCACTTTGGTCACAGCTGTGCCATCGAGCCTGTGACATAGCGCTCAGATATTCAGTGGGCCTCACACAATCCAAAAGTGTCCAGTGTCCACAAGTGTCTGCAGAAATTCAAAATCTCACTTATCCTCTAGTCACTTTGGTCACAGCTGTGCCATCGAGCCTGTGACATAGTGCTCAGATATTCAGTGGGCCTCACACAATCCAAAAGTGTCCAGTGTCCACAAGTGTCTGCAGAAATTCAAAATCTCACTTATCCTCTAGTCACTTTGGTCACAGCTGTGCCATCGAGCCTGTGACATAGCGCTCAGATATTCAGTGGGCCTCACACAAGCCAAAAGTGTCCAGTGTCCACAAGTGTCTGCAGAAATTCAAAATTTCACTTATCCTCTAGTCTCTTTGGTCACAGCTGTGCCATCGAGCCTGTGACATAGCGCTCAGATATTCAGTGGGCCTCACACGATCCAAAAGTGTCCAGTGTCCACAAGTGTCTGCAGAAATTCAAAATCTCACTTATCCTCTAGTCACTTTGGTCACAGCTGTGCCATCGAGCCTGTGACATAGCGCTCAGATATTCAGTGGGCCTCACACAATCCAAAAGTGTACAGTGTCCGCAAGAGTCTGCAGAAATTCAAAATCTCACTTATCCTCTAGTCACTTTGGTCACAGCTGTGCCATCGAGCCTGTGACATAGCGCTCAGATATTCAGTGGGCCTCACACAATCCAAAAGTATCCAGTGTCCACAAGTCTCTGCAGAAATTCAAAATCTCACTTATCCTCTAGTCACTTTGGTCACAGCTGTGCCATCGAGCCTGTGACATAGCGCTCAGATATTCAGTGGGCCTCACACAATCCAAAAGTGTCCAGTGTCCACAAGTGTCTGCAGAAATTCAAAATCTCACTTATCCTCTAGTCACTTTGGTCACAGCTGTGCCATCGAGCCTGTGACATAGCGCTCAGATATTCAGTGGGCCTCACACAATCCAAAAGTGTCCAGTGTCCACAAGTGTCTGCAGAAATTCATAATCTCACTTATCCTCTAGTCACTTTGGTCACAGCTGTGACATCGAGCCTGTGACATAGCGCTCAGATATTCAGTGGGCCTCACACAATCCAAAAGTGTCCAGTGTCCACTAGTGTGAGCAGAAATTCAAAATCTCACTTATCCTCTAGTCACTTTGGTCACAGCTGTGCCATCGAGCCTGTGACATAGCGCTCAGATATTCAGTGGACCTCAAACAATCCAAAAGTGTCCAGTGCCCACAAGTGTCTGCAGAAATTCAAAATCTCACTTATCCTCTAGTCACTTTGGTCACAGCTGTGCCATCGAGCCTGTGACATAGCGCTCAGATATTCAGTGGGCCTCACACAATCCAAAAGTGTCCAGTGTCCACAAATTCAAAATCTCACTTATCCTCTAGTCACTTTGGTCACAGCTGTGCCATCGAGCCTGTGACATAGCGCTCAGATATTCAGTGGGCCTCACACAATCCAAAAGTGTCCAGTGTCCACAAGTGTCTGCAGAAATTCAAAATCTCACTTATCCTCTAGTCACTTTGGTCACAGCTGTGCCATCGAGCCTGTGACATAGCGCTCAGATATTCAGTGGGCCTCACACAATCCAAAAGTGTCCAGTGTCCACAAGTGTCTGCAGAAATTCAAAATTTCACTTATCCTCTAGTCTCTTTGGTCACAGCTGTGCCATCGAGCCTGTGACATAGCGCTCAGATATTCAGTGGGCCTCACACAATCCAAAAGTGTCCAGTGTCCACAAGTGTCTGCAGAAATTCAAAATTTCACTTATCCTCTAGTCTCTTTGGTCACAGCTGTGCCATCGAGCCTGTGACATAGCGCTCAGATATTCAGTGGGCCTCACACAATCCAAAAGTGTCCAGTGTCCACTAGTGTGAGCAGAAATTCAAAATCTCACTTATCCTCTAGTCACTTTGGTCACAGCTGTGCCATCGAGCCTGTGACATAGCGCTCAGATATTCAGTGGGCCTCACACAATCCAAAAGTGTCCAGTGTCCACAAGTGTCTGCAGAAATTCAAAATCTCACTTATCCTCTAGTCACTTTGGTCACAGCTGTGCCATCGAGCCTGTGACATAGTGCTCAGATATTCAGTGGGCCTCACACAATCCAAAAGTGTCCAGTGTCCACAAGTGTCTGCAGAAATTGAAAATCTCACTTATCCTCTAGTCACTTTGGTCACAGCTGTGCCATCGAGCCTGTGACATAGCGCTCAGATATTCAGTGGGCCTCACACAATCCAAAAGTGTCCAGTGTCCACAAATTCAAAATCTCACTTATCCTCTAGTCACTTTGGTCACAGCTATGCCATCGACCCTGTGACATAGCGCTTAGATATTCAGTGGGCCTCACACAATCCAAAAGTGTCCAGTGTCCACAAGTGTCTGCAGAAATTCAAAATCTCACTTATCCTCTAGTCACTTTGGTCACAGCTGTGCCATCGAGCCTGTGACATAGCGCTCAGATATTCAGTGGGCCTCACACAATCCAAAAGTGTCCAGTGTCCACAAGTGTCTGCAGAAATTCAAAATCTCACTTATCCTCTAGTCACTTTGGTCACAGCTGTGCCATCGAGCCTGTGACATAGCGCTCAGATATTCAGTGGGCCTCACACAATCCAAAAGTGTCCAGTGTCCACAAGTGTCTGCAGAAATTCAAAATCTCACTTATCCTCTAGTCACTTTGGTCACAGCTGTGCCATCGAGCCTGTGACATAGCGCTCAGATATTCAGTGGGCCTCACACATTCCAAAAGTGTACAGTGTCCACAAGTGTCTGCAGAAATTCAAAATCTCACTTATCTTCTAGTCACTTTGGTCACAGCTGTGCCATCGAGCCTGTGACATAGCGCTCAGATATTCAGTGGGCCTCACACAATCCAAAAGTGTCCAGTGTCCACTAGTGTGAGCAGAAATTCAAAATCTCACTTATCCTCTAGTCACTTTGGTCACAGCTGTGCCATCGAGCCTGTGACATAGCGCTCAGATATTCAGTGGGCCTCACACAATCCAAAAGTGTCCAGTGTCCACAAGTGTCTGCAGAAATTCAAAATCTCACTTATACTCTAGTCACTTTGGTCACAGCTGTGCCATCGAGCCTGTGACATAGCGCTCAGATATTCAGTGGGCCTCACACAATCCAAAAGTGTCCAGTGTCCACAAGTGTCTGCAGAAATTCAAAATCTCACTTATCCTCTAGTCACTTTGGTCACAGCTGTGCCATCGAGCCTGTGACATAGCGCTCAGATGTTCAGTGGGCCTCACACAATCCTAAAGTGTCCAGTGTCCACTAGTGTGAGCAGAAATTCAAAATCTCACTTATCCTCTAGTCACTTTGCTCACAGCTGTGCCATCGAGCCTGTGACATAGCGCTCAGATATTCAGTGGGCCTCACACAATCCAAAAGTGTCCAGTGTCCACAAGTGTCTGCAGAAATTCAAAATCTCACTTATCCTCTAGTCACTTTGGTCACAGCTGTGCCGTCGAGCCTGTGACATAGCGCTCAGATATTCAGTGGGCCTCACACAATCCAAAAGTGTCCAGTGTCCACAAGTGTCTGCAGAAATTCAAAATCTCACTTATCCTCTAGTCACTTTGGTCACAGCTGTGCCATCGAGCCTGTGACATAGCGCTCAGATATACAGTGGGCCTCACACAATCCAAAAGTGTCCAGTGTCCACAAGTGTCTGCAGAAATTCAAAATTTCACTTATCCTCTAGTCTCTTTGGTCACAGCTGTGCCATCGAGCCTGTGACATAGCGCTCAGATATTCAGTGGGCCTCACACAAACCAAAAGTGTCCAGTGTCCACAAGTGTCTGCAGAAATTCAAAATCTCACTTTTCCTCTAGTCACTTTGGTCACAGCTGTGCCATCGAGCCTGTGACATAGCGCTCAGATATTCAGTAGGCCTCACACAATCCAAAAGTGTACAGTGTCCACAAGAGTCTGCAGAAATTCAAAATCTCACTTATCCTCTAGTCACTTTGGTCACAGCTGTGCCATCGAGCCTGTGACATAGCGCTCAGATATTCAGTGGGCCTCACACAATCCAAAAGTATCCAGTGTCCACAAGTCTCTGCAGAAATTCAAAATCTCACTTATCCTCTAGTCACTTTGGTCACAGCTGTGCCATCAAGCCTGAGACATAGCGCTCAGATATTCAGTGGGCCTCACACAATCCAAAAGTGTCCAGTGTCCACAAGTGTCTGCAGAAATTCAAAATCTCACTTATCCTCTAGTCACTTTGGTCACAGCTGTGCCATCGAGCCTGTGACATAGCGCTCAGATATTCAGTGGGCCTCACACAATCCAAAAGTGTCCAGTGTCCACAAGTGTCTGCAGAAATTCAAAATCTCACTTATCCTCTAGTCACTTTGGTCACAGCTGTGCCATCGAGCCTGTGACATAGCGCTCAGATATTCAGTGGGCCTCACACAATCCAAAAGTGTACAGTGTCCACAAGTGTCTGCAGAAATTCAAAATCTAACTTATCCTCTAGTCACTTTGGTCACAGCTGTGCCATCGAGCCTGTGACATAGCGCTCAGATATTCATTGGGCCTCACACAATCCAAAAGTGTCCAGTGTCCACTAGTGTGAGCAGAAATTCAAAATCTCACTTATCCTCTAGTCACTTTGGTCACAGCTGTGCCATCGAGCCTGTGACATAGCGCTCAGATATTCAGTGGGCCTCACACAATCCAAAAGTGTACAGTGTCCACAAGTGTCTGCAGAAATTCAAAATCTCACTTATCCTCTAGTCACTTTGGTCACAGCTGTGCCATCGAGCCTGTGACATAGCGCTCAGATATTCAGTGGGCCTAACACAATCCAAAAGTGTACAGTGTCCACAAGTGTCTGCAGAAATTCAAAATCTCACTTATCCTCTAGTCACTTTGGTCACAGCTGTGCCATCGAGCCTGTGACATAGCGCTCAGATATTCAGTGGGCCTCACACAATCCAAAAGTGTCCAGTGTCCACAAGTGTCTGCAGAAATTCAAAATCTAACTTATCCTCTAGTCACTTTGGTCACAGCTGTGCCATCGAGCCTGTGACATAGCGCTCAGATATTCAGTGGGCCTCACACAATCCAAAAGTGTCCAGTGTCCACAAGTGTCTGCAGAAATTCAAAATCTCACTTATCCTCTAGTCACTTTGGTCACAGCTGTGCCATCGAGCCTGTGACATAGCGCTCAGATATTCAGTGGGCCTCACACAATCAAAATGTGTCCAGTGTCCACTAGTGTGAGCAGAAATTCAAAATCTCACTTATCCTCTAGTCACTTTGGTCACAGCTGTGCCATCGAGCCTGTGACATAGCGCTCAGATATTCAGTGGGCCTCACACAATCCAAAAGTGTCCAGTGTCCACAAGTGTCTGCAGAAATTCAAAATCTCACTTATCCTCTAGTCACTTTGGTCACAGCTGTGCCATCGAGCCTGTGACATAGCGCTCAGATATTCAGTGGGCCTCACACAATCCAAAAGTGTCCAGTGTCCACAAGTGTCTGCAGAAATTCAAAATCTCACTTATCCTCTAGTCACTTTGGTCACAGCTGTGCCATCTAGCCTGTGACATAGCGCTCAGATATTCAGTGGGCCTCACACAATCCAAAAGTGTCCAGTGTCCACAAGTGTCTGCAGAAATTCAAAATCTCACTTATCCTCTAGTCACTTTGGTCACAGCTGTGCCATCGAGCCTGTGACATAGCGCTCAGATATTCAGTGGGCCTCACACAATCCAAAAGTGTCCAGTGTCCACAAGTGTCTGCAGAAATTCAAAATCTCACTTATCCTCTAGTCACTTTGGTCACAGCTGTGCCATCGAGCCTGTGACATAGCGCTCAGATATTCAGTGGGCCTCACACAATCCAAAAGTGTCCAGTGTCCACAAGTGTCTGCAGAAATTCAAAATCTCACTTATCCTCTAGTCACTTTGGTCACAGCTGTGCCATCGAGCCTGTGACATAGCGCTCAGATATTCAGTGGGCCTCACACAATCCAAAAGTGTCCAGTGTCCACTAGTGTGAGCAGAAATTCAAAATCTCACTTATCCTCTAGTCACTTTGGTCACAGCTGTGCCATCGAGCCTGTGACATAGCGCTCAGATATTCAGTGGGCCTCACACAATCCAAAAGTGTCCAGTGTCCACAAGTGTCTGCAGAAATTCAAAATCTCACTTATCCTCTAGTCACTTTGGTCACAGCTGTGCCATCGAGCCTGTGACATAGTGCTCAGATATTCAGTGGGCCTCACACAATCCAAAAGTGTCCAGTGTCCACAAGTGTCTGCAGAAATTCAAAATCTCACTTATCCTCTAGTCACTTTGGTCACAGCTGTGCCATCGAGCCTGTGACATAGCGCTCAGATATTCAGTGGGCCTCACACAATCCAAAAGTGTCCAGTGTCCACAAGTGTCTGCAGAAATTCAAAATTTCACTTATCCTCTAGTCTCTTTGGTCACAGCTGTGCCATCGAGCCTGTGACATAGCGCTCAGATATTCAGTGGGCCTCACACGATCCAAAAGTGTCCAGTGTCCACAAGTGTCTGCAGAAATTCAAAATCTCACTTATCCTCTAGTCACTTTGGTCACAGCTGTGCCATCGAGCCTGTGACATAGCGCTCAGATATTCAGTGGGCCTCACACAATCCAAAAGTGTACAGTGTCCGCAAGAGTCTGCAGAAATTCAAAATCTCACTTATCCTCTAGTCACTTTGGTCACAGCTGTGCCATCGAGCCTGTGACATAGCGCTCAGATATTCAGTGGGCCTCACACAATCCAAAAGTATCCAGTGTCCACAAGTCTCTGCAGAAATTCAAAATCTCACTTATCCTCTAGTCACTTTGGTCACAGCTGTGCCATCGAGCCTGTGACATAGCGCTCAGATATTCAGTGGGCCTCACACAATCCAAAAGTGTCCAGTGTCCACAAGTGTCTGCAGAAATTCAAAATCTCACTTATCCTCTAGTCACTTTGGTCACAGCTGTGCCATCGAGCCTGTGACATAGCGCTCAGATATTCAGTGGGCCTCACACAATCCAAAAGTGTCCAGTGTCCACAAGTGTCTGCAGAAATTCAAAATCTCACTTATCCTCTAGTCACTTTGGTCACAGCTGTGACATCGAGCCTGTGACATAGCGCTCAGATATTCAGTGGGCCTCACACAATCCAAAAGTGTCCAGTGTCCACTAGTGTGAGCAGAAATTCAAAATCTCACTTATCCTCTAGTCACTTTGGTCACAGCTGTGCCATCGAGCCTGTGACATAGCGCTCAGATATTCTGTGGACCTCAAACAATCCAAAAGTGTCCAGTGCCCACAAGTGTCTGCAGAAATTCAAAATCTCACTTATCCTCTAGTCACTTTGGTCACAGCTGTGCCATCGAGCCTGTGACATAGCGCTCAGATATTCAGTGGGCCTCACACAATCCAAAAGTGTCCAGTGTCCACAAGTGTCTGCAGAAATTCAAAATCTCACTTATTCTCTAGTCACTATGGTCACAGCTGTGCCATCGAGCCTGTGACATAGCGCTCAGATATTCAGTGGGCCTCACACAATCCAAAAGTGTCCAGTGACCACAAGTGTCTGCAGAAATTCGAAATCTCACTTATCCTCTAGCCACTTTGGTCACAGCTGTGCCATCGAGCCTGTGATATAGCGCTCAGATATTCAGTGGGCCTCACACAATCCAAAAGTGTCCAGTGTCCACTAGTGTGAGCAGAAATTCAAAATCTCACTTATCCTCTAGTCACTTTGGTCACAGCTGTGCCATCGAGCCTGTGACATAGCGCTCAGATATTCAGTGGGCCTCACACAATCCAAAAGTGTCCAGTGTCCACAAGTGTCTGCAGAAATTCAAAATTTCACTTATCCTCTAGTCTCTTTGGTCACAGCTGTGCCATCGAGCCTGTGACATAGCGCTCAGATATTCAGTGGGCCTCACACAATCCAAAAGTGTCCAGTGTCCACAAGTGTCTGCAGAAATTCAAAATCTCACTTATCCTCTAGTCACTTTGGTCACAGCTGTGCCATCGAGCCTGTGACATAGCGCTCAGATATTCAGTGGGCCTCACACAATCCAAAAGTGTACAGTGTCCACAAGAGTCTGCAGAAATTCAAAATCTCACTTATCCTCTAGTCACTTTGGTCACAGCTGTGCCATCGAGCCTGTGACATAGCGCTCAGATATTCAGTGGGCCTCACACAATCCAAAAGTATCCAGTGTCCAAAAGTCTCTGCAGAAATTCAAAATCTCACTTATCCTCTAGTCACTTTGGTCACAGCTGTGCCATCGAGCCTGTGACATAGCGCTCAGATATTCAGTGGGCCTCACACAATCCAAAAGTGTCCAGTGTCCACAAATTCAAAATCTCACTTATCCTCTAGTCACTTTGGTCACAGCTGTGCCATCGAGCCTGTGACATAGCGCTCAGATATTCAGTGGGCCTCACACAATCCAAAAGTGTCTAGTGTCCACTAGTGTGAGCAGAAATTCAAAATCTCACTTATCCTCTAGTCACTTTGGTCACAGCTGTGCCATCGATCCTGTGACATAGCGCTCAGATATTCAGTGGGCCTCACACAATCCAAAAGTGTCCAGTGTCCACAAGTGTCTGCAGAAATTCAAAATCTCACTTATCCTCTAGTCACTTTGGTCACAGCTGTGCCATCGAGCCTGTGACATAGCGCTCAGATATTCAGTGGGCCTCACACAATCCAAAAGTGTCCAGTGTCCACAAGTGTCTGCAGAAATTCAAAATCTCACTTATCCTCTAGTCACTTTGGTCACAGCTGTGCCATCGAGCCTGTGACATAGCGCTCAGATATTCAGTGGGCCTCACACAATCCAAAAGTGTCCAGTGTCCACTAGTGTGAGCAGAAATTCAAAATCTCACTTATCCTCTAGTCACTTTGGTCACAGCTGTGCCATAGCGCTCAGATATTCAGTGGACCTCAAACAATCCAAAAGTGTCCAGTGCCCAAAAGTGTCTGCAGAAATTCAAAATCTCACTTATCCTCTAGTCACTTTGGTCACAGCTGTGCCATCGAGCCTGTGACATAGCGCTCAGATATTCAGTGGGCCTCACACAATCCAAAAGTGTCCTGTGTCCACAAGTGTCTGCAGAAATTCAAAATCTCACTTATCCTCTAGTCACTATGGTCACAGCTGTGCCATCGAGCCTGTGACATAGCGCTCAGATATTCAGTGGGCCTCACACAATCCAAAAGTGTCCAGTGTCCACAAGTGTCTGCAGAAATTCAAAATCTCACTTATCCTCTAGCCACTTTGGTCACAGCTGTGCCATCGAGCCTGTGATATAGCGCTCAGATATTCAGTGGGCCTCACACAATCCAAAAGTGTCCAGTGTCCACTAGTGTGAGCAGAAATTCAAAATCTCACTTATCCTCTAGTCACTTTGGTCACAGCTGTGCCATCGAGCCTGTGACATAGCGCTCAGATATTCAGTGGGCCTCACACAATCCAAAAGTGTCCAGTGTCCACAAGTGTCTGCAGAAATTCAAAATCTCACTTATCCTCTAGTCACTTTGGTCACAGCTGTGCCATCGAGCCTGTGACATAGCGCTCAGATATTCAGTGGGCCTCACACAATCCAAAAGTGTCCAGTGTCCACAAGTGTCTGCAGAAATTCAAAATCTCACTTATCCTCTAGTCACTTTGGTCACAGCTGTGCCATCTAGCCTGTGACATAGCGCTCAGATATTCAGTGGGCCTCACACAATCCAAAAGTGTCCAGTGTCCACAAGTGTCTGCAGAAATTCAAAATCTCACTTATCCTCTAGTCACTTTGGTCACAGCTGTGCCATCGAGCCTGTGACATAGCGCTCAGATATTCATTGGGCCTCACACAATCCAAAAGTGTCCAGTGTCCACAAGTGTCTGCAGAAATTCAAAATCTCACTTATCCTCTAGTCACTTTGGTCACAGCTGTGCCATCGAGCCTGTGACATAGCGCTCAGATATTCAGTGGGCCTCACACAATCCAAAAGTGTCCAGTGTCCACAAGTGTCTGCAGAAATTCAAAATCTCACTTATCCTCTAGTCACTTTGGTCACAGCTGTGCCATCGAGCCTGTGACATAGCGCTCAGATATTCAATGGGCCTCACACAATCCAAAAGTGTCCAGTGTCCACTAGTGTGAGCAGAAATTCAAAATCTCACTTATCCTCTAGTCACTTTGGTCACAGCTGTGCCATCGAGCCTGTGACATAGCGCTCAGATATTCAGTGGGCCTCACACAATCCAAAAGTGTCCAGTGTCCACAAGTGTCTGCAGAAATTCAAAATCTCACTTATCCTCTAGTCACTTTGGTCACAGCTGTGCCATCGAGCCTGTGACATAGTGCTCAGATATTCAGTGGGCCTCACACAATCCAAAAGTGTCCAGTGTCCACAAGTGTCTGCAGAAATTCAAAATCTCACTTATCCTCTAGTCACTTTGGTCACAGCTGTGCCATCGAGCCTGTGACATAGCGCTCAGATATTCAGTGGGCCTCACACAAGCCAAAAGTGTCCAGTGTCCACAAGTGTCTGCAGAAATTCAAAATTTCACTTATCCTCTAGTCTCTTTGGTCACAGCTGTGCCATCGAGCCTGTGACATAGCGCTCAGATATTCAGTGGGCCTCACACGATCCAAAAGTGTCCAGTGTCCACAAGTGTCTGCAGAAATTCAAAATCTCACTTATCCTCTAGTCACTTTGGTCACAGCTGTGCCATCGAGCCTGTGACATAGCGCTCAGATATTCAGTGGGCCTCACACAATCCAAAAGTGTACAGTGTCCGCAAGAGTCTGCAGAAATTCAAAATCTCACTTATCCTCTAGTCACTTTGGTCACAGCTGTGCCATCGAGCCTGTGACATAGCGCTCAGATATTCAGTGGGCCTCACACAATCCAAAAGTATCCAGTGTCCACAAGTCTCTGCAGAAATTCAAAATCTCACTTATCCTCTAGTCACTTTGGTCACAGCTGTGCCATCGAGCCTGTGACATAGCGCTCAGATATTCAGTGGGCCTCACACAATCCAAAAGTGTCCAGTGTCCACAAGTGTCTGCAGAAATTCAAAATCTCACTTATCCTCTAGTCACTTTGGTCACAGCTGTGCCATCGAGCCTGTGACATAGCGCTCAGATATTCAGTGGGCCTCACACAATCCAAAAGTGTCCAGTGTCCACAAGTGTCTGCAGAAATTCATAATCTCACTTATCCTCTAGTCACTTTGGTCACAGCTGTGACATCGAGCCTGTGACATAGCGCTCAGATATTCAGTGGGCCTCACACAATCCAAAAGTGTCCAGTGTCCACTAGTGTGAGCAGAAATTCAAAATCTCACTTATCCTCTAGTCACTTTGGTCACAGCTGTGCCATCGAGCCTGTGACATAGCGCTCAGATATTCAGTGGACCTCAAACAATCCAAAAGTGTCCAGTGCCCACAAGTGTCTGCAGAAATTCAAAATCTCACTTATCCTCTAGTCACTTTGGTCACAGCTGTGCCATCGAGCCTGTGACATAGCGCTCAGATATTCAGTGGGCCTCACACAATCCAAAAGTGTCCAGTGTCCACAAATTCAAAATCTCACTTATCCTCTAGTCACTTTGGTCACAGCTGTGCCATCGAGCCTGTGACATAGCGCTCAGATATTCAGTGGGCCTCACACAATCCAAAAGTGTCCAGTGTCCACAAGTGTCTGCAGAAATTCAAAATCTCACTTATCCTCTAGTCACTTTGGTCACAGCTGTGCCATCGAGCCTGTGACATAGCGCTCAGATATTCAGTGGGCCTCACACAATCCAAAAGTGTCCAGTGTCCACAAGTGTCTGCAGAAATTCAAAATTTCACTTATCCTCTAGTCTCTTTGGTCACAGCTGTGCCATCGAGCCTGTGACATAGCGCTCAGATATTCAGTGGGCCTCACACAATCCAAAAGTGTCCAGTGTCCACAAGTGTCTGCAGAAATTCAAAATTTCACTTATCCTCTAGTCTCTTTGGTCACAGCTGTGCCATCGAGCCTGTGACATAGCGCTCAGATATTCAGTGGGCCTCACACAATCCAAAAGTGTCCAGTGTCCACTAGTGTGAGCAGAAATTCAAAATCTCACTTATCCTCTAGTCACTTTGGTCACAGCTGTGCCATCGAGCCTGTGACATAGCGCTCAGATATTCAGTGGGCCTCACACAATCCAAAAGTGTCCAGTGTCCACAAGTGTCTGCAGAAATTCAAAATCTCACTTATCCTCTAGTCACTTTGGTCACAGCTGTGCCATCGAGCCTGTGACATAGTGCTCAGATATTCAGTGGGCCTCACACAATCCAAAAGTGTCCAGTGTCCACAAGTGTCTGCAGAAATTGAAAATCTCACTTATCCTCTAGTCACTTTGGTCACAGCTGTGCCATCGAGCCTGTGACATAGCGCTCAGATATTCAGTGGGCCTCACACAATCCAAAAGTGTCCAGTGTCCACAAATTCAAAATCTCACTTATCCTCTAGTCACTTTGGTCACAGCTATGCCATCGACCCTGTGACATAGCGCTTAGATATTCAGTGGGCCTCACACAATCCAAAAGTGTCCAGTGTCCACAAGTGTCTGCAGAAATTCAAAATCTCACTTATCCTCTAGTCACTTTGGTCACAGCTGTGCCATCGAGCCTGTGACATAGCGCTCAGATATTCAGTGGGCCTCACACAATCCAAAAGTGTCCAGTGTCCACAAGTGTCTGCAGAAATTCAAAATCTCACTTATCCTCTAGTCACTTTGGTCACAGCTGTGCCATCGAGCCTGTGACATAGCGCTCAGATATTCAGTGGGCCTCACACAATCCAAAAGTGTCCAGTGTCCACAAGTGTCTGCAGAAATTCAAAATCTCACTTATCCTCTAGTCACTTTGGTCACAGCTGTGCCATCGAGCCTGTGACATAGCGCTCAGATATTCAGTGGGCCTCACACATTCCAAAAGTGTACAGTGTCCACAAGTGTCTGCAGAAATTCAAAATCTCACTTATCTTCTAGTCACTTTGGTCACAGCTGTGCCATCGAGCCTGTGACATAGCGCTCAGATATTCAGTGGGCCTCACACAATCCAAAAGTGTCCAGTGTCCACTAGTGTGAGCAGAAATTCAAAATCTCACTTATCCTCTAGTCACTTTGGTCACAGCTGTGCCATCGAGCCTGTGACATAGCGCTCAGATATTCAGTGGGCCTCACACAATCCAAAAGTGTCCAGTGTCCACAAGTGTCTGCAGAAATTCAAAATCTCACTTATACTCTAGTCACTTTGGTCACAGCTGTGCCATCGAGCCTGTGACATAGCGCTCAGATATTCAGTGGGCCTCACACAATCCAAAAGTGTCCAGTGTCCACAAGTGTCTGCAGAAATTCAAAATCTCACTTATCCTCTAGTCACTTTGGTCACAGCTGTGCCATCGAGCCTGTGACATAGCGCTCAGATGTTCAGTGGGCCTCACACAATCCTAAAGTGTCCAGTGTCCACTAGTGTGAGCAGAAATTCAAAATCTCACTTATCCTCTAGTCACTTTGCTCACAGCTGTGCCATCGAGCCTGTGACATAGCGCTCAGATATTCAGTGGGCCTCACACAATCCAAAAGTGTCCAGTGTCCACAAGTGTCTGCAGAAATTCAAAATCTCACTTATCCTCTAGTCACTTTGGTCACAGCTGTGCCGTCGAGCCTGTGACATAGCGCTCAGATATTCAGTGGGCCTCACACAATCCAAAAGTGTCCAGTGTCCACAAGTGTCTGCAGAAATTCAAAATCTCACTTATCCTCTAGTCACTTTGGTCACAGCTGTGCCATCGAGCCTGTGACATAGCGCTCAGATATACAGTGGGCCTCACACAATCCAAAAGTGTCCAGTGTCCACAAGTGTCTGCAGAAATTCAAAATTTCACTTATCCTCTAGTCTCTTTGGTCACAGCTGTGCCATCGAGCCTGTGACATAGCGCTCAGATATTCAGTGGGCCTCACACAAACCAAAAGTGTCCAGTGTCCACAAGTGTCTGCAGAAATTCAAAATCTCACTTATCCTCTAGTCACTTTGGTCACAGCTGTGCCATCGAGCCTGTGACATAGCGCTCAGATATTCAGTAGGCCTCACACAATCCAAAAGTGTACAGTGTCCACAAGAGTCTGCAGAAATTCAAAATCTCACTTATCCTCTAGTCACTTTGGTCACAGCTGTGCCATCGAGCCTGTGACATAGCGCTCAGATATTCAGTGGGCCTCACACAATCCAAAAGTATCCAGTGTCCACAAGTCTCTGCAGAAATTCAAAATCTCACTTATCCTCTAGTCACTTTGGTCACAGCTGTGCCATCAAGCCTGAGACATAGCGCTCAGATATTCAGTGGGCCTCACACAATCCAAAAGTGTCCAGTGTCCACAAGTGTCTGCAGAAATTCAAAATCTCACTTATCCTCTAGTCACTTTGGTCACAGCTGTGCCATCGAGCCTGTGACATAGCGCTCAGATATTCAGTGGGCCTCACACAATCCAAAAGTGTCCAGTGTCCACAAGTGTCTGCAGAAATTCAAAATCTCACTTATCCTCTAGTCACTTTGGTCACAGCTGTGCCATCGAGCCTGTGACATAGCGCTCAGATATTCAGTGGGCCTCACACAATCCAAAAGTGTACAGTGTCCACAAGTGTCTGCAGAAATTCAAAATCTAACTTATCCTCTAGTCACTTTGGTCACAGCTGTGCCATCGAGCCTGTGACATAGCGCTCAGATATTCATTGGGCCTCACACAATCCAAAAGTGTCCAGTGTCCACTAGTGTGAGCAGAAATTCAAAATCTCACTTATCCTCTAGTCACTTTGGTCACAGCTGTGCCATCGAGCCTGTGACATAGCGCTCAGATATTCAGTGGGCCTCACACAATCCAAAAGTGTACAGTGTCCACAAGTGTCTGCAGAAATTCAAAATCTCACTTATCCTCTAGTCACTTTGGTCACAGCTGTGCCATCGAGCCTGTGACATAGCGCTCAGATATTCAGTGGGCCTAACACAATCCAAAAGTGTACAGTGTCCACAAGTGTCTGCAGAAATTCAAAATCTCACTTATCCTCTAGTCACTTTGGTCACAGCTGTGCCATCGAGCCTGTGACATAGCGCTCAGATATTCAGTGGGCCTCACACAATCCAAAAGTGTCCAGTGTCCACAAGTGTCTGCAGAAATTCAAAATCTAACTTATCCTCTAGTCACTTTGGTCACAGCTGTGCCATCGAGCCTGTGACATAGCGCTCAGATATTCAGTGGGCCTCACACAATCCAAAAGTGTCCAGTGTCCACAAGTGTCTGCAGAAATTCAAAATCTCACTTATCCTCTAGTCACTTTGGTCACAGCTGTGCCATCGAGCCTGTGACATAGCGCTCAGATATTCAGTGGGCCTCACACAATCAAAATGTGTCCAGTGTCCACTAGTGTGAGCAGAAATTCAAAATCTCACTTATCCTCTAGTCACTTTGGTCACAGCTGTGCCATCGAGCCTGTGACATAGCGCTCAGATATTCAGTGGGCCTCACACAATCCAAAAGTGTCCAGTGTCCACAAGTGTCTGCAGAAATTCAAAATCTCACTTATCCTCTAGTCACTTTGGTCACAGCTGTGCCATCGAGCCTGTGACATAGCGCTCAGATATTCAGTGGGCCTCACACAATCCAAAAGTGTCCAGTGTCCACAAGTGTCTGCAGAAATTCAAAATCTCACTTATCCTCTAGTCACTTTGGTCACAGCTGTGCCATCTAGCCTGTGACATAGCGCTCAGATATTCAGTGGGCCTCACACAATCCAAAAGTGTCCAGTGTCCACAAGTGTCTGCAGAAATTCAAAATCTCACTTATCCTCTAGTCACTTTGGTCACAGCTGTGCCATCGAGCCTGTGACATAGCGCTCAGATATTCAGTGGGCCTCACACAATCCAAAAGTGTCCAGTGTCCACAAGTGTCTGCAGAAATTCAAAATCTCACTTATCCTCTAGTCACTTTGGTCACAGCTGTGCCATCGAGCCTGTGACATAGCGCTCAGATATTCAGTGGGCCTCACACAATCCAAAAGTGTCCAGTGTCCACAAGTGTCTGCAGAAATTCAAAATCTCACTTATCCTCTAGTCACTTTGGTCACAGCTGTGCCATCGAGCCTGTGACATAGCGCTCAGATATTCAGTGGGCCTCACACAATCCAAAAGTGTCCAGTGTCCACTAGTGTGAGCAGAAATTCAAAATCTCACTTATCCTCTAGTCACTTTGGTCACAGCTGTGCCATCGAGCCTGTGACATAGCGCTCAGATATTCAGTGGGCCTCACACAATCCAAAAGTGTCCAGTGTCCACAAGTGTCTGCAGAAATTCAAAATCTCACTTATCCTCTAGTCACTTTGGTCACAGCTGTGCCGTCGAGCCTGTGACATAGCGCTCAGATATTCAGTGGGCCTCACACAATCCAAAAGTGTCCAGTGTCCACAAGTGTCTGCAGAAATTCAAAATCTCACTTATCCTCTAGTCACTTTGGTCACAGCTGTGCCATCGAGCCTGTGACATAGCGCTCAGATATACAGTGGGCCTCACACAATCCAAAAGTGTCCAGTGTCCACAAGTGTCTGCAGAAATTCAAAATTTCACTTATCCTCTAGTCTCTTTGGTCACAGCTGTGCCATCGAGCCTGTGACATAGCGCTCAGATATTCAGTGGGCCTCACACAAACCAAAAGTGTCCAGTGTCCACAAGTGTCTGCAGAAATTCAAAATCTCACTTATCCTCTAGTCACTTTGGTCACAGCTGTGCCATCGAGCCTGTGACATAGCGCTCAGATATTCAGTGGGCCTCACACAATCCAAAAGTGTACAGTGTCCACAAGAGTCTGCAGAAATTCAAAATCTCACTTATCCTCTAGTCACTTTGGTCACAGCTGTGCCATCGAGCCTGTGACATAGCGCTCAGATATTCAGTGGGCCTCACACAATCCAAAAGTATCCAGTGTCCACAAGTCTCTGCAGAAATTCAAAATCTCACTTATCCTCTAGTCACTTTGGTCACAGCTGTGCCATCAAGCCTGAGACATAGCGCTCAGATATTCAGTGGGCCTCACACAATCCAAAAGTGTCCAGTGTCCACAAGTGTCTGCAGAAATTCAAAATCTCACTTATCCTCTAGTCACTTTGGTCACAGCTGTGCCATCGAGCCTGTGACATAGCGCTCAGATATTCAGTGGGCCTCACACAATCCAAAAGTGTCCAGTGTCCACAAGTGTCTGCAGAAATTCAAAATCTCACTTATCCTCTAGTCACTTTGGTCACAGCTGTGCCATCGAGCCTGTGACATAGCGCTCAGATATTCAGTGGGCCTCACACAATCCAAAAGTGTACAGTGTCCACAAGTGTCTGCAGAAATTCAAAATCTCACTTATCCTCTAGTCACTTTGGTCACAGCTGTGCCATCGAGCCTGTGACATAGCGCTCAGATATTCATTGGGCCTCACACAATCCAAAAGTGTCCAGTGTCCACTAGTGTGAGCAGAAATTCAAAATCTCACTTATCCTCTAGTCACTTTGGTCACAGCTGTGCCATCGAGCCTGTGACATAGCGCTTAGATATTCAGTGGGCCTCACACATTCCAAAAGTGTACAGTGTCCACAAGTGTCTGCAGAAATTCAAAATCTCACTTATCCTCTAGTCACTTTGGTCACAGCTGTGCCATCGAGCCTGTGACATAGCGCTCAGATATTCAGTGGGCCTCACACAATCCAAAAGTGTACAGTGTCCACAAGTGTCTGCAGAAATTCAAAATCTCACTTATCCTCTAGTCACTTTGGTCACAGCTGTGCCATCGAGCCTGTGACATAGCGCTCAGATATTCAGTGGGCCTCACACAATCCAAAAGTGTCCAGTGTCCACAAGTGTCTGCAGAAATTCAAAATCTCACTTATCCTCTAGTCACTTTGGTCACAGCTGTGCCATCGAGCCTGTGACATAGCGCTCAGATATTCAGTGGGCCTCACACAATCCAAAAGTGTCCAGTGTCCACAAGTGTCTGCAGAAATTCAAAATCTCACTTATCCTCTAGTCACTTTGGTCACAGCTGTGCCATCGAGCCTGTGACATAGCGCTCAGATATTCAGTGGGCCTCACACAATCCAAATGTGTCCAGTGTCCACTAGTGTGAGCAGAAATTCAAAATCTCACTTATCCTCTAGTCACTTTGGTCACAGCTGTGCCATCGAGCCTGTGACATAGCGCTCAGATATTCAGTGGGCCTCACACAATCCAAAAGTGTCCAGTGTCCACAAGTGTCTGCAGAAATTCAAAATCTCACTTATCCTCTAGTCACTTTGGTCACAGCTGTGCCATCGAGCCTGTGACATAGCGCTCAGATATTCAGTGGGCCTCACACAATCCAAAAGTGTCCAGTGTCCACAAGTGTCTGCAGAAATTCAAAATCTCACTTATCCTCTAGTCACTTTGGTCACAGCTGTGCCATCGAGCCTGTGACATAGCGCTCAGATATTCAGTGGGCCTCACACAATCCAAAAGTGTCCAGTGTCCACAAGTGTCTGCAGAAATTCAAAATCTCACTTATCCTCTAGTCACTTTGGTCACAGCTGTGCCATCGAGCCTGTGACATAGCGCTCAGATATTCAGTGGGCCTCACACAATCCAAAAGTGTCCAGTGTCCACAAGTGTCTGCAGAAATTCAAAATCTCACTTATCCTCTAGTCACTTTGGTCACAGCTGTGCCATCGAGCCTGTGACATAGCGCTCAGATATTCAGTGGGCCTCACACAATCCAAAAGTGTCCAGTGTCCACAAGTGTCTGCAGAAATTCAAAATCTCACTTATCCTCTAGTCACTTTGGTCACAGCTGTGCCATCGAGCCTGTGACATAGCGCTCAGATATTCAGTGGGCCTCACACAATCCAAAAGTGTCCAGTGTCCACTAGTGTGAGGAGAAATTCAAAATCTCACTTATCCTCTAGTCACTTTGGTCACAGCTGTGCCATCGAGCCTGTGACATAGCGCTCAGATATTCAGTGGGCCTCACACAATCCAAAAGTGTCCAGTGTCCACAAGTGTCTGCAGAAATTCAAAATCTCACTTATCCTCTAGTCACTTTGGTCACAGCTGTGCCATCGAGCCTGTGACATAGTGCTCAGATATTCAGTGGGCCTCACACAATCCAAAAGTGTCCAGTGTCCACAAGTGTCTGCAGAAATTGAAAATCTCACTTATCCTCTAGTCACTTTGGTCACAGCTGTGCCATCGAGCCTGTGACATAGCGCTCAGATATTCAGTGGGCCTCACACAATCCAAAAGTGTCCAGTGTCCACAAATTCAAAATCTCACTTATCCTCTAGTCACTTTGGTCACAGCTATGCCATCGACCCTGTGACATAGCGCTTAGATATTCAGTGGGCCTCACACAATCCAAAAGTGTCCAGTGTCCACAAGTGTCTGCAGAAATTCAAAATCTCACTTATCCTCTAGTCACTTTGGTCACAGCTGTGCCATCGAGCCTGTGACATAGCGCTCAGATATTCAGTGGGCCTCACACAATCCAAAAGTGTCCAGTGTCCACAAGTGTCTGCAGAAATTCAAAATCTCACTTATCCTCTAGTCACTTTGGTCACAGCTGTGCCATCGAGCCTGTGACATAGCGCTCAGATATTCAGTGGGCCTCACACAATCCAAAAGTGTCCAGTGTCCACAAGTGTCTGCAGAAATTCAAAATCTCACTTATCCTCTAGTCACTTTGGTCACAGCTGTGCCATCGAGCCTGTGACATAGCGCTCAGATATTCAGTGGGCCTCACACAATCCAAAAGTGTACAGTGTCCACAAGTGTCTGCAGAAATTCAAAATCTCACTTATCTTCTAGTCACTTTGGTCACAGCTGTGCCATCGAGCCTGTGACATAGCGCTCAGATATTCAGTGGGCCTCACACAATCCAAAAGTGTCCAGTGTCCACTAGTGTGAGCAGAAATTCAAAATCTCACTTATCCTCTAGTCACTTTGGTCACAGCTGTGCCATCGAGCCTGTGACATAGCGCTCAGATATTCAGTGGGCCTCACACAATCCAAAAGTGTCCAGTGTCCACAAGTGTCTGCAGAAATTCAAAATCTCACTTATCCTCTAGTCACTTTGGTCACAGCTGTGCCATCGAGCCTGTGACATAGCGCTCAGATGTTCAGTGGGCCTCACACAATCCTAAAGTGTCCAGTGTCCACTAGTGTGAGCAGAAATTCAAAATCTCACTTATCCTCTAGTCACTTTGCTCACAGCTGTGCCATCGAGCCTGTGACATAGCGCTCAGATATTCAGTGGGCCTCACACAATCCAAAAGTGTCCAGTGTCCACAAGTGTCTGCAGAAATTCAAAATCTCACTTATCCTCTAGTCACTTTGGTCACAGCTGTGCCATCGAGCCTGTGACATAGCGCTCAGATATTCAGTGGGCCTCACACAATCCAAAAGTGTCCAGTGTCCACAAGTGTCTGCAGAAATTCAAAATCTCACTTATCCTCTATTCACTTTGGTCACAGCTGTGCCATCGAGCCTGTGACATAGCGCTCAGATATTCAGTGGGCTTCACACAATCCAAAAGTGTCCAGTGTCCACAAGTGTCTGCAGAAATTCAAAATCTCACTTATCCTCTAGTCACTTTGGTCACAGCTGTGCCATCGAGCCTGTGACATAGTGCTCAGATATTCAGTGGTCCTCACACAATCCAAAAGTGTCCAGTGTCCACTAGTGTGAGCAGAAATTCAAAATCTCACTTATCCTCTAGTCACTTTGGTCACAGCTGTGCCATCGAGCCTGTGACATAGCGCTCAGACATTCAGTGGGCCTCACACAATCCAAAAGTGTCCAGTGTCCACAAGTGTCTGCAGAAATTCAAAATCTCACTTATCCTCTAGTCACTTTGGTCACAGCTGTGCCATCGAGCCTGTTACATAGCGCTCAGATATTCAGTGGGCCTCACACAATCCAAAAGTGTCCAGTGTCCACTAGTGTGAGCAGAAATTCAAAATCTCACTTATCCTCTAGTCACTTTGGTCACAGCTGTGCCATCGAGCCTGTGACATAGCGCTCAGATATTCAGTGGGCCTCACACAATCCAAAAGTGTCCAGTGTCCACAAGTGTCTGCAGAAATTCAAAATCTCACTTATCCTCTAGCCACTTTGGTCACAGCTGTGCCATCGAGCCTGTGATATAGCGCTCAGATATTCAGTGGGCCTCACACAATCCAAAAGTGTCCAGTGTCCACTAGTGTGAGCAGAAATTCAAAATCTCACTTATCCTCTAGTCACTTTGGTCACAGCTGTGCCATCGAGCATGTGACATAGAGCTCAGATATTCAGTGGGCCTCACACAATCCAAAAGTGTCCAGTGTCCACAAGTGTCTGCAGAAATTCAAAATCTCACTTATCCTCTAGTCACTTTGGTCACAGCTGTGCCATCGAGCCTGTGACATAGCGCTCAGATATTCAGTGGGCCTCACACAATCCAAAAGTGTCCAGTGTCCACAAATTCAAAATCTCACTTATCCTCTAGTCACTTTGGTCACAGCTGTGCCGTCGAGCCTGTGACATAGCGCTCAGATATTCAGTGGGCCTCACACAATCCAAAAGTGTCCAGTGTCCACAAGTGTCTGCAGAAATTCAAAATCTCACTTATCCTCTAGTCACTTTGGTCACAGCTGTGCCATCGAGCCTGTGACATAGCGCTCAGATATACAGTGGGCCTCACACAATCCAAAAGTGTCCAGTGTCCACAAGTGTCTGCAGAAATTCAAAATTTCACTTATCCTCTAGTCTCTTTGGTCACAACTGTGCCATCGAGCCTGTGACATAGCGCTCAGATATTCAGTGGGCCTCACACAATCCAAAAGTGTACAGTGTCCACAAGAGTCTGCAGAAATTCAAAATCTCACTTATCCTCTAGTCACTTTGGTCACAGCTGTGCCATCGAGCCTGTGACATAGCGCTCAGATATTCAGTGGGCCTCACACAATCCAAAAGTATCCAGTGTCCACAAGTCTCTGCAGAAATTCAAAATCTCACTTATCCTCTAGTCACTTTGGTCACAGCTGTGCCATCAAGCCTGAGACATAGCGCTCAGATATTCAGTGGGCCTCACACAATCCAAAAGTGTCCAGTGTCCACAAGTGTCTGCAGAAATTCAAAATCTCACTTATCCTCTAGTCACTTTGGTCACAGCTGTGCCATCGAGCCTGTGACATAGCGCTCAGATATTCAGTGGGCCTCACACAATCCAAAAGTGTCCAGTGTCCACAAGTGTCTGCAGAAATTCAAAATCTCACTTATCCTCTAGTCACTTTGGTCACAGCTGTGCCATCGAGCCTGTGACATAGCGCTCAGATATTCAGTGGGCCTCACACAATCCAAAAGTGTACAGTGTCCACAAGTGTCTGCAGAAATTCAAAATCTCACTTATCCTCTAGTCACTTTGGTCACAGCTGTGCCATCGAGCCTGTGACATAGCGCTCAGATATTCATTGGGCCTCACACAATCCAAAAGTGTCCAGTGTCCACTAGTGTGAGCAGAAATTCAAAATCTCACTTATCCTCTAGTCACTTTGGTCACAGCTGTGCCATCGAGCCTGTGACATAGCGCTCAGATATTCAGTGGGCCTCACACAATCCAAAAGTGTACAGTGTCCACAAGTGTCTGCAGAAATTCAAAATCTCACTTATCCTCTAGTCACTTTGGTCACAGCTGTGCCATCGAGCCTGTGACATAGCGCTCAGATATTCAGTGGGCCTCACACAATCCAAAAGTGTACAGTGTCCACAAGTGTCTGCAGAAATTCAAAATCTCACTTATCCTCTAGTCACTTTGGTCACAGCTGTGCCATCGAGCCTGTGACATAGCGCTCAGATATTCAGTGGGCCTCACACAATCCAAAAGTGTCCAGTGTCCACAAGGGTCTGCAGAAATTCAAAATCTCACTTATCCTCTAGTCACTTTGGTCACAGCTGTGCCATCGAGCCTGTGACATAGCGCTCAGATATTCAGTGGGCCTCACACAATCCAAAAGTGTCCAGTGTCCACAAGTGTCTGCAGAAATTCAAAATCTCACTTATCCTCTAGTCACTTTGGTCACAGCTGTGCCATCGAGCCTGTGACATAGCGCTCAGATATTCAGTGGGCCTCACACAATCCAAATGTGTCCAGTGTCCACTAGTGTGAGCAGAAATTCAAAATCTCACTTATCCTCTAGTCACTTTGGTCACAGCTGTGCCATAGCGCTCAGATATTCAGTGGACCTCAAACAATCCAAAAGTGTCCAGTGCCCAAAAGTGTCTGCAGAAATTCAAAATCTCACTTATCCTCTAGTCACTTTGGTCACAGCTGTGCCATCGAGCCTGTGACATAGCGCTCAGATATTCAGTGGGCCTCACACAATCCAAAAGTGTCCTGTGTCCACAAGTGTCTGCAGAAATTCAAAATCTCACTTATCCTCTAGTCACTATGGTCACAGCTGTGCCATCGAGCCTGTGACATAGCGCTCAGATATTCAGTGGGCCTCACACAATCCAAAAGTGTCCAGTGTCCACAAGTGTCTGCAGAAATTCAAAATCTCACTTATCCTCTAGCCACTTTGGTCACAGCTGTGCCATCGAGCCTGTGATATAGCGCTCAGATATTCAGTGGGCCTCACACAATCCAAAAGTGTCCAGTGTCCACTAGTGTGAGCAGAAATTCAAAATCTCACTTATCCTCTAGTCACTTTGGTCACAGCTGTGCCATCGAGCCTGTGACATAGCGCTCAGATATTCAGTGGGCCTCACACAATCCAAAAGTGTCCAGTGTCCACAAGTGTCTGCAGAAATTCAAAATCTCACTTATCCTCTAGTCACTTTGGTCACAGCTGTGCCATCGAGCCTGTGACATAGCGCTCAGATATTCAGTGGGCCTCACACAATCCAAAAGTGTCCAGTGTCCACAAATTCAAAATCTCACTTATCCTCTAGTCACTTTGGTCACAGCTGTGCCGTCGAGCCTGTGACATAGCGCTCAGATATTCAGTGGGCCTCACACAATCCAAAAGTGTCCAGTGTCCACAAGTGTCTGCAGAAATTCAAAATCTCACTTATCCTCTAGTCACTTTGGTCACAGCTGTGCCATCGAGCCTGTGACATAGCGCTCAGATATACAGTGGGCCTCACACAATCCAAAAGTGTCCAGTGTCCACAAGTGTCTGCAGAAATTCAAAATTTCACTTATCCTCTAGTCTCTTTGGTCACAGCTGTGCCATCGAGCCTGTGACATAGCGCTCAGATATTCAGTGGGCCTCACACAAACCAAAAGTGTCCAGTGTCCACAAGTGTCTGCAGAAATTCAAAATCTCACTTATCCTCTAGTCACTTTGGTCACAGCTGTGCCATCGAGCCTGTGACATAGCGCTCAGATATTCAGTGGGCCTCACACAATCCAAAAGTGTACAGTGTCCACAAGAGTCTGCAGAAATTCAAAATCTCACTTATCCTCTAGTCACTTTGGTCACAGCTGTGCCATCGAGCCTGTGACATAGCGCTCAGATATTCAGTGGGCCTCACACAATCCAAAAGTATCCAGTGTCCACAAGTCTCTGCAGAAATTCAAAATCTCACTTATCCTCTAGTCACTTTGGTCACAGCTGTGCCATCAAGCCTGAGACATAGCGCTCAGATATTCAGTGGGCCTCACACAATCCAAAAGTGTCCAGTGTCCACAAGTGTCTGCAGAAATTCAAAATCTCACTTATCCTCTAGTCACTTTGGTCACAGCTGTGCCATCGAGCCTGTGACATAGCGCTCAGATATTCAGTGGGCCTCACACAATCCAAAAGTGTCCAGTGTCCACAAGTGTCTGCAGAAATTCAAAATCTCACTTATCCTCTAGTCACTTTGGTCACAGCTGTGCCATCGAGCCTGTGACATAGCGCTCAGATATTCAGTGGGCCTCACACAATCCAAAAGTGTACAGTGTCCACAAGTGTCTGCAGAAATTCAAAATCTCACTTATCCTCTAGTCACTTTGGTCACAGCTGTGCCATCGAGCCTGTGACATAGCGCTCAGATATTCATTGGGCCTCACACAATCCAAAAGTGTCCAGTGTCCACTAGTGTGAGCAGAAATTCAAAATCTCACTTATCCTCTAGTCACTTTGGTCACAGCTGTGCCATCGAGCCTGTGACATAGCGCTTAGATATTCAGTGGGCCTCACACATTCCAAAAGTGTACAGTGTCCACAAGTGTCTGCAGAAATTCAAAATCTCACTTATCCTCTAGTCACTTTGGTCACAGCTGTGCCATCGAGCCTGTGACATAGCGCTCAGATATTCAGTGGGCCTCACACAATCCAAAAGTGTACAGTGTCCACAAGTGTCTGCAGAAATTCAAAATCTCACTTATCCTCTAGTCACTTTGGTCACAGCTGTGCCATCGAGCCTGTGACATAGCGCTCAGATATTCAGTGGGCCTCACACAATCCAAAAGTGTCCAGTGTCCACAAGTGTCTGCAGAAATTCAAAATCTCACTTATCCTCTAGTCACTTTGGTCACAGCTGTGCCATCGAGCCTGTGACATAGCGCTCAGATATTCAGTGGGCCTCACACAATCCAAAAGTGTCCAGTGTCCACAAGTGTCTGCAGAAATTCAAAATCTCACTTATCCTCTAGTCACTTTGGTCACAGCTGTGCCATCGAGCCTGTGACATAGCGCTCAGATATTCAGTGGGCCTCACACAATCCAAATGTGTCCAGTGTCCACTAGTGTGAGCAGAAATTCAAAATCTCACTTATCCTCTAGTCACTTTGGTCACAGCTGTGCCATCGAGCCTGTGACATAGCGCTCAGATATTCAGTGGGCCTCACACAATCCAAAAGTGTCCAGTGTCCACAAGTGTCTGCAGAAATTCAAAATCTCACTTATCCTCTAGTCACTTTGGTCACAGCTGTGCCATCGAGCCTGTGACATAGCGCTCAGATATTCAGTGGGCCTCACACAATCCAAAAGTGTCCAGTGTCCACAAGTGTCTGCAGAAATTCAAAATCTCACTTATCCTCTAGTCACTTTGGTCACAGCTGTGCCATCGAGCCTGTGACATAGCGCTCAGATATTCAGTGGGCCTCACACAATCCAAAAGTGTCCAGTGTCCACAAGTGTCTGCAGAAATTCAAAATCTCACTTATCCTCTAGTCACTTTGGTCACAGCTGTGCCATCGAGCCTGTGACATAGCGCTCAGATATTCAGTGGGCCTCACACAATCCAAAAGTGTCCAGTGTCCACAAGTGTCTGCAGAAATTCAAAATCTCACTTATCCTCTAGTCACTTTGGTCACAGCTGTGCCATCGAGCCTGTGACATAGCGCTCAGATATTCAGTGGGCCTCACACAATCCAAAAGTGTCCAGTGTCCACAAGTGTCTGCAGAAATTCAAAATCTCACTTATCCTCTAGTCACTTTGGTCACAGCTGTGCCATCGAGCCTGTGACATAGCGCTCAGATATTCAGTGGGCCTCACACAATCCAAAAGTGTCCAGTGTCCACTAGTGTGAGGAGAAATTCAAAATCTCACTTATCCTCTAGTCACTTTGGTCACAGCTGTGCCATCGAGCCTGTGACATAGCGCTCAGATATTCAGTGGGCCTCACACAATCCAAAAGTGTCCAGTGTCCACAAGTGTCTGCAGAAATTCAAAATCTCACTTATCCTCTAGTCACTTTGGTCACAGCTGTGCCATCGAGCCTGTGACATAGTGCTCAGATATTCAGTGGGCCTCACACAATCCAAAAGTGTCCAGTGTCCACAAGTGTCTGCAGAAATTGAAAATCTCACTTATCCTCTAGTCACTTTGGTCACAGCTGTGCCATCGAGCCTGTGACATAGCGCTCAGATATTCAGTGGGCCTCACACAATCCAAAAGTGTCCAGTGTCCACAAATTCAAAATCTCACTTATCCTCTAGTCACTTTGGTCACAGCTATGCCATCGACCCTGTGACATAGCGCTTAGATATTCAGTGGGCCTCACACAATCCAAAAGTGTCCAGTGTCCACAAGTGTCTGCAGAAATTCAAAATCTCACTTATCCTCTAGTCACTTTGGTCACAGCTGTGCCATCGAGCCTGTGACATAGCGCTCAGATATTCAGTGGGCCTCACACAATCCAAAAGTGTCCAGTGTCCACAAGTGTCTGCAGAAATTCAAAATCTCACTTATCCTCTAGTCACTTTGGTCACAGCTGTGCCATCGAGCCTGTGACATAGCGCTCAGATATTCAGTGGGCCTCACACAATCCAAAAGTGTCCAGTGTCCACAAGTGTCTGCAGAAATTCAAAATCTCACTTATCCTCTAGTCACTTTGGTCACAGCTGTGCCATCGAGCCTGTGACATAGCGCTCAGATATTCAGTGGGCCTCACACAATCCAAAAGTGTACAGTGTCCACAAGTGTCTGCAGAAATTCAAAATCTCACTTATCTTCTAGTCACTTTGGTCACAGCTGTGCCATCGAGCCTGTGACATAGCGCTCAGATATTCAGTGGGCCTCACACAATCCAAAAGTGTCCAGTGTCCACTAGTGTGAGCAGAAATTCAAAATCTCACTTATCCTCTAGTCACTTTGGTCACAGCTGTGCCATCGAGCCTGTGACATAGCGCTCAGATATTCAGTGGGCCTCACACAATCCAAAAGTGTCCAGTGTCCACAAGTGTCTGCAGAAATTCAAAATCTCACTTATCCTCTAGTCACTTTGGTCACAGCTGTGCCATCGAGCCTGTGACATAGCGCTCAGATGTTCAGTGGGCCTCACACAATCCTAAAGTGTCCAGTGTCCACTAGTGTGAGCAGAAATTCAAAATCTCACTTATCCTCTAGTCACTTTGCTCACAGCTGTGCCATCGAGCCTGTGACATAGCGCTCAGATATTCAGTGGGCCTCACACAATCCAAAAGTGTCCAGTGTCCACAAGTGTCTGCAGAAATTCAAAATCTCACTTATCCTCTAGTCACTTTGGTCACAGCTGTGCCATCGAGCCTGTGACATAGCGCTCAGATATTCAGTGGGCCTCACACAATCCAAAAGTGTCCAGTGTCCACAAGTGTCTGCAGAAATTCAAAATCTCACTTATCCTCTATTCACTTTGGTCACAGCTGTGCCATCGAGCCTGTGACATAGCGCTCAGATATTCAGTGGGCTTCACACAATCCAAAAGTGTCCAGTGTCCACAAGTGTCTGCAGAAATTCAAAATCTCACTTATCCTCTAGTCACTTTGGTCACAGCTGTGCCATCGAGCCTGTGACATAGTGCTCAGATATTCAGTGGTCCTCACACAATCCAAAAGTGTCCAGTGTCCACTAGTGTGAGCAGAAATTCAAAATCTCACTTATCCTCTAGTCACTTTGGTCACAGCTGTGCCATCGAGCCTGTGACATAGCGCTCAGACATTCAGTGGGCCTCACACAATCCAAAAGTGTCCAGTGTCCACAAGTGTCTGCAGAAATTCAAAATCTCACTTATCCTCTAGTCACTTTGGTCACAGCTGTGCCATCGAGCCTGTTACATAGCGCTCAGATATTCAGTGGGCCTCACACAATCCAAAAGTGTCCAGTGTCCACTAGTGTGAGCAGAAATTCAAAATCTCACTTATCCTCTAGTCACTTTGGTCACAGCTGTGCCATCGAGCCTGTGACATAGCGCTCAGATATTCAGTGGGCCTCACACAATCCAAAAGTGTCCAGTGTCCACAAGTGTCTGCAGAAATTCAAAATCTCACTTATCCTCTAGCCACTTTGGTCACAGCTGTGCCATCGAGCCTGTGATATAGCGCTCAGATATTCAGTGGGCCTCACACAATCCAAAAGTGTCCAGTGTCCACTAGTGTGAGCAGAAATTCAAAATCTCACTTATCCTCTAGTCACTTTGGTCACAGCTGTGCCATCGAGCATGTGACATAGAGCTCAGATATTCAGTGGGCCTCACACAATCCAAAAGTGTCCAGTGTCCACAAGTGTCTGCAGAAATTCAAAATCTCACTTATCCTCTAGTCACTTTGGTCACAGCTGTGCCATCGAGCCTGTGACATAGCGCTCAGATATTCAGTGGGCCTCACACAATCCAAAAGTGTCCAGTGTCCACAAATTCAAAATCTCACTTATCCTCTAGTCACTTTGGTCACAGCTGTGCCGTCGAGCCTGTGACATAGCGCTCAGATATTCAGTGGGCCTCACACAATCCAAAAGTGTCCAGTGTCCACAAGTGTCTGCAGAAATTCAAAATCTCACTTATCCTCTAGTCACTTTGGTCACAGCTGTGCCATCGAGCCTGTGACATAGCGCTCAGATATACAGTGGGCCTCACACAATCCAAAAGTGTCCAGTGTCCACAAGTGTCTGCAGAAATTCAAAATTTCACTTATCCTCTAGTCTCTTTGGTCACAACTGTGCCATCGAGCCTGTGACATAGCGCTCAGATATTCAGTGGGCCTCACACAATCCAAAAGTGTACAGTGTCCACAAGAGTCTGCAGAAATTCAAAATCTCACTTATCCTCTAGTCACTTTGGTCACAGCTGTGCCATCGAGCCTGTGACATAGCGCTCAGATATTCAGTGGGCCTCACACAATCCAAAAGTATCCAGTGTCCACAAGTCTCTGCAGAAATTCAAAATCTCACTTATCCTCTAGTCACTTTGGTCACAGCTGTGCCATCAAGCCTGAGACATAGCGCTCAGATATTCAGTGGGCCTCACACAATCCAAAAGTGTCCAGTGTCCACAAGTGTCTGCAGAAATTCAAAATCTCACTTATCCTCTAGTCACTTTGGTCACAGCTGTGCCATCGAGCCTGTGACATAGCGCTCAGATATTCAGTGGGCCTCACACAATCCAAAAGTGTCCAGTGTCCACAAGTGTCTGCAGAAATTCAAAATCTCACTTATCCTCTAGTCACTTTGGTCACAGCTGTGCCATCGAGCCTGTGACATAGCGCTCAGATATTCAGTGGGCCTCACACAATCCAAAAGTGTACAGTGTCCACAAGTGTCTGCAGAAATTCAAAATCTCACTTATCCTCTAGTCACTTTGGTCACAGCTGTGCCATCGAGCCTGTGACATAGCGCTCAGATATTCATTGGGCCTCACACAATCCAAAAGTGTCCAGTGTCCACTAGTGTGAGCAGAAATTCAAAATCTCACTTATCCTCTAGTCACTTTGGTCACAGCTGTGCCATCGAGCCTGTGACATAGCGCTCAGATATTCAGTGGGCCTCACACAATCCAAAAGTGTACAGTGTCCACAAGTGTCTGCAGAAATTCAAAATCTCACTTATCCTCTAGTCACTTTGGTCACAGCTGTGCCATCGAGCCTGTGACATAGCGCTCAGATATTCAGTGGGCCTCACACAATCCAAAAGTGTACAGTGTCCACAAGTGTCTGCAGAAATTCAAAATCTCACTTATCCTCTAGTCACTTTGGTCACAGCTGTGCCATCGAGCCTGTGACATAGCGCTCAGATATTCAGTGGGCCTCACACAATCCAAAAGTGTCCAGTGTCCACAAGGGTCTGCAGAAATTCAAAATCTCACTTATCCTCTAGTCACTTTGGTCACAGCTGTGCCATCGAGCCTGTGACATAGCGCTCAGATATTCAGTGGGCCTCACACAATCCAAAAGTGTCCAGTGTCCACAAGTGTCTGCAGAAATTCAAAATCTCACTTATCCTCTAGTCACTTTGGTCACAGCTGTGCCATCGAGCCTGTGACATAGCGCTCAGATATTCAGTGGGCCTCACACAATCCAAATGTGTCCAGTGTCCACTAGTGTGAGCAGAAATTCAAAATCTCACTTATCCTCTAGTCACTTTGGTCACAGCTGTGCCATCGAGCCTGTGACATAGCGCTCAGATATTCAGTGGGCCTCACACAATCCAAAAGTGTCCAGTGTCCACAAGTGTCTGCAGAAATTCAAAATCTCACTTATCCTCTAGTCACTTTGGTCACAGCTGTGCCATCGAGCCTGTGACATAGCGCTCAGATATTCAGTGGGCCTCACACAATCCAAAAGTGTCCAGTGTCCACAAGTGTCTGCAGAAATTCAAAATCTCACTTATCCTCTAGTCACTTTGGTCACAGCTGTGCCATCGAGCCTGTGACATAGCGCTCAGATATTCAGTGGGCCTCACACAATCCAAAAGTGTCCAGTGTCCACAAGTGTCTGCAGAAATTCAAAATCTCACTTATCCTCTAGTCACTTTGGTCACAGCTGTGCCATCGAGCCTGTGACATAGCGCTCAGATATTCAGTGGGCCTCACACAATCCAAAAGTGTCCAGTGTCCACTAGTGTGAGCAGAAATTCAAAATCTCACTTATCCTCTAGTCACTTTGGTCACAGCTGTGCCATCGAGCCTGTGACATAGCGCTCAGATATTCAGTGGGCCTCACACAATCCAAAAGTGTCCAGTGTCCACAAGTGTCTGCAGAAATTCAAAATCTCACTTATCCTCTAGTCACTTTGGTCACAGCTGTGCCATCGAGCCTGTGACATAGTGCTCAGATATTCAGTGGGCCTCACACAATCCAAAAGTGTCCAGTGTCCACAAGTGTCTGCAGAAATTGAAAATCTCACTTATCCTCTAGTCACTTTGGTCACAGCTGTGCCATCGAGCCTGTGACATAGCGCTCAGATATTCAGTGGGCCTCACACAATCCAAAAGTGTCCAGTGTCCACAAATTCAAAATCTCACTTATCCTCTAGTCACTTTGGTCACAGCTATGCCATCGAGCCTGTGACATAGCGCTTAGATATTCAGTGGGCCTCACACAATCCAAAAGTGTCCAGTGTCCACAAGTGTCTGCAGAAATTCAAAATCTCACTTATCCTCTAGTCACTTTGGTCACAGCTGTGCCATCGAGCCTGTGACATAGCGCTCAGATATTCAGTGGGCCTCACACAATCCAAAAGTGTCCAGTGTCCACAAGTGTCTGCAGAAATTCAAAATCTCACTTATCCTCTAGTCACTTTGGTCACAGCTGTGACATCGAGCCTGTGACATAGCGCTCAGATATTCAGTGGGCCTCACACAATCCAAAAGTGTCCAGTGTCCACAAATTCAAAATCTCACTTATCCTCTAGTCACTTTGGTCACAGCTGTGCCGTCGAGCCTGTGACATAGCGCTCAGATATTCAGTGGGCCTCACACAATCCAAAAGTGTCCAGTGTCCACAAGTGTCTGCAGAAATTCAAAATCTCACTTATCCTCTAGTCACTTTGGTCACAGCTGTGCCATCGAGCCTGTGACATAGCGCTCAGATATACAGTGGGCCTCACACAATCCAAAAGTGTCCAGTGTCCACAAGTGTCTGCAGAAATTCAAAATTTCACTTATCCTCTAGTCTCTTTGGTCACAACTGTGCCATCGAGCCTGTGACATAGCGCTCAGATATTCAGTGGGCCTCACACAATCCAAAAGTGTACAGTGTCCACAAGAGTCTGCAGAAATTCAAAATCTCACTTATCCTCTAGTCACTTTGGTCACAGCTGTGCCATCGAGCCTGTGACATAGCGCTCAGATATTCAGTGGGCCTCACACAATCCAAAAGTATCCAGTGTCCACAAGTCTCTGCAGAAATTCAAAATCTCACTTATCCTCTAGTCACTTTGGTCACAGCTGTGCCATCAAGCCTGAGACATAGCGCTCAGATATTCAGTGGGCCTCACACAATCCAAAAGTGTCCAGTGTCCACAAGTGTCTGCAGAAATTCAAAATCTCACTTATCCTCTAGTCACTTTGGTCACAGCTGTGCCATCGAGCCTGTGACATAGCGCTCAGATATTCAGTGGGCCTCACACAATCCAAAAGTGTCCAGTGTCCACAAGTGTCTGCAGAAATTCAAAATCTCACTTATCCTCTAGTCACTTTGGTCACAGCTGTGCCATCGAGCCTGTGACATAGCGCTCAGATATTCAGTGGGCCTCACACAATCCAAAAGTGTACAGTGTCCACAAGTGTCTGCAGAAATTCAAAATCTCACTTATCCTCTAGTCACTTTGGTCACAGCTGTGCCATCGAGCCTGTGACATAGCGCTCAGATATTCATTGGGCCTCACACAATCCAAAAGTGTCCAGTGTCCACTAGTGTGAGCAGAAATTCAAAATCTCACTTATCCTCTAGTCACTTTGGTCACAGCTGTGCCATCGAGCCTGTGACATAGCGCTCAGATATTCAGTGGGCCTCACACAATCCAAAAGTGTACAGTGTCCACAAGTGTCTGCAGAAATTCAAAATCTCACTTATCCTCTAGTCACTTTGGTCACAGCTGTGCCATCGAGCCTGTGACATAGCGCTCAGATATTCAGTGGGCCTCACACAATCCAAAAGTGTACAGTGTCCACAAGTGTCTGCAGAAATTCAAAATCTCACTTATCCTCTAGTCACTTTGGTCACAGCTGTGCCATCGAGCCTGTGACATAGCGCTCAGATATTCAGTGGGCCTCACACAATCCAAAAGTGTCCAGTGTCCACAAGGGTCTGCAGAAATTCAAAATCTCACTTATCCTCTAGTCACTTTGGTCACAGCTGTGCCATCGAGCCTGTGACATAGCGCTCAGATATTCAGTGGGCCTCACACAATCCAAAAGTGTCCAGTGTCCACAAGTGTCTGCAGAAATTCAAAATCTCACTTATCCTCTAGTCACTTTGGTCACAGCTGTGCCATCGAGCCTGTGACATAGCGCTCAGATATTCAGTGGGCCTCACACAATCCAAATGTGTCCAGTGTCCACTAGTGTGAGCAGAAATTCAAAATCTCACTTATCCTCTAGTCACTTTGGTCACAGCTGTGCCATCGAGCCTGTGACATAGCGCTCAGATATTCAGTGGGCCTCACACAATCCAAAAGTGTCCAGTGTCCACAAGTGTCTGCAGAAATTCAAAATCTCACTTATCCTCTAGTCACTTTGGTCACAGCTGTGCCATCGAGCCTGTGACATAGCGCTCAGATATTCAGTGGGCCTCACACAATCCAAAAGTGTCCAGTGTCCACAAGTGTCTGCAGAAATTCAAAATCTCACTTATCCTCTAGTCACTTTGGTCACAGCTGTGCCATCGAGCCTGTGACATAGCGCTCAGATATTCAGTGGGCCTCACACAATCCAAAAGTGTCCAGTGTCCACAAGTGTCTGCAGAAATTCAAAATCTCACTTATCCTCTAGTCACTTTGGTCACAGCTGTGCCATCGAGCCTGTGACATAGCGCTCAGATATTCAGTGGGCCTCACACAATCCAAAAGTGTCCAGTGTCCACTAGTGTGAGCAGAAATTCAAAATCTCACTTATCCTCTAGTCACTTTGGTCACAGCTGTGCCATCGAGCCTGTGACATAGCGCTCAGATATTCAGTGGGCCTCACACAATCCAAAAGTGTCCAGTGTCCACAAGTGTCTGCAGAAATTCAAAATCTCACTTATCCTCTAGTCACTTTGGTCACAGCTGTGCCATCGAGCCTGTGACATAGTGCTCAGATATTCAGTGGGCCTCACACAATCCAAAAGTGTCCAGTGTCCACAAGTGTCTGCAGAAATTGAAAATCTCACTTATCCTCTAGTCACTTTGGTCACAGCTGTGCCATCGAGCCTGTGACATAGCGCTCAGATATTCAGTGGGCCTCACACAATCCAAAAGTGTCCAGTGTCCACAAATTCAAAATCTCACTTATCCTCTAGTCACTTTGGTCACAGCTATGCCATCGAGCCTGTGACATAGCGCTTAGATATTCAGTGGGCCTCACACAATCCAAAAGTGTCCAGTGTCCACAAGTGTCTGCAGAAATTCAAAATCTCACTTATCCTCTAGTCACTTTGGTCACAGCTGTGCCATCGAGCCTGTGACATAGCGCTCAGATATTCAGTGGGCCTCACACAATCCAAAAGTGTCCAGTGTCCACAAGTGTCTGCAGAAATTCAAAATCTCACTTATCCTCTAGTCACTTTGGTCACAGCTGTGACATCGAGCCTGTGACATAGCGCTCAGATATTCAGTGGGCCTCACACAATCAAAAAGTGTCCAGTGTCCACAAGTGTCTGCAGAAATTCAAAATCTCACTTATCCTCTAGTCACTTTGGTCACAGCTGTGCCATCGAGCCTGTGACATAGCGCTCAGATATTCAGTGGGCCTCACACAATCCAAAAGTGTACAGTGTCCACAAGTGTCTGCAGAAATTCAAAATCTCACTTATCTTCTAGTCACTTTGGTCACAGGTGTGCCATCGAGCCTGTGACATAGCGCTCAGATATTCAGTGGGCCTCACACAATCCAAAAGTGTCCAGTGTCCACTAGTGTGAGCAGAAATTCAAAATCTCACTTATCCTCTAGTCACTTTGGTCACAGCTGTGCCATCGAGCCTGTGACATAGCGCTCAGATATTCAGTGGGCCTCACACAATCCAAAAGTGTCCAGTGTCCACAAGTGTCTGCAGAAATTCAAAATCTCACTTATACTCTAGTCACTTTGGTCACAGCTGTGCCATCGAGCCTGTGACATAGCGCTCATATATTCAGTGGGCCTCACACAATTCAAAAGTGTCCAGTGTCCACAAGTGTCTGCAGAAATTCAAAATCTCACTTATCCTCTAGTCACTTTGGTCACAGCTGTGCCATCGAGCCTGTGACATAGCGCTCAGATATTCAGTGGGCCTCACACAATCCAAAAGTGTCCAGTGTCCACTAGTGTGAGCAGAAATTCAAAATCTCACTTATCCTCTAGTCACTTTGGTCACAGCTGTGCCATCGAGCCTGTGACATAGCGCTCAGATATTCAGTGGGCCTCACACAATCCAAAAGTGTCCAGTGTCCACAAGTGTCTGCAGAAATTCAAAATCTCACTTATCCTCTAGTCACTTTGGTCACAGCTGTGCCATCGAGCCTGTGACATAGCGCTCAGATATTCAGTGGGCCTCACACAATCCAAAAGTGTCCAGTGTCCACAAGTGTCTGCAGAAATTCAAAATCTCACTTATCCTCTATTCACTTTGGTCACAGCTGTGCCATCGAGCCTGTGACATAGCGCTCAGATATTCAGTGGGCTTCACACAATCCAAAAGTGTCCAGTGTCCACAAGTGTCTGCAGAAATTCAAAATCTCACTTATCCTCTAGTCACTTTGGTCACAGCTGTGCCATCGAGCCTGTGACATAGTGCTCAGATATTCAGTGGTCCTCACACAATCCAAAAGTGTCCAGTGTCCACTAGTGTGAGCAGAAATTCAAAATCTCACTTATCCTCTAGTCACTTTGGTCACAGCTGTGCCATCGAGCCTGTGACATAGCGCTCAGACATTCAGTGGGCCTCACGCAATCCAAAAGTGTCCAGTGTCCACAAGTGTCTGCAGAAATTCAAAATCTCACTTATCCTCTAGTCACTTTGGTCACAGCTGTGCCATCGAGCCTGTTACATAGCGCTCAGATATTCAGTGGGCCTCACACAATCCAAAAGTGTCCAGTGTCCACTAGTGTGAGCAGAAATTCAAAATCTCACTTATCCTCTAGTCACTTTGGTCACAGCTGTGCCATCGAGCCTGTGACATAGCGCTCAGATATTCAGTGGGCCTCACACAATCCAAAAGTGTCCAGTGTCCACAAGTGTCTGCAGAAATTCAAAATCTCACTTATCCTCTAGTCACTTTGGTCACAGCTGTGCCATCGAGCCTGTGACATAGCGCTCAGATATTCAGTGGGCCTCACACAATCCAAAAGTGTCCAGTGTCCACTAGTGTTAGCAGAAATTCAAAATCTCACTTATCCTCTAGTCACTTTGGTCACAGCTGTGCCATCGAGCCTGTGACATAGCGCTCAGATATTCAGTGGGCCTCACACAATCCAAAAGTGTCCAGTGTCCACTAGTGTGAGCAGAAATTCAAAATCTCCCCTGTCCTATAGACACCTTGTACCTTGTTTTACATTACTATATAGTTTGTTGGATTTTGTCTACATTTCTACCAAAAATGAGGAAGGCTGGTGGAAGAGGCCGTGGAATTGGGCAGGGGTTGGCAGCTGGTAATGATGGTGTTGGTGGTGGATCTGATGGTAGTGGCAAGAGCAAAATAGGACCGAATGCAGGAGGTGTTGAGCCTGCGTCATCGTCTGGCTCCATAAGGCATTGAAGGCTTAGTTTTCTAGGAGTTGGCAAACCGCCTTTAAAGCCAGAGCATCAGGAAAAAGTTTTGTCTTACATTGCTGACTCAGCCTCCAGCTCTATCGCCTCCTCTTCTTCAGTTGTAAAAAGTAAAAGCACTGAGTCGTCATTGGAGGCTCATGTTCATGAACCACACCTTTCCTTGTGTCCTTCACCCCAACCAAGATTGAAGGATGACGCAGGCCATACTACTGATTACTCCATGGAGCTGTTTTCACATACCATGCCTGGATTATCAAGTCAAATGGTGAATTACCCAGGCCAAGATGAATCTGACATGGAGTGCACTGATGCACAGCCGCTGATGGATGATTCTGCTGGTACATTCACTCAGAGCACTACATTGTCCTCGCAGTGTACAGAGCCAGATTCTGACCCTGATGAGACTCAGGTGCCCCTTCCCGCACACTATACCACCATACACGGTGACACAGAGGAAGGTGCACATGACATTGAAGAGGAGGTGATGGATGACCCAGTTGTTGACCCAGATTGGCATCCATTGGGGGAAGAGGGTGCTGCTTCCAATAGCTCAGATGAGGAGCATCCACAGCAGACATCGACATCGCAACAGCTGTTATCTGGCAGGCCCGGAGCACTCCAAAGACAGGTTCCAAAAATCAAAAGAGTTGCAGGACAGCTTGTCCAGAGGGTCAAAAGATCACAGCGTGCTAGGCCGCAAAATGTCTGCCAAAGTAGGAAGAGTGCAGTGTGGCACTTTTTTGAACAAAATCCTCATGATCAGGCCAAGGTTATCTGTAAGAAGTGCGCAAAGACCTTTAGCCGAGGGAAAAATCTGAAAAATTTGAATACCAGTTGCATGCTTAGACATTTAAACACCATGCACTTGCAAGCGTGGACACAACACCAAACCTCAAGTGCCACATGTGCAACTGATCACAACGAAGGTAGTCAGCAACGCTACATTGTTTCCCCCACTGTAAGCCCACCGGTTAGCACAGCAGCAAATGTTGAGGTGCTGTTGCAAGGCCACAGCAGTCAGGGAATCCCACTGTTATATCAACGAAAGACTGATTCTAGGCCATCAGAAAGAACACCAACTCCATCACCATCATCAACCCTCTCTCAGTCCGCCCTGTCCACTGCTACTTCCACCATATGCAGCTCTCAAGTCCAGCTCACCCTCCCAGACACTATGAGTAGGTCAAGAAAGTACTCAGTCTCTCATCCACGTACACTGGGTTTGAACGCCCACAATGCCAAAATAATCTCGTTTGAGATGATGCCCTTTCGGTTGGTGGAAAGCGCAGCTTTCCGCGAACTCATGGCCTATGCAGTACCACGCTATGACCTACCCAGTCGCCACTTCTTCTCTCGCAAAGCCATCACAGCCCTCCACCATCATGTGAAAGACCGCATTGTCCATTCACTCAATCAGTCAGTGAGCGGAAAGGTGCACCTCACAACTGATGCATGGTCCAGTCGGCATGGCCAGGGCCGTTACGTGTCCATCACTGCGCACTGGGTTAATGTGGTGGATGCAGGGTCCACAGGGGACAGCGGTGGTGGGACAGTGCTGCCTAGCCCACGGTATAGGAAACAGTTGGCTGTAGGCGTTCGACCCTCCTCCTCCTCCTCCTCCTCCTCCAGAAGCGAAAGCTCGTCCACAGAGCGCAGTTGTACGAGCACTCCATCTGCAGCTGCCACTGTTGCACACGAGGTGTCCCCCTATCGAGCAGCTAGTGGAAAGCGTCAGCAGGCTGTGTTGCAGATGATGTGTTTGGGCGACAGACACACCGCCGAGGTGCTGGCCGAGTACTTGAAGCGACAAACTGAGTCATGGCTGGGCAGTGTACATCTTGAGGCAGGCAAGGTAGTTAGTGATAACGGCCGTAATTTTGTGGCAGCCATAGCCCTTTCAAAACTCAGCCACATACCTTGCTTGGCTCACACCTTGAACCTGGTGGTGCAGTGCTTCCTCAAAAATTATCCGGAGTTAACAGCCCTGCTCCAGAAGGTACGAAGACACTCCGTTCGTATGCAGAAGCTGCAGCGATTGCTCCACCTTCCCAACCACCGCCTCATTATCGACATTGCAACAAGGTGGAACTCCACCCTGCACATGGTGGAGCGGCTGTGCGAGCAGAGGCAGGCCATAATGCATTTGTGGGAGGATACACGGCCAGGCACTTTGAGAGCAGACATGGAGTTGACAGGTGTGCAGTGGTCGAAGCTGAAAGACCTCTGTAAAGTCCTTCAGTGTTTTGAGGAATGCACACGGCTGGTAAGCGCAGACGACGCCATCCTAAGCATGAGCATCCCACTTATGCGTCTGCTCATGCAAACTTTGACGCACCTTAAGGAGCAGGCTTCTGCAGCCAATGTTGATGAGGAGGAAGAGGAGGAGGGAATCCTTGATGACATTCAGCCATTGTCTGCTCAGGGACCTCTCCTGGACGAGGTGGAAGAAGAAGAGGAGGAGGATGATGATGGGGATGATTACTTAGGGGAGGAGGATGCATCTCATGGGGCAAGTGAAAATGTTGGCGTGGCAAGGTCTGGTACAGGGTTTGTGCGTGACTGGAGGGATGTGGATTTGCCAGAAAGTGCTCCTCCAACCAGCACTCGCAGTGCATCATTGACACCGGGAACATTGGCCCACATGTCAGATTATGCCTTGCAGATCCTAAAAAGGGACCCCCGCATTGCCAAAATGATGAACGATGACGACTACTGGTTGGCCAGCATCCTGGATCCATGCTATAAAGGCAAATTACAAAACATCATGCCACAGGAGAACCTTGACCTAATATTGGCTAATAAACAAGCAACTCTGGTAAATCGGTTGCTTGAGGCATTCCCAGCACACAGCAGCGGTGATGGTTCTCACACGAGCCGTACGGGCCGGGGGCAGCTTGGCAGAGGTGTTCGTGGTGCACACAGCGGAAGTGGCGTTGGAGACAGGGGTTTCATGACAATGTTGTGGACTGATTTTTCAAGTACCGCTCACACAACTGGTAATACTGCATCGATGGAAAGTGACAGGAGACAGCAGTTGTCAACTATGGTTACAAACTACTTTTCCTCCCATATCGATGTTCTCCCACACAGGTCATTCCCCTATGACTATTGGGCCGCTAAACTGGACACCTGGCCTGAATTGGCACAATATTCCTTACAGGAGCTCGCTTGCCCAGCTGCAAGTGTGCTATTGGAAAGAGTCTTCAGTGCAGCTGGATCAATCCTGACAGAAAAAAGGACCCGTCTGTCAACCCAAAATGTGGATGATCTAACCTTCATTAAAATGAACCATGCATGGGTTTCCAAGGATTTTGTCCCACCTTCCCCTGATGACACATAGGGTGACAGAAAAATGGCTTGCTTTGGTCCACCTCTTCCTGGGACTTGACCTATTTCGCCTTTTGCATCAGCTGAATGTCCAACATCAACATATGCCACTTTCTAAAACTCCCTAACTGTGCTGCCCCCCCCATGGCCGGGGTCACCACCTAGCGCACGACACCGTGCGAGTGCCTTTGCCCTGGACAGGTGGGTAGGCCGACTCTTGGGCGCGGGCACTGGCACAGGGTCCCTCATAGTGCAATCAAGTGTCTCTGACGGTGGTGGTGCACACCCGCCGTCAGACACACCGCCGTACTATGAGGGGCCCAGTGCCAGTACCGACGCCCACGAGTGGGCCCACCTTGCTTGGGCAGGGCCCCAGCATTTGCAATCTTTACCTCTCCCTGCTCCTCCGCTGTGTAGTCTGGGCCGTCAAATCCATACTGTGCCTGACACCGTCTGAGCCTGCCTCCTGATGTATAGACATATATTTTGAATGTGTACGCTATCCATACATGTTATCCGGGGATACGGTACCCTTTCTCACCTTTGTGCAATCACGTGCAAGCCATACTGGGTCTAACAACGTCTGAGCCTGCTTCCTGATGTATAGACATATATTTTGAATGTGTACGCTATCCATACATGTTATCCGGGGATACGGTACCATTTCTCACCTTTGTGCAATCACGTGCAAGCCATACTGGGCCTAACACCGTCTGAGCCTGCCTCCTGATGTATAGACATATATTTTGAATGTGTACGCTATCCATACATGTTATCCGGGGATACGGTACCCTTTCTCACCTTTGTGCAATCACGTGTAATCCATACTGGACGTGAGAACGGCTGGCGAGCTGTTAAGCAAGCTACAGCACCTGTGGTTTGCACACGTAAGTTTTTCATTTTTTCAGGAATGACGGTTAGGCCTAATTCCAGAACTGCGGTTGACCTGCACTTACTGGGAAATCATTGTTCGCGGGTAATAATTGTAACCAGTGATCCCCATCACTAACGTTGTTCAGCGGGTTATCTGCACCTGTAAGCGACAAACGCTGGCCTTTTCAGTGTAGCGCACATGCAGCCACGGACATGTAAGGGCATGACACACCAGTTATTGGCCAATCTCATGTGCCAGAGCCTCACGTGTCCCTCTAGTAAGCTGGACTCGGACCGCGGGGCATGACGGAGTCTCGTTCGTTAACGGAATTAAGCTTGCAATGTGTGCATCTGTTCTGTAGCTGTCATGGTTGAGGTTTCCCAGGTGCAGTCGAATTTAACCGTAGGCTCAACTCCTGGTGGTGCCCTTCTGGACATTCCTTTAAGGCTCAGCTTTGCAACCATACTGCCCACGTAAAACAAACACTTTGCCTTCATGAACGCTGTTTAGAGGGTCATGACTCGTGGGAATAACGCCGCCCAATCAGTTAACCTGCTAGAGAGATCCTTCGTTGCTCCCAAGCATGACATCACACTCCCTAGGAGGAAGGTAATGCCACTGTGGCGACCGTACTCCTGGGGGCGACACAAGTGCACTGATGCCCAGCCACTGCTCGATGAATCTGCTGGTACATTGACCCAGACCACTACATTCCCCTCGCACGCTACACGGCCTGAATCTGACCCTGATGAAACTCAGGTTACCCTTCCCATATACAGTTCCATCTTACACGGTGACAAAGAGGAAGCTGCAGATGAAAGTGCAGGTTCGGCCCACCCGCCATCAGACACACCACCGTACTATCAGGGGCCCTGTGCCAGTGCCGTCGCCAACGAGTGGGCCCCCCCTGCTTGCTCAGGATCACAGCACTTGCAAGGTTGAAATACTGTGCAGTGAGATGGAAGATGGGGACGACGAGGAGTCCAGACTAGTACAGGGATTCCCTAGCGAGGAGACTTATTTGATTGTTTTCAATGTTGGGACAGCAATTTTTGGGGAGCACTATACTCTGTAGAATGATAGATGGGACCCACCATACACTGGAACATTCCAAAGGTGGACATCAGACACTGGAGCAGCATTTACAGGGCCCATTATACACTAGAGCATTAGAAATGGGGCCCATTATGTTTGGAGCATTATTTGGGCCCATAAGACAGTGGAGCTTCATCCATGGGGACCAACATATACTGTAGCATTATGTGGAGCTCATCATATACTGTTTCAAACATTATATGGGACCAATGATTCTGTATGGAGAAATAGATGGGCCTCGTCATGAGATGTAAAAAGTGAAGTATTTTTCATTGTACTATACCGCTATTTCTCTGCCGTATCTGAGCATGATGAGTTGTGGTATGTGTTAAAGGGGCGCTCTTTCGCCCAGGGCACATGAAAACCTGGAGCCAGCCCTACCCCCCCACAACTTTAGCCAAATAACCCCCATTTTTCAGTGCGTAACTTGTATTATGAAGTTAATTAAGGTTGACAAGCTTAAGTAAGAAGAATTGATGCTTTTGGCATTCAAATGAGCACTGTAGGTGTGTTTCCTGTCCTCCTCTCACTGCCGACTTTTATTCCCCATTGACTTACATTGGGTTTCGTGTTTCGGGACGACCCCGACTTTTCCCTATAATCGGCCGATCTTGCTCGACCCGACTTTTGGAAAAGTCGGGTTTCACGAAACGAAACTCGACCCTAAAAAAACAAAAGTCGCTCATCTCTAGTCTTCAGCATTTCCCCTGATGAGACCAATCAGTGTCATATCATCGGCAAATTTCAAGATTTTTACTGAGTCTGCTGAAGAGATGCAATCATTTGTATAGAGAGAAAACAGTAACGGGGACAAAACACACCCCTGAGGTGCCCCGATGTTTGTTACCAAGGTGTCTGAAGTGAATGGTCCAACTTTTACACTCTGTATCCTGGCTGTCAGGAAGGATCCACCTCTCTGTTGTGGGCTCTGGTAAAAACTCTTCAACTAAGGAGTCCCACAGTGCACGGCATGTGTACTTCACTATTCCAGATATGGTTGAAATCCCGAGTCTGTACTGGAAATGCAGTGACGAAAGGGATTCTCCAGTTGCAAGAAATCTGTGGGGAATTAAAAAACAATAAATTAGTTAAAAATCATAGCATTTCATACCGAAACTCAGCTATAACACTTGGAGATACAAACTACCACCAACAAGATTGCAGTGAAAGTGTGCTCTGATGCGAGCATATCTAATAAATGTGGCTTACCTTAAAGTCACCATCAGACGCTCTGCGGGTGAAACGGAGAAGCGGCAATAGGTGTCCGATTTTCTTATGAGGTGTGCAATGCGCTCCACCAAGTAATCAAAATTCTCCATTTTCATTCGAACATATCCAAAAAATTTCTCCGGGTTTCGTCTAAGGTCCATGCAGAGTGTAGAATAGACCTCACGCGTCATTCTCTTGGCTGTGATGGGGTGGATCCACAAACGGCGTTGCTGATGTCTGATGCGCTGCTGTCTTGCTCTCTCCTTCTCGAGAACAATCACCCTCAAATGGTTTGCCTCCACTGTAAAATCCACCACATTCTTCAAAATATTTGCAATCACAACATCCATCTTCGCCAGTCACTTGCTCTTCTCTCCAACATGCAGTTTCTCCTCTACAACCTGTCAAAGATGGGCTGTAGGAACACGGTATTAATAGATTTCAGCAGCCAATCCCGTTTCGAAGCCCCCAAGGGGCGTTTTTACAAACCGGATCCGGCGGAAAACGGATGGAAAACGAATGAAACTGATGCGATGGATCTGGTTTTTGGTCTGATTACATAACATTTGCCGGATCCGGTGCTCTGGCGCGATGCTGGATCGCACCTGACGGCGAAAAACTGATGTGTGAAAGTAGCCTAAGAGAGTTGTTCAGAAAGTAGTTGTGTAGGAAAGAAAGCTTGTTACAAGCAGACCGTGGATTCCAGAGGGCACAATTAAAAGATGGAGATGAGGGAGTGCAAGTAATATTAATAAGATTATTATGGTTTCGATATGAGGTAAGGTAGGGGTTGGGGGATGGTGGGCCAGGGTTGGGGGAGATGTCCCCTGAAATCAGTAGGAGTAGGAAGATAAAGAGCAAATAGTTGTTGGAATTGTAAGTAGTTTTTTTCTGCAATGTGTTTGGGCAAGATGGGCTGAGGTTTCTCAGGAGGGTGAGGAGTGCATGGGAGCTGTACATGGGAAAGGGAAGTCTAGAGGGGCTGATGTGTATGAGTCGTGATGGAGGGGGGATAGGGTGGTGAATGTGAATGGCAAAGGAACACAGGAGGATAGAAATAAAGCACATGGATAAAAGAGAGAGCAAAGTGTGGGTTACCTGACTCCTGCCCTGACTAACTGCCATGTATAACTGCCATTTTCCTGATGCTTAGCTTCTGTGATGCTTTGCTTATGGGATGCTTGCGGGCTGCACCCCACACTGCGTGCTTCCCCTTAGGAACTACTACATATATAGGCCACACTACAGGGTCAGGAGAGAGGGATTGTGGGAGCTAGTTTGGTATAATTTGGCAGCTGGGACTAGCATAAAGGCATCCACCATGGTCTTCTCAAGACACATGATAGATGAAAGAAAAAAGGGAGGGGGAGACATAGGAGACACTGTGACTGTTGTATATACCTTGCATAGGTGACATTTAGGCTGCTGTATGCACATTACATAGGAGACACTGTGGCTGTCCTATGCACATTGCACAGGAGACACTGGGGCTGCCGTATATACCTTACATAGGATACACTGGGGCTGCTGTATGCACATTACATAGGAGACACTAGGGCTGTCATATATACCTTACAGAGATGACACCGAGGCTGCCGTATGCACATTACATTGGAGATACTGTGCCTGTCGCATATACCTTACATAGGTGACACTGGGGCTTCCGTATATACCTTACATAAGTGACACTGGGCTTGATTTATAAACCTTACATAGGAGAAAATGTGGTTGATGTATAAACCTTACATAGGAGACACTGGTGCTGTCATATATACCTTACAAAGGTGACACTGAGGCTGCCGTATGCACATTACATTGGATACACTGTGCCTGTCGCATATACCTTACATACGTGACACTGGGGCTGTCGTATATACTGTACCTTACATAAGTGACACTGGGGTTGATTTATAAACCTTACATAGGAGACAATGTGGCTGATGTATAAACCTTACATAGGAGACACTGGTGCTGCCGTATATACCTTACATAAGTGACACTGGGGTTGATTTATAAACCTTACATAGGAGACAATGTGGCTGATGTATAAACCTTACACAGGAGACACTGTTGCTGCCGTATATACATTACATAGGTGACACTGAGGCTGCCGTATGCACATTACATAGGAGACACTGGGGCTGCCGTATATACCTTACATAAGAGACACTGAGCCTGTCGCATATACCTTACATAAGTGACACTGGGGTTGATTTATAAATCTTACATAGGAGACAATGTGGCTGATGTATAATCCTTACATAGGAAACACTGGTGCTGTCATATATACATTACAGAGGTGACACTGAGGCTGCCGTATGCACATTACATTGGAGACACATGCCTGTCGCATATACCTTACATAGGTGACACTGGGGCTGTCGTATATACCTTACATAAGTGACACTGGGGTTGATTTATAAACCTTACATAGGAGACAATGTGGCTGATGTATAAACCCTACATAGGAGACACTGGGGCTGTCGTATGCACATTACATAGAAGTCTGGAAGAAATTATTGACATATAACATTATAACTGCATTTCCCAACATCTACACCACAGCTTTGAGGTATACAGGTAAGACTAGTTTAGCCATTCTACTACCTGTATAACCATAGTAATGGGTCAAAAGCGTCCCAGGGGGTGACAGATGACATACAAACAGGTAAGACTAGTAATAGGTCAAAAGGGATGACAGATTACTTTTAACAACAGGAAAATATGAAACTGTCATGTTTTCCTAGTGGTCGCAAAGCCGCTGGAGAAATCTTTTTTTCTGTTGTGAAACTATGGCGCGGCATTACTCCTGTGATGTTGTATCCTTTTGAAATCTGTCCTAAAGGAAATGTATCATACAGAAACTTTCTATGCAAATTTCTCCTGTGGTGTGGACACGGTGATATACTGATATACTGGTATCTTACGACATGCATGCTAGGTGGTGTACTGTGTGTGTCTATATATATAGAAATAATTTCATTCATGGCATTCAGTTTTATGACCATAACTTTCAGAAGTTTGTACGACATTAGCACATCATTACGCTTTATTGTTCCTTGATAGGATAAACTAGCTAAACTAGTATGACCAGGGCATCATGTGGCCTACACCAAGTCCGCCTCATATGGCTCGCTCTTCAGCTCCATCCTCTTGTGACCTCTCCAGTATATATACATGTGCACAGCAGTCTTGTTGTGATCCTGTCAGCTGCACGCTCCTCCCTTCGCTTTTCGCTTCTTCCTGGTTCTGACATACAGATTCACTTTAGTGAAGTTTGCTCCCAAGTTTCTCATTGACAGACAGTGTTGCTCACATGGAGAGGGAGCAGCAGACGGCCATGAATCTGGAAGAATTGCTTTCCTTCTCTCATTTTCAGAAGCATTTTAAGAATGCATCTGATTATGGATATGGAGGCACTATCCAAGACATGAGAAGGAAAGAGTTCAGAAGACTTGGAGGTAAGTCTGTTCACATACAGCTAAATAAGATCTCTGCACTGCGCTGCATATGGACAACGCTTTAGAAAATGCTCTAAACGATTACATAACGTAACACGATAAGTACATTCGCATTGCATTTTTTTAAGGTGAAAACTTCTGACTTGGTTCAAAAGTAATCCGTGCGTTCTTTGCTTTTGTTTTGTTTGTTTTTTAGAAGGATTTCATTTCTAATGAAGCCTTTCTAGCTTGTTCTTTTTTTTCTGCATTTCTGAAGCAGTTTCTGCAGCAGCTTTTTCAATGTTTTTGTCTTGAAAGTGTAAAGTGTATAGTAGATTTCTTGAGGAATCAATATAAGTGTAAGCTCTCAAGGTCAGTGTGGTCTTCTCTCTCTCGACTGTAGAGTATAAGCTGTTATGGTCAGCGGAGTCCTCTCCCTCTCTTGCCTGTAGAGTGTAAGCTCTTATGATCAGTGGAGCCATCTCTCTCTCTCTATCCTATGATCATTTGTGATCTTTTCTTCCTCTCCCCCATAGAGTATAAACTCTTAGGCTATGTGCAAACGCTGCGGATTGGTCTGTACTATATATATATACACAGCTAACATTGATCGTGGGCATTTCACCCCTCTGATGCTGCTGTCAGTATTGACAGCGGCATAGAGAAGCATCACGCAGGGAGGGGGCTCCCTGTGTGCTCCCATCAGAAAAACGAGATGCGATCGCGTTGTTCTAAAGGTCTCCAGGGAGACCCCCAGTACCAAGACCGTGGGGTCCTTCCGGGTCCTGCAGGTAAGGTGGCGTTTGAGCGCCTCCTGAGAGCAGGCGCCAGCATGCCTCACACCCTGCCTGTCAGATCCTGTTCTGATATTCTGATATTCTGCAGTATAGACTATCAGATCTGCGATTTGATGTAATATAGTAATGTCCCATACTGAGACAATTTAAAAAAGAATAAAAGTGTATTATAAAGTGTAAAAAAAATTTTTTTTAAAAATCCCTGAATAAAAAATTATATATTTTTCCAATAAATACATTTATTTTTGTAAATAGAAACCAATAAAAGTAAACATATTTGGTCCTTAACGACCTGCTCTATAAAAATGTCCCACTAGTTAACCCCTTCAGTGAACACCTTAAAAAAAAAAAAAATGAGGCAATAAACAATGCTTATCATCATACCGCCAAACAAAAAGTGCAATAAAACATGATCAAAAAGACAGATGTAAATAAAAATGGTACCGCTGAAAACATCATCTTGTCCTGCAAAAAACAAGCTGCCATACAGCTCCATCAGCAGAAAAATAAAAACGTTATGGCTCTCAGACTAAAGCGATGCAAAAATAATAATTTTTTTCTATAAAATAGTTTTTTTTGTGTAAAGCTCCGAAGCATAAAACAACCATATAAATGTGGTATCGTTGTAATCGTACTGGCTCGAAGAATAAAGCTGACTTACCAATTTTACCACAAGCGGAACGGTATAAAAAAGAAAAAAGCAACTCATGAATTGCTGGTGTTTGTTCATTCTGTGCCCCAAAAATCGTAATAGAAAGCGATCAAAAAATGTCATGTGCCCGAAAATGGTACCAATAAAATCATCAGCTCATCCTGCAAAAAGCAATCCCTCACACGACTCTGTCGGCCGAAATATAAAAAAATTATATCTCTCAAAATATGGTGACGCCAAAACTAGTTTTCGCCATAAAAAGCATCTTTTAGTGTGCAACAGTAACGAAATATAAAAGCCTATATAAATCTGGTATCGCTGTAATCGCACCGACTCGTAGAATAAAGTAGCTTAAGCACTTATACCGCACGAGGAACGGCATAAAAAATAAATAAAACCAATTCTTCACATGATGTTGATTTTTTCAGTCTGCCTCCCGAAGTTCGCAGTAAGGCTCAGCGCACATTTATCCTGCACTCTGGGGTTTCCATGTAAATCTGAAATACGTGATTCAGACAGAATCACTGGCTGAAGATTACCTATAATGAGGCAGATGGAGGCACTGTGACCTGCGATCCGGCGGCGTCTGTCTTTTTAGGATTGCATAAAAGTGCCGTCGACCACAGTTTTGTGCACTTCTGAAAAGAATGACACCACTGAACAGAGGCCAGATGGAGTCCAGAGTAACTCTGCTGCCTCATTACAATGAATGGATACATAGGGGGTTTCATCTGAATCACGTCACTCAGAGATTTAGATGGAAACCCCAAAATCAATGCTCAGCGTAGAGCACCAGATAAATGTGATCCCAAACGTTATGTAAAATTATCCCAATAAAAGCTTCTACTCAATCAAGAAAAAACACAAGTCCCCACTCATATCTGTCATCTGTTAACGGAAATATAGGGGACCTCTACGTTAGTAGTAGCACAAATGCTCTGAAAAAGAGAAATGGCTCCTCACCTGCCAAAAGAAATTCAGCAAATACTCAGCTCCCAAATCCAAATGCCCCCTCCCTTCTGAGCCCCAGTGTGCCTAAACCACATATAGCGCCCACAAGATTGGCATTTCTGTAGTGATGAGAGCCTGCCTAACTTACAGTTGTGTGTCTCCAGAACCATGAACTGGGCATAACCTACTGGTCACTACAATGTACTGGTCACTACAGTGTACTGGTCACTACAACTGCAGTTTGCAATTTTCACTCAGTAACATCCACTACTGCCTGTTTCTGGAAAACACCCATGGAGTCAAAATTGTTACTACATTTGTAGATACCGGTAAGTTCCCAAAGGGTTATAATTTCCAATATAAGGTCACTTAAGGGGGGATTCTGCTTTTCTAGCACTTAGGGGTTCTTTATATCAAATCCTCAAACCAGTCTAGAAAAATCTGCAAATAGTGCTCTGTCCCTCTGTCCCTATCGAGTCTCTCCGTATGGCTAAGCAGTACTGTACAGCCACAAATGGGGTATTTCTACATTCAGCAGAAATTGTGGGACAAATTCTGGTGCCATTTTTACCAATTTCCCAGTGTGAAAATGTAAAACTTGGGGCTAACACACAATCTTGGTGGTAAAAATGTAAATTATTTTTTCTTCACTGCCTAGTGGTATAAAAGTTTGTGACACACCTGTGGTGTCAATAGAATCATAGAATCATAGAATCATAGAATCGTAGAGTTGGAAGGGACCTCCTGGGCCATCTGGTCCAACCCCCTGCTCAAAGCAGGATTCGCTAAATCATCCCAGTCAGATGTCTGTCCAGCCTCTGTTTGAAGACTTCCATTGAAGGAGAACTCACCACTTCTCGTGGCAGCCTGTTCCACTCATTGATCACTCTAACTGTCAAAAAGTTTTTTCTAATATCTAATCTGTGTCTCCTCCCATTCAGTTTCATCCCATTGCTTCTAGTCTTTCCTTGTGCAAATGAGAATAAAGTTGATCCTTCTACAATGTGACAGCCCTTTAGATATTTGTAGACAGCAATTAAGTCTCCTCTCAGTCTTCTCTTTTGCAAACTAAACATTCCCAAATCCTGCAACCTTTCCTCATAAGACAGGGTTTGCAGACCGGTCACCATTCTGGTCGCTCTTTTCTGAACTTGCTCCAGTTTGTTGATGTCTTTTTTAAAATGTGGTGCCCAAAACTGGACACAATATTCCAGATGAGGTCTGACCAAAGAGGAGTAGAGGGAAATAATGACTTCACGTGATCTAGACTGTATGCTTCTGTTAATACATCCTAGAACTGCATTTGCCTTTTTTGCTGCTGCATCACACTGTTGACTCATATTCAGTCTGTGATCTATTAGTATACCCAAGTCTTTTTCACATGTGCTGTCACTTAGCCCTATTCCTCCCATTCTATATATGCTTTTTTCATTTTTATTGCCCAGATGTAGTACTTTGCATTTCTCCCTGTTAAAAACCATTCTGTTAGTTACTGCCCACTTCTCCAGTTTATTTAAATCTTTTTGAATCCTCTCTCTCTCTTCTCTAGTATTAGCTATCCCTCCTAGCTTTGTGTCATCAGCAAATTTAATCAGTTTACCCTCAATTCCTTCATCTAAATCGTTGATAAAGATGTTGAACAATACAGGGCCCAGGACAGAGCCCTGTGGTACCCCACTTGAGACATTCTTCCAACTGGATGTGCAGCCATTTACGACCACTCTTTGGGTCCGATCACTAAGCCAGTTATGAATCCACCTAACAGTTGCCTTGTCCATTCCATACTTAGTCATTTTTTCAATAAGGATTGTATGAGAGACTTTGTCAAATGCTTTGCTGAAGTCAAGATATACTATATCTACAGCATTTCCTTGATCCACCCAATCAGTGATACCGTCATAGAAGGAAATTAAGTTAGTCTGACATGACTTATTAGTTACAAACCCATGCTGACTCTGTTTGATCACTTCATTCTTATCCAGGTATTGACTTACATGTTGTTTAATAATTTGTTCAAAGATCTTTCCTGGTATAGAAGTCAGACTCACCGGCCTATAGTTGCCTGGGTCCACCTTCTTCCCCTTTTTGAAGATAGGAACAACATTTGCTCTTCTCCAGTCTTCTGGCACTTCTCCTGTAATCCAAGATATAAATATAATCACTGCACCTCTAGATGAATTCATTGAGAGGTTTAATTGGTAAAATTGGGTCACTTATGGGGGTTCTGCTATTCTGGCACCTCAGGGGCTCTGTCAATTTAACACCCCCAAACAAGTGCAGCAAAATCTGCCCTGTAATGTGGTGCTACTTCTCTTCTGAGCTTTGCACTGTGCCTCAAAAGTAGTTTTTGACCACAAATTGGGTATCAGTGAACTCAGGAGAAATTTCACAACGAACTTTGGGGTCCATTTTCTCCTTTTGCCCTTGTGAAAATACAAAATTTGTAGCTAAAAAAGATTTTTGTGTGAAAAATGTGATTTTTTTTATTTTCACGACTTATTGTTATAAACGTCTGTGAAGCACCTGGGGATTCAAGGTGCTCAATACACATCTAGATACGGTCCCAAAGGGGTCTAGTTTCCAAAATGGTGTCATTTGTGGGGTGCTTCCACTGCTTACGCACATCAGGGGCTCTTCAAACGCGACATGGCGTCCGCTAATTATTCCATCAAATTTTGCATTCAAAAAGTCAAATGGCGCTCCTTCCCTTCCAAGCCCTGCTGTGTGCCCAAACAGTAGTATTCCCCCACATATGAGGTATCAGCGTACTCAGGAGAAATTGCACAACAAATTGTATGGAGCAAGTTTTCCTGTTACCCTTATGAGAATGCAAAGTATGGAGCTAAAAATGATTTATTTGGGAAAAATGTGTTTTTTTTTATTTCCACGGCTTTACACTATAAACTTCTGTGAAACACCTCTGGGTTCAAGGTGCTCAATACACATCTAGATAAGTTCCATAAGGGGTATAGTTTCCAAAATGGTGTCATTTGTGGGGGGTTTCCACTGTTTAGGCACATCAGTGGTTCTCCAAATGGGACACGGCAACCGCAAATTATTCCAGCATATTTTACATTCAAAAAGTCAATTGGCACTTTTTTCCTTCCACTTTCCAAAAATTTCTGTGAAGCACCTAAATGGTTAATAAACTTCTTGAATGTGGTTTTGAGTACCTTGGGGGTGCAGTTTTTAGAATGTTGTCGTTTTTGGGTATTTTCTGTCATATAGCCAGGCCCCTCAAAGTCACTTCAAGCGTAAGGTGGTCCCTAAAAAAATGGCTTTGCATATTTTGCTGTAAAAATGAGAAATCGCTGGTCAACTTTTAACCCTTATAACTAGAGTTGAGCGAAACGGGTCGAAAAATTTCAAAAGTCGCCGACTTTTGGCAAAGTCGGGTTTCATGAAACGAAACTCGACCCTAGGATGAGGTCGGCCACGAGGTCGGCGACTTACGCGCCAAAGTTGCGTTTCAAAAGTTTGTTTTGCGCTCTTTTTCAGCCAATCAGGATCCACGGACACTGTGGACAACGTGATGACATAGGCAGGGGTCACCACCATCTTTCAGAAGGGCATGCAAGTGATTGGCTTGCTTTGGTGGGCGTCACAGGGGTTATAAAAGGGCGTGCACGCCGACCGCCATCTTACTTCTGCCGATCTTAGCATAGGGAGAGGTTGCTGCTGCTGATTCTGTAGGGAGAGCGTTAGGCAGGGAAGAAGAAAAAAAAACTGCTTCTGCTGCTAGCGATTTTGCCTGTACAACACACCAGTCACTGTGTGTGCAGTGCAAGGGGAGGCTATATTGTGGTGGATCAGCGGTGTTGGTTGAAAGGCTGCCTTCTAAGGCTTCCTGACAGCTGCATTGCTGTTTACCCACTGCTCTGCAAACTGCTTTTTTAAAAGCAATACCAATTTTTTTTTTGTCCTGCTGAGGTACTGAGCGTGCATTTTTTCACACCATACAGCGGTGTACGCTCCTCACACAGTACCGTGTAACGGCTGTTATCACAGCCACAGTGAAGCTATCTGTGTGTCACTCTGTGAGAATAAGTCGAGGACATGTTCCGTTCTTACAGACCTGCACCTACTAGTTTTGTCTAGCTTTCAAACAGTTAAATATATTTGCTGTTTGATCACATTCAAAACTATAGAGAGACAGCGTGTGTCAGTCCGTATACTTAAAAACACGGAGCTTGACAATTTTACGTACACCGGACAGCCGTGTACGTGCATGCTCCTCTCAGTACCATGTAACGGCTGTTATCACGGTCACAGTGAAGCTATCTGTGTGTCACTGTGGAAGGATGAGTGGAGGACTTGTTCCGTTCTTACAGACCTACACTCTAGGGAGATTCCTATTCTGCCCAATTCTACATACACCTTGTAGTTTGTGATACACTAGCCAATTTCTGCCTGTGACATAGCGCCCTGATATTCAGTGGGCCTCACACAATCCAAAAGTGTCCAGTGTCCACTAGTGTGTGCAGAAATTCAAAATCTCCCTTATCCTGTAGTCACTTTTTTCACACCTGTGCAATCGAGCCTGTGACATAGCGCTCTGATATTCAGTGGGCCTCACACTATCCAAAAGTGTCCAGTGTCCACTAGTGTGTGCAGAAATTCAAAATCTCCCTTATCCTGTAGTCACTTTTTTCACACCTGTGCCATCGAGCCTGTGACATAGCGCTCTGATATTCAGTGGGCCTCACACAATCCAAAAGTGTCCAGTGTCTACTAGTGTGTGCAGAAATTCAAAATCTCCCTTATCCTGTAGTCACTTTTTTCACACCTGTGCCATCGAGCCTGTGACATAGCGCTCTGATATTCAGTGGGCCTCACACTATCCAAAAGTGTCCAGTGTCCACTAGTGTGTGCAGAAATTCAAAATCTCCCTTATCCTGTAGTCACTTTTTTCACACCTGTGCCATCGAGCCTGTGACATAGCGCTCTGATATTCAGTGGGCCTCACACAATCCAAAAGTGTCCAGTGTCCACTAGTGTGTGCAGAAATTCAAAATCTCCCTTATCCTGTAGTCACTTTTTTCACACCTGTGCCATCGAGCCTGTGACATAGCGCTCTGATATTCAGTGGGCCTCACACAATCCAAAAGTGTCCAGTGTCCACTAGTGTGTGCAGAAATTCAAAATCTCCCTTATCCTGTAGTCACTTTTTTCACACCTGTGCCATCGAGCCAGTGACATAGCGCTCTGATATTCAGTGGGCCTCACACAATCCAAAAGTGTCCAGTGTCCACTAGTGTGTGCAGAAATTCAAAATCTCTGTGATCCTGTAGTCACTTTTTTCACACCTGTGCCATCGAGCCTGTGACATAGCGCTCTGATATTCAGTGGGCCTCACACAATCCAAAAGTGTCCAGTGTCCACTAGTGTGTGCAGAAATTCAAAATCTCTGATCCTGTAGTCACTTTTTTCACACCTGTAACATCGAGCCTGTGACATAGCGCTCTGATATTCAGTGGGCCTCACACAATCCAAAAGTGTCCAGTGTCCACTAGTGTGTGCAGAAATTCAAAATCTCCCTTATCCTGTAGTCACTTTTTTCACACTTGTGCCATCGAGCCTGTGACATAGCGCTCTGATATTCAGTGGGCCTCACACAATCCAAGTGTCCAGTGGCCACTAGTGTGTGCAGAAATTCAAAATCTCCCTTATCCTGTAGTCACTTTTTTCACACCTGTGCCATCGAGCCTGTGACATAGCGCTCTGATATTCAGTGGGCCTCACACAATCCAAAAGTGTCCAGTGTCCACTAGTGTGTGCAGAAATTCAAAATCTCCCTTATCCTGTAGTCACTTTTTTCACACCTGTGCCATCGAGCCTGTGACATAGCGCTCTGATATTCAGTGGGCCTCACACAATCCAAAAGTGTCCAGTGTCCACTAGTGTGTGCAGAAATTCAAAATCTCCCTTATCCTGTAGTCACTTTTTTCACACCTGTGCCATCGAGCCTGTGACATAGCGCTCTGATATTCAGTGGGCCTCACACAATCCAAAAGTGTCCAGTGTCCACTAGTGTGTGCAGAAATTCAATATCTCCCTTATCCTGTAGTCACTTTTTTCACACCTGTGCCATCGAGCCTGTGACATAGCGCTGTGATATTCAGTGGGCCTCACACAATCCATAAGTGTCCAGTGTCCACAAGTGTGTGCAGAAATTCAAAATCTCCCCTGTCCTATAGACACCTTGTACCTTGTTTTACATTACTATATAGTTTGTTGGATTTTGTCTACATTTCTACAAAAAATGAGGAAGGCTGGTGGAAGAGGCCGTGGAATTGGGCGGGGGTTGGCAGCTGGTAATGATGGTGTTGGTGGTGGATCTGATGGTAGTGGCAAGAGCAAAATAGGACCGAATGCAGGAGGTGTTGAGCCTGCGTCATCGTCTGGCTCCATAAGGCTTCGAAGGCTTAGTTTTCTAGGAGTTGTCAAACCGCTTTTAAAGCCAGAGCTTCAGGAAAAAGTTTTGTCTTACATTGCTGACTCAGCCTCCAGCTCTATCGCCTCCTCTTCTGAAGTTGTAAAAAGTAAAAGCACTGAGTCGTCATTGGAGGCTCATGTTCATGAACCACACCTTTCCTTGTGTCCTTCACCCCAACCAAGATTGAAGGATGAAGCAGGCCATACTACTGATTACTCCATGGAGCTGTTTTCACATACCATGCCTGGATTATCAAGTGAAATGGTGAATTACCCAGGCCAAGATGAATCTGACATGGAGTGCACTGATGCACAGCCGCTGATAGATGATTCTGCTGGTACATTCACTCAGAGCACTACATTGTCCTCGCAGTGTACAGAGCCAGATTCTGACCCTGATGAGACTCAGGTGCCCCTTCCCGCACACTATACCACCATACACGGTGACACAGAGGAAGGTGCACATGACATTGAAGAGGAGGTGATGGATGACCCAGTTGTTGACCCAGATTGGCATCCATTGGAAGAAGAGGGTGCTGCTTCCAATAGCTCAGATGAGGAGCATCCACAGCAGACATCGACATCGCAACAGCTGTTATCTGGCAGGCCCGGAGCACTCCAAAGACAGGTTCCAAACATCAAAATAGTTGCTGGACAGCTTGTCCAGAGGGTCAAAAGATCACAGCGTGCTAGGCCGCAAAATGTCTGCCAAAGTAGGAAGAGTGCAGTGTGGCACTTTTTTGAACAAAATCCTCATGATCAGGCCAAGGTTATCTGTAAGAAGTGCGCAAAGAGCTTTAGCCGAGGGAAAAATCTGAAAAATTTGAATACCAGTTGCATGCTTACACATTTAACCACCATGCACTTGCAAGCGTCGACACAACACCAAACCTCAAGTGCCACATGTGCAACTGATCACAAAGAAGGTAGTCAGCAACGCTACATTGTTTCCCCCACTGTAAGCCCACCGGTTAGCACAGCAGCAAATGTTGAGGTGTCGTTGCAAGGCCACAGGAGTCAGGGAATCCCACTGTTATATCAACGAAATACTGAATCTAGGCCATCAGAAAGAACACCAACTCCATCACCATCATCAACCCTCTCTCAGTCGGCCCTGTCCACCGCTACTTCCACCATATGCAACTCTCAAGTCCAGTTCACCCTCCCAGACACTATGAGTAGGTCAAGAAAGTACTCAGTCTCTCATCCGCGTACACTGGGTTTGAACGCCCACATTGCCAAACTAATCTCGTTTGAGATGATGCCCTATCGGTTGGTGTAAAGCTCAGCTTTCCGCGAACTCATGGCCTATGCAGTACCACGCTATGACCTACCCAGTCGCCACTTCTTCTCTCGCAAAGCCATCCCAGCCCTCCACCATCATGTAAAAGACCGCATTGTCCATGCACTCAAGCAGTCAGTGAGTGGAAAGGTGCACCTCACAACTGATGCATGGTCCAGTCAGCATGGCCAGGGCCGTTACGTGTCCATCACTGCGCACTGGGTTAATGTGGTGGATGCAGGGTCCACAGGGGACAGCGGTGGTGGGACAGTGCTGCCTAGCCCACGGTATAGGAAACAGTTGGCTGTAGGCGTTCGACCCTCCTCCTCCTCCTCCAGAAGCGAAAGCTCGTCCACAGAGCGCAGTCGTACGAGCACTCCATCTGCAGCTGCCACTGTTGCACACGAGGTGTCCCCCTATCGAGCAGCTAGTGGAAAGCGTCAGCAGGCTGTGTTGCAGATGATGTGTTTGGGCGATAGACACACCGCCGAGGTGCTGGCCGAGTACTTGAAGCGACAAACTGAGTCATGGCTGGGCAGTGTACATCTTGAGGCAGGCAAGGTAGTTAGTGATAACGGCCGTAATTTTGTGGCAGCCATAGCCCTTTCAAAACTCAGCCACATACCTTGCTTGGCTCACACCTTGAACCTGGTGGTGCAGTGCTTCCTCAAAAATTATCCGGAGTTAAGAGCCCTGCTCCAGAAGGTGCGAAGACTGTGCGCGCACATCCGCCGGTTGCCTGTACACTCCGTTCGTATGCAGAAGCTGCAGCGATTGCTCCACCTTCCCAACCACCGCCTCATTATCGACATTGCAACAAGGTGGAACTCCACCCTGCACATGGTGGAGCGGCTGTGCGAGCAGAGGCAGGCCATAATGCATTTGTGGGAGGCACTTTGAGAGCAGACATGGAGTTGACAGGTGTGCAGTGGTCGAAGCTGAAAGACCTCTGTAAAGTCCTTCAGTGTTTTGAGGAATGCACACGGCTGGTAGGCGCAGACGACGCCATCCTAAGCATGAGCATCCCACTTATGCGTCTGCTCATGCAAACTTTGACGCACCTTAAGGAGCAGGCGTCTGCAGCCAATGTTGATGAGGAGGAAGAGGAGGAGGGAATCCTTGATGACATTCAGCCATTGTCTGCTCAGGGACCTCTCCTGGACGAGGTGGAGGAAGAAGAGGAGGAGGAGGAGGATGATGGGGATGATTACTTAGGGGAGGAGGATGCATCTCGTGGGGCAAGTGAAAATGTTGGCGTGGCAAGGTCTGGTACAGGGTTTGTGCGTGACTGGAGGGATGTGGATTTGCCAGAAAGTGCTCCTCCAACCAGCACTCGCAGTGCATCATTGACACCGGGAACATTGGCCCACATGTCAGATTATGCCTTGCAGATCCTAAAAAGGGACCCCCGCATTGCCAAAATGATGAACGATGACGACTACTGGTTGGCCAGCATCCTGGATCCACGCTATAAAGGCAAATTACAAAACATCATGCCACAGGAGAACCTTGACCTAATATTGGCTAATAAACAAGCAACTCTGGTAAATCGGTTGCTTGAGGCATTCCCAGCACACAGCAGCGGTGATGGTTCTCACACGAGCCATACGGGCCGGGGGCAGCTTGGCAGAGGTGTTCATGGTGCACACAGCAGAAGTGGCGTTGGAGACAGGGGTTTCATGACAATGTTGTGGACTGATTTTTCAAGTACCGCTCACACAACTGGTAATACTGCATCGATGGAAAGTGACAGGAGACAGCAGTTGTCAACTATGGTTACAAACTACTTTTCCTCCCATATCGATGTTCTCCCACACAGGTCATTCCCCTTTGAGTATTGGGCCGCTAAACTGGACACCTGGCCTGAATTGGCACAATATGCCTTACAGGAGCTCGTTTGCCCAGCTGCAAGTGTGCTATCGGAAAGATTCTTCAGTGCAGCTGGATCAATCCTGACAGAAAAAAGGACCTGTCTGTCAACCCAAAATGTGGATGATCTAACCTTCATTAAAATGAACCATGCATGGGTTTCCAAGGATTTTGTCCCACCTTCCCCTGATGACACATAGGGTGACAGAAAAATGGCTTGCTTTGGTCCACCTCTTCCTGGGACTTGACCTATTTCGCCTTTTGCATCAGCTGAATGTCCAACATCAACATATGCCACTTTCTAAAACTCCCTAACTGTGCTGCCTCCCCCCCCATGGCCGGGGTCACCACCTAGCGCACGACACCGTGCAAGTGCCGTTGCCCTGGACAGGTGGGTAGGCCGACTCTTGGGCGCGGGCACCGGCACAGGGTCCCTCATAGTGCAATCAAGTGTCTCTGACGGTGGTGGTGCACACCCACCGTCAGACACACCGCTGTACTATGAGGGGCCCAGTGCCAGTACCGACGCCCACGAGTGGGCCCTCCTTGCTTGGGCAGGGCCCCAGCATTTGCAATCTTTACCTCTCCCTGCTCCTCTGCTGTGTAGTCTGGGCCGTCAAATCCATACTGTGCCTGACACCGTCTGAGCCTGCCTCCTGATGTATAGACATATATTTTGAATGTGTACGCTATCCATACATGTTATCCGGGGATACGGTACCCTTTCTCACCTTTGTGCAATCACGTGCAATCCATACTGGGCCTAACACCGTCTGAGCCTGCCTCCTGATGTATAGACATATATTTTGAATGTGTACGCTATCCATACATGTTATCCGGGGATACGGTACCCTCTCTCACCTTTGTGCAATCACGTGCAATCCATACTGGGCCTAACACCGTCTGAGCCTGCCTCCTGATGTATAGACATATATTTTGAATGTGTACGCTATCCATACATGTTATCTGGGGATACGGTACCCTTTCTCACCTTTGTGCAATCACGTGCAAGCCATACTGGGCCTAACCCCGTCTGAGCCTGCCTCCTGATATATAGACATATATTTTGAATGTGTACGCTATCCATACATGTTATCCGGGGATACGGTACCCTTTCTCACCTTTGTGCAATCACGTGCAAGCCATACTGGGCCTAACACCGTCTGAGCCTGCCTCCTGATGTATAGACATATATTTTGAATGTGTACGCTATCCATACATGTTATCCGGGGATACGGTACCCTTTCTCACCTTTGTGCAATCACGTGCAAGCCATACTGGGCCTAACACCATCTGAGCCTGCCTCCTGATGTTTAGACATATATTTTGAATGTGTACGCTATCCATACATGTTATCCGGGGATACGGTACCATTTCTCACCTTTGTGCAATCACGTGCAAGCCATACTGGGCCTAACACCGTCTGAGCCTGCCTCCTGATGTATTGACATATATTTTGAATGTGTACACTATCCATACATGTTATCCGGGGATACGGTACCCTTTCTCACCTTTGTGCAATCACGTGTAATCCATACTGGGCCTGAGAACGGCTGGCGAGCTGTTAAGCAAGCTACAGCACCTGTGGTTTGCACACGTAAGTTTTTCATTTTTTCAGGAATGACGGTTAGGCCTAATTCCGGAACTGCGGTTGACCTGCACTTACTGGGAAATCATCGTTCGCGGGTAATAATTGTAATCAGTGATCCCGATCACTAACGTTGTTCAGCGGGTTATCTGCACCTGTAAGCGACAAACGCTGGCCTTTTCAGTGTAGCGCACATGCAGCCACGGACATGTAAGGGCATGGCACACCAGTTATTGGCCAATCTCATGTGCCAGAGCCTCACGTGTCCCTCTAGTAAGCCGGACTTGGACCGCAGGGCATGACGGAGTCTCGTTCGTTAACGGAATTAAGCTTGCAATGTGTGCATCTTTTCTGTAGCTGGCATGGTTGAGGTTTCCCAGGTGGAGTCGAATTTAACCGTAGGCTCCACTCCTGGTGGTGCCCTTCTGGACATTCCTTTAAGGTTCAGCTTTGCAACCATACTGCCCACGTAAAACAAACACTTTGCCTTCATGAACGCTGTTTGGAGGGTCATGACTCGTGGGAATAACGCCGCCCAATCAGTTAACCTGCTAGAGAGATCCTTCGTTGCTCCCAAGCATGACATCACACTCCCTAGGAGGAAGGTAATGCCACTGTGGCGACCGTACTCCTGGGGGCGACACAAGTGCACTGATGCCCAGCCACTGCTCGATGAATCTGCTGGTACATTGACCCAGACCACTACATTCCCCTCGCACGCTACCCGGCCTGAATCTGACCCTGATGAAACTCAGGTTACCCTTCCCATATACAGTTCCATCTTACACGGTGACAAAGAGGAAGCTGCAGATGAAAGTGCAGGTTCGGCCCACCCGCCATCAGACACACCACCGTACTATCAGGGGCCCTGTGCCAGTGCCGTCGCCAACGAGTGGGCCCCCCCTGCTTGCTCAGGATCACAGCACTTGCAAGGTTGAAATACTGTGCAGTGAGATGGAAGATGGGGACGACGAGGAGTCCAGACTAGTACAGGGATTCCCTAGCGAGGAGACTTATTTGATTGTTTTCAATGATGGGACAGCAATTTTTGGGGAGCACTATACTCTGGTGAATGATAGATGGGGACCACCATACACTGGAACATTCCAAAGGTGGACATCAGACACTGGAGCAGCATTTACAGGGCCCATTATACACTAGAGCATTAGAAATGGGGCCCATTATGTTTGGAGCATTATTTTGGCCCATAAGACAGTGGAGCTTCATCCATGGGGACCAACATATACTGTAGCATTATGTGGAGCTCATCATATACTGTTTCAAACATTATATGGGACCAATGATTCTGTATGGAGAAATAGATGGGCCTTGTCATGAGATGTAAAAAGTGAAGTATTTTTCATTGTACTATACCGCTATTTCTCTGCCGTATCGGAGCATGATGAGTTGTGGTATGTGTTAAAGGGGCGCTCTTTTGCCCAGGGCACATGAAAACCTGGAGCCAGCCCTACCCCCCCACAACTTTAGCCAAATAACCCCCATTTTTCAGTGCGTAACTTGTATTATGAAGTTAATTAAGGTTGACAAGCTTAAGTAAGAAGAATTGATGCTTTTGGCATTTAAATGGGCACTGTAGGTGTGTTTCCTGTCCTCCTCTCACTGCCGACTTTTATTCCCCATTGACTTACATTGGGTTTCGTGTTTTGGGACGACCCCGACTTTTCCCTATAATCGGCCGATCTTGCTCGACCCGACTTTTGGAAAAGTCGGGTTTCACGAAACGAAACTCGACCCTAAAAAAACAAAAGTCGCTCAACTCTACTTATAACTGCTAGCAAAAAAATTATGTTCCCAAAATTGTGCTGATGTAAAGTAGACATGTGGGAAATGTTATTATTTATTATAGTATATACTTGTGTATAAGCCAAGATTTTCAGCATATTTTATTGTGCTGAAAATGCCCCCCTCGGCGTATACACAAGTCATTGCCCAGAAAGCCGGTGGGGGAGGGGGAGTGGGGAGCAGTGGAGCAGCAGCAGGAGCTGGTGGCTGTGGCACAGTGACAGCTGCAGCCGCCATCTTCAAGAAGATGTCATACTCACCCTCCGTCGCTGCATCTCCATCCTGGCATCGGCAGCTCTTCTCCTGTGCTGAGTGGTCACGTGGTACCGCTCATTAAGGTAATGAATATGCATGCATCTCCACTCCCATAGGCGTGGAGCACATATTCATTACCTTAATGAGCAGTACCATGTGACTGCTGAGCACAGGAAGAGCTGCCGCCGCCAGGAAGGAGATGTAGGGACAGCGTGAGGAGGGTGAGTAGGATGAGGGGGTGTGAACCATGCATACAATGATGGGATGGGAGGGGGGCGAGCCATGCATACAAGGATGGGGGAGTGAGCCATGCATACAAGGATGGGAGGGGGGTGAGCCATGCATACAAGGAAGGGAAGGGGGGTGAAGCATGCATGCAAAAATGGGAGGGGGGGTGAGCCATGCATACAACTATGGGACAGGGGTGAGCCATGCATACAAGGAAGGGAGGGGGGTGAGCCATGCATGTAAGAATAGGAGGGGGGTGAGCCATGCATACAACATGGAGAGCCACATATACCAGGACAGGACGGGGTGAGCCACACATAGCAGGACAGGGATGAGGGGACAATGCATACCCGGCTTATACTCGAGTCAATAAGCTACTCAGTTTTCCATGGCAAAATTAGGTGCCTCGGTTTATACTAAGATCGGCTTATACTTGAGTATATATGGTAACTATTTTGTGCAATATGACTCTGATTTAAGGGCATAAAAATTAAAAGTTTGAAAATTGCAAAATTTTTAAAATTTTCTCTAAACTTCTGTTTTTTTTCACAAATAAACGCAAGTCATATCAAAGAAATTTTACCTCTATCATAAAGTACAATATGTCACGAGAAAACAATCTCAGAATCACCGGGATCCGTTGAAGCGTTCCAGAGTTATTACCTCATAAATTGACAGTGGTCAGAATTGTAAAAATTGGCCCGGTCATTGAGATGAAAACAGGATTCATCTCAAAAAAAAGAGTGCTGTAGTGTGTCCCAGGAGATAGTCATCAAGGTCTAAATATTTTAAAGGGAAGGTGCTGCAATTTTATATAATTTGCAAAAAAAGAGTAAGTAACAAAACATGTTGTTAAAGCAAATGTTGTACTAACTAGGATTTATGGTTTGTTTGTAATAATGTTTTAATCTAGCCACTGGGCGCTGACATCTTGATTTGCAGATCTGTGGAGGACTCATACAGTCTGCAAATATGGCCGTCCCTGGACATTGGAGACTGAGGTCGGCTCCCAACCCCACATTGCAGCCTCATTAGCAGAGAACTGGGCACGCCCCTGTGGGCTGCACCATTCACTGCTGTAGGTGTGGCTGGGCGCCATTTTACTCTAGCCCAGTGCTATCTGCTGAGCTCCACTTTCTGCACTGTGCTTCCTGCTCCAGCTCCACTGTCCTCCTGCTCTGTCTCCGCCTCCTCACTCACACACAGCCCCAGTGATCTCCGGTAATCTGACACCTTTGCTTTTATAGTGACAGTGACATATACAGCCCATAGTCTAGTGTATGGGGGGGGGCAGTTACACCAGTGTGAGCATATCTGTAATACTGTCTCCTGTGATACTGCCTGCTGAGCTGTGTATCTAATCCTATCCTGTGTGATACTGACTGCTGAACCGTGTATCTAATCCTATCCTGTGTGATACTGTCTGCTGAGCCGTGTATCTAATCCTATCCTGTGTGATACTGTCTGCTGAGCCATGTATCTAATCCTCTCCTGTGTGATAGTCTGCTGAGCCGTGTACCTAATCCTCTCCTGTGTGATACTGACTGCTGAACCGTGTATCTCATCCTCTCCTGTGTGATACTGTCTGCTGAGCCGTGTATCTATTCCTATCCTGTGTGATACTGTCTGCTGAGCCGTGTATCTAATCCTCTCCTGTGTGATACTGTCTGCTGAGCCGTGTATCTAATTCTCTGCCGTGTGATACTGCTCTTCTGAAATACTCTGTGCTGCTGTCACCCTGCTGGTTTTATGTGTGATCTACATGGTAGTATTGTGTATGATCTATATGGCGGTATTATTTGTGATCTGCTAAAAGGGGACCCATTCTAGGGTGGTTCTGGCTGAGCACCTGCACACGGGTCAGGGGTAATAGGTGCAGTCAGGGGAGGGCTGGGGAGGCAGCTGAAGAGAGGGGTCTCATTTTTATCGTTACTGTATGGCTCCATTCCCCCCAGCCTGCTTCCCAGTGTCACCCCGGACTGCGCCTGTCGCCTCGCTTTCACACATCGCCAGGACAGAATTTGAGGAGGGGAATGGGGTCTTTGCATGCAAAGTCTGGATCAGAACAGGCCATCAATCAGCAGAAATGTTTCCTGGATTTCTGTTCTGCTGTCTCCCTGCTCCTCCCCCATATATCTCCCTCTGTGCTCCCCATAGACCAGCACACTGCTCTCCTGAAATACTCTGTGCTGCTGTCACCCTGCTCCTCCCCCATACATCTCCCTCTGTGCCCCCCATAGACCAGCGCACGGCTCTCCTGAAATACTCTGTGCTGCCGTCACCCTGCTCCCAGAATCCTTGCTGCCTGCCATCCTCGGTGACCGAAGTCCCCATTCCTCTCCTCAGATCCTGTCCTGGCGATGTGTGAAAGCGAGGCGACAGGGGCCTGATGTATGGTGGAAGGAGCAGGGTGACAGCAGCACAGAATATTTCAGGAGAGCAGTGTGCTGGTCTGTGGGGGGCACCCTGTTTGGTGCCAGGGGTTGTACATAGAGCGCTGTGTTTTATACACATGGATGGATCGTCTGCTTGTCTGCTCCACAGAAATCCAGGAAACATTTCTGCTGATTGATGACCTGTTCTGATCCAGACTTTACATGCAAAGACAGTCAGTAACTTTGCAGGCCCCATCAAAATGGCTGCTCACTGTGTTCCTAAATGTCATCCTCTCTTTTCCCATAGCAAGCACCCAGTAGGGGAGGAGAGGAGTGACACCACCCCCATGTCAGCAGATTCCACCCATACAGTGTCCATTTTAGGGCATGATCATATATCAAAATCAAACATCATGGACACTGTACGCCCATAATTACTGCAGGACAGTAATGTGAGGTAGTTGTACACTAGGTTTTTGTGCTAAACTTCAGTAGCTGCTCCCCCTAGTGTTAACAAGTAGAAATGCCAAACTTTTTAAAATTATTTTTCATATTTTACAAAATTAAAAACAAATGATAATATTTTTTAAGAAAATGTAAACATTAATTCTTTACATTTTTTCAATTGCTGAAAATTTTTTTTTGGGATTGCACCTTCCCTTTAATGTACAATCATGAATCATGAAATGGATTTATTAATTGATTAGGGAACATTTTCACTTTTTGCTACCATGCAAAAGGTAAAATGTAAAACTCACTATTCATTTTAAGTTGCTTCTTCAATTTTGAAATGAGCATAGATGAATTTTCTATCAGTCTCCTTTTTGCATTTGTGAAATCACCTCTTCAACTGATCTGCAGCATAAAGCATATCAGTTATGTCTCTAGCCATATTAGCATCATAGCCATAAATGCACGGTTTGATGTAGCTGTTTTGTGAACAGACAGTTCTAAACGGATGTAATGAATCCTGTTTCCTGTGTATTTTTTCTATTTATTTACCATTCTAGCTTTTTGATGATTAAAATGAGACCATGACTTTCTTTTAATTCAGTTTGTCAGTATTTAAAGAGGACAGCTAAAGAATCTATGTAATGATTATTTATTTGAATTTATTATGAAATTTTGAAGGAAAAAAATAATAATGGTAATTTTATTTAATTGTGGATTATCCAGAAAAAAAGTTAAAATGACAGTTATCATCTAATTGCAATCATGCTATAAAAAGGTTTATGACAATATTTTTAAAATTATAGCACCTCTATATATTAATTTCATTTTTAGGATTTATGCCTACAAGTCTCTTGACCTTTTTCCTGGGCCTTTTCAAGTACAGTATCCTAGTAAATTTAATAAAGGAAATACATTGGCATTCTACTCGTGTATTCTTCTATCAGTGGCAAATAGGAATGCTTAAAAATGATCAAGTATCCACTACGTGTTCATTCTTTAGAGAAGTGTCCTGTTTATTGTCAGAAATCCCTTCAAAACCTCACCTCTTTGGATTTGGATTCAATCCTCTGCAACATCCAACTTATTTTTCAGGCGGTCAATCAATAATGGATGCATGGGTTTGTAGTCAATGACACAATATACTTTACTTAAAATCAATGCCCAATTGACACCTATGACTGAGCTCCACGTGGAGAAAATTAGTAGCCAGGTCTTCAGGTGCCACCAGAAATACTAAAATTCAGTTTTGAACGGTATGTATTGATCACCAAATAATTGACCGTTCACATGATCTGTCTAGACTGTGCAGTATCAGGAGGCAATGAAGTCAACTTCACACTAGACCTTGGAAATCAAGATCCCAGAGTCTACGGAAGAGAGGAGAGACAGACAATCCAAGCTGCTTGAGGACTAGTGTGAAGTTTCCACAATCAGTGATGGTTTGGGGAGCCATGTCATCTGCTGATATAGGTACACTGTGTTTTATCAAGACCAAAGTCAGCGTGGACATCTACCTGGAGATTTTAGAGCACTTCATGCTTCCCTCTGCTGACAAGCTTTTTGGAGATGGAAATTTCATTCTCCAGCAGGACTTGGCACCTGTCCACACTGCCAAAAGTACCAATACCTGGTTTAAAAACAGCAGTATCACTGTGCTTGATTGGCCAGAAAACTCGCCTGACCTTAACCCCATAGAGAATCTATGGGGTATTGTCATGAGGAAGATGAGAGACATCAGTCTCAACAATGCAGATGAGCTGAAGGCTGCTATCAAAGCAACCTGGGCTTCCTTAACATCTCAGCAGTGCCATAGGCAGTTCGCCTCCATGCCATGCCGTATTGATGCAGTAATTGATGCAAAAGGAGACCCGACCAAGCATTGAGTGTATTTACTGAACATACATTTCAGTAGGCCAACATTTCAGATTTTAAAATCATTTTTTCAAGCTGTTGTTATAAAGTATTCTAATTTACTGAGATAGTGACTTTTGGTTTTTTATTGTCTGTAAATCATAATCATCAACATTAACAAAAATAAACACTTGGAATAGATCACTCTTTTTGCAATGACTCTATATAATATAGGAGTTTCATTTTTTGTATTGAAGAACTGAAATAAATTAACTTTTTGGTGATATTCTAATTTTTTGAGATGTACCTGTACATCTGTTTGCTAAACAATCAAGATGAGACCATAGGAGTTAGAGGCATTACTGGATAGTGGTGAAGATAAAAATCATGGCTTCTCACGGTGCGTTCACATTACATGTTTTTGTAGTCAAGTTGCTTTTTGTTATCCCTGTTTGTCTTGCGTGTTTATACACTAAAACATATCTGCCTCAGGCCTCCTGGAGGAGGTGGAGGGGACAGCTTAAGGGGGTTTTACACATAGCGATATCGCTAGCAATATCGCTATAACGTCACTGGTTTTGTGACGCAGCAGCGATATTGCTAGCGATATCGCTATGTGTGATACTTACCTCCAACCGGCTCCCCGGCTGTCCATCGCTGATCGCGCAAGATCAGGCGGCTCCATTTCTCGTCGTCTGCTTCCTGCTGGGCTACCAGCTGTGTGAGATGAGCGACGCTGGACGCGGGCGGGAGGACGTCAGGATCGCTGTGTGTGAAAGGTGAGTATCGTGCGCTGCGTCGCTGCTGCATCGCTGTGAGATCTTTCTTTGTGAAAGCTCACTAGCGATCATTTAGTGATGCACCAGCGATCCTGACCAGGTCGGATCGCTGGTCGGATCGCTGGTGCATCGCTAAATGTAAAAGGGCCTTTAGAGCATATCAGGAGCAAAGCAAGATCTGAGACTTGGGCCTCTCTGCAATCAAGAGTTCCCCAGGGACAGGGATAGTTAGGGTCCCATGTTCTAGGGATAGTTTCAGGCCCTCCTCCATACCGAAGACCGTCACAGCAGGACAGGGAATGCTGTTCTTCCTTTTCCTCTGAGGTGATGTTGTCCTTTAGCACCCTCAGCTAATTGCCCACAAGTATGTAAAAGGTAGCTTTATGATTTTCTCCATGGTGGAATTTAATTTCATCTTTGGTTTTATTCTTGATGGCTTGGGTGTGTACCTGTAGTTACAGTGCCTTGCAAAAGTATTCGGCCCCCTGGAGCTTTGCAACCTTTTCCCACATATCATGCTTCAAACATAAAGATACCAAATGTAAATTTTTGGTGAAGAATCAACAACAAGTGGGACACAATTGTGAAGTTGAATGAAATTTATTGGTTATTTTAAATTTTTGTGGAAATTCAAAAACTGAAAAGTGGGGTGTGCAATATTATTCGACCCCTTTACTTTCAGTACAGCAAACTCACTCCAGAAGTACATTGTGGATCTCTGAATGATCCAATGTTGTCCTAAATGACTAATGGTGATAAATATAATCCACCTGTGTGTAATCAAGTCTCCGTTTAAATGCACCTGCTTTGTGATAGTCTCAGGGTTCTGTTTGAAGCACAGAGAGCATCATGAAGACCAAGGAACACAACTGGCAGGTCCGTAGTACTGTTGTGGAGAAGTTTAAAGCCGGATTTGGATACAAAATGATTTCCAAAACTTTAAACATCCCAAGGAGCACTGTGCAAGTGATCATATTGAAATAGAAGGAGTATCATACCACTGCAAATCTACCAAGACCCGGCTGTCCCTCTAAACTTTCATCTCACACAAGGAGAAGACTGTTCAGAGATGCAGCCAAGAGGCCCATGATCACTCTGGATGAACTGCAGCGATCTACAGCTGAGGTGGGACAGTATGTCAATAGGACAACAATCAGTTGTACACTGCACAAATCTGGCCTTTATGGAAGAGTGGCAAGAAGAAAGCCATTTCTCAAAGATATCCATAAAAAGTGTCATATAAAGTTTCCACCTGGGAGACACTCCAAACATGTGGAAGAAGGTGCTCTGGTCAGATGAAACAAAAATCGAACTTTTTGGTAACAATGCCAAGCGATATGTTTGGTGTAAAGGCAACACAGCTCATCACCCTGAACACACCATCCCCACTGTCAAACATGGTGGTGGCAGCATCATGGTTTGGGCCTGCGTTTCTTCAGCAGGGAAAGGGAAGATGGTTAAAATTGATGGGAAGATGGATGGAGCCAACTACAGGACCTTTCTTGAAGAAAACCTGTTGGAGTCTGCAAAAGACCTGAGACTGGGATGGAGATTTGTCTTCCAACAAGACAATGATCCTAAACATAAAGCAAAATCTACAATGGAATGGTTAAAAAATAAACATATCCAGGTGTTAGAATGACCAAGTCAAAGTCCAGACCTGAATCCAATCGAGAATCTGTGGAAAGAGCTGAAAACTACTGTTCACAAACGATATCCATCAAACCTCACTGAGCTCGAGCTGTTTGCCAATGAAGAATGGGCAAGAATTTCAGTCTCTCGATGTACAAAACTGATAGAGACATACCCCAAGTGACTTGTAGCTGTAATTGCAAGCAAAAGGTGGCGCAGCAAAGTATTAAATTAAAGGGGCCGAATAATATTGCGTGTCCGAATTTTCAGTTTTTGAATTTCCACAAAAATGTAAAATAACCAATAAATTTCATTCAACTTCACAATTGTGTCCCACTTGTTGTTGATTCTTCACCAAAAATTTACATTTGGTATCTTTATGTTTGAAGCATGACATGTGGGAAAAGGTTGAAAAGTTCCAGGGGGCCGAATAATTTCGCAAGGCACTGTACTTTTGTACTGGTTTCTCTATCAACAATAGTGTTTGATGGATCTTTGTCTCAATATGGAAAGTATTTTTAGTGTTAGTTTTCTAATGAATGAATGAAGCTTAAGATATAGGTCAAACTCATTACATTTATTAGCTGGACTAAAAGATTAATCTTTTGTCAGGAGTGACTCTCCATTGTCCCTTAGGGTGTGGAATGAGAGGTTAAATATTTTTACTTCACTACCCTGTTTTTTGGGAGGCTTTGTGGTTTCACTATGTGTTCTGTATATTTAGCGTCTTCGTCTGTTTCTGCCACCTTGGTTACCCCCTCTTACATTTTTTTCTTTTCAGTCATTTGGGAGTCACCATCTGAAAAAAAACTCGATAATAGTACACTTAGGACTGTTTCTCAGTGCATAGTATGCTACTGGAATTATTTATCTCAGGAGGAGTAAAAAAAACTCCTTTATGGTGAGAAATTAATAAAACTAGTTAGGCAGGAATCAGGGATATTCATAATTGTATATAGACCATTCTCACATACTCTGAGAGGTCATCAATGTTTGACCTGGGCAACTGAATTAAGAGCCCCTTTAAAACATGCTATCTTGAATATCTCAGTTGTACAGTATGTCTTGTGTTGTGGTATGGATCTAAAAAAGAAATATTTACTTGAATTATATTATTATTTATTTACAGTGGGAAAAAAAAGTATTTAGTCAGTCAGCAATAGTGCAAGTTCCACCACTTAAAAAGATGAGAGGCGTCTGTAATTTACATCATAGGTAGACCTCAACTATGGGAGACAAACTGAGAAAAAAAAATCCAGAAAATCACATTGTCTGTTTTTTTTTCATTTTATTTGCATATTATGGTGGAAAATAAGTATTTGGTCAGAAACAAGCAATCAAGATTTCTGGCTCTCACAGACCTGTAACTTCTTCTTTAAGAGTCTCCTCTTTCCTCCACTCATTACCTGTAGTAATGGCACCTGTTTAAACTTGTTATCAGTATAAAAAGACACCTGTGCACACCCTCAAACAGTCTGACTCCAAACTCCACTATGGTGAAGACCAAAGAGCTGTCAAAGGACACCAGAAACAAAATTGTAGCCCTGCACCAGTAGGCCTGTTTAGCAGAGGTGAGGGCAGATTTGAAATCGACTGTTGCCTGTTTGAATGTGGTGAAGTCAATTAGAGTCAAGATTTAAAGGTAATATCCAGTATTTGGGAGCATCAGCTGAACAATGTATGGAGCATCGCTGTTCCAGGACTGATCATTGCTTACAGTTGGTTGCCAGAAAAGCAGAAAATCCCTGATCAGTGGGGCTGCCAGTTATCATACCACATTGATCTGAAATTCGTGAACTATCCAATGGATAAGTCATTCAGATGTTAGTCTGAGACTACTCTAATTCAGTAATTATTTCTTTATGTATTATGCTTTTCTTATATAGCATATTCATACTCAGCAACGCTTTACACAGTTGGAGCGCCCGCCAGGGCCATGGGGTATTTGGTACCGGACCGCTTTCTTAAAAGGACAGTGTCACAGCGGTGGTGACCCCGTCCGTGGCCCTGGGCGTCCAATATAAGGGGTGTATTTACAAGGGAATGAAAAATAACGAGTTTTTATAATGAGTTAGTGACGCCACCTGTGGTATTTGATCAATAGTGACCAGTGCTGCAGTGCAGATCCACTGGGACTGATGGTGATGCAGCAGAGTTGATAAAGCTCCACACAGGCAGAACTGATTCCCAGAGCATGTGAAAGATGTTGAAGAATAGATGGTAGTAGGTAGCAAGAGATGTAGCAGTGCTGGAAAGGTGTTGCAGGAAGAATTCAAAGAACACAGAGTGCAGTTTCCTTTAGGCCTCTTTCACACATCAGGTTTTCGCCGTCAGGCGCGATCCGACGCTTTTGACAGAAACCGGATCCGGCGAAATGCAATGCCGGATCCGGTTCCCCCCCATTGACTTGCATTAGAGCCAGATCGAGCCGGATGGCCATGCGTTTCATCCGATTTTCCGGCAATGTGACGCGATCCGGCGTCTGGAAAAAACGGCTACTGTAACGTTTTTTGTCTCCGGCGAAAAAGCCGGACACGCCGGATCCGGCGTGTCCGGCTTTTTCATACAATGAAAGCCTATGAGCACAGCAATGCGCCTGATCCGGCGACAGCCGGATCCGGTGGCCGGATCCGTTTTTTTTGGTCTGAGCATGCTCAGTAGCTCTGCCCACAAGACATATATAAAAGCAAGACAGTGGGACCCTCAGCCACACCCAACATGCCACCCAAGCCAAGAACCAGGAGCAGGAGAAGGCAGCAGACATCTGCAGCAGCACCATCAGCACCACCCCAAATGGAGCAGCATGCTGAACAACGGGAGGGGAGTCCAGCAGCAGATGAGAGATGGTAATTATCAAATCCCCCATTCCTCCAAACTAGGGCTATTGAATATCAAGATATTCATTGGCCCTTTGTTTCTCTTTATTCAACAGCCGCCCAATAGATGCAGCAGCAGCAATGGCAGCAGCTGGAACACCACCCACAGCCATGGAGTCTGGCCACCAGGAAGACAGCACATCATCTTCTGGGAGCCCTCCCTCGCATCGTCAGCGTTTGACGGTAAGTTTTTATTTCCAAAATCCATCATCTCTGTAATATATGTCTATTCATTGCCTTTTATTTCAAAACAGGAATCACAAGATGAAGAGGAGCTCCCAGAAGAAGAAGGAAGGGGTGGACAGACACTTGGAGTGGGCTCACAATTGGTAAGTTTTTTGCATCAAACGCAGAAACACAACATCACACTACACACAACACATAGAAAACAATGTTCTGCAGACCACACACAGCAAACAAATGCCTACATCCAAAGACATAACATTTTTTGTTTTATTCTCTAGTCTTCCCAATCTGGTGCTCGGCCAAGAGGTCCTCGCAGTGCCTCCCAGGGTCGTCGGCGACAGCAACGCGGCGGTCACCAGCGTGTAAGTATAAATATTTTTGCTTTGTTTTTTTGCACTTTTTATTTCATTTCTTTTGTGGAGGCTAATTATGTTATTTTTATCTTTTTCTTTAACAGCCTTCACAGCGTGCTCCCGACTCTGATGGTGAGGATGGAGGACTCGATGTGGACCACCTCATCGATCTCGTCAGAGAAAGGGAGCCGCTCTGGAATATGGCTGACCGCCGCCATGCTGACCTTATCGTTACCCGACGACTCTGGGAGGAAATCTGTTCGCTCCTTGTGGACCGCTGGGAGGACCTCGAAGCTCGGGCCCAGATTAAAAAGCGTAAGTATATACAGTACCGGTTGCTTGATTTAAACCAGTGTTTCCCGAACTCCAGTCCTCGTGGTCCCCACGGATCATGTGTTCAGGATTTCTATTTACTTTGGAAATCCTGAAAACATGACCCCTGGGGACCATGAGGACTGTAATTTGGGAAACACTGATGTTGTATACTAACCACTTTGTCCTTTCTCGTTTCAGGGGAGAGAATTGTGAAGCGGTGGCGGTCTGTGAGGGTTCGTTTCAAGAAGGAGTTCAATAAAGAGATGCGGGCCCCGAGTGGATCTGGAGGACGCAGGAGCAAGTACAAGTACGCACGAGCCCTGTCGTTCCTCCGGGAAACAATGCTCACCAGAAGGTAAATATTACACACCACATGTGACAAAAAAATGTTTAGATGTAACTTTTTTTTTTCAGCCAGGGCCATACCATGTCACTATTTTAATTGTTTTTTTTTCTCTTTATTACACAGCACGGTGAGCAGCACTCGGAGCCTGCACAATTGGACCCTTCTGAGGCAATCCGTGAGGAGACCGGCACCGAGGGACACTTCGACCACCCCGGTACATCTGCACCTTCCCAGCCTTCCCACACATTCGACCCATCTGTCCCATCCACCAGCACAGGAGCATCGTGGCCGCCTACATTACATGAAGCTGCTGGTGAGGAGATCGCTTTCCCTTTACCCCACCCTTCTGCCCCTGCCACCTCTAGTACACCTGCGGGTACTGGGCGGCAGCGGCAGAGGGGTCAGGAAAAGAGTTATGCGCCAGAGTTCTTGCATCTGAATGCATCTTTCCAGAAGTGTCTAAAAGTCTTGTCAGAGCAAATCTCCGCAGGCTTTCAGCAGATCAACTCCAGCATTCTGGAGGTGAAGACACTTCTGCAAACCATGCATTCAGAAGCAAGATCTTCGCCAAACCACACCTTTTTCAGGTCTGTTGTGGAGCGCATGGCAACACTATCTCCTACCCAGCAGATGCATGTAATGCATTCGTGCCACGGTGCTCTACAGCAGGTTACCTCCCAACCTCCACCTCCCACCACTGTAGTTCCTCCACCTGCACCCCCTCCAGCCACTTTCCATCCTCCCCCTCCTATTACATCTGCACCCCCTCCAGCCACTTTCCATCCTCCCCCTCTTATTACATACCAGCAACCTCCCCAGTACCAGCAACCTCCCCAGTACCAGCAACCTCCCCAGTACCAGACATCTCCCCACTTCCAGCAACCTGCCCCGTACCAAACTCCTTCCCCGTACCAAACTCCTTCCCCATACAACTTTCCATCAACATCATCTGCTCCTACAGTCCCTGCCCAGCCCTCCACTCCACCGCCCACCACCTCTTCTGCCTCCCACATGACCACCCATTCTGTAGCTTTTTCCACACCATCACCTCTAACTGTTCCTTCCCCACCACGATCCCAGTCCTCTCTCCACACTCCCATTGTCGAAGTGTCCCGCAGCCCCTCCAGCAGTATTTCCACCCCACACTACACCGAGTTATAATGTTTTTTTTGTAATAAAAATGCCCATTTGGTTGGTTTCAAACCTTTATTAAAAAAGTTTTTTTAACTTTAAAAACAGTTTACAAAAAAAAAATATTTTAAATAAAAGTTAAATTATTGTTTACACTGGTTGTCTGTCATTTCTTTCTGCTGCGAAATATGTTTAAAAAAAAAGGTTAAATACAGGGTATTTAAAAGGTAAAAAGGTATTCAAAACCAGGTATATAACTGTGGGTAAATTTTAGCTTTTTGCCACAGTTGTGTTCCTGGTTGTGTTTGAAGCAAAGTATTTCACCTGAAAAGTTGTGTTTATTGTTGGTGATTTCCTAACAATGTACACAACTTTTGTTAAAAGGTGAAATACTTTGCATAAAACACAACCAGGTACACACCTGTGGCCTAAAGCTAAAAATAGAGACCATGACAAGATAGCCAACTTTGGTTGGCAAAGGTATATACTGTTGGTACAGAAGGTACACAAGTTTGGTTAGGGCACAAATCTTTCACACTCTGTCATCCTGCCAGTGTACTCTGCCTTGAGGTGACAAAGTATAGTGCAAAATTGTCCCTCATTGCTGAAACCGTCACAGAACTTCTAGTGGTAATGTCATGGTAATCTTGCAAGGTGGTTTCTTCAGAGGTGTCCTCAATGGAAATGGGTTCCTTGCAGATAACAAAATTGTGGAGTACCACGCAAGCTTTGATCACCTCGTCCACAGTTTCTGTCTTGAGGTTGATTGCAGTCAATAGGACCCGCCATTTGGCTGTCAGAATACCAAAGGTACATTCAACCATTCTTCTTGCTCTTGTGAGGCGGTAATTAAAAATGCATTTTGGTCTTGTCAATTCTCTGCTAGAGTACGGTTTCAAAAGGTGTTCTGACAGCTGGAAGGCTTCATCCCCTACACAGACAAATGGCATAGGTGGACCAGATGTTTGACAACATCCATCTTCGCCAGTAACTTGCTCTTCTCTCCAACCTGCACTTTCTCCTCTACAACCTGTCAAAGAAGGGCTGTAGGAACATGCTATATATAGTTTTCCAGTAGCCAATCCCGTTCGGAAGGCCACAAGGGCCAATTTTAAAAACCGGATCGGGCGTAATCCGTCGAAAAACGGATAGAAAAACGGATGAACCGGATGAGACGGATCCGGTTTTGTCTGTCAAGAACAAGACGGATCCGGCAGAAAACCGGATCCGGCACATCAGGTTTTACAAAACATTTGCCGGATCCGGCATGACGCCGGATCGCGCCTGACGCAGAAAACCTGATGTGTGAAAGTAGCCTTATCTTTTACTTTGTAGGTACAATCCAGGATTCAGATTACAGATGGTACAGGAGTCGGTCAGCCTGGAAGCAATTTGGGAATCTCTCTATACAGTTGGGTTGTGAGGTCTCCGTTTCTAGCGCTATTCTGAATTACTTGCAGTTCTGGACTCCACTCAAGTCCCTCTTTCTGTCCGTTACTTAGAACTCCACTTGCATTACAGGCAGCTGTATCCTCCTTCAAAGACCGTGCCACGATGGTGTCTCCAGCTCACACATGTGCTGCTGTATCGTCAAGTCTTAGTTGGGCGCCACACTATCACTAAATTCACTATCAGTATGTCTTTTGAATGTGGGAGGAAACACACACAAACACAGGGAGAACATACAAACTCATTGCAGCTGGTGTCTTTGGTGGGATTGGAACCCAGGTTCCCAGTGCTGCAAGGCTGCAGTGCTAACCACTGAGCCACCATGCTACCCTCTAATCAATGCTGACAAGAAAAGGCCAGTGTTGATTCTTTATAGAAATTAAACAGTTAAAAACAATTTTTTGCAGAGCCCTTTGAGAGAATTTATCAGACCCTCTGAGTTCTAGCAGCAAAAATTTGCAAAATCTGTTGCTCTGTTTTTTCTTCTGAAAAAGGGTGGGTTTTAGCAAAAGAGGCTGGCATAGATCTTAGAGCATGGATGACTTAATATGCACCAAATTAATCAATAACTTTGCATCTTATGCTTGGTAAACAATTTGAGGTCTTAGGTTTAAATATTTAATTTCATGAATATTAAGATCAGTAGGCATCTGAGAGTGCAAGCAGCACATAATTGGCACTGATTTGATCATTTACATCTCTATCCTAGTCATAAAAGTTGTGAAGTCCCTAATAAAAATGATTACAAACAGTTGTAAAAAAATGTAGCTCTCATTTTAATGTTCTGTAGTAAATTGCAGAATAGTGTGTTTGTGTGTAATGTGTATGTGTATTTGCAGCGATGTACACACATGGTCAAAATTATTGGTACCCCTTGTTTAATGACAGAATATCCACAATGGTCACAGAAATAACTTGAATCTGACAAAAGTACTAATAAATCAAAAATCTATGAAAATGAACAAATGAAAGTCAGACATTGCTTTTCAACCATGCTTCCACAGAATTTTTAAAAACATATCTCATGAAATAGGCCTGGACAGAAATGATGGTACCCCTGAAAATAATGCGACAAAAGGGAGATGTTAAATCGCGGTGTGTCCACTAATTAGCATCACAGGTGTCTACAATCTTGGAATCAGTGAGTGGGCCTGCAGAGAGGGTTACAGATACTCACTGTGCTGTTGTTTATAGAAATTCTAAAGGCAGCCAAGCAGGTGTATGCAATAATCCAAGTGAAGTGTGTTTTCCCTTCTTTTAATATTATAGAAATTGTTTTTGATTTTCCTGTAATGTTCATTATTGCTCATTAAGTGAAGCACAGCATGCCGTGTGAAGTGATGGTTATTTGCATTCAGCTAAAGTAAGTGTAAATAACACATCAATTAACGCAAATTCACTTTCATTCAGTTTTCTACATTTTTTTAGTCGGATTAAAGTTGAAATGTAAAAATTCTCATTAGATGATGGTAAAATTACATATGGTCTTTGTTCCTAGCTGCAAGGCAATCCACATGAGCATAGCACGCTCGGTAACAGATACGCATACTACCGCCATGCTCCAATTGTAACAGCGAGAGTGACTGGAATAGCGAGTTATTAATCTATATGTGGCAACCACAGGGTGGCTACTATTGAAATAACACTAGGGATCCCTCATTAAGACCAGCGTTTTGCCTAATATACTGCCTAGAGCAGTTGCATTTAGTAACAGGTGAGTCTCAGAGGTAGCGTGCGTGATTTTCTCCAGCTTTAGAGAGAAGAGAGTACAGCATAGCATGCTTCTTACTAAGTATGAAAAGAGTAACATCATTTAAAATCTGCATCTAATAAAACAAGCTGGTATTATATTGGCCTGTCTCATAAATACCATGAGATTGGCAACCTTTCATTCAGACAGAAATAGCTGTCAAGCCATTGGTTTGCTTCAAGTGACTTTCTACCTCACCTCTAGGTCAGAGGTAGAGGTGATGTTATCTGCTAGTTATTTTCCTTAGATAGTGCTGATTTTCAGCTCAGCTGCATAGAGAACCTTGACCTGTGACTACGGTTTAGCTGGAGGGCCTACAGGGGGTCTGTGGTAGTTTAGGACGCACATCCTGTCGTGTCATCGGTGCAAGCTGCTGCCTTTTGTGTGCACTAACACAATTCTATTATATGCTCAGCAAGTCAGGGCAGGGAGAGCAGGTGAGAGTTAGAGATGAGCAAATATTTTGGAATTCTAATTTGCCGACTCCATGGAATTTAAACAAAAAGGTTTGATCGTAACTTTTACCTTTGCGGGACCTCTTCCAATATAAGAGATTCACATATGCTAGGTCCAATAACTGTCACCAGATTTCGGACATATGCTCTAAAAAACTTTTCACTTCTGAACATTCTTCTCTGATGTCTTTCCCATTTAACCCTGAGTTACCTGAATCTGAATGAGTTACTTAATCTGAATAGCAGCCAGACCAAACCATGGTTTAATAAACAACATTTTTGCTTTGCAGGTATAATGGACACTCATTCTAGGATTGTATTACCTTTTAATGCTTAATATACTAATTACAAACTACATGCAAACTCTCACTACCAATACCTGCAAATCAGGCACTTTATGCATTCTTTTTTTTTTCATCCACCACTCACTCCCCACTCTTTTCAAAAAATTGTGCAGAGCAGGTGTTTCAACAAAAGGTCTCAAATTAGCTATCATGTGTTACTTAATCCCTGTCCAGATGATTACATGAAGTATTCCTACATGAGTAAATGGGAAGCTTCTGGGGGAATCTCTTCCACCTGGAATTTGGCAACAGATATGGAGTAATGCATCTGTTTAGAGGTGAGGAAGGTCGTCATATGTCTCCCCCTCTTTGGACATTGTTCACATTTTATGTGTGTGGTTCCATAGCGTTTATAAGTGTTAATGTGTTTATGTACTGTAATGTGAATGTATTTGATATGTGTTGTGTGTAGGGTTAGCATAGGACAATAGGGGCACACTAGAAATAGGGAATAAGAGTCTTACAGTAGATATAGCTAGCATAGGGGTTTTCCAGACTGAGAGTAATTACAGAGTAGTGTAGTGCAGAGCAATAGGGTATAGTGATAGGGCTACCTGGTTAGAGAGCATAGCCCAGGCAGCATTGCCCAGGGCAAGAAGTTGGGATGCCGCAGTGATCAGGGACAGTTTGACAGCCATGGAGATAAGGTTGCTTTGGCAAGAAGGGGCCCCAGGCTGAGTGGCATGCAGGTGGTCACCAGCTTGAATGGTAACCATCCCGAAGAGGATCCTGGGTCTACGACCGGGGCTGGTGAAGTTGAGACTGGGTGCCTGATAAATTTTGCCTTTCGAAGCTGGACAAGGGAATGGTAAGAAGCTGGTGGGCCTAAAGGCACGGACGGGACAGGGATTGTCCAGGAAGAGCAATGATTGCCAGGACAGGACAGGAATGGTCTGGGAAGGGCAGTGATTGCTGGAACAGGACAGGGATTGTCCAGGAAGAGCAGTGATTGCCAAGATAGGACAGAGATTGTCCTGGAAGAGCAGAAATTGCTAGGAAGATAGGGAAATCCCTAGAAGTATCACTCTATGCACTGTGTTGCATCTGTACTGAAAACCCTACTGATATGTAAAGTTAACCTGTTAAGAATGGACTCTGTCTCTGGAGTTATTTGTGAGACTTATGGAGCTGAAGATGGAATGACAGAAACAGAGGAGACTATGGCAATAAATGTGAGTGTTCTGTTGCGCATGCTGCACATACAGCAAAAGGGTCAATATGTTTCATCTGTGGGGCGTCAGGGTGTGGAAACACTACAGCTCGTTGCCACAGCTACCACCCTGGCCGCCTTGCACATTTACATGTTATGTTTACAGGGACAACCAGTACAAATTACTCATGTTTTGGCATTGAGGGAATTCAGGTTCCATTTTGTTTCCCAGTCCCCATTTTATGCTGTAAATCCAGCACTCATAACTTTTGCGTAGAAACCTCCTCCCCTACATATTACAAGTCCCTGAGATTCTGGATCGAACAAGATACTTAGACACAACTTTCTCTGAATCCCCCAAAACAGTTTCTTGCTTGTTGGCATAAAGCCCTTTCTACTAGGGGTATAAATAAACCCCTCCCGCATTTAATTAAAGTAGAATCTTATGCTGGACACTACTTGTGTGTGTACTGTATTGATTGAGCTCACTCATCACAACAGCTCCAATCCGGCCTTGCACATCAACTCTGGTGGACCTGTTGTGCCACAGTATCATACTCCCTCCCTCTTACATAAACTTGATTCCGCAGTCCCTAATTTTTGCTGGAAGTGTGGAAATTCAGAAGGTGATCTATCCCATTTGTTTTGGTCATGCACAAATTTTCTAAGTTTGTTGGAAATTGTTAACTCCCTTATTGTTATTGTTACTGGTCTTCAGATTTTGCTTGCATCCAAAATTCTGTCTATGTACAATGTATGGAGCATCGCTGTTCCAGGACTGATCATTGCTTACAGTTGGTTGCCAGAAAAGCAGAAAATCCCTGATCAGTGGGGCTGCCAGTTATCATACCACATCTGCTAAGTCTGATAGCCTGTAAGTGGAAGTTGACTCAACCTCCTTCTACACGATACAAGATTTTAGAATATGGAATACATTACAGCTTTATTACATAATAATGAGTATTTTGAAATTTTGAAGTAAAATGGGCTTTATGGGACACTTACTGGGTTCAAAGAGATTCTTAAGGATTGCAGTTGCAAAAAGTGATAAAGGTCAGATAAATGTAGTGGTTCTTCTTCCTCCTACTCCCCTCCACCCTTATCTGTCGATATCTTGTTCTGTCACTGTACTTGTTTATGCAGTATGTCAAGACTCAGTGTGTTGAGTCCATTTCTTATAGATATTTCTCTTGGCTAATAGAGAAATTATATATTGTAATTGCTTTCACCTATTTGCTTTTGAATTGTTTTTTTCTTGTTTATCGTAAGTAATACTTTCTGAGAACTCAATAAAAATTCAGCTATAGAAAAAAAAAATTGACTCACAGTAAATAAATTAGCATGAATTGACTAATTAAAAAGCAGCTAATTGTCCTGACACTGTAAATTCCTATTGGAGTCAAATGAACACATTTTTGAGCTTTGTAATGTGAATGCATCCTTTTTAATTCCCAAATGACATGTTAGGAATCTGTGTCCTGCCATACTTATGCAGAGATCCAGATCCTCACATTTGTCTCCAGAGGCTAAGGGTATGTGCACACTTTGCGGTTTCTGCTGCGTTTCCGTAGCGTTTTTGGCTCTGCAGAAACGCAGCAGATTCTGCTGCGTTGTACAGTACCTTTATTTCCTATGGAAATAAAAAAAAGCTGTGCACATGCTGCGTTTTTTTCCGCGCGGTTTTGCTGCGGTTTTCAAAACGCAGCATGTCAATTGTTTAGTGCAGAAACGCTGCAGTTTTACACCTCGTCCATTATGAGGTGTAAAACCGCAGGGCAAAACCGCAGAAAAAACGCAGAAAAACCGCAGCACTTTGTCCTGCGGATTTCCTGCGGTTTTCTCTACAAAATCCGCAGAGACAAAAAACTATGTGTGCACATACCCTTAGTCCTTTCAGCCAGCTTCTGAGCATGCTCCTGGAACGAGCTCCCATTGGAGTTCAGGAGTCAGGTGCACAGGTCCTGCTCCTGATTTCATTGAATCAGCTCAGGGCTCTGGAGATTTCCGGCAGGTCCCGTACGCTATAAAAAGTGCGCATGGCCGCTATGCCATGCGCTAGTATTTTCATACTGCTGCTGTATGTATGGTGACGGATGCTTGGACTGGTGACTGACTTATTATGAAACCCCTTCCCTCTGATATTACGATTGTGTGAGTGATTGGGCAGCCGCCAGTAGCAGCGCTAGTGCCAGCGCGCTCCAGCTATACGTTCTCAGCAGCTAGCGTCCTGCATCGCGCCAGCGAAATTGCGGAGTCTCCTCTGTGGCTCTGTTCACACCGCGCTGCGATTGCAGTTCTCCCGCGTCTGCAGTTGCGACGCCTCCTGTCTTATTTTACGGTAGGTCTAGAGGGAGTAGTCCTACTGCCTAAGGCTACTTCTGTGACTCTTAATACTGTGACAGTTTCCCTCTTAGTCTGTGTCCCCGAGCAGACTTAGCGTATTTGTTTATTCTTTTGTCTGCAGCTTTGTGAGCATAAAAGAGCTTGCTTCAGTGCACTTAGGGTACAGTTAACCCCGTGCACTTTACCGCCATAGTGCTCTGTCTCTCTAGCAGCGGTTATATCACCTGCCGCACGGTGGACCCCGAGTGGCGAAGGCACTTCATTTATTTTTTATTTAGTGCCTTCCACCACTCGTAACATGACATCACCCTATCTGACTAGGGGAAGCCGGTTGGTAACCAGAGATAACAAAGTGTATTTAAAAACACACTGCAGACTTTTTAGGCTGCCTAAATTGAATAAATAATCTAAAAGCTATCCTTTTTGTGGGAGCAAATGCATGCATTCATTGCTGTTGTTTATAGTCAGGTGATGGAAATGGAAGAAGCCTTTGCATTTTCACACAGTTGGATGCACCAATTGTCCCTGTTTGGGAAGTATAAAGAGCACTTAGCTAAATGAAGAATCAAAGCTTTTTCATAAGCTGTTCAAACATTTCACTGGAGAGACAAAACAGGTGTACGGTACTGGTTTGAAAGTGAAGAAGTAACTAATGACCTCTCAACTAGAGTTTGCAACTGGTTTACTAATCGCCAAATGATTAAGAAATTACAAAGGCTTTATATTGAGCCTTCCAAAATTATTTTTTTTTCTGAAGATAAAACAGTTGCTCTGTTTTGAACATGAAAAAGTTATGGCTTGTTGTCACCAAGAATTTTCAAAAAGTAGCCCTATTTTAAGAGCTGTTTCTTGAAGTTACAAAAACATGAGCATATGTATCCCGGGAGAACTTTGTGCCTGCATGAATCGCAGAGGGGTCTGTTGGCTATCCATACAGGTGGCAGATGTTTGCTCAGCAAAAGCTTTGCAGAACAAGTAGTAGAGCTTAAACTACTAGTAAGCCAATTTGGACTTCCTTTCAGAAGCTGGAAAAAAAATCCCACATTTTGCTATTATATCAAGGGTTTAACAGCATGGCTATCCAATAGTCATCACTTTGCTTCATGATAACAATACACACGTCCTCTTCCAAACATTGCAGCATACAGCTTGTCATCCCCAACAGCACAATTGAAGACTCTGTTGTTTCATTGTCATATTACCACTGTGATGGTTGGTTTTCATGGCCAGCGTCCTTATCATCAGTTTTACTCTGATTGTCTGGTTTGTCACCTGCCAGCACCAAGTTAATGTCCTCCTACACTTCCACATGCTACTTTTTCTCTTCCTCCTCTTCATCCTCCAAATCACGTGACATCGACCTTTAGGTTGACAACCGACTCAGATGCAAATTGATGTTCTTCCTCCATCCATTTTTGCATGTTCGTGTGTGTTTTTATCCAGTATAAATATTCGGGATGATTTCACACTTGTCCATACTGACTAATTTTGTTGCCTCCTCAATGGACTTCAATATGTGACAAGTATCCACATTAGCTGCCAATGTCAGATCTTAAAGTAATCCACCCTCCAGAGGATTCACACTTTCATCTTAAAATAGAGGCAAGCATTGAATTCAGAATTTGGATTTAGTTGCAAAATCTGCAATGAGCAATTAAAGGGTTTTCTAAGTTTGTGCCGATGTGAATACTTTTCCGCCCAATGATGACAAAAGTATTCTCAGAGTGATACCTTTATTGGCTAACCAGAAAATAATATGTTTGCAAGCTTTCAGAGCACAGAGGCTCCTTCTTCAGAAATGTGATTTAGCACATCAGAGAGAGAAATGAGGTCTCCCAATCCCCCAGGTCCCTCCTTCTGTGTCCTTCAGCCATCGGCGTCTTCCAGAAAAAAATGGCGGAAGCATGCGTAGTGCACCCGCCGAGATCTGCCGGCCAGCATCCAGCAACAATAGGAGATTTTCCCTATTGATTCATTTTGTTCACTGTGATAGACCCTATCACAGTGATCAAAATAAAAAAAATAGCAAATTAAACTGCTCCTTTATCACCCCCTTAGGTAAAAATTATAAAATAAAAAATGTGATTAATTCCATTTTTCAATTAGGGTTAGGGTTGGTCTTATAGTTGGGGCTATAGCTAGGGTTAGGGTTGGGGCTAGGGTTATGGCTGGGGTTATAGTTGGGGTTATAGCTAGGGTTAGGGTTGGGGCTAGGGTTAGGGTTATAATTGGGGTTATAGTTGGGGTTATAGCTAGGGTTAGGTTTGGGCTACAGTTAGGGTTGGGGCTAAGGATAGGGTTGGGCTTATAGTTGGGGTTATAGCTAGGGTTAGGGTTGAGCTAGGGTTGGGGCTAGGGTTAGTGTTGTATTGGGGTTAGGGTTGTGGTGTTAGGGTTAGGGTGGTATTGGGGTTAGGGTTGTGGTTAGGGTTACGGTTAGGGTTGGGATTAGGGTTAAGTGTTGGGGTTAGGGTTGGGGTTAGGGCTGTGTTAGGGTTGGAGTTATAATTGTGAGGTTTCCACTGTTTAGGTACATCAGGAGGTCTCAAACACAACATGGCACCCGCTATTGATTCCAGCCAATTTTGTGTTCAAAAAGTCAAACGGTGCTCACTCCTTTATGAGCCCTGCCATGCACCCAAACAGTGACTTTCCCCCACATACGGGGTATCAGTGTACTCAAGAGAAATTGCACAACAAATTATGTTGTCCATTTTCTCCTGTTTCCCTTGTAAAAATAAAAAAGTTTACTTCCAAAGTAAATTTTTTTGTGACGAAAAGTAAAATGTTCATTTTTTTCCTTCCTCATTGCTTTCGTTCTCGTGAAGCACCTGAAGGGTTAATAAACTTTTTGAATGTGTTCATGCAAGGAGAAAAATGGAGCAGACAGGTGAATAGAGTAAAAAAGTAGTCATCTTTATTAGTTAAGTACAAACAAGTATAATGACAAATAGTAGTAGATAAAATCGTGGGAATAACAACACCGCAGGATAAAAGAGCAGAAGTCCCCGGGCACAATGACAGCCACCATGCATGTCGTGGCGTACACATATATGTAACTCAATAGTAAGCAACACCACAGAGCATCCACCTGGACAGTATTGCACCGCACAATGTGAGTGTGGAAGTATCCAAGTGGCGCAAGAAGCGCCAAGTGTAGAGAGCGGTATCTTACCACAGGTGAAGGCAGAGGCTGAACGAGTCCGGGGCCAGGTTGGGGGCAAACCCGACGCGTGTTTCGCGTGTTTAACCACACGCTTTCTCAAGGGAAGTATCGCGGGGAAGGGTGAAGGACCTCCTTATGCACCATGTGGTCAGATCACATGACCGCCAGTAAGCCAATGGGAATGGTGTAGAGCGGCGCATGCATGGTGGGCACAGCAAACGCCGGCAGTGCAGGGACAAAGCGTCACACATCGCCCAAGGCCAGGGGGAGGGGGAAATTCCCGGAGGCCGAGAGAGACGCGTCAAGACGCTCGCCCCACAGCCGAACGGAGGCAGGCACAGCGGGCATGCGCACAACCAGAACCCAGGAGTAAGAGGCAATATCAAATTAGAGAGTACACAAGACTGGGCATGAGGCAGTCATATACAAGAACCATAAGCACACATGAATAGTCAGAGGAATAGCACGAAATTGAAATGACAAAATAAACAAAATGAACAGCAAAATACATAATAGATAGAAGATATTGGAAAAACCCGGATCCTCTATCAATATGCGGGGCATAATTCCCCACTCCACATATACATATATATATAAAACTGTAAAATAACTAAATACAGATAATCATGCAAACAATGCAGAATACATATATATAGGGAAATGCGATGTCCTGCAAACTGCAATTCTTGTATCCATGTGCAAAATATGATGTCAATACGATAATGTTTATGGAGAGCAGCAAACACACACAGATCCATCTCCCATGCAATAAGTGTACAACGGGGCACAAAAAGGTCCAGAAGAACTAGAAAAGGAAGAATAAAAATAATGAATAAAATATTAAAATAAAACCAAAGAAAGACCCCCAATCACTGGAATGGGGAATAACAGAGGGATGAAAGGGCAAGGCAAATGAAACAAAAAGGTTAAATTTGAATTGTATTTTTTGAATGTATACATGAATAATAGCAAAAAGTAAGGGTCACCTACAAGAAAGAGGCAAAGGATAACGATTCATTAAGGCCCTTAGGGGTCAGGGTGTCCAGTGTGACGATCCATTTAGCTTCGACTTGAGCCAGTCTCCGTTTATAGTTACCACCTCTCACCCCCAAATGGACCTGATCAATGTCTCTAATTTTGAGAGAAGTAGGATCACCATTATGATACTGCCGGAAATGGTGAGGCAGTCTTAAGAAGAGAAAAGTCAGTCACTGTCTTGGACGCACAAATGTCCCGCACATGCTCACGCACCCTCCTCCTAAGTTCTCTGGACGTGAGACCAACATAGATTTTTGCGCAGCCACATGTGGCATAATAAATTACATTTGTGCTGCTACATGAAATCCGATGGCGAATATCAAACTGTCTCCGTCCATCGGAGGAGGTGAAAGTGTCACAGCGCAGGACATTTGTTCATGCAAGACAGTGACCACAAGGTATGGAGCCAGGTACAGGGCCCCTAGACCCAAAAACATTAGTCGACACTGGGAGATAGTGACTCCTCACAAGAAGGTCACTAAGATTTCTTGACCTTCTTGCGGTCATTGAAGGATATCGTCCCAAGGATGAACCCAGGGCAGGTTCAGTCCCACGAATCGACCAATGTTTGGTAAGGATCTGCCTCATGTTTTCCCATTGGTGGTTAAATGTAGAGATGAACCTAATTGGTCCATCCATAGTCTGTCGAGAGGCCCTGTTACAGGATACCAAGAGACTACCGCGTGGAGTGGCTCTTGCTCTTAAATAGCCTTTTTTGATGCATCTGTTGGAGTAGCCCCGGCTCGAAAAACGCGTTTTCAAATCAGCCGCTTGCATCTCAAACTTAGCATCTGACGAGCAGATCCGCCTCATCCGTAGGAACTGTCCGACCGGGACAGCCCCTATGGTGGAGGGGTTGTGGGCAGAAGACGCATGAACCAAAGAATTTACTGATGTTGGTTTACGATAAACATCAGTCTGGATGCGACCAGTGTGATCAACACACATGGTGACATCCAGAAAATTAATTTTGACAGGATCGGATGAATAGGTCAAGCGAATATTCAAATGGTTATCGTTCAGCGTCTCCATAAAGTCCCCGAGCTGCTGCACCGACCCGTCCCACAAAAAGAAAATATCATCTATATATCTATGCCAGCACAGCACATGGGAGGCGGCCGGCACGCCCGCGTCGCCAAATAAAGATCTCTCCCACGAACCGAGGAAGAGATTAGCGTACGCGGGCGCACAGGCCGCGCCCATGGCTGTGCCACGTAGCTGCAAGAAAAATTGATCTTTAAAGGGGCTTTCTGGCCCTGCTCACTTTGGTGTACCTGATACAGTGGGGAAAAAAGTATTTAGTCAGCCTCCAATTGTGCAAGTTTTCCCATTTAAAAAGATGAGAGAGACCTGTAATTGACATCATAGGTAGACCACAACTATGAGAGTCAAAATGAGAAAACAAATCCAGAAAATCACCTTGTCTGACTTGGCAAGATTTATTTTTCAAATTATGGTGGAAAATAAGTATTTGATCATTAACAGACAATGACAGATGTCAAACGTTTTCTGTAAGTCTTCACAAGGTTGTCACACACTGTTAGTGGCATGTTGGCCCATTCCTTCATACAGATCTCCTCTAGAGCAGTGAAGTTTTGGGCCTGTCACTGGGCAACATGGACTTTCAAATCCATCCAAAGGTTTTCTATGGTGTTGAGATCTGGAGACTGGCTAGGCCACTCCAGGATCTTCATTTGCTTCTTACAAAGCCACTCCTTTGTTGCCCTAGCGGTGAGCTTGGGATCATTATCATGCTGAAAGACCCATCCACATTTCATCTTCAATGCCCTTGCTGATGGAAGGAGGTTTGCAATCAAAATCTCACGATACATGGCCCCATTCATTCTTTCACGTACAAGAATCAGTCTTCCTCATCCCTTTCCGAGAAACAACCCTAAAGCATGATGTTTCCACCCCCATGCTTCACAGTAGGTATGGTGTTCTTTGGATGCAACTCAGCATTCTGTCTCCTCCAAACATGATGAGTTTTGTTTCTACAAAACAGTTCTACTTTGGTTTCATCAGACCATATGACATTCTCCCAATACTCTGCTGAATAGTCTAAATGCTCTCTATCAAACTTCGGACAGGCTCGGACATGTACTGGCTTAAGCAGGGGAACACATCTGGCACTGCAGGATTTGAGTCCCTAGCAGCGTTGTTTGTTACTGATGGTAGCCTTTGTTACGATGGTCCCAGCTCTATGTAGGTCATTCACTAGGTCCCCCATGTGGTTCTGGGATTTTTGCTCACCGTTCTTGTGATCATTTTGACCCCATAGGGTGAGATCTTGCGTGGAGCCCTAGATTGAGGGGGATTATCAGTGGTCATTTTTTTATTATTGCTCCAACAGTTGATTTCATCACAGCAAGATGCTTGCCTATTGCAGATTAAGTTTTCCCTGCCTGGTGCAGGGCTACAATTTTGCTTCTGGTGTCCTTCGACAGCTCTTTGATCTTCACCATAGTGGAGTTTGGAGTGTGAGTCTGACTGATTGAGGTTATGGACAGGTGTCTTTTATACTAATAACAAGTTCAAACAGATGCCAATACTACAGGTATTGAGTGGAGGACAAAGGAGCCTCTTAAAGAAGAAGTTACAGGTCTGTGAGAGCCAGAATTCTTGCATATTTTTAGGTGACCAAATACTTATTTTCCACCATAATTTGCAAAATAAATCTGGCTAAATCAGACAAGGTGATTTTCTGGATTTGTTTTCTCATTTTGACTCTCATATTTGTGGTCTACCTATGATGTCAATTACAGGCCTCTCATCTTTTTAAGTGGGAGAACTTGCACAATTGGTGGCTGACTAAATACTTTTTTCCCCACTGTATCATTATTCTGCTCCAGATTCAGTGGTCTTTATAATAATCAATATGCAATGGATCCTTCAATACTTTATGACATTTTTTTCTTTGGTTCATATTTTGTTTATCCCAGCTTCTTTAAGCACATTTCAATCATTTAGAGTCACAATATTCCCTTCAGTTATCAGATACATTACCATCTAGACAAGCTCAAAGACTAAAGGTCCCGTCACACTAAACGATGTCACAGCAATCCCACCAACGATCCAACATGATGGGATCACTGGGACATCGTTAGGCTGATCGCTGGTGAGCTGTCACATAGACAGCCCCAGCGATTAGGATCAGCGACGCTGGACGCTGGTTTCTAATGTAAACGTCGGATATCCAGGAGCCGCGCGACTCCTGGATACCCACTATTTACCTTGGAAACCGGCGTACACGCTGGTTTCCAAGGTAAACATCGGGTATCTAGGAGCCGCGCGACTCCTGGATACCTGATGTTTACCTTGGAAACCAGTGTGTACGCCGGTTTCCAAGGTAAACAGCGGATATCCAGAAGCCGCAGCTCCTGGATACCCGACGTTTACATTAGCGTCCAGCGTCGCTGATCGCTGGTCTTGCTGCCACACGCAGCGATGCACACTGGGCAGCTGGAGACCAGTGATCGAAAAACGGCCCAGGCAGCTCGAGCACGATCAGCGATAGCCGGCAGGGGGGCCAGTCGCTGATCCCCGACACACACAATGAGATCGCTGATGTGCCACAAAATCAGTGATCTCGCTAGCGAGATCGCTTAGTGTGACAGGGCCTTAAGTGCAGTGTTAACCTATGTTGATGATGAACTTATCTTGAGCATTACAAAAAATAATTTTAGAAAAATACTCTATGAAATATTTTTTGCATGGTTCTTTTAGAAATTTACCATTATACAGGACCTAATGTTTTTTGGTGCAGTAAGCAAACAGTTTATTAATATTAACAAGTGGTATGTTATGAACTATTCTCAGAATAGGTCATCAATATATGATCCATGGTTTTCCTCAACCAGCGCCCCATCTATCAGCGGTTATTTGCTCCAGCAGCAGCAGGATGAAAGCATTGATTGGTAACAGAATAGCAAATTGATGGGAGATGTCAGACCCCTATTCATCCAATATGGATGACCTATCTTAAGGATCATATCAGTTCCACTGAGTAGAATATATTTCCATTAAAAGTAAAGATTAATTGATTTTCAAATACAGTGATTAAACTACTGTTTCATCTTTTTTTCAGATGTTACTTACCTTGATCACATTGGTACAACTTTATTTCCCGAAAGTCTTCTTCAATCATTCACGACTGATATGTTGGAAAATGTTTATGGTGAGAATAAGTACTTAGTTTTTTTTAACAATGCCATGAAAGCACTGCAATTAATTGTTAAATCAGTCCCCATTAATGTAGAGGAATGTTACCATTGCTGAACTTTTTCTACAACATTTTCGTTAATGAGGACTGATAAATGTAAATGTAACTCAGAACCGAGTTTCAATAGCTTTCTTGACATAAGTCTTGGGATTTATATGGGTAAATGTTAGAACATCTGCCTTTTAATTGAAAGAAATTTATAGTGTGAATATTGAATACTATGCTAAGCTATCAGGTAACCTCTACGCCATTAGAAGAGGTGTCCTTTGAAACATGATCATTTACTGTGTAAATTAGGCAATCCCATTATGTATATTTCCAACAGAGTTATACAACACTATATTTAATTAAGGATTTTTAATATGTACACTCCAGACCGAACATAAAAGCATTAAAGAACTTCTTTTGTGTTAATTATTTTTCAAGCTATTCAATCTGAATTACTTTTAAATGTACAGTCTGAAATTAATTGTGGGTAAGAGCAGACGAAATGTCAGAAAATAATATTCTACAGAACTAGTAGTAGATGATCAGAACAAACCTCAAACAGATGTGGCTAGAAAATCAACAGTAAGTGAATTTAAAAGCTGTTTGGCATACACATACAGTATCATATATCTATCTTAAGATAAAAATAATAATAAAAGGCTTGATAGACCAAGTGCTATTTTTTCTGTTGTCCTCCATTTTTCTTTTTATTATATACTTCTTAATTTTTTTAATTATTTAATGACATTCATCCAATACATAGACTTCAATCAACATCTAGCTACACGCAGCTCTTAATTTTAATCTATATCTTGATACACATATGTTGCCAAATCTATAATACATTGAAAGGCCGGGGTCAGACTTGCAAGAAACTCGCACGAGTCTCGAATCTTAATACCCGGCATTGCCGCCGGCACTCGGGACTGGAGTGCACGGCTGCATGTATTTCTATGCAGCTGCATGCTCCAGTCCCGAGTGCCAGGTATTAAGATGTGAGACTCATGCAAGTTTCTCGCAAGTCTGAACTAGGCCAAATGGAAAAAAAAATCTTCTGGTTCACCTAGGAATAACAGTAATTTTTCCAACAGTAACAGTAACAAAGTACTTAAATGCTATGTTAATTTCACCAAATTTGTTGGGAACACAATTATGTGGCACTTACTAATAAAGACTGGATATGAATATTCTATGCCGGTTTATCGTCATGTAAAAAATCATTATCAAGAAGACTTATTACAGAAATTTCTCTATTTCAATGTCACCCATTTTTCCAAACAAAAATAACTTAAATAATATAATTGCATAAATATGCCCATTATTAAAATAATACTTTCTCGAAGTACCATATAAATTTATGACAGCATTCAGGCTTTTTGGGTAGCATGGCACATCTAGAATTTGCTATCTCTGCCCAATTTTCCTTACATACAGGTGCTTCTCACAAAATTAGAATATCATCAAAAAGTTAATATATATCAGTTCTTCAATATAAAAAGTGAAACTCATATATTATATAGAGTCATTACTACAGAGTGATGTATTTCAAGTGTCCATTTCTGTTAATGTTGATGATTATGGCTTACAGCCAATGAAAACCCAAAAGTCATTATCTTAGTAAATTAGAATAATTGACAAAAAACACCTGCAGCAAAGGCTTCCTTAGCATTTAAAAAGGTCTCTTAGTCTGTTTCAGTAGGCTCCACAATCATGGGTAAGACTGCTGACATGACAGATGTCCAGAAGGTAGTCATTGCCGCATTCCACAAGGAGGGTAAGCCACAAAAGGTCATTGCTAAAGAAGCTGGCTGTTCATAGAGTGCTGTATCCAAGCATATTAATGGAACTTGAGTGTAAGGAAAAATAGTGATAGAGAAAGGTGCACAAGCAACTGGGATAACCGCAGCCTTGAAAGGATTGTTAAGAAAGTGCCATTTAAAAATTTGGGGAAGATTCACAAGAAGTGGACTGCTGCTGGAGTCATTGCTTCAAGAGCCACCACACACAGACATATCCAGGACATGGGCTTCAAGTGTCGCATTCCTTGTGTCAAACCACTGATGACCAATAGGCAATGCCAGAAGTGTCATACCTGGACCAAGGAGAAAAAAGGACTGTTGCTCAGTGGTCCAATGTGCTGTTTTCAGATGATGATGCCGACAAGCTTTTTGGAGATGGAAAAAGCAACAATATCACTGTGCTTGATTGGCCAGCAAACTCACATGACCTTAACCCTATAGAGAATCCATGGGGTATTGTAAAGAGGAAGATGAAAGACACCAGATCCAAAAATGCAGACGAGCTGAAGGCTGGTATCAAAGCAACCAGGATTTATATTTTATTTTTGCTAGGTTGTGTGGGACAATCATACTAGATAGGGGGCTGTAGAGTGGACTATCATACTACAGTATATCAGGGACTGTTGTGGGGATCATTGTGCTATATAAAGGGCTGTTGGGTTTACCAACATAATATATAGTTGGCTGTTGGGGGGACCATTCTACTATATAGGAGACTGTGAGATGGATCATCAAACTCTATGAGGGACTGTTAGGGTAACTGTTACACTATACAGGGGCTGAGAAGTGAACCATCATACTATATAGAGGTCTGTAGGATGGACCATCATATTATATAGAAAAACAATTTCTCCAGCGAAGATACTTGTTAAGATAAAACTGTGACGTGCTGGCAGACCACCTAATACCCATGAAGCAACTGACAGGTTTCGACAATGCAGTCTTATTCATGGTATAATCAAAATCATCAGCTTGCTTTGGGGGTACTGGTTGGTCTGCCGGAATGTCACATGTCTTAATAATCAGTATGAGACCCATATAGCCTCCCCATGAATAACATGAGATCCACATAGCCTCCCCATGATCAGCATGAGACCCACTTAGCCTCCCCATGATCAGCATGAGACCCACTTAGCCTCCTTATTATCAGCATGAGACCCACATAGCTTCCCCATAATCAGCAGGAGACACCACATAGTCTCCCTATGTCCAGCATGAGACCCCACATGGCTTCCCCATGTCCAGTATGAGACCCCCCATAACCTCCCTATGTCCAGCATGAAAGCCCCATAGCCTTCCCATGTCTAACATAAGAGCCCCATAGCCTTCCCATTTCCAGCATGAGAACCCATAGCCTCCCCATGTCCATCATGAGAGCCCTATAGCTGCTGCATGTCCAGCATGACAGCTTCATAGTCTCCCCATGTCCAGCATAAGATACACACAGACTCTCCATGTCCAGCATGAGAACCCCATAGAATCCTCTTATCCAGCATGATACCCCCATAGCCTATTCTCATCTAGCATGAGACCCAGGCAGCCTCCCCATGTCCAGCATGAGAAGCACATAGCCTCCTCTCATCCAGCACCCAAACATCCCAAACACATGAAAAAAAACACACCACATACTCATCTCGCTCCCGTTCTGCCTCTGCTCAGTCCAATGCACTGACTCTCCACAGTCAGTACACAGCTGAAGTGATAAAATGACGTTATCGCGTGAGCTGTCTCACACACTGATTAGTGGAAGAAGGGGCCAGCAGTCCCTCCTCCAACAATGAACTCACTGCTGCCTGCATCCCAAGGATGCAGATAGCGGTGACAGTGAGCGTCATCAGCGGGCATGCTGGGTAGAGCATGGTGCAACCTGTGGGCCACTGTTCTCAGCCCTTTGACTATCTCGGTCTGCGAGATGGGAACAGAGGGCTGGATGTTACCTGGGTAAGACACATATCTTTGTATTGTGCTCTGTCAGCTGACAGATTTAATGTGTTGCAATGTTCGTGAATTATAATGCATCATAACAGTGATCAAATAATGTTAAAAACTCAAAGAGCGAATAAGCAAAACAAGTAAAAAAAGTTATAAAAAATATATTAAAAAAGCAAAATAAAGAATGAAAAAATTGTGAAAAAAAAAAATTACACTACTAAATAAACATATTTATGGTAAAACAAAAATAAAACAAATAAGTACCCCAATTTGGTATAGTTGGGTCCAAAATTACTTGATCTATTTTTGCGTCATTGACTGCAGCAAAACCTTTGACAGTGTGGATCATCAGAAACTTTGTAATACAATGATGGATATGGGTGTGCCGAACCATCTGATCAGCCTCATTTACATTGACCAGGGAGCAACAATCTGGTTCCAAAAAGAGCAAGGCGACAGATAATGCTACATCCTGTCACCATTTATCTTCAATTTATATGCAAAAGCTATTTTCAGGAAGGCTGGACTCACTGAAAAAGAGGGAGGAATCAAAATTGCTGGATGAATCATCAATCTTAAATACGCAATGCAACATTGATAGCAACAAGCATAGATGGAATGAATAACTTATTACAGACTGTCAAGATGAAAAGCTCGCACACATGCCTGCTACTCAATACAAAGAAGACAAAGACATTCGCTACAGACAGGTACAATGGGAAACATTTGAGATGGCTCGACGAGAAACAGAAGTTGTAAAAGACTTCAACCTTCTCAGAACAATGAACACTCAAGATGCAGCGATCACACTGGAGGTCAATATGAGACTTGTTGGTTAGCTATGGGCAAATCAACAATGAAGTCACTGGACAAGGTCTTCAAATCAAGGAGCATTTTCACTAGCGATGAGCACACAGCTTGTACATAGTTTGGTAATTTATGTTGTACCATGTACAGTAGATGCATACCCTGGACGATAAAGAAACAAGACAGAAGACGATTCAATGCCTTTTAATTGTGGCGCTGGAGAAAAATATTATCAATACCATGGATGGCAAAAAAAACAAACAAATCAATCAAGCCAGACATGTCACGTGAAGCAAGGATCACCAATCCTTGTCTACTTTGGACACATCATGCACTGGAGAAGAAAGAATAAGGCGAAGAGGAAGACCAGCAAGACCTTGATGGTAGTAAGATAACATCAGAGAAGACCTTGCATAATATCTTCCTACAGATCGTTCGTCCATCAAGTCATCATGGCTCGAGATTGAGCCAAAGGCTGTTAAAAAATATATTTATAACCTGTACACTGAACATCATAAAATAAATTTAAAAAGTGCCAAAAGCTGTTTCTTCTGCATACTAATTTAACAAAAGGTGGAATAAAACACAACCAAAAAGTCATACATTAATGAAAATGGTCTCAGAAAATGCATCATCATATTCTGCAAAAAACCCTAGTCAACTCCATCAGCAGAAAAATAAAAAAAAGTCTGGATCTCAGACTATGGTAATACAAAAATAGTTTTTTGTTCTATAAAATGGTTTTTATTGTGTAAAAGCATGAAAGCATAAAAAAACCTACATAGAATTGGTACTTTTACTGATCTGAAGAATAAAACAATCACCCCTTTTACCACACAGGGAAAATAATATTAAAAAAAAAATTTATTCCTGAATTGCTCTTTTTTGTTTATCATGCCTCCCAAAAATAGAAATTGAAATAATAAAAACATTAACTTATCCCGCAAAAATAAGCCCTCACGTGACTCTGTTGTCAGAAGCATAGAAAAATAATCACATGTGATGATGATTAAAACGTTTTTTTAGGAATTTCTGTTCTCCCAAATGTGATGATATCCCATATGTGGTCAAAACCTTCGGTTTGGGCACATGGAAGGGCTAAAAAAGGAAAGAGTGCTCTTTGTCTGGAATAGATTGTGAATACTCTGTCGCATTTGGAGAGCCCCTGACATGCGAAAACAGCAAAAAAAAACCTACAAGTAATCCGATTTTGGAAACTAGACCCTTCATGGAATTCATCTAGGGGTGTACTGAGCATTTTTAACCTACAGATTATGCACAAAACTTCATAACATTTAGATGTGAGATCACAAAATATACTAATGCTAATATACTGTTCTAGCACCAAATTTATAATTTACACAAGGGGTAATGGGAGAAATTGGACCCAACAATTTGTTATGCAATTTCTCACGAATGTGGCAGTACCCCATATGCGGTTGTACAATACTGTCTGAGTACTGCTTTTAGAATTCAGATTTAATTTGAAAAGATTGTGGGCTCCATTAGCTGAGCCCCTGAGGTACCAGGACAGCCAACCCTTCCCCTCCAGGTGACCCCATATTGTAAACTCCACTTCCTAAGGAATTCATCTAGGAGTGTAATGAATAGTTGAACCCATAGGTGCCTTATAAAATTTTATAAGATTGAGACATGGAAATATGACATTTAGTGGTAAAAATGTAGTTTTTGTATTTGCTGTAAATTTATCAGGTGCACAAAAGTTAATAGGTGAAACTAGACCCCATAATTGATTGTGCAATTTCTCCCGAACACGGTGATGCCCCATTTGTTGTCAGAAATTACTGTTATTACTGCCATACATCAGGGATGCTTTATTTGACTTTTGGAGCATTTTTGGAACATTTTGCTAGATTAGTTTGCAGGTGACCGTTCCAATTTTTGGGAGGTAGAATGAATAATTTCTTACGAGTTGCAGATTTTTTTTGTATCATTTTCGTGTACATAATAATCTTTGATCGCTTTTTATTCAGATTTTTCAGACACAGAATGAAGAAAAAACAGCAAATCAGTTATTGTTTTTATTTTTTATTTTTTGCTTTGTTCACCATGCGGTAAAAGTGATAAGATCAATTTGTTCGTTGGGTCCGTGCTGTTACAGCAATACGAGATTTATATAGTTATTTTTTATGCTTTGCTATTTTTACAGACTAAAAACAATATTTTACAAAATTAAATTGTTTTTGCATTGACATATTCTGAGAGCTGTTACTTCTTAGTTATTTTGTGGAATGTACCATAACAGGACTTGTTTTTTGTGGGACGGTTTGGCGTTTTCATTTTTACTATTTTTTTTTACATATGACTTTTTGATCAATTTTAATTCACTTTTTCGTGAGTCAGCATGATGAAAAAGTGTCATATTTGCATTTTTTTTAATTATTTTTTTACAGCGTTCTCCATATGGAATAAATAATTTGCCAGTTTTATCAAGTGGGTTGTTCCGGACATGGCAATATCAATTATGTGTATGTCTTTTGTTTATTTTTGTTTTATCACAAGTAGTGAAACGGCTTTTATTGATTTTTGTGCATTCTTTTGTGTTTTTAAACATATCTTATGCAATTTTTTTCACTTTTTTACTTAGTCCCATTGTGAGTCATGTATAATTTTTATTTTGGTTACTGCTCTCATATGCTACAGTACTCATGTACTGCAGTGCATATGACTGTCAATATCTCATTGACACAACCTGTAAGACCAAGCTTATAGCTGGATCTCACAGGCCAACGTACCCTGGGGTCATGACCTCAGCGTACCATGGTAACTATAGGCACCCACGATTTTCATCATGGGTGTCTGATTAACCCGTTTGTACCCCCTTTGTAACCAATTTAATACTGCAGTATCGGCAGTATTATCAGTAGTGTCATGTATGGCTGACACTAATGGGATTTGTGGATGCCAGGTGGCACTATACCCTTATTGCCAATCTCCGTTTTAAAATGGCGGTGAGGGAATAAGACCCCTTAACAACCGCCGTTTTAATGTGTATTAAAGGTTGTTAAGGGGTTAATTTGTTTGCCTCTCAAAGATCACAATTAGGCCCTGGCAAAATTTATCCTGTGCTCTACAGCTAAGAGCTTATATCAGAGTTTTGTGGTGATCTTTGAAATATGTGATTCAGACAAAACCCCATTGGCTCCCTATAATGAGCAGATGGAGCCACTTTGCACTCCATATGGCCTATGATCAATTGGTAACCGTCTTTTACTACATGCAGAAAAGCGCAGTTGACCACAGTCCTATAGAAATCCTGCAAAATCTGTGCTACTAAATACATATGCCCCCTCGCCTCTAAGCACCACAGTGTGCCTAAACCGCAGTTAGTGTCAACATGTTTGGCATTGGTGTTAAGGTACTGTCACACTTAGCGATGTACCAGCGATCCCGACCAGCGATATGACGCGGTCAGGATCGCTGGTACATCGGTAAGTGGTCGCTAGTGAGCTGCCACACAGGTAGATCTCACTAGCGACATCGCTGGGGACGGGGGTCGCTACTTACCTGTCACACCAGGCGATCCTGACGTCCTTCCGCCCGCGTCCAGCCTGTTCTCGCGCGATCAGCGATAACCAGCGGGGGAGCCGGTCGGAGGTAAGTATTACACACAGCGATATCGCTAGCAATATCGCTATAACGTCACAAGTTATAGCAATATTGCTAGCGATATCTCTTAGCATGACATGCCCTTTAGTCCATTTAATTTATAAGGTGCATGTCTCTAGAACCACAAGCTGGGTACAATGGATTGGACTTTACCATCTACTTGGCACTACATTGGCATGTATGCAATTTTCCCTCTGTAACATCCACTGCATACTTGTTTCTGGAAAACACCCATTGATTTAAAAAAGCTACAAAGCTTGTAGACTAATTCCAAGAGGGGTGAAATGTTCAAAATGGGGTCACTAGAGGGCAACTTCTGCTATTCTGTCACTTCATTTAGGCTACTTTCACACTTGCGTTTTTTTGCTGGGCGTTTTTTAAGCACACAAACGCATGAAAAAACACATCATGCGTTTTTGTGCGTTTATTTGTGGGTTTTGGTGCATTTTTTTAAAAAACGCATACGTATGCGCATCCATAGACTTTAATGGGTGTATTGCTGTAAAAAAAAAATGCATTGCGTGCGCACGCATTTTTTTGGGCCAAGTCGGACGCACAAAAAATGCAACAGAAATGTATTTTGTGCACCCGAGCGCACACTGCAAAAAAACGCATGCGCATACAAACGCTTACGTGCGCATATGTATGCGCACATATGCACACCCATGTTAAAGTATAGGGGAAAAACGCATGCTTTTTTGCGCTAAAAAGCAACGCAAAAAAACACAAGTGTGAAACCAGCCTAACAGACTCCTTATTCTAGTTCCCTTTAAATAAATTGCAGACCCGTTCTGCTTTCACGTGCTGTGACCTCTAAGAAGTAGCAGGTCATAGTAGCATCTTTAGGCCATGAAGACTGCTCTCAGTATCACTGGCAACCTGTGGCCTTTCACTGTCATATTGAACAACAACTCCTGGGAGCCTTTGGAGAAATGACAGAACTAATGGTTCTATGACCAAATCAAAATAGCATCAAACAGTTCGTGTTCCTGGAATGAAGACTACCAATGGGTCTGGCTACCTTACTTCATGGCACTGCAATCCCTGAGTAGGACAAATGTGTATGGGCAGCACGGTGACAGTTCTGGGTCATATCCTGGTCTCAAACGGAGTGCAAGGAAGGGAGAGGGTGAATTAAAATCTTTTTATTAGTGCATGATCCACAACGCGTTTCAACAGAAATATCTGTTTTCCTCAGGTGGCAGTACTGATTTTAATTCACCCTCTCCCTTCCTTGTGCTCCGTTTGTGACCAGGATACAACCCACAACTGTCACCGCTTCCTCTCATGAGGTACCTGGCAGGAGCTGCATTTTTAAATAACGCACGGCTAGCGCTCCTATTTCTGACCATCTCCACGCTATCTGAATTACCTATGGGCAGCACGGTGGCTCAGTGGATAGCATTGCAGCGCTGGAGTCCTGGGTTCGAATCCCACAAAGGACATCTGCAAGGAGTTTGTATGTTCTCCCCGTGTTTGCGGGGGTTTCCTCCGGGTACTTCAATTCCCTCCCACGTTCCAAAGCCATACTGATATGGAAATTAGATTGTGAGCCCCATCGGGGACAGTGATGATAATGTGTGCAAACTGTAAAGCGCTGCGGAATATGTTTGCGCTATATAAAAATAAAGATTATTAAAGATTATTAAATGTGAGGTTCCTTCATGAAAATCTCTTAACATATACTCCTTAAATTTAAAGCATGGCACAAAGTAATCAATTTAGTACTATAAATGAAATTAAGCTACATATACCACATCTAAAATGTCTATATACACCATCAGAAGGCATTTGCATGATATTGTGCTATGATTCAGATGTCCTGCTGCAAGTGTTCCATTAATCTCATACCATCACTCTTAAAGGCTGTCATTGTGCAAAGCACGATGAGTATGGAGTCTGAATTGAATGTCTACCCTCTTTAGTGATGAGCCGTGCTTTCGTCTCAGATGTATTGGAAACCTCATGGGCAATGCCAAGAACATGATTTCACGGGGAAATATGAAAGTGTCTCAAGCTGTTTTTTAACATGAAATTGCCATGCTGGATTTTGCTCATGGTACTGTGAGCAGCCTGCATGGCCTAAACATGCTACCATGGCCATCAGTGTCACTGGATTTGTCTCCCATCAAATACATTTGAGGTATCATTGGTCGGCAGTTGCCAAGGAAGCTGCCAGCAGGGGATCTTGATGATTTTCATGCCCAAGTGCTTTCAGCATGGCTGAACATTTCTTATAAAACTATTAATAACATCATGTACAGAAAGCCAAGGCGTGTAAGTGTGTTTATTTCTGCACGTGGCGCTCATGCACAATACTGCATAAATTGAGATGTTTTGAAAATTGTATCTTCATCTTCCCTCCATTTGCATATTAATAACAAATCTATTGATCCCATGATTTACATAATTCCATGACCTTTTTCTTCTTAGTGTTGCAATTTCAATGTTGAAGATTGTATGTATTTGAGTGAAGGTTTTGACATAAAATGTATTGTCTTGTACTTGATAACATCTTATTAATGGGCTCAGTGATGTGAAAAAGAACAGATCCTTGTCTCCTGAATGAGTGCCACGTCACTGTACTCAATTTTGCATCCCCTGAATGTTTGCTGGGATCAACAGAGCGCTGAGTATGAAAAAGCGCCACTTCTCTGGAAGATGAGCTTCATTGTTTGCTTTTTTCTGTTTTTTTTTTTTTTTACATCTCTTGACCCATCAATAAAAGGTTGTCCAGCGGTGGAAAACATTTTTAATGAAATCCATTAAGCATTCTGTTATACATTGGTGATAGTATTGTATTGCATTGCTAAATAGAAGTAAATTCATGTGTATGTTGCAATCAACTAGTAATGTATTAATAGAAGAATGGAGTGTTCTAGAAAGCCTAATGTTTCATACTCATTTACATTTTGTAGGTAATCCTCACAGCAACAATTTAAGCAGCAGACTGACCCATGATACAATTGAACATGTTCGATACAGGTAAGATAATAAAAGGTCACTATTTTCAGTAGCAGTAAAGAATTTGCAATGGCGTTTGTTGAAGATGGGATCACATTAAAGCCAAGAGCTTAAAGGTACTGTCACACTTAGCGATGTACCAGCAATCCCGACCAGCGATATGACGCGGTCAGGATCGCTGGTACATCGCTAAGTGGTCGCTAGTGAGCTGCCACACAGGCAGATCTCACCAGCGACATCGCTGGTGATGGGGGTCGCTACTTACCTGTCACACTAGGCGATCCTGCGTCCTCCCGCCCGGCTCCACGCTTGTCGCTCGTCTCTCCACAGGAAGCCCAGCAGGAAGCTGACGACGAGAAGCGGTCCTGAACGTTCTCGCGCGATCAGCGATAACCAGCGGGGGAGCGGGTCGCTGGTAAGTATCAGACACGTCACAAGTTATAGCGATATTGCTAACGATATCGCTTAGTGTGACAGTACCTTAAGCCTAGCACTAAAGTGATGTTGTGAAGTAGGATTAAAGGTGTTACATTGTGTGTTTCTAAGGAAGGAGTGTAAGCAGAAAGCTTAGCGTTAGGTAAGTTACTTACTCTTATTATACACTTCCAGACTTTATAGCTTGCCTCTGATTGTGTTTTTAAGTCTGTACTAAAGCCACAATCGCCTAATATGTGTCTCCTGGCCTGAGCTAACAGCATCGCATATACCCCTTACGCTGTTAATTCAGGACATGAGACCCGCCATCAGACCTAGAATTGTGACTGTACTATGGACAAGAAAATATAGTTGTGTGAATTGTTTCTATCTATGGAGCTAAAATTGCCTTTCTTGACATTTCTTCCTCTTCCTCTGGAGCCTGGCTTAGATTTCAGTATAATACGCTGCTTTCCTTGCCTATGATTTAGACATGAATCCTTTTGGTCTTCACTCCAGTGGTCTTTGCTAGAATTGTGATAAAAGTGATCATGTCTGATTGATTCTTCTTAGGCCAGGATCACACGACCATATTTTCTCTCAACTGAGAGAATTGGGCTGATTATGCTAATCACACTCTGATCAGAGTCTGACCAGAGTGTGAAACAATTTTCTCAGATGTGGAGAAGATGGAAAAAGTTATTTTCCCATCTTCTCATTCTGTCAGTTCATGAAAATCAGGCTGCACTCTGATATCTCGGATGACCCATTGACTTTCAAGGCCGAGTGTGATCCGATTTATGCATCCATAGAATAACATTGGTGCAAGTACGATCCAGCGTTTTGTCCGATCGCATTTGGACAGAGATTATGGTCATCTGCACGAGCCCTTAAACTGATCCATTAGCTGTGCTACAATTTGAAAAGTCCTTAAAGCCCCTTTATGTTGGTTTATACTTAATTTTAATGAACCATCAACTACATGAGAATATTTATATTTGTTTCTTTTGTTTAATGCTATTGCTATGGGCAACGTAATAAATGTGTAAAAATCTGATGCCACTCTGGTTGTCCGTATGATTTTTTTCTCACACCCATCTGATATCAGAGTGACAGTGCAGCATGCTGGAATTTTTTTCCTCATGCTGAATACAGCTGAGAAAAAATACTCAGATCTGCACGGCCTCATTGAATAAATTGGTCCAAGTGCAATGTGAATTTGTATCGGAGTGCACTCAGACAATTTATACTCAAGTGTGAGCGAGCCTTTATGGGGACTATCTGTAGACAGCCTAGTGGAAATATAAACAACTGCACATTGGTGTAAAGTAAATGTAGAAAATGTAGATGAACAGAAGAAAACAAGTAATCTTCTTTTTTGTATTATAGCAATTTATATTCTGCTTCTGTTAGATTTGCCTTTCTCTACCTCTGTTTGTAGCAGGTTTTTCATTTTCTATTTTAGCTCACCTTAATGCCCTTTCGCTGGCTACGTTAAATTTCTTGTAGCTTTGAAATGAAGCCTGCCTCCCTTATGTGCAAAGATATTTGTACCTTCTATTTTCATTTTTACGTCCTTTTGACTTTGTACACTGTGCTAATATACCAGGTTTGTTGATGTTTTCTGTTTTGTAAGTAATTTTTTTTTCAAAAGTGTTATTTTTCAGAATGTTAAGTAAAAATTGATTTAATTACACAGCTTCAGTGTAACATAAATTCCTTAAGTAGTAATGTAAATTCCTGAAATGTATTTATGATGTTTAAAGGGTAAGCAACCCTCCTAAACCATCTACATGGACATGTAGACAAAAGAAAGCTGAATAAAATGATACTTTGATATGTGCAATCCATTGTCTTTTCCAGAGAAATCTATGTTTTTCGTAATATGTAAATGAGCTGTTAAGATCTATGGGCAGGAAACAGATCTCCATTAGAATCTGCCTTCAGTGTTTATTTTTAAAGAAACAAGGAGTTGACAGTATGAGACATGTAATAGCTGACATTCTGCTCTCCTTATCTGCATGTCTCACACTGGTAATGCCCCTTTTCATTTAAAATAAACTCAAGAGGCAGATTCTCAGGGAGATCTGGGTCCGCCCATAGATCTTAACGGCTCATTTACTTATTGGGAAAACAGATTTCTCTGGAATAAGACATCGGATCACAGATATCAAGGTATCATTTTATTCATCTTCCCATGACCTAGATGGCCATGTAGTCAGCTTAGGACGATTGATCCTACTGATAGAATCCCTTTAACCCATTAAGGACCAGGGGTTTTTCCTTTTTTGCGTTTCCATGTTTTGCTCCTCCTCTTCTTCCCAAAGCAATAACTTTTTTATTTTTCCATCAATATGGCCATTTGAGGGCATGTTTTTTCTGGGACAAGTTGTACTTTTGAATGGCAAGATTGATTTTACCATATTGTGTACTGGAAAACAGGAAAACAATCCAAGTGCAATGAAATTGCAAAAAAAAGTGCAACTCTACAATTGTTTTTTGGATTTTTTTTATCATATTTACTATTTGAGAAAGTTTAGTGCATGAAATGGCGAATTTAAGTGTACCTGGAAGCCATGGTAATGCATGTCTCGCTTTCCAGGACCCTAAAACCTTGCCAATCCTCACTTAGACTAAAGTCTTCATCTGAATGGGAATCTATGTAAATCCTCTCCTTAGGACTCATACTCACTGGTGCGAAAATCGGATGAGTGTAATCCGATTAAAAATCGGATTGCACTCTGACCAATGTTAGTCAATGGGTGACATCTCATTTGCGATTTTTTTCTCAGCTGAAATCGGACTGAGAAAAAAATCGCAGCATGCTGCGATTTTCACATGAAAATCGCCAATGCAAGTCAATGGGTGCAATTTTTACACACGTGTCCTTTGAAAAAAGCCGACAATTCATATGCGGCTACTGTATAATCACACTGACAGCTCAGAAAAGAATAGATAGAATATATGTATACACATAGAATACATATATATATATACTTGTACATGCCAGTGACACACAAATATATATGTATTTATATTAGATAGATAGATACAGTTGTGGCCAAAAGTATTGACACCCCTGCAATTCTGTCAGATAATACTCAGTTTCTTCCTGAAAATGATAGCAAACACAAATTCTTTGGTATTATTATCTTCATTTAATTTCTCTTAAAGGAAAAATCACAAAAGAGAATGAAGCATAAAGCAAAACATTGATCATTTCACACAAAACTCCAAAAATGGGCGAGACAAAAGTTTTGGCACCCTCAGCCTAATACTTGGTTGCACAACCTTTAGCCAAAATAACTGCGACCAACCGCTTCCGGTAACCATTAATGAGTTTCTTACAATGCTCTGCTGGAATTTTAGACCATTCTTCTTTGGCAAACTGCTCCAGGTCCCTGATATTTGAAGGGTGCCTTCTCCAAACTGCCATTTTTAGATCTCTCCACAGGTGTTCTATGGGATTCAGGTCTGGACTCATTGCTGGCCACCTTACAAGTCTCCAGTGCTTTCTCTCAAGCCATTTTCTAGTGTTTTTTGAAGTGTGTTTTGGGTCATTGTCCTGCTGGAAGACCCATGACCTCTGAGGGAGACCCAGCTTTCTCACACTGGGCCCTACATTATGCTGCAAAATTTGTTGGTAGTCTTCAGACTTCATAATGCCATGCACATGGTCAAGCAGTCCAGTGCCAGAGGCAGCAAAACAACCCCAAAACATCAGGGAACCTCCGCCATGTTTGACTGTAGGGACTGTGTTCTTTTCTTTGAATGCATCTTTTTTTCTCCTGTAAAATCTATGTTGATGCCTTTGCTCAAAAAGCTCTACTTTTGTCTCATCTGACCAGAGAACATTCTTCCAAAACGTTTTAGGCTTTTTCAGGTAAGTTTTGGCAAACTCCAGCCTGGATTTTTTATGTCTCGGGGTAAGAAGTCGGGTCTTCCTGGGTCTCCTACTATGCAGTCCCTTTTCATTCAGACGCCGACGGATAGTACGGGTTGACATTGTTGTACCCTCGGACTGCAGGGCAGCTTGAACTTGTTTGGATGTTAGTCGAGGTTCTTTATCCAACATCCGCACAATCTTGCGTTGAAATCTCTTGTCAATTTTTATTTTCCGTCCACATCTAGGGAGGTTAGCCACAGTGCCATGGGCTTTAAACGTCTTGATAACACTGCGCACGGTAGACACAGGAACATTCAGGTCTTTGGAGAGGGACTTGTAGCCTTGAGATTGCTCATGCTTCCTCACAATTTGGTTTCTCAAGTCCTCAGACAGTTCTTTGGTCTTCTTTCTTTTCTCCATGCTCAATGTGGTACACACAAGGACACAGGACAGAGGTTGAGTCAACTTTAATCCATGTCAACCGGCTGCAAGTGTGATTTAGTTATTGCCAACACCTGTTAGGTGCCACAGGTAAGTTACAGGTGCTGTTAATTACACAAATTAGAGAAGCATCACATGATTTTTCGAACAGTGCCAATTCTTTTGCCCACCCTCTTTTTTATGTTTGGTGTGGAATTATATCCAATTTGGCTTTAGAATTTGTGTTTGCAATCATTTTCAGGAAGAAACTGAGTATTATCTAACAGAATTGCAGGGGTGTCAATACTTTTGGGCACAACTGTAGATAGATAGAAAGATAGATAGATAGATAAGCTGGTAATTCATATGTGGCTCTACAGTAAAATCACACTGACATGTTCTAATACAAAAGATATAATACATGCATACACATAGAATAGGTGAATGAAAAAAAAAAAAAAATATATATATATATATATATATATACATATATATATGTCAGTGAGACACATACATATATATATTTAAATTTAATAGAGAGATACATAGCAGAATAGGTGATAATTCATTTGTCGGGTTTAGTAAAATAACACTGACAGCTCACAAAACACTAGATATAAACTCATAGAATACATTCATGTGTCAGTGACACACATATATATATATATAATATATCAAATAAATAATATATATACATTATATATAATATATATAAATGATATATATCTAAAATATATATAGAAACATATAATATATATATATAAAGAATATATATATATATAATATATATATAATAAATATATGTAATATATTTCGAAGATATATGTAAATATATATACACATAAAATAATATATATATATTTTATATATAATATATATCTAATATAAAAAGCTCAATGTGTGTATGTATGTGTGTGTGTGTGTGTGTGTGTATGTCCGGGATTGGCATCTGCAACGTTGCAGCTACAGCCACAAAATTTGGCACAGTCACACGTCTGGACCCCGAGAGCGTCATAGGCTATGTTGTGAGGTGAAATTTTAACCCCGCGCGTTCCAATTCACCAAAAAGTTTTTGCCCCTATCTACATAATGGGGAAAAAGTGTGTATGTATCAAGCCCCGCCCCTCATTATGATGTCATAATGTCCCTATCTACATAATGGGGAAAAGGTGTGTGCATATCAAGCTCCGCCCCTCATTAAGATGTCATAATGGTTTCCATGACGACGCTGATTCATCATAGGTTGCAAGCCCCGCCGCTCATTATGATATCATAGTGGTTGACTATGGGATGGAGGATGTGTGATGGGTTTATGGGCACTGGACTATGGGATGGAGGATATGTATGACAGGTATATGGGCATGGGACTATGGGATCGCGGATATGTATGATGGGTATATGGGCACGGGCCTAAGGGATGGAGGATATGTATGATGGGTATATGGGCATGGGACTATGAGATGAAGGATGTGTGATGGGTATATGGGCACTCGACTATGGGATGGCGAATATGTATGATGGGTACATGGGCATGGGACTATGGGATGGAGGATGTGTGATGGGTATATGGGTATCGGACTATGGGATGGAGGATGTGTGATGCGTATATGGGCACTCGACTATGGGATGGCGGATATGTATGATGGGTATATGGGCACGGACCTATGGGATCGTGGATATGTATGATGGGTATATGGGCACGGGACTATGGGATGGAGGATAATTATAATTTGCTATAAATAACCACAGTTAGTTACTATGCCCGGGCAGCGCCGGGCTCTTCAGCTAGTCTAATATATAAAGCTCAAGTGTGTGTATGTCTGGGATTGGCATCCGCACCGTTGCAGCTACAGCCACAAAATTTGGCACAGTCACACATCTGGACTCCGAGAGCGTCCTAGGCTATGCTGTGAGGCAAAATTTTAACCCCCGCGTTCCAATTCACCAAACAATTTTGCTCCATCTACATAATGGGGAAAAAGTGTGTGTGTGTCAAGCCCCGCCCCTTATTATGATGTCATAACGGCTGCCATGGCAACGCTGATGTCATCATAGGTTGCAAGCCTCGCCGCTCATTATGATGACATAATGGTTGACTATGGGATGAAGGATGTGTAATGGGTATATGGGCACTGGACTATGGGATGGAGGATATGTATGAGGGGTATATGGGCACGGGACTATGGGATGGAGGATGTGTGATGGGTATATGGGCACTGGACTATGGGATGGAGGATATGTGTGATGGGTATATGGGCATGGGACTATGGAATGGCGGATATGTATGATGGGTTTATGGGCACGGGACTATGGGATGGAGGATATGTTTGATGGGTATATGGGCATGGGACTATGGGATGGAGGATGTGTGATGGGTATATGGGCATCGGACTATGGGAGGGAGGATGTATGATGGGTATATGGGCATGGGACTATGGGATGGAGGATATGTATGATGGGTATATGGGCATGGGACTATGAGATGAAGGATGTGTGATGGGTATATGGGCACTCGACTATGGGATGGCGAATATGTATGATTGGTATATGGGCATGGGACTATGGGATGGAGGATATGGGCATGGGACTATGAGATGAAGGATGTGTGATGGGTATATGGGCACTCGACTATGGGATGGCGAATATGTATGATTGGTATATGGGCATCGGACTATGGGATGGAGGATATGTGATGGGTATATGGGCACTCGACTATGGGAAGGCAGATATGTATGATGGGTATATGGGCACGGACCTATGGGATCGTGGATATGTATCATGGGTATATGGGCACGGGACTATGGGATGGAGGATAATTATAATTTGCTATAACTAACCACAGTTAGTTACTATACCCGGGCAGCGCCGGGCTCTTCAGCTAGTATATATATATATATATATATATATCTATATCTAATATATAAAGCTCAAGTGTGTGTATGTATGTATGTGTGTGTGTATGTGCGTGTGTATGTCTGGGAGTGGCATCCGCACCGTCGCAGCTACAGCCACAAAATTTGGCACAGTCACACGTCTGGACCCCGAGAGTGTCCTAAGCTATGTTGTGAGGTGAAATTTTAACCCCGCGCGTTCCAATTCACCAAACAATTTTGCCCCTATCTACATAATTGGGAAAAAGTGTGTGTGTCAAGCCCCGCCCCTCATTATGATGTCATAATGGTTGCCATGGCGACTCTGATGTCATCATAGGTTGCAAGCCCCGCCACTCATTATGATAGCATAGTGGATGACTATGGGATGGAGGATGGGTGATGGGTATATGGGCACTGGACTATGGGATGGAAGATATGTATGACAGGTATATGGGCACGGGACTATGGGATGGAGGATGTGTGATGGGTATATGGGCACTGGACTATGGGATGGAGAATATGTATGATGGTATATGGGCACGGGACTATGGGATGGAGGATATGTATGATGGGTATATGGGCATGGGACTATGAGATGAAGGATGTGTGATGGGTATATGGGCACTCGACTATGGGATGGTGTATGATGGGTATATGGGCATGGGACTATGGGATGGAGAATATGTATGATGGGTATATGGGCACGGGACTCTGGGATGATGTGTGATGGGTATATGGGCACTCGACTATGGGATGGAGGATATGTATGATGGGTATATGGGCACGGGCCTATGGGATCGTGGATATGTATGATGGGTATATGGGCACGAGACTATGGGAAGGAGGATAATTATAATTTGTTATAACTAACCACAGTTAGTTAATATGCCCGGGCAGCGCCAGACTCTTCAGCTAGTATATATATACATATATATATATATAGCCATAATATATATAATAAATATACATAAGATATAGATATACATAAAATAATGAATATAATAAATTATATTGAAGACATAGATATATATATATATATATATACATCTATAATAATAAATGCCCTAAGCAGCTTCCGGTTGTAACAACTTCCATCCAGTTGTAACCGGTGACGTCACCGCACACCTCTTTCCATGTTAACCCTCAACACACCACTCCTCCTCAACACACACACTCCTCTCACCTTTCACCATCTCCACTCACGTCCACTCACTCTTTCACTCCACATACGACCCTTTCTCTCACTCCGTCTCTCATACTCACACCGTCATTGCCGCTGATCCACGATCCCCGACATCTTCTTCCGCCGGCGCCATCCTGGATCCAGACGTCCTCCACGCCGGTGACATGTTCTTGCGGCGATGCCATTTTGGATCGGCGAAATCCCGTGATAGTCAAGATGGCGTCGCCGCAAGAACATGTCGCAGGCGTGGAGGATGTCGGGATCCAAAATGGCATCGGTGAAATCTCGTGAGATTTCTCCAACACCATTTTGGATCCCGACGTCGTCCACGCCGGCGACATGTTCTTCCGGCGACGCCATCTTGAGTATCGCGGGATTTCACAATACTCAAGACGGCGTCGCCGCAAGAACATATTGCCGGCGTGGACAACGTCTGGATCCAGGATGGCGCCGGCGGAAGAAGATGTCGGGGATCGTGGAGCAGCAGCGATAACGGCGTGAGTATGAGAGACAGAGTGAGAGAAGGGGTCATATGTGGAGTGAAAGAGTGAGTGGAGATGTTGAAAGGTGAGAGGAGTGTGTGTGTTTAGGGTTAACATGGCAAGAGGTGTGATGCGATAGCATCGGGTCATAATCTAGTATAATATATTTAATATATTATATATAATATATATTTAATATATAAATATATATACCTATCATATGTAATATAAATATGAATATAATATATAGAATATATATATATATATATATATTTATGTTAGTGACAAATACAATTAGTCTAGTGTTGTTTCTAAATTGTGGACATGTATTTAATTAATAAATGATTTTTTCAAGGAACAAAATGGCGTGGAATCCCCCTATAATTTAGAGGCAGCAACACTATACTAATTGTATTTGTCATTGACATCTCTCTCTCTCTGTATATATATATATATAAGTAATATGTATATATTATATACTGTATCTTTTATATATGATATGTATGTATATTATATATATAATTATATTTTATATATCTATATATATAATTATATTTTATATATATACCGTATATACTCGAGTATAAGCCGATCCGAGTATAAGCCGACCCCCCTAATTTTGCCACAAAAAACTGGGAAAACTTATTGACTCGAGTATAAGCCTAGGGTGGAAAATGCTCCATAGATTATTCCCCCATATGCTGACCCCATTAGAAGCTCCTTAGATTATTCCCCCATATGCTGACCCCATAAGAAGCTCCTTAGATTATTCCCCCATATGCTGACCCCATAAGAAGCTCCTTAGATTATTACCCCATGTGCTGCCGCTGCTGCTGCTTCATGTAAAAATAAAAAAATGACATACTCACCTCTCCGTCGCTGGGTGTCAGATACTCACCTGTCCTGCGTCCATGGCTGCTCACCACTATCTGCCAAGTCATCGGTCAGTGGCATTCAGACTGCAGGGGGCGCGGCGCGCACTAATCACATCACCGCGCCCTCTACTGTCTGAAGTCACTGACCGATGACAGACAGCAGCAAGCAGCCATGGACGCAGGACAGGTGAGTATCGCTATACTTACCCGCCCTGACGCTGTCTCTTGAGCCCCCAGCTTGCGTTCGGCGGTCATGTGATACCGCTCTTTAAAACTCATGAATATGCGCATATTCATGAGTTTTAATGAGCGGTACCACGTGACCGCTGAAGGCAGGAAGAGAGAGCGCAGAGAAGCTGGGGGCTCAAGAGACAGTGTCAGAACGGGTAAGTATGACCTGACCCCCCCGCCCCCCCGACCCCCCGGTGTATATGACTCGAATATAAGCCGAGAGGGGGACTTTCAGCCCAAAAAAATGGGCTGAAAATCTCGGCTTATATTCAAGTATATACGGTATATATATTTATTTGACACAGTAAGATAGAACAAAAGCCAGTAATTCATTTGCCGGCTTCTGTCAAATCATTTCAGAACCTGTCAGGATATGAGACATGGTTTACATATAGTAAACCATTGCATATCCCTATTTGTCACCTTCCAATTGCAAGGTGACATTAAACCAATAATATTAACTCATTCTCCACCACTACAGGGCAATGAGAAGAGAGAGGCTAAGTGCCAGATAAGGCACATCTTATAGATGCGCCTTTTCTGGGGTGCCTGGGTGCAGAGTTTTGTAGCCAGGGGGGGTGAAAAAACAATGGTTCCTCTCAAGACTATACAAATCTGCCCTCACTCACCTGCTTTCCCTCTCTGGTTGCGATTTTACAGCGGGAGCCCACGCATTTTTTTTCCAATTAATTGACCCCTTAATTTTTAACACCTAGATGTCCCAAATTTCACACACAAACCCTAATCTAATTATTAGTCAGGGACATATAAAAAAATACATGAAATGAAATGGTTTACTGTATGTAAACCATGTGTCATTTCATGTCGGGTTTTAGAATGATTTTACAAAAGCCGGACATTGAATTAGCGCCTTTTGTTCAATCTTACTGTGCAAGATAAATATATATATATATATATATATATATATATATATATATATATATATATATATGAACAACGACAAAGCAAAGTCCAGCAATAACGTGAGCAATCCAGGATGCTGTTAAAAAATTTTTTCTTTTTATTCATAAATCCATTAAAATGCAATGGTCCAAGCAGTTCAAAACAGCAATAACGCAGGAATTGGTCCTCGGACAGAGCCAGGAAAATGGTAGCAGGCATGGATAGGGTTAAGCTGTTGGAATCTACTGAGAAAAAAAGACAGTTTGACTATAAAAAATCTAGGGTGGTTTTCAGTACCAATTATAGTCCTCAGTTTAATTCTATTGTTAAAATCATTAAAAAATATCTTCCCTTGTTATCTCAGAATGATATTTTGAAAAATAGTGTGGAAAATAATGATATTGCCTTTGTGGCAAGAAGAGCCCTGACTTTAGTTACATTATTATCACCCAGCATGTTCAAAGATCCGGATAAAATTTTCCCTAGCAATTGGTTAAAAACAACAGGATTTTTTAAATGTGGTGCCAATATCTGTAAGTGCTGCGGTTTTGCTAATAAATCTAAAACATTTACATCTATCTCCAATAAAAAACAGTTTAATGTTTGTTCTTTTATAAACTGTAATACGGAGAATGTAGTGTATCTAATTAATTGCAATATATGCCGTATGCAATATGTAGGTTGCACGATGAACCCCCTTAAAACTAGAATCCGCAAACACCTATCAGACGCTAGTAATTTGCCTATGGTTGGTGCATCAGTAGTATCCCGACATTTTTCAAAAAAACTTTATGGGCATAGAGCATGTAAAAAAACCATTGAGAGGGGGAGATTTTCATAAAAAAGTGCTTGCAAGAGAAAGTAGGTGGATATTTGAGTTGGGGACTCGCATGCCACAGGGCTTTAATAACCGCCTGGATATCATTATGCACTATTGATATATTTGTATTATATAATGCTGGTTAATATTATTATTCTATGTTTTTGTACCACTGGGGCTATGTGCACACGGTGCCGATTCTGCTGTGGAGTTTTCCGCGTAGATTTTGCTAAATCTTTAGGTAAGATGATCTGCGTTTTGCCTGCAGATTTGTCGCAGATTTGGTGCAGTTTTTGTGCGGATTTCCCCTGCAGTTTCCGCCTGCAGATTTCTATAATGGAGCAGGTGGAGAGCTGCAGCAGAGCCGCACAGGAGAAGCGATATGCTGCTTCTTTTATTCTGCACCAGATCTGCGCAGAAAAATCTGCAGCATGTGCACAGCCTTTTTTGTTTTACATAGCCTTAAATGGTACTGTGCATCACGTGCAGTTCTGTTGCTTTTCTGCTGGGGTTCTGCAGGGCCAAATCTGCTGCGGAACTGCACGGAGTCTGCACTGTGTGCACAGGGCCTTAAATCTTATGGTCAGGTTATCGGACATTCCTAATGTACTTTTCTCCAATATGTTGAATTCTTTCCTTATAATCTTTATGCATGTTGTATACTGATCAATATGTGGATAGTTTATATGTTTGATCTGCTTTTATAGCACATGTTTTTAAGTCTCTCACATATGTTTATAATTACCCTGATGGGAGTGGGATGTATATAAGGTTCCATGTTTGGAAAGCAGTTTAGATTCTGGACCGTGAAGAAGGCGGGTTCTACCGCTGAAACGCGTAGTCCTATCTGCACGACTTTCCTGCGTTATTGCTGTTTTGAACTGCTTGGACCATTGTATTTTAATGGATTTATGAATAAAAAGAAAATTTTTTTTAACAGCATCCTGGATTGCTCACGTTATTGCTGGAGTTTGCTTTGTCGTTGTTCACATTTGTATGGATGGACTCCTACATCCATACAAATCCGGGCACAACGGAGTTAACCAGGTCAGCTGAGATTCTAGGTGGTTCACAGGAGTGAGCTGGTCTACATTGTTGGATATATATATATATATATATATATATATATTGTGGCAGGGCTAAGGGTCGTGTAATCGATGGGAGGTATGTGTCTCATAAATGGCTTGTCTCCATAATGTAAGGCATAACAAATATTGCTGTATTATTATTGTTGTGAGCAGTCAGCTGCTGGGTTCTTATAATGTGCCTGCTCTTGAACCAGGCAGCTGTGTGTGAGGGGGTATATACCTCCTGTGTGTGCTGAGGCTCGCGGACTGAGCCTGAAGGAAAAGACATTTGATGTTACTTTGTCTCCTGAACTGAAGGCTGTTTATTTTGGTGACGTGCAGTTTGGTTTATGATGTAATAAACCGCATGAACTTTAAGGAAACCTGCCTCCTGACTGTCTCCCGTCGCACCTAAGCGAGTAGAATCCCTACTATATATATATATATATATATATATATATATATATATATATATAATATACATACATATCATATATATGATATATATATTATATACATATAAAATATATATATGTCAGTGACAAATACAATTAGCGTAGTGTAGTGTTGCTGTCTATAAATAAATACCCCACACCATTTTGTTCCTTGAAATAATCATTTATTGAATAAATACATGTCCATAATTTAGAACCAACACTAGAATAATTGTACAGTATATGACAGATAAAAGCACTAGTAACCTTTTTTATTCCTTAAGCTGGTGGTTTCAGCTCTAGTTTTGCCCCCGATGGCTGTTAGGGTCATTGCACTTGATGTTTTCTTTGCTTTGCCTTTTGCACCCGGTGGTCACTGGGATTATAGCAGCTTTTGGCCCCTGATCATTTGATCATTCCCTTTTCCTATATAGGGTCGCATGGTCTATAAGCAGGGGTTGGTGATATTGGGCATTTCCAACCATCCTTGGTGGAGGAAGGAGCTAGAGAGAGTTCCTTGCAGCACAGTCAGAGCCCTGGTGTGGAAGGAGCTACAGAGAGTTCCTTGCAGCTCTGACAACGCTGGGTGACGTAGCAGCTATTCAGGAGGAAAGCTGCATTCTGGTGGTGGACTCTGTTGCATTAGCAACATAGCAAAGCTAAGTGGTGTTATCCCTGTTTGTATTTTTCCCTGGTGTGTATTAGTAGAGCGGTGAGGCCAGTGCCTGCACCACCCAGCTCCATAGCAAGGGATAGGTGTAGGGTGTGCTAGGGTGACAGGTTCCGGCTCAGCGACAGGTGAGGAGCCTGTATAGGGAACGTTAGGAGTGTGAGAGACACTGACTCAGGGGAGTGCAGGAGGTCTCCACGCCCCCATTCCCTATCGCAGGGCCCACCGTTGTAACCTTTTCCCCTTCCCCTGTGTCTTGTTGTATTAGTTACTGGCCTGCGGGTCGTGTCACACAAGACGGGTCCACGTGACACATGTCTATATATACAGTATATATATATATGAATTATATAAATCCAACAATGTAGACCAGCTCACTCCTGTGAACCACCTGGAACCTCAGCTGACCTGGTTAACTCCGTTGTGCCCGGATCTGGATGTAGGAGTCCATACATACAAATGTGAACAACGACAAAGTCCTATCTGCACAACTTTCCTGCGTTATTGCTGTTTTGAACTGCTTGGACCATTGCATTTTAATGGATTTATGAATAAAAAGAAAAAAAATTTTAACAGCATCCTGGATTGCTCACGTTATTGCTGGACTTTGCTTTGTCGTTGTTCATATATATGTATTATATATTATATTTTTATTATATTTATATTATATGTATATATAATATATTAGATATATAATATATATTATATATATATATACTAGCTGAAGAGCCCGGCGTTGCCTGGGCATAGTAACCAACTGTGGTTAGTTATAACAAATTACTGTATAATGATTATATTGCACATAAAAACCGTGCATCTAATCCTATCCTCTGTGATACTGACTGCTGAGCCATGTATATAATCCTATTCTGTGTGATACTGTCTGCTAAGCCGTGTATCTAATACTATTCTGTGTGATACTGTGTGCTGAGCCATGTGTCTAATCCTCTCCTGTGTGATACCGACTGCTGAGCTGTGTATCTAAGCCTATCCTGTGTGATACTGACTGCTGAGCCATGTATCTAATCCTATCCTGTGTGATACTGGGCTCCTCCTGCAGTCTGTGTCAGAGGGTGGTCTGCGTTGTCACGATAATAAATTGTGTTATTTCCAGCTTTACAGAAGGATGATAACACCATAGAAATGATAAGAATAATAGGCCTCAGTTACCACAACTGTCTACAAAGATAGCAACCAATCACAGCTCATTTTTCATCTTTTAACCCCTTCCTGACATCAGACGTACTATCCCGTCCATGGGACCCGGGCCCCTATGCCCATCGACGGGATAGTACGTCTAGCGCGATCAGCGGCGCCCACTTGGTGAGCGCCGCTGATCGCGGCCGAGTGTCAGCTGATTATCACAGCTGACACCCGGCACTATGTGTCAGGGGCGGTCACGGACCGCCCCGACACGTTAACCCCTTGCACACCACGATCAAACATGATCGCGGTGTACCGGGAGTTAAAGGGAAGCATCGGCAGGGAGGGGGCTCCCTCCGTGCTTCCCTGAGCCCCCCACGGCAGCGCAATGTGCAGCGCTGCTGCGGGGGACTCCTTTCCTCCAGGCCCCCCGGATCCAATATGGCGACGGGGGCCTTCGGGGGCCTGGAGGAAGCTGGCTTCCTCAGTGCCTGCAAAGCGCAGGCATGAGGAAGCCTTGTGCACTGCCTGTGACAGATTGCTGATCTGTCACAGTGATCTGTGATGTGACAGATCAGCGATCTGTCACAGGACAGTGATGTCCCACCTGGGACTATGTAATAAAGTAAAAAAAAATTAAAAAAAAGTGTAAAAATAATTTTAAAAAAATCACCAAATAAATTAGTAAAAAAAAAAAAATATTCCCCAATAAATTCATTTTTTGAAAATAAAAAAACCCCAAAACAATAAAAGTACACATATTAGGCATCACCGCGTCCATAACGACCCGCCCTATAAAACTGTCCCATTAGTTAACCCCTTTAGCGAACCCCTTAAAAAATAAAAATAAAAAACGAAGCAAAAAATAATGATTTATTATCATACCGCCAAACAAAAAGTGTAATAACGCGCGATCAAAAAGACACATATAAATATCCATGGTACCGCTGAAAACGTCATCTTGTCCTGCAAAAAACGAGCTGCAACACAGCATCATCAGTGAAAAAATTAAAAAGTTATAGCTCGCAGAATAAAGCGATGCAAAAATAATTATTTTTTATGTAAAATAGTTTTCATTGCATAAAACCGACAAAACATAAAAAAAAAACCTAAATGAGGTATCGCTGTAACCGTACTGATCCGAAGAATAAAACTGCTTTATCAATTTTACCGCATGCGGAACGGTGTAAACGCACTCCCCCAAAAGAAATTCATGAAAAGCTGGTTTTTGTTCATTCTGCGTCCCAAAAATCGGAATAAAAAGCGATCAAAAAATGTCACGTGCCCGAAAATGGTACCAATAAAAACGTCAACTCGTCCCGCAAAAAATAAGACCTCACATGACTCGGTGGGTCAAAATACGGAAAAATTATAGCTCTCAATATGTGGTGATGCAAAAACTATTTTTACAATAAAAAGCGTCTTTTAGCGTGCGACAGCTGCCAAAAATAAAAACCGCCATAAATAGTAAATCAAACCCCCCGTTATCCACCCCTTAGTTAGGGAAAAATAATAAAATAAAAAAAATGTATTTATTTCCATTTTTCCGCTAGGGCTAGGGTTAGGGTTAGGGCTAGGGTTAGGGTTAGGGCTTGGGTTAGGGCTGAGATTAGGGTTAGGGGTGTGTTGGGGTTCGGGTTGGAGTTAGAATTGGGGGTTTCCACTGTTTGGGCACATTAGGGGCTCTCCAAATGCAACATTGCGTCTGATCTCAATTCCAGCCAATTCTGAGTTGAAAAAGTCATATGCTGCTCCTTCCCTTCCAAGCTCTGCCATGCGCCCAAACAGTGTTTTACCCCCACATGTAGGGTATCAGCCTACTCAGGACAAATTGCAAAACAATTTTTGGGGTCCAATTTCTCCTGTTAACCTTAGGAAAATAAAAAATTGGGGGCAAAAATATCATTTTTGTGGAAAAAAAATGATTTTTTTATTTTCACGTCCGAGCGTTATAAACTTCTGTGAAGCACTTGGGGGTTCAAAGTGCTCACCACACATCTAGATAAGTTCTGTGGGGGGGTCTAGTGTCCAAAATAGGGTCACTTGTTGGGAGTTTCAATAGTTTAGGTACATCAGGGGCTCTCCAAACGCACATGACACCCGCAGACCATTCCATCAAAGTCTGCATTCCAAAATGACACTGCTTCCCTTCCGAGCCCCGACGTGTGTCCATACAGTAGTTTTCTCCCACATATGGGGTGTCAGCGTACTCAGGACAAATTGGACAACAACTTTTGCGGTCCAATTTCTCCTGTTACCCTTGGGAAAATGAAAAAATTGGGGACTAATTGATCATGTTTGCGGAAAAAATACGATTTTTTTATTTTCATGCCCGGGCATTATAAACTTCTGTGAAGCCCTTGGGGGTTCAAAGTGCTCACCACACATCTAGATAAGTTCCTTAGGGGTTCTCGCTTCCAAAATGGGGTCATTTGTGGGGAGTTTCCACTGTTTAAGTACATTAGGGGCTCTCCAAAGGCAACATGACACCCGCAGACCATTCCATCAATGTCTGCATTCCAAAACGTCACTACTACCCTTCCGATCCCCGACGTGTTCCCATACAGTAGTTTTCTCCCACATATGGGGTATCAGCATACTCAGGACAAATTGGACAACAACTTTTGGGGTCCAATTTCTCCTGTTACCCTTGGGAAAATAAAAAAAATGGTGACTAAAAGATCATGTTTGTGGAAAAAATACGAATTTTTTATTTTCTCGCCCGGGCGTTATAAACTTCTGTGAAGCACTGGGGGGTTCAAAGTGCTCACCACACATCTAGATAAGTTCCTTGGGGGGTCTAGTTTCCAAAATGGTGTCATTTGTGGGGGTTTCCACTGTTTAGGTACATCAGGGGTTTTCCAATCGCGACATGGTGTCCGATCTCAATTCCAGCCAAAAACGTCAAATGGCGCTGCTTCCCTTCCGAGCTCTGCCATGCGCCCAAATAGTGGTTTACCCCCACATGTGGGGTATCAGCGTACTCAGGACAAATTGCACAATAACTTTTAGGGTGCTGTTACCCTTGGAAAAATAAGAATTGAGGGTGAAAAGATCATTTTTGTGGAAAAAATATGATTTTTTAATTGTACGGCTTTGTTATAAACTTCTGTGAAGCCCTTGGGGGTTCAAAGTTCTCACCACACATCTAGATAAGTTCCTTAGGGGGTCTAGTTTCCAAAATGGTGTCATTTGTGGGGGGTTTCCACTGTTTAGGTACATCAGGGGTTTTCCAATCGCGACATGGTGTCCGATCTCAATTCCAGCCAAAAACGTCAAATGGCGCTGCTTCCCTTCCGAGCTCTGCCATGCGCCCAAATAGTGGTTTACCCCCACATGTTGGGTATCAGCATACTCAGGACAAATTGCACAATAACTTTTACGGTCCTGTTACCCTTGGGAAAATAAAAATTGGAGTGAAAAGATCATTTTTGTGGAAAAAATATGATTTTTTAATTGTACCGCTGTACGTTATAAACTTCTGTAAAGCCCTTGTGGGTTCAAAGTTCTCACCACATATCTAGATAAGTTCCTTGGGGGGTCTAGTTTCCAAAATGGGGTCACTTGTAGGGGGTTTCCACTGTTTAGGTACATCAGGGACTCTCCAAACGTGACATGGCGTCCGATCTGAATTCCAGCCAATTTTGCATTGAAAAAGTCAAACGGCGCTCCTTCCATTCTGAGCTCTGCCATGTGCCGAAACAGTCGTTTCCCCCCACAAATCAGGTATCAGCGTACTCAGGACAAATTGCACAATAACTTTTGCAGTCCAATTTCTCCTGTTATCCTTGGTAAAATAAAAAAAATTGAACCTGAAGTATTTTTTTTGTGAAAAAAAGTTAGATGTTCATTTTTTTTTAAATATTCAAAAAATTCCTGTGACGCTCCTAAAGGGTTAATAAACTTCTTGAATGTTGTTTTGAGCACCTTAAGGGGTGCAGTTTTTAGAATGGTGTCACTTTTGGGTATTTTCTATCATATAGACCCCTCAAAGTGGCTTCAAATGTGATGTGGTCCTAAAAATAAAATGGTGTTGTAAAAATGAGAAATCGCTGGTCAACTTTTAACCCTTATAACTTCCTAACAAAAAAAAATTTTGGTTCCAAAATTGTGCTGATGTAAAGTAAACATGTGGGAAATGTTAGTTATCAAGTTTTTTGTGTGCCGTATCTCTGTGATTTAAGGGCATAAAAATTCAAAGTTGGAAAATTGCGAAATTTTCAAAATTTTTGCCAAATTTCTGTTTTTTTCACAAATAAACGCAAGTTATTTGAATGAAATGTTACCACTAACATGAAGTACAATATGTCACGAGAAAACAATGTCAGAATCACTGGGATCCATGGAAGCGTTCCAGAGTTATGACCTCATAAAGGTACAGTGGTCAGAATTGTAAAAAGTGGCCCGGTCATGAACGTGCAAACCACCCTTGGGGGTGAAGGGGTTAAACAGCTCTGGGACAGTGTGGCGAGTTTTGAGTGGTGACTTTTGTGTTTCGACTTTTATGTGGCAAAGTTGGTGTATGTGTGGTGAAATGTGTGCTGAGGGTGGTATATGTGTTGAAGCACGTGGTAGTGTGTGGCATATTTTGTGTGTGTTCATATCACCGTGTGTGGTGAGTATCCCATGTCAGGGCCCCACCTTAGCAACTGAATGGTATATAATGTTTGGCGCCATCGCTCTCATTCTTTAAGTCCCCCTTGTTCATATCTGGCAGCTGTCAATTTGCCTCCAACAGTTTCCTTTCACTTTTTCCCCATTATGTAGATAGGGGCAAAATTGTTTGGTGAATTGGAACGTGCGGGGTTAAAATTTTGCCTCACAACATAGCCTATGACGCTCTCGGGGTCCAGACGTGTGACTGTGCAAAATTTTGTGGCTGTAGTTGCGACGGTGCGGATGCCAATCCCAGACATACACACATAGATACATACATACACACCCACTTTGAGCTTTATATATTAGATATATATTGTTTGTAACTAAATATTAGATATACACAGGTGCGGACACAGACTGTAGTGGGCCCCTGTGCAAGAAATTTTTCGGGCCCCCCCTTACTAGCAGCAGATCCGGCAGACTTCCTCACCTCTGCTGCCTAACGGGCGACTTCTGGCACCGTTCCGGCAAGCCCCATTTATTCTCTATCGGGCTTGCGGCCGGTTGCAGCAAGTGCAGTTGTGCTAGATCCGCGTTACATGATGCCACTAAAATATACAGCGGATATGCTGCGGTTTTTTTAGAGCGGGAAAATCTACACAATGTCAATTTTTGCTGCGGATTTTCCCACCGTAAATGTACTGTATATCTAATATTGAGGCTATGCAGGGCTGGATATAATATCTGTAGGGTGCTGCTGGGCTGTATTTATTATTTGCCAGTTGCAGCCTCCAAATAACATATATAGCCCACTAGCCCAGCATTGCCTCTAGTTGTTAATATGTACAGCCCAGCACAACCTCCAAATAAAATATGGTATACAGCCCAGCATAGCCTTCAGTTAATATATACAGCCCAGCACAGTCTTCAGGTAATATGTACAGCCCACCACAGCCTCCAGGTGATATATACATCCCAGCACAGCCTCCAGTTAATATATACAGCCCAGCACAGACTCCAGTTAATATATACAGTACAGCAACAGCCTTCAGGTAATATATACAGCACCCAGCACAGACTCCAGGTAATATATAATACAGCCCAGCAAAGCCTCCAGTTAATATATACAGTTCAGCATAGCTTTAAGGTAATAGATACAGTCCAGCATAGCCTTCAGGTAATATATACAGCCCACAACAGCCTCCAGGTGATATATACAGGCCAGCATAGCCTCCACTCCAGGTAATATATACAGTTCAGCATAGCTTTAAGGTAATAGATACAGTCCAGCATAGCCTTCAGGTAATATATACAGCCCAGCATAGCCTCTAAATAATATATATAGCCCAAGACAGCCTCCAGGAAATATGTATAGGCACCCCCATATCCCTTTGTTTCATAATGCTTTCCCCCAAATGCAGTCTACTTTTGGCATAGTGCTTCTCGCCCTATGTGGCACCCCCAGTTTATGCTGCTTCTCCCCATGTGGCCCCCCCAGTTTATGCTGCTTCTCCCCCTATGTGGGCCGCCTGATTCAGGCTTCTTCTCCCCCATGAGCCGCTCCATTCATGAGCAGCCAAGCATCTCTCCCAGGGGCCCAACATTCATGAGCAGCCAAGGACATGCTTCTCCCCAGGCCAGGGCCCCCCCATTCATGAGCAGCCAGGCCATGCTTCTCCCTAGGCCAGGGCCCCCCCCATTCATGAGCAGCCAAGCATCTCCCCCAGGGTTCCCCATTCATGAGCAGCCATGCTTCTCCCCAGGGGCACCCCATTCATGAGCAGCCAATGCCATGCTTCTCCCCAGGCCAGGGCTCCCCTCATTCATGAGCAGCCATGCTTCTCCCCAGGGGCCCCCCCATTCATGAGAATCCAAGGCCATGCTTCTCCCCAGCCAAGGGCCCCCCCATTCATGAGCAGCCAGGCCATGCTTCTCCCAAGGCCAGGGGGCCCCCATTCATGAGCAGGCAGGTCATCAGGCTTTAGTTCTCCTCCAGGACGGAGTCCTCCAAAATCATGCCTGCCATGCTTCAGTTTTTCTCCCCCTCCCAAGGAGCCCCCCAAAATCATGCCTGCCTCCTCGGTCCCAGTCCCTCAGTCCTGCTCTGCTCCGGTACTCTTACCTTGTGCAGGCAGGCAGGGCAGGCCAGAGTCCAGACCAAGAGGATCCACACTGTGTACACTCCAATCTCCAGTCACAGTGTCTGCACTCCGCACATTTCTCCTGACTGAGCTGCTGCTATAGGCATGGCACGGCCACACAGACTCAGACAGACACGTGATGTCACACACTGACCTGCAGCTGAACTGCAGCCACCGTCTGGCCGGCGCCACAAGGCAGGCAGTGTGAGTGACAGTCAGACAATCTGTTTTCCCTCCTCTCCTCCCCCACGACACTGACGCTGCTGGCTGATCTCTGATGATCTCTCACCTCAACCCTCAGGGTTGGCTCCTCTGCACTGGGCTGCGCAGGCACGCAGCCTCAGGAGGAGTGAGACCCCTCCCGTTGCCTCCTGCCGGGGGGGCTGCTCTCCTCTCCTCCTTGCTGGCTCTGTGGCGCTCGCTCTCCACAAGTCCACATGGCTAATTTGCATGAATAATTAGCCATGTGGTGCTGGAGGCTGGAGGGGCCCCCCTCTCCCCTGGGTCCCCGGTGCAATGAACCGGCTGCACGGGCGGTAGGTCCGCCCCTGGATATACTATATATATATATAGTTATCACGTGTTAACGTGAATATAGTGTGCAGAATTATTAGGCAGCCTGTTTGCTGCAGTTAAATGGACCATAAAAAAGTGTTAAGGCCCCGTCACACATAAAGATGCACCAGCAATCCCGACAACGATACGACCTTGTCAGGATCGCTGGTGCATCGCTACATGATCGCTGGTGAGCTGCCAAACAGGCAGCTTCATCAGCGATCAGCACCAGCGAGGACGCTGGTCTCTAAGGTAAATATCAAGTTACTAAGTGGCGCGCGTTACTTAGATACCCGATGTGTACCTTAGAAACCTGCGTGCTCGCACCGGGAGCTGCCAGCACGCAGGTTTCTAAGGTACACATCGGGTAACTAAGTGACGCGCGCCGCTTAGTAACCCGATATTTACCTGAGAGACCAGCTCTCAGCACCTGCTTAGAGCGCTGGGAGCCTTGCTGATCGCTGGTCTCTCGCTGCCACACACAGTGATGTGCGCTGGCCAGCGGGAGAGCAACGATAAAAAAATGGCCCAGGCCGATCGAGCATGATCAGCGATACCCAGCAGGGGGGCCGGTCGCTGATCCGTGTCACACACAGCGATCTCGCTGGCGAGATCGCTGTGGCGTCACAAAATCAGCGATCTCGCTTACCATGAAAAATCTAAATTCGTTAAAAGTCTTACAGACGGATGCAGTAAAAGAACATGGCACTGCTGTGTGTAGGTGCCCAAGTAGGAGCCTGATCCGTAGCAATACAAGTGGTGGATTTTCTTCTACTCTACTGCGCTATATGCTACTAAAGCCTTCCATAATCAATGTTTACCCTTGTTCTCTGGTGGCAATCCATGCATCTGAGGAAGGTCTATGCACAGACTGGAACATTACGTTCTCACTGTCAATTGCAACTATCAATTAAATCATTGTGAAATTCTATAACTAAGTACTGAGTTCTTCCTTCATATATTACAGAGGGAAGAAACACTCTGGAAATTGCTAAGGTGTGATCATAGAACCATCAAAACTTTTGTTGCATATAGTGAACTGCCTCACAAAATATGTACTAAGAAAAGAAAAACGCATATTGACTGCCAAAGATTTAATAAGAATCAATAGTGAAGCAACCAGAAACCCATTATCCTCCAATGCTGGTATATTTCAGAACTGCACCCTTCCTGTAGTGCCCAGAAGTGCTAGGTGTTCAGTGCCCAGAGACATGGCCAAGTTAAGGGAGGCTTGAACCCGAGCTACACTGAGCAAGACACAAAAGTTGAACGTTTACACTGGCTAAAGAAATTTCTGAAAACAGATTTTTCAGAGGTGGACTGATGAGATGAGATGAGACTGACTCTGGATGAACCAGAGAAATGGGCCCATGGCTGGATTAGTATCGGGCACAAACTCAGATGCCAGCAAGGTGGAAGTGCAGTACTGCTATGGATTGGAATTATTAAAAATAAGCTAGTTGAACATTTTCATGTTAAAGATGGATTCAAAATGAACTTCTAAACCTACTGTCAATTTTTAGATTGCACTTTCTACAAGCAGTGGTACAGGAAATAGTCTGCATTTTTCAAGAAAACAATTATTTTTATGCAGGACAATACTCCATCGTATGCATCGAATACTCCATTTTTGGCTAGCCAGTAAAGGCCTTAAAGATGAAAAAATAACAACATGGACTCCTTCCTCACCTGATCTAAACCCTACTGAGAACTTATGAGTCCTTTTTAACCTCTTCATGACATGCGCCGTACATGTACGGCACATGTTGTGTCTCTCCCTCTCTGGCGCTGAGCCCACATCTTTCCTGGCACATGTCAGCTGTTTTGAAAAGCTGACAAGTGCCCTTAACAGCCAAGGATGGAATCGCAATCCACCCGAGGCTGTTAACCTGTTAAATGCCGCTGTCAGTCTCTGATAGCAGCATTTAATGTGATCGTGCTGGAAGCAAGTCAATAATCCCCTCCATCGGGGCCAGTGTCACAAGACCGCAGGTCGCCGATGGGTTGGCATGATAACACGGGGTCTGCAGCAGACTCCTATGGTTGTCAGCGCCGGATTGCTATGAGTGCTGCCCTGCAGTCAGTGCTCATAGCAAATAATGAGCATTTCTGCGACACACAGGGCATCTGATCATCACCTGTGTGTAGCAGAGGTGATCAGAAGATCGCAGCTTCTAGTCTCTCATGGAGACTATTGAAACAAGTAAAAAAAGTTTTTAAAAATATTAAAAAATAAAAAATATAAAAGTTCAAATCATCCCCTTTTCGCCCCATTCAAAATTAAACAATTAAAAAATATACAAACATATTTGGTATCGCAGCGTTCATAATCGCCCGATCTATCAAGATATAAAAAGAATTAATCCAATCTAAACGGTGTAACGAGAAAAAAATCAAAACACCAGTATTAAAATTTTTGGTCACCGCAACAATGCATTAAAATGCAATAACGAGATATCAAAACATCGTATTGGTGCACAAATAAGCCCTCACCCAGATAACGAAAAATTAATTTTTTTCACCACATATTTGGTATCTACGAACTCAAAATGACCTGGAGAATCATAATGGCAGGTCAGTTTTAGGATTTAGTGAACATGGTAAAAAAATAAAAAATAAAAAAACAATTGCACTTTTTTTAGCAATTTCACCACACTTTGAATTGTTTTCCCATTTTCCATGACACAATATGGTAAAACCAATGGTGTAATTCAAAAGTACAACTTGTCCTGCAAAAACAAGAACTCACACGACCATATTAACTTAATATAAAAAAGTTATGGCTCTGGGAAAAAGGGGAGCAAAAACTCAAAAAAGGAAAAAAACAAGGTGGTAAAGGGGTTAATAGCCATTGCACACTTACATGTTCTCTCTCGTCTAACCATTGTGACCTCAACTTATTATAAGAATGGAGGCTCTGACACCCTACTGTATGCTCTGTAAGTGAGCAGAAAAAGATTGGAAAGAGACTTCAGGTAGGAGGTGGCCAAACAGCCGACAAAAAGCTTCACGTACTGTATGTTTCATTAATGTTACATTCAGAGAATAGTTAATATTGCTGTATATATGTTTGGCTAGTTTCAAACTTGCTTTTTTTTGCAGCGCGTTTTTCCCGCAAAAAAACGCATTGCAAAAACGCATACAAATGCATACAAACGCTGCGTTTTTTTCAAGCATTTTTATGCGCATGCAGGAAAAAAAGCAGCGTTTTTGTGCATTTGTATGCGTTTTTTGTGCGTTTGCGTTTTTTTACAGATTTTGGAAAAACCCCCCAAAAAAGAAAAAAAAAACATTCAACAACACACAAGACCAATGGGACTTCATTGTGGGTGTGGTATGTTAATATATAGACCCTGTCTACAGTATTCTTCACATTTGCTTGATTCTTCTCGTGACCATGGATCTGCGCTGGAAGAGTTTTCACTTCAACTTGGATTTGGACATCGCGATGGCTCAGGCGTATGCAGTTGCTTGCCATGAACAAAGGAAGAGAGAGAGGCAGCGAAGACGGCAGCGGCGGCGTATGTGGATACATCCGATTGTTGAACTCCGGGAGAGCCGTGGGGCATACCACACCCTCTACAGCGAGCTCCAGGGAAACCCGGAGAAATTTACAGATTATATCCGGATGTCCCAAGAAAGTTTCATGGATTTGCTTGCTCGTGTCCAACAATCCATCCGGAGACAGGACACACAGCTCCGTCGTGCGATTCCTCCTGAGGAACGGCTACTGGTGACATTACGGTATGTAATATTTAAAAACCAAGGGGTGCGGTCTGATGTTTTTTTTTAAAATTTAGTATTCAAAACCTTGGGTAATTAGTTTTCGTGAATGTACTAATATTTTATTTTATAGTTTTTTAAAATAATATACATAAATATTAATTTAACTTCTTTCTCTGTTCACAGATTCCTGGCGACTGGAGAAACCCGATCTTCACTACACTTCCAGTACCGTATTGGAATCTCTACCTTGTCTGGAATTGTTGCTGACACCTGCCGGGCTCTCTGGAATGTTCTTTGTCCAGAATTTATGCCCCTGCCCACCGCTGAAAAGTGGATGGAAATTGCTGACAAATTCTGGACAGTATGCAATTTTCCCAACTGTTTGGGAGCTGTTGATGGTAAACACATACGGATCATCAAACCCAAAAGAACGTGATCTGAGTACTATAATTACAAAAAGTACTTTTCAATAGTACTCATGGCCATTGCGGATGCTGGATGTATGTTTGCAGCAGTGGACATTGGAGCATTTGGCCGTGGTAATGACTCACAGGCTTTTAAAACTCAGACATGGGCCGGAGGTTGTATGGCAACCAATTTAATTTCCCTATGCCACGGCCTCTTCCTCACACCGAAGCTCCGCCACTGCCCTTTGTAATGGTTGGCGATGAGGCTTTTCAAATGTGCGGAAACTTACTGAAACCCTACTCCAGCCGGGACTTGGACCACACCAAAAAAATATTTAATTACAGGCTGACCAGGGCCAGAAGAACTGTCGAGTGTGCTTTTGGGATTCTTGTCTCCAGATGGCGAATTCTGGGCACGGCCATTAATCTTAAACTTGAAACAGTCGATGAGGTGGTGAAGGCCTGTGTGGTTCTACATAACTTTGTGATGGGTAAAGAGCACCCGACCTTTGAACTGGATGATGATGCTCCTAACCCATTGCCTGAATTCACTCAGCACACTCTCAGGTCATCCGTTGAAGTTGGCCAAATGAGGGACCAATTTGCGGCCTACTTTATTTCTGATGTAGGACGGGTGCACTGGCAAGATGAAATGGTGTAATGTTTTTGTTTGTTTATGGTAATAAAAAACCTTATTTGATACCATTACTGAGTGCACTATATTTTTTAAACTCCAATTAAATAAAAAACTTCCCCTGTATAACTGAATTTTTTGATGTTCACACACCTGGGCAGGTAAATACACATATGAGTTAAAATGCAGCATTGCTAGTCTGCGTGAAATATATTGGAACGAGCAAAGCTGCAGGCCATGAATCAGGAAACCAATTTTTTTCAAGAGAAAATTGTCCAACTAATTGAAAAAAAAGTATGTGATTTTTTCAAAACCCAACCCTCAAAATCCAACCCCAATGAAAGTCAATGGGCAATACAAGTCAGCATTGAGTGAATGAATGTAATCAGCTCAATTCCAACTTTTATTTAAAATTGTGGTAGTGTAGAAATAGACAAGTTTCTAGAGTTATTACACTAGGCCTTGGAATGACTATACTAGGCCGTGGTATTTCAAATATGAGTATAGTAGGCCTTGGGCCTACTAGTATAGTCATATGTGAAATACCACGGCCTAGTATAGTCATACCAAGGCCTACTGTAATAACTCGATTTTTACCAACTAGCATCTTGTTTCACAAAAAACAAACTGGTGAAACTTTTTAAGAAAGAAACTTATTTTTTAGACAAGTTTCAACAGTTTGTTTTTCATGAAACCAGATCCAAGTTGGTAAAACTCGAGTTATTACACTAGGCCTTCGTATGACTATACTAGTCCGTGTTATTTCACATATGACTATACTAGGCCTTGGGTTGGTTTTTAACATGTATTTACCCATCAGTGTGTGTGAGCGGCGCAAACAACATTAATGAAACTTTGTAATGGTGAACCACAAATGTAAATTTATTTTTAATCACAAAAATAAACCAAAAAATTATTTTTTACGGCGTTTGGGGGCAGATGGTTTCAATTTGGGGGTGTGCAGGGAATATGCAACACTTGCAGTTGATGATGGTGTTTGAGGGGAAGGGGCAACAAAACTTGTGGGGGAAGGTAGTCCAGTTAAGGGAATTAAACTAGGAACACTTGGAGGAGAGGAAATCTGTTCAGGTACATTTGTTGTAATGGCATGTCGCCATAGGCTTGTGTGCCTGGACCGACTTTGGCCCAATGCCCGCCTCGATTGATTTCGCCTTGAACTTGGGGCAAATATTGAGTGTAGGTCCCCCGTCTGCTGGGGTGGCTGCTGCTGCTGCTGAGGTGGCTGCTGCTGCTGCTGAGGTGGCTGCTGCTGCTGAGGTGGCTGCTGCTGAGGTGGCTGCTGCTGCTGAGGTGGCTGCTGCTGCTGCTGAGGTGGCTGCTGCTGCTGCTGAGGTGGCTGCTGCTGCTGCTGAGGTGGCTGCTGCTGCTGAGGTGGCTGCTGCTGCTGAGGTGGCTGCTGCTGCTGCTGCTGAGGTGGCTGCTGCTGCTGCTCTTGGTTGGCAGTGCTCGTCCTTGCAGGAGGACTGGTGGCGGCAGTGATGGTCCAGGTTTGCAGAGTGGTGGTGGCAGGGCTACTACATGTTGTTGTAGCGGCAGGGCTGTTCCATGTTTGCCTAGTGGTGGCTGAGCTCCACGCATGCATGGGAGTGGCGGTGGTGCTCCAGACAGGAGCAGCGCTTGACATGGTGGTGTCGGTGAAGTGACCAGCTGCACTCAGACTTGTGGTGGTGTAACGGTGGGTGTCCTGGCTTTGAATAGAGGTGTCCGTGCAGTGGTATGCAGCACAAGTCGGTAGTGAGGTGAAGCGAGTCAATGGTGGCACAGGTGGAAATGACACCACTGACTGCTGACCGTACCAATTATGCTGCATAGCCTGCAAGAAAGCATTGTTGCAGGCCTGCAGCACATTCAGCTGTTGCTCAGGACTAAGGTGTTCCGCCATGCCCTTTTCAACCAAAAATGGTGTGCTGGTCTGTTGAGGTCGGCCTCCAGACGGTCAAGGCGCTGTTCTACAGAATTGAAGCGGTGTTCAAAGTGGTTAAAACCACGTTCCATGAGTGCAAAACCGCTTTCAACTCTGTCGGACAGCGACTTGAGGCTGGAATTAAAGGCCTCGCTCAAATGCATAAACTCGGGCAAGACATTCCTGTCCAAGGCCCTCTGCCGCTGGCGGGTAGTGCCCGCATAACCAGTGGCAGAGACCTGGGACAGGGGAACACCTGATGGCCCAGCTTCCTGGTCACCAGCTGTGTGTGTGGCTGACCTGCAAGGTGCTTCCTGGCTGTCGGATGGCTGGGACGGGTCAGAGGACGTCCGAGGAAGGACCGCTCCAGGGCCAGGTTGCAGGGTGCTGCTCCAGGTGCTGTGGAAGAATGGAAAATCATTACTACCATGCCTTTACAAGAAGCATCAGCTGTGGATTAGAAAAACACAGATTAATAAAAATAAAAACCCAAAATTTATAATACTTACGATCTCGTGGCAAGGACCGGTCTTAGGAACTGCAACACGTGATAGTGACGGTATCTAGTTCTGGTCCTTGACGCAGATCCACTGCGAACCTGGCCCTCAGCACGAACATCACTGTTGAAGCGGTCCTTGATCGAACGCCAACGTGTTCGGACTTTGTCCACCTTTGGGAAAAAAAAAACAGTGCCGTCAAGGACAACAGTCACTGCGGCACAATATAGCAATACAATACTCAAAGCAGTCACTGTAGAGCCCGATGACACTGTTGGGTTTCCTGCTAGAATATACCTAGCACGAAACCCAACAGTGCCGTCAAGGACAACAGTCACTGCGGCACAATATAGCAATACAATACTCAAAGCAGTCACTGTAGAGCCCGATGACACTGTTGGGTTTCCTGCTAGAATATACCTAGCATGAAACCCAACAGTGCCGTCAAGGACAACAGTCACTGCGGCACAATATAGCAATACAATACTCAAAGCAGTCACTGTAGAGCCCGATGACACTGTTGGGTTTCCTGCTAGAATATACCTAGCACGAAACCCAACAGTGCCGTCAAGGACAACAGTCACTGCGGCACAATATAGCAATACAATACTCAAAGCAGTCACTGTAGAGCCCGATGACACTGTTGGGTTTCCTGCTAGAATATACCTAGCACGAAACCCAACAGTGCCATCAAGGACAACAGTCACTGCGGCACAATATAGCAATACAATACTCAAAGCAGTCACTGTAGAGCCTTATGACACTGTTGGGTTTCCTGCTAGAATATACCTAGCACGAAACCCAACAGTGCCGTCAAGGACAACAGTCACTGCGGCACAATACAGAGCAGGGAAATACTCACTAAACGCCTTTTTGGAGGATGCTGTGGCGCTGTCCCAGCCATCCATCAACGCTGCGGCCACCTCATTCCATAGCCGCCGGGTCACCACATTGTCTTTGTACAGCCGGTCACGGCTGTCCCACAACGGCGCACGCTCCTGGAACAGGCTGATGAGCTGCTCATTATCCAGGTAGACGTCTTCATCCCGTTGTGGAACCTAGACAACACACATTCATTAGAATAATCAAATTTAAATTGAATAAAAAGTTGCAAAAAAAAGAAACATAAAAAAGAGTAAAAATAGAAGATAAAAAATAAAGAACATTACAAATCATTTGATACATACATTCTGTATCACCACCGGGACTTGGCTTCGCTGCTCCTGCTCTTCGCCCTCAGAAGTCCCGTCCGCAGAAGATGATGATGATGATGTCTTAAAAAAGTTGAAAAAAACGTAAGAGATTTGGAGTAGCAGCAGATATACTTACCAGATGCACGAAAATAATCACCTCACGGTCTGCTTGCGCCAATTCCTGCCACGATGGGGAATATTCGGATTCTGAAGACATACTGCATGTAAAAATAATAAAAATCATTAGTACATACATATTTTAAAAGGACAGGCATATAATGTAATATACTCACATTCTTGCGCTGATAGAAGATGTGTTCCTTGGTGACTGTCTGCTCTCCAATCTGTCAGTGTAGTAGTGGCAGAGTTTTGGCAGGCACCTCCTTTATATAGACTTTTTTTTTTTACTTTAGAAGTTTATAACTAGTACAACAAGTGGACACCGCCAAAAAAACGCAGCGCTAAAAAAACGCATACATGCGCATGCCAGTGCGCACGTATACGCATCCATAGGCTATAATGGCCATTTTTAGCGCAAAACGTGCGCATACGTGCGCATGCGCTTTTTTGCAGGACCAAAAAATGCAACATGTAGCGTCTGGAAAATACAAACGCACACCCCAAAAAAACGCAGCGCATGAAAATCGCATACGTGCGCATGCCAGCGCGCAGGTATGCGCACCCATGTTAAATATAGGGGAAAAATGCATGCGCACGTATGCGTTTTTTTCAAGCGCAAAAAAACGCAAATGTGAAACCAGCCTTTCTTATACAAATTAAATATATTGTTTTAAAATTAGTAACAAATCACTTGAAAACACTTTGTAATAATCTTCATTTTCTTTAAGTGCATAATCCTTTTGAAAAATTAATCATCCTTGAAAATTTCAGGAAGCAAGTGGCCTCCTCAGCTAAATGTCATTATCTGCTAAATAATGCAGAGTTATTGATGTGTTCACATGGTTTCATCTGGGAAATGTTTACTCAGTAATTCGGCAAAGAACAATAGGAAATAGCTTCTTTATAAATGTACGCAAAATATTATTTTTTTATTGTAATTTACAAGATCTCTAGAAGGCAAAAACTACTTTAAAGCTTTTTTTAATTAATGTTTTAGTCTATTTGTAGCATAGATAGTATGTCTATTTTAGCATAAATACGATTACCACAACAATTATGATGCTTCGTACTTTAACCAGCTCACGACCAAAGAAATTTCCCCCCTTCCTGACCTGGAAGTATCAACTGCTCTGAAAAATGTTCTCTTTCCAATATTCAAAACATTTTTGCCCCTATATAATATCAGGTGAAAATATAAAAAATAGGAAATAACTGTCTATTTTTCACATTATTTTTTAATCCAGGAAGGGCTGGTAAAAACATTTTAAATTGCATTTCTACTTATGCAGAAATATTTGTATTTGTTTTACAGTTACAGGGGAATTTCAGCTTCCTGCCTGCATAGCAGAGCTCACTGGGTCTCATGGGACCCTGCAGCTCCTTCTCCCTCCTGACACCCAGTGATCAGATGTTCAATGGAAGACGCACAGTCAGTGCTACTGCTTCCTAAACTGTATATGCAGTGCGGGTTCAGTGCTGTATATACAGAGTTCAAGAAGGCAAACAGTAATAAAGCGTGTTTATCAGCTTTCTGATTAGTCTGGCTGTATATGAAAGCCAACCTCCCACCCAGACAACTGCATTGTCTTGTGCAAGATGCTTAGATGGCATTGATGTTTTAGAATGTCAGTGCAGAGTAATGTGTGGACTGCCTGAGTGTTTATATTCAATGGGTAGTCCAGAAACAACATAAAATAACAGATTTTCATTGGTTTCCTGGGCTGCTAAGTAGGGATGAGTGGACCCTTGGATGTTCAGATTCATTAGGTTCAACCAAACTTTTGTATATGCAAAGTTTGGTTTGGGTACCAGAACTGTACCCAAACTTTAACCTGGACCCGAACCCAATAGACATCAGTGGGCATCCAAACTTTGGTGCTATTATAGGGCTGCAAATTGGTCATAGTAAAGGCCAGGTGTCTCTCCCTTTACACTTTGAGTTCGCTCATCTCTACTGCAAAGTAATATCACTGCTAACTGTGCTTTTTTTATATTTACATGCAACTGTTCACACAAATCTCTTAATGCGATGTGTTTTAATAACTTTATCAAACTATAAGATTATGATCCCACATAATATATCCACTGCATTCTTTTTTAACCCCTTTACCCCCAAGGGTGGTTTGCACATTCATGACCGGGCCAATTTTTACAATTCTGACCACTGTACCTTTATGAGGTCATAACTCTGGAACGCTTCCATGGATCCCACTGATTCTGACAGTGTTTTCTCGTGACATATTGTACTTCATGTTAGTGGTAAAATTTCATTCAAATAACTTGCGTTTATTTGTGAAAAAAACGGAAATTTGGCAAAAATTTTGAAAATTTCGCTATTTTCCAACTTTGAATTTTTATGCCCTTAAATCACAGAGATATGGCACAAAAAAACTTAATAAGTAACATTTCACATATGTTTACTTTACATCAGCACAATTTTGGAACCAAAATTTTTTTTTTGTTAGGAAGTTATAAGGGTTAAAAGTTAACCAGCGATTTCTCATTATTGCAGCACCATTTTATTTTTACGGATCACATCACATTTGAAGTCATTCTGAGGGGTCTATATGATAGAAAATACCCCAAACTGACACCATTCTAAAAACTGCACCCCTCAAGGTGCTCAAAACCACATTCAAGAAGTTTATTAACCCTTCAGTTGCCTCACAGGAATTTTTTGAATGTTTAAAAAAAAAATGAACATTTAACTTTTTTTCACAAAAAAATTACTTCAGGTCCAATTTTTTTTTATTTTACTAAGGGTAACAGGAGAAATTGGACTGCAAAAGTTATTGTGCAATTTCTCCCGAGTATGCAGATACCTGATATGAGGGGGGAACCACTGCTTCGGTGCATGTCAGAGTTCAGAAGGGAAGGAGCGCCGTTTGACTTTTTCAATGCAAAATTGGCTGGAATTCAGATTGGACGCCATATCATGTTTGGAGAGCCCCTGATGTGCCTAAACAGTGGAAACCCCCCACAAGTGACCGCATTTTGGAAACTAGGCCCCCCAAGGAACTTATCTAGATATGTGGTGAGAACTTTGAACCCACAAGGGCTTCACAGAAGTTTATAATATACAGCTGTACAATTAAAAAATCATATTTTTTCCACAAAAATGATCTTTTCACCCCCAATTTTTATTTTCCCAATGGTAACAGGACCCTACAAGTTATTGTGCAATTAGTCCTGAGTACGCTGATCCCCCATATGTGGGAGTAAACGACTGTTTGGGCGCATGGCAGAGCTCGGAAGGGAAGCAGTGCCATTTGACTTTTTTGGCTGGAATTGAGATCGGACACCATGTCGCGTTTGGAAAGCCCCTGATGTGCCGAAACAGTGGAAACCCCCCACAAATGACACCATTTTGGAAACTAGACCCCCCCAAGGAACTTATCTAGATGTGTGGTGAGAACTTTGAACCCCCAAGGGCTTCACAGAAGTTTATAACGTACAGCAGTACAATTAAAAAATCACATTTTTTCCACAAAAATTATCTTTTCACCTCCAATTTTTATTTTCCCAAGGTTAACAGGACCCTAAAAGTTATTGTGCAATTTGTCCTGAGTACGCTGATACCCCATATGTGGGAGTAAATGACTGTTTGGGCGCATGGCAGAGCTCGGAAGGGAAGCAACGCCATTTGACTTTTTTGGCTGGAATTGGGATTGGACGCCATGCTGCATTTGGAAAGCCACTGATGTGCCTAAACAGTGGAAACCCCCACAAGTGACACTATTTTGGAAACTAGACCCCCAAAGAACTTATCTAGATGTGTGGTGAGCACTTTGAATGCCCAAGTGTTTCACAGAAGTTTATAACGCCCGGGCGTGAAAAAAAAACTTTTTTTCCACAAACATGATCTTTTAGTCCTCAATTTTTTTAATTTCCCATGGGTAACAGGAAAAATTGGACTCCAAAAGTTGTTGTCCAATTTGTCCTGAGTACGCTGATACCCTATATGTGGGAGAAAACTACTGTATGGGCACACGTCGGGGCTCGGAAGGGAAGTAGTGATGTTTTGGAATGCAGACTTTGATGGAAGTCGCATTTGGAGAGCCTATGATGGGCCTAAACTGTTGAAACTCCCCACAAGTGACCCCATTTTGGAAACTAGACCCCCCACGGAACTTATCTGTATGTGTGGTGAGCACTTTGAACCCCCAAGTGCTTCACAGAAGTTTATAAAGCCCGGGCGAGAAAATAAAAAAATCATATTTTTTCCACAAAAATGATATTTTTGCCCCAAATTTTTTATTTTCCTATGGGTGACAAGAGAAATTGGACCCTAAAAGTTGTTTTGCAATTTGTCCTGAGTAAGCTGATACCCCATATGTGGGGGTAAACCACTGTTTGGGCGCATGGCAGAGCTTGGAAGGGAAGGAGCACCACTTGACTTTTTCAACGCAGAATTGGCTGGAATTGAGATCAGATGCCATGTTGCGTTTGGAGAGCACCTGATGTGCCCACAAGTGGAAACCCCCCAATTCTAACTCCAACCATAACCCCAACACACCCCTAACCCTAATCTCAGCCCTAACCCTAACCCTAGCCTTAACCCTAACCCTACCCTTAACCCTAACCCTAACCCTAACCCTAACGGAAAAATGGAAATAAATACATTTTTTTAATTTTATTATTTTTCCCTAACTAAGGGGGTGATAAGGGGGGGTTGATTCACTATTTATGGTGGGTTTTTATATTTGGCAGCTGTCGCATGCTAAAAGACGCTTTTTATTGTAAAAATAGTTTTTGCATCAACACATTTTGAGAGCTATAATTTTTCCATATTTTGACCCACCGAGTCATGTGAGGTCTTATTTTTTGTGGGACGAGTTGACATTTTTATTGGTACCATTTTCGGGCACGTGACATTTTTTGATCGCTTTTTATTCCGATTTTTGGGACGCAAAAATGAACAAAACCAGCATTTCAAGAATTTCTTTTGGGGGGTGCGCTTACACTGTTCTGCGTGTGGTAACATTGATAACGCAGTTTTATTCTTTGGGTCAGTACGATTACAGCGATACCTCATTTATGTCATTTTTTTATGTTTTGGCGCATTTATGCACTGAAAACAATTTTATATAAAAAATAATAATTTTTGCATCGCTTTATTCTGCGAGCTATAACTTTTTTATTTTTTTGCTGATGATGCTGTGTGGTGGCTTGTTTTTTGCTGGACAAGATGACATTTTCAGCGGTACCATGGTTATTTATATTCGTCTTTTTGATAGCGCGTTATTGCACTTTTTGTTCGGCGGTATGATAATAAAGCATTATTTTTTGCTTTGTTTTTTTTTTTTTTTTTTTAAGGGGTTCATTAAAGGGGTTAAACTAATGAGACGGTTTTATAAGGTGGGTCGTTGTGGATACGGCGATACTAAATAGGTGTACTTTATGTGTACTAAATATGTGTCAGGTCATTTTCAAGGCTTACTGAACGCAGTAAAAAAAAATAGCATAGTATTTTTTCACCATTTCACTGAGGATTTTATCCCCCTTTTTCAGTACAATTGAATGGTTTTATTCAAAACTACAACTTGTCATGAAAAAAAGTTCTCATATGGCTAAACTCAACGTGTGCACGTGGCCTTAGGTAAGCAATTAGTGTGGTGTGTAAAAGTAGGCTCCTTCCGATGTCATGCCTTCCATTACTTGTGAAGTCATTGGAAACATGTTTTGATATGACAAAAGAGCAGACTTGTTATATGCTAAGCTCTCTGTACAAAACTTTTGACCTTTTATTCACACTACAGAGAATTAACTATAAGAATTTAAAAAAGGATTACATTGATTTGTGCAAAGGTCAGTGCACCTTTATAGTGATGAATGTAGGTAACATCATTACACAATTAGATTATTTTTATATTTAAGACTTTTATTTTGGCATCTAATAGCGTTACATGTACAATAAGGACTCTAGGCAATGAACAAATGAGCATCCGAACCATGGAAGAAGGTGGCACGGTTGTGTGGGCATTGCTTACCTGAGGGAGAGATGATACACGAACACACTATGAGAAGAAGGCTGGCCAAGTGATAATAATGTGTCAGGTGCAGATAACTATGAATAAATAAGATGCTACCACCGGAACAGTCATATAATGGATATCAAATATCACAGCATCAAAAGGTCCCCTGAATAAGAGAAAATCTAGGTATAGCACTAAAAAATACATCAGCTAAATGGAGGCTAGTAAATGGCTCCTGAACTGAGGAGGAGGTAACAACAAGCCCACTCATTTCATCGCTTAATTTAGCTTTGTCAGTGGGCATGTTGTGGAACGTGTGGGAATGCACTCATGACACCGATACTGGTTTTTCACATACATGTTTTACACGGACACGTGAAGGAGACCTAAGGGATAGAGTTGAGCGACTTTAGTCGGATCAGGTTTCATGAAACAAAATTTGTATCAGATGAAACTCGTCCGACTAGGGCAAAAAAAGTCGGAGTTTCGTCCGAAACCCGACCCCAATGCAAGTCAATGGGGAATAAAAGTCAGCATTCAGTAATAATGTTTTGAACTTTTGGCTTTCATGCTCCATATCTCACCATCCACTACTGCGTCGAAATATTTTAAAGACAATCATCTTGGCTATTGCATACATAAATCTGACTTGCAACATCATTTTTGGCCACGTCACCCTTTTCATCCTGTAAAAATCCTACAGCATCTTTGAATTTTATTTTGCTTTTGGCATATCCACAAAATGTTTTTATTGCTTTTGGTCTCCCTTGCAAGCCTCACATCATTACTAGCTTTAGCTTTTTTAACGCTTTCTGTGCCATTCCTGCAGAAAACATTATATTCTTCTTTAGATATGTCCCCCTCTTTCCATTTCATATACATTTCACAATCACTGGTAACGCATAAAGCTGCTGCAGACCCACAAAAGGATGAAAGTGCGGGTAATGAAGAAATAAATGTGTTGATTCTGTGCTGCCGTTTGGGAAGGATAAAGATGCCAATTTTAGTATAAGTGGTTTATTTGTGAATGTCTTTCAAAGTATATAAATTTCTTCTTCAGGGCAGCCAAGAAAGAACCTCTATAGTGGTTGTCCTGAAGAAGTTTTTATACTTCGAAACGCATTGACAAAGAAACCACTAGTACCCGGATTGGCATCTTTTATCCTTCCCACACAGCAGCGCAGAATTAACCCATGTGTTTTTCCATTACTGGCACATACCAAAATAAAGGGTATTTTTTATTTTGCTCAAGTTTATGAAACATTTGTACCACTTCGAAAACTTTGTCTGAAAGTATGTCAATGAATACCACATGAAAAGAAAGAAAAGTGACTTTTAAAAAAACCTATGCAAATGATATTACCCTAAGGCTATGTGCACACGCTGCAGACTCTGCTGCGGATCCACAGCGTTTCTGGCCCTGCGGGTCAGCAGCAGTTTCTGCTGCGTTGTACAGTACCATTGTTTTCAATGGTCAAACCAAAAATGCTGTGCACATGCTGCGGATTTGCTGCGGGTTACAATCCGCAGCATGTCAATTCTTTGTGCGGAATCCGCTGCGGTTTCACACATTATCCATTGTGAGGTGTGAAACCCCAGGGCTAAACCGCAGGCTAATCCGCAGGTAAACCGCAGGTCTTTTGACCTGCGGATTTACCTGCGGATTTTTACAAATCCGCGGGTACAAATCCGCAGCTCTCCAAACTACGTGTGCACATAGCCTCTGAAATGTAAAGTGCTGCGGAATATGTCGGCGCTATAGAAATAAAATGTATTATTATTATTATTATTATTATTATTAGCGTTTGCTTTTCTCCAGGGGGAAATAATAAACAGATCTATTTCTGAGAAGTCTATAAGTTACTGTCCGACAACTCTTCCACTGGCTTTCTCCAATGAGGAAAAAAGATCTGACAGTTTAAAATTAGTAATTTTATCCATGTACATTCTTTTACTTGCATAGCTGTAATAAATATGGCTGGGTTAACGAGAAGAAAAGTTTCCAATACATACATTTTCATTTTAAGTTTTAAAACTCATTTTAGAACCAATCTTTATGTTTCAAAAAATGTTGAAAATTAAGAAGAGTAAATAATCCAAATTGCATTTAATGGATATTGATTGTAGTAATTAATGCTTACATATCTATATATATATAAAATTGAATGTATGTGTATAGCACCAACCTATCACAAAGCATCTTGTATTTCACCAGAGCTGTTTAAAAGAAGCTGAGCTGTGACGGGTTGCTATGAGCAGCAGTTTTCCCACTCCACATCACCTCAGCAGACACTGACATGGTGGGAGAAATCTAGCATCCCTGGGAACATAAGCTCCGAGCCATTGTCTGCCCCCCAGAAAGGAGCAGAGAGCACATGACAAAAATGAATCACCCCCTCCTGTGCCCATATCCCCATCACACATCCTCCATCCCAGAATCCAGTGCCCATATACCCATCACACATCCTCCATCCCATAGGCACATTTTCCCTCTTAAAGGGATCTCCGGCATGGAAGTTAGGGCAAATCCCTCAGCGCTCTGATTCTGACCCCAGGCTTCGATTAAAGGGATCATTGGTATTGAAGTCAGGGCAAATCCATCCAGTGCTTTGTTTTTGACCCCAGGCCACTCGTAAAGGGATCCCCAGTATGGAAGTTAGGACCATTCCACTCAGTTCTGTGGTTCTGACCCAAGGGTCTCTTAAAGGGATCATTGGTATGGAAATTAGGGCAATTCCACTAAGCACTCTGGTTCTGACCCCAGGTCTCTCTTAAAGGGATCCCTGGTATGGAAGTTAGGACCGTTCCACTCAGCTCTGTGGATCTGACCACAGGGTCTCTTAAAGGGATCATTGGTATGGAAGTTAGGGAAATTCCACTAAGCGCTCTGGTTCTGACCCCAGACTCCTCTTAAAGGGATCCCTGGTACAGAAGTGAGGGCAAATCCACTCTGCGCTTTGGTATTGACCCCAAGCCTCTCTTAAAGGGATCTCCGGTATGGAAGTTAAGGCAAATCCCTCAGCGCTCTGATTCTGACCCCAGGCTTCTATTAAAGTGATCATTGGTATGGAAGTCAGGGCAAATCCATCCAGTGCTTTGTTTTTGACCCCAGGCCACTCGTAAAGGGATCCCCAGTATGGAAGTTAGGACCGTTCCACTCAGTTCTGTGGTTCTGACCCAAGGGTCTCTTAAAGGGATCATTGGTATGGAAATTAGGGCAATTCCCCTAAGCACTCTGGTTCTGACCCCAGGTCTCTCTTAAAGGGATCCCTGGTATGGAAGTTAGGACCGTTCCACTCAGCTCTGTGGATCTGACCACAGGGTCTCTTAAAGGGATCATTGGTATGGAAGTTAGGGCAAATCCATCCAGCACTTTGCTTCTGTTCCCAGGCCTCTCTTAAAGGGATCCCCGGTATGGGAGTTAGGGCAATTCCACTCAGCACTCTGGTTCTGACACCAGGCCTCTCTTAAAGGGATCCCAATATGAAAGTTAGGACCGTTCCACTCAGCGCTCTAGTTCTGAACCCAGGCTTATGGGATGATGTTGGATTTTAGAAGTAGTAGTCCAGTGGCTCTGACGGGATGATGTGGGATATTAGGGGTAGTAGTCTGGTGGCTCTGACGGGATGATGTGGGATTTAAACGGTAGTAGTCCGGTGACTCTGGCTGATGGGATGATGTGGGATATTAGGGGTAGTAGTTCGGCGGCTGTGACAGGATGATGTGGGATATTAGTGGTGGTTGTCTGGTGGCTCTGGCTGATGGGATGATGTGGCAAATTAGTGGTAGTAGTCCGGTGGCCCTGACTGGATGATGTGGGATATTAGTGGTAGTAGTCCGGTGGCTCTGACAGGATGATGTCAGATATTAGGGGTAGTAGTCCGGCAGCTGTGGCGGGATGATGTGGGATTATAGGGTAGTTGTTCGGTGGCTCTGACTGATGGGATGATGTGGGATATTAGGGGTAGTAGTCCAGTGGCTCTGACTGGATGATGTGGGATATTAGGGGTAGTAGTCCGGTGGCTCTGATGGGATGATGTGGGATATTATGGGTAGTTGTCCGGTGGCTCTGGCTGACGGGATGATGTGGGATATTAGTAGTCCGGTGGCTAAGGCTGACGGGACGATATGGGATATTAGGGGTAGTAGTCCGGTAGCTCTGGCTGACAGGATTGTGTGGGATATTATAGTGAATGTGGCTATGCGGAGTGGGCGGGGCTATACACTCAGTTTTATATATATAGATATAATAATTATAATTTGTTATAACTAACCGTAGCTAGCTACTATGCCCGGGCAGCGCCGGGCTCTTCAGCTACTACAATATAAAATAGAAACTTGCATGAAAATATTATATTTACGTATTTTGATGTCCCTCCATACAGATCACTATATAACCTTTCCCTTTTTATTAGATACCTTTTCCAGCCAAATCTTTGTGTCCTTTTTTGAAATTAATCTGAAATTTAATTTCAATAGAGATAATATCTAGTTCACCTGTAAGATTAATAAATTAATGTTACACTCTTTGAACACCTCTAGTATAAATCATACTTTGCATATATTGTCTTTAAATGTTGGAGAATATCCGAATTCACAAAGCCAGTTTTATAACCTTTTGTCTCCGGAGGTCAAATTCATTTTGCATGGAAGTGTTAAGGGTCGATAAAATTGAACATTTCCTTCATTGTCTATTGAGTGGTAGAAATGAGGATCTTAGAACGTAGGTTTACTGTGTATTTTAAGATAAATGGATGGAAGAAAACATTGATAGTAGGCAGTTCAAAAAATGTATGATACTTTATGCAGGGCCACTGTTAGAAAATGGGGAGGGGACAAACTAAACCCCTATCCTAAAATGTGCACACTATCTTAACAAAACAGAAACAACACTGATAATGCCAGTTCTTCATTATTAGTGCAGTTTCTGAGGTTAGAAGAGTAGAAGGATCTTTGCTGATATCACGGTCATGTCACCACAGGTCTTTGAACCTGTGGGAGAAGGGAAGAACTAATGAGAAGAGAGTCTGGTATGTCCATTTGCCTATATGTGTGTGTAACGCAGTGCGCATGTGTGTAAAATGCAAAGTAACATGCAGTGTGCTTATAACATGCAGGGTCTGTGTATGACGAGCAGGGTATGTGACTTGCTGTGTGTGTGTAATTGCATCTTTATGCCGGAACAAAATGATAATTCTTGGCAGTATACAATATACCATAACTGTCTGATGTAGTTTTAAAAGGACTATATCAGCAAAAAATGACTGTTCAGAAGAAGTATAGGTGCTCAGTGCAACATGGCGAACCAAACATTTAGGTACACCTTCCCAAATACTTAATTTTCCTCAATCTCTGTCCTTTGTAGTCACCATATTGAATAATGAAGGTGCCAAAAACTGCAAGGGGTTAATAAGTGAGTAGGATGATTGTATGTTTTTGAAAATGAATGTTCATAAAAAAGGATTGGTTAAGAAAGAATAATGAGGGTCATGAAGGGGTTATCTACTATATAATTGCCTAATACTGTCTGTCTGTCTGCGACAGTTGCTTAGTCGTAACAGCAACACGACTGCATTACTTATTGTACAGGCACATTACAGCCGTTAAAGGCATCACTGCTGCATCGCTCATTACACAGGCACAGTCCTGTTGTCATGATCCAGGGTTGGATCTGGCGGTGTTAAAAGCACAAAGTGAACTTTTTTTACTTTGGTTGAGTTCAAAGGTGTTTTGACTGTCCCCGGTGGTGGTTAGCGGTTTCGCACCTTAGGTTTAGGTTAATGTTCACTTAATTATGGATCAGGTGGGACTCCCTATAAAGGTGTGCTCAGGGTGTTCACTCACTGCTGGTGATATTTCTTGCTGAGTTGTTGGAGAGCCTGGTGGAAGGATGGAGCTGGATAGGAGTCCTGCGCAGTCAGCCAGAGAGAATGAGTGCCAGCTAATGGTGTCTGCAGGAAGGACTGGCATGGCTTGGTGGAGTCGCAGTTTATGGTGTCAGCGGGAAGTGCGGGCATGGCTTAGAGGAGTGGCGACTAGGAAGAGAGTTGCACTCAGCATGCTCTACTTGGTTGCTGAGAACTGGACTCGAGCATGCTTGGATTCTTGGCAGAGGCTGGACTCATCTTGGGACTCTGTGTACTGGACTGCTGCAAGTGGTGATGGACTCTGCTCCCAGGCTGCACGATGGTGATGGATCCAGTTATGGTGATGGATCAGGGTGGAGGAGAAGATGCACACAGGTGGTGGGCTCTGTTGCTAGGAGCGCACGCAACAGAGCAAAGATAAGTGGTGTTTCCCCTGTATTGTCTCTTTCCTCATGTGTGTTGTTAGTGCAGTGGTGGGATTAGTCTCCGCACCGACCTATTCCCTAGTGAGGGTTTAGGCTCAGGGCAAGCAAGGGCATTAAGGTACGCGTGCGGCGACAGGTGCGGAGCCTGTTTAGGGAATGTGAGGAGTGTAGGGACACTGGCTCAGGGGAGTGCAGGAGGTCTCCATTTCCCCATTCCCTATCGCAGGGCCCACCATTGTTAAAGTTTCCCAGGTTCCCCCCTTTATTATTTAAATGCGCCTTACTGGAGGCGGTGTTTCCAGAAATATATTTATAACGTGTAATACCTAAATTCGCCAGGTGGAGGCGGCGTATCCACCTGCACGCTTTATTATTTAAATTTGCCCCACTGGAGGCGGTGTATCCAGGGTCACGTGTGTTATGGGTTCGCCTTGCGGCATCATCTGCGACCAGACACACGTGACCATGACACCTGTACATATTCTGGAGTACAATACATTAGGTAACAGCAGAACAGTGACTGCAGCTCTGGGTGTAACTTGCATACAATACATTAGGTAACAGCAGAAAAGTGACTGCAGCTCTGGGTGTAACTGGAGTACAATACATTAGGTAAGATCTGAACAGTGACAGCAGCTCTGGGTGTAACAGGAGTATAATACATTAGGTAACAGCAGAATGGTGATTGCAGCTCTGGGTGTAACTGGAGTACAATACATTAGGTAACAGCAGAACAGTGACTGCAGCTCTGGGAGTAACTGGAGTACAATACATTAGATAACAGCAGAACAGTGAAAGCAGCTCTGGGTGTAACAGGAGTATAATACATTAGGTAAGAGCAGAACGGTGACTGCAGCTCTGGGTGTAACTGGAGTACAATACATTAGGTAACAGCAGAACAGTGACTGCAGCTCTGGGTGTAACTGGATTACAATACATTAGGTAAAAGCAGAACAGTGACTGCAGCTCTGGGTGTAACAGGAGTACATTAGGTAACAGCAGAACAGTGACTGCAGCTCTGGGTGTAACTTGTGTACAATACATTAGGTAAGAGCAGAACAGTGACTGCAGCTCTGGGTGTAACTTGAGTACAATACATTTGGTAAGATCTGAACAGTGACTGCAGCTCTGGCTGTAACAGGAGTATAATACATTAGGTAAGAGCAGAACGGTGACTGCAGCTCTGGGTGTAACTGGACTACAATGCATTAGGTAAAAGCTGAACAGTGACTGCAGCTCTGGGAGTAACTAGAGTACAAAACATTAGATAACAGCAGAACAGTGACAGAAGCTCTGGGTGTAACTGGAGTACAATACATTAGGTAACAGCAGAACAGTGACTGCAGCTCTGCCTGTAACTGGAGTACAATACATTAGGTAACAGCAGAACAGTGACAGCAGCTCTGGGTGTAACAGGAGTATAATACACTAGATGGTGGCCCGATTTTATGGCATCGGGTATTCTAGAGTATCTGTTAAAATAAAAAAAGTTATAAAAATAGTTATATACTCACCTTCCTACTGCCCCCGGACTCTGTCCCGCCTCTCACCATGCTCTTCCAGTCCCAGTAATGCTTAGTGAGAAGGGCCGGAGATGACGTCACTCTCGCGAGAGCACGACATCATCAGCGGTGTTTCACGCAAAGCATTACTGGGACCGGAAGATGCCGGGCGCATGGTGAGAGGAGAGAGAGTGTCCAGGGGCCGTCGGGAGGTGAGTATATCACTATTTTTTATTTTAACAGAGACTCTAGAATACCCGATGCGATAGAATCGGGCCACCATATAGTTAAAGAATAAGAGCAGGAAGGACCCGCACTCTTACCTACCTCTGCTCATGAAAGATCAGCCACCCTCCCTCCCCTTTTGGTTTGATTAATATTGAATATGTCATAGCTGGAGGGAATTTTTGGACCCCCCCTAAAAATATCATACTCACTGGCTTACCCAGCGACTTGGCATGAGTAGTGTTTTTTTAGACGCAGGGCCATAAAAGTTTGTAAGTGATTTATTTTGATGATAAAAGCTCTACCCACTTGTTCACCCAAAAGCATAGTTTTGTGTTTTTATTTGCTTGTTCAGTTATACATCCCAGGTCATCCATAAATTACTGTGCTGAGTAATAGCAGTATCTCAGGTTCTGTGCAGACAGAGCTGTCAATAACAGAAGAGGGGTGATGGAGGAGATAGATGGAAAAGAAGCAGGTAGGAAAATATAGTTACATATTTGGCCCCGCCATGATGCACCGAGCGCCTGTACGCAGTTTGAACAGTCGTTCTGTGCTGATTGAGTCCCTTTAACTTCTGGCAGACAAAAAGAGTATGTTGCAGCTCAGATTGAGTTCTATAGATGCCTACAAGACAAAGGCTAGTTTCACACTTGCTTTTTTTTGCAGCGCGTTTTTCCCGCAAAAAAACGCATTAAAAAAACGCATACAAATGCATACAAACGCTGCGTTTTTTTCCAGCATTTTAATGCGCATGCAGGAAAAAAACGCAGCGTTTTTGCGCGTTTGTATGCGTTTTTTGTGCGTTTGCGTTTTTTTACAGATTTTGGAAAAACCCCACAAAAAAGAAAAAACAACCATTCAACAACACACAAGACCAATGGGACTTCATTGTGGGTGTGGTATGTTAATATATATACACCCTGTCTACAGTATTCTTCACATTTGCTTGATTCTTCTCGTGACCATGGATCTGCGCTGGAAGAGTTTTCACTTCAACTTGGATTTGGACATCGCGATGGCTCAGGCGTATGCAGTTGCTTGCCATGAACAAAGGAAGAGAGAGAGGCAGCGAAGACGGCGGCGTTTGTGGATACATCCGATTGTTGAACTCCGGGAGAGCCGTGGGGCATACCACACCCTCTACAGCGAGCTACGTGCAAACCCGGAGAAATTTACTGATTATATCCGGATGTCCCACGAAAGTTTCATGGATTTGCTTGCTCGTGTCCAACAATCCATCCGGAGACAGGACACACAGCTCCGTCGTGCGATTCCTCCTGAGGAACGGCTACTGGTGACATTACGGTATGTTTTAAAAACAAAGGGGTGTGGTCTGATGTTTTTTTTTGTAAATTTAGTATTCAAAACCTTGGGTAATTAGTTTTCGTGAATGTACTAATATTTTTTTTATAGTTTTTAAAAATAATATACATAAATATTAATTTTACTTCTTTGTCTGTTCACAGATTCCTGGCGACTGGAGAAACCCTATCCTCACTACACTTCCAGTACCGTATTGGAATCTCTACCTTGTCTGGAATTGTTGCTGACACCTGCCGGGCTCTCTGGAATGTTCTTTGCCCAGAATTTATGCCCCTGCCCACCGCTGAAAAGTGGATGGAAATTGCTGACAAATTCTGGACAGTATGCAATTTTCCCAACTGTTTGGGAGCTGTTGATGGGAAACACATACGGATCATCAAACCCCAAAGAACGGGATCTGAGTACTATAATTACAAAAAGTACTTTTCAATAGTACTCATTGCAATTGCGGATGCCGGATGTATGTTTGTAGCAGTGGACATTGGAGCATTTGGCCGTGGTAATGACTCGCAGGCTTTTAAAAACTCAGACATGGGCCGGAGGTTGTATGGCAACCAATTTAATTTCCCTATGCCACGGCCTCTTCCTCACACCGAAGCTCCGCCACTGCCCTTTGTAATGGTTGGCGATGAGGCTTTTCAAATGTGCGGAAACTTACTGAAACCCTACTCCAGCCGGGACTTGGACCACACCAAAAAAATTTTTAATTACAGGCTGACCAGGGCCAGAAGAACTGTCGAGTGTGCTTTTGGGATTCTTGTTTCCAGATGGCGAATTCTGGGCACGGCCATTAATCTTAAACTTGAAACAGTCGATGAGGTGGTGAAGGCCTGTGTGGTTCTACATAACTTTGTGATGGCTAAAGAGCACCCGACCTTTGAACTGGACGATGATGCTCCTAACCCATTGCCTGAATTCACTCAGCACACTCTCAGGTCATCCGTTGAAGTTGGCCAAATGAGGGACAAATTTGCGGCCTACTTTATTTCTGATGTAGGACGGGTGCACTGGCAAGATGAAATGGTGTAATGTTGTTGTTTATGGTAATAAAAATCCTTATTTGATACCATTACTGAGTGCACTATATTTTTTAAACTCCGATTAATTAAAAAACTTCCCATGTATAACTGAATTTTGTTATGTTCACACACCTGGGCAGGTAAATACACATACGAGTTAAAATGCAGCATTGCTAGTCTGCGTTAAATATATTGGAATGAGCAAAGCTGCAGGCCATGAATCAGGAAACCATTTTTTTTCAAGATAAAATTGTGCAAATAGTTTAAAACAAAGTATGTGATTTTCTCAAAACACAACACTCAAAACCCAACCCCAATGAAAGTCCATGGGGAATACAAGTCAGCATTGAGTGGATGAATGTAATCTGCTCCATTAAAAGTTATTACACTAGGCCTTTGAATGACTATACTAGGCCGTGGTATTTCAAATATGAGTATACTAGGCCTTGGGGCTAGTAGTATAGTAATATGTGAAATACCACGGCCTAGTATAGTCATACCAAGGCCTACTGTAATAACTCGATTTTTAACAACTAGCATCTTGTTTCACCAAAAACAAACTGGTGAAACTAGAAAGAAACTTATTTTTTAGACAAGTTTCAACAGTTTGTTTTTCATGAAACCAGATTCTATTTTGTAAAACTAGAGTTATTACACTAGGCCTTGGAATGACTATACTAGGCCGTGGTATTTCAAATATGAGTATACTAGGCCTTGGGGCTAGTAGTATATGTGAAATACCACGGCCTAGTATAGTCATACCAAGGCCTACTGTAATAACTCGATTTTTAACAACTAGCATCTTGTTTCACCAAAAACAAACTGGTGAAACTAGAAAGAAACTTATTTTTTAGACAAGTTTCAACAGTTTGTTTTTCATGAAACCAGATTCTATTTTGTAAAACTAGAGTTATTACACTAGGCCTTTGAATGACTATACTAGGCCGTGGTATTTCAAATATGAGTATACTAGGCCTTGGGGCTAGTAGTAATATGTGAAATACCACGGCCTAGTATAGTCATACCAAGGCCTACTGTAATAACTCGATTTTTAACAACTAGCATCTTGTTTCACCAAAAACAAACTGGTGAAACTAGAAAGAAACTTATTTTTTAGACAAGTTTCAACAGTTTGTTTTTCATGAAACCAGATTCTATTTTGTAAAACTAGAGTTATTACACTAGGCCTTGGAATGACTATACTAGGCCGTGGTATTTCAAATATGAGTATACTAGGCCTTGGGGCTAGTAGTATATGTGAAATACCACGGCCTAGTATAGTCATACCAAGGCCTACTGTAATAACTCGATTTTTAACAACTAGCATCTTGTTTCACCAAAAACAAACTGGTGAAACTAGAAAGAAACTTATTTTTTAGACAAGTTTCAACAGTTTGTTTTTCATGAAACCAGATTCTATTTTGTAAAACTAGAGTTATTACACTAGGCCTTGGAATGACTATACTAGGCCGTGGTATTTCAAATATGAGTATACTAGGCCTTGGGGCTAGTAGTATATGTGAAATACCACGGCCTAGTATAGTCATACCAAGGCCTACTGTAATAACTCGATTTTTAACAACTAGCATCTTGTTTCACCAAAAACAAACTGGTGAAACTAGAAAGAAACTTATTTTTTAGACAAGTTTCAACAGTTTGTTTTTCATGAAACCAGATTCTATTTTGTAAAACTAGAGTTATTACACTAGGCCTTGGAATGACTATACTAGGCCGTGGTATTTCAAATATGAGTATACTAGGCCTTGGGGCTAGTAGTATATGTGAAATACCACGGCCTAGTATAGTCATACCAAGGCCTACTGTAATAACTCGATTTTTAACAACTAGCATCTTGTTTCACCAAAAACAAACTGGTGAAACTAGAAAGAAACTTATTTTTTAGACAAGTTTCAACAGTTTGTTTTTCATGAAACCAGATTCTATTTTGTAAAACTAGAGTTATTACACTAGGCCTTGGAATGACTATACTAGGCCGTGGTATTTCAAATATGAGTATACTAGGCCTTGGGGCTAGTAGTATATGTGAAATACCACGGCCTAGTATAGTCATACCAAGGCCTACTGTAATAACTCGATTTTTAACAACTAGCATCTTGTTTCACCAAAAACAAACTGGTGAAACTAGAAAGAAACTTATTTTTTAGACAAGTTTCAACAGTTTGTTTTTCATGAAACCAGATTCTATTTTGTAAAACTAGAGTTATTACACTAGGCCTTGGAATGACTATACTAGGCCGTGGTATTTCAAATATGAGTATACTAGGCCTTGGGGCTAGTAGTATATGTGAAATACCACGGCCTAGTATAGTCATACCAAGGCCTACTGTAATAACTCGATTTTTAACAACTAGCATTTTAAACAACTAGCATCTTGTTTCACCAAAAACAAAGTGGTGAAACTAGAAAGAAACTTTATTTTTTAGACAAGTTTCAACAATTTGTTTTTCATGAAACCAGATTCTATTTGGTAAAACTAGAGTTATTACACTAGGCCTTTGAATGACTATACTAGTCCATGTTATTTCACATATGACTATACTAGCCCTTGGGTTGGTTTTTAACATGTATTTACCCATCAGTGTGTGTGAGCGGCGCAAACAACATTAATGAAACTTATTAATGGTGAACCACAAATGTAAATTTATTTTTTATCACAAAAAAAAAATTTAAAAATTATTTTTTACGGCGTTTGGGGGCAGATGGTTTCAATTTGGGGGTGTGCAGGGAATATGCAACACTTGCAGTTGAAGACGGTGTTTGAGGGGAAGGGGCAACAAAACTTGTGGGGGAAGGTAGTCCAGTTAAGGGAATTAAACTTGGAACACTTGTAGGAGAGGAAATCTGTTCAGTTACATTAGTTGTAATGGCATGTCGCCGTAGGCTTGTGTGCCTGGACCGACTTTGGCCCAATGCCCGCCTTGATTGATTTCGCCTTGAAGTAGGGGCAAATATGGAATGTAGGTCCCCCGTCTGCTGGTATGGCTGCTGCTGCTGAGGTGGCGGCTGCTGCTGCAGAGGTTGCGGCTGCTGCTGAGGTGGCGGCTGCTGCTGAGGTGGCGGCTGCTGCTGAGGTGGCAGCTGCTGCTGAGGTGGTTGCTGCTGCTGAGGTGGTTGCTGCTGCTGCTGAGGTGGCGGCTGCTGCTGAGGTGGTTGCTGCTGCTGCTGAGGTGGCTGCTGCTGCTGAGGTGGCGGCTGCTGAGTTGGCTGCTGCTGCTGAGGTGGCTGATGCTGCTCTTCTTGGTCAGTGCTCGTCCTTGCAGGAGGACTGGTGGCGGCAGTGATGGCCCAGGTTTGCAGAGTGGTGGTGGCAGGGCTACTACATGTTGTTGTAGCGGCAGGGCTGTTCCATGTTTGCCTAGTGGTGGCTGAGCTCCACGCATGCATGGGATTGGCGGTGGTGCTCCAGACAGGAGCAGCGCTTGCCATGGTGGTGTCGGTGAAGTGACCAGCTGCACTCAGACTTGTGGTGGTGTAACGGTGGGTGTCCAGCCTTTGAAGAGAGGTGTCCGTGCAGTGGTATGCAGCACAAGTCGGTAGTGAGGTGAAGCGAGTCAATGGTGGCACAGGTGGAAAGGACACCACTGACTGCTGACCGTACCGATTATGCTGCATAGCCTGCAAGAAAGCATTGTTGCAGGCCTGCAGCACATTCAGCTGTTGATCAGGACTAAGGTGTTCCGCCATGCCCTTTTCAATCTTACTAAAAAAATGGTGTGCTGGTCTGTTGAGGTCGGCCTCCAGACGGTCAAGGCGCTGTTCTACAGAATTGAAGCGGTGTTCAAAGTGGTTAAAACCACGTTCCATCAGTGCAAAACCGCTTTCAACTCTGTCGGACAGTGACTTGAGGCTGGAATTAAATGTCTCGCTCAAATGCATAAACTCGGGCAAGACATTCCTGTCCAAGGCCCTCTGCCGCTGGCGGGTAGTGCCCGCATAACCAGTGGCAGAGACCTGGGACAGGGGAACACCTGATGGCCCAGCTTCCTGGTCACCAGCTGTGTGTGTGTGGGACCTGCAAGGTGCTTCCTGGCTGTCGGATGGCTGGGACGGGTCAGAGGACGTCCGACGAAGGACCGCTCCAGGGCCAGGTTGCAGGGTGCTGCTCCAGGTGCTGTGGAAGAAAGGAAAATCATTACTACCATGCCTTTACAAGAAGCATCAGCTGTGGATTAGAAAAACACAGATTAATAAAAATAAAAACCCAAAATGTATAATACTTACGATCTTGTGGCAAGGACCGGTCTTAGGAACTGCAACGCGTGATAGTGACGGTATCTAGTTCTGGTCCTTGACGCAGATCCACTGCGAACCTGGCCCTCAGCACGAACATCACTGTTGAAGCGGTCCTTGATCGAACGCCAACGTGTTCGGACTTTGTCCACTGTTGATAAAAAAAAACAGTGCCGTCAAGTACAACAGTCACTGCTTCACAATTTAGCAATACAATACTCAAAGCAGTCACTGTACACCCCGATGACACTGTTGGGTTTCCTGCTAGAATACACCTAGCACGAAACCCAACAGTGCCGTCAAGGACAACAGTCACTGCGGCACAATGTAGCAATACAATACTCAAAGCAGTCACTGTAGACCACGATGACACTGTTGGGTTTCCTGCTAGAATACGCCTAGCACGAAACCCAACAGTGCCGTCAAGGACAACAGTCACTGCGGCACAATGTAGCAATACAATACTCAAAGCAGTCACTGTAGACCACGATGACACTGTTGGGTTTCCTGCTAGAATACGCCTAGCACGAAACCCAACAGTGCCGTCAAGGACAACAGTCACTGCGGCACAATACAGAGCAGGGAAATACTCACTAAACGCCTTTTTGGCGGATGCTGTGGCGCTGTCCCAGCCATCCATCAACGCTGCGGCCACCTCATTCCATAGCCGCCGTGTCACCACATTGTCCTTGTACAGCCGGTCACGGCTGTCCCACAACGGCGAACGCTCCTGGACCAGGCTGATGAGCTGCTCATTATCCAGGTAGACGTCTTCATCCCGTTGTGGAACCTAGACAAAACACATTCATTAGAATAATCAAATTTAAATTGACTAAAAAGTTACAAAAAAAGAAAAAAAAAAAAAGAGTAAAAATAGAAGATAAAAAAAAAAAAAAACCATTACAAATCATTTGATACTTACATTACGTATCACCACCGGGACTTGGCTTCGCTGCTCCTGCTGTTCGCCCTCACTATTCCCGTCCGCAGATGATGATGACGATGTCTGAAAGTTGAAAAAAACGTAAGAGATTTGGAGAAGCAGCAGATATACTTACCAGATGCACGAAAATAATCACCTCACGGTCTGCTTGCGCCAATTCCTGCCGCGATGGGGAATACTCCGATTCTGAAGACATACTGCATGTAAAAATAATAAAAATCATTAGTACATACATAATTTAAAAGGACAGGCATATAATGTAATATACTCACATTCTTCGCTGATATAATGGGTTCTTGGTTGAATGTCTGCTCTTCAATCTGTCTAGTGTAGTAGTGGCAGAGTTTTGGCAGGCACCTCCTTTATATAGCCTTTTTTTTTGGACTTTAGAAGATTCTAACTAGGATAAAAAGTGGACACCACCCAAAAAACGCTGCGCTAAAAAAGCGCATACCTGCGCATGCCAGTGCGCACGTATGCGCATCCATAGGCTATAATGGCCATTTTTAGCGCAAAACGTGCGCATACGTGCGCATGCGATTTTTTCAAGGGCCAAAAAATGCAACATGCAGCGTCTGGAAAATACCAACGCACACCCCAAAAAAACGCAGCGCATGAAAATCGCATACATGCGCTTACAAGTGCGCAGGTATGCGCACCCATGTTAAATATAGGGGAAAAATCGCATGCGCACGTATGCGTTTTTTTCCAGCGCTAAAAAACGCAAATGTGAAACCAGCCAAAGGAGAGTTTTTTGCTTTTTTATTGGCTGATCTTTGGCCTGTTGTGAACGAGTGTTCTAGGAGCGCTGATAATCTTGAAGTGTAAATGGACCTGTACTCCAGTGCACTGTTCTTCAGGACTGGCTTACAGCATGAGATGAGAGTCTTGAATCGAAGCACAAATTTATGAAACTAGCACATACAAGTTAGGTTAAAGATGTGTGCCCAAAATCAGAAGAATTAGAACCCATGAATTTGCAATCTACATTTTCTCACTATTATGGTAAAATTGAAAGAGGAATCATAATTTTAGGTTTAAAAATCAATTGAACAAACGATGAATAAGACAGTGTTTAAAATATCTTTTTATAGAGAGATACTGACTGCGTGAAATTTCTCTGCATAAACTCATAATGTATCCATGTAAATTTTGTCCTCCAGGCCAAGGCCGGAGATAATAACCAAACATGCAGGCATGCCTGACAGAAGAACTAGGCTAAATTCATCTGGTTCTGTTCATATGTCCATTTATCTTTTCCATTTTTTTGTTCCGTTTAGAATAGGCAAACGTAATGGGTATCTTTTGGATTCTGGAAGCAGAGGAGTCCCTTTGATTTAAGGCCCTTTTACATTTAGCGATGCACCAGCGATCCGACCAGCGATTCGACCCGGTCAGGATCGCTGGTGCATCGCTAAATGATCGCTAGTGAGCTTTCACACAGAAAGATCTCACAGCGATGCAGCAGCGACGCAGCGCACGATACTTACCTTTCACACACAGCGATCCTGACGTCCGCCCGCCCGCGTCCAGCGTCGCTCGTCATCACAGCAGGAAGTCCAGCAGGAAGCGCCCGACGAGAAATGGAGCCGGACATTCTCGCGCGATCAGCGATGGACAGTGGGGGAGCCAGTCGGAGGCAAGTATCACACATAGCGATATCGCTAGCGATATCGCTATAACGTCACAAAACCAGTGACGTTTTAGCGATATTGCTAGCGATATCGCTTAGTGTAAAACCCCCTTTATGTTTAGTCCCTCTGCTACTCATACAGTAGTTGATTTTGCTAAATCTTACAAGAGCGTTGTTAGTTTTCTAGAATGTATCTGTGGTGGTAAAATACGTCAGCCTTGAGTCACCGCAGAAAACTAAATAGACTGGATGTAACTACAGCAGATGCTCAGTCAGATGTGAGAAGTACGAGGATCGAACAGGTTTCCAGTCTCGGGATGTAAGCAATGATGCAAGGATCCCGCATTCACCGACAGGTGCTGATCTTATTATCAAAGTAAGAGTTCAGAAATTTACATAACTTGTCATTATTAGAGTTGAGCGAAACGGGTCGAAAAATTTCAAAAGTCGCCGACTTTTGGCAAAGTCGGGTTTCATGAAACGAAACCCGACCCTAGGATGAGGTCGGCCACGAGGTCGGCGACTTACACGCCAAAGTCGCGTTTCAAAAGTTTGTTTTGCGCTCTTTTTCAGCCAATCAGGATCCACGGACACTGTGGGCAACGTGATGACATAGGCAGGGGTCACCACCATCTTTCAGAAGGGCATGCAAGTGATTGGCTTGCTTTGGTGGGCGTCACAGGGGGTATAAAAGGGCGTGCACGCCGACCGCCATCTTACTTCTGCCGATCTTAGCATAGGGAGAGGTTGCTGCTGATTCTGTAGGGAGAGCGTTAGGCAGGGAAGAAGACAAAAAAACTGCTTCTGCTGCTAGCGATTTGGCCTGCACAACACACCAGTCACTGTGTGTGCAGTGCAAGGGGAGGCTATATAGTGGTGTATCAGTGGTGTTAGTTGTTGGGCTGCCTTCTAAGGCTTCCTGACAGGCTGGCATTGCTGTTTACCCACTTCTCCGCAAACTGCTTTTTTTAAAGCAATCCAATCTCCCTTATCCTCTAGTCACTTTGGTCACAGCTGTGCCATCGAGCCTGTCACATAGCGCTCAGATATTCATTGGGCCTCAAACTGCTTTTTTAAAAGCAATCCCAATTTTTTTTTTTTGTCCTGCTGAGAAGAAAAAAAAACTGCTTCTGCTGCTGATAGCAATTTGGCCTGCACAACACACCAGTCACTGTGTGTGCAGTGCAAGGGGAGGCTATATTGTGGTGCATCAGTGGTGTTGGTTGTTGGGCTGCCTTTTAAGGCTTCCTGACAGGCTGGCATTGCTGTTTACCCACTGCTCCGCAAACTGCTTTTTTAAAAGCAATCCAATCTCCCTAGTCACTTTGGTCACAGCTGTGCCATCGAGCCTGTCACATAGCGCTCAGATATTCATTGGGCCTCACACAATCCAAAAGTGTCCAGTGTCCAAAAGTGTGTGCAGAGATTCAAAATCTCCCTTATCCTCTAGTCACTTTTGTCACAGCTGTGCCATCGAGCCTGTCACATAGCGCTCAGATATTCATTGGGCCTCACACAATCCAAAAGTGTCCAGTGTCCAAAAGTGTGTGCAGAGATTCAAAATCTCCCTTATCCTCTAGTCACTTAGGTCACAGCTGTGCCATCGAGCCTGTCACATAGCGCTCAGATATCAGTGGGCCTCACACAATCCAAAAGTGTCCAGTGTCCAAAAGTGTGTGCAGAGATTCAAAATCTCACTTATCCTCTAGTCACTTTTGTCACAGCTGTGCCATCGAGCCTGTCACATAGCGCTCAGATATCAGTGGGCCTCACACAATCCAAAAGTGTCCAGTGTCCAAAAGTGTGTGCAGAAATTCAAAATCTCCCCTGTCCTATAGACACCTTGTACCTTGTTTTGCATACTATATAGTTTGTTGGATTTTGTCTACATTTCTACCAAAAATGAGGAAGGCTGGTGGAAGAGGCCGTGGAATTGGGCGGGGGTTGGCAGCTGGTAATGATGGTGTTGGTGGTGGATCTGATGGTAGTGGCAAGAGCAAAATAGGACCGAATGCAGGAGGTGTTGAGCCTGCGTCATCGTATGGCTACATAAGGCCTCGAACGCTTAGTTTTCTAGGAGTTGGCAAACCGCTTTTAAAGCCAGAGCATCAGGAAAAAGTTTTGTCTTACATTGCTGACTCAGCCTCCAGCTCTATCGCCTCCTCTTCTTCAGTTGTAAAAAGTAAATGCACTGAGTCGTCATTGGAGGCTCATGTTCATGAACCACACCTTTCCTTGTGTCCTTCACCCCAACCAAGATTGAAGGATGACGCAGGCCATACTACTGATTACTCCATGGAGCTGTTTTCACATACCATGCCTGGATTATCAAGTCAAATGGTGAATTACCCAGGCCAAGATGAATCTGACATGGAGTGCACTGATGCACAGCCGCTGATGGATGATTCTGCTGGTACAGTCACTCAGAGCACTACATTGTCCTTGCAGTGTACAGAGCCAGATTCTGACCCTGATGAGACTCAGGTGCCCCTTCCCGCACACTATACCACCATACACAGTGACACAGAGGAAGGTGCACATGACATAGAAGAGGAGGTGATGGATGACCCAGTTGTTGACCCAGATTGGCATCCATTGGGGGAAGAGAGTGCTGCTTCCAATAGCTCAGATGAGGAGCATCCACAGCAGACATCGACATCGCAACAGCTGTTATCTGTCAGGTCCGGAGCACTCCAAAGACAGGTTCCAAACATCAAAAGAGTTGCTGGACAGCTTGTCCAGAGGGTCAAAAGATCACAGCGTGCTAGGCCGCAAAATGTCGGCCAAAGTAGGAAGAGTGCAGTGTGGCACTTTTTTGAACAAAATCCTTATGATCAGGCCAAGGTTATCTGTAAGAAGTGCGCAAAGACCTTTAGCCGAGGGAAAAATCTGAAAAATTTGAATACCAGTTGCATGCTTAGACATTTAACCAGCATGCACTTGCAAGCGTGGACACAACACCAAACCTCAAGTGCCACATGTGCAACTGATCACAACGAAGGTAGTCAGCAACGCTACATTGTTTCCCCCACTGTAAGCCCACCGGTTAGCACAGCAGTAAATGTTGAGGTGTCGTTGCAAGGCCACAGCAGTCAGGGAATCCCACTGTTATATCAACGAAAGACTGATTCTAGGCCATCAGAAAGAACACCAACTCCATCACCATCATCAACCCTCTCTCAGTCCGCCCTGTCCACCGCTACCTCCACCATATGCAGCTCTCAAGTCCAGCTCACCCTCCCAGACACTATGAGTAGGTCAAGAAAGTACTCAGTCTCTCATCCGCGTACACTGGGTTTGAACTCCCACATTGCCAAACTAATCTCGTTTGAGATGATGCCCTTTCTGTTGGTGGAAAGCACAGCTTTCCGCGAACTCATGGCCTATGCAGTACCACGCTATGACCTACCCAGTCGCCACTTCTTCTCTCGCAAAGCCATCCCAGCCCTCCACCATCATGTGAAAGACCGCATTGTCCATGCACTCAAGCAGTCAGTGAGCGGAAAGGTGCACCTCACAACTGATGCATGGTCCAGTCAGCATGGCCAGGGCCGTTACGTGTCCATCACTGCGCACTGGGTTAATGTGGTGGATGCAGGGTCCACAGGGGACAGCGGTGGTGGGACAGTGCTGCCTAGCCCACGGTATAGGAAACAGTTGGCTGTAGGCGTTCCACCCTCCTCCTCCTCCTCCTCCTCCAGAAGCGAAAGCTCGTCCACAGAGCGCAGTCGTACGAGCACTCCATCTGCAGCTGCCACTGTTGCACACGATGTGTCCCCCTATCGAGCAGCTAGTGGAAAGCGTCAGCAGGCTGTGTTGCAGATGATGTGTTTGGGCGACAGACATACCGCCGAGGTGCTGACCGAGTACTTTCAGCGACAAACTGAGTCATGGCTGGGCAGTGTACATCTTGAGGCAGGCAAGGTAGTTAGTGATAACGGCCGTAATTTTGTGGCAGCCATAGCCCTTTCAAAACTCAGCCACATACCTTGCTTGGCTCACACCTTGAACCTGGTGGTGCAGTGCTTCCTCAAAAATTATCCGGAGTTAACAGCCCTGCTCCAGAAGGTGCGAAGACTGTGCGCGCACATCCGCCGGTCGCCTGTACACTCCGTTCGTATGCAGAAGCTGCAGCGATTGCTCCACCTTCCCAACCACCGCCTCATTATCGACATTGCAACAAGGTGGAACTCCACCCTGCACATGGTGGAGCGGCTGTGCGAGCAGAGGCAGGCCATAATGCATTTGTGGGAGGATACACGGCCAGGCACTTTGAGAGCAGACATGGAGTTGACAGGTGTGCAGTGGTCGAAGCTGAAAGACCTCTGTAAAGTCCTTCAGTGTTTTGAGGAATGCACACGGCTGGTAAGCGCAGACGACGCCATCCTAAGCATGAGCATCCCACTTATGCGTCTGCTCATGCAAACTTTGACGCACCTTAAGGAGCAGGCGTCTGCAGCCAATGTTGATGAGGAGGAAGAGGAGGAGGGAATCCTTGATGACATTCAGCCATTGTCTGCTCAGGGACCTCTCCTGGACGAGGTGGAGGAAGAAGAGGAGGAGGAGGATGATGATGGGGATGATTACTTAGGGGAGGAGGATGCATCTCGTGAGGCAAGTGAAAATGTTGGCGTGGCAAGGTCTGGTACAGGGTTTGTGCGTGACTGGAGGGATGTGGATTTGCCAGAAAGTGCTCCTCCAACCAGCACTCGCAGTGCATCATTGACACCGGGAACATTGGCCCACATGTCAGATTATGCCTTGCGGATCCTAAAAAGGGACCCCCGCATTGCCAAAATGATGAACGATGATTGATGGTTCTCACACGAGCCGTACGGGCCGGGGGCAGCTTGGCAGAGGTGTTCGTGGTGCACACAGCAGAAGTGGCGTTGGAGACAGGGGCTTCATGACAATGTTGTGGACTGATTTTTCAAATTACGCTCACACAACTGGTAATACTGCATCGATGGAAAGTGACAGGAGACAGCAGTTGTCAACTATGGTTACAAACTACTTTTCCTCCCATATCGATGTTCTCCCACACAGGTCATTCCCCTTTGACTATTGGGCCGTTAAACTGGACACCTGGCCTGAATTGGCCCAATATGCCTTACAGGAGCTCGCTTGCCCAGCTGCAAGTGTGTTATCGGAAAGAGTCTTCAGTGCAGCTGGATCAATCCTGACAGAAAAAAGGACCCGACTGTCAACCCAAAATGTGGATGATCTAACCTTCATTAAAATGAACCATGCATGGGTTTCCAAGGATTTTGTCCCACCTTCCCCTGATGACACATAGGGTGACAGAAAAATGGCTTGCTTTGGTCCACCTCTTCCTGGGACTTCACCTAATTTGCCTTTTGCATCAGCTGAATGTCCAACATCAACATATGCCACTTTCTAAAACTCCCTAACTGTGCTGCCTCCCCCCCCATGGCCGGGGTCACCACCTAGCGCATGACACCGTGCGAGTGCCGTTGCCCTGGACAGGTGGGTAGGCCGACTCTTGGGCGCGGGCACTGGCACAGGGTCCCTCATAGTGCAATCAAGTGTCTCTGACGGTGGTGGTGCACACCCACCGTCAGACACACCGCTGTACTATGAGGGGCCCAGTGCCAGTACCGACGCCCACGAGTGGGCCCCCCTTGCTTGGGCAGGGCCCCAGCATTTGCAATCTTTACCTCTCCCTGCTCCTCCGCTGTGTAATCTAGGCCGTCAAATCCATACTGTGCCTGACACCGTCTGAGCCTGCCTCCTGATGTGTACGCTATCCATACATGTTATCCGGGGATACGGTACCCTTTCTAACCTTTGTGCAATCCATACTGGGCCTAACACCGTCTGAGCCTGCCTCCTGATGTATAGACATATATTTTGAATGTGTACGCTATCCATACATGTTATCCGGGGATACGGTACCCTTTCTAACCTTTGTGCAATCACGTGCAATCCATACTGGGCCTAACACCGTCTGAGCCTGCCTCCTGAGACATATATTTTGAATGTGTACGCTATCCATACATGTTATCCGGGGATACGGTACCCTTTCTAACCTTTGTGCAATCACGTGCAATCCATACTGGGCCTAACACCGTCTGAGCCTGCCTCCTGAGACATATATTTTGAATGTGTACGCTATCCATACATGTTATCCGGGGAAACGGTACCCTTTCTAACCTTTGTGCAATCACGTGCAATCCATACTGGGCCTAACACCGTCTGAGCCTGCCTCCTGAGACATATATTTTGAATGTGTACGCTATCCATACATGTTATCCAGGGAAACGGTACCCTTTCTAACCTTTGTGCAATCACGTACAATCCATACTGGGCCTAACACCGTCTGAGCCTGCCTCCTGAGACATATATTTTGAATGTGTACGCTATCCATACATGTTATCTGGGGATACGGTACCCTTTCTCACCTTTGTGCAATCACGTGTAATCCATACTGGGTGTGAGAACGGCTGGCGAGCTGTTAAGCAAGCTACAGCACCTGTGGTTTGCACACGTAAGTTTTTCATTTTTTCAGGAATGACGGTTAGGCCTAATTCCGGAACTGCAGTTGACCTGCACTTACTGGGAAATCATTGTTCGCGGGTAATAATTGTAATCAGTGATCCCCATCACTAACGTTGTTCAGCGGGTTATCTGCACCTGTAAGCGACAAACGCTGGCCTTTTCAGTGTAGCGCACATGCAGCCACGGACATGTAAGGGCATGACACACCAGTTATTGGCCAATCTCATGTGCCAGAGCCTCACGTGTCCCTCTAGTAAGCCGGACTCGGACCGCGGGGCATGACGGAGTCTCGTTCGTTAACGGAATTAAGCTTGCAATGTGTGCATCTGTTCTGTAGCTGGCATGTTTGAGGTTTCCCAGGTGGAGTCGAATTTAACCGTAGGCTCCACTCCTGGTGGTGCCCTTCTGGACATTCCTTTAAGGTTCAGCTTTGCAACCATACTGCCCACGTAAAACAAACACTTTGCCTTCATGAACGCTGTTTGGAGGGTCATGACTCATGGGAATAACGCCGCCCAATCAGTTAACCTGCTAGAGAGATCGTTCGTTGCTCCCAAGCATGACATCACACTCCCTAGGAGGAAGGTAATGCCACTGTGGCGATCGTACTCCTGGGGGCGACACAAGTGCACTGATGCTCAGCCACTGCTCGATGAATCTGCTGGTACATTGACCCAGACCACTACATTCCCCTCGCACGCTACATGGCCTGAATCTGACCCTGATGAAACTCAGGTTACCCTTCCCATACACAGTTCCATCTTACACGGTGACAAAGAGGAAGCTGCAGATGAAAGTGCAGGTTCGGCCCACCCGCCGTCAGACACACCACCGTACTATCAGGGGCCCTGTGCCAGTGCTGTCGCCAACGAGTGGGCCCCCCCTGCTTGCTCAGGATCACAGCACTTGCAAGGTTGAAATACTGTGCAGTGAGATGGAAGATGGGGACGACGAGGAGTCCAGACTAGTACATGGATTCCATAGCGAGGAGACTTATTTGATTGTTTTCAATGTTGGGACAGCAATTTTTGGGGAGCACTATACTCTGGAGAATGATAGATGGGGCCCACCATACACTGGAACATTCCAAAGGTGGACATCAGACACTGGAGCAGCATTTACAGGGCCCATTATACACTAGAGCATTAGAAATGGGGCCCATTATGTTTGGAGCATTATTTGGGCCCATAAGACAGTGGCGCTTCATCCATGGGGACCAACATATACTGTAGCATTATGTGGAGCTCATCATATACTGTTTCAAACATTATATGGGACCAATGATTCTGTATGGAGAAATAGATGGGCCTCGTCATGAGATGTAAAAAGTGAAGTATTTTTCATTATACTATACCGCTATTTCTCTGCCGTATCGGAGCATGATGAGTTGTGGTATGTGTTAAAGGGGCGCTCTTTCGCCCAGGGCACATGAAAACCTGTAGCCAGCCCTCCCCCCCCCACAACTGTAGCCAAATAACCCCCATTTTTCAGTGCGTAACTTGTATTATGAAGTTAATTAAGGTTGACAAGCTTAAGTAAGAAGAATTGATGCTTTTGGCATTCAAATGGGCACTGTAGGTGTGTTTCCTGTCCTCCTCTCACTGCCGACTTTTATTCCCCATTGACTTACATTGGGTTTCGTGTTTCGGGACGACCCCGACTTTTCCCTATAATCGGACGATCTTGCTCGACCCGACTTTTGGAAAAGTCGGATTTCACGAAACGAAACGCGACCCTAAAAAACCAAAAGTCGCTCAACTCTAGTCATTATACACTCATTAGGCTTTATTGGCGTAAATGCAAAATAATCCCAGGGAAAACATGTGCAGTGTTAGCTCAGTGGACTTCATTTTTATTTTTTATATCATGCCTCATAGCAGTTTCTTTAGTTGGTCTTTATCTCTAATATAATATTTATTAGTGTTTTGAAAAAGAAATGTACAAATTTCAAGATAATACCTGCTAAAAGAATATTTCCGCTGTTGTTCCTTGTAGAGGACCTGTCACCAGGAAAAATTTCTGCAATTTTGCTCTAATTTTATTCCAGCTGCTCACCTGAGTAGTCCGTTTTTGTTTTTGTTTTTAACTTTGGAACAGAGGTGCACAGCAAAGAAAGAAAAATGGGTCCAGAATCAGTGGAGCAGCGGTAAATAGAGGAAATTCTCTAGAACAAATTTTTAAAAATCCAGTGAACGATCCACTTTAATCATCATAATTAGAGATGAGCGAGTATACTCATTGCTCGGGCAGTCTCTGAGTATTTTGGCGTGCTCGGAGATTTTGTTTTCATATCCTCAGCTGCATGATTTGCGACTGCTAGACAGCTTGAATACAGGTGTGGAATGCCTGTTTGTTAGGGAATTCCCACGTGTATTCAGCCTGTCTACAACTCGCAAATCATGCAGCTGAAATGACGAAAACTAAATCTCCGAGCACGCCAAAATACTTGGAGATCACCCGAGCAACGATGCTATTCGCCCATCACTAACCTGACCTGACTGACCTGAGGGTAAGGGGGGGCGCCGGAGAGCTGCGAGTTCCAAAGTGGAACTGAGAAAGTGGGATATACATAAATCCCCGCAGTTTTTGGAAGGTTGTTAGCAGTGGTGGGGCATCCAAAATACCCCCCTGTGGTAAATTGTTAGAGCAAGATTAGCTTGCTGTATTTTGCCACGTGGTGCCGGTGGTGGGATAACTAAGATAAGCCCCTACTGTGCCTGTGATAGCCATGTGCCGGCAGTACTTCGCGTCCCTCCGTCCGATGACAAACCCGTGTCGGTGGTGGGATCGTGACGTATTGGTGGCACAGGGTCCGCTGTCCATCACAATTTGGCGGCAGCGGTCCGCCCGTTCATCACATATCGTCACCCAGAAACTTATGAAGAACTTGCAGTCTTCATTGGCCCCTATCTCCTCCCTCTCATGTCCTGATTCTCCATTGAAGCATTACAATGAAACACTTCAAAGTGCTCTGGATGAATTTGCTCCTCCCATACGTAGAACACCACAACACAGACGGCAACAACCCTGGCACACCCTGCAAACACTTTTCCTGCAGCGGTGCTCCAGGTGCGCCGAACGTCTGTGGAGAAAATCCAACCTACCCGAAGATTTCATCCATTATAAGTTTATGCTTCGAACATACAACACTGCACTTCACCTATCAAAGCAAACCTATTTCAACACCCTCATTACTTTACTGTCCAATAACCCTAAACGTCTCTTTGACACTTTTCATTCTCTACTCAACCCAAGAGTACAGGCCCCAACCACGGAGCTTCGAGCTGACGATCTGGCCAATTACTTCAAAGAAAAAATTGACCAGATCCGACAGGAAATTATCTCCCTGTCCCCTCATACCATGCACTGTCCTCCCTCTCCCACTGCATCTAGCTCACTCTCTGATTTTGAACCAGTCACAGAAGAAGTAGTAAGCAGGCTCCTTGCATCTTCTCGCCCAACCACTTGCACCAGTGACCCATTTCCGTCACATCTACTCCAGCCCTTTCCCCTGCTGTCACCCCTCACCTAACTAAAATATTTAACCTCTCTCTTCTGGTATCTTTCCCTCCTCATTTAAGCATGCCGTCGTACATCCACTACTTAAAAAACCATCCCTCGACCAAAACTGTGCCACTAACTATAGACCTGTCTCTAATCTTCCCTTCATCTCTAAACTCCTGGAACGCCTGGTCCACTCCCGTCTTATCTGCTCTCTCTTTGATAACTCTCTTCTCGACCCTCTCCAATCTGGTTTCTGCTCTTTACACTCTACTGAAACTGCCCTCACTAAAGTCTCTAATGATCTACTAACAGCTAAATCAAATGGTCATTACTCCATGCTAATTCTCTTGGATCTCTTTGCAGCATTCGACACTGTGGATCATCAGCTCCTCCTCACTATGCTCCATTCCATTGGCCTCAAGGACACCGTTCTCTCCTGGTACTCCTCCTATCTCTCTGACCGCTCCTTTACTGTATCTTTTGCTGGCTCCTCTTCCTCTCACCTTCCCCTTACTGTTGGGGTTCCTCAAGGATCAGTCCTAGGCCCCCTCCTCTTCTCTTTGTATACTGCCCCTATTGGTCAAACAATCAGTAGATTTGGTTTCCAGTACCATCTCTATGCTGATGACACCCAATTAAACGTTTCTTCTCCTGACATCACGCCAGCCTTTCTAGAAAACACCGGCGATTGTCTAAACGCTGTGTCTAACATCATGTCCTCACTATATCTGAAACTGAACCTGTCAAAGACTGAACTCCTTGTGTTTCCTCCCGCTACTAATGTACCTATACCCGACATTGCCATTTCCGTGTGTGGTTCCACTATTACTCCCCAGCAACATGCCCGCTGTCTTGGGGTCATACTTGATCCCGAGCTTTCCTTTGTCCCCCACATACGATCACTGGCTCGCTCTTGTTATCTGCACCTCAAAAACATTTCTATAATTCGACCTTTTCTTACTTTTGACTCCGCAAAAACTCTAACTGTTTCTCTTATTCATTCTCGTCTCGACTATTGTAACTCCCTTCTAATCGGTCTCCCTCTTACCAAACTCTCCCCCCTCCAATCTGTCTTGAATGCTGCTGCCAGGATCATATTCGCCAATCGTTACACCGATACCTCTACCTTGTGCCAGTCATTACACTGGCTACCCATCCACTCCAGAATCCAGTACAAACTTATTACCCTCACCCACAAAGCTCTTCATGGCTCAGCACCACCCTACATTTCCTCCCTTGTTTCAGTATAACATCCTACCCACGCCCTCCGTTCTGCTGATGACCTGAGGTTAGCATCCTCAATAATCAGAACCTCCCTCTCCCGTCTCCAAGACTATACACGTGCTGCACCAATTCTTTGGAATGCACTTCCCAGGTCAATACGAGTAGTCCCCAATCCCCACAAATTTAAGCGTGCCCTGAAAACGCATTTATTCAGACTGGCCTATCACCTCAACACATTAACCTAATCTATCCCTGTGTGGCACAGCCAAAAGTTTTACCATAACCAGGTTCCCCGCATCATGTTCCCACATGCTTTATGCATCCATTAGCCCTCTGTGTCTGTACTGTTACACACTTAACATTATGGCTAGTCCATACAATCAGGGCAACTGTTACCACCCACCTTTCTTGTCTCCCCTTTTTTCCTCATAGATTGTAAGCTTGCGAGCAGGGCCCTCCTTCCTCTTGGTATTTGTTATAATCTATGTGATTATTGTTATGCTGTAATGTCTATTGTCTGTACAAGTCCCCTCTGAAATGTAAAGTGCTGCGGAATATGTCGGCGCTATAGAAATAAAATTTATTATTATTATTATCACTAATCATAATGTATGTTCTATACCCACATTATATTATGATCATAGCTCGGTTAGAAATAAAATAAAATATTCTGATTATGGTTTATCCTTGGCTCTGGACACAGATTCAAAACAATTCTAGATAATTCTCAGCAGGGGATCAATCACAGCATTTTTTTTTGCTAGGATTATTCACAGTTCCTTCACTGATGCAGCTATTTCTGAAGATGTGATTTCAGACCTTTATCATTAGCCTGGAGACGATCACTGAAATGTCAGCATGGAGTCTCCAGTTAATTGATTTGCTTAACATTGCCAGCTGCTGCTCCAGTTTCTCTTATTTAATTATACTGTATCAGTCTGAAATATTGCTGTTTTACTAGACGGAACCAGAGTCCCTAGTATATAAGTTGGCCAGTTAGAAATAAATCACTTATATAGTCACATTGTAATGTTACTGTTTTATTTTTGTAGTGCAGCCAGTGGCGTAGCTACTGTTTGAGGCGCCCGGGGCGGTCGAAAAATTTGCCGCCCCTTTGGTCTTTGATAATCCGGAAGCATCCGAAGAGCCCACACTACACTCAAAGATCTAATTGGGGCAGATGACAGAGGCACCAGTGGAGACCCCCATAGAGGACCCTTGACTCAGCTTTGGTGGTCAGGAGTGGGGGCAGATGACAGAGGCACCACTGGAGACCCCCATAGAGGACCCTTGACTCAGCTTTGGTGGTCAGGAGTGGGGGCAGATGACAGAGGCAGCACTGGAGACCCCATAGAGGACCCTTGACTCAGCTTTGGTGGTCAGGAGTGGGGGGCAGATGACAGGGGCAGCACTGGAGACCCCTAGAAAGACCCCTGACTCATCCTTGTAGGTCAGGAGTGGGGGGCAGATGACAGGGGCAGCACTGGAGACCCCCAGAGAGGACCCCTGACTAATCTTTGGGGGTCTGGAGTAGGGGGGCAGATGACAGGGGCAGCACTGGAGACCCCTAGAGAGGACCCCTGACTAATCTTTGGTGGTCAGGAGTGGGGGCAGATGACAGAGACAGCACTGGAGACCCCCATAGAGGACTCTTGACTCATCTTTGGTGGTCAGGAGTGGGGGGCAGATGACAGGGGCTGCACTGGAGACCCCTAGAGAAGACCCCTGACTCATCTTTGGGGGTATGGAGTGGGGGGGCAGATGACAGGGGCAGCACTGGAGACCCCTAGAGAAGACCCCTGGCTCATCTTTGTGGGTCTGGAGTGGGGGGCAGATGGCAGGGACAGCACTAGAGACCCCTAGAGAAGACCCCTGACAGGGGCAGCATTGGTAGACTCCAGTCCTGCCCCCCCATGTTGCACTCAGGGGTCTCACCTGTGGAGTAGGGCGAGGGCTGGTGGTCGTGCAGGCCGCCCAGGGTGCAGTTGGCCGGGGTGAGTGGGGGGCAGCCGGGACTGGCAGAGAAGCTGCTCTGGTTCGGGGTGTACTGGAAGGAGCCGGCCTGGCTGCAGCTGTTGTACTCGGCGTAGGCGGACGCTTCCATGCCGGCCATGCACGAGTCATAGGAGTTCAGGTAGGAGTAATCCATGGTGGACATGCTGTTCTGCCCCAGCACCCCGTACCCGCAGTTCTAATACCCACACCGGGACCCGCCCCCTCCACACCAGCAACTCCCCCTCCGCACGGTTATTACGCTGCAGTCCCCCCTTTAATAATGTCCTGTAGCATAATACACACTGCGTTGGGGCAGCGTTAAAAAAACGCAGATAAATGCTTATAATGGAGCAGCTGCGGAGAGTATTTATTATCAGCTTATAACGGGGCAGTCACCTGTAATGTCCCAGCGATCCCACCAATGATCCAATGTGAATGGGATCGCTGGGACATAGCTAGCTGATCGCTGGTGAGCTGTCACATAGACAGCCCCACCAGTGATCAGGACCAGCGAACAAGCTGGTTTACAATGCAATCAGCGGGTATCCAAGAGCCCCGCGGCTCTTGGTTACCTGCTGTTTACCTTAGAAACCAGCGTGCACACTGGTTTCCAAGGTAAACAACGGGTAACTAAGAGCCGCGCGGCTCCTAGATACTCGCTGTCTACATTGGAAACCAGCGTGTAGTGTCGCTGATTGTTGCTCTCCTGCTGCCACGTGCAGCGATGCGTGGTGGCCAGCGGGAGATCAATGATCAAAAAACGGCCCAGGATGATCCTGCACGATCAGCAATACCCAGCAGGGAGGTCGGTCGTTGATCCCCGTCACGCACAGCAATATCGCTGGTGAGATCGCTGTGGCGTCACAAAATCAGCGATCTCACTTGGGAAATCGCTGTGTGTGACGGGGCCCTATGGCTGGTTTCACAAACAATTTTTTCCAATGCTCAGAGGCCCTGTTGGGGCTTATGTTGTAACCTTTCCACAAAATGGAATTCGGCCGTATGTGTCAACAGGGTCATTGACTATAATGATGCAGATGGAGTCACTGTGTGCTCTGTCATGAGTAATTTCTGGCCGTATACACCTATTGGAGGTGGATAGCAAGATGTAGTACACTACCTAGGTCCCAACATGCAAATGAACTTAGGAAAAAAGACTGTGAACCCAGCCTAAGGGGAAACCCAGAGACTTGGTTTTACTGAAAGTTGCCCAGAGCAGATTGATGGACTTTGTCCTGTGACATTAAGAGCAGGAGCCAGAATAATTAGTACTATTGTAACAAATGCTCATATGTACTGTACTGTATGTGGGCTGGTGATGAGGACGACTTGTGGCACATGTTTCTATATTATATGTCTATGTCCTTGGATTTGCATCTGTATCTGTATCTTCCAGCATGTATAGACTGGCATAATTTACTCTAAAATACTGCAGTATTTAAAAGAAAACACCTTTTAAAACCCTGCCAGGATGATGTTACTAGGATGAATAGCCCAAGAGGCAGTTCCACTGCACCTCTCCTTCTGACTGACAGGTCTCTCCCTATACACACATGAGGAGAGACATTTCTGTCCACAGAAAGTGCTAACACCTTGGGTAAAGTAGTATAGACATCCTACTTGCACCTCATACTCAAGAGCTGTAACACTTGTAGTAGACACATAGTTAAATGGGCTGCTGCGCAAGTAATATCCATTCCTTTACAGGCTGAATCTCATATATAGTTTTTGGTTTATGCTATATGCTTATTATATATAGTCTCTCTTGTTTTCTCTCTCTCTCTCTATATATATATATATATATATATAATATATATATAGAGAGAGATTTGTGTACCTTTGGTTGTTACGTATTGTGGTTAGTCATGTGCAAGATCTGTGTCTTGTAATTACTCTATGTAATGCTGTTTGTTATGTAGTAATGCTGTTCTTAATGTTTTGTTTGTAATGCTGTTGTAACGCTGCTGTGATACCATAATTTCCCTCGGGATCAATAAAGTGTATCGTATCGTATATGTACAGCTCTGGCAAAAATTAAGAGACCACCACATCAAAACCCTGTCATGGGCAGCCCATTCTCCAAACCTGAACCCCATTGAAAACCTCTGGAATGTAATCAAGAGGATGATGGATAATCACAAGCCATCAAACAAGGAAGTACTGCTTATATTTTTGCGCCAGAAGCAGTGTGAAAGACTGGTGGCAAGCATGCCAAGACGCATGAAAGATGTTTTTAAAAATCATGGTTATTCCAAAAAATATTGATTTCTGAACTCTTCCTGAGTTAAAACATTAGTATAGTTGTTTCTAAGTGATTATGAACTTGCTTCCTTAGCATTATTTGAGGTCTGAAAGCACTGTTTTTTTTAATTTTGACCATTTCTCCTTTTCAGAAGAAAAAAAACAAAATTTATTGCTTGGAAATTCGGAGACAGAAGTTTGTAGACTAAAAGAACGATTTACATTTTACTCAAAAATATACCTATAAAGAGAAAAATCGGACAAAATGAACATTTGAAAGTGGTCTTTTAATTTTTGCCAGAGCTGTATCTATATATCTATATCTATATATATATATATATATATATATATATATATATATATATGTAAAAAAAAAAAAAAAAAGTAAAAAAAAAAATAGGCAGCACTCAAATTAAATGTGAAAAAAAGTGGATACTTTACTGATCCTCCAGTGGCAACGTTTCAACGGTGACCCGTCTTTATAAAAAAGGGGTCACCGTTGAAACGTTGCCACTGGAGGATCAGTAAAGTATCCACTTTTTTCACATTTAATTTGAGTGCTGCCTATTTTTTTTTTTACTTTTGTTAATTTGGCTGTTTGGACACTGCTGAATAGGTTTTGCACCAACTATTTAATTTTGGTAGTGCTGCCCTTTTTTTGATTTATATATATATATATATATATATATATATATATATATATATACACTCACTGGCCACTTTATTAGGTACACCATGCTAGTAAGGGGTTGGACCCCCTTTTGCCTTCAGAACTGCCTCAATTCTTCGTGGCAGAGATTCAACAAGGTGCTGGAAGCATTCCTCAGAGATTTTGGACCATATTGACATGATGGCATCACACAGTTGGCGCAGATTTGTCGGCTGCACATCCCTGATGCGAATCTCCCGTTCCACCACATCCCAAAGATGCTCTATTGGATTGAGATCTGGTGACTGAGGAGGCCATTTGAGTACAGTAAACTCATTGTCATGTTCAAGAAACCAATCTGAGATGATTCGAGCTTTATGACATGGCGCATTATCCTGCTGAAAGTAGCCATCAGATGTTGGGTACATTGTGGTCATAAAGGGATGGACATGGTCAGCAACAATACTCAGGTAGGCTGTGGCGTTGCAACGATGCTCAATTGGTACCAAGGGGCCCAAAGAGTGCCCAGAAAAAATTCCCCACACCATGACACCACCACCACCAGCCTGAACCGTTGATACAAGGCAGGATGGATCCATGCTTTCATGTTGTTTACGCCAAATTCTGACCCTACCATCCGAATGTCGCAGCAGAAATCGAGACTCATCAGACCAGGCAACGTTTTTCCAATCTTCTACTGTCCAATTTCGATGAGCTTGTGCAAATTGTAGCCTCAGTTTCCTGTTCTTAGCTGAGAGGAGTGGTACCCAGTGTGGTCTTCTGCTGCTGTAGCCCATCTGCCTCAAAGTTCGACGCACTGTGCGTTCAGAGATGCTCTTCTGCCTACCTTGGTTGTAACGGGTGGCAATTTGAGTCACTGTTGCCTTTCTATCAGCTCGAACCAGTCTGCCCATTCTCCTCTGACCTCTGGCATCAACATGGCATTTCCGGCCACAGAACTGCCGCTCACTGGATTTTTTTTCTTTTTCGGACCATTCTCTGTAAACCCTAGAGATGGTTGTGCGTGAAAATCCCAGTAGATCAGCAGTTTCTGAAATTCTCAGACCAGCCCTTCTGGCACCAACAATCATGCCACGTTCAAAGGCACTCAAATCACCTTTCTTCCCCATACTGATGCTCGGTTTGAACTGCAGGAGATTGACTTGACCATGTCTACATGCCTAAATGCACTGAGTTGCCGCCATGTGATTGGCTGATTAGAAATTAAGTCTTAACACACAGTTGGACAGGTGTACCTAATAAAGTGGCCAGTGAGTGTATATATATATATATATAGTCTGACTGGGGTGTCTGGGGTCAACAGTGGGGATTGACTCTAGGGGCCCACCCTACAGTTATGTGCAAATATCTGTTGGCCATTATCCCTGTTATAGTGGCGCATTGACTGTAAAATATGTTGCCCATCTACTGTGCACATATCTTAACTGGGATGTACAATTATGGTAGTTTATATTAAAGGTGTTCTTTAATTAAAATACTGTATATACTTGTGTATAAGCCACTCCGTGTATAAGCCGAACTCCCCTAATTTTGCCACAAAAAACTGGGAAAACTTATTGACTTGCGTATAAGCCTAGGGTGGAAAATGCAGCAGCTACTGGTAAATTTCAAAACTAAAAATAGATACCAATAAAAGTAAAATTAATTGAGACATCAGTAGGTTAAATGTTTTTGAATATCAATATTGAATCAGGAGCCCCATATAATGCTCCATACAGTTCATGATGGCCCCATAAGATGCTCCATACAAAATACAACCCATAAAATGCTGCACAAAGGTTAATAATGCCCCCATAAGATGCTCCATAGAATAATATGCCCCATAAGATGCTCCATAGATTATTCCCCCATAAGATGCTCCATAGATTATGCCCCATAAAATGCTCCATAGATTATGCCCCCATAAGATGCTCCATAGATTATGCCCCAATAAGATGCTCCATAGATTATGCTCTCATATGCTGCCCCATAGAATATGCCCCCATATGCTGCCCCCATAAACTGCTCCATAGAATATGCCCCCATATGCTGCCCCCATAAACTGCTCCATATATTATGCCCCCATATGCTGCAAAAAATGCCATACCTCTCCTGCTCAGGACCCGGCACCTGAGATATTCACCTGTCCCCCGGTCCATCGCTGCTCACCGCTGTCTGCCACATCATCTGTCAGTGACGTTAAGGCAGCAGAGGGCACGGCACGCACTAACCATGTCACCGCACCCTCTGCTGGCTAAACGTCACAGACAGAGGACGCAGCAGACAGCGGTGAGCAGCGATGGACCGGGGACAGGTGAATATCGCTATACTTACCCCCTTCTTGCATGGTCTCTGCAGCCCCATTTCTCCACGGTCTCCCTTCCTGCCTTGAGTGGTCATGTGATTCCGCTCATTACACTCATGAATATGCGCATATTCATGAGTTTAATGAGCGGTACCACATGACCACTGAAGGCAGGAAGGAAGACCGTGGAGAAGTGAAGGGGCTGCAGAAACCACACCAGGGGGGCAAGTATGATCTGTGACACCCCCGCTCCCCCTCCCCCGCCAACCCCCAGGGATATGACTTGTGTATAAGCCAAGAGGGGGACTTTCAGCCCAAAAAAATGGGCCGAAAATCTCAGCTTATGCACGAGTATACATGGTAAGTTGTAATAATACCACATACATGGGACAAACACCACCCCATCATGACCAGACCACATATTACTACATACGAGGAACAAATACCATGACACAATAACCAGACTAGATATTATGACAACATAGTGACTGAATAATATCACATACACGGGAGAAATACAGCCACACCATGACCAGACCATATATTGTCACCACATAGTGACCAAATACTAAAATACTGATCATGAATAAAAATTGCAATATTAACACTGAGACATTATACACAGGAATGTATAGGCTACAGTATAGTGTCAGTGTACAGGTAACACATTGATCACCAGTGACATTATACACAGGAGCTCTGTATATAGTGTCAGTGTAGGCAATACAATGATCACTTGTGACATTATACACAGGAGCTCTGTATAAAGTGTCAGTGTACAGATAATACAGTGATCACCAGTGACATTATACACAGGAGCTCTGTATGTAGTCTATAGTGTACAGGTAATACAGGGACCATCAGTGACATTATACACAGGAGCTCTGTATGTAGTGTCAGTGTGCATGAAATACAGTGATCACCAGCGACACTATACACAGGAACTCTGTATATAGTGTCAATGTACAGGTAATGCAGGGACCATCAGTGACATTATATACAGGAGCTCTGTGTATAGTGTCAGTGTACAGGTAATACAGGGATCACTAGTGACATCATACACAGGAGCTCTGTATATAGTGTCAGTGTCCAGGTAATGCAGGGATCACTAGTGACATTATACACAGGAGCTCTGTATATAATATCAGTATACAGGTAATACAGAGACCATCAGTGACATTAAATACAGAAGCTCTGTGTATAGTGTCATTGTACAGGTAATACGGGGATCACTAGTGACATTATACACAGGAGCTCTGTATATGGTGTCAGTGTACAGGTCATTCAGCGCTTCTATACAATACTGCTGTGCTGCTTGGGCAGGACCTTGACCAATCACAGCACAGTTCCTTACCTGAGTTGTGCTGTGAGGTCATACAAAGAAAACTCCACGTCCCCATTCCCTATCGCAGGGCCCTCCATTGTATCAGTTTCCCTGGTGTTTCCCTTTATTATTTAAATTCACCCTGCTTGAGGCGGTGTATCCAGTTACACGTGTAATTCTGAAATTCGCCTGCTGGAGGCGGTGTATCCGGCTGCACGTTATAATATTTAAATTCACCCTACTGGAGGCCGTGTATCCAGGGTCACGTGTGCCATAGAATTTCGCCCTGCTGGAGGCGGTGTGTCCAGTCACACATTGACCATCACAATTACCATGTGATATTTCAGTTTTTCTTTTTTAATAAATTTGCAAAATTTCTACATTTCTGTTTTTTTCAGTCAAGATGGGGCACAGAGTGTACATTAATGAGAAAAAAAATGAACTTTTTTGAATTTCCAAATGGCTGCAATGAAACAAAGAATGAAAAATTTAAAGGGGTCTGAATACATTCAGTACCCACTGTATATGTACATTTGAAGACTTCTATTACAGAATAATCATGATGTTGTTTTTGCAATATATAACACGTCTTTCACATTTGTTAAATTAAAACTCCATCCATTCTATGTTAGGGGAGTATATAAGAGATCACTATATACACCTGAGGAAGGCTGAATGTAGCCGCACCGCACAGTGTTTTTTAACAAAATAAAGTATTTTTTTACATAATACTTTTGTTTTAGCTACACTTATCATATCCATCTACCTTTTATCTTGACAGGAGCGCCATTTATTTGGTTTGCTTCACTTCATTCAGAGGAGGGAATCTGATGATTGATAAGGGTTTGTGTGAGTAGTGAAAAACTTCTTTTATTGTTAGGATGAGGAGCTTTGGGATTATTTGGCCCAAATTGACTTCCCTCAACTTTTTTCTGGTGCTCAACAAGCTTTGGATAAAGACCTTACACTGTCAATGGCCAGCGGTAAGACCCAGAACCAAACATTTCCAAAGCATCACATGAAAAAATAAATGGTGTCTTTCAAAAGTACAACTTATCCCACAAAGAGCAATCCCTTATACGGTTATATTGCCAGAGAAATCAAAAAGTTATGGCTCTTGGAATAAAGGGAGGAAAAAAAATGATAATTAAAAAAGAGTGACAAATTTAAAGGTTTCTGAATACTTTCTGTACCCACTATACACTACCGTTCAAAAGTTTGGGATCACCCAGACAATTTTGTGTTTTCCATGAAAACTCACACTTTTATTAATCCAATGAGTTGCCAAATTAATTTAAAATCGAGTCCAGACATTGACAAGGTTCGAAAAAAAGATTTTTATTTGAAATAATAATTTTCTCCTTCAGACTTTGCTTTCGTCAAAGAATGCTCTCTTTGCAGCAATTACAGCATTGCAGACCTTTGGCATTCTAGCAGTTAATTTGCTTAGGTAATCTGAAGAAATTTCACCCCATGCTTCCAGAAGCCCCTCCCACAAGTTGGTTTGGCTTGATGGGCACTTTTTGCGTACCATACGGGCAAGCTGCTTTCACAACAGCTCAATGGGGTTGAGATCTGGTGATTGTGCTGGCTACTCCATTACAGATAGAATACCAGCTGTCTGCTTCTTCTCTAAATAGTTCTTGCATAATTTGGAGGTATACTTTGGGTCATTGTCCTGTTGTAGGATGAAATTGGCTCCAATCAAGCACTGTCCACAGGCTATGGCATGGGGTTGCAAAATGGAGTGATAGCCTTCCTTATTCAAAATCCCTTTTACCTTGTTCAAATATCCCACTTTCCCAGCACCAAAGCAACCCCAGACCATCACATTACCTCCACCATGCTTGACAGATGGCATCATGCACTCTTCCAGCATCTTTTCAGTTGTTCTGTATCTCATAAATGTTCTTCTGTGTGATCCAGACACCTCACACTTGGATTCGTCTGTCCATAACATTTTTTCCAATCTTTCTCTGTCCAATGTCTGTGTTCTTTTGCTCATATTAATCTTTTCCTTTCATTAGCCAGTCTCAGATAAGGCTTTTTCTTTGCCACTCTGCCCTGAAGGCCAGCATCCCAGAGTCACCTCTTTACTGTAGACGTTGGCACTGGCATTTTGTGTGTACTATTTAATGAAGCTGTCAGTTGAGGACCTGTGAGGTGTCAATTTCTCAAACTACACACTCTAATGTACTTGTCTTGTTGCTCAGTTGTGCAGCGGGGCCTCCCACTTCTCTTTCTACTCTGGTTAGAGCCTGTTTGTGCTCTCCTCTAAAGGTAGTAGTATACACCGTTGTAGGAAATCTTCAGTTTCTTGGCAATTCCTCACATGGAATAGCCTTCATTTGTAAGAACAAGAATAGATTGTTGAGTTTCACATGAAAGTTCTTTTTTTCTGGCCATTTTGAGAGTTTACTGGAACCAACAAATGTAATGCTCCAGATTCTCAACTAGCTCAAAGGAAGGTCAGGTTTATATCTTCTCTAATCAGCCAAACTGTTTTCAGCTGTGTTAACATACTTGCACAAGGGTTTTCAATGGTATTCTCACCATCCATTAGTCTTCTTACACAGTTAGCAAGCACAAAGTACCATAAGAACACTGGAGTGATGGTTGTTGGAAATGGGTTTCTATACACCTATGAAGATATTGCATTACAAACCAGAGGTTTGCTGCTAGAATAGTCATTTACCACATTAACGATGTATAGAGTGTATTTCTGAATCATTTAATGTTAGCTTCATTGGAAAAACTATGCTTTTCTTTCAAAATAAGGACATTTCTATGTCACTCTAAACTTTTGAACGGTATTGTATATATTTTCATCTGTTGCAGTCTAAATGTTACAAAAATAAAAATGGGTCAATGCAAAAGTTTGGGCACTCTTGGAGATTTGTGTGCTCAGATAACTTTGACCAAGGTTTCAGACCTTAATTAGAATGTTAGCGTTATATAAAACATCAGCCATGGGTTCTTCTAAGCACCTGTCTAGCACTCTGAAAATGAAAATGGTGGAGGTCCACAAAGCAGGAGAAGGTTATAAGAAGATAGTAAAGCGTTTTCAAGTTGCCCTTTCCTCAGTTCGAAATATAGTTAGGAAATTGCAATTAATAGGAACAGTGGAGGTCAAGATAAGGTCTGGAAGACCAAGAAAAATTTCAGTGAGAGCTGCTCATAGGATAGCTAGAGAGGCAAGTTAGAACTCACGCTTGACTGCAAAAGACCTTCAGAAAGATTTAGCAGATTCTGAGGTTGAGGTACCATGCTCTACTATTCAGAGACACCTGCACAAATATGGCCTTCATGGAAGAGTCCAGAAAAAATCCATCGATGACTGATAAATATACACAGTTGCATGTCTGCACCTTCAAGCCATATTTATTTATCCGCATGTACAGTATTTATTCTGCATGAAGAAAAGTACATCAGATATTTGTACTCCTCTAGCAACAAAAAGAATTGAATTACTAATTTTACAAATAAATTAGCATATAATTTTCTATTTTGTCCGTAAAGTCTTTATGTGTTGATATCTGTTGAGTAAGAAGCTTATTTTCTTAAATTTCAAAATAGATTTAAATCTGATATCTGATATAACCAGTAAGAAAAAAAGATAAAGTTTTGCCAGTATTTATTAAATACAACAGATTTCTTGTATTGGGCTCACAGCATGTTATTTAAGAGATACTGCAAGCTCCCAAAAACTAATCTTTTGAATTTATTGGTTGCTGGTATAATTTTCACTTTTTCTGTCATTTTTTTATCTGGGTGGGGATGCCAGATATTATTGTCCATGCTTCCCACTAATAATTGTGCTGTTTGATGTTGGTGTTGTCTCTATATTTGCATAACATGACAAGTGTAATACATTTTTTTTGTTAAGATTTATGTACCATATACGGTAAGTTTTTGGGTCCATGCCCTTTTTATGATTGGTAGGTGTTCCATAGATACCTAACCAACTAAAATTTATAGTGAGAAAATACATTTACAATGATCTAAAAGATGAGAAAAAGCACCAAAATTCGTCTGTTATTTGCATTGGTAGAACTTTTGTACCAGACGCTTGGGAGTAAAGGGAATAATGGGCAGAGTAGAAAAACACTGCATCCAAAATACTGCAACTGATTTTAATTGATGGAGCCATAAAATAAGATATTAACATGCGATACCTACTTTTCTCTTAGAAAGTTAATACAATTTAGTTTTTTATCATGTAGGGTTCCACTTGACTAATTTTGTACTAGAGAGTCAGATGTGTCTTATCTTAGCCTAATTTTCTTTTTGTGGGTCATCATTATAGTTTAACCCCTTTACTCCCAAGGGTGGTTTGCATGTTAATGCGCCCGGGCCAATTTTTACAATTATGACCACTTTCCCTTTATGAGGTAATAAGTCTGGAACGCTTCCATGGATCCCAGTGATTCTGACATTGTTTTCTCGTGACATATTGTACTTCATGTTAGTGGTAAAATTTCCTTCATATAACTTGCGTTTATTTGTGAAAAAAAACGGAAATTTTGAAAATTTCGTAATTTTCCAACTTTAAATTTCTATGCTCTTAAATCACAGAGATATGGCACTCAAAAAACTTAATAAGTAACATTTCCCATATGTTAACTTTACATCAGCACAATTTGGGAACCAACATTTTTTTTTGTTAGGAAGTTATAAGGGTTAAAATTTGACCAGCGATTTCTCATTTTTACAACACCATTTTACTTTTAGGGACCACATCACATTTGAAGTCACTTTGAGGGATCTATATGATAGAAAATACCCAAAAGTGACACCTTTCTAAAAACTGCACCCCTCAAGGTGCTCAAAACCAGATTCAAGAAGTTTATTAACCCTTCAGGTGCTTCATAGGAATTTTTTGAATGTTTACAAAAATGAACATTATACTTTTTTTCACACAAAAAATTACTTCAGGTTCAATTTTTTTATTTTACCAAGGGTAACAGGAAAAATTGGACTGGAATAGTTATTGTGCAATTTGTCCTGAGTATGCTGATGCCTGATATGTGGGGGGGAACCACTGTTTGGGCGCATGGCAGAGCTCGGAAGGGAAGGAGCGCCATTTGACTTTTTCACTGCAAAATTGACTGAAATTCAGATCACATGCAATGTCAAGTTTGGAGAGCTCCTGATGTGCCTAAACAGTGAAAACCCCTCACAAGTGACCCTATTTTGGAAACTAGACCCCCCAAGGAACTTATCTAGATATGTGGTGAGCACTTTGAACCCCCAAGGGCTTCACAGAAGTTTATAATGTACAGCCGTACAATTAAAAAATATTTTTTCCACAAAAATGAACTTTTCACCCCCAATTTTTATTTTCCCAAGGGTAACAGGACCCCAAACATTATTGTGCAATTTGTCGTGAGTACACTGATACCCCTTATGTGAGGGTAAACCACTATTTGGGAGCATGGCAGAGCTCGGAAGGGAAGCAGCACCATTTGACTTTTTTGGCTGGAATTGAGATCGGATGCCATGTCGTGTTTGGAAAGCCCCTGATGTGCCCAAACAGTGGAAACCCCCCAATTCTAACTCCAACCCTAACCCCAACACACCCCTAGCCCTATCCCTAGCCCTAACCCTAGCCCTAACCTTAGCCCTAACCCTAGCCCTAATGGTAAAATGGAAATAAATACATTTTTTTTTATTTTACTATTTTTCCCTAACTAAGGGGGTGATAAAGGGGGGTTTGATTTACTTTTAATAGTGGGTTTTTATGTTTGGCAGCTGTCGCACACTAAAAGACGCTTTTTATTGTAAAAATAGTTTTTGCATCACCACATTTGGAGAGCTATAATTTTTCCATATTTTGACCCACCGAGTCTTGTGAGGTCTTATTTTTTGCGGGACGAGTTGACGTTTCTATTGGTACCATTTTTGGGCACGTTGCATTTTTTGATTGCCTTTTATTCTGATTTTTGGGATGCAGAATGAACAAAAACCAGCATTTCAACAATTTCTTTTGGGGGGTGCGTTTACACCGTTCCACGTGAGGTAAAATTGATAAAGCTGTTTTATTCTTTGGGTCAGTATGGTTACAGCTATACCTCATTTATGTCTTTTTTATGTTTTGGCGCTTTTATGCAATGAAAGCAACTTTATATAAAAAATAATTATTTTTGCATCGCTTTATTCTGCGAGCTATAACTTTTTTATTTTTTCACTGATGATGCTGTGTGGCAGCTTTTTTTTGCAGGACAAGATGATGTTTTCAGCAGTACCATGGATATTTATATCCGTCTTTTTGATCGCACGTTATTGCACTTTATGTTTGGCGGTATGATAATAAAGCATTATTTTTTGCATTGTTTTTTATTTAAATTTTTTAAGGGGTTTGCTAAAGGGGTTAACTAGTGGGACAGTTTTATAGGGTGGGTCATTAAGGATGCGGTGATACCAAATATGTGTACTTTTATTTTTTTTTTATTTTCAAAAAATGAATTTATTAGGGAATATTTTTATTTTTATTTTTTTAGCGATTTTTTTATAAATTATTTTTACACTTTTTTAACTTTATTACATTGTCCCATGGGGGAAATAACTGTCATGTGACAGATCGCTGATCTGTCACATCACAGATCACTGTGACAGGTCAGCGATCTGTCACAGGCTCTAGTCAGGCTTCCTCATGCCTGCACTCTGCAGGCAGTGAGGAAGTCGCTCCCTGCAGGCCCCGGAAGGTCCCCGCTGCCATATTGGATCTGGGGACCTGCAGGAAAGGAGGTCGCCGGAGCAGCGCAGCACATCGCGCTGCTCCGGGGGTCTCAGGGAAGCATGGAGGGAGCCCCCTCCCTGAATGCTTCTCTCCTATGCCTCCGGTACACTGCGATCATGTTTGATCGCAGTGTGCCGGGGGTTATTGTGTCGGGGGTGGTCCATGACCACCCCTGACACATAGTGCCTGGTGTCAGCTGTGATAATCAGCTGACACCTGGCCGCGATCAGCGGCACTCCCCCCGTGAGCGCCGCTGATCAGGTTAGACGTACTATTCCGTCCTTGGGACTTAGGTCCCAGGTCACATGGATGGAATAGTACATCTAATGTAGGAAAGGGGTTAATTGTCACTTAAACTATAGTAATAGTTAATAGTCCCCATTAACACATCTAAGTTTTGGTTGCAAAAGCTGTCTATCCATTTCTCTTTTTAATGCATAGTATGTGTGGCGTCCTTCTGCGAGTCTGGGCTGCAGTGAGACAGCACCCCGAGCAACCCCGATACCCTTTACCCCTATACAGGGATCTGGATTTAGAGCAGGGCCCAGGATGTAGCTGTCTGAATAAGAGCAGCGGACCAGAGCAGGACGGTTTCCAGAAAGGGGTTAAAAAACGGGACCAAAAGTGTAGTCAGGAATCCAAGTCTAAACCAGGTGGGCAGCAGAGGTACAAAAATGGCAGACAGTAGCAGAGTCAAATCCAGGCCAAGGTCAGAGTCATAAACCAGGAGGGAGGCAGAGGTACAAAATCGTCAGGCAGGAGCAGAGTCAGAAATCCAGGCAAAGGTCAGAATCAAAGATGGCAAATAACAAACTAGCACACTGGGAAAATCAAGACTATATCTGGCGGCCTGCAAGACCAGCCCCAAGGTATTTGAGGGATCAGATCATCCCTCACAAGTTCATGGTCTGATGACATCATTAGGACTGCCCCCAGGAGCAGGCCAGATGGTGATGCACTAACCCCCTTCATGACCGACAGAGGAGCGCAGCCTGCGGCCGCCAGATGCCTATGGAGGAGCCTCCTCCCTGTTAGCAGTACCCACGGGCAGACCACGGCGCCCTCCAGTGGTCGAGGCAGGAACAGCCATCCCCGAGTTTGACCGTGACATGACAGTCCAGCGCCTCCCAGAGGCCGAGACCGGAATAGCAGAGCTTGGGTCTGACGGCGACGTGCCAGTCTGGTGCCTCCTAGTGGCCGAAGCAGGAACAACAGTCCCTGCATCCGATGGCAACGTGACAGTATGCAGACAAACTATAGTCTAAGGCCATCTTCACTTGTCTGACAGACATGTACAAGTTTGGTCTAATTTGAAGTTCAAACTTGAAAATTCAAGATTTTAACTGGTTGCAAATTGAAGGTCCATCAGGGTTTTTCATCAGAGAAAAAATGGATCACACTAGGATGGTGCAAACGTATAAAGATTATATGAATACATTTAAAATTCATTAAGTTTACAGCAGATTAATGGTAGATAATAAACTCTGTAAAAAAAATTTTTTGTATTTTTTATAGAGTACTACAACACTTTAATGCATCTTCAGAAGACTACACAGTGATCTTCACATCAGGATGTACCGCAGCTCTTAAACTAGTAGCAGACAACTTTCCATGGACTCGCAGAAGTTCGATCCTGGGAGGCAGCCACTTTGTCTACTTAACCGATAATCACACCTCAGTGGTTGGAATAAGAGGACTCATGAAAAGATTAGATATATCGTCTGCTCCAGTTACACCAGAAGAATTACTGCAGTCAGAAGGTCGAAGATGTGAACTTCAAAATGACCCAACCTTACATCTTTTTTGCTATCCTGCACTGAGCAATCATTCAGGCACCAAATATCCTCTGTCATGGATAAAAAAAATCCAGACTGGGAAAATGTTGCCCTTTAGGGTCCGAGGCAAATGGATTGTTCTTTTGGATGCAGCCTCCTTTGTCAGTACATCTCCATTAGACTTGACGCTATACCAACCAGATTTCGTGACCATGTCATTTTACAAGATTTTTGGATTCCCAACTGGCTTGGGAGCCTTGATTGTCTCTAATCGCATTGCTAATCATTTGAAGAAAAATTACTTTGGTGGTGGAACTGCAGCAGGTTATCTTGCAAAAGAAGATTTTTATCAGTCTAAAGAATCAATAAGTGACAGGTAAGTCAAAAATTATTGCAATTAAAGCAGGTACATTTTTGATCTAGGGCTTATAAAACAGGCTAAAAAGTGAAAAGCATTTTATATGTTGTGTAGTCTATCAGATTTATTGAGAAATCAAAAAAAGTTTTCAACATTTTGAGTTTTCACTAAAATATAATAATGACTACTTTTATTTAGTCCTCTGATATCCTATAAAACCAAGAATTTTCTTTTACTGCCTATAACTGAAAAATGTTTTTGTATTTTCTGCTGTTTGGCTATGTTTATAATCAAAATTTTGAAAACTAGTACTAGTCTGTTTATTTTGAAAGTTGTAATTTTTTATCCTAAATTCAAAGTATGAAATACAAGCTAAATTGTAATTTATGTTCCAATCTTCTAATAAAGAAGCTAATACTGTATATACTCGTGTATAAGCTGAGACTTTCAGCCCATTTTTTTGGGCTGAAAGTCCCCCTCTTGGCTTATAAGCGAGTCATATACTGGGGGGTGGGGGAGAGGAAGCGGGGGGTCAGAGGCCATACTCACAACTCCTAGCCCATCTCTGCAGCCCCTGCTTCTCCCTCTGCCGTCTGCTTCCTGCGTTCAGCGGTCACGTGGTACTGCTCATTAAGCTCATGAATAAGCGCATATTTATGAGTTTAATGAGTGGTACCACATGACCAGCTGAATGCAGGAAGCAGATGACAGAGGGAGAAGCAGGGGCTGCCACTGCAGAGAAGACCTTGCGCCAGGAGGGGGTGAGTATGACGGGGCAGAGTAATATTCACCTGTCCCGGTTCCATTGCCGTGCACTGCTGTGTCTCCGGGTCCTCCTGCTGTGACGGCAGAGGGCGCGATGACATAGTCAGTGTGCGCCCTCTGCTGTCACTGCAGAGACCCGGGAGAGTGAAACACAGCGGTGGATGGCGATGGAACAGGGACCGGTAAATATCGCCGGTGCGGGGGGCTCAAGACACCAGCACCTGGCCCCCAGTGACGTAGAGGTGAGTATGTCATTTTATTTTTCTATTGCAGCAGCAGCGGCAGCAGCAAATAAGGGGTATTTATGGAGCATCTTATGGGGCAGCATTAACCCTTGTGCAGCAGCATATGGGGGTATTTATGGAGCAGCATTAACCCTTGTGCAGCAGCATATGGGGGTATTTATGGAGCATCTTATGGGGCAGCAGTAACCCTTTTGCAGCAGCATATTATGTGGGGTATTTATGGAGCATCTAATGGAGCAGCATTAACCCTTGTGCAGCAGCATATGGGGGTATTTATGGAGCATCTTATGTGGTGTGAGAATCATGTGGGAATAGTGGATGAGGGCAGGTATATCTCGCCCAGATTCCTTTCCTATGTGGCCTAGTCTGGTCAGTATCGCACCTGCTTACTAATGGATAATGGGAGGTGGATATAAAAGGATGCAAGGTGGTTGTGTGAGTGTCTCAGCCTGGGAACACAGAGAGCCTGTCTGTGTGAGAGACACACGTGAGTGGAAGCAGTGCCCACTGCAACTGTGGTTTGGCTGGACGGGAGAAGCCCGCCAGTTGGTAGTTAGGTTGTCCATTGTTTAGTTAGTGCCGGACAGGCAAGGATTTGTTTTATGTTTTATTTCCTTTTGCATTGCTTTCACCGTTAATAAACCTGACCCAGGGTCAGTTATACACGAATCCCAGCTCTGCGCCTGAGTTTCATGCTGAACGCACGTGACCTTTGACCCCAGCAAAGGCGATCCCGGAGTGTTTTATCACATTGTGGTGGAGAACGCGGGCATCACGTTGCAAGCATGAGCATGGAGGACGTGGTGAAAGCGCTGGTACAGTCCACCGCCGTCCAGCAAGAAGCTAATCGGGTGATGATGGCCCAGCTGAAGGAGTTGGTGGACATGACAGCTACCGATCGTTCGCTTCTCCAGCAGGTGGCGCAGCACCTGGCAAGCCTACAGGAGGTTAACCTGGAAGCCGAGTTGAGAGTGATTAACGTGAGTCGGTACTGGCAGAAGAAGACGACTGAAGATGACGTCGAGGCATACCTGACCACGTTTGAACGGACAGCGGTGCGAGAAAAATGGCCGAAGGCACGATGGGCCGGCCTGATTGCCCCGTTTCTTTCCGGTGAGGCCCAAAAGGCGTATTATGACTTGGAACCTGAAGCTGCGCAGGACTTTGACAAATTGAAATCCGAGATCTTGGCCCGGCTGGGAGTGACGACCGCTGTCCGTGCACAGAGAGTGCATCAATGGACTTAGCAGCCGGATAAACCACCGCGGTCACAGATGTTCGACCTGATCCACGTGACGAAGAAGTGGCTACAACCCGAGGTGTTGACAGCGCCAGAGATAATTCAGAGAGTCGTCATGGACAAGTACCTGAGAGCTCTACCGCCAGCCCTGAGGAAGTGGGTAAGCCATGGAAATCCTACGACGGCAGATCAACTGGTGGATCTGGTTGAACGTTACTCCGTGGCGGAAGGACTCCGAGACGACGCTACCCGACCTCGTTCTTCATCATCTCCACGGGGAACCGGTAAGACTGTTCCAGGGAGTAGGGGAGATGGAAAAATCCCTAAGACAGTGGGGGAGGAAAACGGGACTGCCCGCACTGCGAGGCCGAGAGTAACGAACTATGGTCTAAGCAAGGGGCCCGTTAGGTGTTTCCGCTGCCAAGAGATGGGACATATTGCTGCAAACTGTCCGGTCACTACTGAACCCATGCAGTGCAATGTCACAGACTCTAAAAACCGCATGTCTATGGTGGCACGGGTAGTGAGTGTGAATGCCGGTCAAAAAGATGTGGAAAAACATTTGTGTGATTTAACTGTTGATGGCAAAAATGTGGTGGCATTGTTAGACTCGGGAAGTGTGGTGACTCTGGTGAAGGCCAGTCTGGTGTCAGCCCCGACTGGACCATCAGACAAATTTTCTGTAACGTGTGTGCATGGAGACACCTGTTCGTACCTCACCGCAGTCATATGCATTACTACTTCCTATGGAACATAAAGTGGGACTCGTCCCGGCGTTATTGCATGATGTTATCCTGGGCTGGGATTTTCCCCACTTCTGGCAATTGTGGGAGAATCAGTTGATGCCCTCGGGTAATAGTGTACATGATTCTTCTCCCAAGGAGCGTGTGGGTCCCGAACCCCTGGAAGAGGTCTCCCCAGAAGACTCGGGGGAAGAGTCTGCTGGAAATGACCTACAGTTCCCGTTTTCAGTCATGGCGGGTGATACGGAGGAGACCGGGGAAGAGGAGGAGGCCGACAGCCGTCCACCTCCCCGTTTGCCGGATTTGGAAGTTCAGAAAAATGACTTCCAAAGCGAGCAAATAAAGGATCCTACCCTTTCTCAGGCTAGGAAAAATGTAAAAGTGATAAATGGGGTACCCGTTGAACCTGGCTCTAGGCTGGCATATCCTTACATGGTTCTGGAGAATGATTTACTCTATCAGATAGAGAAAAAGGGGGAAGATACGGTGCAACTATTAGTCGTGCCAAAACCCTACCGGCGGCAGGTGCTGGACCTGGCCCACGGACATGTGATGGGAGGTCACCTGGGAGTCCAGAAAACCACCGAAAGGATATTACACTGTTTTGTTTGGCCAGGCATGCATCACGATATTCGAGTATATTGTGAGTCTTGTCCTGACTGCCAAGCCTCTGCACCTAAGCCCCGGTTCTGTAGCCCTTTGGTATCCCTACCTATTATTGAAGTCCCGTTTGAGAGGATTGGGATGGATTTAGTTGGGCCCCTTCCATGGTCTGCACGTGGACACCAACATATCCTGGTCATCTTGGATGATGCCACTCGTTACCCGGAGGCCATCCCTTTGCGTAACACGTCCACCAAGACGATTGCCAAGGAACTGGTGCATGTGTTTAGTCGGGTCGGTATACCAAAACAGATACTCACCGACCAGGGGACCCCCTTTATGTCCAGGGTAATGAAGGAGCTCTGCCGATTGTTACAAATTGAACCATTACGCACATCCGTGTATCACCCTCAAACAGACGGGTTGGTCGAACGGTTCAATAAAACTCTGAAGCAGATGCTGAGAAAGGTGATAGACAAGGATGGGAAGAACTGGGACTATTTACTTCCGTATTTGCTTTTTGCCATCAGGGAAGTACCCCAGTCTTCCACGGGATTCTCGCCTTTCGAGTTATTGTACGCCCGACGTCCTCGCGGACTGTTAGACGTTGCAAAAGAAACCTGGGAGGGTCAGGTCACTCCGTTTAAAACAGTGATAGATCACGTCACACAAATGCAGGACCGTATTGCGGCTGTTATGCCTATCGTCAAAGAACACATGATACAGGCTCAAGGAGCCCAAAAAAGAATCTATGATAGGGGCGCCAAGATCCGTACGTTTGCACCCGGAGATAGGGTGTTGATCCTGGTCCCCACGGTGGACAGTAAGTTCCTGGCAAAGTGGCAGGGCCCCTTTGAGATCAAGGAAAGAGTTGGTGAAGTAAACTACAAAGTATACCAGGCAGGTAAACGGAAACCTGAACAGATTTATCATGTAAATCTGATAAAGCCCTGGAAGGATCGGTCTGCCTTGTCAGCGGAGCTGGCCCATCCCGTCTGCTCGCATACCGTACCGGAGGTACGGGTTGCAGAGACTCTCGGAGCGGCAAAAGACGGAAGTCAGGCAGTTTCTACTTCACAACCAAAAGTTTTTCTCAGGGGTTGGCTTATACACGGGTCAGCTTATACATGAGTATATACGGTATTTATTTGAAAAGAGAAAATATTAAAGCATTCCTCCAGCATTTTTTTATTTCAGTGATGGAGTGCTGCTACTAACGTAAGATCTCTGGGACTATTTACTTCCGTATTTGCTTTTTGCCATCAGGGAAGTACCCCAGTCTTCCACGGGATTCTCGCCTTTCGAGTTATTGTACGCTCGACGTCCTCGCGGACTGTTAGACGTTGCAAAAGAAACCTGGGAGGGTCAGGTCACTCCGTTTAAAACAGTGATAGATCACGTCACACAAATGCAGGACCGTATTGCGGCTGTTATGCCTATCGTCAAAGAACACATGATACAGGCTCAAGGAGCCCAAAAAAGAATCTATGATAGGGGCGCCAAGATCCATACGTTTGCACCCGGAGATAGGGTGTTGATCCTGGTCACCATGTGGTATATATGTAGTATGTATGTAGCATGTATGTAGTATGTAGCATGTATGTAGTATGTATGTTGCATGTATGTAGCATGTAGTGTGTATGTATGTAGTATGTATGTTGCATGTATGTAGCATGTAGTGTGTATGTTGCATGTATGTAGCATGTAGTATATATGTAGTGTGTATGTTACATGTAGTATATATAGTATATATGTAGTATGCATGTTGCATGCATGTAGTATATATGTTGTATGTATGTTGCATGCATGTAGTATATATGTTGTATGTATGTTGCATGCATGTAGTATATATGTATTATGTATGTAGTATGTATGTAGTATGCATGTAGTATGTAGCATGTATGTAGTATGTATGTTGCATGTAGTATATATGTAGTATGTATGTTACATGTAGTATATATGTAGTATGCATGTTGTTTGTATGTAGCATCTATGTAGCATGTAAATTTTTTTTTTTTTTACATTCAACACATTAGCCGGATGATGGGACTACTACTGTCCCATCATTGGCTAATGTGTCAATCACTGTCATGGTAGCAGGCATCGCCCGATGGGACTTGTAGTCCCATCGGACGATGCCTGCACAGACCCCCGGAGCCTGCACAGACCACCGGCAGGCCGGCACAGCCCCCCGGCAGGCCGGCACAGACCACCGGAGCCTGCACACACCACCGGCAGGCCGGCACAGTCCTCCGGCAGGCCGGCACAGACCACCGGAGCCTGCACAGACCACCGGCAGATCGGCACAGACCCCCGGAGCCTGCACAGACCACCGGCAGGCCGGCACAGCCCCCCGGCAGGCCGGCACAGACCACCGGAGCCTGCACAGACCACCGGCAGGCCGGCACAGCTCCCCGGCAGGCCGGCACAGACCCACGGAGCCTGCACAGACCACCGGCAGGCCGGCACAGCTCCCCGAAAGGCCCGTACAGACCCCAGAGAGGCTGTACAAGGCAAAAATAGGGTTTTTCTTATTCCGATACCGGAAGTCCCATAGACTTGAATGGGACTTCCGGTATTGGAATCGGCGATACCCGATATTTTTTTTAGATCGGCCGATCCATTCCGATCCGATACTTTCAAGTATCGGACGGTATCGCTCAACACTAGTAGTGATATCATAGGGAAATGATTCCTAAAATTCTTGGTTTGCAAAAAATGCCAATCATTTTCTCTACATTATGTTCCAGTTAAAAATGGTTTTGACACATTAGTTTTTTTTTGGTGTGCTAATATTTTTGTGGATAGATCACAAACCCGTTGCATTGAATTTGTCTTTTCACACTTCATTTTCTTGCAGTCCTGCAAATAAAAAACAGAGACATCCAATTTTCATCCTTTTTTGGGATTACCGTAAACTCAATGTAATGGCCTTGTAAAAAAAACAGGACACAGATGCCATTTGTGTGCTGTTTCTGTTTTACTGTTAAATGGGTAGAAGTACCTTAGACTTAAAGAATTTTTAATTCATAAGAGAAAAATGGATGCCACAAGAATTGTAAAAACTGCCATATGGATTAAAAACGGCTTCCACACATTGAAATAAGAACAATCTATTATTTAAGTATGAGAAAAAAAAAACTGTTGTGTGAAACCAGCCTAACACTAAATATTGCAATTCTTCAGAATTACTTATGCCTCTGTATTAGGATGCAGGGGCAGACATACCGCATGTGCAGCCAATGCGGCATCACTGGGCCATAGAGGCTCCGGGGGACCCCTGCAGGGTGTCTTATAATGAGGGAAATCTGGCCTGTTTATCTGGCCCCGAGACTCCGTGGGACTCTGGCCAGATTGCCCTCATGTGCGGCGGGCAGGGCGAGATCCCTGCAGCTCCACTGCCTACAAGAGAAAATAGCAGCGGAGCTGCAGCAATCCATCTTGCTTCCTGCCCCCTGCCTGCATTTCCTGTCTCACACAGAAGTCAGTGGTGCGGCTGGATGACATCATCATTTAGCGCCACGGCTGTTCCAGAGAGAGGAAGCTGCCGGCGATGGTGATGCTGCGGAAGAGAGGGTGGAGAGGTCAGAGGTGCTGTGTGTGAGAGCATGCAGAGAGGTGCTGTGTGTGTATGTCTGTGTGTAGCGATGAGTGGTGGTGTGTGTGTGCGTGCATGTGTAGTGCTGCGGGAGAATGTGCAGAGAGGTGAATGGTGCTGTGTGTGAGAGAGGGCAATGATTGGGTGACGGCTGAGAAGGCAATGATGGGGGAGATAGAGGAGAAGGCAATGATGGGGGTGACAGAGAGGACAATGATAGGGTGGTGGAAAGGGCAATAATGGAGGGTGGGAGAGGAGGAAATTGTCATGGTCACGTGTGACTTGACACACCGCCTCCAACAGGGTGAATTTATATGACATGCATGACCCTGGATACACCGCCTCCAGCAGGGCGAATTTAAATAATAGAACGTGCAGCCAGATACACCGCCTCCAGCAGGCGAATTTAGTAGTACATGCATGTCTGGATACACCGCCTCCAGTAGGGCGAATTTCAGAATAAAGGGGAAAACCAGGAAAACAATTACAATGGTGGCCCTGCGATAGGGAATGGGGACGTGGAGACCTCCTGCACTCCCGAGTCAGTGTCTCTACACTCCTAACGATCCCTAGGCCGGTTCCGCACCGGGCGCTGATCAGGATACCTGAAATCCCTAGCTCGCCCTGAACCAATCCCTTACTAGTGAAGTGGACGGTGCAGAAACTATTCCCACCACTGCACTAAAACACACATTGAGGAAAGTGACAAACAGGGAAACACCACTTAGCTTTGCTCTGTTGCTAATGCTCCAAGCAACAGAGTCCGACACCTGAGTCCATCTTTTCCTCCAACCGGATCCAACACTTGAGTGCAGCTTTCCAGCAACAGAGTCCAGCGTCTGAGTGCAGCTCTCTTCCAGCAACAGAGTCCAGCATCTGAGTGCAGCTTTCACCATAGCTGCCACTCCACTAAGCTTTGCAAGAACTCCTCGCTGACACCATAGCTGCCACTCCACCATGCTTTACAAGAACTCCTCGCTGACACCATAGCTGCCACTCCTCCAAGCTTTGCCAGAACTCCTCGTTGACACCATAGCTGCCACTCCAGGATTCTGATTGAGCTGCCAGGAACTCTCTATAGCTCCTTCCTTCACCAAGGATGGTTGGAAAGCACCAATATCACCAACAGTGAGTGAGAACACCTGACACACCTTTATAGTTAGGAGCCAGAGTCTCACATCTGTTAGAGATTCCCGTGCAATAATGCTCACCACCACCGGGGGCAAACTAGAACAAAAGACACCACTGTGTAATAACCCTAGTGGCCACCGGGGGCAAAACCAACTCTAAGCAACCAGCTCAAAGGAAAAAAAAGGTTACTTATTCAAAACCTGTCATATTCAACCTGGATCATGACAGAAATGATGGAGGTGGTGGAATGGGCAATTATGGTGGGGGAGAAGGCAATTATGGAGGTGGTGGATAGGACAATGATGGTGGTGGTTCGAATGGGCAATAATGGGGTGGTGAGAAGGAGGAAAAGATGGAGGTGGTGGAATGGGCAATGATGAGGTGGTGGTGGAAAGGGCAATGATGGGGATGGTGGGGGAGGAGGAAATGATGTAGGTGGTGGAATGGGCAATGATGGGGGTGGTGGGGGTGTTGAGGGAGAAGGCAATGATGGTGGCAGTAGAAAGGACAATGATGGGGTGGTGGGCAAGAAGGCAATGATGGAGGGGGTGGGGGAGAGGGCAATGATGGGGGTGGTGGGGAGAAAACAATGATGCTGTGGTGGAAAGGGCAATGATGGGGGTGGCGGGGGAGAAAGCAATGATGAGATGATGGAAAGGGCATGACAGGGGTGGTGGGGGAGAAAGCAATGATGGAGGTGGTGGAAAGGACAATGATGGGGTGGTGGGTGAGAAAGCAATGATGGAGGTAGTGGAATGGCAATGATGTAGTGGTGGGGAAAAGGCAATGATGGGGTGGTGGAAAGGACAAAGATGGTAGTGGTGGAAAGGGCAATAATGGGGGTGGTGGGGGAGGAGAAAATGATGGAGGTGGTGGAATGGGCAATGATGGGGTGGTGGAATGGGCAATGATGGGGTGGTGGGCAAAAGGCAATGATGGTGGTGGTGGAAAGGACAAAGATGGTCATGGTGGAAAGGGCCATAATGGGGGTGGTGGGAGAGGAGGAAATGATGGAGGTGGGGGAATGGGCAATGATGGGGGTGGTGGGGGTGTTGAGGGAGAAGGCAATGATGGTGGCAGTAGAAAGGACAATGATGGGGTGGTGGGGAAGAAGGCAATGATGGAGGGGGTGGGGGAGAGGGCAATGTCCACCCCTGTTAGGATATCATGGTCACCTGTATCAAATGCTGCAGATAGATTTAAAAGTTTTACTATCGTGCCGTCACCTCTGTCTCTTGCCTTCAGCAGATCATTATGTACTTGTGAAGGTGCTGATTCAGTGCTATGTTTTTTCCAGAAGCAAAACATGAAAGATGCAGTCACCTGACAGTCTTATCTGTTTGGAAAGCTATGGCCATTTGTATGACTTTACCAAGATGGCCAGATTAGAAACAGGTCTATAGCTACTCAAAGCATCTAGGTCCAAGGAGAGTTTCTTTAAGAGAGGCTTGATAAATGCTTCTTTCAATAGAAGAGATGATCACACAATGCAAAGAACAATGAACTGTATTCTTGATTGCCAGAACACCAGGTCAGGACACTCCAGCAGGAATGACATTGGGCCTGGGTGCAGGTCTCATGTTGTTCTGGATGATTGTTGTGATCTCGGTATCATCCAGCAGATCAAATTGTGACCATCAATTTTAGGTTTTAATGTTGCCTTTGATGTTATTTTTAATGTTCTTTGGATACCTGACCAGATAGGTATAAACTTTCTTAAGTAAAATAATGGGCAATTATTTCACAGAGTTGTTGTTATGGTGGAAGAGTAAGAGAAGTCTTAGGCAATCAGGGATGCAGAAATTATTTACTGCAGGGAACAGTTGTGCTGGACTTTTGGATTAATTTGATATCGTTTCTGACAGAAGGATAGATTTTTTTCTTGGTGGTTAGTTCAAGCGCTGGAGGTCCAATGAGTTTTTGAACTCTGGGCACTGATGTTAATGCCATTAGGGTTCAAGCTTATGCCCCCCTTTTGTAAGCTCCTTAATGAAGTGGTCAAACCAAGCTGCATGGTAGTTTGGGGTGAGGTTTTGCGTGTGCAAAAGGAGCAATGACATCAAAAGCAGAGGACACAGATGTGTTGTATGGTCCATCTGTCCCTTGAAACTGAAATTGTTATTAATATCTTGAGAAGATAATTCTTTAAGAACCCTGTGTTTTATGGGCTCTTTGTTTTGGTACTTAAAGGGGATATCTGGCCTTATACTACAAGTCTGCAGTCACTCTATGCACTGCCAGGAGCGGGTGGTCATGTAACCTCAAGTGTGCTATTTGCATACTTACAGCCACATTGTGACTAGACTATCTCCTCTGGACTCGCTCAACACATTTGCATTGAGCAAGGCTGCGCCAATCTAGTTGGCACATGACCGCATGTATGGAAATCACAGTTGTAGTCACGTGCACCCCTCTCTTAAACAGTACCGGATATTTCTCAGAGCGCACTACACGTGATGTGAGGATTTACAAGTCTGCATTCACAAAGAGCGACTGCAGACTTGTAGCTCAAGGCCAGACAACCTCTTTAAAAGCTGAAGAATTGAATGAGAAATTGTTAGTGTGATGGTCAGACCATTTTACTGGGTTTATGGGTACATTTGAGATCTCCAGCCCTGTGTGATATATCAAATACAGAGTGCGACTCTTTATGTGAGTGACAATGTGGACTGATGGAGAGAGGCCTAGTTTGTCCAAGTCAGTAGCTCTTTCCCAAACTGTGAGAGGCAGTCATCTGTCATCTACAGCTGCTAACAAGTTTGATAACAGACACATTTGAGTTCTATTGTTTTAGGTTAGTTACATGTGTGACACTGGTTACACCATCTTTTATTTAAAACAAGGTATGGAGGCAGAATCTCTTGCAGAACTGGGTGCGGTCCATAAATCTGAACAGCTCATTATCATGTAAGAAAAACATGGATTAAAGTGGAATGAGGCTAGTTTCACACTTGCTTTTTTTTGCAGCGCGTTTTTCCCGCAAAAAAACGCATTGAAAAAACGCATACATAAGCATACAACTGCTGCGATTTTTTCAAGCATTTTTATGAGCATGCATGAAAAAAACGCAGCGTTTTTATGCGTTTGTATGCGTTTTTAGCACGTTTTTACCGCGTTTGCGTTTTTTTCCAACATTTTTAGGTGGCCCCTCACACTACCCAAACCATGACTTTACTAACCCTAACCCTGACCCTAACCCTAACCCTAACCCTGACCCTAACCCTAACCCTAACCCTGACCCTAACCCTTAACCAAATCATACTTAACCCTAACCCAAACCCTAAACCCTAACTAACCCTAACCCTAACCCTAACCCTGACCCTAACCCTAACCCTAACCCTGACCCTAACCCTAACCCTAACCCTAACCCTGACCCTAACCCTAACCCTAACCCTGACCCTAACCCTTAACAAAACCATACTTAACCCTAACCCTGACCCTAACCCTAACCCTGACCCTAACCCTAACCCTAACCCTGACCCTAACCCTTAACAAAACCATACTTAACCCTAATCCTGACCCTAACCCTGACCCTAATCCTTAACAAAACCATACTTAACCCTAATCCTGACCCTAACCCTAACCCTAACCCTAACCCTGACCCTAACCCTAACCCTGACCCTAACCCTTAACAAAACCATACTTAACCCTAATCCTGACCCTAACCATGACCCTAATCCTTAACAAAACCATACTTAACCCTAACCCTGACCCAAACCCCAACCCTAACCCTGACCCTGACCATAACCCTAACCCTAAACCCCCTTAACTAACCCTAACTCTAACCCAAACCCCTAAATTCCATGGTTTAAAAAAAAAACGCATATGCAAAAAAACGCATACATGAGCATGCCAGTGCGCACATATGCGCATCCATAGGCTATAATGGCCATTTTTAGCGCAAAATGTGCGCATATGTGCGCATGCGCTTTTTTGCAGGGCCAAAAAATGCAACATGCTGCGTCTGGAAAATCCTAACGCACACCCCAAAAAAACGCAGCGCATGAAAATCGCATACATGCGCTGACCAGTGCGCAGGTATGCGCACCCATGTTAAATATAGGGGAAAAAACGCATGCGCAGGTGTGCGTTTTTTTCCAGCGCTAAAAAACGCAAATGTGAAACCAGCCTAAGACATCGGATCGCAGATCTCTAGGTATCATTTTTTTCAGATTCTTATGACCTACCAGTACATGCCCATATAGACGGCTTAGGAGGGATGATCCTACTGACAGATTTCATTTAAGGTATAAATTGGTTGATCTCTATTAACTAAAGGACTATACCAAATTATATAAGTGTGTGGCATGCATTTTCCAGCAATGCTAGTAACATATACTGTACATAAAACTGTGTTCTACATTTTCCCTTGTCTGTTTTGTTTAAAAGAAGAATCCGCTTTATCAGCTCCAGTATGTAATAGACAGCTCTAGTACTTCAAAGAGAAGCTTAGCAGTAGATCTGTTTCAATACTTGACATAGAAAAGACACTCAAGTCTCTGTAGAGTATAATCTTATCACTTATCTTTCTTATAGTGTTTGTTGTAACCACTCAATAAAAACATCTTTAAAATATTTATAAATAGCCTTCTGTGTCCTCTTACTGTGATAGCCTTTCATATTTACTAACCATATTCATTATTTTTTCTGCTTTGCCAACACTCATATTTAAGGGAATAGCATAACTGGAAAATGCATAATCATAATCACATACTGAGCACTATATCAGAGTTCCCATTTGGAAACCCCCAAAATCTCCCGACTCCTTCTGAAACCATTGGAGCCCTGGAGTGAGCCCATCAATAGCATGAAACCTTCGTCCTCTATATTTTCAGGACGAAGGCTAGAGATTCCATTGGCTCCGTCAGGGCGTTTGGGCTTCTCTCCGAGTACAGTTTTCTGGGATTTTGCAGAAATTCCAACAGGGTTCAGTGAATTGCATTTTAAAAGTGTGAACCTAATGTGATAAGAAATAGTAGACCCTAAAGGCAAGTTTTACTATAGTCACCTTGAGCTGCAGGTAATTTAAAGGGAACCTGTGGCACAAAAAACGCTATTTACCTGCAGATATAGGGTTAATCTGCAGGTCGATGGCATTCTGATCCTGCCTGGTGCTGGCAGTCAGATCCCTGCTGATTAACTTTTTTCCTCCCTGTAGCGTTCAGTCACTGCTCTGTGTATAGAGAGCAGCAGCTGTACTCGCACCCCTGACCCTGCTGTCAGTTAGTGTTAGGGCTCAGTTACAACTGCCGCTAAGTATGCGGTGACTGATCCTGCACTGGCAACACCCCCGTCATAGAAACCCGAACGTTACCAGGAGGAATTTCTTTCCGGTAGAAGAAGGCTAGTTGCGGGTGCCAGGCAGGTGCAGAATGCTATTAAACGCAGATTAACCCCATATCTGCAGATTAATAGCATTTTTTCACATGACAGGTTCACTTTAAGGACAGAAAATCATAATCATTTTGGTCACATATTTGTCATGTATACTGTTAATGTTTAGAAGTAGAGTTGAGCGAAACGGGTCAAAAAAATTCAAAAGTCGCCGACTTTCACCAAAGTCGGGTTTCATGAAACGAAACCCGACCTTAGCGTGAGGTCGGCCACGAGGTCGGCGACTTTAGCGCCAAAGTCGCGTTTCAAAAGATGCTTTAGCTCCCTTTTTCAGCCAATCAGGAAGAACAGACACTGTGGGCAACGTGATAACATTGGCAGCGGTCACCACCATCTTGGAGAAGGGCATCCAAGTGATTGGCTTGCTATGTGGGGCGTCACAGGGGGTATAAAAGGGCATGCACGCCGACCGCCATGTTACTCATGCTGATCTCAGAATAGGGAGAGCTGCTGCTGCTGCTGATTCTGTAGGGAGAGCGTTAGGAAGGCAAAAAGAAAAAAAAACTGCTTCTGCTGATAGCGCTTTTCACTGTAGTTACTGGGCAGTGAGAGGTGAAGATTTATGCTTTTGTGCAGCAGCGCTGGTGGTGATTAGCCTGCCTTTTAAGGCTAGCTGCATTGCTGTGTGCACACTGGTGTTCAAACTGCTTTTTTTAAAAGCAATCCAAATTTTATTGTTTTGTCCTGGTGAGGTACTGAGCGTTCATTTTTTCACACACCGTACAGCGGTGTACGCTGCTCACACAGTACTGTGTAACGGCTGTTATCACGGCCAAATTGAAGCTATCTAAGTGTGTGACTCTATAAGAAAAAGCCGAGGAGTTTGTCCGTTCTTACAGACCTACACCTTATAGTTTTGTCCGTTTTTCAAACAGTTTAGTATATGTGCTGTTTGATTACATTCAAAACTAGAGAGAGACAGCGTGTGTCAGTCCGTATACAAAAACACGGAGCTTGACAATTTTACATACACCGTACAGCGGTGTACGTGTACGCTCCTCTTACAGTACCGTGTAACGGCTGTTATCACGGCCAAATTGTAGCTATCTAAGTGTGTGACTCTGTAAGGAAAAGCTGAGGAGTTTGTCCGTTCTTACAGACATACACTCTAGGGAGATTCCAATTCTGCCCAATTCTATATACACCTTGTAGTTTGTCATACACTAGGCAATTTCTGCCTGTCACATTGTGGTGTGATATAAACAGGGCCTGACAGAATCCAACTGTGTCCTGAAGTCTAGAGAGATTCCAATTCTCCACAGTCCTCTATACACCTTTCTTACACCATCCAGAATCTGCCTGTCACATTGCGGTGTAATATAAACAGGGCCTGACAGAATCCAACTGTGTCCTGAAGTCTAGAGAGATTCCAATTCTCCACAGTCCTCTATACACCTTTCTTACACCTTCCAGAATCTGACTGTCACATTGTGGTGTAACATAAACAGGGCCTGACAGAATCCAACTGTGTCCTGAAGTCTAGAGAGATTCCAATTCTCACCAGTCCTCTATACACCTTTCTTACACCATCCAGAATCTGCCTGTCACATTGCGGTGTAATATAAACAGGGCCTGACAGAATCCAACTGTGTCCTGAAGTCTAGAGAGATTCCAATTCTCCACAGTCCTCTATACACCTTTCTTACACCATCCAGAATCTGCCTGTCACATTGCGGTGTAATATAAACAGGGCCTGACAGAATCCAACTGTGTCCTGAGGTCTAGAGAGATTCAAATTCTCCACAGTCCTCTATACACCTTTCTTACACCATCCAGGATCTGCCTGTCACATTGCAGTGTAATATAAACAGGGCCTGACAGAATCCAACTGTGTCCTGAAGTCTAGAGAGATTCCAATTCTCCACAGTCCTCTATACACCTTTCTTACAGATCCAGAATCTGCCTGTCACATTACAGTGTAATATAAACAGGGCCTGACAGAATCCAACTGTGTCCTGAAGCCTAGAGAGATTCCTATTCTCCACAGTCTTCTATACACCTTCCTTACACCATCCAGAATCTGCCTGTCCCAGTGCGGTGTAATATAAACAGGGCCTGACAGAATCCAACGTGTCCTGAAGTCTAGAGAGATTCCAATTCTCCACAGTCCTCTATACACCTTTCTTACACCATCCAGAATCTGCCTGTCACATTGCGGTGTAATATAAACAGGGCCTAACAGAATCCAACTGTGTCCTGAAGTCTAGAGAGATTCCAATTCTCCACAGTCCTCTATACACCTTTCTTACACCATCCAGAATCTGCCTGTCACATTGCGGTGTAATATAAACAGGGCCTGACAAAATCCAACTGTGTCCTGAAGCCTAGAGAGATTCCAATTCTCCACAGTCTTCTATACACCTTTCTTACACCATCCAGAATCTGCCTGTCACAGTGTGGTGTAATATAAACAGGGCCTGACAGAATCCAACTGTGTCCTGAAGTCTAGAGAGATTCCAATTCTCCACCGTCCTCTATACACCTTTCTTATACCATCCAGAATCTGCCTGTCACATTGCGGTGTAATATAAACAGGGCCTGACAGAATCCAACTGTGTCCTGAAGTCTAGAGAGATTCCAATTCTCCACAGTCCTCTATACACCTTTCTTACACCATCCAGAATTTGCCTGTCACATTGTGGTGTAATATAAACAGGGCCTGACAGAATCCAACTGTGTCCTGAAGTCTAGAGAGATTCCATTTCTCCACAGTCCTCTATACACCTTTCTTACACCATCCAGAATCTGCCTGTCACATTGCGGTGTAATATAAACCGGGCCTGACAGAATCCAACTGTGTTCTGAAGTCTAGAGAGATTCCAATTTTCCACTGTCCTCTATACACCTTTCTTACACCTTCCAGAATCTGCCTGTCACATTGCGGTGTAATATAAACAGGGCCTGACAGAATCCAACTGTGTCCTGATGTCTACAGAGATTCCAATTCTCCCCAGTCCTCTATACACCTTCCAGAATCTGACTGTCACATTGCGGTGTAATATAAACAGGGCCTGACAGAATTCAACTGTGTCCTGAAGTCTAGAGAGATTCCAATTCTCCGCCGTCCTATATACACCTTTCTTACACCATCCAGAATCTGCCTGTCACATTGCGGTGTAATATAAACAGGGCCTGACAGAATCCAACTGTGTCCTGAAGTCTAGAGAGATTCAAATTCTCCCCACTACTATATAGACCTTGTACCTTGTTTTACAGCACCATATAGTTGGTGTTTTTTTGGGTACATTTTCCCCAAAAATGAGGAAGTGTGGTGGAAGAGTCCGTGGAAGTGGGCGGGGGTTGGCCGCTGGTAATGATGGTGTTGGTGGTGGATCTGCTGATAGTGGCAAAAACAAAATAGCACCTAATGCAGGAGGTGTTGAGCCTGCTTCATCATCTGGCTCCACAAGGCCTCGAAGGCTCCCTTTTCTAGGAGTAGGTAAACCGCTTTTAAAGCTGGAGCTTCAAGAATAAGTTTTGGCTTACATTGCTGACTCAGCCTCCAGCTCTATCGCCTCCTCTTCTGAAGTTTTAAAAAATAAAAGCACTGAGTCGTCATTGGAGGCTCATGGTCATGAACCACACCTTTCCTTGTGTCCTTCACCCCAACCAAAATTGAAGGATGCGGCAGGCCACACTACAGATTACTCCATGGAGCTGTTTTCACATACCATGCCTGGGTTATCAAGTCAAATCGTGAATTACCCAGGCCAAGATGAATCTGCCATGGAGTGCACTGATGCACAGCCACTGTTAGATGATTCTGCTGGTACATTCACTCAGAGCACTACATTGTCCTCGCAGTATACTGAGGCAGAATCTGACCCTGATGAAACTCAGGTGCCCCTTCCTGCATACTATACTACCATACACGGTGACACAGAGGAAGGTGCACATGACATTGAAGAGGAGGTGATGGATGACCCAGTTGTTGACCCAGATTGGCATCCATTGGGGGAAGAGGGTGCCACTGCCAATAGCTCAGAAGAGGAGGAGGAGCATCCGCAGCGGGCATCAACATCACAACAGCTGTTATCTGGCAGGCCCAGAGCAGACCAAAAACAGGTTACAAAAACCAAAAGAGTTGCAGGACAGCTTGGCCAGACGGTCAAAATAGCACAGCGTGCAAGGCCTCAAAATGTCTTCCATAGTAGGAAGAGTGCAGTGTGGCACTTTTTTTAACAAAATCCTAATGATCAGGCAAAGGTTATCTGTAAGAAGTGCGCAAAGACCTTTAGCTGAGGGAAAAATCTGAGAAATTTGAATACCAGTTGCATGCTAAGACATTTAACCACCATGCACTTGCAAGCTTGGACGGACTACCAAAACTCACGTACCACATGTGCAACTTCTCCCAAAGAAGGTAGTCAGCAACACTATGTTGTTTCCCCCACTGTAAGCCCACCGGTTAGCACACCACCAGCAGCAAATGTTAGGTTGTCGTCACAAGGGCAAATCAGTCAGGGAATCACACTGTTATTGCAACGAAAGACTGAATCTAGGCCATCAGAAAGAACACCAACTCCATCACCATCATCAACCCTCTCTCAGTCTGCCATGTCCACCACTAGTTCGACCATATGCAGCTCTCAAGTCCAGCTCACCCTACCAGAGACTATGAGTAGGACAAGAAAGTACTCATCCTCTCATCCGCATACACTGGGTTTGAACACCCACATTGCCAAACTAATCTCGTTGGAGATGATGCCCTATCGGTTGGTTGAAAGCGCAGCTTTCCGCAAACTCATGACCTACGCAGTACCATGCTATGACCTACCCAGTTGCCACTTCTTTTCTCGCAAAGCCATTCCAGCCCTCCACCTTCATGTGAAAGACCGCATTGTACATGCACTCAAGCAATCAGTGAGTGGAAAGGTGCACCTCACAACTGATGCATGGTCCAGTAGACAAGGCCAGGGCCGTTACGTGTCCATCACTGCGCACTGGGTTAATGTGGTGGATGCAGGGTCCTCAGGGGACAGCGGTGGTGGGACAGTGCTGCCTAGCCCACGGTATAGGAAACAGTTGGCTGTAGGCATTTGACCCTCCTCCTCCTCCAGAAGCGAAAGCTCGTCCACAGAACGCAGTCGCACGAGCACTCCATCCGCAGCTGCCAGTGTTGCACACGAGGTGTTCCCCTATCGATCAGCTAGTGGAAAGCGTCAGCAGGCTGTGTTGAAGATGATGTGTTTGGGCGACAGACACATCGCGGAGGTGCTGGCCAACTACGTTCAGCAACAAACTGAGTCATGGCTGGGCCGTCTACATCTTGAGACAGGCAAGGTAGTTAGTGATAGCAGCCGGAATTTTGTGGCAGCCATAGACCTTTCAAAACTCAGACACATACCTTGCTTGGCTCACACCTTGAACCTGGTGGTGCAGTGCTTCCTCAATAATTATCCGGAGTTAACAGGCCTGCTCCAGAAGGTCCAAAGACTGTGCTCGCACATCCGCCGGTCGCCGGTACACTCCAGTCGTATGCAGAAGCTGCAGCGATTGCTACACCTTCCCAAGCACTGCCTAATTATCGACGTTGCAACAAGGTGGAACTCCAGCCTGCACATGGTGGAGCGGCTGTGCGAACAGAGGCAGGCCGTAATGCATTTGTGGGAGGATACACGGGCAGGCACTTTAAGGGCAGACATGGAGTTGACAGGTGTGCAGTGGTCGAAGCTGAAAGACCTTTGTAAAGTCCTTCAGTGTTTTGAAGAATGCACACGGCTGGTAAGCGCAGACGATGCCATCATAAGCATGAGCATCCCACTTATGCGTCTGCTCATGCAAACTTTGACGCACATTAAGGAGCAGGCGTCTGCAGCAGAGGATGATGAGGAAGAGGAGGAGGGAAGCCTTGATGACAGTCAGCCATTGTCTGCTCCGGGAACTCTCCTGGACGAGGTGGAGGAAGAAGAGGAAGAGGAGGAGGAGGATGATGATGGGGATGATTATTTAGGGGAGGAGGATGCTTCTTGTGGGGCAAGAGAAAATGTTGGCTGTTATGAATGAGTCACCGAAGGAGGAAAAAACAAAAATACAAGCTAAGTCCAGAAAACCGGAGAGGTTGGTAGCTATCGGACTGCAGACCCCTGATCCTATCCACAACAACTAACAGTAGCCATGGGGGGTTCCTACGATGCCCTAGACCCCTCAATCACAGCCGGAGAACTAAATAGGCCTAAAGAAAGAAAGTGGAAATCTAAACTGCCCCAGAGCAGACCCCAAAGCAATAGGCAGCCCCCAACATATAATGACGGTGAAGCAAGATGAAAACACTAACACAGATAGAAAGATAGGTTGAGCAAAAGATGGGGCCCAAGCTAACTAAAAAGGAAAGGATAGAAAAGCTGCTGTCTGCAATCCGCAAAAAACCCTACCAAAAAAGGTCCCAACCGTCTGATAGGAAAAACAGGCCCTGAAGTCGCTAGGACTTCAAAAAGACTATATTAGCACTCAGGTAAATTCTGAAGACAGAGCAAAGCGACAAACTGATCAGAGACAAAAATGTTATTCAGCACACCCCCGACCGGGGATGGCTGAACTCCAAAAAACAAGGTAAACAAAACAAAACAAATAAGTTCAAAAGCAGAGCAAAAACTTATCTTTGGGAAGCAGGAATCAGACTGGTCTCCAAGAATCCAGCAGAGAAATCACCAGCAACTCAGAAGGGCGTCGGCTGCCTTATATCCAGTCAGAATTTCCTGTTACCCAGTCATCATCTACCAGATCAGGTGTTTGGTAATCAGCCTCACTACCTTCCTTCATCAGAAGAGGGAGTTCATCAGACATCGACGGTGAAGGGGAAAATGAACTCACAACAGTACCTCCCCCTTGAGGAGGGGTCACTGAACCCTCATCCACGCCACCAGGGCGATCAGGATGGGCCCGATGAAAGGCACGAACCAATCTTTCGGCATGAATATCGGATGCAGGGACCCAAGAATTATCCTCCTGGCCATAACCCTTCCATTTAACCAAATACTGGAGTCTACGTCTAGCCAGGCGAGAATCCAGTATCTTCTCAACCTCATATTCCACATTACCTTCAACCAATACCGGGTCAGGAGGTGCCACCACAGGAACTACTGGCTCAACAAACCTCTTTAACAGAGACTTATGAAACACGTTATGGATCTTAAATGTAACAGGAAGAGCCAATCGAAAAAAGACTGGATTAAGAATCTCCAAAATCTTGTAAGGTCCAATAAATCTAGGTTTAAACTTAGGAGAAGCCACCTTCATAGCGATATTCTTTGATGACAACCAAACCATATCACCCACCTTAAACTGGGGACCAATGGTCCTATGCCGGTTGGAAAACCGCTGGGCCTTTTCCTGGGAGAGAGACAACTTATCCACCACTTGGTCCCAGATCTGGTGCATTCTCTCCACCACAGTGTCAACACCTGGGCAGGCAGAAGGCTCCACCTGCCCTGAAGAGAATCGAGGATGAAACCCAAAGTTACAAAAAAAAAGGTGACATCAAAGTGGCAGAACTAGCTCTATTATTTAAAGCAAATTCAGCCAAGGGCAAAAATGAAACCCAATCATCCTGATCAGCAGAAATAAAACTTCTCAAATACGACTCCAAAGTCTGGTTTGCTCTCTCCGTCTGCCCATTGGTCTGAGGGTGAAATGCAGAGGAGAAGGACAACTGAATTCCCAGCTTGGAACAGAAAGTCCTCCAAAATCTAGACACAAACTGAACTCCTCTGTCAGATACAATGTTCTCAGGAATCCTGTGCAAGCGAACCACCTGTTGCAAAAACAAGGGCACCAACTCTGAGGAAGATGGCAACTTAGGGAGTGGTACAAGATGGACCATCTTAGAGAAACTATCACAAATCACCCAAATAACAGTCATTCTCTGAGAGACAGGCATATCAGAGATAAAATCCCTTGAAATATGGGTTCTTGGCCTCCTGGGCACCGGCAAAGGCATCAACAACCCACTAGAGCGAGAACAAGGTTTAGACCAAGAGCAAGTCCCACAGGACTGCACAAAATTCCTGACATCACGAGACAAGGCGGGCCAACTCACCAAATCTCTAGTACCAAAAATACCTGGATGACCAGCCAATGCAGAGCAATTAACTTCAGACATCACTCTCTTCCTCCACTGGTCAGGAACGTACAATTTTCCAATGGGACAACGCTCAGGTTTGTCCTCCTGAAACTCTTCCAGAGCACGTCTCAAATCGGGTGAGATGGCAGAAAGAACTACCCCCTCACCAAAGATGGTAGCAGGCTTGGTCACAACAGGAGAATCAGCAAAGAAACTCCGAGAGAGGGCGTCTGCCTTGACATTCTTAGTGCCCGGAAGAAAAGAGACCACAAAATCAAAATGTGTGAAATAAAAGGCCCACCTAGCCTGTCTAGGATTCAACGTTTGGCCGACTCCAGGTAAATCAAATTCTTGTGGTCAGTAAGGACCACGACTTGATGTTTAGCTCCCTCCAACCAATGTCTCCACTCCTCAAATGCCCATTTCATGGCTAACAGTTCCCGATTCCCCACATCATAGTTACGTTCGGATGGGGAGAACTTTCGGGAAAAGAAAGCATAGGGATTCATTTTAGATGTTACAGGATCTTTTTGGGACAAAACAGCTCCTGCACCAATCTCAGAAGCGTCCACCTCTACCTGAAAAGGGAGTGAGACATCAGGTTGCCGCAAAACCGGAGCAGAAGTGAATCTTCGCTTCAGCTCCTGAAAGGAAGAAACAGCCTCCAGAGACCAATTCAGCACATCAGCACCCTTCTTAGTCAAATCAGTCAATGGTTTGGCAATACCAGAAAAATTAGCTATAAATTTACGATAAAAATTAGCAAAACCCAAAAATTTCTGGAAGGCCTTCAAAGAAGTGGGCTGAACCCAATCATAAATGGCCTGTACCTTGGCCGGGTCCATTTCAATAGTTGACGGAGACAAAATAAATCCCAAAAATGAAATCCTCTGTATACCAAAAAGGCATTTCGATCCATTGACATACAGGGAATTCTCCCTCAAAATCCGGAACACAGTCCGAACATGTTCCACATGAGAGTCCCAATCCTTGGAAAAGATCAAAATATCATCCAGATAGATGATCAAAAATTTATCCACCAAGTCTGGGAAAATATCATTCATGAAGCACTGGAAGACAGAAGGGGCATTAGTGAGCCCAAAAGGCATCACCAGGTACTCAAAATGTCCCTCCGGAGTATTAAACGCCGTCTTCCATTCATCCCCATGCTTAATGCGAATAAGATTATACGCCCCCCTGAGGTCAAGCTTTGTAAACCAGCAAGCACCTTTAACTCTGGAGAATAGATCAGAAATCAAGGGTAACGGATACTGATATTTAACAGTAATTTTGTTGAGGGAACGATAGTCAATACAAGGCGTTATTGACCCATCTTTCTTAGCCACGAAAAAAACCCCAGCACCTATGGGTGAAGAGGATGGTCTGATATGACCCTTCTCCAACGACTCCTTAATATAGGATCGCATAGCCTCGTGTTCGGGTACAGATAAATTGAAAAGTCGACCCTAGGGAAATTTACACCCAGGACTCAGCTCAATTGCACGGTCATAACTCCTATGAGGGGGCAAAGACGCAGACTCATTCTCACTAAATACATCATAATAATCAGCCAAATAGTCAGGAACATCATGCGACTGGGGAGAGGTGGAGAAAACAGGAGCATCACTAAGGGCACACCGACAACCCCAACTCACCACAGACACAGATTTCCAATCCAAAACTGGATTATGGATTTGCAACCAGGGAAACCCCAGAACGATGGTATCATGCAAATTATGCAACACCAAAAATCTGCAATTTTCTTGATGGTCTGGGGCGACCCGTATTACCACCTGGGTCCAAAACTGAGGTTTATTCTTCGCCAAAGGGGTAGCATCAATACCCCTCAAAGGGATAGGCATCCGCAGAGGTGTCATAGGAAACCCACAACGTTTAGCAAAATCCAAGTCCATCAGGTTCAGAGCTGCTCCCGAATCCACAAAAGCCTTAGCGGAAAATGTGGACAGGGAGCAGATCAGAGTAATAGCCAGAAGAAACTTAGGTTGAACACCACCCACAGCAAATGTGTGTGCAAAACATTTCTCTCATTTAGGGCAGACAGAAATAATATGCGAGGCATCACCACAGAAGAAACACAGCTTATTACGCTGTTATGAATGAGTCACCGTAGGAGGCAAAAACAGAAATGCTAGCTAAGTCCAGAAAACCAGAGAAGTTGGCAGCTATCGGATTGCAGACCCCTGAACCTATCAACACAACTAGCAGTAGCCGTGGGGGGTTCCTACGATGCCCTAGACCCCTCGATCACAGCCGGAGGACTATATAGCCTAAAGACAGAAAGGGAAATCTAAACTGCCCCAGAGCAGACCCCAAAGCAAAAGGCAGCCCCCAACATATAATGACGGTGAAGCAAGAGGAAAGAACACTAACACAGACAGAAAGATAGACTGAGCAAAGATGGGGCCCAAGCTAACTAGATAGGAAAGGACAGGAAGGCTGCTGTCTGCAATCCGTGAAAAACCCTATGAAAATAAGAGCCAACAGACTGACAGTGAAAAAGGCCCTGAAGACGCTAGGCTTCAAAAAGACTATGTCAGTACTCAGGAATATTCTGAAGACAGAGCAACAGGCAAAAGGAGATTCAGCTCACCCCAGCAGGGAATGGCAGAATCCAGAAAAGCAAGGCAAACAAAAACAAAACACAAATGCTAAAAGGCAAAGCAGAAAACTTAGCTTTAGAGGAGCAGGAATCAGACTGGTCTCCTAGAAGTCCACAGAGAAATCACCCGCAGGGCAGAAGGGCGTCGGCAGCCTTATATCCAGTCCGTGACTCCACTCAGCCAGTCATCATCATTAGGCTCAGGTGCCTGATAATCAGGCTCATTACCTTCCTTTACCAGAATAGGGAGTTCACCAGACCTCAGTGACGAAGGGGAAAATGAACTCACAACATTACGCCTTCTGGACTCCTGACGTTGCGCCCTAGGCAAAACTCTATCACATTGCATAGGTTCAGACCTTTGTTCAACAGGTTGCAACACCTCTCGTGCGGTTTTGCGTTCACGCAAACGCCGTTCAACCTGAATGGCTAATGACATAGAATCGTCAAGACCAGAGGGAACAGGAAATCCCACCATAGTATCTTTTACGGTTTCTGACAAACCCTTCCGAAAGAGAGCTGCCAAGGTACCATCATTCCAGGTAGTAAGGACCGCCCACTTTTGGAATTTTTGACAGTACAACTCTGCAGAATCCCCACCCTGGCTCAATGCCAACAGGGCCTTTTCAGCCTGATCAATAGCGTTAGGATCATCATACAACAATCCCAAGGCCTGAAAAAATGCATTCACATCAGTCAGAATAGGATCATCAGGTTTCAAAGAAAACGCCCAATCCTGGGGATCGCCGCGCAGCAAAGAGATGACAATTTTAACCTGCTGCGCGGAGCTCCCCGATGAGTTAGGCTTCAAGGCAAAAAATAATTTACAATTATTCTTAAAATTCAAAAATTTAGACCGATCCCCAAAAAACACATCAGGAGTAGGGATCTTTGGTTCAGCAGCATGTGAATGAGCAAGATAGGCGGAAATTCCCCGCACTTCAGCAGTGAGCTGCTCCACATGATCAGACAATTGCTTAATCTCCATTGAGAAAAAATCCTCCTATGGCCTCAGAGAAATAGAGGAAAAAATATACACAAAAAAAAAAATTCTGACACTTTTTGTTTTTTTTTTGTTTTTTTTTACAATTCTTTCCTGCTATTGAGTACCCTACAATCTGTGGTATGGCTGGTGATTCTGTTATGAATGAGTCACCGAAGGAGGAATAAACAAAAATACAAGCTAAGTCCAGAAAACCGGAGAGGTTGGTAGCTATCGGATTGCAGACTCCTGATCCTATCCACAACAACTAACAGTAGCCGTGGGGGGTTCCTACGATGCCCTAGACCCCTCGATCACAGCCGGAGAGCTAAATAGGCCTAAAGAAAGAAAGGGGAAATCTAAACTGCCCCAGAGCAAACCCCAAAGCAATAGGCAGCCCCCAACATATAATGACGGTGAAGCAAGATGAAAACACTAACACAGATAGAAAGATAGATTGAGCAAAAGATGGGGCCCAAGCTAACTAAAAAGGAAAGGATAGAAAAGCTGCTGTCTGCAATCCGCAAAAAACCCTACCAAAAAATGTCCCAACCGTCTGATAGGAAAAACAGGCCCTGAAGTCGCTAGGACTTCAAAAAGACTATATCAGCACTCAGGTAAATTCTGAAGACAGAGCAAAGCGACAAACTGATCAGAGACAAAATTGGAACTCAGCGCACCCCCGACCGATGGCTGAACTCCAAAAAACAAGGTAAACAAAACAAAACAAATAAGTTCAAAAGCAGAGCAAAAACTTATCTTTGGGAAGCAGGAACCAGACTGGTCTCCAAGAATCCAGCAGAGAAATCACCAGCGACTCAGAAGGGTGTCGGCTGCCTTATATCCAGTCAGAATTTCCTGTTACCCAGTCATCATCTACCAGATCAGGTGTTTGGTAATCAGCCTCACTACCTTCCTTCACCAGAAGAGGGAGTTCATCAGACATCGACGGTGAAGGGGAAAATGAACTCATAACAGTTGGCTTGGCAAGGTCTGGTACAGGGTTTGTGCGTGACTGGAGGGATGTGGATTTGCCAGAAAGTGCTCCTCCACCCAGCACTCGCAGTGCATCATTGACACCGAGAACATTGGCCCACATGTCAGATTATGCCTTTCAGATCCTAAAAAGGGACCGCCGCATTGCAAAAATGATGAACGATGACGACTACTGGTTGGCCAGCATCCTGGATCCACGCTATAAATGCAAATTCCAAAACATCATGCCACAGGAGAACCTTGACCTAATATTGACTAACAAACAAGCAAATCTGGTAAACCGGTTGGTTGAGGCATTCCCAGCACACAGCAGCGGTGATGGTTCTCACACGAGCCGTAGGGGCCGGGGGCAACTTGTAAGAGGTGTTGTTGGTGCACACATCAGAAGTGGTGTTGGAGACAGGGGTTTCATAACCATGTTGTGGACTGATTTTTCAAGTCCCGCTCACACGACTGGTAATACTGCATCGATTGAAAGTGACAGGAGACAGCACTTGTCCACTATGGTTACAAACTACTTCTCGTCCCATATCAATGTTCTCCCTCACAGGTCATTCCCATTTGACTATTGAGCCACTAAACTGGACACCTGGCCTGAATTAGCACAATATGCCTTACAGGAGCTCACTTGCCCAGCTGCAAATGTGCTATCGGAAAGAGTCTTCAGTGCTGCTGGATCAATCCTGACAGAAAAAAGGACCCGTCTGTCAACCCAAAATGTGGATGATCTAACCTTCATTAAAATGAACCATGCATGGGTTTCCAAGGATTTTGTCACACCTTACCTTGATGACACATAGGGTGACAGAAAAATGGCTTTCTTTGGTCCTCCTCTTCCTGGGACTTGACCAATTTCGCCTTTAGCAGCAGGTGAATGTCCCACATCAACATATGCCATTTTTTAAACCTCCCTAACTGTGCTGCCTCCTCACCCCATGGCCGGGGTCACCACCTTGCGCACACAACCGTGCGAGTGCTGTTGCCCTGGACAGGTGGGTGGGCCGACTCTTGGGCGCAGGCACTGGCACAGGGTCCCTCATAGTGCAATCAAGTGTCCCGGACGGTGGGGGTGCACACCTGCCATCAGACACACTGCCATGCTATGAGGGGCCCAGTGCCAGTACCGATGCCCACGAGTGGGCCCCCCTTGCTTGGGCAGGGCCCCAGCATTTGCAATGTTTACCTCTCCCTGCTCCTCCGCTGTGTAGTCTGGGCAGTCAAATCCTTCATTGGGACTGCCACTACAAATTTGGTGAACTGATAGAAGATGATGGTTAAGACGTAGCTATGCCCTGTCACGCTGGCCGGGCTCTAGCTTCAGATGATCAATGGCTTCGATTTCTTATGGACGTCGACTCACAATGAGATGCAGTGGTGGTTTCTCATCAGCTTTCACAGTTTTCCTACCCACAGACGTGTGACATTCCAGCACACATTTTTACAGTTGTGGCCAAAAGTATTGACACCCCTGCAATTCTGTCATATAATACTCTGTTTCTTCCTGAAAATGATTGAAAACACAAATTCTTTGGTATTATCTTCATTTAATTTGTCTTAAATGAAAAAAACACAAAAAGAATTGTCCTAAAGCCAAATTGGATATAATTCCACACCAAACATAAAAAAGAGGGTGGACAAAAATATTGGCACTGTTCGAAAAATCATGTGATGCTTCTCTGTGTAATTAACAGCACCTGTAACTTACCTGTGGCACCTAACAGGTGTTGGCAATAACTAAATCACACTTGCAGCAAGTTGACATGGATTAAAGTTGACTCAACCTCTGTCCTGTGTCCTTGTGTGTACCACATTGAGCATGGAGAAAAGAAAGAAGACCAAAGAACTGTCTGAGGACTTGAGAAACCAAATTGTGAGGAAGCATGAGCAATATCAAGGCTACAAGTCCATCTCCAAAGACCTGAATGTTCCTGTGTCTACCATGCACACACCATATACGGGCAGATATATGCACACACCATATACTGGCAGATATATGCACACACATACTGTATACTGGCAGATATATGCACACACATCATATACCGGCAGATATATGCACACACCATATGCCGGCAGATATATGCACACACAACACATACCGGCAGATATATGCACACACGTCATATACCAGCAGATACAGTTGTGGCCAAAAGTATTGACACCCCTGCAATTCTGTCAGATAGTGCTCAGTTTCTTCCTGAAAATGATTGAAAACACAAATTCTTTGGTATTATTATCTTCATTTAATTTGGCTTAAATGAAAAAACACAAAAAAAATTGTCATAAAGCCAAATTGGATATAATTCCACACCAAACATAAAAAGAGGGTGGACAAAAGTATTGGCACTGTTTGAAAAATCATGTGATGCTTCTCTAATTTATGTAATTAACAGCACCTGTAACACCTAACAGGTGTTGGCAATAACTAAATCACACTTGCAGCCAGTTGACATGGATTAAAGTTGACTCAACCTCTGTCCTGTGTTGTGAGTTCATTTTTCCCTTCATCATTGAGGTCTGATGAACTCCCTCCTCTGGTGAAGGAAGGTAGTGAGACTGATTACCAAACACCTGGGCAGCTAGATGATAACTGGGTGGCTGGAATTGAGGACTGGATATAAGGCTGCCGACGCCCTTCTTCCTGGCTGGTGATTTTCCTGCTGGATTCTTGGAGACCAGTCTGATTCCTGCGTCTCAAAGCTAAGTTTTTCTGCTCTGCTTTGTACTCTTCAGTTTTGTTTTTGTTTTGCATTGTTTTTTGGGAGTTCTGCCATCCCTGGCCGGGGGTGAGCTGAATTCCATTTTTGTCTCTGATCTGTTGATCTTTTGCTCTGTCTTCAGAATATACCTGAGTGCTAATATAGTCTTTTGAAGCCTAGCGACTTCAGGGCCAGTTTTTCCTATCAGTCGGTTGGCTCATTTTGATAGGGTTTTTGCGGATGGCAGACAGCAGCTTTCCTATCCTGTCCTATGTAGTTAGCTCGGGCCCCATCATTTGCTCAACCTATCTTTCTATCTGTGTTAGTGTTTCCATCTTGCTTCACCGTCATTATATGTTGGGGGCTGCCTATTGCTTTGGGGTCTGTCTTTAAGCTATGTAGCTCTCCAGCTGTGATCGAGGGGTCTAGGGCACCGTAGGAACCCCCCACGGCTACTGCTAGTTGTTGTGGATAGGTTCAGGGGTCTGCAATCCGATAGCTGCCAACCTCTCTGGTTTTTCTGGACTTAGCTGGCATTTTGTTTTTTCCTCCTTCGGTGACTCATCATAACCGTCCTGTGTCCTTGTGTGTACTACATTGAGCATGGAGAAAAGAAAGAAGACCAAAGAACTATCTGAGGACTTGAGAAACCAAATTGTGAGAAAGCATGAGCAATCTCAAGGCTACAAGTCCATCTCCAAAGACCAGAATGTTCCTGTGTCTACCGTGCGCAGTGTCATCAAGAAGTTTAAAGCCCATGGCACTGTGGCTAACCTCCCTAGATGTGGACGGAAAAGAAAAATTGACAAGAGATTTCAACACAAGATTGTGCGGATGTTGGATAAAGAACCTCGACTAACATCCAAACAAGTTCAAGCTGCCCTGCAGTCCGAGGGTACAACAGTGTCAATCCGTACTATCCGTCGGCGTCTGAATGAAAAGGGACTGTATGGTAGGAGACACAGGAAGACCCCACTTCTTACCCCGAGAAATAAAAAAGCAAGGCTGGAGTTTGCCAAAACTTACCTGAAAAAGCCTAAAACGTTTTGGAAGAATGTTCTCTGGTCAGATGAGACAAAAGTAGAGCTTTTTGGGCAAAGGCATCAACATAGAATTTACAGGAGAAAAAAGAGGCATTTAAAGAAAAGAACACAGTCCCTACAGTCAAACATGGCGGAGGTTCCCTGATGTTTTGGGGTTGCTTTGCTGCCCCTGGCACTGGACTGCTTGACCGTGTGCATGGCATTATAAAGTCTGAAGACTACCAACAAATTTTGCAGCATAATGTAGGGCCCAGTGTGAGAAAGCTGGGTCTCCCTCAGAGGTCCTGGGTCTTCCAGCAGGACAATGACCCAAAACACACTTCAAAAAGCACTAGAAAATGGCTTGAGAGAAAGCACTGGAGACTTCTAAGGTGGCCACTGGCCAGCAATGAGTCCAGACCTGAATCCCATAGAACACCTGTGGAGAGATCTAAAAATGGCAATTTGGAGAAGGCACCCTTCAAATATCAGGGACCTGGAGCAGTTTGCCAAAGAAGAATGGTCTAAAATTCCAGCAGAGCATTGTAAGAAACTCATTGATGGTTACCGGAAGCGGTTGGTCGCAGTTATTTTGGCTAAAGGTTGTGCAACCAAGTATTAGACTGAGGGTGCCAATACTTTTGTCTGGCCCATTTTTGAAGTTTTGTGTGAAATGATCAATGTTTTGCTTTTTGCTTCATTCTCTTGTGTTTTTTCATTTAAGACAAATTAAATGAAGATAATAATACCAAAGAATTTGTGTTTGCAATCATTTTCAGGAAGAAACTGAGTATTATCTGACAGAATTGCAGGGGTGTCAATACTTTTGGCCACAACTGTAAATGTGCCCTCTCATGCCAATCCAATTGAATTGTCTATGGCCAGTGGCTTCTGTGTTTTGCACTCCAAAGTTACGTGACAGATCATGATAGGCAGTGAGCACCATGTTTACATTTCTCCCTGTGATCAAAATTGGATGGATATGAGTAACGGCGATGGGATCAACGGTACTGCGATACAGCAACACTTTCTTCACAAAGAAAGGTTTTTACTGTCTCCAGACACTAATTAATTGAGGGTCAGCATCGCCTCTGAGAATTGTGACGGAAGTTTTTCCCGTGAATAGTAATTCCTAGATTTCTGCAATCACTAGACTTTATGTCAGTAATTGTATGCATCTCATTTCCTATTGCGGAGAGTCTGGACTGTCTTACTGAGACAAAAATATATATGAAGATTAAAAAATACCACCAAAAGTGTATACTGGTGTACGCTTCAAATACATTTCCTTTTTTCGACTTTTAGATTGTTGTCTAATCCATACTGAGAACACAGAGATTTTAAGCGTTTAAGCTATGCTATATATACCTGCTATCTAGTGATAATGTACCCTTTCTCAACTTTGTACAATCTGGTCAAATCCATACTGGACCTGAGAACGTCTGAGTCTGCCTCCTGATCTATAGACATATATTTTTAATGTGTAAACTATGCTATACATACCTGTTACCCAGTGATACGGTAACCTTTGTCACCTTTGTCCAATCACGTCTAATCCATACTGGGCCTGAGACCGTCTAAGCCTGCCTCCTGATCTATAGACATAGGTTTTTAATGTGTAAACTATGCTACATATATACCTGTTATCTGGTGAGACTGTACCCTTTATCAACTTTCTAGAATCTTGTTGAATCCATACTGGGCCTGAGAACGGCTGCCGAGCAATTAAGCAAGCTACAGCACCTGTGGTTTGGACACGTAATTTTTTGCATTTTTTCAGGAATGCCGGTTAGGCCTAATTCAGGAATTGCGGTTGACCTGCACTTACTGGGAAATCATCGTTCGCGGGGAATAATTGGAATCACAGATCCCTATCACTAAAGGTGTTCAGCGGGTTATCTGCACCTGTAAGCGACAAAAGCTGGTCCTTTCAGTGTAGCACGCATGCAGCCCCGGACATGTAAGGCCATGATAGACCTGTTATTGCTCGATCTCGCCTGCCAGAGCCTCGCATATCCCTCTAGTAAGCTTGACGTACCGCGGGGCATGCCGGAGTCTCGTTCGTTAACTGAATAAAGCTGACAAATCGCTAGCACAACTACAAACGGACATACCACACCACACACAGAATCGACAAAACTTTCAATGTGTGCATCTTTTCATAAGGTGGCATGGTTGTGGTTTCCCGGGTGGAGTCCAATTAAGCCGCAGGCTCCACTCCTGGTGGTGCCCTTTTGGACATTCCTTTAAGGTTCAGCTTTGCAATCATACTGCCCCCAGAGAGAAAACACTTTGCCTTCATGGACGCTGTTTGGAGGTTCGTGGGAGTAACGCCGCCCGATCGTCAGTTGGCATAATTTATTGGTGGGAAGTCCGACGGTATATGATCGTGTTCGATTTCAGAATTTTTTGGGGGGGTTTGTATTTTACATTTTTATTCCAGCCTTTCTTGACTTCATAAGGGCATGACAAGCCTATATCTGTGTCTCCTCCACCTCCTCCTTTTACTCCTCCACCTCTTTTCTAAATGTAGCTGCCCTTTTCCATATGTTAATTTTTGTCTTCTGAGCATTTTTTCGGCTTTGGGACACCTTTTAAGGTGTTTTGTAATTGTTTTCTATGTGTTTGTGTGTGTTTTTGTTTGCCTGCCATTGTTTTCAATGTGGTTCGACGAACAGTCGACGAACTTGCCTCCTGTGCGACAAACCAAAACACTAGCGGGGTGGCTCAACACTACTCCTGATATATAGACGTACATTGTTAATGTTTAAACTATGCTATATATACCTGCGATCTGATGATACTGTACACTTTGTCTACTTTTTATATTCTTGTCTAATCCATACTGAGCCTGGGAGTGTCTCTGTGTGACTGATGGAATATATATGGAGATTGACAATTATCCTTTGACTGAATAGAGCTGTACGCTTCTGATACAGTGCCATATATCTGATGTTATTTTGTGTCTATTTTGTGCTAAATTTTGAAGTTTGGTAGAATTGGCCGCGGACGTGGGCGTGGGGGGGCCAGCTGGTGCTGATGGTGGTGGTGTATCTGCTGGTAGTGGCAAAAGCACAATAGCAGCTAAGGCAGGAGGTGTTGAGCCTGCGTCATGGTCTGGCTCCGGGACGACTGGAAGGCTACCTTTTCTGGGAGTAGGTTAACCGCTTTTAAAGGCAGAGCATGAGGAACTGGTTTTGGCTTACATTGCCGAAACAGACTCCAGCAAATATGCCCTCCTCTTCTGAAGTTTCAAAAAATGCAAGCGCTGAGTCGTCAAGTGCTGGCTCCTGGTCAGGAAGAACCCCTTTCCTTGTGTCCTGCACCCCCACCCAAAGTGAATGATGCAGCAGGCCACACTTCACATTAGTCCATGTAGCTCTTTCTATTATACCATGCATGGGTTATCAAGTCAAATCGTGAATTCCCCAGTCCAAGATGAATCTGACATGGAGTGTGGGTGGCCAGGCAGGGCAGTGGGGTTAATCGGTACCGGGCCGGTGTCTCAGAGGGATGTGTCACGGTGGTGGTGACCCGTTCCGTGGCCCTGGGCGTCCATGCAAAGGGGTGAATTACGTTTATAGGTGAATGATACGTGATGTCACCTGTGATTTCTGATTAGATTGACCAGCGCTGCAGTGTCGCTTCTCTGGGACAGATGTTGTGGTGCAGCTAAGATGTAGAAGCCCTGCACAGGTAGGGCCGTAGTCACATGGCAGATGAAAGAGGTGGTAGATGGTGTGCAGTGCAGGATGTAGCAGAGCCGTGTGCCAGGCGCAGGAGAAAGATGGCAGACACAGTAGTGCAGTTCCTTTACCTGTACTTGGTAAGTGCCATCCAGGATGCAGAGTACAGATGAAGAAGGAGTTGGTCTACCTGGAAGCCAATTTGGAATTCTCTCTCTGCAGATAGGTAGTGTGGCCTCCATTCTAGCGCCTATCTGAGGTACTCGCAGTGCTGAGTTCAATGAAGTTCCCCCTGTTGACTCTCTTTTGGAACTTTCTCGTATGGCAGGCAGCCATAGCCTTTTCCTTCTGGCTCCCACACGTCGATGCTGGGGCCTCCGAGCCTTAGTTGTGTACAGAACATTTACAACTGCTACTTCCTCCGGTTTTAGCTGCATCAACGTCAGTGTCCCTACAAACTCGGAGACCGGAATCCGGACAATGCACTCCAGCTAGGAGTGAGCCTTTACTCTGCTCATCCTCCAGCTCCCCTTCTCACGTCCACACACTTCCACTTCCCTTCACAGACTGCCCTAACTTACCTCCTCCCGACCACAGAGAGCAGCTCCTCAGCAGTCAGGTTCAGAGGTCTCCCTGCTGGCCTGGAGTGGGAAATGTGTTGTGTATTGGTTTAACTGCTAGAGAGATCCTTCGTTGCTCCCAAGCATGACATCACACTCCCTAGGAGGAAGGTAATGCCACTGTGGCGACCGTACTCCTGGGGGCGCCACAAGTGCACTGAGGCCCAGCCACTGCTAGATGATTCTGCTGGTACATTGACCCCGACCACTACATTCCCCTCGCACTCTACACAGCCAGAATCTGACCCTGATGAAACTCAGGTTACCCTTCCCATATACTGTACCACCTTACACGGTGACAAAGAGGAAGGTGCAGATGAAAGTGCAGGTTCGGCCCACCCGCCGTCAGACACACCGCCGTACTATGAGGGGCCCTGTGCCAGTGCCGTCGCCAACAAGTGGGCCCCCCCTGCTTGCTCAGGATCACAGCACTTACAAAGTTAAAATACTTACCTCTCCCTGCTCCACCGCCATGACGTCTTCCGCATTTCCTGACAGTGATGTTCTGATCAGAGAGCGCAATGACATCACGTCTGTACGCCCAGACTACTACAGGGATTCCCTAGCGAGGATACTTATTTGAGGAGACTTATTTAATTGTTTTCAATGTTGTGACAGCAATTTTTGGGGAGCACTATACACTGGAGAATGATATATGGCGCCCACCATACACTGGAGCATTCCAAAGGTGGACATCAGACACTGGAGCAGCATTTACATGGCCCATTATACACTAGAGCATTAGAAATGGGGCCCATTATATATGGAGCATTATATGGGCCCATAAGACAGTGCAGCTTCATCCATGGGGACCAACATATACTGTAGCATTATGTGGAGCTCATCATATACTGTTTCAAACATTATATGGGACCAATGATTCTGTATGGAGAAATATATGGGTCTCATTACTCTGTATAGCGCACTATGCGGTGGCCATAATACTGTATGGAGTAATATACTGTCCGTTTTTGGAGCTATTGGAGAATTTAAAATGGATATCAGTCATGAGATGTAAAAAGTGAAGTATTTTTCATTGTACTATGCCGCTATTTCTCTGCCATATCGGAGCATCATGAGTTAAAGGGGCACTCTTTGGCCCAGGGCACATGAAAACCTGGAGCCAGCCCTACCCCCCCACAAATTTAGCCAAATAACCCCCATTTTTCAGTGCGTAACTAGTATTATGAAGTAAATTAAGGTTGAAATGCTTCAGTAATAAGAATTGATGTTTTTGGCATTCAAAAGGGCACTGTAGGTGTGTTTCCTGTCCTACAATCCCTGCAGACTTTGCTTCCCCATTGACTTGCATTGGGTTTCGTGTTTCAGTCGGCCTTCGACTTTTCACAAAAATAGCCTGATTTCGTTCAATCCGACTTTTGCGAAAGTCGGGTTTCATGAAACCCGACTCAACCCGAAAAAAGGCAAAGTCGCTCATCTCTATTTAGAAGTAATGGCACATAGTAAAATATATTGCTGCAGAGAAATAAAATATAGAATACAGTACAGGAAGAAAGCATATATTTATATTACAAAGAAATAAAGCTAAATTTTATGAGTAGTATACGCGCAATGGTGCAATACACACAGTGATATCACTGATGCTGACAGTGTAGCTTTTATAAAGCACTTTTTATGTCTTTTAGCCCCTTCCCGACAACCTCCGTACATGTACATCACAAGTTGGGAGTGGACGTACGCAGCAGACTTACAGCTATACTCGGTGGATAATGGCTGTATCTCACAGCCAGAATCTGCCTCTAACAGCCACGCTTGTTATCACAGGGCCCCAATCAAACTCCGCCTATGGCTCAGCGTCAAAGTACATTGTAATTCTTTACAATATACAGCAATACGTAAGGTTCAAGTTTAGTATATTATTATATATGGATCATGGTTTATTAAACTCTTTGGTTGTCATAGATTTAAACACAGAATATTTAGATTTTTTTTTTGCTAAAGTTTATCTTTGTATGTGTGTAATGTTGGCGGACTGTATGTGAATAAGAAATTATATTCTGCTATATAACCTTGTTATTGGCTTCAGTAGCTATTTTTGAATTGCAGATTGCTGCCAAAAATGTTGCAAGATTAATCTAAACGTATACTCTTTCCTATCATGCTTTAGGGAAGCCAATAATTGTAGCTTTAGGTTCACAATCCTACAATAAATTTCCATCTGTAGTCCCTTTGCTTAAGGCAAATTAGAAGGTAGCTAAATATATCTTGCAGATTAAAGCTTCAAAATTCTCACATTTACTGTTTCAGTTTATAGTTCCTCCAAATATATTTTGTTTCTTCATTACATGATATCTGATTAAACTTATACTGTCATGAAATAAGTAAAATTTGAAGAGCAAGAGCAGAGGGGGATGATACACCCTGTTAGATGTTTGGAATTGATACAATCAAACATTTATTATCTGTCAAACATAGTTTAAACAAAAAATAGCTTGCCCTCCAACAATTATAGTATGCTGTACTATTTGGGACTCAAGATCATGACACTGACACAACTCCTACATATCCAAGAAATAAAGGTATATAGCTCAACAAATCTCCTTCAAACTTTGCTTTTGTCAGAGAATGCTCCCTTTGCAGCAATCACAGCATTGCAGACCTTTGGCATTCTAGCAGTTAATTTGCTGAGGTAATTTGGAGAAATTTCACCCCATGCTTCCAGAGGCCCCTTCTACAAGTTGGTTTGGCTTGATGGGCATTTTTTGCATACCATAGGGTCAAGCTACTCCCACAACAGCTCAATGGGGTTGAAATCTGGTGACTGCACTGGCCACTCCATTACAGAAAGAATACCAGCTGCCTGCTTCTTCCCTAAATAGTTCTTGCATAATTTGGAGGCTTTGGGTCATTGTCCTGTTGTAGAATGAAATTGGCTCCAATCAAGCGCTGTCCACAGGGTATGGCATGGAGTTGCAAAATGGAGTGATAGCCTTCCTTATTCAAAATTCCTTTTACCTTGTACAAATTTCCCACTTTACCAGCACCAAAGCAACCCTAGACCATCACATTACCTCCACCATGCTTGACAGATGGCATCAGGCACTCTTTCAGCATCTTTTCAGTTGTTCTGCGTCTCACAAATGTTCTTCTGTGTGATCCAAACACCTAAACCTTGGATTCGTCTGTCCATAACACTTTCTTCCAATCTTCTTCTGTTCAATGTATGTGTTCTTTTGCCCATATTAATATTTTCCTTTTATTATCCAGTCCCAGAAATGGCTTTTTCTTTGCCACTCTGCCTGAAGGCCAGCAACCCGGAGTCACCTCTTTACTGTAGATGATGACACTGGCGTTTTGCGTGTACTATTTAATGAAGCTGCCAGTTGAGGACCTGTGAGGTGTCGATTTCTCAAACAGCAGACTCTAATGTACTTGTCTTGTTGCTCAGTTGTGCAGCAGGGCCTCCCACTTCTCTTTCTACTCTGGTTAGAGCCTGTTTGTGCTCTCCTCTGAAGGGAGTAGTACACACCGTTGTAGGAAATCTTCTGTTTCATGGCAGTTTCTGGCATGGAATAGCCTTCATTTCTAAGAACAAGAATAGGCTGTCGAGTTTCACATGAAAGTTATTTTTTTCTGGCCATTTGGAAAGCATAATGGAACCAACAAATGTAATGCTCCAGATTCTCAGCTAGCTCAAAGGAAGGTCAGGTTTACAGCTTCTCTAATCAGCCAAACTGTTTTCAGCTGTGCTAACATACTTGCACAAGGGTTTTCAAGGGTATTCTAAACATCCATTAGACTTCTTACACAGTTAGCAAACACAAAGTACGATAAGAACTCTGGAGTGGTGGTTGTTGGAAATGGGTCTCTATACACCTATGAACATATTGCATTACAAACCAGACGTTTGCAGCTAGAAGAGTCATTTACCACATTAACAATGAATAGAGTATATTTCTGAATCATTTAATGTTAGCTTCATTGGAAAAAACTGTGATTTTCTTTCAAAAATTAGAAAATTTCTATGTGACCCTAAACTTTTAAACGGTAGTGTATCTAGCTATCTACAGGTGCTTCTCACACAATTAGAATATCATCAAAAAGTTCATTTATTTCAGTTCTTCAATACAAAAAGTGGAACTCATATTTTATATAGAGTCATTGCAAACAGAGTGATCTATTTACAGCCAATGAAAACCCAAAAGTCATTATCTCAGTAAATTAGAATAATTAACAAAAAACACCTGCAAAAGCTTCCTGAGCTTTTAAAAAGGTCCCTTAGTCTCTTTCAGTAGGCTCCACAATCATGAGGAAGACTGCCAACTTGACAGATGTCTAAAAGGCAGTCATTGACACACTCCACAAGGAGAGCAAGCCACAAAAGGACATTGAAAAAAAAACTGACTATTCACAGAGTGCTGTATCAAAGCATATTAATGGAAAGTTGAGTGGAAGAAAAAAGTGTGGTAGAAAAAGGTGCACAAGCAACCAGAATAACTGCAGCTTTGAAAGCAGTGTTAAGAAAAGGCCATTCAAATATTTGGGGGATAATCACAAAGCGTGGACTGCTGCTGGAGTCATTGCTTCAAGAGCTGTCACACACAGACATATCCAGGACATAGGCTACAAGTGTCACATTGCTTGTGTCAAGCCACTCATGACCAATAGACAATGCCACAAGCGTCTTACCTGGGCCAAGCAGAAAAAGAACTGGACTGTTGCTCAGTGGTCCAAGGTGTTGTTTTCAGATGAAAATAAATTTTGCATTTCATTTGAAAATCAAGGTCTCAAAGTCTGGAGAAAGAGTGGAGAGGCACACAGTCCAAGCTGCTTGAGGAGTATTGTGAATTTTCCATTATCAGTGATGGTTTGGGGAGCCATGTCATCTTCTGGTGTAGGTCCACTGTGTTTTGTCAAGACCAAAGCCAGTACAGCCATCTACCAGGAAATTTTAAAGCACTTTATGCTTCCCTCTGTCGACAAGCTTTTTGGAGATGGAAATTTCATCCTCCAGCAGGACTTGACACCTGCCCACATTGCCAAAAGTCCCAATACCTGATTTGAAAACAACAGTACCACTGGTCTGATTGGCCAGCAAACTCGTCTGACCTTAACTCCTTGGTGAGCAAATTCCTTCAAATATCTCCACCCCGAGGAGGTCTCTTAATCTTTTCTATTCCCATAACCTGCACATTTAAAGTGAGATTTGGGGGGTCAATATAACAGAAAATAAACAAAAGTGACAGCAATCTAAAAACTGCACCCCTCAATGTGCGCAAAACAACATTCAAGAAGTTTATTAACCCTTCAGGTGCTTCACGAGAAGTAAAGCAATGTGGAAGGAAAAAATGAACATTTTACTTTTTGTTACAAAAAAATTAATTTGGAACCAAACTTTATTTTCACAAGGGTATCAGGAGAAAATGGACCACAAAATTTGTTGTGCAATTTCTCCTGAGTACACCGATACTCCATATGTGTGGGAAAGCCACTGTTTGAGCTCATGCATGGCAGGGTATTGTGAACTCCCTTGCTTGGATTTCTGAGCTGAAGCTCCCTCTGCTCCGTCTGGTGGTTACTGAGAGTAGTGGAGCTGGCCAGGTTGATGAAAGTTCCCCACCTGACGACGATAATTGGGAACCTGGGATTACTGGCTGGGAGCATATAATTGAGCTGGCTGCTCTTCGTGATTGCTGGTGATTTCCTCTCTGTGCATTTGGAGTTCTTTTTGTCCCTTGCCTGATCTGCATGGATCAGTTAAGTGATTCTTTTGCTAATCCTTTGCAGCTAATCTGGTGGTGCCTTTTTTTGCTTTCTGCTTTGTTGCTAGGGTTCAACGTGCTCCTGACCCTGCTTCATATGTTATAGCCTGTTCACCCCTGTTATGTTAGCATCTTTTTGCTTTGCTGCCAGTTTATACCAGAGTGCTAATCTGCGGGAGTGAGGTCATGTGGTCTCAGGTTTTTTGTATATCAGAAGTGTTAGACTTTTTTAGGGTTTTGTGCGTGATTGCAGACAGTATCTTTACAGTCCTGTCCTGTCTAGACAGCTTGGGAAGGACGGTCCAGCTCAAAAGGGTAAAATCCAAAACAATTTAATTTAGATATCCTTAAAATAGGTATACAGAATACAAAAATGCATGAACCCGACAGGAAAACCGGAGGGAAGGTTGAGGAGACACTGTACGCATTTTGAACGAAAAGTTCTTAAACTCTGTTCATACTGAGTTTAAGATCTTTTCGTTCGAAACGCGTACAGTGTCTCCTCAACCTTCCCTCCGTTTTTCCGGTCTGGTTCATGCATTTTTGTATTCTGCATACCTATTTTATGCATATCTAAATAAAATGTTTTGGATTTTACCCTTTTGAGCTGGACTGTCCTTTCCGTATTTTGTCTGCTGCCTGACAGAGCTGTGGCCCATGCTTGAAAGCAACATGGAAGTATAAAGGGTGAGCTGAGCACTTTTTTTTCTTGCACTAGACAGCTTGGGCCCCACCATTTGCTCAGTCTGTTCTCTGGCTGTGTTTGTGTCTCATTTTGTCTCACCGACAATATATGTTTGGGGCTGTCTATTCCTTTGGGGATCTGCTCCGGGGCAGTTTAGATTTCACCTTTCTGCCTTTAGGCTTAGTTAGTTCTCTGGCTGTGACGAAGCGTCTAGGGCATCATAGGAATGCTCCACGGCTACTGCTAGTTGTGTTGATAGGATCAGGAGTCTGCAATCCACTTAGTTACCAACCTCTCTGGTCTTCTGGTGGCTTAGCCTGTTCCTGCCATCCTCCTTGGTGACCCATTCATAACAGCAGGGCTCAGAATGGAACCCCAAATTGGCTGGAATCAGTGGTGGGAACCATGGTGTATTTGGAGACCCCCTGGTGAACCTAAATAGTGGAATCCCCACAATTCTATCTCCAACCCTAAAACAGCCCTATTCCCAATCCTATCCCCAACACACCCCTAACCCTAATCCCAGCCCTAACCATAACCCTAACCCCAACACCACTCTAACCCCAACAACGCAACCCTAATCCTAGCCCCAATCCTAACCCTAGCTCAACCCTAATCCTAGTTATAACTTCAACTATAACCCCTACCCTAACCCTAGCCCCAACCATAAGCCTAGCTATAACCTATTTACTATTTTTTTATTTTGATCACTGTGTTACGGTCTATCATAGTGATTAAAATGAACCAATAGGAGAAATCTATTGTTGCCGAGTGGCGGCCGGCAGATCTCGGCAGGTGCACTGCACTTGTGCCCTCCATCTTTTTCTTGGAAGAAGATGCTGAGGGCCGGGGGGACACAGCTGGAGGGACCAGGGGAAATTGCAGGTATCGTCTCTGGGACCACATTTGTGTTTCCTCTGATGTGCTAGATTACATCAGAGGAGAGAGAAATAAATGGAAAATCTGAACTATTTTTGCAGGCGCCATTATTCTGTGAATAACGATGATCGCAACACTAGAGTTGGGAAAAACCAAAAGGAATCATGTTCTCTGTGGTATCAGCTACCCCCAGTAGCCGAGACCCTGGAGAAATTCTGATGCTGGGGGGTGATATACACTTATTTCCCAGCACCTTTAAAAAGCGGCGCTGAGGAATAAGAACCCTTAATTACCGCTGTTAAAAGGCGTATCGGCAGTCATTAAGAGATTAACTAGTTCCCCCTCGTGTAGTTTTAGGCTGATCTCTCACCTTCCTCATGATCAAGGATACCCTGCGAAGTGAGATTTTGCATGGTGCCCCAGATCATTTTGTATTTCTTCCATTTTCTTATTATTGCACAACAGTTGTCTCCCCACCCAGAGCCTTATGTATGGTTTTGTAGCCCATTCCAGCTTTGTGCAGGTCTATGATCTTGTCCCTGACATCCTTATAAAGCTTTTTGGTCTTGCCCATGTTGTAGAGGTTAGAGTCTGACTGATTAATTGAGTCTGTGGACAGGAGAATTTTATAAAGGTGACTATGTAAGACAGCTGTTGATTATGAGAGCCTAACTGGTCTGTAGGAGCCAGAACTCTTAATGGCTGATAGGGGATAAAATACTTATTTCTCACTGCAAAATGCAAATAAATTTATATAATGTGATCTTCTGGATATTATTTTTGATATTCTATCTCTCAATGTTAAAATTAGCCTACCCTTAAAATGATAGACTGCTCATGTCTTTGTCAGTGGGCAAACTTACAAAATCAGCAAGGGATCAAATTCTTATTTCCCCCACTGTAGCATATGATCACACCTTTGTGTGAGTGATAATATAACTTACAAGAGTTGGCGTCATTGCCAGCACTATAAATATCTTGCGCATCTTTCCCTCAAAGCATTGATCCTTTGAAGCCGGAGTATGTATAGCGCTGGGGATGATGCTGGCGCTTATAATCCATGTTATCATGCTCACAGCGCCATGATAACATGCTAAGTGGGCCGACTAGTCTGGGGACATTAACGTCCCATCAACTAGTCAAAGGCCTCATTTACATATCACAAACGAACTTTACAAACACTGCTCATGGTTCTTGGGGCACTGGAGACCTGACAGATTCCTTTTAAAAGAGATATCCTTGAAATTAAAAAAAAAATACAATCTTCAGAATAACTCAGATCATTATTTTTGCCATATAGGAGAAAAAAAAAAATTTACTCCCCAGTGTAATTTCCATAAATTTTTTCCTTCTCTTTCACTCTTCTGTAGCTTTTAGCTGCATATTTTTTATGGTTGGCAGCAGCTTGTGCCATGTGACCAGGAAACAGCTGAATCTTGCAGGGGTGCGTTGCTTCTACAAACTCCTAATGTCCCATTTCTCTTTCCAGATTTGCAGAAAAAAATAGACTCTTACAGACAGCCTCAGTAATCCCACTAATTAATAGTTAATGTCTCTCTATCTTAATCATATCTGGCTCATATCTATCATCAACCTCATATCTATCTATCTAAATAAAAAAAAAAGGGCAGCACTACGAAAATTATACAATTGGTGCAAAACCTATTCCGCAGTGTCCTAACAGCCGAGTTAGTAAAATAAAAAAATAGGCAGCACGCCAAATTAAATGTGAAAAAAGTGGATACTTTACTGATCCTCAGGTGGCGACATTTCAACGGTGACCCGTCTTTATCAAGCGATAAAGACGGATCACCATTGAAACGTCGCCACCTGAGGATCAGTAAAGTATCCACTTTTTTCACATTTAATTTGGAGTGCTGTCTATTTTTTTATTTTATCTATCTATCTACTGTATCTATTTACACACATGGCCAAAATTGTTGGTACCCCTCGTTTAATGACACAAAAACCCACAATGGTCACAGAAATAACTTGAATCTGACAAAAGTAATAATAAATCAAAAATATCTGAAAATGAACAAATGAAAGTCAGACATTGCTTTTCAACCATGCTTCCACAATATTTTTAAAAAATTAAACTCACGAAATAGGCCTGGACAGAAATGATGGTACCCCTGAAAATAATGTGACAAAAGGGACATGTTAAATCAAGGTGTGTCCACTAATTAGCATCACAGGTGTCTACAATCTTGGAATCAGTGAGTGGGCCTGCAGAGAGGGCTACAGATACTCACTGTGCTGTTTGGTGACATATTGCACTCAACATGGACCAGAGGAAGCGAAGGAAAGAGTTGTCTCAGTAGGGAAGGTTTGTTGGCAGAGTAAGAATTACTCATAGGTTAGTGCCTGGAGAACTAAAGATGTGAATATATAGGTAGAAATTTATGAAAACAATTCAGTGCAGTGCATTTGTCATCTGACTGGTCTTGGTTAGGCTTTTTTCCTTATGGTATGTGTTTTCGATTTTTTATGTTCATGAAAACAAATCAAAAAGGAAAAGAAAGATGGACATCTGACTTGCTAATCCATAGTATTATTCAAATGGTGCAAGAGTGCTACACAATATGCAATATATGTTTATCTAAACTTTTTCCATACTAAGATCCTACAGCTGTCTGTTATCGTAACAACACAGTGTAATTTTTGCCCAAAAATATACAATAAGTGACATTATAAGACGTGTTAAATATAACTGTTTACATTGTTATTAAGTGATATCAGCTCCCTGAATATATGAAAAAAAATATGAAAAGATGCCATTATTAGTGACCATCTGTGATATACAATATCAGAATATACATTCACAAAGCATTACATTTATTTACTTCTTTCTGTACAAAATGAAATAGGGGAATATTTTTTAAAAGATTTACTGACATGAATATAGACAAGTATATTTGAAAAGTTTTCAAATTGAAAATCTAATCTCTGAAGAGCTTGGCACATATTGAACACTTATTTGGATTGAAGATTTAGGTAACTCGGTAAGAAATCAAGTTACTTTAAGTAAAGATTTTAATTCATGCTGAAATATATCCAGTTCTGAATAAATTCAGCTTAACATAAAGTCAATCTTTTTCTAAGAACTAAGATGAACATGCTGTAGAATTTTACCATTTTGCTGAAATGAAAGGCTTTTACAGACAATTGACCCATGTCCGATGATTATGCCTTTAAAGTGAAGAGTATTTAAAAAAAGAAACTTGAATAATTATTTTTTTCTCTGCCTTTATAATACAAGCTGCAAACCAATGTCAATACTTTACAAATGCCATACAATCCAATACCATATCAAACAATCAATACTTAGATTCGTATGATATATTCTAAAGGACTTGCATCATTTATTCATTTGTTACATTTTCATCTCTATAGATATATTGCAAAAATATGATATTGAACTAATTTGTACATTCTATATTAGGATGTGCCTGGAAGACTTGAGATTTCATTTATAAGTGGGCTGTCTCATCACATACATCTTGTTTTCCCTACCACAAATAAGACTAGATAAAATCTTTAGAAAACATAATGTCACGGGTGTGTCAGATGCTACAAACAGTCGCTCTGCATCTGGCTACAGGTCTCTACATTTGACATTGCAGACGCCTTCTTAATCTTTCTGACTTTTGGACCCAGTGGCAACTTCCATTTAATTGGCACACCTAGACCTGGGTGTTTATAGATTCTCAGTCTGCTTTAGGGAGTTGCCGGTGATATTCACATTTTCCCCTTGTGAAGGCTTGGAGCTATAGCAGTTGACTTACTTCCTCTCTTGTGCTGTTGGAGGATGTTTGGAGTTACCGCTCTGAGTCTGCTCAAGATAAGTTGCTTCCCCCCTGTTTGCCTCCCTTCTTTTCTTTAGAGTACTGTGGGCACTGACCAGTGCTCTTCCCCCTTCCCTATTCAGGGCCTAGCTCTTGGGATATACAGGGCTTAGGTTCCTGCTCGGCGATTGGTGTGGAACCAATATAGGGATAGTAGGGGAGGCATGGTGCTATTAGATCTGCCTAGGGGTCTCCACTACCACTTTACCTTGTGTTTGGGATTCCTTTCCCTCTTCCCCTCGTGTTGCACTTAGTTTTCCCACAATGTGCGTGGCACATAATTGTAAATAAGCTAATAACTTTTCTATTTTGCTCCTTTTTGAACTACTCACATGAAAATCGTTTTCTTTCTTTACCAAGAATATGAGAAATTGGCAAAGGCATTTTATTTTGATATTAGGATCAAGAAAGGATTTTTCTTTTCTGTGACCATAATGCTACTTTCCAAGCGTTTGGATTTGTATCCAGTATTTAAAATCAGTAAAACTTCAAAACATGTTTCCTAAATGTACTATTTTTTGTCATTTTGTAAATGTTTAATAAGAGTTTGAGGTTAACAGTTTTCCTATATTATATTTTCTTCAGATTCGAAGATGGAACTGTTTCATTCTTGGATATTATTGCACTTAAGCACGGATTTGATACTTTGCAGAAGCTAACTGGTAGGTACAAAAATTAACTATATTACCTTAAAAGCAGTGAAACCATTCAAATATATTAAATAAAATGAAACTATAGGGTTAGAATAAAGACATAGCTCTGTGAGAAATTAAATGACAAAAGAAAATCAATTAATACTACATGAAAATTAGGCTTGAAATGCAATAAGGATAGGCTGGATCATGGCAAGTACATCAATTCTCCGGATTCTGTGTTTAATGCCCCCTTTCCTAAGTGCTGCATTGACATCTCATTGTTCCCAGAAAGTATTAAACTCGAAATGTCAAGATTTTCCTAGTCCTAAAACTACTGACAGGTTGTCTTTACGTTTTGGCATCTGATGAGGTAAAACTTCTTCTGTTGTTAAGACCAACAAAAATCAGAGCCAGTTTGTAATGAAAACTATACCTGAGACACACCCTAAATTCATAAAGGTAACAACATGGTGCAGCAAAAAATAAAAATGTACATTACTTGTATGAAAAGTAATACAAAATTACAAAATAGCAGTAAAAAGTAGAGTAAATCAATGGAGGACCCACATGCAAGCACAGGATATATTTTGTACTCTATAATATATACCTCTTAGTACCTATAGTATAAATCTCAATGGATGGTAAGAGTAAAGCAGCTAAATTAAAACACTTGCATCATGTGTTGGTAAAAAAGCTTGGTTGCAGTATGGCCCTGGCACTCCAACAGGCATTTCTCCATAGTTTCGTTAGGGGTGTGTCGGCGATTTATGCATTGAGATTCAAAAATGTTGCTTCAACCCCAAATTTTTCATTTTCACAAGGGTAACTGAAAAAATGAACAGTGCAATTTATTGTGCAATTTCTTCTGAGCACAGCGATACTCCATATGTGGTGGAAAACTACTCTATGGGCACACTGCAGGGCTCAGAAAAGAAGGAACACCAATTGAATTTTGGAAGGCAAAATTGACTTGAAAAAATAGCATTGTAGAGTTTGCAGAGCCCCTGATGTGCCTAAATAGTGGAAATCCCTACAACTGACCCCATTTTGGAAACTGCATCCCTCACCTAATTTATCTACCACTTTGACTTATCCAACACTGTGGTTGCCTAATTCACTATACAATACCTATGTGAAATGTAGATGTATCTCTCTTTTTTAGTGTCTTGTCCACCACTGTGGCTGTCTATTCATTAATATTACCTATATGTAACAAAGGTGTTTTTCTTTTATACTAACCTCTACATCATTTTATACTTATAGATTAAAAGCTAAGCTTTACTTTTCTCACCTTGCTACTGTACCATTTGAATAAGAAAACACTTTATGTATTTTGCATTTGCGTACTCGTACTGACCTGGGGAATCATACTGCCAGGTCAGTTCTACAATATATTTAACATAGTAAATAAAAAAAACATTGTGGAATTGCACTTTTGCAATTTCACTCCATTTGGTATTGTTTTCTTGTTTTCCAGAACACTGTGAGGCAGAATGAATGGTGTCATTCAAAAGTACATCTCGTTCCACAAAAAACAAGCCCTCCTACAGCTATGAGGCTGAAAAAAAATAAAAAACAGTTATGACTATTGGAAGAATGGGAAAAAAATGAAAACAAAAAATGGAAAATTGCCTGGGGGTGGTGGGGTTAAAATCAACGGTCTTAACTCCTTCCCAGTGTATTACATTCTTTGAAACCGTCACCAGCAGGAGATGTAACACTTTCATGCCATATAAGGCACATGCGTACCATCTTTCACCCCTGTTATGTGGTCATGAAGTGAAGATGGATTTTATAGTATGATGAAGACCCCTGTGAGGAAGTCATACAGGGTCGCGGGCAGGGTCCTCTCTCCTCCTGTACCAGTCGTGACTTGTGTTGTTTAAGTTTACTGTACTTATTTTTTATTATGTATACCCCTCCTCACCAGTAAAGCTCCATGTAATAAATGACGCTATAATAAATAATAATAATACAGGAGGAAGAAGTACATGCCCCCAGTGAAAATATTTTGATTAACACCCATTTAGAATTAACTAAAAGTATATCATTAGGTGCAAAATATTTTGATTGCTAATAACTCTGCAACAGTGAGGTGACATTTAAAAATAAATGTTTTATTCACTATTACATCAGGAGTCCACTTCTACATGAAAAATTTGACGAAAGGTCCTTTTTAACCTCTTTACCCCCAAGGATGGTTTGCATGTCAATGACCAGGCCAATTTTTACAATTCTGACCACTGCCCATTTATGAGGTAATAACTATGGAACGCTTCCATGGATCCTAGTGATTCTGACATTGTTTTCTCATTACATATTGTACTTCATGATAGTGGTAAAATTTCTTTGATATGACTTGCGTTTATTTGCAGAAAAAATGGTAATTTGGCAAAAAAATTGAAAATTTTGCAATTTTCCAACTTTGAATTTTCATGCCCTTAAATCACAGATATATGTCACATAAAAGACTTAGTAAGTAACATTTCCCACATGTTTACTTTGCATCAGCATAATTTTGGAACCAAAATTTTTTTTTGTTAGGAAGTTAAAAGGGTTAAAAGTTAAACAGCGATTTCTCATTTTTACAACACTATTTTTGTTTTAGGGACCACATCACATTTGAAGTCACTTTGAGGGGTCTATATGATAGAAAATACACAAAAGTGACACCATTCTAAAAGATTCACCCCTTAAATGGAATCTGTCACCCCTTTTTTCGACTATGAGCTGCCGACACAGGCATCAGGGGCTTATCTACAGCATTCTGTAATGCTGTAGTTAAGCCCCCGATGTAACCTGAAAGAGAAGAAAAAAGAGTTATATTATACTCACTGGGGGCGGTCCGGTCTTGGTCCGATGGGTGTTGTGGTCCGGGTTGTGGTCCGGCACCTCCCATCTTCTAACGGTGAAGTCTTCTTCTTTGCTGCCTGTCGTGGGTCCGGTGCAGGTGCACTGCTCTGCCCTGTTGAGGGCAAAGCTGTATACTGCAGTGCGCAGGCGCCAGAACTCTCCCGGCGTCTCAATAGGGCAGAGCAGTGCGCCTGCGCCAGAACCACGACAGGCAGCAAAGAAGAGGATGTCACCGTTAGAAGATGAGAGGCGCCGGACAGGACGGAGACACCCATCGGACCAGACCGATCCCTGGGTGAGTATAATCTAACTCTTTTATCTTATCTTTCAGGTTACATTGGGGGCTTATCTACAGCAATACAGAATGCTGTAGATAAGTCCCTGATGCCGTTGCCGGCAGCTCATAGTCGAAAAAATGGGTGACAGATTCCCTTTAAGGTGCTAAAATCCACATTCAAGAAGTTTGTTAACCCTTCAGGTGCTTCATAAGAATTTTTGGAATGTTTTAAAAATTGAACATTTAGCTTTTTTTCACAAAAAAAATTTAGTTCAGATCAAACTGTTAGGCGTCGGGTTTCTGCTGCGGCTCAACAGGAATCTAGAGCCTCACATTCTGCGGTCTCCCATTATCTATCGACCGCAGAGGAGTTTGCTCAGCAGTCCCGGCATTCCAGATGCTCTGCCCAGACCTGCTCTGTGGGTCTGGCCGTTGCTGCCACCTTTGGGTCAGCAATAGCAATGCAGGCTGCTCAGCAGCAAATCGCTTCAGAGGCTAAGTCCTTCTGTCGCTCCACTGAGCATGCTCACGAGACGATCTCCCATTGGAGATCGGGAGTCATGTGCTCAGGTCCTTCTCCAGATCTCATTGGTCCATCTCAGAGATCTGGAAGGTCTCGGAGCTGCACGGCTATAAAAGGTCCGCATGGCCGCTCGGCCATGCGCTAGTATAGTCTCTAGTTGCTACTGTGTGAAAGATGATGGATGCATGAACCTGCGAATGACTCATTAAGATCCCCTTCCTCTGATATTACGAGTGTGTATAGGGACTTAGGTTTAGAGTCTGCGCCAGACAGTGGCAAGCTACAAGCCACATCAGCATCCTCCACAGTGCTAGCATCCAACAGTGCACCTGCTATCCGGCATTGTTGATTAGCGGCAGTGCCGATCGCCGTGCTGCAGTCTGCAGCTCCTCTTGGCGTCCGCCGTTGCAATGCCGCACACACGGTAGGTTTAAACGGACCCTGACCCTCTGCCTAGGGCCCAGCTCCTGTGACCTTATATCGTGCGTGCACTTCTATGAGACCTGTGACTCCAACAGGCTCAACATTTATGTTATTGCCTTAGGCGTCTCTGTGAAGCTAACGGAGTACGCCCAGCGCACTCCGGGTGATGTCTAACCCACGTGCAATATGCCACCACATAGTGTGTCTGTCATTATCTATCAGCGGTTTAACACCTACTGCACGGTGGACCCCGAGCAGCGAACGCATTTTATTATTTATTTATTTAGTGCGTTCCGCCATTCCTAACACAACTTTTCTTATTTTCCCAAGGGTAACAGGAAAAATTGGACCTCAAAAGTTGTTGTACAATTTGTCCTGAGTACGCTGATACCCCATATATGCAGGTAAACCACTGTTTGGGTGCATGGCAGAGCTCGGAAGGGAAGGATCATCATTTGACTTTACAATGCAAAATTGGCTGGAAATGAGATTGGATGACATGTCGTGTTTGGAGAGCTCCTGATGTGCCTATAGAGTGGAAACCTCCACAAGTGACACCATTTTGGAAAGTAGACCCCCTATGGAACTTATCTAGATGTGTGGTGAGCACTTTGAACCCCCAAGTGCTTCATAGAAGTTTATAACGTAGAGCCATAAAAAAATCATATTTTTTTACAAAAATGATCTTTTTTCTCACAATTTTTTATTTTACCAAGGGTAACAGGAGAAATTGGATCCCAAAACTTGTACAATTTGTCCTGATTATGCTGATACCCCATATATGCAGGTAAACAACTGCTTGGGCGCATGGCAGAGCTCGGAAGGGAAGGAGCGCTATTTGATTTTTCAATGCAAAATTGGCTGTAATTGAGATCGGGCGCCATGTCGCGTTTGGAGAGCGCCTGATGTGCCTAAACAGTGGAAACCCCCCTATTCTTACTTCAATCCTAACTCCAATACAACCCTAACCCTAATCCCAACCTTAACCATAACCCTAACCACAAACCTAACCCTAATGCTCCCCTAACCCTAATCCCAACCTTAACCCTAATCCCACACTAACCCTAATCCAAAACGTAACAATAATATAAACCCTAACCCCAATTCTAGCGCCAACCCTAACCCTAAGTTTAGCCCCAACCCTAACTTTAGCCTCAACCCTAACCCTCACCCTAACTTTAGCCCCAACCCTAACTTTAGCCTCATCCCTAACCCTAAGTTTAGCCACAACCCTAACTTTAGCCCAACTTACTTTAGCCCAACTCTAACCCTAATGGGAAAATGGAAATAAATACATTTTATTATTTTTCTCTAACTAAGGGAGTGATAAAGGGGGTTTTGATTTACTATTTTTTTTATTTTGTTCACAGTGATAGGGTCTATCACAGTGATCAAAATGAGCCAATAGGAAAAATTTTCTTATTGTTGCCCGGCCGGCAGATCTCGGCGGGTGCACTGCACATGCGCTCACCATTTTCTCCAGCAAGAAGAAGCCGGCGGCCCGGGGGACTTCAGGGGGGCCTGCAGTGACAACAGAGGTACCGGGGGCTGATCAGGGAACCCTATTTCTCTCTCCTCTGATGTGCGATCACATCAGAGGAGAGAGAAATTAAATGAAAAATCTGACTTTTTTTTGCGGTCGCTGTTATACCGTTAAAAACAGCGATTGCAACACTGGGGTTGATAAAAACCGACCTGAATCATGCTCTGACACTGGGGGCGCTATAACCTTAAACCTTAGTGCTGTTAAAAAGTGGCTCGGTGGTTTGTTTGCTTAACTGGCGCCGTTAAAAGGCGTATAGGCGGTTGTTAAGTGGTTAAATGTAACTCTCATCATTCTCCTCTGCTTGCAACGATCACCAGCAGAGCAGGGGAGAATGATGAGAGCCGTGTTCAGCACCCCGCGCCGGGGAACAGCTCTTACTGCAATGCTTCTTCCCTGGCGCTCGTTCATGTGGTACTGATGTGCCACTCACATGCCACATGTGTGCCGCAAGAATTCCATACATAGACACTGACATCTCCAGTACTGGAAATATCAGGACGTGTGAAAGAGGCCTTATATAGGGTTTTTATGTTTGGCAGCTGTCACATGCTAAAAGTCATTTTTTATTGCAAAAAATAGTTTTTGCATCACCACATTTTGAGAGCTATAATTTTTCCATATTTTGTCCCACAGAGTCATGTGAGGTCTTGACGTTGACGTTGGTACCATTTTCAGGCACATGACATTTTTTGATCACTTTCTATTCTGATTTTTGGGAGGCAGAATAAGCAAAAACCAGCAATTCATGAATTTCTTTTGGGGGGGGCGTTTACACTGTTCTGCGTGTGGTAAAATTGATAAGGCAGGTTCATTCTTTGGGTCAGTACGATTACAGCGATACTTCATTTATTTCATTTTTTATGTTTTGGCACTTTTATATAATTAAAACTATTTTATAGAAAAAAATAATTGTTTTTGCATCATTTTTTCTGACAGCTATAACTTTTTTATTTTTTCGCTGATGACGTTTTCAGCAATACCATGTTTATTTATATCCGTCTTTTTGATCGTGTGTTATTCCACTTTGAGTTTGGTGGTATGATGATAAAGCATTGTTTTTTGACTTGTTTTTTTATGGTGTTCACTAAAGGGGCTAACTAGTGGAACAGTTTTATAGGTCGGGTCGTTACGGATGCGGCAATACCAAATATGTGTACTTTTATTGTTTAGATTTTTTTTCATTCAAATATTTATTTAGTGATAGAATAAATATTGATTTTTTATTATTGTTGTTATTTTAAAAAAAATTTTACAACTATTTTTTTTTAAAGTTTTACTTCATTCTAATTTTTACACTTTGTCCAACTATTGGACTCTCATTTTGCAGGCTAATCGCTTCTATAGCATGCAGATGAAGCAACATCTGCATGCTATAGAAGCTGTCAGCGCTGCACTCAGTGCTCACTGACCTGAGAGACTGCGCATGACAGGAAGTTTCTCAGCTCTGGTAACCCAAATGTCGTCATGACGACATTGGGTTACCATGGAAGCGATCAGGACCCTGCGTCATGCTGCTGGGTCTCTGATCCAAAGGCAGAGGGGCTGTCATCCCTCTGCCTGCTCCCAAAATGCTGCAATCGTGTTTGATCGCAGTATTCCGGGGGTCAAAGTGCTGGTAGTGGTCTGTTACCACTCCTTCAATACAAAAAGGGTGGGGGAACAAGAGGCGCAATAGTGCCCTATCACTAGTGACACTACAATGTGAGTGGTGTAATGCAGTTCCACTCACCTATTCCAGTTGTGTGACCCACAACTGGCTTGAAGACATAACACAGTATCAGCTGCTGCTGTTGATATCCCTGAGGAAGGTGCCAGGAAGGGCGCCGAAACGCGTAGGAAGGAATAAAGAAGTACTTTGTCACAACATCTTGCATCCCAGGTGATTTTGTGGACTCAGCAGCGTGGACTGTGGCACACCTTGCTTCCCATATTTTCTGGCTGTTACCACTCCTGGCACTTACTGCCGAGTGTCAGCTGTGAGAATTAGCTAACACCCGGCCGTGATCAACCGTACACCACCCGTGTGCATGGCCGATCGCTGAGATGTACTATACTGTCCATGGTTGTATGGGCCCAGGGCACATGGACGGTATAGTACGTCTAATGTCAGAAAGGGGTTAAATAAAAAGAAAACTATGCTAGATCAGTATTGCTCATATACTGGAATATGATTTCAGTTAGTCTTAGGGGCCTGCCCAACCCAAGCGCATAGACCTGCAAATAAAAAAAAAGATTAGAACTTACACACTTTGACAACTCTTTTTTTTTTACTTTTCAAGTATTCGGCCCCCCTGCAACTTTTCAACCTTTTCCCACATATCATGCTTCAAACATAAAGATACCAAATGTAAATTTTTGGTGAAGAATCAACAACATGTGGGATGCAATTGTGAAATTGAACGAAATTTATTGGTTATTTTAAATTTTTGTGGAAAGGCAAAAACTGAAAAGTGGGGCATGCAATATTATTCAGCCCCTTTAATTTAATACTTTGTTGCGCCACCTTTTGCTTGCGATTACAGCTGTAAGTCACTAGGGGTATGTCTCTATCAGTTTTGTACATCGAGAGACTGAAATTCTTGCCCAGTCTTCCTTGGCAAACAGCTTGAGCTCAGTGAGGTTTGATGGAGATCATTTGTGAACAGCAGTTTTCAGCTCTTTCCACAGATTCTTGATTGGATTCAGGTCTGAACTTTGACTTGGCCATTCTAACACCTGGATATGTTTATTTGTGAACCATTCCATTGTAGATTTTGCTTTAGGTTTGGTATAATTGTCTTGTTGGAAGACAAATCTCTCCCAGTCTCAAGTCTTTTGCAGACACCAACAGGTTTTCTTCAAGAATGGTCCTGTATTTGGCTCCATCCATCTTCCCATCAGTTTTAACCATCTTCCCTGTCCCTGCTGAAGAAAAGCAGGCCCAAACCATGATGCTGCCACCACCATGTTTGACAGTGGGGATGGTGTGTTCAGGGTGATGAGCTGTGTTGCCTTTACGCCAAACATTTCGCTTGGCACTGTTGCTAAAAAGCTCCTTCTTCTACATGTTTGGTGTGTCTCCCAGGTGACTTGTTGCAAACTTTAAATGACACTTTTTATGGATATCTTTGAGAAATGGTTTCTTCTTGCCACTCTTCCATAAAGGCCAGATTTGTGCAGTGTACAACTGATTGTTGTCCTATGGACAGACTGTCCCGCCTCAGCTGTAGATCTCTGCAGTTCATCCAGAGTGATCATAGGCCTCTTGGCTGCATCTCTGATCAGTCTTCTTATTTGAGATGAAAGTTTAGAGGGACGGCCGGGTCTTGGTAGATTTGCAGTGGTATGATACTCTTTCCATTTCAATATGATCACTTGCACAGTGCTCCTTGGGATGTTTAAAGTTTTGGAAATCATTTTGTATCCAAATCCAGCTTTAAACTTCTCCACAACAGAATCATGGACCTTCCTGTTGTGTTCCTTGGTCTTCATGATGCTCTCTGTGCTTCAAACAGAACCCTGAGACTATTGCAGAGCAGGTGCATTTATACGAAGTCTTGATTACACACAGGTGGATTATATTTATCATCATTAGTCATTAAGGACAACATTGGATCATTCAGAGATCCACATTGAACTTCTGGAGTGAGTTTGCTGCACTGAAAGTAAAGGGGCCTAATAATATTGCACGCCCCACTTTTCAGTTATTGAATTTCCACAAAAATTTAAAATAACCAATAAATTTCATTCAACTTCACAATTGTGTCCCACTTGTTGTTGATTCTTCACCAAAAGTTTACATTTGGTATCTTTATGTTTTGAAGCATGATATGTGGGTAAAGGTTGAAAAGTTCCAGGGGGCCAAATACTTTCGCAAGGCACTGTATGTCTCCTCCATATATCTTCGAACTAATCTCCCGATACCTTCCCACAATCTCCGATGCTCACAAGACCTCAGTCCACATTCTCCTCCACACCCAATGTTACTGTAAGAGTAATTTTATTTCTATAGCGCCAACATATTCCTCAGCCCTTTACATTTTAGAGGGGACTTGTACAGAAGATAAAAGACACTACAGAACAACAATAATCACCTAAATCAACAGATACCAAGAGGAGTGAGGGTCAAAATAAAACCATCTTCATGTACTGTGGCCGGGCTTGGCACAGCAGGCAAGTTCAGGAGATACAGGAGAGAATTGGTGGGCAGGACTTCCTATTAGTGCAGGAGCTTAGCACACTGCAACATATAAGAAAGAAGACCACAGTGACCAGAGTGCTGAGAGAAGGGCAGTCAGGCCATTTGCGCTAAAATTATGCAAGAAGTAAGTTTGGGGCAGTACTCACTTTAGGGACAACACAGATTTGAAACAATACAAATGATCAGTACAAGCTCCAGGTGTAAATGCCAAGCAATGCATCTGGTATGATCCTTTGTGGGCAGCACAATGGCTCAGTGGTTAGAACTGTTGCCTTGCAGCACTGGTGTCCTGGGTTCAAATCCCTTCAAGTACAACATCTGTAAGGAGTTTGTAGGTTTTCCCTTCAGATGAATAGAATATATTTGTATTCACAGAAGTTTCCTCAAAAACATCTGCAATGTGTGATCAGTCCCCTATATTAGTACTGAGTAACAGCGCATGTTAAAAATAATATTTTTTAAATAGTTTCTTTTTAAACATAATTGTTTAATACACTTGTTCATTATACAGTATTTATAGAATGGTTACGTTCCCCACATTATCAATTGCTTAAGGTATATCGCCATGGTTGAACGTATTATGTGCTTGGCAATCTACTTTCAGTTAAGCATTCTTAAGAGAACAGTCATATGCTTAACAAGATGTAATCAACATTTTCCCTTTGAAGCCAGAAGATTAACATGACTGACAGAATGAAAAGGGAACAAATTATGAAAATTCTCATCCATTCATGAGCATATGAAGTCACAGGCTCATCAACTTGAAAGGAATATAAAAAAGTATGAAAAAGATGAGCTGAACTACTTTGGTTTTGCATGAATCTAAACACTTTTTTTGTCAGTTTTCTGTTTTAGAAGAAAATATCTTGTAGAGTTTAGGTTTATAGTTAGTGCATTTTAGCAGTAAAATAATGGCATATATTTGATGCATTTTTTGCACGCACCTATACATTTGTGTGGCATTTTTATTGTTTACCATCTACAGAAAAACTTGTCACTTCAAAACTGTAGTTGCTAAGAATGGTTTCATATCAGCAACCCAGTGACAAATCCACGTAGTGACATCTCATTCTAGCGTAACAGTCCTTTCTCCAACGTACTGTGATACAGAACAATGTGTACATAAAGAAATGTATCCTGTGGATACGCAAAGTGTCTGAATTAATGGAGAGATGTATCATGTTGTATGCAAGCAATAAACTAATTATTAGGCATAAAACGGGTCCCAAAAAGGACTAGCAATTATACTGCAACTTAGAAACAGCTAAAGCATGGATAAAAGAAGTTAAATAAATATGAGCACAAGGTAAAATCTGGAGTAAAATATGTCACACAATAAAAATGGCAACATAAAATGGGCAGAGAGATTGTGTAGTCCAAGTATAGATTAAATATATACAAGCCATTCTCTTTCGAAGGTTGGTCATGATATGGAAATATGCAACAAGCATCGCTTGAGAATGTGCTGGGGAGCAACAGGAAGCAGGAACTAATAAAGGCAAATAGAAGCAAGTGACATGATTAGTTGGCTGGTGGTGGTTGCCACACCACTTTATGTGACGTATCAAGAGGAGACTAGAAGTAACATGTTTTGTCCGCAGGATGTTGGCCTGCCACAATGCATGGCACAAAGCTAAAGCATGTCAAAGGGGAGAAGACGATGTGTGGGTCCAAAATGTAATTAGGCAGAATAAGGGGTGAGCTATAAAAGACATACCACTGTGTGTTAAATAGAGTGCCATTTCTAAAAGGGGGTGGTTGGCCCACTGGTGGAGAGGAGGAATAATGGGTGGGTGCTGTGTGCATTGCCAATAGAGTGTGGCATGCAAAGGTATAAAAGGTATAAACAATAGTTAACCATCAAACTGCCAGACAAATGCAGTATACAGTAAATAGTGGACAAAGAAAAGGCAAGAAAGAAATATAAGGTGATGTTAGAGGGAAACAGAAGAAAAATGGCTAAATAAAGAAAAGGAAGAAAATAAAAAGAAACAAAGTCAAGACGATGTAAGCGAAGATGAAAAGAAGTAAAATAATACAAAAAGTACATGGTAAGAAAGGCAATAGGTAGAGAAGAGAAATGTACTATTGATGTGGAAAGCAATCTGGGAGAATAAAAAATGGTCTAGTGATTGTATGAAAAAGTAAAGGTGACAGATTATAATGTGTCAACTACAGGAAGCTAGAAATCTCATTCTCTTTTAGGCTCTAGGTTCTAGACTCTGATGGCTATGTATCGACAATGCCTGCCTATGCTTAATATGATTTATGCAATCTCCAACTCCTCAAGAAAGTGATCTGTGTTCCCATAATTGGAATTTTAACTGTACAATGAAATTTTTAATTTTTTTTTTTAATTGATAGGAGAAAGAGGTGTATCACTTGTATAACCTATGTTAGGAGAACACATCCTAAACTAGACCAAAATTTCATATAGATATATAGAAATTGTTTACATCCTACATGTCATGGTTAGGACATGGTTAATGTCCTGTTCTCACAGGGTTAACTTTTGCCGGCCTCTCTTTGGATCTGGGAGGGGTATTTATACTCGCTCCAAACTAGCATTCTCTGTCAGTTATACTGCTGTTCTGGTGTGTCTGACCCCTGGTGTGCGTGTACTCTGTGTTGTTTGTTTGCTTCCCGTGTATGACCCGGCTTGATCCTTCACTCTGTACTCCGTCTCTCATTTTGGTACCATTGTCTTTTCTGGTTCTGACCTCCTGGCTTGGCTATCGCTACTCCGTTACAGTTTACCCCTATTGTACCATCTAATGCCTGTTCTGGTTTTCTGATCTATTGCTACGTCCTGACTATCCATTCTGTCTATTTCTTTGGTACTGTATTGCTATCTCGTGCTTTGACCTCGGCTTGATCTGGTTTCTGTCTCTGTCTATGCCCCTTGGTAACATTGTCCTGTAGTTACCTTTCTAGGAGTTTCCCTGCAGCTCCTAGCTCCGTGGAGCTTAGGCCACGCCCCCAGCAGTCACGTGATTCAGGTCCTGGAGCATGCAATGTCACCACTGCTGCCCGCTCTGCAGGTATCTTTGTGCACAGTCTTTGTACTCAGGACACGCGCTCTGGCTCTGTGAGCAAGTGCAGTGCGGTGTTCCTGACACTACATAACTAAATTGTCTCTTCCGAGATGGAATATTAATTTTTGATGAGCTGAATGAAGGCTCCTTTTGTAAAATTCAAAGTTGTGAGGGTCTTTTCCAGTAGAACAGATAGAGATGATAGAATCTGAGAGTTGATAACCAATCAACCTGGGGGTTTATTAAGTCTTTTATGATTTTTTTGTAAAATATAAAAGATCTGTGTAATGCGATTGTTCTGTATTAAAAAATTCATATAACCTGGCATCAAACATTTATTCTGCTAGGTAATAATTTAGTTTCCCTAATTTTCTCAATTATTGTTTCTGCCGAATTACTGCATAGCATTATACAGTATACACCTGAGTGTTGTTAAATTTCTTCTAAACAGCCTTTACGATCTATAATGATTAGGGCCCCACCTTTGCCGGTTTGACATTTAGATCTTCATCTTCATTAAGTGCTCTGAGAGATCTCTCTTTGTATTCCACTGGAATTTCCTCACTTCTCTCTCAGTTAAGATAATGAATGTTTTTACCTGAGAATTATCTTTAGGTGATATGAATAAGCTTTTCATTCTCAGGTCCAAGTCTCCAGATTACCAAGAGTACTTTCTAGATACTCTAGTACTAGGTAGAGCCTGAAAACCATTTTTTTTTAATTCATTTATTTAACAAAGAAAATGCATAACATACATATTGGCTTATGATAATAAGAATACACACATAACCCTCCAAGTGTAGGGAAAGAACAGCTGGCTATACATTATGAAGCATGTATATCAGTCAAATCTCACAAGCCTTTGTCATATTACTCAGATAATAAAGTCTAATTATAAATTCCTAAACTACAACTACATCAACTGGTATTTACTACTACACAGCCTATATTATCTCACATGTGATGTCTCAACCTTGCAAAGTAAGGTGAGAGAAATTCCACCTCTCCCAAATCTTTTCAAATTTACCCGGGCATCCCCTATTTTGTTATAACGTGCGCTCCTATGGAACAATCAAGTTTACCAGGTCAATCCACATTCTAAGGGAGGGATATGAACCTCCCATCCACCGTAATGCCAATACCTTCCGTTCCATAAACAGTGTCTCGCGTAGAAAGATCCCGACATAGTGACCCCAAATCTCCTCATCCCATACCCCAAACAAGCAGACCAGTGGCTCAAGAGTAACAGGGACCTGCACCAGGGATGACAAGAGCAGCATCACCTCCTTCCAGTAATGTAGCATAGTGGGACATTGCCATATCATATGAACAAAATCCGCATCTGGTGAGTGACATCGCAGACATTCTGATGATTGAAATCGACCCATCCTAAAAAGTCGTGTCGGAGTCAAGTATGATTGATTAACTATATATAACTGTATCATTCTATTATTAATAGATGGTGATACTCCAACTGAAGACTCCAGGATCTCTTTCCACTCCTCTCCCCGCGTATTAGGGATGAGTCTTTCCCACTTCCCTTTAACCCCTTCTCGACCTGTGACACAGTGTATGCGTCATGAAAGTCTGTGCTAATCCGACCTGTGACGCATATGCTGTGTCATGGGGGGATCGCATTCCTGCGGGTCGGGTGACCGGGGTCACTGAAACGTCACCCGCAATCACAGGACCCTTTGCGCTATGCCCCCTCGTGGCTACGATAGCTCTGATTGGCTGTTAAAAGTGAAACAGCCAATCATAGCGATTGTAATATTTCACCCATGAACTTTGGTGAAATATTACACTCCAGCCATGGTCGATGCTGCAATAGCTGCAGACCGAGATCCGATCAACCCCCACCGACTGACAGTGGCGATCTTCCGCCGCCGTTAACGTCTGCTCCCCACCACTTTCCATCTGCTCCCTCCCACGTTCCGATCCCCCCTCACCCCCCCAGTACCTCCTATGTCCCTCTGGCTGTCCCGGTGTCCCGCCATCCTGAATCATGGGCGCCACCATCTTGGAAAATGGCGGGTGCATGCACAGTGTGCACAACATCGCGCTGCAGATTCATTCATTCATTTTGATCACTGTGATAAACTCTCGCAGTGATAAAAATAAAAAAAGGAAATAAACCCCCCTTTATCATCCCCATAGGTAGGGACAAATAACAAAATAAAGAAAATATTTTTATTTTTCCATTAGGGTTAGAATTAGGGTTAGGGTTGGAATTAGGGTTATGGTTGGAATTAGGGTTAGGGTTTGAATTAGGGTTAAGATTAGAGTTATGGGTGGGTTGGGGTTGGGATAAGGGTTAGGCTTGTGGTTAGGGTTAGAGTTGGGATTTGGGTTTGGGGTGTGTTCAGGTTAGGGTTGTGGTTAGGGTTATGGTTAGGGTTGGGATTAGGGGTGTGTTGGGGTTAGGGTTTAAGTTAGAATTGAATGGTTTCCACTGTTTAGGCATATCATGGGGTCTCCAAACGCGACATGGAGCCACCATTTAGTCCAGCCAATTTTGCGTTCAAAAAGTCAAACAGTGCTCCCTCCATTCCAAGCCTCGACAAGTGCCCAAAAAGGGGTTATCCCCCACATATGGGGTACTCAAGAAAAATTGCACAACAAGTTTGGGGGTCTAATTTCTTTAGGGGCTCAACATTAGGGGCTCTGCAATTTGCACAACATTAGGGGCTCTGCAAATGTAACATGATGCCCACAGACCATTCCATCAAGTCAGCTTTTCAAAACGTCACTACTTCCCTTCCGAGCCTCGACGTGTGCCCAAACAGTGATTCCCCCCACATATAGGGTAGAAGCATACTCAGGACAAACTGGACAACACAACAACTTTTGGGGTCCAATTTATCCTGTTACCCTTGTGAAAATAAAAAATTGTGGGCTAAAAATCATTTTTTGAGGAAAAAAAATGATTTTTTATTTTCATGACTCTGCGTTATAAGCTTCTGTGAAGCACTTAGGGGTTCAAAGTGCTCATTACACATCTAGATAAGTTCCTTGGGGGGTCTAGTTTCCAAAATGGTGTCACTTGTGGGGAGTTTCTACTATTTAGGCACATCAGAGGCTCTGCAAACATACATGACGCTCAAAGTCTGCATTCCAAAACGTGACTACTTCCCTTCCAAGCCCCGATGTGTGCTCCAAAGTTTAGACAAACACGACATGGTGTCCGCTAACGATTGGTGCTAATTTTCCATTCAAAAAGTCAAATGGCGCTCCCTCCCTTCTGAGCCCTGCCGTGCGCCCAAACAGTGGTCCCCCCCCACATATGGGGTACTGGCGTACTCAGGACAAACTGGGCAACAACTTTCGGGGTTCAATTTCTCCTGTTACCCATGGTAAAATAAAAAATTGGGGGCTAAAGATCATGTTTGTGGAAAAAATATGATTTTTTTATTTTCATGCCCGGGCGTTATAAACTATTGTGAAGCACTGGGGGGTTCAAATTGCTCACCACACATCTAGACAAGTTCCTTGGGGGGTCTAGTTTCCAAAATGGGGTCACTTGTTGGGAGTTTCAACAGTTTAGGCACACCAGAGGCTCTCCAAATGCGACATGACACCCGCAGACCATTCCATCAAAATCTGCATTCCAAAATGTTACTACTTCCCTTCCAAGCTCCGATGTGTGTCCATAAAAATGGGGTCATTTGTGGGGGAGCTCCAAAGTTTATGCACAAAGGGGCTTTCCAAAAACGACATGGTGTCCGCTAACGATTGGAGCTAATTTTCCCTTCAAAAAGTCAAATAGTGCTCCCTACCTTCTGAGCCCTGCCGTGCACCCAAACAGTGGTTCCCCCCACATATGGGGTACCAGTGTACTCAGGACAAACTGGACAACAACTTTTGGGGTCCAATTTCTCCTGTTACCCATGGGAAAATAAAAAAATTGGGGACTAAAAAATCATTTTTGAGGAAAAAAAAGTTTTTTTTATTTTCACGGCTCTGCGTTTATAAACTTCTGTGAGGCAGTTGAGGGTTCAAAGTGCTCACTACACATCTAGATAGGCTCCTAGGGGGATATAGTTTTCAAAATGGGGTCACTTGTGGGGAGTTTCTACTGTTTAGGCACATCAAGGGCTCTGCAAACGCAACATGACGCCCGCAGAACAATCCATCAAAGTCAGGAAAGATGTATATCTTTGTACCGTGTTAGCCAGTGGATAGAAAAATATTCAGGATTGAGAGTCCTCAGTAGTTGATACCTTTTAATGGCTAACTGAAAAGATGGTAACACATTGCAAGCTTTCGAGACTACTCAGGTCTCTTCATCAGGCTAGACTAATACAAAATCTGAAGTCACATATTTATGCACAATACAGCCTAGAAAAAATGCAATAGATAAGACAAGTGACGTGAAGCAGAACTATCAATATGGGAGAGGGAGAAACATAAATATAAACATTGGACCACTTCATAGATAAGGAGTCCGGATGTTTTATGCTCCTCTGATTGGGGTCTAGTTCTGTGTTGCCCCGCAAGGTTTTAAAAGGAAATTCCTTAATTGATGTAAAAAGACATAAATCCATGCGACACATTCATTCCAGCACTGAGAGTGTCAAAGTTCGTCATAAATTTGTACTCCCAAACTCGTCTCTCTCTCTGAGATGTGAAGTTACCTTTCAATACCAGTAATTTCATATCCATGCTGCTGTGATCAGGGATACAGAAATGTTTTGCCACAGGTAGATCCATTCTTTTTTCTCTTATTGTGTGACGATGAGCATTCATCCTTGTTCTAAGCTTTTGCCCTGTCTCCCCCACATACAGACCCCCAGTTGGACACTTAGTACAAATAATTAAGTATACCACATTAGATGTAATGCAGGTGAAAGTACCTGGGATCTTGTAGTCCTGATGTGAATTGGGGATCTTTATCTTGTCCGTGGTCATTATAAATGGACAGGTTTTACATTTTTTCTGGTTGCAGGGAAAGGTTCCTGCAGCTGTTGGAGAGGACAGGGAGCTTCTGACAATGATGCTTCTTAAATTTGGGGGCTGCCTAAAACACAGCAGTGGGGGGGTCTGGAAAAATGGATTTTAATCGGGCATCTTTTTGTAGTAAAGGTTGTAATTTCCGTGCAGCTCCCCTTAGCACCTCCAGATTTGGGTTGTAGGTGACTACTAGAGGCACTCGGTTATTTTATTCTTTAGCTTTGTAATGTAGCAAGTGATTCCTTGACAATCTGGTGGCTCTTGTAATTTGGTTTTCAATTGTTCTTGGATGGTAACCCTGATTCAAAAAGGTCTTTTTGAGGCGACCAAGGTGTTTGTCTCTATCCATGGGGTTGGAACATATACGATTGTATCTGATGGCTTGGCTATAGATAATAGAGTTCTTTATGTGTTTTGGATGGAAACTGTCCCATTTAAGGTATGTTGGACGGTCGATTGGCTTCTGATACAGGGATGTCTCTATTTCATTGTTTTTTAGCTTAATGATGGTGTCCAAAAAATTAATCTCGGTACTGGAGTAGTTGAGTGTTAAATTGATGGTGGGATGAAATTGATTAAACTGTTCGTGGAACGTCTTTAGCTGTTGCTCAGACTCCATCCAGATGATTAAAATATCATCAATGAAGCAGTAGTAGGCCAGGGGCCTGATGGGGCATGAGGACAAAAAATCGCTTTCAAGCTTGTGCATGAAAAGATTTGCATACTGTGGAGCCATTTTACTTCCCATAGCTGTGCCAGTCTCCTGTAGATAGATCCTGTTGTCAAATTCAAAGTAATTGTGGGTGAGGATGAATTTTATAAGTTTCACCACAGCATTAGCATCAGTCCCTGTGTTTTCCATGAAGAATTTGCAGGCATGTAAACCATCTTGGTGTGGGATATTAGAGTACAAAGAATCCACATCTATGGTGGCCAGGATGGTTCCTTCTGGTAGAGGACCTATTGCTGCTAGTTTATTCAATAGGTCAGTTGTGTCCTGAATGTAGCTGGATGTATCCTTCACCAGTGGTTTAAGAATACCCTCTACCCATCCAGATACCTGCTCCGTGAGGGTGCCCACACATGAAATAATTGATCTTCCTGGATTTCCAGATTTGTGGATTTTGGGAAACATGTAGAATGTCCCTATTCTTGGAGTCTCTGGTATCAGGTCATCGCCAGCTCTTATGGACTGGTCAGGCAGACAAGAAACCAACTTGTTTAGTTCCTTGTAATAGTCCTGTGTAGGATCCGACTCCAATTTTCTATAGTAGAATGTGTCCATAAGTTGCCTGTTTGCTTCCTTCATGTAGTCTGACGTATTCATCATGACTATTGCACCTCCCTTGTCAGCAGGTTTAACAAGACAAGCATCCAACATCAGTGCCCAGGAGAGAAAGGCCATACAGTCTTTAAAAACCAACAAAGAAATCATCATTAAACCTGCTGACAAGGGAGGTGCAATAGTCATGATGAATACGTCAGACTACATGAAGGAAGCAAACAGGCAACTTATGGACACATTCTACTATAGAAAATTGGAGTCGGATCCTACACAGGACTATTACAAGGAACTAAACAAGTTAGTTTCTTGTCTGCCTGACCAGTCCATAAGAGCTGGCGATGACCTGATACCAGAGACTCCAAGAATAGGGACATTCTACATGCTTCCCAAAATCCACAAATCTGGAAATCCAGGAAGACCAATTATTTCATGTGTGGGCACCCTCACTGAGCAAGTATCTGGATGGGTAGAGGGTATTCTTAAACCACTGGTGAAGGATACATCCAGCTACATTCAGGACACAACTGACCTATTGAATAAACTAGCAGCAATAGGTCCTCTACCAGAAGGAACCATCCTGGCCACCATGGATGTGGAATCTTTGTACTCTAATATCCCACACCAAGATGGTTTACATGCCTGCAAATTCTTCATGGAAAACACAGGGACTGATGCTAATGCTGTGGTGAAACTTATAAAATTCATCCTCACCCACAATTACTTTGAATTTGACAACAGGATCTATCTACAGGAGACTGGCACAGCTATGGGAAGTAAAATGGCTCCACAGTATGCAAATCTTTTCATGCACAAGCTTGAAAGCGATTTTTTGTCCTCATGCCCCATCAGGCCCCTGGCCTACTACCACTTCATTGATGATATTTTAATCATCTGGACGGAGTCTGAGCAACAGCTAAAGACGTTCCACGAACAGTTTAATCAATTTCATCCCACCATCAATTTAACACTCAACTACTCCAGTACCGAGATTAATTTTTTGGACACCATCATTAAGCTAAAAAACAATGAAATAGAGACATCCCTGTATCAGAAGCCAATCGACCGTCCAACATACCTTAAATGGGACAGTTTCCATCCAAAACACATAAAGAACTCTATTATCTATAGCCAAGCCATCAGATACAATCGTATATGTTCCAACCCCATGGATAGAGACAAACACCTTGGTCGCCTCAAAAAGACCTTTTTGAATCAGGGTTACCATCCAAGAACAATTGAAAACCAAATTACAAGAGCCACCAGATTGTCAAGGAATCACCTGCTACATTACAAAGCTAAAGAATAAAATAACCGAGTGCCTCTAGTAGTCACCTACAACCCAAATCTGGAGGTGCTAAGGGGAGCTGCACGGAAATTACAACCTTTACTACAAAAAGATGCCCGATTAAAATCCATTTTTCCAGACCCCCCACTGCTGTGTTTTAGGCAGCCCCCAAATTTAAGAAGCATCATTGTCAGAAGCTCCCTGTCCTCTCCAACAGCTGCAGGAACCTTTCCTTGCAACCAGAAAAAATGTAAAACCTGTCCATTTATAATGACCACGGACAAGATAAAGATCCCCAATTCACATCAGGACTACAAGATCCCAGGAACTTTCACCTGCATTACATCTAATGTGGTGTACTTAATTATTTGTACTAAATGTCCAACTGGGGGTCTGTATGTGGGGGAGACAGGGCAAAAGCTTAGAACAAGGATGAATGCTCATCGTCACACAATAAGAGAAAAAAGAATGGATCTACCTGTGGCAAAACATTTCTGTATCCCTGATCACAGCAGCATGGATATGAAATTACTGGTATTGAAAGGTAACTTCACATCTCAGAGAGAGAGACGAGTTTGGGAGTACAAATTTATGACGAACTTTGACACTCTCAGTGCTGGAATGAATGTGTCGCATGGATTTATGTCTTTTTACATCAATTAAGGAATTTCCTTTTAAAACCTTGCGGGGCAACACAGAACTAGACCCCAATCAGAGGAGCATAAAACATCCGGACTCCTTATCTATGAAGTGGTCCAATGTTTATATTTATGTTTCTCCCTCTCCCATATTGATAGTTCTGCTTCACGTCACTTGTCTTATCTATTGCATTTTTTCTAGGCTGTATTGTGCATAAATATGTGACTTCAGATTTTGTATTAGTCTAGCCTGATGAAGAGACCTGAGTAGTCTCGAAAGCTTGCAATGTGTTACCATCTTTTCAGTTAGCCATTAAAAGGTATCAACTACTGAGGACTCTCAATCCTGAATATTTTTCCATCAAAGTCTGAGTTCCAAAATGGCGCTCCTTCCCTTCTGAGCTCTCCTATGCGCCGAAACAGTGGTTCCCTCCCACATATGGGGTATCGGTGTACTCAGGACAAATTGCACAACAACTTTTGTGGTCCAATTTCTCCTGTTAGCCTTGTGAAAATAAAAAATAGCGGGCTAAATAATCATTTTTGAGGAAAAAAATGATTTTTTATTTTCACTGCTCTGCGTTATAAACTTCTGTGAAGCACTTGGGGGTTCAAAGTGCTCCCCACACATCTAGATAAGTTCCCTGGGGGGTCTAGTTTCCAAAATGGGGTCACATGTGGGGGGGCTTCAATAATAGACAAGTTCCTTGGAGGGTCTAGTTTCCAAAATGGGGTCACTTGTGGGGGAGCTCCAATCTGGGGGGTCTAGTTTCCAAAATGGGGTCACTTGTGGGGAAGCTCCAATGCTTAGGCACACAGGGTCTCTCCAAACACGACATGGTGTATGCTAATGATTGGAGCCAATTTTCCATTCAAAAAGTCGCACCATTTGAATTCCGGGCCCTGTTGTGCGCCAAAACAGTGGTTTATGACCACATATGAGGTATCGGTGTACTCAGGAGAAATTGCCCAATAAATTTTACTATCCATTTTATCCTGTTGCCCATGTGAAAATGAAAAAACTGAGGCTAAAAGAAAATTTTTGTGAAAAAAAGTACTTCTTTTACGGATCAATTTGTGAAGCACCTGGGGGTTCAAAGTGCTCACTATTCATCTAGATAAGTTCCTTGGAAGGTCAAGTTTCCAAAATGGGGTCACTTGTGGGGGAGCTCCAATGTGTGGGGGAGCTCCAATGTTTAGGCACATAGGGACTCTCCAAACGCGACATGGCAACCGCTAAATATGCAAGCATATTTTCCATTCAAAAAGTCAAATGGCGCTCCTTCCCTTCTGAGCCCTGCCGTGCACCCAAACAGTGGTTTATGACCACATATGAGGTATCGGTGTACTCAGGAGAAATTGCTCAACACATTTTAGGATCCATTTTATCCTGCTACCCATGAGAAAATGAAAAAATTGATACTAAAAAAATTTTGTTGGAAAAATTAAAATGTCCATTTTTTCCTTCCACGTTGCTTTAGTTCCTGTGAAGCACCTGAAGGGTTAATAAACTTCTTGAATGTGGTTTTTAATAGCTTGAGGGGTGCAGTTTTTATAATGGTGTCACTATTGGGTATTTTCACATAGACCCCTCAAAGTGACTTCAAATTTGAGGTGGTTCCTAAAAAAAATGGTTTTGTAAATTTTGTTGTAAAAATGAGAAATCGCTGGTCAACTTTTAACCCTTATAACTTCCTAACACAAAAAAATTGTTTCCAAAAATGTGCTGATGTAAAGTAAACATGTGGAAAATGTTATTTATTAACTATTTTGTGTCACATAACTCTCTGGTTTAACAGAATAAAAATTCAAAATTTGCAAATTGCAAAATTTTCAAAATTTTTGCCAAATTTCCATTCTTTTCACAAATAAACGCAAAAATTATTGACCTAAATTTACCACTAACATGAAGCCCAATACGTTACGACAAAACAATCTCAGAATCGCTAGGATCCGTTGAAACGTTCCTGAGTTATTACCTCATAAAGGGACACTGGTCAGAATTGCAAAACTAAAAAATGGCCAGGTCATTAAGGTCAAAATAGGCTGGGTCATGAAGGGGTTAATAGAGCTTATAACAGATTCTGTTCCCACTGACAGCATGTACGTATATAAAGAGGAGATAAGACCTTTGGGACCTTGCGAATTAAGGATTCCTATCAATGGTAGAGATGAAATAGTACGGCCCACACCCCTACATCTCATGAATGATTGAAGAGCCAATCTCAGCTGTAAATAGCGGAAAAATTGGGATCTCGGGATATCATGCGTAACCTGTAATTGCTCAAAAGACATTAAGGTCCTCCGGTCATACAAGTCCCCCATCGAGGAGACATTATGTTGAATCCAAAAATCAGTGGATGGGTGATTCAGTAATTGCAGGAAATAATCATTATTCCACAGGGGCATTTCAGCTATAAAATCTTTAAATCCAGTCACTTTCTTAATTTGCCTCAATGTTAATCACGCCAGTCGGAGCAAGGGTAATAGACGAGGGACATTAGTCTTCTCTAACTCAAGGAAACCCAGTGGGCAATCAGTTCTTGCAGCATGAAGCAGGTGATTTTCAGAATTGGGGAGTTAATTACACGGCATCCATTTACTTAAAGCTTTAGCCTGCCCAGCCAAATAGTATAGGAAAAAATCTGGTAAAGCCGCCCCCCCCTCCCTTTTTAGGTCCCTGTAGGGTGGACAATTTAAGTTTGGGCCTAGTTTTCCCCCATATAAAAGATGTGATCTGGGAATTGAGATTCACAAAGAAGGATTTGGGTACCATTACAGCACCGTGGTGAAGGGAGTAGCTAAGCTTGGGAAGTAATATCATTTTAATCAGGTTAATGCGTCCGGCTACAGACAGCAGAAGTTTACTCCAAGTTGCAAATATAACTTTAACTAGTTCCAGCAGTGGGTGGATATTAAGTTGTGAGTCAAGCGTACTATTATGAGATATGTGGATACCCAAATATTTAAAGCTAGATACAATAGATAGCGAGGAGAGAGCCTCTAGTTGGGGCATGGGAAAGGGATAACAGGGCGGACTTCTCCCAATTTATAAATAAACCTGAATATTTACTGAATCTATTTATAGTGGCAATTACTTGCGGCAGAGTAATAGTGGCAATTACTTGCGGCAGAGTTTCCTCTGCTTCATCCATAAATATCACCATATCGTCAGCATATAGACCAATGGTATCTACCTGACCCGCTATATCTATACCTTTAATGCCAGGGGAGGACCTAATACGTATTGCCAGTGCCTTAATCGCAAGGGCAAAGAGGGCTGGGGAAAGCGGGAACCCTTGACAAGTCCCCCTATGTAATGAAAAAGACTCAGACATGGAATTATTTACTATAATATGGGCTTTGGGCTTCATATATAGTATTTTGACCCATTTTTTAAATTTATCACCAAAGTCATATCTTTGCAAGCACGCAGAGAGGAAAGGCCACTCAAGATAGTCAAAAGCCTTGGCAATGTAGTAATCGTAAAAACAGCTGAGTATCTCCTTGGTTGAAGGCACCAATAAATCATACGACCTACTAATCTGTAATATTGTGTTTGAGGTGTTGTGTTGGCGCCCCAAATAGGCCAAGAATTTGCTTGTCTGGTTTGCCAGCTCAAAATAAGATTGACAGGTAAAGAATAGTTTACACTTAGACTTAGTGTCCATATGCTGAGCATATAACCTCTGAGCAGCCAACCACTCAATCCTATTGCCGTTAGTTTGGTTAGATATGTATGTAGCCTCTGAATCTTTCAATCATCGCTCCATCTCATCATCCTCCCTTGAGGTTACCCTCCTGATATAAGAAATCATGGAGGACAAACAGCCCCTCAGATATGCCTTAAGGGCATCCCAAAATAAATTGATATCTTGAGGTTCTGGGTGGGACGAGATGAAACAATGCAACTGATCGATCGTTCTATCTGGAGACACCATCAACTTTAACCAAAAAGGGTTCAACTTCCAGACCATCCTGTTATTTAATTGCCCATATTTAAGTTTAAGAATGACCGGACTATGGTCTGAGATCCCCCTACCGCCATGTTCTATATTGTCCACCCACATCGCCAGACCACTGGATCCGAATATACTGTATAGTCTATGCGCGAGAGAGAACGTTTAGTGGATGAGTAACAGGTATACTCCCTTGACTCAGGGTGACGTATCCTCCATAAATCTATCCACCCGCTATGCCTATAAATAGTGACAGCTGGGTTGCAGTCGGCGAAGAGGCTCCCTCAGACGTTCCCCCATCTAATCTCCATTTATCAAGGCATGTATTCATGACCATATTGAAGTCTCACATACAGATAACGTCCGCGTCTGGATAATTTAGGGCAAAGGTCATTGCTTTTTGAAGAATGGACGTATTGGCCAGGGGGGTTATAAACACATAGGATTACATATTTCCTGGTATTTATCAATGCATGTACAAAAACAAAGCGACCCTCAGGATCCCTCCAGGTCTCCCTGGCTTCCCATCTAACATCTCTATGTACCAGCAGCGAAACCCCTCTCGAATAACTAGTGTGAAATGCATGGACAGACCATTGTGCCCAAGGCTTCTGCACGCACCGAGCTGTATCCCTGGTCAGGTGCGTCTCCAGGAAAGCCACAATGTGGGGGCAATAATGTCTGATCTGCGAGAAAACCTTGATTTTTTCTGAGGGGTTTTTATACCTCTCACGTTCCATACTCCACTGAATATGGCATAAAGTATTACCCAAGTAAAATTTAGAGACACCGCATAGAGATTGAGATTGCTGTTGGTTTCCGACTTCTACCTAAATAACAATCAAAACCATTGTAAAAGAGAAAACAAAGTAAGAACCAAACATTATTGGAGCAAAGTCTCATGCTCCTATCAAAAAGCAAACAGGGGGATACCATCACTGAACTCAGTGTCCGGTATTGTTGGTAAACTGGATAACTGCAGGAAAAGCCCCAATTAGACCATTAGTAAAAGAATTTAGGATAGCAGTAAGTACATTAGGATTCCTTTGCAGGGGATCCCTTTTGGGACCGCAGCCACTCAGCCGCCTCCGCTGGATCCATAAAAAACACGGAGGAGCCCCCGTGGACAACTCAGAGCCGGGCCAGATAGACCATTGAATATATAACGTTCCTCTCTCTGAGCCGCTTCTTGATTTCGATGCATTGTGCCCGCTGTTTCTGAAGTTCCATGGAAAAATCCGGGAAATCCGGCATTGTTGAACTTGATAGGACTTTTTTGCCGTGCAAGACGTAGAATAGTGTCTGTCTTCACAGTTGAGGAGACGTGCCAGAAAAGGTGGGGCTCCCGGAGGAAGGACTTTTGTAGGAACCCTATGAGCCCTTTCGACGGCTAACACTGGAGAGAATTCATCCCCCAAAGAAGCCTTGAGCCAGCCCTCCAAAAATTGCTCGGGATGTTGACCTTCTGAGCGTTCCGGCAGACCAATGACATGGATATTATTCTGATGCATTCTATTCTCCAGGTCATCCACTTTCTGCCTCCAGGCATTCACAGAGCCTGCCAGTTTTGTTAACTTGGCCTCCATAGGCGTGATGGTGTACTCTACCTGGGACACTCTTGTCTCCACTTCCGTAATGCACCCCCTCATGGTTTGCATATCTTGCCGAAGTCGTCCCACCTCAGTGTATACGTCCTCTATTTTCTCAGTCAGGGATGTCCTAGTTAAGGAGATCGCCTGCATCAACTGTTCAGACGCCTGTTTGAGGGTCAGTTCTTCCTTCCTGCTCAGACTCCTCCTCACTCCCAGAGGGACAGTTTTTATGCTGAACTTGAGAGGGATTATTTCTAAGGGACCGTGCACTTTCAGAGGGATCAGGTTTGGCAAACTCTTTTAATTTTTCTGCTGCTCCTGACCCGAATGATTCATGATCAATGGCAATATGGCACAGCAAGATAATTAGAGGTATATACTCTGGGGATTTCCCACTTCAGATGATGAACACAGCAGGGCTATTATTAGATGATTATGGCCCAGGAATAGCTCCCACACAGGGGGGCCACATGAAATTGTGAGGGCGGTGTCTGGTGCTGAGTCAATAAGTTTTCTTGTGGCCAGGGGGGGAAGGGGGGCCCGCAGCACCCACAGAGACAGCAGCAGTGGGGGGAGTCCAGAGGC